>NC_138125.1:100774678-102112178 GCF_964188305.1 Podarcis bocagei | reverse complement strand
TCCTACGCCCCACAAATAACCCAGAGATGCATTTTAAATAAAGGACACATTCCACACATGTTAAAACACACTGATTTCCAGATCGTCCGTGGGCTGGATTGAGAAGGCGATTGGGCCGCATCCGGCCCACGGGCCTTGGGTTGCCTACCCCTGTTATAAAAGAACAAGGGGGGCATTCATGGTGAGTTCTGGCACCTCCCCCCCCTTTAGAAAAATAGCACTGGAAATGCCCAATGACTCAAAATGGTAGTGTCATCCTTGAATGTTCACTTCCAAGTACTCACAAAGGGATGACTGTGTTGTTCCTGCTTAACAACAGGTTATAGATGAATGTTAAAGTACTTCTTGCCAAGGATATTCAAATTCTCTGTGCTCTCCAGAGCCAGTAAATAGTTGTTTTGATTAGATTACAACTTGTAGAGAGATTGAGCGTTTAGCAATTTTAGGCAATCCCAAACTAAGGTACATATGATATAGGTGCTTCCCCGTCTGTTTCATAAGAGGGTTTTGATGCACCTAAAATTCACAACCCATTTATTATTTGAGATGAAGGAAGTTTGCTCATCACTGTAATGAAACATTTAAAAGTTACACAAATCAAGTATATAATTCATGTGTATTCTGTATGTATATTACAGTGCAGTTGTCCATGGTATAATTATTATTTCTTTAGTATGAAATGTGCAAATGCATACTATTAAATTAGAAAAGCATGGTGAATATCCCCTCTGTTCCTGTAAATCTAAGCTGTTCTTCAGATAAGTAGCAAAATGCTCATGTTTTCAGTGGTTTTAACTTTCAAAAACATTAGCTTGAGCAACACTTTCCATTGAGTTTGTAGTTAGTTAATCGAGACTATGCTCATTTCTCCATATAAGCCATAAAACTCTACAATGAATATCTAATTATAATTATACCTTTTAACTGGTCAACTATGTTAAACAATAATATGCCCATCAATTTGAACTCTGTGTTTGCTGACAATTCAAGTTATGCCAGATGGTGTCTTGAATGCCTCATGGTGCTTTTAATGTTTTCGTTGCCGGGTGGTGCTTTTACTTTCTGTGACATCATGGTTCTGAAACTCTCTTATTGTCTTTTGAAGAATTAACTATGGCCATTACCTGAGAAAGGGCACTTCTAGCAGATGCAGGCAACAGGTGACAGAGAGTATTAAGAGACTTGCAAATTTTCTTAATTGAAAGAACAGCAATAAAGTGTTCGCATGGATACCTATGCACATTATTTTTCTATCACATAAAAACTACATTTTTATTCACAGCTTTAAAAAACTTGAAATATATTAATACAATAAAAGAGCTTGTATTCCAAAACAGTTGGTTGATATTAAGTTCATTTTGTTCCTTCCCTTCCCCAATCCCCCTTCAACTGTCTTCCCTCCTTCAGAGCCCTACTCTCAGGCTGTCGAAATCACATAAAACAAACTTAAGTAAATAGATAAATATAATTATTATTATTGTGGGCGGGCCAGGGGGTGGTAGAACAGAAGCAAGGAGAAATGAAGGAGAAAGCAGGAGGTTCTCCGTCAACTGTCCTAGTTAATCAGAGCTCCCACACACCCTCTCAATCCCCAGCAAGGTAAAGGAATCCTTGTCAGATATCTTCAACCATGTTAGGATTCTTTATTTTCATGTAGGTCACGTTCTCATTGGTTGTATGTGTCAAGATGTCATGAGATCAGTATATATCTACTCCCATTAGGTCCTTATATCTTTTTGCAATATCGGCCTCTTAACAACCAACATGGCCATTTGAAACCAAGTTGCTTTACTTTTATTTAGTTCCCATACCTGAGGGTATAAAGCCTATAAGTACTGGAGCGAAGCATGAGCTCTGCCTCAGAATGAAGAATATGAATGTACATATCAAAACCTCTTTCCAGAGCAGCAGTCCCTCTCGTCATCCACAGAGCATACAGTTTAGGACTGCTTCCACAACACCATATCTCCAGCAGGCCTAAGATGTAGAAGTAACCAAGCGTCAAGTGGTCTCTGAATAATCCTGTAGGAAATGCCCACTCACATCAGACAGAGGAAGTGGAGTGTATAAGAGCAGCACACAGCGTTTTGAAAGTTAAAAGGGCTTTGTTCCACTCTAAGGCTCTCTAGTGGCTGCCTCTCCAGCTGTCCACAGATCGTCCCATTGGGGGAATGTATTCTAGGGCACCCGAGGCAGTGCAGGCAACTGGGGAAGCTGCAGAGAGTCACACAAGGATTATGAGAGCATTGTTTTAAAAAACCAAAACACTGAATGAAGAACACACACATGCCTTGGCCACATTGCAACTTTAATAAGGTAAGCACCATACTAAACCCCTGCACCCCTCCAATATTCTCCAGAATTTTGTCTCATTTTCTTCAAATTTCTTCTCCTTTTCCTTTTTCTGCAACAGGCTGAGAAAAACTCAACCACAAATATTGACATAGCACTGTTTTAAATCAATCTATTTAGACAGCTGAATCTGTTTAAGCATAGTTATAAGGATATAAAGCTTTAATTTATACATTTCCATAAATTCTGAATAGTAATATATAGTCAGAAGTTGAATTCTATGCACTTTAAGCTCAGGATTGTTTTGTAACCAATAATCTTGCTCATATTTTGCCATTTCCCCTCAATATTTAAATAGTCATGAATAAACATTGCTTGATGTCTCTGAACAAGAATTTTAAAAAAGCTTTAAGCAGCTGGGACCAGAGTATTCCTTGTTTGTCTTTTATTGAACTTTATAGAAATAAATATTGACACATTAATGGTACTTTTACAATAAAATAAAATAAAAGCAGCATTTAGAGAACTTGTTCACATAGTGCAGTGTGGTATTTAGCAGCTAAGAATTATGAAACCAAGGAGAAGTCCCAGAATTTGTAAGCCATTTCAAGATGACAAGCCAAGCATAATGTTCACGAAGGCCAGCAGAGGTGCATGTAGAAAGCATATACAAAAAAGTCTATGTTTTATGTTCCCACTTCCTACAGTATTGAAAAATAGATGAAACAATGAAGTTTCTATCAGGACTGTATGCTGGATAGAATTTTGTTTCCATTCTTTTTGGCGGGATTTGGTTTAATTTAGGAGTGGGAGTGGGAGATACAATAGCAAGCCAGTGAGCTATGCTGGCTTGGTAATGTCCACAGACTGGAAGGTGGCAGGATCCCCAAGGATGTGCTCTATGGGGAGCTGGCTTCAGGCACCAGGTCCATAGGCTGACCAACTCTGTCTGCCAATGTGACATGAAAACTGGCAACATCAACTCTGCTGTGTGGGAATCCCTTGCAGATGACTGCAGTGCCTGGAGATCAGTGACCAGAGGAGGATTTACCACTGAGAGAAGAAATGCAGTGGTGCATCTGCAGTTGCACAACCAGACACCTTCATTTGCCCCAGCTGCAACAAGACAAGTCCCTCCTGTATCGGCCTCTACAGCCACAGCAGGCACTTTCACCTTTGACTTCACCCCCAAAGGTGCACTCCTCCACTGTGTCCCAGTGGAGACAGATGCCAACATGCAAGCTATGCTATGCAAACTGCTGCTTTTAGAATTCCCTTTGTATCTTATTTACAAGAAACATGTGGAGTAGATCTGAAATAAACATGTGCTCTGTATCCTGATAAGAAATAGAATAATATTGCCAGTAAATGTATTATAACAGACCAACCATGACATTTCCCTCTTGGACGGGCACTGAAAAGTTACAAGTGCCCTTTTCCTAAAGTGTGTTAAATAGTCTTAGAATCAGTGTTATTCAGACCTCTACAATGTGATCAATACTACTCATCCCATACATCAGGCTTTTTGGAGGGCTTGATAAACATGTTTCCACTTCTACCTTGGGCTGCAAAAGTAGAGGGAGAGGGGAAAGGTTGTCAAGTACCTGGCAGACCATAATTCATGACTCGTGAACAGCATTAAGCTTGGTGGTCACATGTTAGGAAGGCCAGATCAATACGATAAAATCATTCATTTTATTTCCTCCTCCTGTGGAAAGATGCCCTTTCTCTCTGCCTAACTGTTCTGTGCGATGACAAACAAAACACACCCTACAGTGAGAGAAGAGCAGGGTGAGCAGAGTCAGTGATTAATACACTGTGTGCGCAGCTTTCATGAGAGTGTGATATATGTACAGGTAGAGTTTTGAAATTATATCCAGTTATACTTTATATGCTGGGTATTTTCCAATAGTTTTATCTTCCCTTTCCCCAGCCTAAACATTTCCTTTATTGCTCTCATATCCTTTTATTCTCCATATTTGTCCTGACTTTTTCTGCTGATTGTTGTTTTGAAAACACAGGGGGAAATGCCAATTGCCTGACAAACTATTATTATTCCTGAAGCTTGAATTCTGCCTTGAGAGATGACAAGATATGGAATAGCATAGCTTAGTGGCAAGACTTAGCCAAAGTTGTGTGTATAGTACAGCTATAGTCCCTAAGATTCCAAATTAGCATACCTGTTTCTGTTCCACGTGTAGAAGGCCATGGCCACTTACATTGGTTAGTCAAAGGCTCGAATCCTGTGGAAATGATTTTATGTTATTTTATTCCATTTTACCTCGAAATATGTTCATGCATCTTCTTACCTTCCTTTCCTGCTTTGTATGTGTATGTGTATGTGCTGGGGGCTAGCCTTCTGCCCTTTGAATCTAAGGGGGTGGAGGAAACAAGATTCCTTCCTTCCTGACTTACAAGGCACTCTGTTCACAGAGCTTACTTGCTTGCTGTTTTTGTTATGGCTTCTTCTGGTCGGGTTCTTTACCCTGGCCAATGAAGTTTACATCTGCCCTAATGTGTTCTCTTGGGGTGAATAATGGGGCCTTGTCATTCAGTGGCATGCCATTCCCCCACAGAGATGTCAGATGGGAAAACGGACTGTAATAAAAACACACACACATCCCACTATTGGACACCTCTCTGCTATCAACTATAAATACATGCTTTTTGCTGTCCTCAGGCCACTGCTTCCCTACTGAGCTGAAAGATTGCATCTTGAGGGTTGTTTCCCCCCCCCCAAAAGCTTCCCCTTTCTGCATGTAATGAGGGAAAGGTCTGAGCTTTGGAACCTGTTAATACTTCACTGCAGGAAGAGCAGTTGACTGGCACTAAGCACAACACTTTATAAACCAGAAATACCAGAAACCCGGGGGGGGGGTGAGAGAGAGAGAGCAACCATGAGAGGATGGACAGTGTATTAATTTGTGGGTATACTGTGCTGAAATTGTGGGGATTAAGTACCGTATTTTTTGCACCATAACACTCACTTTTTTCCTCCTAAAAAGTAAGGGGAAATGTCTGTGCGTGTTATGGAGGGAATGCCTACGGGTGGCATGCCTGCGGATTTTCCTCCTCTAAAAACTACATGCGTGTTATGGTCGGGTACGTGTTATAGAGCGAAAAATACGGTAATTCCAAGCTCAGTCAAAGATGTTTACAAAATTCAATTCGCTCATTCCTGCCTTGTACCACTTTGCAGAGCAGGTAACATAACCACTGTGGATTCCGCCACCCACCCCCAGCTGCGTGGGCTGCCCATTTCTTTGTGTTGCTGGAATATGACAAAGACACACACTACACTTTGAATGTTCATGGTTATAGTTCGGTATTTTCCCCCAAAGAATGGGACACATTTTGCCATCTTACCATAAGGAATGAATAAAGGACACATGTTGTATGTTGCAGTAGCTATATGAACTAATGCAGCACTTGTCTCAGTAGCACTCAATTGTAACTTTACGTCACATTTGGGTTTTTTTGTTTTTTAAGTAATAGGAAATTGTTTTTTAAAAAACAAAAACAAAAAAAAAACCACCAATAAGAGAATGTCTAGTTAAAGAATAGCCAGGGGTTGTCAACCCTTTAGGGCATGCAGGCATATTATGTGGATGAACTGTTGAGGACGCTACACATCCACACTGAAACCAAGCTTGCATTGCAGCCTGTTCTATTGACTACTGTAGAATAATTCATTCAAGCCTAGTTTTGGCAAGACTGGAACCTGTTGTCACCAGGGAAGGCTTCTTTTGGTGTATGTGCACCCATGAGAACCTTCTTGGCAACCTCTTTTCTACACCATGCTCACTTTTCTCTATTCACTAAACGAAGCTTGTGGAGAGTTTATGCAGATATTATGTGCTAACGGGAGAAAAGCGAACAGTGCCTTCCTTTGTGATAACATAGTTAGATCTATTTTTAAAGTTTTAACTTGTATTAACTATTGGTATTGTATTAACTAGTGGTCATCATGTATCATATTTGCCATGCATTCCTTATGCGTTCTTTATCTTGACTTCTATTTATTTTCTCATTATTGGTATCCTAGCAGTGTAAAATCAGGTAATGAATACTTCTTAGGGGAACAAAAAAGAAAATGACAGCTGGGAATAAGAAACACTCTCTGCTGTATTTTCAACACAGCATGTGCTGGATTAGACATTGAATCCATGCTAACAATATATATCATGGGGTGGGGGAGCTAAAATACACTTTCTACAGTGGTGGAACTTGACTCTGTCCTGATGTGTGCTTAGTTTCAATGATAAAGAATGTTGCTTTTTAAAGTTAAGTGACACCTGCAGCTAAGTTTTAAAATATTCCTTGGCAGTTTTCTTTTGTACTTTGAATAAACTTCTTAACACATGAACCAACATTCTTGGAGACAATTGCTTAGTTTAGAGACAGAGAAAATGTTGTTGTTTTTTTTTTTTTTTGCAGTGATACAGTTTCCCCCCTTTAAGATACAGTGGTACCTCCAGTTAAGAACTTAATTCGTTCTGGAGGTCCGTTCTTAACCTGAAACTGTTCTTAACCTGAAGCACCACTTTAGCTAATGGGGCCTCCTGCTGCCGCCGCTGTGCGATTTCTGTTCTCATCCTGAAGCAAAGTTCTTAACCCGAGGTACTATTTCTGGGTTAGCAGAGTCTGTAACCTGAAGCATCTGTAACCTGAGGTACCACTGTACTGTATTGCACTACCCAAAACAGGCCTTCACAACCTGTGGCTCATCAAGATGCCACCCCTGTATTGTGGCCTAAAAAGTGCCTGCCAGCTATCCTTCCTTTAGTATAGTCCCAGCATGTGGGAGGAACAGGTTTGAGTCCCCCACCTTGTGGGTGGAAGGTTGTCTGTCTTTTGGGTTTGTGAAAGTGTGTCCCACATTTTTAAAATATAAGCAAGAGCATCCCCTCATTTCTGTCTCTTCTGTTGCAAGCTGTCTTTTTTAAGATGACATGGTCTGCCGCAAGCAGTCTTCTGCTCATGAATTCTGTTTTGTTTTATTTCTTTCTGGTGAAGATGCAAAATAGATTGATTGTTTTTTACATATGAAATCCAGTGTGCATTGAAGTAAACTTTATATAGCTCTATTATGCTTACATCATTTGTACTATTAAATCATTACACTTCTGATGTAAAGTGTGTTAGCCAAATTTAGGATTGATAAAGTAAGCCATTTCAGCTTTAGAAATATTTTATTCTGTAATTCTTAGGATGTACTCATGTGTTACATTCTTTTGATGTGCATCTGAGATATTGAGGAATATGCAAAGAAATATAGAATTTGGATTTGACAAGTGAATACTGAAAACCACATGTATAACATAGGTACAGTCACTTGGGAGCTGGGATTGCCCTGAAACAAATATAAATTTGGTGTTAAACACAAGATTGTTTATTGAGTAACTTGAGTGGCTTTGACACTTTTCATCTTCTATTCTATGAAAAGCAAAAACACAGAGTTTAATAATGTTTCATGGAGCCACAAGCCACTTTTTTCCTAATAAATTATTGAGAGTAAGCCAGGCTCCTAGTTTGTCACTATGTGGGAAACTGTTATTTTATGAGAAGAGTATTTAAACTGTGTACATGAGTGGAAGTGTTTAAATACAGCTTGGTTTTATTTTAAATCTCAGGTTTATGGGGACATTTAGCCTTTCTCACATCATATTAGTATTAGTATTATTGCTTGAAGTTAATGTTCCTTCAATTCTGTGTTGCCTTGAAATGCTTAATCAAAAGAAAAGGTCATCTCTTGATTATCTGACTGTGAATCTATTGCTTGGGCTACTCTATTGACAGTTTTAAATAGTGTGGGGTTGTTTGGTGAAACGTCTATATGATTAAGAGAGGGTGAAGGATTATTTTGCATCAGTATTTTCATCGTTTTAACTTAAGGTGTATTATTGTTGTGTGACATTTGCCACTGTGCCCAAAGGCTGTGAGAATCTCACAATCAGTTGACAAAGCTTGTGTTGTTTAGGAATAAGGACCCAGGTTTTATCCCTGACATTTCTTGTTAAGGGATCTCTGGTAGCAAGGCTGCAAAATAAAATACCTCTTCCTAAGTCCCTGAAATGCCCATTTCCAATCAAGATTTAGATAATACAAGGACAGATAGACTATTTTTCTAGAGGTACCATTTCCCTATGTTCAAGATTGTGTTGGAGGACTGGTCACATTTATGAATATAGGACAACATTATAATACTTTTACAGAGTAAAGACTGCATTCATAATCAGTAGAATTTGAGTGATTTGATTATGGTAAAGCGTGTTCTCCTTCATGGAGAGCACATGTTGCGGTGGGGGCTGCCAGGACACTCCAAAGTTGGGGGGTGGGCTAATTGATCGTTGGCCACTGATGCGATTGGGGCTTCCCTTGTTGTTGGGAAGAAGTTAATGTTGCCATTTGTTGATTGACAGCCAGAAATGCTAAAACTCCTTGCACGAGGCTAGGGCTTCCTCTTTTCGCCCGTGCATCGGATTGCCCGTCCCCCCTTCCCTAGAATTAGGGTTGTTCACTTTGACCTTGCTATGCCTGTCATGGGGTCGTCTGCTCTTGGGGCAGGAGCCCGGTAGGAATTTTGTCCATCTGGCTGATTTCCTGGGGCCATTTGGTTTTTGCCTACTGTGTAGCAAATCGTCACAACTTGTAAGGTTCGCGGTTAGGCATTGGTTTATGGTTTGGTTGGTTGAGGGGCATGGATTGGCTGTGCCTGCCCCTCTAATGCTACCGCTGCTGCAAGGGATTCCGTTAAAGGAATCGGGGGCTAACTATTGCTTGTCCACTCTGTCAAGGGGGCTTGGGCCATAGCAATGAGCTCCTGGTTGCATTTGGGGAGGGCTGAGGGCAGGTTCCTGCTCCGTCGCTACCCCCAAGTGTATTCCCCTTTTCTGACTTTCGCATCGTGCGGAATGTCAGTCTGTCCCCCATGGTGTGGGCAGATAGTCGCAACCTATGCCTAAGCAACCACTCACATTTTTGTATTTTAATAAAGTTGTGGCCAAAATTATGCCAAAAACCTTAAACAAAAAATTCTGTATGATGTTATTGGGGTGGCCCTGGGGACCTCGACACGCAAGCCCCATCACCTTGGTTCCTAACTTTGGTCTTTTCTCAACATGTATTTGCTACTCACCTGGCAGCAAAACACACACAGTTTTATTGTGGTCCACAGTTTGCATCATAAGTCACAATACAGATGAATGGCAAATCAGTACCAGCTTTCTGACATGTGAATTAGAGGTGGCGGTTGATGTAGGTGAGTTAATTCCTTTAAAAGCAAATACAGTGCCATGTTTTCTTGGACTTACTACTTTTATATGTTTGCTATATCAGCCCTACATTGGTTTGACTTTTGTGACGTGTCAAAGCACCATTACTGCGATTTTTTTTGTTGACACAGAGCTAAAAACACCCAAGAGGAGACAGCATACTTTGACCTTCTGTTATGAAAAGTTCACATAGTCCATATTTTTAATACAAATAATTATAAATGAACAATTATAATCACTAGTTTGAAGTGATGTTTAATGACCACGTTTTTTAAAAAAATCTGTAAGTTGTGCTAGAGCTACTGAGTTTCCCCAGCTTTATCATATGATATAGCAGGAAATATATCAAAAGGGCAACTACTGTGCAATGTTAAAACAAAGGCATGCTATATAGCTACTGTTTCCATTTATGTGCCTTCATCAAAATTCATTCCCATTCAAATTAAATAAGGATTAGTGGATATCTCATTAATGTCCAGTGATCTATTGCAAACATTATGTGGTTTCATGTTAGCTTCCATTGTTGTTAAATGACTGCCATAGATTCAGTTGTCTGTATCACAAGGTTTACGTTTGAATTTCTGGCTCAAATGGATTATAAATGAAAGTGCAACCAGTTTTTGTTGTTGTAACCTGTGCACTGCTTTGTGTACTTTAAAGTAAAGAATTAAGAGTTCCTGAAGTCTTGTTGTTAGTACCTGAGAGTGGTCTGCACCGGGTTAGAAAAGTGTTTGAACAACAGAGATAATTGCCTACTTGTGGGAGAAGAAGTTAGGACAAAATACCTGTCACCTTGCAGACCTCCATCTTCTGGATTCTAAATTGAGCAATGGAGTTCAGCCTACACATCCTAATGATGGAGAGGCACAATTTGCGTGAAATAATTTCCTGGTCTCTTAAGGCTCTTTGGAACTTTTCAGCACTATCAGGAGAAATACGAACTCTGCTAAAAGAATTCAGCAGCAAGCATTAGATGACTTATTTCTAAAAGTGGCTTACTTTTAATGACATTACTTTGCAGTAAGGAGTTTGGGAATTGCCAGCCGAGGGTCACTTCCTACTCAGTAGACCAAATGTGTTTTCAGAGTGCCCACTGTAACATTTCAGCAGGGGGCAAGCCACAACTTTGGATTGGGGGGGGGGATAAACATGTAACATATTGTCACAAAATCTCCTTTCACCTCTATGTACGTAATGCTGCAATGTTGACCCTTGTGGTCAAAATAGGAAAAATGTAGCACATATCAGACTCTCATTATCAAGAAACCAGCAAAGTTCTGGTGTCCAGCTGTAGATATTTTGATAAAAATACCTAAGCATTTCTCATCAGTTTGTTCAAAGGCAGCAGGCAACTAAGTCCTGATGTGTGGCATTTGAATTTAGCTAATGTTGAGTACTTACCAAAGGTGTTAGTTCTTTAATATTTAATGGAGAAAAGCTTTCAGTAAGAAATTAAACTAAAAAAAAAAGTTACAACGAAGGCCGTACAGCATGCTCTTTATCCTGTATAAACCCATTTGATTCCTATGGTGCATGCTGTGCATATTATTTATTTAAAACCTATGTATGCGAGCTTTCTCTTATCACACTTATGTATCAGAGGCAAGATTAGGCTTCAGACAGAGACAGTTTGAAAGAACTTTATGGGTCACTGGTATGCCCTGTTTAGGGTCACTGGTATGTGCACTCATCCCACTTTTTTTTATTAAAACAAACCTTTGGTAGTACGTATCCAGGTTATTGTATTATTTCATAAACATACAAATCTTGTCTTATCAGTGGAAGAAGAAAAATACTTTGTGAAGAGAAACCTGCATTTCAAATGTGTAAAAAGAACACAAAATTGCTTATATCCAGCCTGAGTACTTTTATAATGGTAAAAAGGTGAATTCAGGCACCTGCTTTCTTACTGCTCCCCTTTCTCATTTCTGTAGCCACGGTTGCCAGAGAGATTATATCAATCTCTAGTGAATGATTCAGCATACATTATGATCGAGGTTTTTTTTTCCTTGGGCAAAAAAACCTAGATATGTCATGGAAATTGAGATCATATCTGCACTTTCCCCTAAAAGTAAAATCAGTTGCGGGCCGAAGCACAGCAAGCCGGCGGCCACAGAGGCAGAGAAATGACAATGTTTTGCAATAAGCAAGACAAGACAGCAGCTTGGAATTGAAAAAAAATGGCCACAACTTTATGGGTTGCAGATGTAAGATGGATTTTGGCATAGGTACTGGGTTTTTATTTTAGATCAGCCAGCCCACTTGCTGGGTGATATCTCCATCAGGGTCAATCCTGGCAACAGGATAGCCCTCGTTGATGCAGATCTAATGGTGGAATCCCACCAGAATGCTATTCAGATATGTTCTATGGCTTGTTAGTCCCCATCTGGGCTTTTGGACACAACCGAACCCTTGGACCCCTTTAATGGGGTACTCTGAAATTTATCCTGGATATTGGGGGGGCACCCACCTCCAATTTTAGGCTAAGGATTCAACCCAATGCCTTTTTCTGCCACACAAATTGGCTCTTCCCCATCAACTTGCTGCCAAACCACTCAGATCTGTAACCAATCCCATAAGCCCCAGTAGATATTCATTAGTCAGGCTTCATTGTCAACAGGTGATAGGTATATGCCATCTGATTGCTACAAGTCCATTTCGTCAAAGGTGATTTCAGGGTACCGAATAACATGCCCACTTAGCCGGTATACTGTCCAGAACATTGCCTTTTTAACCTTTTTACAGGAAAGGTTGATACGCTTTGGGTCATTTGCACCTCGCCATTGTTGGCGCCCCAAATGCTTGGATCAAAAGAAGGTAATGCTAGTTGTGGTGTATGAAAAAACCTAGAGATTTGCAGCTGATGAGATCAGTGCATTTTCTCTCAGCCAATCATTCATACCAATCTGGATGGCGTTAGGTGAACCTTTATCCACCCCCTGTGTTGTCAGCCATTCCATTGCATCTCTCTCTAGCCCATCCAAGTAATAACAGCTCTGCCATCCAGATCAAGGTTCTGGCCACTGACCCACTGCTATTTTCTCTCCAGGGTGAAACATGCCTGGATCCCCGCTCCTCTTTTGAACATATTGCTTAGAGGAAATTAGGTTTCAGAAAACTACAGTACATGGTGAGAAATAATTAACCCTCTCCCATTCTACTACAGCCCCATTTGAACCAGCCTTACCCTCCTCACCCATGGCTGCTTTTCTTAGGAGGAGATGGGAAATCTCATAACAGATATCCCTTCACACTTAATTTGATCTATAGATCAGCAAATGTTGGGGAGTATCAATGATGATTCTTAGTTGAACAAGAAATATTGATGATTGTGTAGGGTTTTTTTAGGCTTACCACACCATAATGAACCATTAACACAATAGGCAGAATTGTCCTCACTAATTCTTTCAAAGTATGCTTTTGTCTTGTTAATTCACATAAGAATCTACAATCAGAAGCAAAGGGCTGAGACTGGATTAACTAAGACTTGTTCTGAGTCATGCAAATTTACTTTTTTTAATTGAGAGCAGAGGGTTGATTCCTTTTTATGCAGCTCTTCCAGTACTTGTTAAAGGTCCTTTTTCTCTTCTTGAAACAGAGCTTAGCATGCAGATCTCCTTTAAGCATTTCTTTTAAAGCATAATACAAAGCCAGTCTAACTTTTTTATTACACCTTTCTACATTTCAAAGACTTGCCATTGAGTAGGTACATTGTGGAATCAAAACCCAAGCAATTCCACCTTGCAGACACTTTCTAAAAATGAAAAATAGGTAAGGTTGACATTTCATTACATATAAGCTGTAGAAATGTATAATTAGTTGGATTATTTCTAATTTCTACTAAGAGCTGATATGCAAGATCTTCTTGGTAAATAATATTTTTATGAAAAATTATATAAATTGCAATATTCTTATGAAAGGTTTGTTCCATGTTAATGTTTTATTTAAGCAATAGTGCTTTCTCTCCTGTCTGTCAAAAATAGGTCCTTCTGAACTTGTAGATTTGTAAAAGTCTTGTGCATTTTATTTAAGCATTTCCCAGCTAGCTGTACTGTAGATACTCAAGATTTTCATAGAAAGCAACTGATCAGCATATTTGACATGCATTATGCTTCACTGGGTTCATTTCATATACTGTGTTCTTTCTTATCGCCCCAGAGGCATCTGTTATTTGTTCTTGTTGAACTACAAAACTTTATGAATTAGAATAAGCATCCAAAAGTGTGGGTGTTGAATCTTAACAAATTACCACAGCTTTAGTTGACTGGAAATCGAGACTAGGACTGAGCTTCCTTGTAAATAAATAAAATCTCTCCTTTTTGGAAAAGAGATGCCCGTGAAACTTGCTGAGGTTCTGCCTGGAATAACTTGTAAAGTTGACCTCAAAGAAGAGGTGAGCTATTTGAGCTCTGAATTCTTTCACAGCTCAGGTTAAAATATTGGGCTAGAGACAGAGAAGAATTTCTGGACTGCCCTCGCCCAGTCCCCAAATCCTTTCCCTCCTAATCTCCAGCCTCCTGAATCATCAGATCAATGTCCCCTTTAAGACCCCTGGTTTCCCCTCTGTCCTCCATCAGTAAAATAAGAGGAACAAAAGGGGGCAAGCTTCCTGTCCTTTCCTCCCCTGTCTGCTGGCACTCCAGGACAGAAAGTAGCTGTGATCCTTTATAACTGTTACTGTGTCAAAGATGGAATGGACATTGAACAAGATCTCCATCCTTTCCTCTTCTCACTTTGTGCATCATCATCATCACTGTTACATCTGTTGCAAGCTCAATAAGTGGTCCTTGAGCAGGGGGAGATTGTTGAAAAACCAGGAGGCTCTGGAGGGGTTGAATCAATGTTTCTGGTTTATCACCTTGGGAAAGCAAGCTAGGAGCAGAGGAGTTCATCGCATCTGGATTCCAAACTGGATCATCCTGATCTGCATCCCCTGGACTAATGAGATCAGAATTGAGTCCTGATTTGGAATTCATAGCCTGGATAATGTACAAGTTGCTCAACCATGAGGGCTGGTTTTAATTCCTCCCTCCCCTTTCTTTTGACATGTAATTGTTTCTTGGTATCTTTTGAAAGATGGACAGATGCTGCCACACACTGTAAAAACATGGCTGCAAATGCTCCCTGAAACAAAAGGACACAATATTGTCCTGTTGTTTGCACAGATCACTTTATGTTGAAAAAGATGACTCTCCCTGTCAACTTGTGTGGCAGCCACATACTTTCCTAACACAGTCCCTGCAAGGTTTGTGGTCCAGCATCACCCCCATACCTTGGACTTTTGAGCCTGATCATCTACATCTGCCTCCCTTTGACTATTGCCACTGTATCTGTCACCTCTGATCCCTGTTTGCCTGCCACTTGATGTCTGCCTGACCTTGACTGTGTACTTGTCTCTGACTACCTGCTTTTCCAGATTAGAAGCCTGGAGCTTGGAAGGCAGCTGTTGGTTTTAAAGCTTCTGCCTGGTTTACCGTCCTGTCATCTCCTGCAGCATGTCTGAATCTGTTGGATTGGGCTGCTGCTTTTAAAGCTCCTGTGGGCTTAGGGGAGATCAGACGGCATGGTCTGAGATCTGAACAGGATTATAGGCAATTGTTGTGGGCACCAGATATGAGGAAGGCATATTTGGATCCATTGACAAGAGTTAACACAGTGTGGAGATCTACTGGAGGGCCTGCTTCTCTAGTTCCTCCTCTGAGGAGACTTCAGGCTTGGAGAGGGCTGAACTCTCCCATACGCATTGCCACCTCAGTCTCTGGGCCTAGCCACCAGAAGACTTTGACACAAAGTCCTTAAATTTTAAATTATAGAAATTTACCTTTTAAATTCCTGAGATTTAAGTACTTTCTCCACTACCCAATGCATTGACCATTTTTTATCTCCTGTTATCTCTCCCTTTTGAGAGTTGGAGCCCATAATAAGCTGTAATTTGCATGAAAATTCACTTTTCAATACATATTTAGATGTTTATTTCTCTCACACAAATTATACATTTTTAGACACATCTCCCCAAATATGCATTTTCAATGTATTTTTATGTATTTGTGCGTTTATTTGTGGGGGGCGGAGCAAGGATTGCATCTCAAAGTTTGGATAATTGTGAAATCCAAAGGCTAATTTACTTTCTAATCTACACATTAGGTGCAGAGAGGTCCAGATCATCTTATTTATTACGATTGAATTCCTCAAGTTTCCTAATGAAGAGACCACGTTTCTAAGTGAATGTTATAAATAATTTATACTAATTTGGAATAAAGGTTATAGACTGATCACTCTTTCCTAGGTAGCAAATGTATGGGGTCATGGAGGAAAGGTCTCATAAATAAGGATCAGAACCTTTTGCAAATACGGTACATCATTATTTCAAGTGCAACAAAGTTTTATAGTGGGAATGAGTCATATGCATCAGACAGCAAGTTAGTGGCCAGCATTGATGTAACACCACCAATCTCATTTTAGCTTCTGTAGCATCTACATCACAAGCAAATCACATCTCAGCTATCATTAATTGGTAACATCATTTGAAGTCAAAAGAAAAGCAAAAGATCAAATGGACATGAAGAGTCCTTTGCTTGAGAAAGATGACAGGCTTTGGTCTGTAATCAAGGGAAAGCCACAAAAGTTGTGAGCAGGATTTGATCTGTGTTTTCTAATGCAAAATTTATTTATTTTATTTTGACCATCTATTGATCATGAACCTTCAGAAATGATGGCATGTTTTCTCTCTATCTTTTGCCTACTGTTGGTTTCTCACATCCTGGCTGCTTATTGTTTTATACAAATGATAAACAGCAGACATAAGCCCTAGTAGTATTTTCAAAATTAAATGGTCAACCTTGATTTCCCAGTTGTGCAGCTGAAATGAAAAAGGATGTTAAAGAAACTAGCAACAAGATTTCTGTGGGTGGAGTTGAGACATATGCTTCATTCTGAATTTAGCAGTGTAAAAATATTTTGGTATCAGTTCAGAAGCCTTTCAGGTGTAAAGAATCCAAAGGCCAGAACCTAGTTTTTGATAAATGCTTTCTACTAACAGTGAGCCTTTAGCAAATTATCATGCTATCACACACTCTATGTGCCACATGCCATAGACGATGCAAAAACTTTGACCTTTGCAACTGTCCTTTATAATTTCATGCAGTGATTTCTAAAACTGTGTTTCTAGGAACCCTGGGGCTTCTTGATAAGAAGCTTGTTGATGGCAGACAAGCTACCTGAAAGACAGTTTATCCAGCATCAGCAGTTATTCCTCACAGTGTCTAGCCTCAGGGCAGTGTTGTGCATGGGGTGCACACATTCTCAGATAATGTGGACCAGCTGCCTGATTGTGGACCAATACTTGCCTGAACTGAGAATACACCCTACAAAATAGCCCAGAATTATCTGCAGTGTGTAGAACAGAGTTTTCCAAACTTTTTATGTTGGTGACACACTTTTTAGGCATGCATCATTTTGTGACACAGTAATTCAGTTTTGCTAGCCAACTGGAGCGTGACACACCTACACACTGCAGCTGACACACTAACATGTCACAACACACAATTTGAAAAGCTCTGGTGTAGAGATTCCATGACAGGCATGCAGGCAAATTTATGTTGAAGGGGTTCCATGAAAGCAGAACATGTATTTATTTATCATTTGTTTATTTTTAACTATTATGCTTCTATCCCGTTTCCTCCAAGGAGCTCAAGACAGCATGCAAAGTTCCTTTCCCTGCCATTGTTGTTGTTTGCAATAGTTACTCTTTACTTTAAAAAGCTTTCCAGACATTAAGTACAATTCCATATTACACAAGCAACTTCACAAAACCAGAGCAGAACTTTAACCTAACAGGCACATCTGCGTTAGGTTGCAATATAACAGGTATCTTGGTAGTAAGCCCGACCAAAATGTTTTATAAGGATCTGGGCATTTCACACCAGCACCTTGACTTGCCATATACCATATTTTTTGCTCCATAAGACGTACCTGACCATAAGACGCACCTAGTTTTTAGAGGAAAACAAGGAAAAAATATTCTGAACGAAACAGTGGATGTATGATTTTTGTGGTTCATGCTGTGGCCACAGACATGTGATCTGATGGTGAATTTGGGGTGACCCAATGCAAAAATCCTGAGGATCCATGTGGATCCGTGCTTTGTAACCACATTTTTGCACTATTGTGGCCCCAGGAAACAGTGGATGCGTGATTTTTTTGGTGCAGGCTGTAGCCATGGACATGCTATGCGATCTGATGGTGAATTTGGGGTGACCCAATGTAAAAATCCTGAGGATCCATGGGCTATTACCTCCCCCCTCCCAGACAGCCTCCACTAGCGTCCCTTATCTCTCTTCCAACCCCACTGATCAGCTGTTTCCTTTCAACACTCCCTTCCCTCTTGTTTGCCTTAGTGTAGTGTATCTTCCTTAGCTGGAACAGTTTTTTGCTCCTCCTTTTCTTCTAATTTCTCTCCTTATTGCTTTAGTCTTCATGTTTCCCTCCTTTGCAAGTTTGCTGTCTTTACCTCCCCATTCCCAGGCAGCCTCCTTTATCTCTGGCATCCCTTATCTCTCTCCCGATTGGCAAACGATCAGTGGCTTTGTTTCAACACCCACTTCCCTCTTTAAAAAAAAAAATAAAAATGCAAGTTCTGCTTTTTGCCCCTGGGCAATTTGGCTCCAGGGACCACGCATTCGCTCCATAAGATGCACAAACAGTTTCCCTTACTTTTTTTGGGGGGGGGGAAGGCGTCTTATGGAGCAAAAAATACATTAATGCAGAAAAGGGTCCCTGGTACCTAGAAAGTTGTGTTTCTTTGTTTCACCTCATTAACCCAACAACACTGAGTTTGTTTTTCTACTAATGCAATATGCCACACCTTGGACTACCAAACTTGTATGATAAATGTTGCAAAATACTTCCAGTGGTGGGTTACTTCCAGTTGTGCTTCAGCTGACAAAAAATGGAATTCCATTTAATGTTTATACTGGGGCTCGCTTCACACACCCATCCATTTTTTTCTCCCCCATGGAAAGATTTCATTCAATTTAGCAATACTGAAAGCATGTAGAGCAAGACAATTGCATGGGATGTTTTCTCTCAGCCATTTTATCTTCACTATTACTCTGGTGTTGAAAGGATACTTTTCTCATTAAATATGTTGATTCCATAATGATCTTGGCATTTTGAATAATGTTTGTTCCTTCTGTAGATTAAAAATACTGATAGGGCATGTTTTACTCAAATGGGGTGGAGAATTGGAAAGAGTTAGACAAAGTTGGAAGAGACTAACTGGCTACTCAGCTCAGCACTAGAGAGGGTTGGGCAGAGGCAGTTGCTGTGTTTTATAGCCATTCTATCTCCCTCTTCAGGCTTCCTAGCCAACTGAGTTCAAATCATGTGTTGGGTGGGTGGGACAAACTGTGGATTATTCTGGGGTATCATTCACACTTCTATCTATAAGTTTCCTTCCAGAATTGACATGGGCAGTCTGAGAGTTGCTTTTGAAGTTTTCAGGATGATGGTTTGGGGGGATGTATATCCACACTGAGGCCATTGGGTCCAGGGCAGCTCAAGATTGCATGACTGCTATGACAACTGTATGGTGTGCATATGCTATTTGTATGTGTGCATTCAAACCAATTCTGAGGATGTTTTAAAGAATTTTAAGGGCAAGCTTTAATTAGGTTACTATTCTAACATGAGCTGTCAGTCAGGATTCAAACTAGATGGGAAAATATTTAGCCCACAACCAGTGTCAGTGAATCACATGTGAGCATATTTGCCTTACTTCTGTAATAGACATATTGAAAAAAATAATGCAAGCAGTAATTTCTTTAGGTGATTATAAAAATCTCTCAGTAACTGACAGGTAGAAATGGGAATTCTTATTTTTCAGATGAAGAGACACAGACATGTACAAATGAATTATGGCATGAATGTCAGTCACTGCTGGTGACCGACTCTCAGGCTATGCTTATAGTAAATCTTGATTGCACAAATAACCCTTTGGACAATTATATAAAACTATTTCACAAATGTCATGACCAATTCATATAAATGTTCACCTGTGGACGTAAAAAGGGACTAGATTTGACAGCAAAATTGTTGGTAAACATATGTTTCATCATCTGCATGGCCAGCAACTGCCACTGATTGCATTTATTATAGCTTAATAAATGTGTCTCAAGAAATGCATATTTCATATTCCCTGGATATAGATGGTCTTCTTAAGTTTACTAAACTCTTAATTTATCAAAGAATTCACAAACAAACCTAAACCATAATTGCATTAATATCAATGCATATTTGCCCAGCCAGGTATGGTTTCAGCTGAAGCACAATGCTATGTATATTTCATTATTTTTATCATACTCCAATGTATAAATAGAAGATAATGGTGAATAGGAACATCTATACATTACCCCCCTGCAAGGTAAAATGGGAGAGAATATCAAGAAGGAGTTACGGTAATTATAAAATCCTATTTTATATGCAAAAAATCATTGCTCACAGCTAGCAAAAGGAAAAGCCAGTAGCTTTGCGAGTACGACTGACATAACTCTTGGTTGATAGTCAAATTAAAACTGAGCTGAAATTTCTTAGACTCCCCCCCCCCCATACACTATCCAATATTTTTATTTTTCTCACAACTCTAGGAAAAAAGAAGCCACTTTGGGAAATTTTCTCCAAATATTCCCTACCATGTTGTTGCTGTTTTGCCACCATTTATGCTCAGTAATGGCGGGGGGTGCTGTGGGTAAAACCACAGTGCCTAGGACTTGCTGATCGTATGGTCGGCGGTTCGAATCCCCGCGGCGGGATGAGCTCCCGTCTTTCGGTCCCAGCTCCTGCCCACCTAGCAGTTTGAAAGCACCATTAAAGTGCAAGTAGATAAATAGGTACAGCTTTATAGTGGGAAGGTAAACGGCGTTCCGTGTGCTGCACTGGTGCTGGCTCACCAGAGCAGCTTCATCACGCTGGCCACGTGACCCGGAAGTGTCTGCGGACAGCGCTGGCTCCCGGCCTCTTAAGTGAGATGGGCGCGCAACTCCAGAGTCTGGCAAGACTGGCCCGTACGGGCAGGGGTACCTTTACCTTTACCTTTTTATGCTCAGTATGACCCCAGATGGCACTAGGTATGAGGAATTGTGGTGGATAAAAATGGTGGCCAGGCTGCCCTTTCCTCAGTTCCTTCTATTACACACTCCTATCATACCAATATAAAACCACAGGCATGGGGGGCACCTGATGACCTCATCCAAACCACCCCTTAACCCTATAACAATATTTTTAAAGCAGCAGATTCATAGCAGAATGTATGTATGTATCCATGTATGTATGTATGTATATGTATGTATACAGGGTTGTAATGCAAATGTGATTAGTGGGTTTCATCATGTGCTCAAGAGTCCCACATCCCATGCAAGATTACCCTTAATTTTGCTACAACCCAGTCCAACTCTTGCATGTGTTAGAACAATAATTATCAGGGGCTGCACTCTGCAGTTCTGTACAGAGTAGCTTTGATCACATGAAGCTGTTTCAGGATGAAATGATGGGGGATATTGCAACTAAGGATCTCTTCATGGGGGCATTTAAACCCGAGTACCAGCATAATATTGCATGAATGAAATGTTGAATTAGGTTTTTAGAGGAAGGTCCGCCAGTAGAAGGGGGGGGGGGGAATCGTTCCACATCTTCATGGTTGTGAAATGTTGTAAAGAATAATACCTAATTAAGGCATCTTGATGAAGATGACATGGTTCTGCAAGACCAACAAGAATTTTACCTGTGTTCCAAATGCCAAATTGGAAGTTCTTTCATCACTTATCACTTAAAAATAAAAAATAACCAGGGTCACAAACTTTTGATAAAAATCTGTGCTTCTGTGTGTGGCCTTATGTGTGTTCCCATTCTGCATATGACATTCGAAGCACTGGCAAATTTCAGATTTGTGATTAGTTTAACATAATCCTTTATAATGATGTTTATTGTAGCATTTTCTGAAAAAGATGGATGAGACAGGCTTTCAAATGCCAACTTTTGCTGACATTTAGTCTAGCATAGGTCATAAAATATCAAGGCAAAATAATGTTTTTATAATTTATTTTTATATTAATAAAATGTATTATGGGTGTGGAGAAAGCTCCTGTTCATTGTGCATACCTTCAAGGTAATGTTAGTAGAATAAAGACAACTCACAAATAGCAATGATAATTCAGAATTGTTGATTTTATGAAATAAATGGTGTTTGAAATAATTTAAGTTAAAATACCAAGGATTCAATGACTCAAGCTTCTCAAAATGTCATTATTTTTTTAAAGCACATTTGTCCAAATATACTGGTGAATGAGCGGGCCATCTATCAGTCTGGGGACCATATTTCACCTCTGATCTGCTAAGCCTCTGTTTTCTTCTCATCTTTAAAAATGAAGATACAAGAAAAAAATTACTTGCCTAATCTTGTGCAGGACAACTATGCCTGTGGTGTATAGTCTTAATACCACTTACTCCAGCCCAGGGGTCAGCAAACGTTTTCAGCAGGGGGCCAGCTCAATGTCCCTCAGACCTTGTGGGGGGCTGGACTATATTTTGAAATAAAAAAATAATGAAAGAGCACCATGAGCCCCAGTGACTGCTTACCTGTGTCTTGCGAGCGGCAGGGGCTGGTGGCGGCGGGACAATGAGTGGTGTGCGAAAGGGCTCCAGAGATGGGCTGCTTAAAATGGTGGCTGCTCGAGCGCTGCTACTGCTAGCACCAACAAAGCCCAGCCCCCTTCCTCCTCTAGGCAGGGCAGGGAGAAGCCAGGAGGAGGGAGGGAGGAGGCGGAACCACTGCTGCCATGGGAGGGAAAGGGAGGGAGAGGGAAAGAATGTGTGCGCTGGCAATCCACACAGCGATTCCCAGACCGTCCGTGGGCAGTATCCTGAAGGCCATTGGGCCTCATCTGGCCCGCGGGCCTTAGTTTGCCAACCCATGCTCCAGCCCATTTTCATTGACTACTTCTGTCTGCTATATGAATGAGTGGGAGTGGTACCATGAGATACTTTTGAGAATGAACTCAGATTCCTTAACAGCCTGTTCGTGATGAATGTAATATTTTCATGTGAGAGCTTTCACAGATAACTAGCCGCTTTCCCACTGAAAGCTGCAACATTAAGATGGAAAGGCAACGGCAAGGTCTGTCACAATATGAAGAAAGCTTTAAACAACCCAGTAAAATATGTGACAGTTTAAACCATGACATGAATATGGCTTCCCGAATCCTTATTCACTTGATTAAATGAAAAGAGAGGAAAGGCTCAGTTAGCACAACTGATTTTCAAGCATTCAGCATACTAGATTAAGAGGTGAGGAATCAGGCTACTCTCCCTTCTTTTTGAGCAGAAGATGCCCTGACTGACTGTATCCAGACTACAAACCTTGTATCGTTTAAATATGTTGGTCCCATCTCTTTGAATGGGCTTGGCAACCTGTTTCAGTTACCTGTGTTACTGACAGTGTGATACATTGCCGGTGCCAATATAGCAACACTAGCAGCAAGAATACTGTGATCTCAAACCTAATAGGCCACAGTTGGTGGTGCCACAGTCTCCATTGCTGTGTGTGTGTGTTCTCACGTAACATTCAACAACTGCACACAAATAGTTGAGCTGTAAACTCATAGTTACATGTAGCATTCAATGAGTGTATTGTCTGAATTGAGCTGCACAGCTGAACAAATGTATAGTCTTTCACATAAACCTTGTGCACGTAGAGACAGCTTGTATCTGTTTTCAGGGTGTTCAGCCCTTGTGTATCTTCTTCCAAGTTATTGCTGTTGCGAAATCTTCAGCACCAGCTACAGCACTCTTCATCTTTCCGCACTACTCTTACTGCGATTGTATCATTTGTGCTCTGTTATTCTAGTGCTGATGCACCACCCAAGGTGTCAGCTCAAAAACAGCAGATTTAGAGAACATTTGCTCTTCCACCACACATTGCGGTTCAAATTGTTTGCTTTATTTTGGACTGAGTTTGCTTCTTCTTTCTTTTCCACGCCCACCTATGCACACACAGGGTTGCATGTGAACCTTGTCTTGCATTAAGGAGTAAGGTTCTGTCTACACTAACTGGCATGCTAAGTTTAAAATTATCAAGTTGTTATGTGATAGCTTCAAATATGCACAAAAAAACATTTCGGTTTTGAGGTGTACTGAACAAAGCCTGCTTTTTAATGCAGTCTCATCAAGGGAAGAAAGCAACAAATAAATGATAAATTTAATAAAGCAAGACCACATACTTGACCTGATATTTAGCATTTTGGTAGCCATGGAAAATCATTTATCAGCAACTACTTTTTTGTCGCTCAATTACAGAAGTAAGAGAAGAAATTTTGTGATACAATCAACATCTGAAATAATTTTCATCATTACTTCATTGAAGAGTAATAAATGGGACAATGTGTTCATTAAAAGATAGACATCTAATATGTATAGCATGCTAACAAAAATATATAGAAATGAAAGATAGTTGGCTTTCAGAATGATGTATCTCACCAACATTTTTCAGCAGTTGGCCAAGGGATTGAGTTTGAAAGAAGGCATGCCTTAAGATTAGGGGTAGACAGATTTCACTTATTTTATATGATTTCCTCTTCCACAGTGGAAGCTGATGCAGTGCCTAGCCAACCATAGTCTCACTCAGCCCCCCATCTCCCTGCCTGCCGTCTTAAAGCCAGTTGAACTTCATCTTGTTTCAGTTTGGTATTGCCCTTGTGGCGTCAAGGAGGATGGAGAAAAACCCTAAAAAACTAGAATTAGCTGTTTTTCTCTTGCATTGACTCTGTCTCTACCTGTTGTTGGTCTCTTAGCCTTCTTCCCTACCAGCCCCAATGCACAGCAGCCACCACTGCTCTTGCATCCCTAGTCATGACCCTGACATGAGCAGTAGCTTGGAGAATACAGTGTTTTTTATGTGGTGCATTTTTATATATCATTAATATTTTATCTTTTGTACCATTGTAGCAGCAGTGGGGCTGGACCAACCCCTATGGTGGTGGGTAAGACACTGAACACTATTTCACATCCTTCTCAACCCACTTAAACAATGTAGTTGCAAGCCTAAGTGTGAATTCAAACAATTGCTTCTTCTTCTTCTTTTTTTGCTATAGGTGTTGATTTTTGGAGAGGGGTTGCATTTGTGTGTGTGTGTGTGTGATGGTGTTCCATGCAAAACACATTTCTCAAAATGCATGAAGCAACTCCTGCACCCAGGATTTGAACAAGTAGGAAAAGACATGGTGGAAATAACACTTGTGTGACTGTACTCTGATCACCCTTATGCCATCAGCAGCCACATAGCCAAGCTTCTGATTACCTAAATATCTTTATAGCTTCCAGGCCATTTTGATACTTCAGCTTGCACTATGCAGGAATAAGGTAATTTGCCCTCTCTTGCTGCATAATTAAATGGGTGACTCATTCTTGGGGAAAATGTATTTTTCTCTCTCCAAAACAAAGAATCCTATTTTCATTCACTCATAGCAGAAGTTTAATAGTGTTTCATTGTGTAAAAGCAATAAAAAAACTAATAAAGTAAAAAATCATAGCAACCAACTGATTTTTCCACATTCATATCAGAGGCATTTGAAAAAAGCTCTTTAATGATCCTATTCTGTTGCTGAGAGACATGGTGTTAGGCTTTGTGAGACACACACACATATAAAACCTAAGGCTATCAAAAAGAAAGTCTTCAACCAGTGACTGGATTCTGATTCAGAGGATTAGTAATGGGATATGAAACCTTTTGGCCTATAGGTTACCACTGTGAATCCAGAAAGTCATAGGTGAATCTATTTACCTCCAACAAAATTGACAATTTTTGAAGAGTTTATATGAGAAAGTTCTAAAAGTAACACAAAAACAACCTGAATTATAGGGTCACAGTTGTGGCCCAATGTTAAGAATGAGTCAGCTGAATCACATCCTGCCACTATAATGAGAAAACAGGGGGCAGATTTTCTATAGCTTATAGTTAAAAAATGGTTCAGTGGACTGATTCAAAACTTGACAGAGTCAGAGTAGAAAGTTTGAGGATAGTTTGTGCCACACTTGGGACGGAAAGGATAAGAAGCAGCTTGTTCTCAATGTGTGATGAGTGGCTTTGTGAAGTTGACAAGAGGTGTGTATTTTTCTTCCATCTAATGATGTGATGGCTTCAGGGAAAATATTTCTCCATTTGTACTGTGACAAACCGAATTATTTGTTGTGTTAGGTCAAGGAAAATGTTTAAAACGTGTAAAATAGGTAGAATTCAATGCCACATTTTTACCAATGTTCTGTCTACGCAAGCATTGCTGCTTGCCAGATGGAATGATCTCCCCCCAACACTGTTCTGTGTGTTCTTTTGACACACACACACACACCCCAAGCCAATTGTGGGGCAGCGGGATGAGAGGGGGAAAGCCCTATGGTGTAAACAGAAGTCCTTGTTCAGGGCTTCAGCTGACAGGGTTTGTGAGGTGAATTCCACCCCATTTTTTTTTTTTTTTTGTGTGTGTGTGTGTGTAATTTGGTCAAATGTTGAGTAAGTGCAGGTTACAGTATCAGGAGGAAAATCACAAAATGTGCATGGGACTGATAAGGAAATGAGACATATAGAAAAATATATTTATTAATATTATTACATTTATACTCCATCTTTCTTCCAAGGATCTCAAGGATTACAAGTCCATGGGTTTTCTCCTCCGCGTGTTATCCGCGGGTTCCCCAATCCCTGTTCTATTTAGGCCACCAGCTGCCCCAGATTCCCAGTTACAGAAGCTGAAATATAAGGCAAAATGTGGAGAGGCTCTTCTGTCCAATTGTATTGTGAGAATCAAGCCTGACAGTGTTCTGCTCAGCCAATGAATGAAGTGACAGTTGCTGGAAACAGCAAGAGTGAAGAGTCCCACAGGCAAGGATGCCAACTTGAATAAAATATGGGGGGGAGGGGCAGGAAATCCCCACCCTGCATAATCAACCACAAAACGCGGTGCACACACACCATTTGAATGACAGTGCCTGTGTTTTGGGGGGGAGGGAGCTGGCCCCCTCAAATATTTTAATGGAGGGGGGGAGGAACCTCAACCCCTAGGAGTTGGCTCCTATGCCCACAGGTATCTGGTTGGCCACTGTGAGAACAGGATGCTGGAGCAGAGCCTGATCCAGCAGGCTCTTCTTATGCTAGATTGTGTATTATTTAATCCTATGGTAAGGGACGTGGGTGGCACTGTGGGTTAAACCACAGAGTCTAGGGCTTGCCGATCAGAAGGTCGGCGGTTCGAATCCCCACGACGGAGTGAGCTCCCGTTGTTCGGTCTCTGCTCCTGCCCACCTAGCAGTTCGAAGGCACATCAAAAGTGCAAGTAGATAAATAGGTACCACTCCGGCGGGAAGGTAAATGGCGTTTCCGTGCTCTGGTTCGCCAGAAGCGGCTTAGTCATGCTGGCCACATGACCCAGAAGCTGTACGCCGGCTCCCTTGGCCAATAAAGTGAGATGAACGCCGCAACCCCAGAGTCGGTCATGACTGGACCTAATGGTCAGGGGTCCCTTTACCTTTTTAAGGCGATCTAGGAGTCAGAAAAGACTGAGGCTTATCCACAATTACATTTTGCTTTGCTCTTTCCAGGTACTGGTCTGTGCTTAAAAGCTTCCTGTCCAGGTGTGTATTTTATATATATATATATATATATATTTCCCCATAAGCTTTCCCTGTGAAAACCCATTTTTTACCACTCAGTCAGAGCAGGTTTTCCGCAAGTTGCCATTTGCCCCGCTTGAACTTTAAAGAGTGGGTTTTTGTGGGGAAAGCTCTGGAGCAAAAGAAAGGGTGTTCAGACATGAAGGTATAAAACAGAGACCATGCCTGGAAAGAGCAGAGGAAAAGTAAGCGTGGATAAGCTCTGAATGATAGCATAGTTTAAACTGGGTCTTTATCCAGGTCAGAGCTGGGGAAACACATCAGGCAGATATCTGCACCTCTACTGGCTAATGCTGTACAAGAAGCAAGCCTAATTATTGCCTGGTGTTGTCCTTATTCTGTGGCTAAATAAAGCCCTTTATTTAAATGGCTTATGATCAGATTGGGTGTATACTAATTCATTTCAAAGTGAAATTATTTAAGCCTTAACAATCATTTGGCTCATGCAGACAATGTTATTGCAGATTGTTCTGTAGTTTTCTAACAAGAGCTGTCAGACTGACTGGTAGAGCCTTACTGTTTCCTAGATATAAAATGGATCATTTGGTTTCTGCCAGATCTTTTTTTCAAGCCTGACTGATTCTTTTCTGTTACTTAAGAAGCAAAAGGAGAAGGCAGAAGGAAAAGTGTTTGCAAGCCAGCAAGGCAGAATATTGAATTGTAATACTATTACTTCCAAATTAGCTTCTAGGTACACATTAATAAAATTTGCACTAATTTACATTAAAACTTTGCAACCATGAAAAGTATTAATCACATCTATTGATCTTTACCTGGTTTAAATGGGAAAAGAAATGACATTAATTAAACTTAACCCCATTACCAGGGATACTGCTATATACTAAAGAAAAGAATTAGAGCAAGAGCCCAGAGGCCTGCTTCCAAGAATGTCTCCCTCCCTCCCTGTGTGTGTGTGTGTGTGAGAGAGAGGGAGAGAGAAATAATGAAAATTAATTAGCATGTTAGTGCTAATTTCTCCTAACATAGAATCATAGACTTGGAGGAAACCTCAAGGATTATCTAGTCCAACCCCTGCAACGCAGGAATGATTCTATGCAATTCTGCCTCATGCACACTTTTTTACAAAGCAGTGTCCCCTAAGATGATGCATTTTGTATGTCATTTTCACTAAATATATGCATGTTTATGCACACATTACTTTAGGATATGTCTTGCAAAATTTAGAGAAGTGCAGATTTTGAAAGACTGATGTACTTCGGTTCTTGTTTTGCCACAAGTAGTGCAAATTAGGCAGGTTTGCCTTTAAAAGCTGGAAACTGTAAGGTAAAGGTAAAGGGACCCCTGACTGTTAGGTCCAGTCATGGCCGACTCTGAGGTTGCGGCGCTCATCTCGCTTTACTGGCTGAAGGAGCCGGCGTACAGCTTTCAGGTCATGTGGCCAGCATGACTAAGCCGCTTCTGGCGAACCAGAGCAGCACATGGAAATGCCGTTTAGCTTCCCGCCGGAGCGGTACCTATTTATCTACTTGCACTTTGTGCTTTCAAACTGCTAGGCTGGCAGGAGCAGGGACCGAGCAACGGGAGCTCACCCCGTCGCAGGGATTCGAACTGCCGACCTTCTGATCGGCAAGTCCTAGGCTCTGTGGTTTAACCCAATTAGGCAGCTTTGCCTTTAAAAGCTGGAAACTGTAGAAGCTTGCAAAGTTCCATGATTTTTAGATGCCTGAAATCATTCACACATCCAACATAATCCTCCTGCACCATGATAGCAAGGCTCTGTGATCCTCAGCTGCTTTTGCTAGTTCTGCATGCCCACAGGCAAGAGAGACTATTGTCTGCTCTCTTCTGTCTGTGGGAAGCTCATGTGGGTTATGCCAGAATTCATCTCAATGCTTGCACCTTTCTTTAAGTGAGAAATCAGGGTTCAAACCTACTGAGGGTTGTTGGCATCTCTTGTGCTCAAGTGTAGCACCGTGTCTTCATTTTTTGGAAGATTGGGAAAAAGGTATCTGAGAGAGAAACTCTGTGAATGCTTTTGAAGCAACTTGTCAGAATACACATGAGAAGGGCACTCTGGCATCTGTCTTATTTTGCAGTTTCCCCTGGATGGCAGCAGCCAATTTATGAGTGTTTTCAGAGCCTCAAAACCTTATCTTTCCTTCAGAGAGGTCTTGGTGAGTCTCCGGGTCCTAGCATAGGAGGGTCGAGACTTTCCTCATCATTCTCTTTCCCCTCAACACCTGCTCCTGGATGGAGCTTAGTTCCCTCCCTCACCACTGGAGGAGTTCTTTGTTGCTTGCTGCTGTAATTCCTGTGCTGAGACAATAATAATAATAATAATAATAATAATAATAATAATAATAATAATGATGATGATGATGATGATAATAATAATTTTTTATTTATACCCTGCCTATCTGGCTGGGCTTCCCCAGCCGCTCTGCGCAGCTTCCAACAAAATATTAAAATACAGTAATGCATCAAACATTAAAAGTTTCCCTAAACAGGGCTGCCTTCAGACGTCTTCTAAAAGTCTGGTTGTTGTTTATTTCTTTGACATCTGGTGGGAGGGTGTTCCACAGGGCGGGTGCCACTACCGAGAGGCCCTCTGCCCGGTTCCCTGTAGCTTTGCTTCTCACAGTGAGGGAACTGCCAGAAGGCCCTCGGCACTGGACCACAGTGTCTGGGTAGAACGATGTGGGTGGAGACGCTCCTTCAGATATACTGGACTGAGGCCGTTTAGGGCTTTAAAGGTCAGCACCAACACTTTGAATTGTGTTCTTCCTTCTAAACCTATGTTGCTCCTGTGACTGCTGCCTCCTCACCAACATTTCTCCCACATTATAGTATGCCTGGATAGAACTCTACCTCCACCCCCAGCTGTAATGTTTTTATAACGGTGTGGGGGTCTTGTAAAGAAATAATTAATTTTTTTTACAAAACTTTCATTTCTCTAAATCCTGGATCTTTCCCCATGGATTGCAGGATAAATATTTGTAGCATATTTGAACTGTCTCTGCTGTGAATAGGCAGTGTATACTAATGGCACGGCTGTTTCTTCATCTGCTAGTAATGCTGGCATTACCGCACTTGCTAAAAATGGAGAGATACCAATATCAACAAGAGGAAGGGGTTAGCTTAGTTATAAATCACTAATTAATTTTGTCAGCTTTTAAATATTTTGACTAGGTTGAACATATATACGTATGTAATGTGTACTTGGAGCTAACCTTTTCTTCTCTTTACTTTTAAACATCTCTCCCCTCCTGTCACCCATATGCCCCAAGGCAGATTTCCATATGTATTCTATGTTCCTGGTTCCAGGAGGAAAAATGCTTCCTCATAATTAAACCTTTTAGAGCAGTCTTCAACCATTTAATGCCTTCTGGATATTTAGGACCACAGTTTACATTGGTCCCAGGCTGCATTTCCATTGGCCCATATGATGGGAACTCTGAACCAAAACATCTGGAGGACACCAGGTTGGAGCAAACTCTGGGTTATTGTCATTAACTCCACAGCGTGCAAAGTATTTCCATCCATGTGCACATGAAAAACAACAACACCACCCACATGATACATGACATGATTGGATTCCCACAGTTACCACATAAAAAAGTTTATCTCCATCCATATTCAGAAGACTACTATATTCAGATTGGTAAAACACTGAGAAATCATTTTAGACTGTAATGGTTAGCTAAGCAACATTGTTCTATCTTTTTATTCTAATGCTAACTGCAATTCTCCCTTGAATCCCTTGAAACTCTTGAATCTTTAATACATATATTAAATTAGAAATCTAGAGTTGTATAACATAGCTTTACTTAGCGGATCCTATCCTCCATGCAGCTGTTCTTCCTAATGCTATTGAATTGCTCAAAGGAGAGCTGACTCAGTTATGTCTCTTTCACCTTTATGATACTATACATTTGAATTGCCTTATGTGTTCAGAATAAGGTTTTAGAATATGGATGGTGGTGGCTCTATGTGTTTAAAATCGGAAAAGGCATCTCTCAGTGGTCCTAGAACAAGAGAGCCTGTTTGTCAGGTACCATGAGAGGGAAGTTGAGGGCATATGTTGTAAAACAGGGTCAGGACTGCAATACCTCAAGGACCATGAGTGATCACCAAAGAAGAAGAAGAAGACATCATGGACCACCTCTCCCCATTTGACCCAGATGCTGTGATCATCATCTGAGGCCTTGCTTTGTGTGTCTGCTCTGCAAGAAGTCCAGAGGGTGGCAACACAAGAACAGGCCTTTTCTGTGGTGGTTCCTGGCTTGTGGAATGCTCTCCCCAAGGAGGCTTTCCTGGTGTCGTCATTACATATTTTTAAGCTCCAGGTACCACTGTACCAATTTCATAAAACATCTGAAACCCAATTTTCCTTCCTTTTCTCTTTTATTTAGAACTGAAAGAAACTGGAAGGTGTAGCTGTAGTATATCAAGAACTGCTCAAGCTAATTGCATTGTTTAAGTTTAAAGGGCATTCATTTATATTTAGATAGATTAGCAGATGAAGCAGGAATAAATTTCATCATTGCAGAATGTGATGATATTTCAGGATTATGCTGTCTTTACTGTGCAATCCTATACGCATCTACTCAAAAGTAAGTTCTGTAGAGCTCAATTGAAGTTTCTGCCATGTAAATGTGTATAGGATTGCAGTTAATCTCCTTACTGAAGATGAATGGTTTAGCCATTATGGCATGAGAATACTAGGGTCCCATGCTGTTTGCATTATGGAACACAGAAAGCTGCCAAACCTCAAGTTTCAGCAACATAACAAGTGTCCATGTGATTTACTTTATTAGCTACCTGTGTCATATTAGTAGTTAGTACAGTGGTACCTCGGGGTACATATGCTTCAGGTTACATACGCTTCAGGTTATAGACTCCACTAACCCAGAAATAGTGCTTCAGGTTAAGAACTTTGCTTCAGGATGAGAACAGAAATCGTGCTCCAGCGGCGCGGCAGCAGCAGGAGGCCCCATTAGCTAAAGTGCTGCTTCAGGTTAAGAACAGTTTCAGGTTAAGTACGGACCTCCGGAACGAATTAAGTACTTAACCCGAGGTACCACTTTACACTGTTAGACACTTAACATCCAATAGTGGGGCAAAAGATCTAGACCTTGTGTGAGACCAAAGCTATACTATGCAGAAGGGAAAGCCCACACAGATAAGCTCTTTCATTTTGTGTTAAGCTAGGTATCTTTCATCATCATCTTCCTAAAATGCATTGAAGGACATCTGAAACCAGTCGTTCAAATAAGCTGCAGCCAGTCAGTTTTGCATTTTGCTTTTTAATTTTTTATCATTTGGTCATTCATTCATTCATTCTCTTCTTCCAGAACCTAACTGATGTGTATATACCTTTGTGACTACTCAGTGCTTGAAAAGGATACTTGCTCCTTAGCAGGTGTATAAATACCTATAGAGTCAGAACTTAACCTCCTGCCATCTTAGAAATCTACTGTGAAAGCTTGCTATATTCCTTTAATTCATTTGGTCTCTAAACTGAAGGTCTTATTTTAATCAGAAACTGGAAAAATTGTACTTTCTTAAAATGGTATGTGGAACATGAGAAAAATAATCACCACCATACATTCTGCATATTCTGGCAAGTAGCCATAAATTCAACAAACATACAGGTTGTTTTTGTCTCTTATGAAAAGATCCAAGCTATTTTGAACAACTTAAATATAAAATTGAAAATAATTTTAAAATATCCTGAAGTTTTTATTTAAAATATTTCCTTTCCAGGATGAACAAAGCCTTGCATGTTTACTGTTCCAAGTGAGTCCATCTGTGTTCAGTAGGGGTCACTCCCAGGTAACCATATATAGGACTGCAGCCTCAGTTATGTTAGCAATTTCCCAAGATATGAAAAGGGAATGTTGTTATTAATAAGATGTTAGTTACATTGATATCCATTCAGGCTTCATAAAATGTATAATGAGAACTTGTGACCCTTATTGATGATAATGAAGGTGATTGAGAGAGCAAACAAAGTTAATGAACGATGCAGTTGTTCTTCAGAAGATGTATTGATTGCAGCCTTTTCCGACTATGCACAAGAAGCTAGACGGCAGGAGGCTTTGTCACTAACGTTGACAAAAGCAGTATTTCAGCAACAAAAATCACAGTGGACTAAATATTGCTCCATAACTTTCCTGTTCATTTGTCCTCAACAAAATTGGAGGACAATTTGAGGAGGAGTGGGAAATCTTCAAAGAAATTTGCAAGGGGGTTATACTCACCCTTTTTGTATGGGGTGGCCTAAGAGCCTTTATTGAACCCTAGGATATCTACACAGGCTCCAAGCCAGTGTAGTGAACAGTCACTCCAGCAAGTGCTCAGACCTTGTATGACCTTAGAGCCAGTGTGGTGTAGTGGTTAAGAGCGGTAGTCTCGTAATCTGGGGAACCGGGTTCGCGTCTCCGCTCCTCCACATGCAGCTGCTGGGTGACCTTGGGCCAGTCACACTTCTTTGAAGTCTCTCAGCCCCACTCACCTCACAGAGTGTTTGTTGTGGGGGAGGAAGGGAAAGGAGAATGTTAGCCGCTTTGAGACTCCTTAAAGGGAGTGAAAGGCGGGATATCAAATCCAAACTCTTCTTCTTCTTCTTCTTCTATGTATAGAGCGTTACAGTGCTCTGTCTCTGTGTGCTTTTAAAATGTTTTAAGACTGGACCCCTTGTTCATATCAGGTGACTAACTCTCTTTAGGACCATATTTGGTCTTCTCCTCAATGGCAAAAGAAAAGTCAACCAAAAAGGTTCAGCCCAGCACTAAACAGAACAAAAATTAGCAAATGGTAGCTTCTGTTGTATATTTTTGTTGCTGTATTTTCTTATATTTTGTAGTCTGCTCTTAGTGCCGTTGATGAGTAAAAAGAGGAGACACATTTTATAACATAACTTACGTTGTTATTTCCTCTTCTACCCTCTGCTTCATGTTTCATTGCATTATTCAGTTTGGAAGGGATAAGTGTAGAAAATAACAATCATAAATAACACTGTAGTAAACCAGATTTGTTTCCAGTAATTAACAAATTCATGGCCACTTGCCATATCCGGAATGAAACCACAGCCATCTGTGATACTTCAGTGGGAAAATGTCTGCTAAACCTAGTCTATAGCCTTGTCTGTCTATGAAATTTGTTTTCGAGTTTTGTCCATGATATTCTAGTCATAAGTTGTGCTTGAGACCTGTTTTACATGTTCCAACCACTTAAATTGTCCACATAGATGCAGCACTTTACTCCAGTAATTATAAGTATAGTTAGTGACATCTTTCAAATAACACAGGTGTTAGCTGCGGAGGAGAATGGGTGTCAAATTTCTACCCTCTAGGAATCATGTCACAATATCTTGTCTATTGGGGAATCCATGACCATTTGCAAAAAAAAAAAAAGAGCAAAAAAAAGACCTCTGAATGTTGCAGAGAATTCTGGGGCATGTTCTAGATTGCATAATACATTCATGTGGAGTACTGGCAAGTCCACCATTGCCATCATCTCTAGATCAATAGTAGCAAGCAGCCTTTAAGAAAAGCTTTTCCATCATTACTGATCGTAACTGTGGAAACTCAGATAAATTTCCGGGTTAGCGTCATCAGCATTGGTGGAGTTCTTCTGACCGAGAGGAACCCGCTCCGCGAAAATCTGGTCTTGCCGCTGCGGCGAAGGCGGAGACCCTTTAAAAATCCCAGGCGGAGGAAGCCTGGGAACATGGGATTTGGCTGACACCAAGAGCGCCTCCCCTACTCGCGGGGAAACCCTTTTTCGGGGTCCCGAAGCAAAGTGGGGTGAGTGGAGCGGCATTTTGAATCAACCGCTACTTTTACGGAGTGAAGCCGCACAGCCGTTGCCGAAGAGCGCTGACTTTTTCCTGTGGACAATTGGATTCTAAACAATTACCCGTGAGTAGAACGGAAAATTGGATTACGAAATATTTTAATTTGGCACCGAAGCAGGAAGGTTCTAAACAGGAAGTCCGCCTTCCGCTTTTGTAAATAGAATGAAGCAAAATTTTGCAAGCTAAAGTCTGGAAAGTCGTATACAAAAGACTAAATTTCCTTCAGTTAAAACTACCAAAACCCCTCTTGGAAGCAGGAGAAGAGGAGGGGGAATTTTAGATTGTTTAAGCCTGCAGGAGAGAGAGTAAAGAAAGATAAATTTCCACCGTCTCAAACCTGGGAACGGGGTGTCAGAGACAGACGTTTTGGGGAAGTTCATTGACTGAATGAAACGTCTTTTGACAGATAGTTAAAAAAGAGAGACATATTGATTCCAATGTTGCCTTTTGCATTTAAAAGAAACAAAATATTTGAAAAATGAAAGTAACTTTCTTTTGTTGGACCTGCTTTTAAAAGATGGATACAAATAGAAATTGTCTCCTCTAGAGGGAGCTTGTTAAACTGTTGCTGGAGTCGATCTGGGGAATTCCACAGCTGTGGAGATTAAGGATCGTGAGACCAGACTTTGACCTTGGACAAGAATGTGCCTAGAAGAAGTTTTGGTGCTTGCTTTTTGCAAGACGCTTTGTTGGAGCAGCTGCATGAGAAGATGGATTTGATGACTGTTGCAGTCAGTAATTTTGGACAAACAGTGAATACGCATATAGAAACCATTCAGGAACCAATCCAGGAATCTGCTTTGACAGGGCAAATGCAGAAGCTAATGGAGGAGGCTGTTGTTGAACCTCAACTAACACAAATGGAGAGACCCGAGGCCCTGCAGGAGCATAAGCTGCAGTCTTTGAAGACTGAACCTGGAGAGGGTCAGATTTGGAGAGATGGAGTACTGTTTGGTTTGGAGATGGGAAGTTGGATGGATCCCCCTATGCAGGGCCGTTTCGGCTCTTGGGATTTGATTTTGGGCCAGGGGGGGTCTGGAGTTGTGGGGGCTCTTAACTTTGGAGGGACTTTGAAACATGCCTTCAAATACTTTTTGGATTACAGTGCTGACTGTGGAAAGTTGGCTGACCTGTCGAGGGGGGATGGAGATATTGTTGGGTTGGAGTCTCCCCGAGACCTACTCCTCAATGAGAAAGGAAAGAAATTAAGAAAAAGATCAACAAAAGACAAAGTAAAGTGCAGGTATAAACAAGAAGAAGATCTGCAGAAGGGACATGGAAAAGACTTAAGAGCCTCGGACAGAAGATCACCAGGTTGATGGACTAGATGGAATGGATAGAAAGGACTGACATAACCCGAGACCAGGAAGAAGAGACGATGGATGAAGATTGGAAGAAAGTTTTTAAAAATTCATTTTGAGAAATAGTGTAAAATTAATGAGTGTTAGGAAAAATGTTGGAATGAAACTATTTGGCTTTAGTAGAAACGATATGGAGTTATGCATAAATAAGTATTAAGTTTTAAGTTTAAGTTTTAAGGCTTTTTATGGTAAGATAAGGTTAAAATAAATTAAGGTAATTTAATGACAGAATACAGTGAAAGATGGAAAGGATTTGCTGAGTTAATTAATAGGTTAGACCGTTAAGATAAATTATAGAATAAAAATTGTAAAGTACGAGACTGGCTCCATTATTATCAAATAATGGAGGTCTACAAACAAGACAGGAAAGTTGGCTTCCAGGTGGAGAAATCAAAATTAGAAACTGAACTGTTAGAACCCAATACTAAGAATTTGTCAAGAATGTATAACTTGTTGCTGAAATGGAATACACAAGATGAAACAGTTAAGTCAGCTATGATTAAGTGGGCACAGGACATTGGTCACAATATTATGTTTGCGGACTGGGAACAGTTGTGGACCACCGGCTTAAAATTTACGGCATGTAATGCCTTAAAAGAAAATATTATGAAAATGATGGTACATGACCCCAGTCAAGCTAGCAAAAATCTACCATCTGCCTGACAATAAGTGTTGGAAGTGTAATGAAACTGAAGGTACTTTCTATCACCTTTGGTGGACGTGCCCGAAGGTTTTCTGGGAAATGGTTTTCTGGGAAATGATATATAATGAAATGAAAAAGGTACTTAAATGTACTTTCCCTAAGAAACCAGAGGCCTTTCTCTTGGGCATTGTCGGCCAATTGGTGCCAAAGACAGCAAGAATACTCATTGCAAAGCATTGAAAGTCCCAAGATCTACCCACCCTGGAAGAATGGCAGATGAAGGTGATAGACTACATGGCATTGGCTGAAATGACCGGCAGAATCCGTGATCAGGGGAAAGAGACGGCGGATGAAGATTGGAAAAAATTTAAAATCTACCTGAAGAAACATTACAAAATTAATGAATGCTAAAATGTTGAGGTTCTTGAAAAAAGGGGAATACAGCGGCATAAGATTAAGTAAAAGAAAGGAATAAATAAGGGATAAATTGGACTAAAATAAGTGTTAGGATTTGCTGAAATAATTTTGGAAATTAGGATGTAGAAAGGGGAGGTTTGGGGGAGTCGGAGAAGTGAGGTTTATGAAAAAAAGGATATGGAATTATACATGTTTGTTTGTTGTTGTTGTTGTTTTATTTGTTTGTACTGTCTATAAATTTTTTTTTGTAAAACCAATAAAAATATTAAAAAAATAGAATAAAAATTGAGAAAGATGGAAAGAATTTGCTGAAACAATTAATTGAATTAAAATACAAAAAGGGAGGTGTGAGGAGGTTGATGAAACAAGTAAATGAAAGATAAAGATATGGAATATGGATGTGTGTTTTAATATTATTGTTCTTTTTTGCTGTATTGTTGGTTTTTTATGTTTTCTTTTCTCTATGTATTGTAATGTATGTCCTGTTACATTTTTTTGTTGTTTTCTTTTTTTCCTCTTTTTTCTGTAATTTTTAAACTTCTAATAAATATCATTTTAAAAAAAAAATTCCAAAGAACCCCAGAGTTCCTCTGAACACAGTTTGAAGAAAACCATTGACCTTTACCGGACTTACGGTCTGATTCTGCAAAGTGCATTCTTAAGTCTCTCTAACTGAAATCGATGGGATTTACAAGTACTTAACTTTAACTGGATCATGCCCTTGGTGGGATGACACAATATTTAGATTGGCTAAATCCTACTAACTTAAAAAATACTTAATCATCATCAACTCAGGTCTTTTCTTCAAATTCTAGTACTTAGCAGCCCTTTACTGGAAAATCATCTCATTGATTTGCACAGCAATATTATAACATTCAGTCTCTCAAAATCGGATTATTCTTTATAGTGTTAAAAGTCATGGCAAGTTGGTCTTCTATTTACAAATGTAATTTACTCTCATGAGAAAGTAATCTTGTTAAAATATTGTCAGGCTAATTGAAATTGATTTGTGTTTACTAAACATAGTGGTTGCTAATCAAATATCAGGCTTAGAAGCTTTGGAGGTACATTTGATAGATTCTTGTTAGTCTTATACTGAATGAATCAGTGAGTCAAATCTATTGAGAGATAAATGCAGTAGAGCTTTTTCAGGGCTTAGCAGTTTTTTTCTCTCTCTTTCAAAATGGATAAGACTAATGTGTCAATAGTGTGCCTTCTGTGAGATGTTACGCTTTGCGAAAGATGAGATAGTCATGAACTCTGGATTACTTCTGCTTGTATTATTTGTCAATAGCTCACATTTACTTTTCCAGCTGCTTAATTACTTTGCTGTTCTGCCACTCTGTACTACTGAAAACTATATTCACAAAGCCATAATTTAAATTTTGTGTTCTAAATATGCCTGAGGACAACATTGTCAGTTGAGCCTAAATAAGTCATGCATAGCTTTGGACTGGTATATCTCTGTCTTTTGTATTTAGCCTCAAATTTTCTATTTTCCACTATCAACAACATTGATGTGTCTATTTTCTGCATTTTTGTAACATATATTGCTGTTGTATAAGAAAGGGTTGTAGAGGTGGGAGTTCAAAACTCTCTTTAACTAGGAAGTATATTGTACGACCTCAGGCGACTAATTTTCTCTTAGTCTAACCTACTTCAAAGGCTGTGAAAATCATTTACCTCATATACACTGCCGCCACTTACTTTGAGGAATGACGGTATACAAATTAAACAAATAAAATTATGGAATAAACTTTTCAGTATTCAAGATTGTAACAGTCATTCTTCTGAAAACATAAAGTAGAATCATTATAACTTTTGTTACCTAGGGTAGTATTCAACTTTTACTCAGAGAAGACCCGTTGAAGTTAATAGTCCTAACCGTCGTGTTCTTTCATTTCACTGGTTCTACTCTGAGTAAAAGTTGAATACCATAACTAGGTTGTTTTTTTTAACGCTTTGATATTCATTAATATTGCAATTTATGAGCTGCCAAGGTTTAAAAACAATGAAAAGTATTTTAGCATCTTAAAAGGCTGTTTTATTGTGGCACTAACTTACACTATTATACTTTATTTAGTCTTTAGGTGCCACAAGACTCTTGCAGTGCAATCCACACCCTCCTTATTCTGGACTGGGGGCGGGTGAGGTTGGATTAGGTGGAAGTGGCTCTCTGCTGAACATTCCCATCTGAGCTGACCATCTGCTGGCCACCACTACCAAACTGATGCAAGCATGAGTTTTTTATGCAGCACTCTGCCTTTGGCCTTGCCAAATGTGCAGGTGGGAGTGCTGTTGAATGGGCTGCCCACTGATTGTAGCCAGTGAAAGGCCTTGTTCCAAGGATGTGCTGGGGATGGAATTAAACCAACCCAGAATTGCTTGGATCCAAGCCAGTCCCATTGTTGTCATGCAACATCATCAGGCCCAATTTTGGCCAGTTCACGCTGCCCCTCTCACCTTCTGCTACTGATTCCATGGATGCAAAGCCTCACTGGCAACAAGGAGGAGTTTGGATTGCACCTTTATTCCTCTCCCCAAAAAATAGGTTGAAACAGCTATTCTTCTAAAAGTTAATATATTTAAATACTAATTTAAGAGAGAGAACTTTTCTTTCAGGGAATAAACCTTGTGGTTTTGCTTCCTGTCAAAAATGCATAATTTTTAAAATGTGCTTTAATGTTATTTCACAGAAAACTCTTCTTTACCGACTATGGGAATGTTGCTAAAATTGAGAGATGTGACATGGATGGGATGAACAGAACAAGGATAGTAGTATCTAAAATAGAGCAGCCTACTGCCCTTACTCTAGACCTGATCAGTAAATATGTTTACTGGGTAGATGTCTATCTGGACTCTGTAGAAGTTGTTGACTACCAGGGACACAACAGACACACAATAATCAAAGGACGACTTGTAAGTACTATGTTTCCATATATACTTACATGTTTGTATGCATGTGTTGTGAATGTTCATAGCTGTAGCATTTCCTAATGGCAATTATTGTGTCCACTGAAATACTTTACAGAAAGATTGTTTCATAATTTTTTGCAAACAACAACGTGAGCCTATAAGTGAGGCAAGTGTTGACTGCCTGGCTACCGCTGTATACTAAATGTTACATGGTTTTTTGAGCATTTATGATTCAATATCAATTCAGCATGGACTTCCTGAAACTGCCAAACTCAAGACCCAAAAATGCAGGTTTTAAAATTGTAGTAAACAAAATTGTAGTAGCGTGAGAAATGAGCATGCATAATACACAGCCCAGGTATGTGATGGAAGTAAGTGGCTTTTCATCTCTTGGACCCCATACAGTTTTGCTCCTCAGAGTAATTTCAAATAATCTAATGGTGTGAACTAATTCGCAAAGTGAGCATACAGTGAAGCTCATGTGTTGAGCTCTGCCAAATTCACATCTCCAACAGGCCTCTTGATACAAGGAATCATCAAGCATTAGGAATTGTCCTTGCTTTGGGAAGACTCTGTATTGTACAGTTCTTTGAGCCTGTGACAGCTTCAATTTTTGGTCAGCCTATTCAGGCCTCCAGTTGTGTACCTGCTGATTTAAACTCAGCTTGCATATGTATATATAGGATAGCATATGAAAAGCTAATCTAAACTAAATTCAGGGTGGGCTAACAAAAACTACTGCTGTCAACAGGCTCAAATGAACCCCATGAGGGAGTATTAGTAGGACACAGTTTTAAACCACAACAGGAATGTCAAAGGATTAGATTTCATTCTACATAAGAATTTTTTTTATTTGTTGTATCTATCTCATGCATTTGCATTATGCACATTCTCACACTAGTCTCCCAGCAGTAGCACCTTTCGCTTTCTCAGAGACCCTGAGTCTTGGAGTAGATTTTTCAGTGGCAGGTTATCCTGATTTTGGGAAGGGATAGGATTAAGATGATATACCCCCACCCAAGAGATTTATAGACTCTGACAGAGCTTGAATGTTCTGGGGAATTTTTTTGCCGGCTCCTGCTAAGGCCTTTGTCTTGCTGTGGAATGGCAGTAGAGCTATTTACAACGTTGCTCCTAAGCATCCTCTCTGACATTGCAGATCCTGATCAGCTCCTTGGGTTTTTCTTGGGGGGGGGGGGATAGCTTCAGGCAGTTAAATAAGCCGGATGATGGCTGGAGAGCAGATGGCAGAAATCTCTGAGTATGACTGAACACAGATAGGCGCACACAAGCTTGCCTATCATGTGTCAGTGATAGCAGAATAGAAATCTTACTTCTCTGCCATTGTTGAGTTTTCAAGTTGAAATAGCAACTTGCAGAGGTTTTTGGGGTGGGAAATAGGCTAGCTAAAGGTAGAGTTGGGGACAACAAAATTCTCTGATGCCTGCTGTGACAGATTCGCAAGGTACTTTGAGGACAAAGTCATTAAGATTTGTTGCAAACTTTATGGTGGTGTAGTTACAGTATCAGGGAGGGTGTCCAGAACACTCTGGTTCTATTGTTTTAGACCCTTTTAGTTGTTGTGGCCTGATATTGTAGACAAGGAGCTTGAAGGGATGTGGCCTACCTCCTGTGTCCTTGGCCACAGTTCATCAGTTGTGAAAGCTGGACAGAATAAATTGATAGAGTAGTTCCAGGAGGTGATTAATACATCCTTGTGGGAGGGTAGTGATGCTGACTATAGGTGTGCAGGCACCCATTCCTCAGGAAACCATGCTAAGATACAGATGTATAGAAGAATTACTGCTGTTACAATTTTTCCTCTGGGGCAAGGTGATAGGATGGTGACTGGACAGCTTCAGGCATGCTTGGAAGAAATGGATTATCTGACCTGTTCAGGGTTTGTTTTAGCACTAAAATAGTCTTGGTCACCATGGTTGATGACCTAAATTGAGAGGGGGGCAGCATGAGTGTCACCCTGCTGCTTCTGTTGGATCTCTCAGCAACTTCTGATACCAACGATCATGATATTCTTTTAGAATGGCTCTTATGAGATGGAACTCATATGGTGCTTCTGCTCTTACCTACAGGATTACTTCCAGTGAGTAGCATTGGGGGACTTTCACTCAGCCTCCTGGTGCTTGTACTATGTGGTTTCACAGGGTACCATCTTTTTCCCATTCCTTTTAACATCTATATGAAGCCACTGGGTGGCATCATCCAGGAATTTCTGGTGAACTATCATCGTTATGTGGATGATACCCACTCTCCCAACATGACATCTGAATCAAGTGAGGCTGTGGACCTGTGTCTCCACATGGTTTATTGGCTCTCATTCCATGTGCTTCTGTCCATATGATTTAGCTGAACATGTTGCTCTACCCTGCCTTTAGGAAGTTACATCAGAAGCATGGATCATTTTTGTTTTTGTGTTATTTCCTTCTAAAGAACGCCTGATGTAGGCTCAAGTATTTAATATTGGTCACAGCTGGAGAAAGCTTATTGTGCTTGATCTAATCCCTTTGGCATCTGATATGTTCTTACTTACCTAAACCTCTCTACAACTCTTCTGAGTTAATTTAAAACAAAATTATATTGTGTAAGTAAAAAGAAAGCAGAATCCATTTGTGGTTTGAGTCTTAATGAGTTTTTCATTAACAAATATTGACTTTATAAATATGACTCCCATTATTCATTTCTGTGTGTAGCCTTGCATTGCCATTTGATTAGGGGGGAAATTGATAAGATCAGATAATAATTTTAAATTTTCTTCCCTCAGGTTAGACATCTTTATGGGCTGGCTGTATTTGAAGACTATTTGTATGCAACAAATTTGGATAACTACAGTGTCATACAAATAAACAGATTTAATGGCACAGATACACAGATGTTAATTAGACTTGAAAATGCTCAAGAGATCCATGTGTACCACACAAGAATCCAACCAACAGGTAAGGCTCCAGCAACTTCACTGCTATCCTTTACTACCTGTGATTTAAGGAAACAGTGTAGACCTTGGAATCAGGGAAGCAGTTTCACTCTTCATTGTAGGCATGGTTCCGCTGGTATGGGCAATTATTGTGACCCTGCATTATGTCTGATTCCATTCAATTTCACTTATGCTGGGGAGAAAAAGTGATTGGTACCAAAGTGTGCAAAGGGTTCCAAAAGGTGGTGTGTGGGTAGGGATTGGAATTACATTTGTGCATTCCAATGCACAATTCATTCAAATCAATGGACAGTATCCAACACAGGACATACTTTTTTTTCTGTATTTTGTTTTACATACAGTGCATACCCATAGTTCTTAAAACAAGGCAATCGGTGGAGTTTCTGTCTATGTATCTGAGCCCATGGTGTTGAAAAGTAGAGACTGCAATAAAGGGTCAGGTTCTCCATATTCCTAGTTTAACACAGCGTTAAAATTGAAAGAAAATGAACATGTCGGTTTGACATACCATATTTAGAAGATAAATCTATGAGGATGGCTGAATCATATGACTACTTTCCTCGAATAATGAGACACAGGGGGCAGAAAACACACCTACAATTATTATTCTAAATTAGTTTCCCATTATTTCCACTAGACAGCTACCAAGACATTAGCTGAACTTAAAATTTTAGTCCAACAGGATAAGTAGAAAAGTCATTAACAAGGACGGGTTCCATATGAATGCCCACAAGATAACTGTTTCACAGTCGCATCATGGTAGGAAAACAGTCCTGTCAACCAGGTCCAATGTCCCCATTAATGCTTCTCTTAAAACTATAAAATTAATGCTAAAAATTAACTCTTAACACAATGGAAGGAATTCAATGTCACCCTCTTGTGATTATTCCATCAGTGCATGCATCTAGGCCTTCCAGAAAGAATGATCCCCCTTTCCTCTCCCTATATGCTGTTCCAGGGTTCTCCTGACCCCGCCCCAGGCAATTTTTGGGAGTGTGGGGGGCACAACCCTGTTGTGCAAGTGTCCTTTCATAGGACTTCTGTTAACAGGACTCATTGGTTGATTCCCATCCAATGAATTTTATTATGATTCTTATCTTACATAGGTTGCCCACCAAGGAACCGTTAGTAGTAGCGAAAGAAAGAAAAAAGAAATGGCTGTGATTTATTTGTTGTCACAAACAGGATCTGTAAACATAACGATGTAGACTTATGGCCACACTATTTGTATAAGAGTTACTTTCTTACAAAGGATTCAAAAAGCTGTGTAAAGTGTAAAGTGTGATGTATCTTGAATGACAGAGCATCCATATACCCTATAAGTTCAGATCTCTGATGTCAGCACATGAAGAAGTATATTGCTGCAAAATGACTTTCTATCACTCTCAGAGGGAGTAGGGAGGTTTGAGTGTGCCTAGTACATTATTATGCTCTGCTGCTTCTTGCACCTTTTGTAATTACGTTTTATCCTTTTGTGCCATTTGCTATAGTTCTGCAATTATATTATATCTGAATTGATATGTTTTTGCTTGTTAAGGTTTGCTGGGCTGACTACCATATCAGTTGGGTATTATTTATCTTGCTGTTTTACAGTTATCAACTTTGTGAGCCATTCTATTTTTTTAAAAAATATATAAGCAAACAGAATAGGAATAAAGGGGAAAAACACTTTTATTGATAACAAAAGTATTTTGTATTGCATTTTCCATATGCAATGGGCTATATAATCCTTGTTTTATTTTCTCTTTATATTTTTCCCAGTAAGGTATTTAATGTCATGTAGCAGTGGCTGGGATGCAACTTTAGTTCTTTCAAGATCAAACATTTCAAATTTATGCTTGAGAGTTCATACAAACTGGTTATTGGTGTATTTAGAATAAGAGAAACTTAGCCAGCTCCTCCTTTGGAAATGAAAATCATGAAAATATGGGTATTACTAAGAAGTATATGAAGCTGAAAGCTGAGACTTTGGACACACACACATATATATATGAAACAGGAGGTAGAGAAAACGGCAATCACCATTGCCCAAAGAGCTGCTCCAGCGGCCGTCATCAGCTGCTAATACTTACCAGACCTTTTGCATACATGCTAGTGGTACTTTGACTGAAATATTAACGCCATCCACCAACGGATATTTGTGAACAGAAGCAACATTTCCATGTGCGCAGCTAATAGAGATGTGCATGCACACCAGTCCAAGTTGAACTACCTGGGTGTTTTCTTTTGATGAGGCTGGGATAAACATTCCCATAGGAGCTCATTGTGCATGACTAGACCTGGATTGGAGCCATTGCCATCTGATAATTCTAGTTGGCAATTATTATTTTTCTGTTAAGGATTACAACAGATTCCATTTGGTCCTCCAGGATTCCAATAAAATATCTACATTACTCTCAGTTCTACCATTTTGTATTCTGGTACAATATTCTTTTTGTCCTTTTTGTTGCTCAATCTCTTTTGAGGCCCATTCTGTATTTCCTGTAGAGTAACCAACAATGAAAAACCACAGTCAGTGCTTAAAAAGCAATATAGCCCTGTAGATCAGTATCATTCCTTATGAACATGGGTGTCTACTGGTGACCTTGAAATTCACCTGCAACAAAATCACGTCCAGCCCATAACCAAAAATTCCAAAAAACAATCATGGCTTGTCAGTAACAAGTCATGGCTTGTCAAACGTGAAAGAGCCTCCATACAAAAACTGCTTAGGCAGGTCTGCAGAACACTATACTTGATAGTGTTCCCTTTATCTTTATAAATTGTTCGGTATAATGGATTTTTATCTCAAACTACTTCTACAATTTGGGAAACTGCCCTCCCAACGTTATTAGGTCAGGAACCTGGAAATAAATAGGGTACTAGCTGATGGTAGTGTGTAAAAATGCAGCTGCTCTGGTTTTCAATGCAAAAAAAGGAATCTTCCTTAATAATTACTGTGCTTGTCTCCTATCCTCTTTCTAACCTGAGGCCTGAATCAGTGATAACACTTATTATAACTACGTAATTCTGAGATTTAGCTATAATGTGTTTGTCTTTTAACAAATAATACTTTGTTTATATTATGTCTGTATTATGGTGACTGAGCCTGGACGAAACTAGGGGAAAGATATTCATCCTCTATTTCTTTTCCTAAAAAGAAATACCTGGATGTTCTAGAGATTAATATTTGCAAATATAACATTAAGTGATATACCTTAACTTTCACTTTCAGTAATTTTATGTTGCTGCTGATCTGGAGGAATTTTATTTTCATCCTGACATTTTTCACTGCTCTTCAGTAGTCAGGCAAGCTAAATCACAATATTTTGTTCAGGATTTTGCACAGAGAAATGGAAGGATATGGTAGTGGTCATGATTTATAGGACTAGTGCTGTCCTCAGTGCCGTATTAACTTGATCACATGCTAAGATCTAAAGTGGAAACGGTTGTCATTTGCCTACCTCTTAAGGTGGTGAGATTGGTGGACATAAAGGAGAGGGCCTTCTCAACGGTGGCCCTGAAAATTATTATCATCTTACCTCCAGATGGCTATTGCACTCCAATCCGTTTGAAAGCCCCTGAAGGCCTAGTTGTTGCAGGTGGCCTAACAGCTATAAAGGCTGAGATGCATTTATTTTAATTGCTGTGCTGTAAGGGCAGTATGTGGACCGAGAACTCTCAGAAGTGCAAGCTGGATTTCGAAGGGGCAGAGGAACCAGAGACCAAATTGCAAACATACGCTGGATTATGGAGAAAGCTAGAGAGTACCAGAAAGACATCTACTTCTGATTCATTGACTATGCAAAAGCCTTTGACTGTGTCGACCACAGCAAACTATGGCAAGTTCTTAAAGAAATGGGAGTGCCTGATCACCTCATCTGTCTCCTGAGAAATCTCTATGTGGGACAAGAAGCTACAGTTAGAACTGGATATGGAACAACTGTTTGGTTCAAAATTGGGAAAGGAGTACGGCAAGGCTGTATATTGTCTCCCTGCTTATTTAACTTATATGCAGAATTCATCATGCGAAAGGCTGGGCTGGATGAATCCCAAGCTGGAATTAAGATCGCCGGAAGAAATATCAACAACCTCAGATATGCAGATGACACAACCTTGATGGCAGAAAATGAAGATGAATTAAAGAACCTTTTAATGAGGGCGAAAGAGGAGAGCACAAAATATGGTCTGAAGCTCAACATCAAAAAAATGAAGATCATGGCCACTAGTCCCATCACTTCCTGGCAAATAGAAGGGGAAGAAGTGGAGGCAGTGAGAGATTTTACTTTCTTGGGCTCCATGATCACTGCAGATGGTGATAGCAGTCATGAAATTAAAAGACACCTGCTCCTTGGGAGAAAGGCGATGGCAAACCTAGACAGCATCTTTAAAAGCAGAGACATCACCTTGCCAACAAAAGTCCGCATAATTAAAGCCATGGTTTTCCCAGTAGTGTTGTATGGAAGTGAGAGCTGGACCATAAAGAAGGCTGATCGCCGAAGAATTTATGCCTTTGAATTATGGTGCTGGAGAAGACTCTTGAGAGTCCCATGGACTGCAAGAAGATCAAACCTCTCCATTCTTAAGGAAATCAGCCCTGAGTGCTCACTGGAAGGACAGATCGTGAAGCTGAGGCGCCAATACTTTGGCCACCTCATGAGGCGCCAATACTTTGGCCACCTCATGAGAAGAGAAGACTCCCTGGAAAAGACCCTGATGTTGGGAAAGGTTGAGGGCACTAGAAGAAGGGGACGACAGAGGACAAGATGGTTGGATAGTGTTCTCGAAGCTACAAACATGAGTCTGACCAAACTGCGGGAGGCAGTGAAAGACAGGAGTGCCTGGCGTGCTCTGGTCCATGAGGTCACGAAGAGTCGGACACGACTAAACGACTAAACAACAACAAAGGGCAGGATTGAAGGGATGCGGGTGGTGCTGTGGTCTAAACCACTGAGCCTCTTGAGCTTGCTGATCAGAAGGTCGGTGATTCAAATCCCCGTGATGGGGTGAGCTCCCATTGTTCGGTCCCAGCTCCTGCCAACCTAGCAGTTCGAAAGCACACCAAAAAGTGCAAGTAGATAAATAGGTATTACTCCAGCAGGAAGGTAAATGGTGTTTCCATGCTCTGCTCTGGTTTTGATGCCCCATTGCACCAGAAGCGGCTTAGTCATGCTGGCCACATGACTCAGAAAAACTGTCTGTGGACAAACGCTGGCTCTCTCGGCCTGTAAAGCGATATGAGTGCCACAACCCCAGAGTCATCTGCGACTGGACTTAACTGTCAGGGGTCCTTTACCTTTACCTTTTAAGGGCAGGATCAGCTAACAGGTCTCACTAGTGGAAGTTAGCACAAGGACTTCTGTTACTGCAATGAGGCTTTCTCCCCTCTCCTCCCCCTGCACTTGGCTTCCTCAAATTGGCTCTTGCGGGAGGGGGGGCAGAGAACCTTCAGAAAAGCATACAAGGGGAGGAGAGGCAGGATCATATGTATGATAGACTGAAAAGTTTGTGATGGCAAAATGATTGCTGTGGCGCAATGTGGAATCCCTCACTGAGTTTTATACCGTGAGCTGGGATGTTTCCTCACTACTTATTGCCAGTTTAGGAATTTCGGGATTAGAATTATATTGTGGTTTATATTTCACATGCTTTTTAAAAAATGACGTGAGTGTCCTTTGAACAGTTATATTACAGCGGCACAGTAAAGCTGTCAGCATTAAGTATGGAATCCCTACAGTGGCAGAGCTAAAGTGTATTACTCCTCTTATCATATGCCTTTTATACATTAGTGTTTTGAGTGCCTTTTTCATGGGTCTGGCCAGTGGATCAGGTTCTTATCATGAAAGTAGGATCAGAGAGACTACAACCAGGTGGTAAGGGATCTGTATTATTTGTCCTGTTCACATGGCTACCAGCCTTTAAACATTATAGCAGTGTTGTGGGTTGTAACCATGGGAAAGTAGCTCCTACAGTGTAACATATAAGGGAATCTTAGTTACCAGACACTTTATACATATGTTTCAACATTGTATTTCTTAACACTCCTTATACAGGAAGTGATTATTGTTGTTGTTGTTAGTTAGTTAAGAAATGGGAGCAATGGGGTCGGTCTTGAATCTTTGGTATAAGATAGGAACAAAGCAAATGAGGGACAACTTTGTAGCAGGAGGGATAGGCTTATTATGGTTACAAGAAAGGCCTGCTTGTTCCTTTAAAACAAATGGGAAATGTTTGTACCAGTTCCTCAGAGTATTAGTGCTTATCTTTTGAAGAAGAAAGATAAAGAAATAAGTGGCAGTGCATTGCAGTAAATGAAGAGGAAACCTCATTAATATTTACCTTTTTTGTTCTTTAAAAGGGCTGCAAAAGCAGACCATTAAAGAACAGGGTTTCCAGGTTAATCATCTTAGACTTGCCCCTTTAAAACTGCATTACAAGTAGGCAATACAGCTGGGTCCACTCAGTTGTTACCTGGATCTTCTGGCTGTTGCTCTCCTCTCCCTGCTCTATGATATATCTGGAGATCTACTCATTACAAGGCAGGGAGAGGAATTAGAGAAAGAACTGGTGAGTCACTATTTCCCCTGTTTAATCTGGTGATTTGAAAGAATATACAGTGGTACCTCAGGTTAAGAACTTAATTTGTTCCAGAGGTCTGTTCTTAACCTGAAACGGTTCTTAACCTGAGGCGTGCTTTCACTAATGGGGCCTCCCACTGCTGCTGCGCCGTTGGCACATGATTTCCGTTCTTATCCTGGGGCAAAGTTCTTAACCTGGAGCAACCACTTCCTGGTTAGCAGAGTTTGTCACCCAAAGCATCTGTATCCCGAGGTACCACTGTATAGCCCATTTCCAGGTTGTATCCTGGTCATCCTAGTATGGAAACACCCAGCCTTTTAAGAATGAATGAATGAATGAATGAATGAATGAATGAATGAATGAATGAATGTGGTAACGAGCTATACTAAAATTTACTAAAATATGATCAAGGGGAAATGTGGGTTTTAGGATCAGTGGAGATGTACAACATGAACTGTGCACCCATAGTAGTTGTACAACAGTTATTCACAAGATCTGAGTAGCAGTGCTGTATGAGCCAGGGCAAGTAACAATAACAACTTATTTATACCCCAACAACAACAACTTATATATACCCCACCCATCTAGCTGGGTTTCCCCAGCCACTCTGGGCAGCTTCCAACAAAAGATGAAAAATACGTTAATTTTCATTTATTCATTATCCAGCAACACTAAGAGTAGACATGGATCACTGAAGAACAGTAATTAACAATAGCAGCTGAGATCATGCAGTGCACACTTTTCCAAAATGTTATAATTTCCACTGTAATATAATCATGAGTAAAGAATATATATGTGAAGAGTGCTTGAATCCATAAAGATTATCCTGTGTCCCAGCCAAATAGGTAGTATTTACTGTTTGTGGACTACATGCTGCCTCCCTTTTATTAAACCCTCTTTGCTGCTGGGAGTGTGTGTGTGTGTGTGTGTGTATGTGTGGGGGGGGTGGCCGGGGGGGCAACAAAGACGTGGCATTCAAGTGTGTCTTGTCACCTAAGTTCTCTCCCCACACTGATGCATATGACAGTGATGCTTTAAAAGGATTTCTAACCTGCTGTTTTTCATTTGTTGCAGTCAGGAACCATGCATGTGAACTAGACCCATATGGAATGCCAGGGGGCTGCTCACACATCTGTTTGCTCAGCAGCAGCTACAAAGCCAGGACTTGTCGCTGCAGGATGGGTTTCGTCTTGGGAAGTGATGGCAGGTCATGCAAAAGTATGTTGTTTAAAATCAAACACTTTGCCAGCAGCTAATATTTCAGAGTGGGATTCTGAGTGTTAATTAACATCATCATCAACAGCAGCAGTGCTAACCTTAAGTGATAGTTGATGAAATGTGCTTGGCAATATGCACCTGCCATTTTACCCCCATCCTGTTTTTATTTGCTGGTGTAAGTTTTTTGGCTTGGGTTTGGCTTTGCAAGCAGCAGAGGTGAGTAAATTAGTCCTTTCGCAGAATGATAACAGCAATTGAAACATTCTGCTTTATCTGGTTATCCTTGTCTCCTACAATATGCTATTGTGATAAGTCTTTGTCTTAATCCTACAAAATCCTTCTCAGGCTGCATTAAGGGCTCTCAGTCATCATTAATTTGTAACAACAACAAAAGTCCTATAACTTATTGATTTACATATGCTAATACATTTGCTGCCTTTATAAACTGGATTTGGTTCGTGCAAATTACGTGAAATGTTTGCACTTCCTTTGCTTTCACCGAAATCATACTGACCCAGGGCTCACGGCAAAAGCATTATATTCTCAACATTTTGCTAAATGGAAACATTCAGGTAGCTTTGTAGAAGTATTTTCCTCCTCTGAACATTTTTGTACTGGCTGTAGTCCATAGCATCTGCTGTTCTTTTTACTCATTAAAAGATTAATATTTCACATTTCCTGCAATAATCTTGAAGGCAGTTCACAAAAGCAGAAGTTTACCAAATCGATAAAGACAAAGCCCATATAAATGTAGACAAAAGTTGACAGCTACATCCTTAATTTTATCCAAAGGTTTTCCAAATAGCCAAGGTTTGGCTCCTAGTATTTCTGAGCGCTCGCCTTTCAAAAGGTGTGCAGTGAGGCAGGTAGGCAAATACCTTTGATGAAGACTTCCACAGCCTAAATATTGTAGTCAGAAAAAGACCATGCCTGGCTTCCTCACTTGTGCATGAGATGGCAATGGGATACCATCTGAGTAAGTTCCTTAGGTATCCTGATTCCAGACCATTTAGATATTAATGGTCAGAACCAGAACTTTGAAATGAGCCCCAAAGCAAATGAGCTACCAAAGCACTTGAAACAGCATGAGAGTGATATAAACACTTGGTCAGCCTGGGTGCCTCTAGATATTTTGGACTACAGCTCACCTCAGTTCCAGCTTTGCACAGATAGCTGTGGTCTAAAAACATCTGGAGGGCATAAGGTTGGCAAAGGCTGCTCTGTGCCAGTTGATCTTCTGAACGTTTTTCAATGGCAGACTCAGATTCAACACACTGCAGTAATCCAGCCTGGGACATAGCTTTGTGAAGCGATCTTCAGAACGGCTAAAAGGGAATAGCTTATAAAAGGCAGGAGATGACTAAGTAATAAATTACTTAAATGCAGCCCTCCAGTCCAGTGTTCTATTTGCTGGACAAAAGTGGCTCTACAAAAACATGCTCACAGTGTTAAGTGGAAGATCTTAAATACTGTGTAGTTCATACAGAAGGAGACTTCATAATTCTTTCAAGGCCCCACGTTACGAAATGGGCCACTATTTAAGAAAGAAACAACATGATTGATATTTGTATGGTACGTTTTTCATTTTGGCAGAATGCATCTGCACAGATATGAACAGTTGAAATTGCAGTTCTTTGCGTTGCACATTTTTGTCTGTTTGCTAAAGTTTACTGTACTGGTATAGTTAATAAATCCTAATGACTTGAAGAATGCCTGAAATATTATAACAGGCCATTTTACCCTGGCTCTAATGTTATCCTATGGTCGATTCGGTTTTTGAAACGTGTATTGCTACAGAAAAGGCAGTGATTAATTAGATATAACTCAGTCACAGAAGTAATTTGTGTTTTAATTAAGATAATGCAATTAACCAGTCATATTGAGTTTAGATACATTCGGAATATTTGGGAGCTTAATTTTGGGTTTAGATTTGAGGGGGGGGAACACTAATTGCACCATTTAATTAAACAGTGACAGTATTCAGTGTAAAGAAATTAGGCAGCATTGGTGGTTTATGTTTGTAATCTTTCTTATGCAGGACCAAAGAATGAGTTGTTCCTGTTTTATGGCAAGGGACGCCCGGGAATAATACGGGGAATGGACCTGAATACCAAAGTAGCTGACGAATATATGATCCCCATAGAAAACCTGGTTAATCCTCGAGCTCTGGATTTTCATGCTGAGACCAATTACATATACTTTGCTGACACTACGAGCTTCCTGATTGGACGTCAAAAAATTGATGGCTCTGAGCGGGAGACAATCTTGAAGGATGGTAGGTGGAACTTAGAAGGATTTTGTATAAACATAAAATTTCACCCAAGCATTTGCAAGAACTTGGCACCTACTTTGTGTCCATGTTTCTATGCTTTAAATCAGGGTTTCCCAAACTTGGGTCTCCAGCTGTTTTTGGATTACAACTCCCATCATCCCCAGCTAGCAGGACCAGTGGTCAGGGATTATGGGAATTGTAGTTCAAAAACTGCTGGAGACCCAAATTTGGGAAATCCTGCTTTAAATCACTTCATTTCTTCAAAAAGTATTTGTAAGTGGCTTAATATTTTTAATTTTTTCTAAGTGGTGTACAACGTGCCTATTTGGGGTTCGTGGCCATATGTAAGGTGTAGTGCCCTGAGTAAAATGTTCCCAGATGATCAAAGTCAGAGATAGGGAACCTTTTTCAGCCCACATTCCAGGGGCCACGTGCAGGACGTGCCAGTGGTGGGAAGAGCCGCAACACTGGGTAGAGCAATGTGTTAGGCCAGTTTCTACATACAGTCAGGCAAGAAGGAGGCAATATCAGAGATCAATAACACATTCCATGGTGGTGGGGTATTTCAAGGATGATGCAAAGCCAGTGCAGAATATGACCTGAAGGGGCAAGATCTGGCTGGGAAGTGTGGCATAGGGAGAATCCCAAGGGATGGATGATGGTGTCTGGAGGGCTGTATTTGACCCCCAGCCCTAAGTTCTCCATCCCCAGTTCTGTTGATCTTACAGATCTATACAAGGCTGGCAGCCTGGTTCTGATACCTACTTTCATCTATGGCTCTGCATTTTTCTAGATTTTAAAAAGCTATCTTCCCCACACCAGCAAAGTAATAGAATTGTTTCATAATAAGCCTACAAGAACTGCAAAAACACTATTGCAAAGTGCATGGTGCATGTTACGGTCATTTGTATATCAAATTTTAACACATCCTGCATGGCCCAAATACCCAGAGAAGGGTTCCCCCCTCCCAATACATCAAAGGCATCAAGTGGTACCAAGCTCACAAGGGAGCTTATTTCCAAGACATCTTTAGTTCAAATTGTACATACCGAAGAATGTTGCAGTCAATCATCTAAGCAGCTTCACTCACCAGCAGATTATATCTAAACTCCCATTTCAAAGAAAAGCATTTCAAGCTCTGCTACTTAAGTGACAGTGGAATTAATTCCTTCCTTGCTGATCTCATTTGCTATTCTTCATAGCCCTTGCTGAGCTGACCAGGTGTACAGTAGTGAATACCTTTCTGTGTCTTTATGCTTTTGTTTCATGAAAACTTCATTGCATTTTTCATGGTAATGAGATTTTTCTCAGCTACTATGAAATAATCATTTTCTAATCATGAGACAGATTCTTTATAACACAGTGCTAATCTATGTTTAAGGAAAATTAGAACATTTCAAACTAACTACTAGGTGCACTGACTTCTAATAAGTGCTAGTAGATCTAAATGATCTATTCCCCCCTCCCCTCTGCATCATTTTCTTTATATTATGCAGCTGGACGAATCTTGATACTATTTTTCCTTCTAGTTGGTTGCTGGTGTGACTTGTTTGGAGCAATATTCCCTGCCTCCAAATATTCCTGCCACTTTTTAATTTTTTTCCTTCCAGTTCTCTTTCTGCCCAGCATCAAAACAAAGGACAAATCTAATTGCAAACGAGATTCTTTTTATTTACAGAATTCCTATGTATTAGGTTGCCCTCACTTTTCCTTTCTGATTAAATTCTCTTCTCTTGGTTAAGATAATCTGACGGCATTTGAATGGTCTGAACTGTATAAAACAGGGATGAATAATAGGTGAATGGGGTACAAATCTGGACCATTGGTTCCTGTTTTGTATATTATATTACACAGCATTTGTGTACCGTATGTATAGGGTCCATTAGTATATGGTCTAAGTCAGGGGTGGAGAATGTTTTCTGAGTGGTGGGCCAGATCCTATCTTCTCATCCCTGCCATGCCAAATTTCACACATGAATGAGGCCATTCACCTGTCAGTCACCTGATACTAGTGGCCACTGAGGCCAACTTGGCCTGAAGTGGATCAGGAGTGTCCTTGCATGCATCATTATACAGAATATGATGAAACCAATTTCCTGTATCCACCCACAGCACATCTGTCTTGAGGGGCCTTGGTTTATTGATCAGCCTATTACTGAGGCTGCACAAAAAACCCACCTTGTGCTGGCCTTGTGAGGGCAGAGTTCGAATGAGTGGATAATTCCTCCTACGGAGGGATGCCAACCTTGAAACAGGGCAGAAAGGGGCTTATCCAACCTGGGATCTTCTGAGCCAGCTCCACTGCAGCCACATAATGGCCATTTTAGGATGCTTCAGCAATTTAACTACCAGCCACCTTCCATCCTGAGTCCCGACTGCAGTGGTGGTACTGTCATGCCATTAAGCCCACCGCTCCCCCTTTGGGGTTTGGATTGCAGCTTGAGTCCATATCCTGATCTATACAGCTTTGCCTGCCTCAGATAACAGAAATAATTAAAAGTTGTCTGAGACTTTATTAGTCTACCTGTATGCCCCCGTGTTGTAACATAACCTACAATGAAAAAGGAGGGAAAGAGAACAGGTAGAAAAGCCCATTAATTTAGGAGGAGAATTCATTATATTTGCTAAGGAAGGTGCTTGTAAGGTGTACTTGTCACAGACACTGCTTAATGATGCCTACAACATAGCAATACTTCTGTACTTGCTTAGTAAGAGTTGCAATTTTCCAGCAGCTTTGATTATCTGTTTTGTCTGTGGCCTGGGTTAAAATGATCTTAGACTAAAAGAGATCAAATGGAGAAACTGGAAAGGCCATTAGAGGAGGTTGTGTAGCAACAGAGAAGGGAAGGCAATGTGTGTGTATAAAGAGTATCCTTAATAGGTTCTTTTTCCAAAGTGAAACTAATTAAGTTTTTCACTTTTGGATTAGTAACTGAGGAGTACAGTCATACCTCGGGATAAATATGCTTCAGGTTGAGCGCTTTCGGGTTGCACTCTGCGGCGACCCGGAAGTAACGGAGTGCGTTACTTCCGGGTTTTGCCGCTCGCGTATGTGCAGATGGTCAAAATGACGTCACGTGCATGTGCAAAAGCAGCGAAACATGACCCGCACACGTGCAGACACGCTGTCGCGTCTTACGTTCTGTTCAGGATGCGAGCGGGGCTCCGGAAGTGGGGGAATGAAAAGAAAAAACAGAGTATTTTTATTGAAAAAAATTTAACATCCTCAAAACCTTTGTTCTAAGGATCTGAAAGGCCTAAGCTGCTTGCAGCCCTATTCATTAAATGCTTATTTTTAATTTCCTTATATTGTATTTTTGAAACAGATGCCTACCATGTGACTTTCTGTGCTACAATAGTGTTATCCCAAGGATTTGCTTAATTCAAAAACTTAGATATGTGTGTGTGTGTGTGTGTGTGTGTCACACACAGATGGCGTCCATTGAAAAACTTCATTGTACCTAGAAAGTTAAAAACCCATTTCCTTGGTAACATTTATTAAGAAGAGCTAATCTTCAGTTGTTTTTAGTTAGGTCTTTTCCTTTCCCTACCATTACAAATTTTGTGAGGAATTTTGTGAGAATTTTGTGAAGAATTTGCCAAAACACTTTAGAAATATTTTCCCTTCCTTTCCTTGATGTCTGCATTTCCTTTAGTCTGTTGGCATGCATTCTAATAAACGATCTTGTCCGCATCTTTTGGCTTTGCATACTGAATTCATGACATAATGAAATATGTATAATACTCAGTTCCCTCAAAGGGCAGTGCATATATATGTCTCTATGTGCACTGTATAATTAACAGTGCTATCCTTTGCGTGTGTGCTCATAAGTTGCAGTAAGTCCTATGGAACATAATCCTAGGTAAGTGTGTCTAGAATTGCAGTCTGATTCTGCTTTCTTCCTTTGACTTTATATTCTTGTTTTTGATCAAATATTTATTTCTGCTGTTACAAACTCTTTTTTGAAGGAGCTCTGCATGGCAGTTCAGCCTCACAACCCAGGTAGTAGCTTCTGTTACTGAATAAGAAGCCGGCCAGCCGGCCCTCTAGACACTGTAGCACACTGGGGTTTTTTTGCATATTTTGCATATGGATGTTATAACACATTTAGGACATTTTACAGTGGATCAATTTGTTTTCCTTCCTTCTTAGTATGCACTCTTAACTTCTTAATCGCATTTGGATGACTTAAGATAAAGTGAACTGGTTTAAAGCATGACAAATACATAACAACATTAGCAATATATCATGTGTAATATATCTGATGCTTCTTTAAACAGATCTTGATAATGTGGAAGGCATTGCAGTAGACTGGCTTGGAAATAATCTGTTTTGGACAAATGATGGCTACAGGAAAACAATTAATGTTGCCAGATTAGAGAAAGCCTCTCAAAGTCGGAAGATTCTGTTGGAAGGAGACATGTCACACCCAAGAGGAATTGTTGTGGATCCTGTCAATGGGTATGAAAGCTTTAAAAAAATAATTTTAAATAAAATTTAGCCCCTTTTCACCATTAACCTCCCTCCCCCCAATAATATTATCCCGCACTGTTAAACTAGATATTTCAGTGGATGTAAGTGAATTGTATGCCTAAATGTCCATGGGGATAATGCTTGGGAGTTTGCTGTTTTAGTGACCACCAAAGTTGGGTTCTCCACTATGATTCACCCACCATTACTCCCCTTGTTTGTATACAGGCAGCATTATCTACTAGTAACTGTGCATAAAATATGCACAATTACCAAGGGTGTGGGGGAATGCAGTTTGCTGCTAGGTTAGTTTTCTTCACTCCAAGCTCAAAACATTATTAAACATACACGCGTGCACATACAAACACACTCTCACTCACTCGATTAATATATAGTTTTGGAATTAAAACTCAGCGGCTAGCTGTGCTCTTTCACTGAAGATCTGACTTAGCATCCTAAATGCTGTGAGTGGGAATGGACTGGGAGGGGATAGAATGGAACTGGAATAAAAATCACTGCCTAGAATGGAATCGGCAGGAAATGGAGTAAAACTGGAGTAGACATCAGCTTCTAGAGTGGAAAGGAACAGGAGAGTCAGTTGAATAGTTCTTGTGTCCTGGAAAGCAAAAGCCAGAATGTGTACCTTGCACTATGCATGCATTGTATGTACCGTTATATAATTTGTGAGTGTGAAATGATTTTTTTTGCAAAAATTGGGCTATTTTAACAGAAGGGGAAGAGTCAAATTGATATCAAGGAGCACAATAGGGATTAGAGGAAAAACAGCAGCTATGTGGATTCATCCAATATTGTGATTTTGAAAATATTCCAACCCTACCAACAGGGAGATTGAACAATATGGTAACATTAAAAATCCCTTTTGAAAAGTAAGACCAAATTGGTGAAGAACAATTCTACATTACTATTTAATTGTTTATATTATTTTATCTCAAATACAGTTTAAGAGCCAATTTGGCAAAGTTAACAGGTAGATTCAAAAACAGTCAAATACTGAAACCTTTTAGATTGTTACAATAATAGAAGATTGCCTAGTAGCTATTTACTCACATGGAAGACTTCATCTCAAACACAAAACTCAGCACTTCCTGGACAACCTTTTCCAGTCCAGGTAGACAATACTGAGCTAGATAGATTAATGGTCACATTCAATATAAGGCTGCTTTATATGTTCATATGTTATAATATCCTGTTTTTTCAATAGTCCCTCTAAGAATTTGAATTCAAATAGTGATTTTATAATCTTAAACTGGTCCACAAACATCATGCTTCCATCTACTTAAAGACACAACTTTAGTATTAGCCTTCCTAGTATGCAATAGTGTTCATTGAACTCTGTCAGCAAGATAGCTAACTCTTGACAACTGACATCGTCTTTTTAAATTGCATAAATATTGGGTTGAACTACCAATGGAATCACAGCACCTTTTGCCCCACTACAAGGTGACTTTGCCAGCACCTAGTTTCAACTCAATTTTTATGCAATTTAAAAGAGGATGTCAGTTGTCAAAGACCAGGTGGATTGAAGCTTTTAATAGGGGCTGACATACACTGAGAGATTTGACCACTATATGTTTGGACTGAATAGTTTTGGAAAAACCTGACATGGGAGAGTGGTAGCAAAGAAATCTAATATCACCCTCTGAATGTATCCCCATATGAAGTGATTGGAGAAGATCAGCTCAGGTGATACCTTGGGGTGAGAAAATCAACCCCAAAGCTTAAATGAAGCCAACCTTGCAAACAAGAAACAATCACCATCACCATTTTAATAATAATAATAATAATAATAATAATAATAATAATAATAATATTTATATCCCGCCCTCCCCAGCCAAAGCCGGGCTCAGAGCAGCTAACAACAGTAAAAAAAAGCACAGTTTACATAAAATCACAGTCATTTAATTAAAATACATTCCAAAATCAATTCAGAATCAAATTAATGGCAACCATTGGGCTAGAGTTCTATGAGGATACAGTGGTACCTCGCAAGACGAATGCCTCGCAAGACGGAAAACCCGCAAGACGAAAGGGTTTTCCGTTTGCGAGTTGCTTCGCAAGACAAATTTCCCTATGGGCTTGCTTCGCAAGAAGAAAGCCCATAGGGAAATCTCCAGGGACCTCTTTTAAATGCTGGCGGTGGGGAGCAAAGCCTCCCCTCCCCTCCGGCCTTCAGAAGAGGTCCAGGAAGGCATTTTAAAAGCAGTCCGGGATAGCAGGGAAGCGCTTCCCGCTATCCCGGACGGCTTTTGAAGGCAGGCGGGGGGGAGCAAAGACTTTTTGCCCCCCGCCGGCCTTCAGAAGAGGTCCTGGACCTCTTCTGAAGGCTGGCGGGGGGGCGAAAGTCTTTGTCCCCCCTGCCTGCCTTCCCAGAGGCTTTTAAATCGCCCCGGACAGCGGAGAAGTCCTCCGCTGTCCCGGGGCGATTTTAAAATGCCGCCCGCCAGCATTTTAAGATCGCCCCGGACAGCGGAGAAGTCCTCCGCTGTCCCGGGTTTTTTTAAAATTCTGGGGGTGGGAAGAAAAACCCTTGTCCCCCCCCCCAGCCTTCAGAAGAGGTCGGGGGACAGACTGTCCCCGGACCTGGTCTGAAGGCGGTTTCCATAGGAACGCATTGATTGATTTTCAATGCATTCCTATGGGAAACCGTGCATCGCAAGACGAAAAAACCGCAAGAAGAAAAAACTTGCGGAACGAATTAATTTCATCTTGCGAGGCACCACTGTATAGGAAAATAGGATAGGAAATGCCATATATTTAAATTGAAGGCGTGCACATAATTAGCGATTCAAATGGTGTGTGCACACCATATCTTGTGATTGATTTTGCAGGGTGGGGCTTACTTGTGCTGCCCCCCCCCATTTTCTTTAAGTTGGCACCCCTGTGAAATAAAACAGGTTAAAGAACCTGGCTTGCTCTGAACCTGGTTTGGACATAATGGGGGACAATAGCTAATTGAAGAGTCAGTACTTAGGTTTAGGTCTGCTATGCTACAGAGGGCTAAAGGTGCAGAGATATACAGCTGAAATTGTGCTGAGTTTTCTGCCCATCTCTTCTGCAGCTGTAGAAGAGCCTTGGGAGCAGAGAAACACCGCATTTGGCTGCAGCAAGTTTTCTCGGTGCATGTCTACAGCAGAGAAATTTGCCCAGGGGAAATCAGGCCAGAGCATTCATCTGACAGTGTGCAAATAACTGATCCCCAGCCCACCCCTACACAAAGTGGTGTGATAGTAATTTAGAGAACCGAGAAATGATAGATACGTTAAGAAGTTATGAGTTTCATGTTAATCAGAATGCTCTTTGCTCTGCTTTGTCAGCTTGGGGCACAGGAGACAGCAGTCAGTAGTGAACATGTACTCAAAGAACAGTTCATTTCAAAATTAATGGATCATGGTCTCAAGTGAATGTACTTTATAAAACAGCCTTCCTTGCTGCTTCCACGAGTTTCAAGATAGTTGTAGTAATATTCTTATTAAGCAAATTTTTAAAAAGATCAGAAACTAATATATTATAAGCTGCAATATGCATATTAAAAACCTTACAAAATAATGTTGCAAGACAGCATGTTATTTTCTATACTATTCATTATTCAAGTTCACCAGATTTTTTAAGATAGCGGGTGAGTTAGATAGTGTATAGCAAATGAACCTTCATGCTGTTCTAGAACCAAAGTAAACCAGAATATGACTGAATAATGAACTATATACCAACTAATCTATAGAGATGGAAGACATTCTTCCTATGAGATGATGCTTCCTCTTGGAGGCTTCAAGCAGGTCTTCCCAAGGTAGGGTTGCCATATTTCAAAAGGTAAAAACCAGGACAACCCGAAAGTCGATCGAATAGGTGGACAAGCTTCTGATGACCTTACATGTCATTCTGTGATCTTTGCCAAGCACTCTGATAGAATCTACCTATCTGCAGGGCTTGATGCTATCAAGCTTTGTTTTCCTGCCATGGGCTCAGTTTCATATCTGGTCACTTCATCAACTGCTCAGGTCATATCAATATGTCATTGCAGCAAAGAGGTCTGAGATGGTGGGGATTCCATCTGCACTGTAGAGGGAGCTGTCTTGGTGGCTGGCACCCCATAATCTGTCTGCAGGAGTGTCCATGGAGGAGCCCTCTTGTGTGGTTCTCACTACCAATTCAAACCTCTTTGGCTGGAGGGGGGTGGCCTTTATCCAGGGCAAAAATGTCAAGATGGGCCTCAATGTTCTGAATTTGAAAATGGTTTACCTTGAGCAGGATCCTGACTCTGGAGGACCAGGGATGCCATGTTTGTTCTGGTTTGATCTGGATTGACAACAATTTGGCCAAGGCTTATGTCAGTAGACAGGGAGACTCGTGATACTGCATACTGATGTCAGAGGTATCCAAACTTCTGAGTATGGCAAACCTTTCAGTGTCATCTACTCAGCTTGAAGACAGAACATCTGAAAAGAGTGGACTTGTTGAGCCAAATAACAGTGAAAGAGGCATAGTGGCAGCTGAACCCTATGGTGCTCTACTTTTTGGCGTGCTAGCTGGGTCAACCCGTGATAGCCCTGTTTGCTTCAGCAGAAAATGTTCAGCTAAGCACCTTCAATTCACACTTTTTGTCTCTGGATGCACTGGAAACAGAGTGGCATCTGGGGTAACTTTATGCATTTCTGGCTTCAGTTTGATTCAGAGAACTGTGCAGAAAGTCCATCAAGTCCAAACTGAGGTGATTCTGGTGGCCTGAGGGGTTTGGTTCCCAGATCTAGTCAGTTTGATGGTGCAGGCTCTCTAGAGGTTTGATGTTCAGGAGGATCTTCTCCATCAGGAACCAGTGGTCCATACTTAGTGGGGATGATTCCTCTGCCTGGAGAGGAGGCAAAAGCCTTGAGAGGACTCTGCCTCCCCATAGGAGGAATGCCTTTCATCCAGATCATTAAACAGAAATTCATGGTAAGGCTAATTCCCATTTTTCCAGGGTTTGCACCTTTACATAGTACTTGATTGAACACAAGCTATTCCACAAGAAGCTTATATTGACTTAAACTACATAGAAGAAATGTGAGCTGAACCTGTATCAAATTGATACTGGCAATTGTGTTTATGAAATGTTCCAGTTCATGGGTTGCAGTCTTCTAGATTTGTAGCATAATACTAAGCTTATATAGTTCAGAAAGGGAAAGTTTGGAAGAAAGGGTGTTCTGACACACATTTACTAAACTATTTTAGTTAAGCAGAATTGTGATCTATGTATTTGAGCATCCTATGCCTGACAGCAGCCAGTTCCCCCATTTGTATTTTTTAAAATAACATGTGGTATGTTTGTTTTATAGAAAGGAATATTAGTTACTGCATTATAATTCTCTTTGTGCTTCAGATAAATATTGTTGAAGCTATGCCTGTATTTTAATTAATTCCAGATGTGAGCATTAATGCCACTTTGGTTGAGCCTGGCTTGGGACGTGACTGGTGGTAACTGTAAAACAAAGAGGACTATTTTTAAGCAATGGCCTTTTAACAAGTCAAATAAATGTTTGCAAGTGCTATTGATTCATTGTAGTGTTGAGAAGAGCAAAGAGTATATTGATCTGGTTATTTACTTCAATTCAAGATAGCTGACATAAAGATTTTACTAAAGGTGCCTTCAGATGAGCACAAGTAGATGAGTGCCTCCAGACTGTCACTGTTGTGGGGGAGGGGAGGGATTCAAGAGCATACCAGGAATTCGAGTTTGTGCAATTAAAGTGGATGGAAGTGTTACATTATCCGTGCACAACAAATTCTCTCTTTTTTAAAAAAAAATAAGATTTGTTGCTATTAGGAAAGTAATGGGGGAAAGAGTGTGGAATGAATGATTAAATGGAGAAACACGTAAACATCCCACAAGCAAATCAGGATGAATGACCATTGTAATACAACTGACCCATAAACAAATCAGAATGGATGTTCAATAGTCTGACCATCAATCGCATAAGCTGTCTTTCAACATGCTAGGCATCAAACTTACACACAGACACACAACTGCACCAGAATTTATGAAACATGCATGTTGGATACTACCTCAATTCTGCAGTAAGACCAAATATTTGGTGCCAATTTGTAATAGAATTCAGAAATCTAGACTGCTAAACTTTGCTTTTATCTATACTGTCATCATGGTGTATACCAGCGGCAACTTATTCCTTGATGAATTTGTCTTAGAATTCTGTAGGCACTGATATTTTCCCTGGCTATAAATAGTTAAAAACCTGTTGCTTTCCAAGTGTGTCTTTCTTAAGATATAACTTTTTCTTTTTTAACAAACCAAACCTTCAAGAGTCATCCTCCAAAATATCATGTTGTGGGTCCTATCCTTTCAAACAGTTTTAAGGTTCTTGAGCCTTTGTGGGACCTGAACTTTAGACAGCTGCTTCAGCTTCCACAGCACCCCTCCCTCCTTTCTCTATGTTTTTGAGGCTTAATTTTGCCAAAATATTAAACTTAGCTGGATATAATTACAAACTACATCCCTATATGTTTTTAATATTTTGTGCTAATTCAACCCCTCTTTTCAGTGGATTTACTTAGAGAACGACTTACAGGGTATAGGGTATCCTAAACATTTTATTTCAAAATACAGCCCTGTAAGTCATATTCAATACATTGAAACTGGACTTAAGTCAATGTATTTCAGTGGGTCTACTGTAACTTAATTGCATATCACCCATAGTGTAGAGTGTTTGCTCCTGATTATAACATAGTGATTTTTGTATAATAAAAAGGGAGATGATTCACAATCTTTTATGGAAACAAACAATTTTAATGGGAGTGCTGAGGGGTATTCCTGGTTGCAGAACTACTTTATACCTAGTCATTAAATTTCCACAAACTGGGAAAATGGTTAAATTAGTTTGCATTAGAAATACATATTCTCCAATCATTGCATAATTCTCTCCTTTATGATAGTCAGTTTGCCAGTTAAGAGAAAGAGATATCATAAGCCTAGTGTGATTATGTAAAGTTCGAAGGAGCTCATTAGCACAGCATCAACTTTCCATGTCAATCAATTCAGTTTTGCAATCATATAATTGATTATATTCTCTCAGGTCACATAGGAGTAGCTTTTCTCCCCCTGCCCCCCTTGGTGGATTACCTCTGTTATTCATTTATTGCTCTTGACAGGAAGAAAGAATGCATTAAGAAGGCTTAAAGTAGAAACCCAATGGAGCTACTGCATCTCTGTAGAAGGCATTCTGCAATTTGGTTCAAATAATAAATGGATGCTTATTTATCATTTCATAGCTGGATGTATTGGACAGACTGGGAAGAAGATGAAATAGACGATAGCGTGGGACGAATTGAGAAGGCATGGATGGATGGCTACCACCGACAGATTTTTGTTACATCAAGGATGTTGTGGCCAAATGGATTAACTCTGGACTATCAAAACAACATATTGTACTGGTGTGATGCCTATTATGATCACATTGAACGAATATTTTTGAATGGAACTGACAGAAAGGTGAAAGAAATGTGATGCTGTGTTGCCCTCAAGCTTTCATTTCACTGAATTATATTGCAACTTTAAATTTTGGGTTTATTTATTTTTTAATTACTTTCCTTCTATGGCTGATCTATGTGCTGGGGGGGGCCGCGTTTCCAGCATAAGGATGACTGAGGTAGTTTAGCTGGCATCCTGCTGCAGGGTGCAGCCCATATGTTATTTATTTTCTTTAAAAGAAGCAGAACACAATGAGACTTTGTTATCTACCGTAATAATCTATGTTAATGTTGAGTTGTTTTCGGTACATGGTGATACAGTACAAAGGTCCACATTAAAGCTAATGGGAGCGCTTTTGCTGACCATCTTAATTGGTTGGCACAGCCAACTACTTAAATACTTTTTGTAGCACATGCTGCTTCTCTGACATTGACCTAGTAGAGTTCACACTTCCATTGTAGCTTATATAGTAGAGTCCATTGTTTTGAACCTAGAAGACAGTGTGGTTGTGTCTGCCTCTCCTAAAACCAGAGAACCATGTTTGCCACCTTGATCTCCTTGGAGGCAAAGTAGGATATGTAAAAATAAATGCTTAACATTCTAAAAATATGCCTAAACCAGCGAGCCGTACACATAGGGTTAATGTAGTGATTATTCACCAATGTTTGTGCGTTAGGCAGAATCACAGAACCATCAACAGTCAGACAAAACTGCTCTGGTATCCTAACTTTTTAAATGTGAAGTGTGAACAATCCTGTCAGTGCTTGGCTCCTTGCATTTAATTTCTTCCCAGTTCTGTGGGTAGGATGAAGATTCCAGTTAATTACACAGACATTCTAGAGGACTTTCTGCAAAAGGGGGAAAAAAACTAATTTGTCTTTTGCTAAAGATTTCTGCAGCTTTCAGTCTGTTCCATCATCAGTGCAAAAAAAAAAAAGTGTTTCCAGTTGATCAATGAGCACAATTTCTATCCTGATTGCACCCTCAGGTGAAACTGAGAATAAACAGAGAAGTCAGCACACCAATAACAATCTTAAGACAGCTAAATAGCTCTTTTGGACTATTCCCTAGCTAAGAATGTTCTTAAGATTGTTTTAATTTTTATGGGGAATCTTCACACAAATGGTTAATGCAGCACAAAGGAACAATTCCTCCAATACACATTCAAAGCTAGTTAATATTACCCACATCAATCCTTGTATTTATGACTATATGGTTTATTTTATTTATTTAAAGCACTTATAAACTGCTTAATATTTTTTTAAATCCCTAAGTGGTTCACAACATTAAAAACCTTAAACGATAACATTAAAACAAAGGTGCAACATAAAACCAGTAAAACAGTAGTATAAAACTGCATTAAAAACACATTAAAGCAGGAACAGAATATCAGGGAATTTATAAGACATCTGAAGAAACTGATGGTTGCCACTTCACATATAGTAGAAGGAATGGCATTCCAAAGTATAGGGTCAATACCAGGAAATGCCCTTTTTATCAATACCCTGTGACATTGTGTAAGATGTGGTACCACAACAAGAATTTCCCAAGATGATCTAAGACATCTTTCAGGTCCGTGTGAGGCAGCTGGTATTTCAAGTAACCTGGCCCTGGATTGTTCAGGGGATTTGTGTGCTAACAATAAGACCTTGAACATGGCCTGTTTCTGACCAGCTTCTCTATGCTTGGACAAAATTGTTCAAATTCTGTCTCTGTCTTCCCCCCCTCCCCTTGTCTGTTTTAAGGTGGAATTGTAAAGCTTTTTACTGGTGCAGTGAATTTTAACATCTCTTTAACTAACGTTGATTAATTGTAGGTGGTCTACAGTGGAAAAGAATTAAACCATCCATTTGGACTGTCACACCATAGGAATTATATTTTCTGGACAGATTATATGAATGGCTCTATTTTCCAACTGGATTTGATGACTAGAAACGTGACACTTCTAAGAAGTGAGAGATCACCTCTGTTTGGGCTTCAGATTTATGATCCCCACAAGCAGCAAGGTACTGAGAACAATATTTTCTGTATTTACACTGAGCAGCGCTTTAACATTAATTACAGAAAGGCTACCCTTTTACCACATTGCCTCAATCTTTGTCATTAATTTGTGAGACATTCCAGCAAACATTAGCTACAACTAACTGCCATTAAAATAAATATGACTTAAGTTAGTCATAAATATGATGCATTGAAATAAATTGCAAATGACTTGCTGGATTATGTCTGTGGATTATGTAGTTGTTTACTATTAACTATTTATTCTCCAACAATTCATTGATCCAGTCAACATAGTAAAGGTAAAGGAACCCCTGACTGTTAGGTCTAGTCGCGGAAGACTCTGGGGTTGCTGCACTCATCTTGATTTACTGGCCGAGGGAGCCGGTGTACAGCTTCCAGGTCATGTGGCCAGCATGACTAAGCCACTTCTGGCGAGCCAGAGCAGTGCACGGAAACGCCGTTTACCTTCCCCCTGGAGCGGTACCTATTTATCTGCTTGCACTTTGATGTGCTTTTGAACTGCTAGGTTGGCAGGAGCAGGGACCGAACAACGGGAGCTCACCCTGTTGTGGGGATTCAAACCGCTGACCTTCTGATCGGCAAGTCCTAGGCTCTGTGGTTTAACACACAGCGCCACTCGCGTCAACAAATATCATACATCATACATCAGAGTTATTATTAACTGGAGGAGATACTCCATTAATTATAGATATTGAGATTTGTTAGGTTTTTGCTCTGACCTTCTAAAAAATATTATTGGATGTTGAACAAATCCTATTGTGGTTTTGATCTAAATATCTTTCTGTGAAGTTTTTAAAGTCTGCAAATATTTAGTTAAAAGATCTGAAGTTATGTTCAGTGTGCTTTGATAACCTTTTCATGGCTTTGAAGATGTAAGGTCTAGCCATTCTTCTATGTAATTTTAAGTCTGATGACCGATAACTCTTCCAGTTCTTTTCCTGTGTAGCAAAAAGTTCAAGGTTAAATTTGAATATGATCAATTTGCTTTGAAAGAGAGAATGCTAGAAATTCATAGGGACTTCCATAAAATTATTTTTATTCTCCCCCCTCGGTGGGAGGAGGGTAACTAGTGTTTGGAATAAGTCTAATCCCCCCAGTTAGGTAGGCAGACTGAAAACAATAAACAATAGATGAGGGGGTCTTTCTCTCAATCCATAGATGATTTCCTTATTTTGAGGAGGTAGACTCTGCATGGATTCTGCAACTGTGAGTTTGTCAAAATAAACAAACATCACAGAGAAGAGAGATATAGTGAAAGTCGGAGAGAGAGAGAGAGAGAGAGAGAGAGAGAGAGAGAGAGAGAGAGAGAGATGGAACTCTGGAACAGAAGGTAGACTGTGCTATCTGCCCAGATTAAGCTCACAAAAATCAAGCATGGATATTAGGAATGGTACATCTGATCACTTGGAGATTGAGCAGGATATCCTCATTCCATCTCTTCCTCCTTTCCCTTCAGTACCCCAAGGTCCAGATGCTTCATTTAGGATTGGGCATGGGAAGGTGAGGGAAGAGACAGCAGGTCTTCCCCATATCCTGCTCAAATACAGCCGTAACACATGGTTAATAAGTATGGTAAATGTATTATTAGTAGTAGTTATAATCCAAAATTTACAAGTCATAAATATCATTATATAATGTATGTATAAGTCCATAAACAAGAAATAGTCAACGTAATGAATTGCTGTCAGGGAACACCATGACCCCAGATCCTGGCAGTGTGTGTTTTCCTGGACTACCATATCTAGAATCCCTTTTGGAACTCCCTGGCAGCAAACTGATACTCCACACATCATTTCTGCAGTGGTCATGGCTTCTGAGACCTTTCCTGCCTTGTCCATGGCAGTAAAAGGTGCTCTGCTGCATTTGGGGAGTGACTTTTGCTTCCATTGCAGCCCACCAATGCCAAGAGTGCTGGCCTTGTCTGGGAAGTTCACATCTCTCTGCCACCTGGTAGACTGGAGTGGGTACCCTAGCCAAAGCTCCCCCCAGGATGAAAGGTCCCAAAGTCATTGCCCTGGTCATTAAATGCCTATGAAATTGGAAGTACTGAGATTATATTATATTAGTAAGCATGCAAGATGTGAGTGCAAACAGCATATATCCGAAGCAGTTGATGCAGCAGCTTCCCTCCTGTCACACTGGCTTACTGGGAAGGCCAACATCTGTTTAAAACATTCTCTCTCTCTCTCTCTTGCAAAATATTGCTATTAGTTGTGGGCAGGGTAGGCTGTATATACCAAGACCCTGCTAATCCCTGGATCCAGCAAGTGTTAAAATATAAGTAATGGGCCATTAAGGGAACAAAGGATGTTCTGGAATACTTTTATGAATCTGAAAAAGTTTTTAGTTGCTGGACTCATTATAACTCTGTGCTGGTTAGTCTTTCAGCTTTGTGCAGCTGCTGTTAGTTAGTTAGTTATCAATTCATATACCACTCTGTAGCAAAAGATCCCAGGGGAGTGTACAACATTGAGAACACATTAAATGGAGCACAATAATAAAAAGCATAATAATAGTAATATAATAATCCTAATTTATTAGGTTTTATAGTTTATTTTATTTTATTTGGTGTCCATCTTTCTGGATTTCATTGTGTGTGTTTTATTTTTATTTTTTAACACAGAGAACATTTGTTCAGAAATCCACAAAATACATACATCCAAAAATAAATAATAAGAGATTGTGGCAGTCCTGGAAGGGCCCTGGGTATGGGAAATAACCAGCTGCTTGAATATTGGTAGCTTGTGTTCCTTTATACTACCCAGAATGTGTGTGGCGGGGGAGATTTCTCACCTTTCAAGAGAGATTTCACCTCAGGCTCTCTTTTAGCTGTGCCACTAGCTAAAATTGTAATGTACAATTGTGATGTACAATTCTAGCTGGTCTCAAAGACACAGAGAAGCATCACATGGTAATTGATTTGCTATTTGGTAATGGTATAGGGATCTGTTTTGATGAAGAATAATAAAGTCTTCATGCACATTCAGTCTGGTTTCCACAGAATCCAAATTGATTCTTTCCATTTACTTTAATGGAAGTAGGATATAAGCCTATGTCGCTAGTTAAGCTTATATAAACTGCTTGTTAAAAATCCATCTACGGACTAATCAATAATCCCCACTTTTATATCTCCTCCAAGACTTGTAGTAGTAGTTACATGGCTCAATAAACCGAGTGTTGATTTGGATTTAAAATGTATGTATCCAACATTTCAGGTTCTAAACAATCACAACACAAACACACATAAATTTGATGCCACCTATGAACAGTCTTGAAAAATGGACCCTACATGCCTCTTGTCAGCTTACATTTACAAACCACTTAACAGCTTTTTAAGGCTGTACTGAGGATAACTTGAAGGATGTGTCACATATGAGTTATTTGTGTAACCATCCAAGTTTTATTTTACTTTAATGGGTTTTCTTGTTAACTAAAATGCAGTTGTGAAATACTTTTCCTTGTTAGTATTGTTGAATGAATCATTTTCAGGATCCCAGACACACACATAAACACGCATATACATATATATGTTGTCTTAACTAAATATAAGACAATGTCTATGCTGTTTGCCTAAGAACTATTATCTAGTTACTGATATTCTTTATGATTCTAAGGCCATGCAATAAAGTTTAATGCTATATGAAGCCTGTATTTCAACAGTGGTAGTCTGTGATGCATGGAACAATCTAAGCCAGGCCTTATTGACACACAGCTTAAAAGCTGAATGGTATTACAGGGCTTATAAACACCTGAGGCCTCTCTAGTTGTGTGGTCTGTGGTATTAATCAGAAAAGATTTTAAGTTTCAAAATGATGAAATGGTATTTCGGTCACATTCACTATCTGGTTAAGTAGGTGATGAAGATGTTCAAAATCCTCTGAGATGTCATGTTAGGCTTGTTGAAAGTCCCTTGAAAAGCCTGAAATTGTTTGCCTCAAAAAGACTCTCCAATTTGCTCTAAATTTTGTTTTATGTGGAATTGGAGATGACCTAAGTTTGTGTAAATGTCTAAGGAATTTTTCTAGTTGTGGCAAAAGCAACTGCAGTTCTTTCTTTTTCTGATGTTTTGCAAGAGCTAAAACTTTAACATCCACTTCCAATATAGCTTCAGGCAAAATTCAGCAGTAACACTAGTCAATAATAATCAGTGCCCTCGTCTTATATTATTGTTCCATAGCTTGACATGCATTTTTATTTTACAACTTTCAACTGACACCAGTTGCTTTCAGTACAACCCTATATATCTGTCTACTCAGATATAAGCCACATTGTGTTTGATGGGGCTTACTCCCAGGTAAGTGCTATAGGATTGTAACCTTAAGCTCCACTGTGCATTTTAAAACAATCAAAAAACCAGTTCCAGTCTTTCTGACCCACTTTTTCAGTATTCTGTCACTCTGCTGTAAGGGGGAAACTGAACCCAGAATGCTTGTCTTATATGGAATGGATGGTTGTAAGGAATTCCTCTTGGTGAAAATGAATTGAGTGTATGAGGGGGAAAGCTACTCCGACACCCCTGCCTGACCATCACTGACACAAGGATACTACCAGAATATTTTCAATATATCAACCCCTCCCTCCCTTGGCATGCCAATCTTCTCAAACACCAGCATTTTGCCAGTTTTTAAATTCCCCAGTAAACTTAAATGCACACCACCAGCACTGCGTCACATATGTTACCTCAGTTACGATAAAGCTGGAAGGGTGGCTTGAAAATGAAACAAATAAGTTCATTCTAATGTGTAGTTTTCCATTGTAGTCCTATACTTTTAAAAGTAAGAGATAAGACTGCGACCAAATTAGATCATGTTGTACCTGCTGTACCTGCAGGAAACCACATTGATCAAAGCAGTGTGTCTGCTAGATAAAGGCAATTTTCTTCATGGTCTCTGTATATTATACTCTTATAACATGTTGTTTATTTGTCATTAAGGTTGCTTTTTTATTTTATTTCAGGCGACAATGCGTGCCGTGTTAACAATGGAGGCTGCAGTACTCTCTGTTTAGCTGTTCCCGGAGGCAGAGTGTGTGCCTGCGCTGATAACCAGCATTTGGAGGGAAACAGTACAAGATGCACAAGTACGATCTTCCTAGAGAGTATCTGAGTTTATACTAATGTTGCAGGGAGAAAAAATGAAGCCTGTGAATGTCTGTAAAACTGCAAATGTCTAAGTGTAGGAGATTATGCTTTTTCACCAGCAGAACAGAAAAACACAGAGGGTTTTTTTTTACTGAACAAATTGTTCAGCATTCTAAGGATTTCCCTCCAATGCTTGGGACTTTAAAGGTAGTCTTGGGGTTGTTTTAAACCTAGACTGAAATGACTCCCTCCCCCTTACATTTTCAGCTTGAAGGCTGCACTCCCTTCTAGGCAACCTTTTGAGGTGGGTCAGAGGTAGAAGTGGGCAGAGTAAGAAATATAAATGTTCCCCTTGTTGTAGGCAAACACACACATGGACGGTGTGAATCAGGGCTGGTGACAGGTGTGTCCTGAGAAGAGGGAAGATGGCTAGGGAGAGGTGTTTCTTGAAGAGAGTCCCAAGAGCCAGATGGAGAGGCTCAGAGGGACACATCCAGCTTCTGCACCTGAGGCTCCCCATCCCTGCTTTAGCACTTAAGGAAATGGGGTGCTGTTATTATAGTGAAGGTTTGCACTGTAGTGATGCAGGAGCATCCTAAACCATTGATTAATATTGGAGTGGGAGCCAATAAGTGGACTGAATCCCAAGCACTTCGTTGCTCTTACAGAAAACTCCAGATAGGATTGTCATTTTATGAATATGTAATAATGAGAGCTGAAGGCTATGAAGTAGAAAGAATAATTAATGCTTGTGTATGGGCAGCTAATACTGCATGTTCTTTATGCATTTGTACCCTTAGTTAATTCTGGAGAAGTGCTACCCAAGTTATGCAAACCTGGAGAGTTTCAGTGTCAGAACAGGCGCTGTATCCAAGACCGCTGGCGCTGTGATGGGGATGATGATTGCCTTGATGGCTCTGATGAGCATTCAGAGATTTGCTGTATGTATCTTTGCAAAGTGTGGTCTGTTCTTTTCTCATTAAAAAAATATGTAATGAGAGTGTTAATCTATGCAAATATGTAAGTGTCTGAGGGGAATGGAAATGAAGCTGCCATAGCTGACTAAACATTTATATATATATATATATATATATATATATATATATATATATATATATATATATATATATATATTCATTTTTTTCTCGGTCTGCATTTGTAGGGAATAGGAACTCTAAAGCATACTGGGAGGACCTAGCTTCATAACGCTGATCATGCTAATCATCCTCACACCCTCTAATGTGTCTGCTTTTGTTCCTCACGTGCTACTGCCCCTTGACCTTGCATGGTTGTTGGGCCAAGAGGTAAACTCTGCTGGAAAAACTGAGGGAAATCAATTTAAATGCCCAGAAGCCAGAATTACTGTGCAGAAGGTTGCTAAACACTTCGTTGCTTCTTGGCAATGGTGTCTTGAAGAGTGTCCAAGAAAACAGACATAAGTTTGGAACAAGATGCTGTACAGCTTTTGCTGCCTCGATATATTGTAAAGGAGACATATGGGAACTGAAATGCAGGCAAAAGTGTGATGTCTTAAATGTTTTCCACTACTTTACTACTAAAAGCCATTGTAAGGATGAGAAATGCTTATTGTGACTGGAGGCAACAGCATGTCAGCAATAATTTGCAGCATCCCTATTTCTATGCGAATCTTAAAATGCTTTTCAAATGTTCTAGTTTATATTGTTATTATCATTGTTATAGTTATATATGTTTTATTACTTGCCCTTCACCCTAAGGTCCCAGAGTAGGCTGCAACAATTTAAATACATCATTGAAAACAACTTTTGGAACTTCTGATTACAAAAAATAATCATAAAGGATATGGTGGGTCCTGAATATACATATTGCAGGTGTCAAAGGCCACATGCACTGAGTGGTGCAATCCCATGCCATTATGGGTAAGGCCTATCATGTGGGCATCTGGTCCACATGCATGTAAGCAGAAACATGGGTGGGGCCATTTGGGTGAGGAAGACTCAACACAATTGGGTCTACCTCCACCCAGTTGTTAAAAATGTCCCAGGGCAGGGTCTGAGGACCCATGATGCAGCTATATTTCAAGAGCTAAATAAAGATTAGACCTGATCAGTGTCTGTATGGAAGAGACTGCCTTGGAACGCCATATAAATAAAGATTAGACCTGATCAGTGTCTGTATGGAAGAGACTGCCTTGGAATGCCATATACTCTAGCTTGAGTTCCATGATGGAAGAAAAATGTACTAAAATAAATAAATTCACACTTATCATGAGGGGATTGTGCCAAAGAGAAGTTGTTTTCATATCTTGAGGAAAGAGTTACGTTCCTGTGGGAGAGAATGGGGTCATAGACTGCAGCATGGCAATTTGTCATAGGCAGGAATGCTGGAGGAATTCTGTCTTTGCAAATTCCAGAACAAAGTAGTCTGATCTTTTGCGAGTGAAGTGCAGATCGGAACTGAATTACCCATCACCTTTCATAGTTCCATGTGCCCCAATGCAATTCTCAGCTCCAAAATTCATCAAAATGTTTTAAAAATTCGTATTTGGATATAAAATTTAGATTTTTGTGTATGAATGTTTCCTGAATGTACAGATATGAGTGAGCATATGAGAAAGTTACCCGTCATCAAAGGACCCGGCTGCTATCGCCTTAGGGAAGTGTGATCAGTATGGTATCATTTTAAAAAAGATAAAGGCCTATATTGGGAGCTATTTATGTGCCTTTTCAGGTTTGAAAAATGCATACATGCTTAAATAATTCTTGTTTCTTTCTTTTGAACAGATGAATTTTTTAACACTTTTTTATCTCTGTAAAAGACATATTTCTAGGCACATATTCTTGCTGTCTGTTCAAGTTGTTCATTTTAAAAATAGCACTTTATAACTTTTCACACTTACTTCTTTAGCAGTGTTTTTCTCTCCTGATGAAAACATTCAATCATTATCGGTAAATTACTATTTGAATGTGCACTTGAATGCAATTGTTTGGACCAGTAAAGGCAGACTTTGCATATAGTAAGGGCACGGTTAAGAGTGCTCAAAGAATAAAGCTTCTGAAGTTCTGATATTAACAGGGTTGAATTGATCCACATATCTCAGTCTGATGTGTGGCTCAAAATATAGGCATCCTTCAGATGTCACACACTTCAATTTTGCGATGATGTTCTTGGCTCAAAAAAGTATTAAAATGAATCTTAAAATTCATATTAGGTATAAAAATATATTTAGAAATGTGCATTTTGAGAGAGAAAATGTGTTCAGAAATGCATATTTTGTATGCCTTTGTAAACATTTTCAAATATATGTATCTAAATGCCAATTTTTGCTTCTTCTTTTAAAATCAAAGATTGATGCAGAAATGAGACTGCATTGACATACAATGAAACAAATGCAAAAGTGATTTGAAACTATCTATCCCTTAACCATCGCCAAAGAAGCCCTCAGTATGATCTAAGACTAGAGCAGTGCTTTTGGACACTGTGTGATAGTTTCTGTTTCAAAGTTAGATTTTATGTCTTTGTTCCTTTGCTTTTCACCATCTCCATCCGTGGCTTTTATCTGTTCTCATACTAGTTTTACACTAAGATAAAAGTGAAAATCCAATCTTCTGTTTCTCCTGCTACCAAAAGCCTGATTCTGAGGGCACTTTGCTACTACAGACCAATAATATGTAATACTGCAACCCGTTGATGTCCATATCTATAGATAAGGCAATAATAATAAATTGGCATTTTATGTTGTATTATTAAATCACCAGGTTTTTGGACTAACAGCTTGAGGGTCTCTTCTCTCTTTCTGTAGTCTTTGGTTCTATCCCTCATTTTCTGCTCATGGAATAGTAATAATAAGCAATGGCTGTGAATACTACTGGCTTCTTGGCCCCTGCACAATCAGACTGTATGTTAACATCATACAACTGTATGATGTTAACAAGTATTTGATAAGTACAGGAACTGCACAGACCTTTTTTCTTTTGAATAACAGTGGTCATTTCTTTGGGAGAACTGAAATTACAGTTTTACTCTTGTTGTTGGCACAACATAAAAGCTTTATATCCAATTTTAATCAGTTTTAGTTCTTGACTAATTTCATGCTTAGCACAAGGTACATTTTTATATGCTGCACATTTTTTTCCAAGTCCAATAAAGCATTCCTTTTATCATTTTGGAAGGGTTGCTGAACTGTAGGTGGTTTTTATGACCTCAGAGCCTTAGACTTTCATCTTAAGCTGTTGTGTTTCATAGGCAAGATTACTACCATTTCCTATCTATATTTATTCCATAGCCCGCTATTGGAAGTGTTGTCTGTGCAAAATCATAGCAATAGGCTTGCAAATACAAAGCCCTTCAGATCATCATTTTGAATTATTCAAAATGTGAGAATTCAAAATGAAACTGGTGGAAAGTGTCATTAAAAGCACAGGGCATGATCCAAGCATAAATTAAACACTTCATTTGATTTCAGCAAGAGAGATGCTCTGAGAAATAGTTGGCTCTCATTTAAATATACACAGTGATTAGATGTGGTTGCATATCAATAAACCAGGCATACAAAGCAAACTACCTTGTGCCCATAACCTAATGGGTCAATTGATTTCCACATCATGTTACGCAGGACCTTAACATAATTTCAGCAGCATAAAAACATACTCGGATACAACAGCAAACTGTCTCTAGAACAAACCTATGAACAATGAAGCTCATATCCTAAACTTGCTTAATAATAGCAGCAGCAGCGTTAACAATACACAGTCTACCTGTATGGGCATAATATAGAGAATTTATAGTAAAAATTCATTTAGTACCACATACAGAGTTGGGTCAAAGACAGCAAAAGTAATAAGCATTTGTTATTCCTTAAAATGTTCTGTTTGTTAGTGTTATAAGTGGCCACTACACATACATAAATGACTCCAAAAGAATACAGCTGTAGTATAAGTAGACAAAGCATGAAAAACTAGTTAAGGACTTTTGGGATTTAAGCATAAGGAACGTAGTAGGTTGGTATTAAGTCAGCTCTGGCTCCCTGTGTGTCTTGTTAGGGAAGTTTAATCCTTCAATGTGAAACATTATGCCTTTATAGGCTTCCTTGGCATCCTTCAACTTTTATTGTTCTTGGTTTGAACTGTAAGATCCCTTGTTTTATTGGTTAATAGGCATTGCCCTCAACTACATTAATTTTATATGTATGGATAGATAATTATTGTGAAGACATGTAGTAATAAGTTATGGCATTATAAAATATGTAATAAATATGGAAGAATGTACTGAATGGGCATCATAAGCAACATTTCATGCTCATTAACTTTACGGTGGTGGTTTTGTTTGTTTTTTTGTAACCAAAGCTGACTAGAGAACTTCATGTTAAGCTTTGCACATTTGCATTTTTGAGTAACAGCAGTGCAATTAATAGCAATTTTAGAGATTGATTCAGTGCTAAGTAGACCCAAACATAAACTGACCACTCCTACTGCCCCAAACACATATCAACAAGTAAAATACTATTCCTCCAAACAGTAGCTTTTGTGATGGTCTCTGAGAAAATTAAATAAGCAGATAGAGAAATAAATAAAAAAACAAACATATAGCACTGTTTTTCAGGTTTTGCAGTATTGGGTAGAAACCTTCTCGCGTAAAAGGGCCACAGTTATGTGCTCAAAGCGCAAACAATATTAAACTGCATAACACTTCAGATGAAGTGAAATAATCTCATTTCATTGTCCATGAATCATGACATAGTTCTGTTAAGCCTTAAATAGTGCTTAAAGGTTAGCATTGTGCAGCAGCAGCAGCCATTAATTACTTTGTTTCTGGTTCTGGTGAATTTTGAGGGTTTCAGACAAAACAAAACAAAAAACCATCTGTAGTTCTGCTCATGCATCCTAGTCCTGATTTTCTGGTACCCATTCCTGGTAAAACCTTATCCCAATTTCTGTCTTAATTGTCTTTAGAAGTGTGTGTGTGTGTGTGTGTGTGTGTGTGTGTGTGTGTGTGTGTGTGTGTAAAAGTTATGCTTCTTTAAATCCAAATGTTGAATATTCTGTTGTAATGTTTGCCAATGTCCAGATCAACAAAACAGAATGGAGTGGGGGAAATCTTTGTTAGGGTTTCCTCTGTTCGGGTTTGTATCCTCCAAATACACTTCATCTGCTGCTGCCTTGTTCTCTGACATGCAGGTTTAAAACATTTTTGTTTAGGCAGCATTAACGAGACGTATAGAAATTGCATATGTTTTATCTTTTTTTAGCTATTGACTTTCATCATATTTTGAATGTTGCTAGATACATGGTATTTATTAAACATTTTAATGTTTTTGTTTTTGTAAACCGCCTTAGACAATCAAGAGGTATATAAGTTTTGATAAATTAATTAATTAATTAAAAATATTTGAGGGATGATTTAGTTTCTGACCTTTGTACATTAAAATTGTTGCTTCCAATTCTGTAGCTTTATTTGTGTATAAGGGAAATTTCAATCCTTAATTCTTATTTTAGAATTATGAATTATTTTATTTTTGCAACTGAAACTTTAGGATCCTTGAGTAAAGAAATGCATGTAGTCTAAAAATGTGAAGACTGCAATACTATGCACATATACCTGGAAAACAGCCCCACTGAACTAATTTTGGGGAAATATTTTATTTAACAAAGATAAAACAACAGCTTACAATCATTTAACTTGATGGGACTTAGTTCTGGGTAGACATGTATAGCGTTACACTATATGCCTCTCACCCTTTTTGCACCAAATGCAATGTAATATAAGCCATATTATCAGTGTTTCAGCAGTACTGTGTCTGGTTACGTACTTAAGATAAAATGTAGTATTTCTTTCTCCCAGTCAATCACAGCTGTCTTGACAATCAGTTTAAGTGCCACAATAACCGTTGCATCCCCAAGAGGTGGCTTTGTGATGGAGCAAATGATTGTGGCAGTGGTGAAGATGAATCAAATGAAACTTGTGCAGGTAAAAAGGAGGGAGGGAAGCCACAACTTTCTTCCTGAGGTGACTAAGTTTTATCTTAATCCTACATTGAATAAATTCTCTGGGCGGAAAATTGCACTGAACCAAACTCTTACTGATTATCTGATTACTGCAGATTTAAATGAATTGAGATTTTGATGGCAGTAGGTTTGGAATGCAAATGACATTTTACTTATTATTTGTGCCTGGCTGTTCCAAAGTGATTTGGCAGTTAATCTATCCATATGGCTTTACTTGACCATCAGAGCATTATGCTGTTTTGAAAGTAGAAACTTGTCTCTCTTAAACATTTTGTTGGAGTTGAAATTAAGCAGGATGCACTGACAGACAGCATGTAAGGTTATTTGTCATCCTGCATCTTGCAATTATAATTATTTATGTATTTATATATAGCAGCATCCCCCCATTTACATATATTCACATGCAACCATGCATACACGCAGCTCTCTGGGGGGAGAGACCTGGTGAGCCTCAGCAAAGCCTCACTGTGCCTCTGGCTCATGAGGAGACCCTCCACAGACCCCCCCCCCAAAGGGGACATCATATTTCCTTGTGATCCAGAGGCATGGCAGGGCTTTGCTGAGGCTCCCAGCTAACAGGTGATGAATGAGAAAGAGGCTACTGCTGCGCTTTCCCATGCATCATCTGTTAGTCAGAAAGCCCTGCTGCACCTCCATCTTACGTGAGCCAGAGGGGGAACCAGGCTTGGTTGACCAGTACAGCTGACACATGGCATAGAAGCTTCCCTACGCATCAGCTGTGCAAATCCACTGCCTCTCCAGCTTACGTGAGCCGGAGGGTCAGCGGGGCTCCCTTTAGCAGCTCAGCTGCCAAGCAGGAAAGCTTCTTTGCCACTCATCTGTGGAGCTTTGTTGAGCTGACAGGCGACTCCCCATTTTGAGTGATTTCACTGATGCACATGAGAGTTCAGAACATAAATAGGCATTTAATGTAGCCATACTTGAATTATCTTTGAATATAGTGTTGTGATTTTAACATTATTTATATTATTATTTTTAATCGTGTATGTGTGTTGCAATTATTGAGAGGTTTTTTGTTTTATTTCTCATCCTTTTTCTCTTCCTAAAGCCATATCATGAATATCAGGAAGCTTTTTTTCTTTTTTAAAAAAATTAAATATGTTTTAAGAGGTTCATTCGCTTTAATTTTGACAGTGGTTTTTGACAGCTTGCTAAAATAAGTTTGCATTAGAAGCTCAATGGCTCAATTAAAGTATGATGCTACTATAAAATGTATGTTAGAAAGTACAGTTGTGCATGAAATTGATATAGTAGTTGAGCTATATTATAGTCAAGCAAAATAATTAATACTTATTTCCATGTCAATTTCTCTCTCAAGCAAGAACATGTCAAGCTGACCAGTTTTCTTGTGGTAACGGACGATGCATTCCAAGTTCATGGCTTTGTGATCGGGAAGATGACTGCGGCGATGAATCGGATGAAATGGCATCTTGTGGTAAGTTAATTAATAGCCTTTTTGGAAATAAGACATATGTTAGGGCTTCCCATTTGTTGCCCAAGACTTCCCTTTCATGAAAAAGGATGCCCAAAACAGTTCCCTTTGTCATCTGAAAAGTCTTCCACGCTTCCTTTATAAAGCATGAGATATTTCAGTGACGGGAAGATTTCTGCATATTGTTGTTTTCACTATTCTTTGCTGATTTGGTAATGCTATTGGGAATTCAGCAGGGAAGAGTTTGGGATGAAATACATATTTTGACAGAAAGCAGGCACACCAACTCCTTAGGGCGAAAGGGTCTCCCTGCATACTTCCCCCTCCCCCAGCCTTACATTGATTTCCATCCATAGGGGTTAATGCATTGTCTCACCTCTTTACCCCTCTCATGACCAATGTCACAGAATAAATTCCTTCCATATATTACAGTGGTTCTGAGCCAGTACCATAGTAGCAGAACTGAAGGAGCTGATGTGCCATTGCTGGCATGTATGTTGGGTGTGAACGTCTGTGTGAGGGGAGGAAGGTTTGCCTTTATGGTTCTCCTGGGTTCTTATCATCTGTTCTGTTCACAGAGTTCAAGAGCCATCCTATGAATGTAAAGATGCTTCAGATAAATACCCAGAAGGAAATGAGTCGAAAGGGACATACTCCCCAGAGTGCTTAGTATTTCAGCTTGAAACAGAAAGGCATTAGTCCAATAATGAATGCCTGGTGATCAATGTTTAATACTGTAGCATGACTTCCCCTGATTAAACAAGACAAAAATGCACCCTCTCTCCCCAAAAACTCCACATTATGCGTAGAGGTCATTGCAGAGAGATCACTAATGATTTTATCAAACGGAGGCTTTTCCCTTTCTTTCATTATGCTGGCAAGGTTACAAGTTTCATTAGCACTTTATTCCATCACTTTCAATGAAAAATGATGAGTTCTTTTGAACATGTGAAAAACAGCCCTACCTTTATTCTGACAAACTGCACTTCTCAGAAGCAGTAAAAAAATAAAAATAAAGAGCAGTGCGCACACATGAAGTAATGGCAAACAGCAGCAATTATTATTTTGATATGAATATTTTTTACATTCACATTTATAGTGTGTGGTAAATAGTTTCAACCACTAATTTGTACTGATAAAACCTGGGCAGGGATTAATAGAGGAAGTAAAAAATTAAACCGATATACATACAAATAAAGCAGGAAGTCTTTTTATAATTACATTAAAGTTGCTCTATGTTTCCCTGAGGGGACTGCCTTGTGTTTTTTTCATTGATTTGCTAGCCTTTCTGGTAACCTCTACAGGTGAATAGTATGGTAAAAAAAAAAAAATTAGGACTTTATTTATTTTTACTGTAAGCTCGTGTGCTGTTCTATGGGTCACCACAGAAAGCCAGACAGCCTGAGATATTATAGCAAATGCTGCATCCTTCCCCAGAGTGGCTGGGGAAACTCAGCCAGATTGGCGTGGTAGAAACAAAATAATAATAATAATAATAATAATAATAATAATAATAATAATAATAAAGCCAAGGTGTTGAGTATCTATGGCTGCCAACTTATTTGTTCTTGGACTATGGTAATTCATCTTGCTTGTTTGGAGAGGGATGCACAGATATGTGTCCATGTAGAAACCTCTGGACTTTGTGTGGGTAGAATGCAGCCTACAGTGCAGAAGGAAAGAGTCACATCCATAGCGTTACCCACCTTCTCAACACACTTGGGCTTTGAACCGACACTCCACTGCCACTTGACCCCTGGAAGGTTGTCCCTGAGGGACTGCTATCTAGAATGACTTGTTCCGGATAAAATGCATAGGACTGCACTACCAAGTTAGTGGGGAACGTCATGTGAGTCCAGCTCCCTTTGCTGTCCCTGAGTTGCTTCCAAACTGGTTTGCCATTTTCATCTTCTCTCCTAGAGAGCCAGTGTGGTGTAGTGGTTAAGAGTGGTAGTCTCATAATCTGTTGAACTGGGTTCGCTTTCCCGCTCCTCCACATGCAGCTGCTGGGTGACCTTGGGCTAGTCACACTTCTCTGAAGTCTCTCAGCCTCGCTCACCTCACAGAGTGTTTGTTGTGGGGGAGGAAGGGAAAGGGGATTGTTAGCCGCTTTGAGACACCTTTGGGTAGTGATAAAGTGGGATATCAAATCCAAACTCTTCCTATAATTTCTGTTTCCCTTTTGTGTCATGACTTTCAGATTGTAAACTTGAAAGGTGTGAGGACTGCTTTGTTTTTTTACTGATCTGCTAGCAGCTCTGGTAACCTCTACAGGTGAAGAGTGTGGTAAAAAAATAAAAAGGTTAAATAAATAATGCTGCTTCCTTGGACCATCACAGCAATCTATTTTCCCCCACCCCATGCCCTCACTCTTTATTTAGGACTTTATTTGTTTATTTTTATGATAAATGCACTCACTGGTCTGCTGCTCAACCTGTTATAATCCTTGTCTGTCATCTTTCCTTCTTCTCAGTCCTCTCTTTCTTCCTTTGTCCTCTCCTTCTTCTACGACATACACAGTAGAGACTGTTTTTGCTGCTGGCGTAAAACTAGTGGCTTTTTGTTTGGTGGTAGTTGTTGTTGTTTAAAAAGGTACCTTGACAGTATGCATAGAAATGTATCATAAACCAACTTTATATGCACCTTGTTTACTGTGCATACAAGTTAGAATTGTTAGCATGATGATTAAAATCAGTTAAAATCTTTAATAAAATGCATTAAAATGTGTGCACATTAATTTCTTGGCAGCTGTGGTAAATGACACTGCTGTATATGTAATATATAAGAATAATATTGTAATAATATTATGCATATCTAATAATAATTCTGTCAAAGGATCTTGAGGTGCTTTATTCAGGTACTGCAAAATGCTTGATTTGAAAAATTCACTTGGGTGAACATATAGCAAATAGTGTATTTTTATCCCTAATATTGTTACATCTATAGACACATTTTCACTCCCACGGTAAGATACCTATAAGCCTCAATTCAAGATATGTGAATGATATAACTTGATACAACCTCCACAAAGGCCTTACAAAGAGAGGGGCTGTAGCTATCGTTGAGTGCATGCTTTTTGCATGAAAGGCCCGAGGTTTGATCCCCAGGTGAGACTGGGGGAAGAACAGCTCTGTGCATGAAATTAAAGGAAGGTAGATGTATGAGAAGAATATGTCCTGGTGTGAACATTCTTGATCTGAGCATACCACTGGGAGAAATGTGCATGTTTAGTGACTTCACAATAATTCTATGTCTGATAGCCACCACAACAACAGTTTTTCAGGGCACAGCAATGGTTTGAGGTCAAGTATACCTTAGGTTTTATGTTATACCTTACCACTTTGTTCTTTGAATATTCAAAGCACTGCACATATATCCAGTAGCAGCTTGTCCAGTGGGGTGGAACCACAACAATAGCCGCCTGGCAAGGCAGTAGTGGGACTGTATGGATGCACAAGTGGAAGCGGAAGATTTGCTCCACTGGGGCATCTGTACAGCCCTGACTTTGCCACTGCCTCACTTTCCCCAATAGCAGCAGCATTGCTGCAGCTGGAATGCTATTACTGCAGCTGCAGCCCAGCCGGCGAGACATTCCTGCACACATTATCATATTCATCATTACAACAACTCTGCAAAGAAGGCCAGTGCTGTTGTTGACATTGAATAAGATGGGCCAAGACCAAGGGAATATGGTTTGCTGTGGTTGTCCATTCAATGTATGGATGATACGGGTTTTGAACCAGGCATCTCCTGCTTCCTAGCTTCAGCCATCTAAGCAAACTGAGATGGCTGAAGCCCCACAATGCAGACCTATAGGTTCTCTGCTGCCTCTGGCATAGAAGCACTTCTGGTATCAGCTGAAATCATGCAAGTTCTCACCGAAAATTGTGGAAGCGGAAGGGCAGGTGGAGAAGCAGCAGTGACAACAGGTATGGCAGTGGTGGGAGCAGCAAGGCAGGGAAAGGGATGTGCCGCCCCTGCAACTTAGGCACAACTTTACATTAAGTTGTATGTAAAAGTTAGCTATATTATAGGTGAGGTGTGGGAGAAAAATTTGCCTGTGATGCTTTCTAGAAAATGAGCATTTTTAGTTTAAGTTTGGCTAAATATGAAACCAGTTTCTTATCTTTAACACCCATATACAAAGGATGATGAAGACATCCTTAGTATCTTGATCTTAAATTAGATAATATGAAAAAGAGCCATGTGTTAATTCTGCTTACCATAAACACATTAGAATATTGCATGAGTTTTTCAACAGACCTTCAATGAGTTTCAGGAATAATTGACACTGAGCCACTTGTTCACTCAGCATTTCCTTTTTCAATTAAAGCTAAGTTAACAAAGGAAATACTGCTCATATTGTCCTGTACCTTTGTAGTCTGCTTTTCTGAGATGCTGATTTTGCCATACTATCCTTGTACTGAGCCCTGTGGAGCATAGGATTTAAAGCAATGTTCTTCTGCATACTGTTGGGTAGTAATAGAAGAACTGCCTTTAGCTGAGACCACAGAAGCTTCCTCCCCCTCCTCCTCCACGTTGTGTATGAGAAAGAACGCTGAAAGGTTTTGAGTTTTTTTCATAATGAGTGCAAGCTAATAGACATTCAAATTAAATTTTCCTTAGACGTATAAACAACATTACCTCCTTCACACACAAAAATCCTCGTTTAGTTAACAAACCTTTCACTGGTTAATCCAAATCACTTAGATGTTTATAGAATATACATCAATATCAAAATATTACAATCTAAGGCATTTAAATTCAAAGCTATGAAAGTAGCTGCACAAGGCAATGAAAACAGAGGTACATTGATCTCTATCAACATCACCAGCAATTCTTATACCATGCACAAATTATTATATCACAACTGTTAGGGAAGCAACAGTCTTCTTGTTAGGGTGGTTTTCAGCTCAATGTTCTCAGTTGTGTTGGCTTTCATTTGAAGCCAAGTTTGAAATAAAGAAAGCTGTCATATAATTCAGATTTAGGCGTCATCTATTTGCTTGATAAAATTGTTAAGGAGAGTAAGTGTAACAAAATACAGTGGTGCCTCGGGTTACATACGCTTCAGGTTACAGACTCTGCTAACCCAGAAATAGTGCTTCAGGTTAAGAACTTTGCTTCAGGACAAGAACAGAAATCAGGCTCCTGCGGCGCAGCGGCAGCAGGAGGCCCCATTAGCTAAAGTGGTGCTTCAGGTTAAGAACAGTTTCAGGTTAAGAACGGACCTCCAGAACGAATTAAGTACATAACCAGAGGTACCACTGTATGTTTACTTTTTGGGTGGGTGCTTTTCTAGCTTTACACTGTGTGTTGATTCTGCTTTAGCCATAATATATTCTAACCTTGTCTGCAGAAGCAAGATATGCTATGTATAATGCAGTAAAGGTGAATATAGTGTCTTACATTGATTCACCTTTGTCCTGTCTGTATCTAGCTTCCAACTTGCATTGAAATCTTCTCAGCTGGAATAATAATGCTTTAGCAAATATGTCCAATAGTTCCATAAATAAATGCTAGTACAGTAAATAATTTTTTTAAAGAACTCAGAGAAAAAAATACCAAACGTGACTTCTGTATAACATCTCTCAGGGTGTATACACAAGTTGGGAGCTAATTTAATTTATGTTCTGACATAAATCAGGTACGACTATCGGAAGAGCTGGTCATAATCCTGGTGTGTTTAATACATTCAGATGACTTTGGCGGCAGGAAATGTGTGGGGACTGTCCATAAATGTTTTATTTTATAGGTTTATCTGTGTACTAAACACTAAGGCTGCTAATCCTGATGGTTATGTTAAATCACCACTGTTGGACACAGTTTGCTTCTGAATACCAGTTGCTAGAAAGCTCAGGGAAGAGTGTATTATATACCACAATATCATCAAAAGAAAAAAGAAATTTACAGCAATTATACATAAAACATACAATTAAAAACATATAAAAATGTTAAAACCAAATATCAATAAACCATTATGGAAAGATGTATTCTTCATTACCTGTTAGGCCTGGTGGAATGGAAGCATTTTCAGAAGGCATTTAAAAGATGGCACAAATTCATAGATATACATTATTTTCTCGTGAATCGGTCACCACAATTACTAATGTAATAACACTTTTATTTTCCATCCCTGTGTTGGTGAAGGAAGAGTCAAACTGGTATATTCATTTCGTCATTTCATGTTAGACTTTTCTCTTTACAGAATTCCCTACTTGTGACCCATTAGCTCATTTTATATGCAAAAATGGAAGATGCATAAGTAGCAAGTGGCAGTGTGATGCTGGTAAGAACCAATAATTCAGGTTTTTTTGACCATATGTATGTTTTTAAAGTAAAGGTAAAGGTACCCCTGCCTGTATGGGCCAGTCGTGTCCGACTCTAGGGTTGTGCGCCCATCTCACTTAAGAGGCTGGGGGCCAGCGCTGTCCGGAGACTTCCGAGTCACGTGGCCAGCGTGACGAAGCTGCTCTGGTGAGCCAATACCAGCGCAGCACACGGAAACGCCGTTTACCTTCCTGCTATAAAGCGGTACCTATTTATCTACTTGGACTTAGGGGTGCTTTTGAACTGCTAGGTGGGCAGGAGCTGGGACTGAAAGACAGGAGCTCACCCCGCCGTGGGGATTCGAACTGCCGACCATGCGATCGGCAAGTCCTAGGCACTGAGGTTTTACCCACAGCGCCACCCGCGTCCCATGTATGTTTTTAACATACGGTAAATGCTTTAGTGTACCAAGAGCACATTTTGCTACAGGACATGAACATCCAGTTATTTTAATAGTTACTGAAACATCATATTTAATGAAACAATACCACAAAATTATCCTTCCTTCTCTTTGTCTGCATTGTAAAGAAGTAATTATTCTCTATATGGAGGACAGAGTCTCATTTGGAAGGGGCAGAAATATCCTTACTCTGGAAATTTTCTCAGATTGTTCAAGTGTCACGATTTATATATATGCCTCTTGTTCTGATTCACTTGGGCTTTGTTTCAGTACTTCCTAAAGTGAGGATCTTCTACATGTTGGGAGGCATCAAATGCACATGGCCCCCAATCACACAGGGAATGTATTACATGACAGTACACACACACACACACACACACACACACACACACACACACACACACATTCACAATCCACATATTCTTGTCTCATGATAAAGAAAATGGTTATGTGAGTCAAGTGCATACACATGTATATGTGTACTATCTGTAGTATTAGTTGCATTGTTTAAAGGTGAGGATTTTTGATCCGCTTAAAGGTAAAGGTAAAGGAACCCCTGACCATTAGGTCCAGTCGTGACCACTTAAATGTACACATTTATTAGCTTGGTGAGTGTGTATGAACTTTGATGCGAAAAGGAGAAAATAATATGAATTAAAGCCTGGTTAAACTGAAGTGAGAACCCATCCTAAATTCCATTTTCTGCTTATAGCTTGCAAGACTACTTTAAGGCATGAGTAAACTATTTACACATTTTTACAGATGATGACTGTGGGGATGGCAGTGATGAACTGAACTGTGCTCATTCATGCTTTGACAATCAGTTCAGATGTTCCAATGGCAGATGCATTCCAGGTCATTGGGCTTGTGATGGGGACAACGACTGTGGAGACTTCAGTGATGAAAACAAACCAAATTGCACCAAGGAAGGTTGGCATTTTATATCATTCTCTCCCCCATCTCCAAGTAGACATGCATGAGAATGTACTGCTAAACTGAATGCATATATGGCATTTGGTATTGAAGAACTTTAAACTTGAGCCTGTATAAATGTATAAAATAAGAGATGTACACAACTTAGAACATCTGAAGGATTGTTAACAAAGCTTAGTAAATGTTCTGGACTTCCATTAGAAAAAAGTCAAAATATAATATACCACGTGCTAAGCACGGGAGCATTTTCATTATGACCATGCTTTTTCGGTTGTAGCACAGCAGCTGTAACTCTCTCTAGAGAAAATTGGCTGGCCCCGTCTTTGATCATTTGTAGTTTTTAAGTGGCAACTAAAACATTTTTATTCTTCAGTGGTTTATAATCTAATTTCTAAATGCATATTATTATTATTATTATTATTATTATTATTATTATTATTATTATTTGCTATCTTTAAAGTAATTGTTTATATATTTCCAGTGCTTTCAGTTTTCACTGTATTGAGGTGTATGTTTATGGTAATTAAGTGTCTTTTAGACCCCTTTCAGGACTGAAGGGCACTATATAAATAATAGATACTGTATTATGTTACTATCTAAGATCATCTGTAAAAATCCATTCAAAGAATGCAAGCTCATATGAGGGAATGAATTTACAACTTCCTTCATTCTGTGCTCTCGGGTTTCATCTGCCTGAATTTGTGTATGGTAAACAGCAATGTTGTACAAGCCAAATTATCAAGGCCATTGACAGAAATGATGTTTCTGAGAAGTATGCTTTGCAATGACTTCTTATTTAAGATACAGAAATTTAATTAATTGTGTGGCCCATGGGCTCTTTGTCAAAGAACTCTTGCGGCCCACTTGGTCTGAGAGGTTGGACTGCCCTGCTCCAGAAGCATGGATCATTTCCCTCCCCCTTTATGCTTTCACTGTATGAGGTGCTGGAGAACCAGGCTGGCTTTGAGGGATAAATACATGCATATACATACACAAATTAAAATCTTCATTTAAAAAAAAATCACAACTTATCCTCGCGGATTTCCCTTATCCTGATGCTTTTAGCACAAAAGAATTAATATTTAAGCATTAAAAGCAACATGAATTATTTATAAATAATTGTGCTTACCCACAGGCTACATTTTAGCTTGAGGCCAAGCTGTCTGTGAGAATGTGATTTTAAACACTATACTTAAAATCTGGTTTGCAGCTCTTTATAAAATCCAGTTTGCCCTTTATGCAGACATTCTGTTTGCACTGAATTATGTTGCTCTTTTAAGTATAGGAAAGATGTCATGAATACTGGGGAAAGACTAGAAACCCAAGTAGGTGCTGGCTGAAGAAAATCCTGAGGCGCTGTTGAGTAGACTCCATTTATTTCATTTTAATTGATTATTAATAACTAAAAATGTAAATTCCCTACTTTCCATTTCACATTGAATTGCCAAAACAGGGATTGGGAATCTGTGGCCCTCCAGATCCCCCAAATTATTGGACTACAACTCCCATGAACCCTGTCTGTTGGCCATAGTGGCTGTGGCTGACAGGAGCTGGAGCCCGCCAACATCTGAAGGGCATCTCTGTTTCTCCTCCCCATTTCCCCCCGAAGTGTATTGTCATTTAAGCTTGTAAGACAGGATCTCTGTATCCCATTTTCTCTTTTTAATTTACAAAAGCCACCCTGCTTATGCCCTTTCCCAAGGCATCTTCTTGGTCACTGTGAGCTCAGAATGCCGGATTAGGTGGTTTTAGGCCTGCTCCAACAGGACTTCTTACACATACTTAGTTTGTGGCAGGGCGTCTCATTCTTTTTTTAAAATTGTGTATGCTAGCCTCTTTGGAAGACAATAATTGTCTGAAAAGCAAGATAAAAATAAAATAATAAAGTAGTGTTCCTGATTGGTCCAGGAGTTTCCCTTGCATGGAGGAGTCATTTGCTCATAACTCGGTGTGTGCATAGGGGCACTTCACATGATTGGCAAACATACTGCCAGATATAAAAGCCAGGGCCAGTCAGTGTAGTCCTGTAACTTCAGTGTTTGAGAAGGTTCATGTGATTTCCCCCTCTCCCAAGATGAGTGCCAAGAACAATCATTGCAATCAATGGTCAGGCGAAAGATCCACTGAAATTAGACTGCTCTTGGCTGGACATAGAATATCATCAGGGACAAGGCTAAATAAATCTCATAGCAGGGCAGTTCAGATTGTGAGTGCCACAACAGGTATTTTCAAATATCCCCACCAATTGCACCTCAGGTGTTGCTGGGATATGGAAAACAGCCTCCCCATGTGGACTGTAGATGAATAGTGTCAAACTGAAGAAGATGCTCATTTTAAGCATCTCTGCTCCACAACATTTAGGCTAAGCTTCATAAACAGTTGCCTGTGCTCTGTTCAAAAGGTATATTGTTCCCACACTTCCTATGTTCAGTCTATGAATAAGCCCTTATTAAACAAGTGGAGGAAATTAATCTGGTGCTAAGAAAATCATTTCCCTTTGTAGCCCTGACTCTGATCTGCTGAAGGGGAAGCTGATGTTCATCTGGCAGAACTGGCCCAGAAACTTTTATGTTACACGTAACATAAAACTTTTATGTTATGTGGGTAATGTTGGGAGCTTTGTTCTAGGTTGCAGGGGGGCCTCCTGAGATACCCAAGCAGGAGTAACAAAGGGAGAGGGTTTTTTGGATAAACCTTTTTTTTTTTTTTAAGGCAGATCGTAAGGCAAATTACTGAAGGCTTGTCCCAGAAGTGAGGAGTGAGATAAATGATGCTGTACAGATCAAATAATACTTGCACAGTGATGCATCAGTATCAAGTGGTGTGGTGGGGAAAGTGCTGAAATCTGACTTCTTTTACGATCTGCTGGAAACCTGTGACAAAAGAGTGAAAGTGGGGATCCTCTGTAGCAGCATAAATCCAAAGCAAAATGAAATTCTCGTTCAGTGACCATGACAAGGATTTACTGGGACATGAGGGCACAAGCAAGCAAGCAACCTAATGCTTCAAGGAGTTGATCAGGAATAGTAAATGCCTGTTGGAAAGTGGGCAAATGTTCAGGAAAAAGGTGCAGTGTTTAACATATTTAAGAAAGGGGAAGCCATGGGCAAAGTGGAGGCCAACAGGGGCACTCCTAAGCAAAGAACAACAAAGACTGAAGATAAAAAAATTCCTTCCTGTAGCACCTTAAAGACCAACTAAGTTAGTTCTTGGTATAAGCTTTCGTGTGCATGCACACTTCTTCAGGTTAACTTCCGGTCGGTGCCAGCGCTTAATGGCGGTCCTAGCTCCGAGCTCCGGAGAAGGACTGCTTCGCAAGTTCGGGTCTTACCCGCTACGGCAAGCGGGGGACCCCTAAAATCCCAGGCGCAGAAGCCTGAGAACAAGGAGACTCGGTGGGCACCTTTGCGCCCCCCGGTACCGTGAAAGAGCCTTTTTAAAGGCTACGGATCGACATCGGGAGTGAGCGCGGTGCTGAGAGTCGCTACCCAGCCTGCGAAGTGAAGCCGCGTCGCCATAAGCGGAGAGCGCCGATTCCTTCCTGAAAAGAAATTTGGACTGATTCCCCGTGAGTAAGAACTGAAAAATAACTGGGACTCTTTTATTTTTAAAAATTGGGCTAAAAACGGGGGAGATTTAAACAAAGGAAGTCTGCCTCCCCCCGACTGCATGAAAGCGAAAGCAACGGAACTTTAAACCTGCATCCGTTTAAATCTGTCCTTTGAACAGCTAAACCGGACATTTAAACCTTTGATCTCCCCTCTAGCAAGCAGGGCAGAGGGGAGGCGAATCTGACCATTAACTGCATGACTTATTTGGAGGAAAAAAACATCTGCTGTCTCATCTGTTTGATTGTACGAAACGGTCTGCCTTCTTAGTACACTGAACTGACTTTTCCCTGTGAAGTGATACTTTGATACAAAGTTTTTACACTGCCTGACTATTGTATATCACAAGAAGAAACAGTATAAATTGGGCAACTGTGGCAATTTGATTTAGTAACATTGGCTTGGACTGTGTTAATTTCCCCTTTTTCTTACTTTTTGGACTGTCTCCTTTGTTTTGGTACTTGGAAATTTTGTTCTATGGCCATTTTGATTTGCTCCCTCTAGAGGATAAAGTAAAGTTCGGCACGGCTTAAGACAGTGGAATTTTCCAAGGGAGAACAAATCCCGTGGGAATTGACCTTGACATGAGTGGCCCACAAGAAGAGATAGTGACAAGAGCCAAGATCAAGCAACAACAGCAACAACAACAGCTGCAGCTGCAACAGGCAAAGAAAAGAGGTTCAATTTCAGGCGCAACAGCCGGATCAGCAGGAACAACAGGTCAAGACAAAGGAGCAGCCGTCTCTATGGAAGCTGTGACAGAGGCCTTGCTCAAGATAAACCAAACCCTGGAGTCTTTGACAAAACAGACTTCAGAGAACACACAAAAATTAACAGAAATATCAGCAAGATTGAATCAGAATACAGAATCTATAAATAGATTGGTAGAGGAGAACGCCACCACGCGCCAAATTGCCGAGGAGGCCAAAGCCACTGCCGGAGAGACACAGGAGAAGCTAGAGCCCCTTGCCAAGAAGGTCTATGAGCATGATGCAACATTGGCCTTGTGGGACTTACAGAGGAAAGAGAGAAATTTAAAATTAAGACTGATTCCGGAGAACGAAAGAGACAGCCTTGTGGAATACTTGACACGGGAGTTTGTGGATTGTTGGGACCTTGAGGAAGACGAATTTAAAATTACGACTGCCTTCAGATTGGGTAAAAAGCAAGATAGAAAGACACCGAGAGACTGTTTGATTACACTCAGATCCAAGGAGGAAAGAGACAAAATATTAGGATTACACTTCGAAAAGGCCCTGCAAATTGGAAACTCAGCTGTACAGATCTTTAAAGACATCCCAAAATACATTCTGGACTTAAGAAACTTTTACAAGGACCTGGTTCTCTTGCTAAAGAAGAACACTATTCGCTTTAGGTGGGAGTTCCCACAAGGACTGTCATTTGACTACAAGGCAAAGAAAGTGAAAATAAAGACAATTCAAGACAAAGACAAATTTTTGGCAAGATACCAGGAGGATTTACAGAAGGGGACTGTGGACGTACTTGCAGAACAGAGGAGAGCATTGGACATCTTGAATCTCTTGCCTGGACAAAAATCATTACCATCAGAAGAAGAGCAACAACTTGGAGCTGTTGGAGGAGTCTTAAGAAAATAACAAGATGGCTCTGCAACTCCTTAGTTGGAATTGTAATGGGCTCAATGGGCCTTTGAAGAGAAGACAAGTATTTCATATATTGAATAAAGAACAATTGGACTTGATATGCTTACAAGAAACTCACATAACCAGAGCCCATAGGAGATTACTTTCAAATAAAAGGCTAGGACAAGAATTTATCTCATCAGATAAAGTTAAGAAGAGAGGAGTTGTAATATATGTGAAGGAGAAATGGGCTCCAAAAATGATATTCAAAGATGAACAAGGGAGATATCTGGCTGTGGAGATACAAGTACATGGAGAAAAATTCTTAGTTGTTGGAATTTATGCACCAAATGAAGGCAAATCTGACTTCTTTAAGAGACTTCATGAAACCTTGACGGACTATTTGGATTACAATATGATAATCATGGGAGACATGAATGGCGTGGTCTCCACTAATATGGACAAGGCACAAAGATTAACAGTCACTAAAGAAGGGAGACTCCCTAAGACTTTTTTCGAAATGACAGAAAATATGGACTTGATAGATATTTGGAGAACAAGGAACCCTCTGGAGAGAGAGGGAACCTTTTTCTCCCAAGCAATGATGACCTGGACCAGAATTGACCAAATTTGGGTTACTAGTGGACTGGCTCCAAAGATTAAGAAAGTGGAAATCTGCCCAAAAACTTGCTCCGACCATAACGCCGTGAAGATGGAGATGAAACCCACAATAACTGGTCAATTTAGATGGAGAATGAATGACACCCTCTTTCGAGATAAGGAGATTCTCACGAAGGCCCAAAAGACCCTAAAAGACTATTTTGAAATAAATTTGAGGACCGACGTCGAGAAAAGAGTGATCTGGGATGCAAGTAAAGCGGTTATGAGAGGACTTTTGATTCAACAAAACTCAATAAAGAGGAAAAAACAAAATGAGAAAAAAGAGAAGATCTTGGAAATGATAAAAGAAGGAGAGAGGAAATTAAGAACAAAACCAAAGTCTCAGGACATTTTAAGAGAGATCAAGTTATATCAAACCCAATATATGGAATTGATGAACCAAGAGATTGAATGGAAGATAAAGCAAATGAAGCAAAAAACTTTTGAATCAGCAAATAAATGTGGTAAACTTTTGGCTTGGCAATTGAAGAAAAGGCGGAAACTAAATACAGTTACAAGCCTAGAGGTGGATGGAAAGATCATATCTAAACCCAATGAAATTAGAAATTGCTTTTTAAGTTATTTCAAAAAACTCTATACTCAAGGCCCGCAAAATGAAGAAGATATAGACAAATTCCTTGGAAGATATGGATTACAAAATATCTCTCAGCAAAGTAAGATGGACTTGAACCAGAGAATCTCAGAACAAGAGATAGAGGCTGCCATTCAGAATATGCAACTGGGCAAATCTCCGGGACCAGATGGATTGACTTCTAGATACTACAAATCGCTGAAGGAATGGTTGATTCAACCATTAAGAGAAGTTTGTAATGAGATCCTTGAAGGAAAAAGGGCACCTGAATCGTGGAAAGAGGCTTACATTTCACTCATACCAAAGTCAGAGACTGAAAAGACCCAACTCAAGAACTACCGCCCAATATCATTGCTCAATGTGGATTACAAAATTTTTGCAGACATTTTGGCAAAAAGACTTAAAAGAGTTTTGATGGAGATGATTCATAAGGACCAAGCAGGCTTTCTCCCTAAAAGACACCTGGCGGACAATGTAAGGAATGTTATAGACATTCTGGAAAAGCTAGAGGTGAATATAAACACTAAAGCAGTATTGATATTTGTAGACGCGGAGAAAGCCTTTGACAATATTTCTTGGAGTTTTATGAAGAAGAATCTGCATAGGATGGGGGTAGGTCCGGGTTTTGAGAATGGTATGGCTGCAATATACTCTGAACAAAAGGCCAAACTGATTGTAAATAATGTGGTGACTGAGGAGCTTAAGATAGAAAAAGGAACACGACAGGGGTGCCCGATCTCCCCATTACTCTTTATTACAGTTCTGGAGGTCTTGCTGAATATGATAAGAAATGACCAGCAGGTTAAAGGTGTGCAGGTCGGAGCTAAACATTACAAATTAAGAGCGTTCGCAGATGACTTAGTATTGACTTTGCAAGAGCCAAACACTAGTACGAAAAAGGTATTAGAAATAATACAACAGTTTGGCCAGGTAGCTGGATTTAAGTTGAACAAGCTAAAAACCAAAGTTTTAGGGAAAAACCTAACAGATATGGAAAAGGAGAAATTTCAAGAGGAAACAGGTTTGACTGTGGTCAAAAAGGTCAAATATCTAGGGGTTTATCTAACATCCAAGAATCAGAATTTGTATAAGGACAACTATGAGAAATGTTGGTCAGAAATCAAAAAAGACTTAGAAATATGGTCAAATTTGAAACTGTCAATGTTAGGCCGAATTGCAGTAATTAAAATGAATGTATTGCCTAGAATGCTATTTTTGTTTCAGACCTTGCAGATTATTGACAAGATGGAATGTTTTAAGAGGTGGCATAAAGATATTTCGAAATTTGTCTGGCAGGGCAAAAAGCCCCGAATTAAATTTAAAATACTGACAGATGCTAAAGAAAGAGGGGGTTTTGCCCTGCCGGACCTAAAATTGTACTATGAGGCAGCAGCTTTTTGCTGGCTCAAAGAATGGATGCTCCTCGAGAATACAGACATTTTGGATCTGGAAGGTTTCAACAATGCTTTTGGTTGGCATGCATATCTTTGGTATGATAAAGTTAACAGTGCCTTCAAAAATCACATTGTTAGAAAAGCATTGTTTAATGTTTGGATAAGATATAAAGATCTATTGGAAAATAAAACCCCTAGATGGGTGTCACCAGTGGAGGCTAATGCTGTGAAAAAACTCAATATGGAGGTCGGATGGCCGAAGTATTGGGAAATCTTAGAACAGGATGGAGATAAGTTTAAATTACAAAGCCAGGAAAAATTGAAACATAAAGTGGAAAATTGGTTTCAATACCGTCAAATAATGGAATTTTTTAAACAGGACAGGAAAGTCGGCTTCCAGGTGGAAAAATCAAAATTAGAAACCGAATTGCTAGAACCTACCACTAAGAATCTATCTAGAATGTATAACTTGTTGCTGAAGTGGAATACAGAGGAGGAAACAGTCAAATCAGCCATGATTAAGTGGGCACAGGATGTTGGTCATAACATTATGTCAGATGACTGGGAATGGTTATGGAACACCGGTATCAAATTTACGGCATGTAATGCCTTAAAGGAAAACATTATGAAAATGGTATACAGGTGGTACATGACCCCAGTCAAGCTGGCAAAAATTTATCATTTGCCCGATAACAAATGTTGGAAATGCAAAGAGACTGAAGGTACCTTCTACCACCTTTGGTGGACATGCCCGAAGATTAAGGCTTTCTGGGAAATGATTTATAATGAAATGAAAAAGGTACTTAAATGTACTTTTCCTAAAAAACCAGAGGCCTTTCTCTTGGGCATTGTCGGCCAATTGGTGCCAAAGAAGGACAGAGCTTTTTTCATGTACGCTACAACAGCAGCAAGAATACTCATCGCAAAGTATTGGAAGACACAAGATCTACCCACTCTGGAAGAATGGCAGATGAAAGTGATGGACTATATGACATTGGCAGAGATGACAGGCAGAATCCGTGATCAAGGAAAAGAGACAGCGGAAGAAGAATGGAGAAAATTCAAAAGATATCTTAAGGACTATTATAAACTTAATGAATGTTAGAGTGTTTTGGTTCTTAGGAACAAAGGGATACAGTGACATAAGGTTAGAATATAGAGATGACTAAGATGATTAAGGTTGGAAAGTAACAATTGGGAGTTGCTATAAAATTATGGACATTGGGATGCAGAAAGGGGGGGTATGGGGAAGTCTTAGAAAAGAGGTTTATGAAAATATGTTATGAAATTATACGTGTATGTTTGTTTTCTTAAGTGTTTGTTTGTTTTTTAAAAATTTCGTAAAACCAATAAAAAATTTTATAAAAAAAAAAAAAAATGAAAAGTCAGGATGAATATAAACATTTGAATTCCGTGTTGTGGAATATGATGTATGTAGTGGTAAGGACACTTCACTGTGAAGCCACAATCACAGATTTCTCCCTGCTTTGAAACTCAATGATGTGATGACTTTGAGCAAGGGTTGCTTGAAATTGCCTCAAAGTAACATCACAAAATAGCAGTATAAAACTTCAAAGAGAACTAGGAGCAATTACACTGGCAAACCTTGCAAAAGCTAAATTTATGGCACAAACATTTTTGTAAAACAACCACAGGTAGCCTTGAAGTTCTTTCAGTCTTTGAGTAAAATAAAGAAACAAGTTGCATCAGTGCAACAGTTTTCTGATCTTCTCAGCATCAATAGACTGCGTAAAGAAAATTAGTAACTGAAAAAGATGTCTCCAAGTTTAAAGAAAGCATAGGATTGTGACTATCACAGAGGAAGGAGGAGCAAGAATGAACTTAATTAAAATACACTTCTTTGTGGCAGAAGTATGAGACATGGTTCAGAGTAGTGGGAGGTGAAGGTCCCATCTCTCCCTCCTTACAACTGGGGTGAAATCAGAATAAATGGTGTGTAAGCAAATAATACTTGACCAGCAGCTCCTATCCTGTTTCATCTCATTCTTGTTAATCCCACAGAGAACACAATCTGGTTAACAACAGAAGAGGGGTGAAGAATACATAAACCCATTCTAAGAAAAGAATGATAATAATTATATGGCCAGAAGTTGTACCTTCAACTTGCCTCAAGTTGCTTATTTGGTCTTCAGAATGTATTGGATCTCTGAATAATATAGGGTGCTTGAGTACTCCCAGCCCCCATCTTTCTATTACTCACTGGTTAGCTATACATCCATGTATCTCAGGATGTATCATCCATGTATCTTGTGGTCTCAGGATGGGTTGAGTCATGTAGTCCTGCTCCACTGTATTTTGGCACCAAAACTCTAGGAAGTCAAAATTGCTTTCACAGTTCATTCTAATCCACTGAAGGGAAACTATTTTTTTTTAAAAGCCCACTTCACTGAATCTGAGATCTTTAGGAAATGAGAGGGGTGTAGCACAACCCCCATTTGCATCTCACCTCGGTATCCAGCAAAGGACAGATACAGTTGTGTTTGTTTATTTGCAGTTAATGGAGACATGTGGACTATTGGGAAATCCATTCCACTTAACAGTGGGGAGGAGTTGTGGTGGACCACGTGGCCACCAACTCCCCTCTGGGGATGGGGGACTGAGTCCCATGTCACTTGGAGGCTCCTTGCCATGCCATCACCCAGCCAGCCAATCCGCCTGCTTCTTCAAACTTCCGCCCTCCCTCCCTAATTTACAGGTTTTGTCATTGGCCTTGCTATGGACCACAGTTGTTCGCCGTTGAGGGGCCTGGTAGGAATTTTTCCACTTGGCAGATTGGCATGGGCCATTTGGTTTTTGCCTACCTCGTAGCAATCATCACAACTTTGTAGGGTTAGGGGGTTAGGAATGGGTTGATCTTATGATGGGGGAGGGGAGGTGTGGCCATCACCTGTCCCTCTAAGCTTAAGGGTCTTCCGTTAAAAAAATCCGGGGTATAGATCTCGTCCGAAGCCCGGGTCGGGGGCTAGGGCCATGACACGACCCCAACAGGAACACCAGGGGAAGCTCGAATTGGTATTCATCGACGGGGCTCCCCCTATCAGTAGTTGACCCTTACTGGACTCCCTGCATGACAGGCAGGAGTCAGATATAGTCGGGTCAACTCCAATGCCTAAGCCCAATGATATTAACCTAATATCCATGTCCTTGTGTCTCATTCATTGAGGAGGGGGTGGTTTTGGGGTCTCGACATGCAATTTGCTGACATTGATCATGTATAGAGCAGATTTCAGGCACTAGTAGGAGGAGAATCTACTTCTTTCTTTGCTTGTGCTCAGCTGCCCTGCATAAACATATGGAGGATCAGAGAGGAGTTGCTGATATACATTAGATGATAGATAGATAGATAGATAGATAGATAGATAGATAGATGATAGATAGATATACATTTGGCATAGCATCTCCAGTGAAGTGTTTGTGTTAGAACAGGTTTCTCACAGAGACATTTGTCATCTTGATCATATATTTGTATTATTATTATCATCTTAGAAACAGCCTCTCTAGGAGGATGTAATGGGAAAGAATTTCAGTGCCACCCGGATGGAAACTGTATTCCTGACTTATGGCGCTGTGATGGAGAAAAGGACTGTGAGGATGGCAGCGACGAAAAGTTCTGTAATGGAACCATACGCCCATGTGACGCTAAAACAAAATTTTCCTGCAAGACCACAGGTACAAAAAAATGGTTTGATTAAGAGTAAAGTAATATTTGTTTATTTGAAAGCAATATACCAATTTTATATTGCCAAAACCAGAGATAATTTTTGGCTCTGCCGGTATAAAAATGGTCATGTTTCTCTTTAATGCTACTATTTGCTTTTTGCTTAAAGTTGGAGTCAGATCTATAGAACTACTGGCCATACCAACATTGGAGCTGCCAGGGTTACGGAGGGTTCTGCGTTGGCAGGGACACTGGATCTAAAATCTTTCTGAAGTTTGGAAGGGAGGTCTGATACTATCCTGTGGCCCATGGGACAAGCTTCCAGGGACTGCATGACTAAAAGCTACATTACTGCTTGAAATATTTTCTTTTTTATTATCTTAGTAGATCTTGTTCATGCACAGTGAGTGTCACTCCCCGTGAGCAGAAATGCTGATATATACACACAGTTATGCTGTTTTCTTTTATAAATTACAGTGACCTCCCTCATTTAAAATTATTTCTGGAGTTTTGTTTGATGTGGTTTTATCTATTTCATTGTATTATTTCAATGTAAAACACTCCAGATGCAATTGGCAAAGAGTGCTATTAAATAAGAAATATAGCATTGTGTAAATATTTCAAAACGATTGAAAGCTTTGCATGTAGAAGCTGTGTGTATGTAACAGCTATAAAAGCAAAGAATGAATTACTATAGGGCAGTTATTTAGAGAATAATACAGAATAAAACAATGTCTAGGGGAAAAACCCTTTTTTTCATAAATACATTCAAATTGAAATAAGTATCAAAACATGCATAACAATAAAAGTTTAATTGTAGGCCTTTTCCTAGGTAGTGCAATAAAGATTAATGTGCTCACATATGCATTTTGTTTTAGATAATAGCAAGTGTCTAGCCTATCAGAGTTTAGGAAGAATATTCTTTTATAGATTATTTTCTTTTCATTAAGGTGAAAAGAAGTCTAAACATATCTATTATGTGGTCACAAACCTGAACAAAATTAAATCAACAACCATACAAGTAAAATATCACAACATGCAAAGTACATTAAAATGGGTTGTACTACATATATGCTATATGATGTCAGGAATACTTAAAACATGTCTAAAATAAGCTATACAACATGATACCTTTAACTTACATATTTTAAGGTAAGTTTGTTTTTTTTAAAAAAAAGACCTTAACCGATTAAAAATTGTAACAGCAGCTGGTTTAATTAATGGATATTTGTGTTTTTATAGCCAGAAGGAAATATCCATCCACAATCTCTGTTAATAATCTGTTCACACCTGTCAAAGGTTAGACCAGATACCATTCGGAAGTCCTGCCTGGAAATTTTGAGAGAATAGGGGTCACCAATGTCATTTTGTCATCTTTATATAAATTATAGGGGGAAAGTGAAAAAGAAGTCAAGGAAGTAGACTTATTCTAAAAGTGTATATATCTATAAAACAAAATCGAGGCAGTGTGTTATTATGGAAGCAAACTCAATTTACTTTGGGTTATTTCCAATTTACTTGGCATCAGTGGCTTCCATTAGCTCTCTGTTGGCCTAGACTGGGCAATTAAATAAAAACCTCATGTTGGGCCAACAAGGCAACAGACTTGAAGAGAACAGAGGAGGAAATACGAACAACTTTGAAAAATTAACAATTGTGAGATGTTGGATGAGACCTGTGAATATTGGGGGGGGTTAAACAAGGGGGGGAAATGAGAAGAGGGATGTAGCAGGGAAAGTTGAATGTAATGCTCTTAGAAATAGAAAATATGGGGCCTGTGGGCAGCTATAAAAGTTAGTGAGAGACAACAGCTGCTGTTCATTTGCAGATCTGGGGAACTTTTCTGCCACTGAGTAGGGATGGGGAGGAATTCATACTTCCTAGAACAACACCTGAAGCAAAACACAGCTAGTTTTCAAAATACACACTTCTCTGAATTTTATGATGCAGTTCTCCAACAAAAAAGTGTGTATTTGGGGAAAGTGTGCATAATATTGCATATATTAATGAAAACAATATACCAAAATGCATTTTATTATGGAAATGTTCTCACAAAAATGTGTATATTCCGGAAAATTGTGTACAAAGGTGTGTATATTACACTAAAATGCTTTTATGTTAAAAATATATATTGCAAACTGATATGGAAATTGATGAACAGAAAAATAGGAAGCTAAGAGAAACTGAAATGGAAAGATTAGGCTCTCCAGAAGTGCCAACTTAAGTAGAAGATTGAGGGGGTGATGATGCACACATGATGTATGTGTGAAACAGGGATGCTAGGAGCTAGAGAGTGGAGCCAAATGAGGCATCAGCGTGGTGTCAGTGGCTGGCAACTCCTCTTCTCTGGTGCCCAGTCTCCTCCTCCTACCATTGCCACTGGCCCAGGGCCGCCTCTGTGACCTCCCCCCTCCCAAAAAACATTTTATCGGGGAGGCCTATGGTGCCAAATTCACAGGCGGGTGGTCTTGTATTAAGGGAATGTTACGTATTTTTCTGGAATGTAATCATCATGGCCCAGCTTAGGATGTAGATGTAGATATACCCAAGAAAGGTCCCCCTAACTCAGGGATGGGGAACCAATGTCTCATCAGAAATTGTTGGACTCAAGCTCCCTCGGTAACATGGTGAAGGGTTATGGGCATTTGAGTGTAGTAACAGCTTGAAAACCACAGGTTCCCCATTGCTGCCCTAGCTCAATAAAGACTTGCACATGCAAATTTATGCTGCACACACGGTTTCTGCAACATGATGCAGGAACTGGGGCTAGAAGTTTATAGCCCCTACAAAAAAGAGCACATACATATCAGCTGTTTAGGAGGGTTCCTTCCCCCTATACTTACTTTCTGTTAAATAACTTCTAGGTATAATTACTACTAGAGATAGAGGAGAAATGCACCCATCCGGCAAATTGCACTTCTCTTAGTTTTGCAGTGCAGTTCTCCAACCATGCAATGAAAAAAATGCATATAGCAAGGTAAAATGAGCATATAAATGCATATATTAGTGAAAATGGCACACAAAGATGCTTAATAATATTAGGGGAAATGGATTGAAAAAGTCTGTACAGTAGTCAAAACTGCATTTTTGTGCGTTGAGAGAAATTAGCACTAAAATGCTGATGAGTTTTCATGAGGATTTTTTTAAACACACACACACACACACACAAAAATTGCCGTGGAAATGTAAGAACTGAATTTAAGAAACAGAGAACCGAAATCAACCTATTTGTCCATCCCTAATTACTTATCTGACAGACCTGCACATTTGCAGTTGAATAAGGGCCAATAGTACTATACTCAGAGCATCGGGCATGGATCAGCTAATGGGAATGATGTAGACAACATGAGAAAAGGAAAAGGAAGATTACAGAAGTGCTTAAATTAATGGAGGCAAAGTGGGAGTATTCTGGATAATTATTTTCATATGAAATGGAATCTGTCCAATGTTAGAATAGGGTTTTTTTAGCACCATTAAATATATCATTAAGTTTTTTTGAGTTTATGATTGTATATTACTGTGGCTCCTCAGTTCTCAAACGTCTCCGTTGACGAACGTTTCAGAACCCAAACGACGAAAAGCCGGAAGTAAATGCTTCCATTTTCAAACGCGCCTCGGAAGTCGAACAGCTTCCACTTTGTGTTTTTCAGTTTTCTCAGTTGAATTTACAGATAGCTATTTGCGCCTCAGTTTTCAAATGTTTCAGAACACAAACGGTCTTCCGGAACAGAATATATTCAAGAACCAGGGTACCACTGCATTAGTTAGCAGTAAGTGCAGTTGTTTACTATGTCAGTCAATATTATTAAATTAATTATACCTTACAGATTATGTGTTAAAACTGGGAGATTGTTAGAGTCATTGAAGCAAAGTTACCTGTCATGGATGGCTAGAATTTCTGCTTTGGGGGTCCTGTTTTTCCAGTTTTTTATTTACTGTCCTTTTGCTATTAGTACCTACAAGATAGTTAAACTCATAGCAAAAGGATTTTCATGAATAGCATGTGAAGAAAGCATGGATACAGGCAGAGAAATGGGCACATGTGCAGTTAATTCATGTACAACAACAGGACACATGCAATTGCCTTGAGTTTCTTGGCTACAGCTTGTGGTCAGTGTGGAGAGAGCTTAACCATGATCCTGGGTTCAGACCATACTCTAAGCCAATCCTTGGCCTAGCTCAGCATGATAGAGGAGTAAGGCAGATTGAGGCAATGGCAAAGCCACTGTAAGAACCCCTCCAAGAGTCCACATGTTGACATAGTAAGCCATAGTGTAGTGGTGTCTCTGTTTGTATAGAGCTTCACTAACGCCAAGCAGCAGATTCCCCAGTGCCACTGTTCATGTTTGAACCGGGATTGAGATGCAGCTAACTACAAAATGATCACGGAAGGGCGATTAAAACAAAATCAGGGCTTCAGCAGTTCAATTGACTTGAAATAAATTTAGGAGCGTAATAACTCTCAATATTTGCCTTTAATCTCAATAATTCAGATTTATATTTTAATATTCCTTAAACAAAAATGGCAGTTCGGGAAATAAAAGAAAAAATAGCAAAGGCTGAAGGCAGAAAATGTCACCTGAATAAGCATATCCCTATAGGGACTTTCTGCACTTGATACCAGATATTGTGGTAACTTTTTGAAACATGGCAACCCTATTTGAGAGTGTCTCAGAGATATGAAGCTGGTTATAAGTATTCTATCTAAACAAATAACTGATCATAGATTACCCCTTTTTATTTTTGATTATTCAAAAATTATTATCCTTCACAAATTTGTTTCAGATTCATCTTGGATTGGGGGTGGGCGGGGGGGGGGGTGGATACTTTGTTACCACTTCTATTCTTATTCAGAATTCTGTTTATACCTAGTCACATTGCAAAGTGTAACTGTTCCCATAAAATTTCCCCCTCCTTTGCATTTAAAAATGCACTAAAGAGGAAGAGGAACAAAGCTCATGTTTTTAATAACACTGTGCGCACACACACACATTTTCTCTATATACTCTCCTCGGACAAATAAAATGTTGAATTACTTCCGTGCACTTTTGTTCCATCAAAGGCTTTTTAAATTTGACATTGGGGCAGGAAATGGCTGTTCTCAACTTTGTTGTAGGTGTTATTTTAAAATACAAGGCAAAGTTTTTCCAAACATTTTTGTTCAGAATATTTTCCTGCATTTGCTTTTGGTCTGATTCTGTGTGTTTATTTTTCTCTTTTCAAGGGAGATGCATTAGCAAAGCATGGCTGTGTGATGGGGACATTGACTGTGAGGATCGCTCTGATGAAGATCATTGTGAAGGGTATATGTGCGGACCACCAAAATACCCCTGCGCAAATGAAACTTCCATCTGCCTACAGCCGGAGAAGCTCTGCAATGGGATAAGAGATTGCCCGGATGGATCTGATGAAGATGTCCTTTGTGGTACTTCATGCTCTTTCCTATATTAAAAAGTTCCCTTTATCAGATTTATCGTGTATACTTGCATCTGCCCTTTGGAAACATTAATATTGTGAAAGCTTTGTGCATTATCACTTGAGCTTTTCATTATCCCTTTCCTTGTTACATTTGAAATTGCACATTTCACTGAAATGGATCTGCACAATTTTCGTTTTCCCAGTTCTAGATGGTTGTAGCAGACTTCCAAACTCTGCATTCAGTGATAATTTTCACACTGTCAAAGTGATACAGTGAAGGGATTAGAGAGGCAAGTCCTGCCATGACCTATGCATGTTCTCTAGACCATTTGTGATCCCTACCATTGTAGACAACCATTTGGAGGGCAGGCTTTTTGCACTGTGATGTTGCACTTGGTCCTATTGTATTCATTTTATTCTGACCTAGAATGGCACCCAATGTACCTTTTACAGTGGTACCTTGGGTTACAAACACCTCAGGTTACAAACACCTCAGGTTACAAACACTTCGGGTTACAGTCTCCGCTAACCCAGAAGTAGTACCTCGGGTTAAGAACTTTGCTTCAGGATGTGAACAGAAATCATGCGGAGCAGCGGGAGGCCCCTTAGCTAAAGTGATACCTCAGGTTAAGAACTGTTTCAGGTTAAGAACGGACCTTTGGAGCGAATTAAGTTTGTAACCAGAGGTACCACTGTATAAGCAAAAATCCTTATGTGTAGTAACATACTCCACTTTTCCTTCCAACACTAATAAAAGATGCAGTGAAATTTATTTATACTGATTCCTGAGAAGTTCTATACATTAATTTTCTCTAGTCTCAATCCAGTACAATTTACTACAGATCTGGTAGCCTTCTTTTAGTCTGTATTTTATGTCTGAAAAACACCAACTTCTGTTTTGTTTTCTTCAATTGCAGATGAATGCTTGCTTAACAATGGCGGTTGCAGCCACCAGTGCTCAATAGTTCCTGGAGGTAGAATTGTGTGTTCATGCTCACCAGGATTGTACCTGAGCTCAGACAATAAAACCTGTGAATTCATAGATTATTGTGCCAAACACCAGAAGTGCAGCCAAGTGTGTGAACAGCATAAAAATACCGTTAAGTGCTCCTGTTATGAAGGTTGGAAGCTCAATAAAGATGGAGAAAGCTGTGCTAATATCGGTAAGTTGACATTTACAGACTATTCACTACTGTAGAGCTCCATTTATGAAAATATAGGGGAACCAAAATAAGGCCTATTCACTTTGGAGAAGCAGTATGAGTCACTGGTTGTTTCATCTTTAACTCTTAAACACCTAGATTAAAAGGGTTTTGAACGTTTATTCACAAACTGTAGAGATTTACAAATTGCCATTCAATTAACAAAGCTTGACATACAGATCTGATTATTTATACTTGTATTTTTCACATGGGGGGACATCCATAGTGTATAATCTGGGGATTATATAATCTTTCTTCTGACCACTGTGGGAGTAACTGCCCTTTTGAGTAGTAATGAGCGAAACACTGGATTAACATAGTCGGTCTACCTCCTTTTAACATTTATAAACTTTCTCTTTTTTTTACAAAATAAAACAGAATTCTTTACAACTCTTATAACAGCACACCCTCTTTTACAGACCGCAAGCAACATCTACCCTGAGACATCCATACATGATTAAGCCAACAGTTCCTTTGGCCTAGATTACACCAAAGAACCCCATATATTTACATCTGTACTGAGGAAAGGGGTTTATGATTCACAACTTCAGGGCTAGTGTTGGGGGTTTGAAGCTGCTCCCATTAAGCATCTAACACTGTAATATACTGTACATATAATTCATCTCCAATTTTCCTCTCATTCCAAATGGATGTTGAATTTAGATGGGTGATTACTTACAAATAAAAGTAATACAATTTTTATTTATCCTATTTTGTTCTCCTGTTTTTTGGTAAACCTGGGTAAGGTTGTTGCTGAGCCTGAAGATATGTTGACATATATGAAGTTTCTAGAACACTATTTCCATTCTGCCTAGAGTATTGAACAGAAGTTTGCCTGTTAGTAGCAGGGGATGCACCACAGCATTTTGCTGTGGCTTCCCATTGTTGTTGTTGCTTGCTATTTTTACTCTTTTTCTATAAAGAGAAATCAAGTGTTGTAAAGAATCCCCATTTGTTCATTGTATGTGTGTGTCAGTTTGTCGGTGAAATGAACCCACCCATGGATAAGGTCGTGTTTTCTGCATACGTGTATACCCAAGTTATGCAGAAGTCTCTGACTAACGAGCTTATGTGTTAGTTCATAAAATGAAAATAAGCAAGGACTGAACATGCTTAGTAGCCTCCAGGAAACATGGGATGTTGAAGGTGTAAATTATGGGAAGGGGAGAGAAGGAAAAGGTGCGAAATGAGCCCTAGACATCTGGAGGTAGTGGGATAGAATGGATAAGTGCCATGAAGTGCTTTCTAAAAACTCATCTGCAAATGCAGTGAAGTTGCAGGAGGATAAAAGGACATGTTTTTCCTTTCCCACAATAGAAGAATTGCCCCACACTTTCTACTATAAATCAACCAAGTGCTCAGTCCTTCAGAGCTAGATAGCAAAGCACAGGGGAAGGTTCTTCAGAGAGCAAAATGAAAACTGTATTGCTTCCTTCCCTTGTCTTGAGGTGGTGGATTGCCCTGCCAGGCTGCACTTCTTACATGAGAGAAAGCACAATTGGTCACAGTTGGTTTTACTTTTGAGTAGACATGTACAGGATTCTGCTGTGAATATTTCTGAGCTGTCACCAATGATAAATTTCTGATTCTAGAACTTCAGACCACAGTTAGATTGTTGAATCTAATTTTCATTTTTGCAGTGTCAGATCAACATTGTTGTAGCTGAATAAAGGTTAGATTTAAGTGGCAATGTGTATTTTAGAAAAAAATACTACAAGAAATGTAATGCATAAGTATTTTACGGTTATAATATTCTGTCAGAGTTAGTCTAATGAATGCCTTTTTATTACTGTCACCATAATGATGTAATCATTATATTTTATACAAATAATACTTTTGTATTCCCAGATCCATTTGAAGCTTTCATAATTTTCTCTATTCGGCATGAGATCAGAAGGATCGATTTACAGAAACGGGATTACAGCCTGTTAGTTCCTGGTTTGAGAAATACAATAGCACTTGATTTTCACTTCAATCAGAGCTTACTGTACTGGACAGATGTGGTTGAAGATAAAATTTACAGAGGCAAGCTTTCTGAAACTGGAGGTATGAAATGAAGTTTTATTTATTTTTAATGAAGAATTATTTATTTTTAATGATCTTGGGAAAAGCCAACTGGAGAAAACTGGTGAAATTATGTTGAATCCATGAAATTCTGGGGAAATTATTTCTCCCACATGCTATTACAGAATACAGTCCAAAATGGCTCTTATAATGTGATACTATTTCCCCCTTGTTTAACGTTCTCCAAACTTTTTTGATTGTCACCTTTTGCTTGCGGTACTAGTGGGGTAGGAAACCTGGAAAAAAAAATCCATCTGGCAGCCAGTGTGCCCCTTTGGTTTCAGATAGTACATGGGTAAACGAGTCTAAAAAGCCTGAAACACAAATTTTCACGGCCCTCTAATGGTTATGGTGGCTCATTTTACCAGAAGTAATGTAGTTAGCATAAACTCTGGAAGTGTATACCCTCAATTCTGACCAAACTAAGCTTCCTAGGCAAACTTGAACCTCTATGTTTAGGGGCAGTATGTCACTGAATACAGTTTACTGAGAGGCAGTAGTGAGGGAGAACTATTATAAGACCCTCATATAAGCTCACCTGGTTGCTGTGGAAAACAGGGTTCTGGACTAGATGGATCCAGTAGGGTTATTAGTATGGTTGTTGTTTAAACATAATACACCTCAAGCCTAGAATATGGAGCTGTTCAGAAAGTGGTTCTCAGAATATGGGGAGGTCCCACCAGGGGGCACAATACACTTACAAAGGACATGATGTTTTTGAGAAAGAGACCATTTGGAAGTAGGCAGAATGGCAGATTCTTCCCTGCCAGACTGCAGAGGCTGCAAGCCTATATTCACTTACCTGGGTGTAAGTTTCATTGAGCTCAATGGGAACTGCTTCTGAGTAGGCATACACAGGATTCCTCTGTATCCAAATACATGCATTTTGTGGCCTTTTGAAATGTGCATTATGGATACATTACAGCACATACAATGGGCTTCTTTCTGAGTAAGTAGGTTTACTCAGATTGCTTTATTTCACTCTCCATATCTACTCTTAGTTGCAATTAACATACGGGAGCTTCTGCTCCCAGCATTTCTTCTTTCTCCTCTGGAAGGAAAGCCTACCACCAGTAGAACGAATGATGCAATTCGTATGATTTATGGTTTTTTTAAACACACACGCACAAATTTCCACAGGCCGAAATCCTGCATGCTGCTTGCACAGAGAACAGAGTGTGAAGTTTTTCCCGTAGGGCTCTAGTATAACCTCCCCTCTCCCACCAGGCCCCTGCACGTGTCTCCACTCCTGCTTCTGCTGGGAGTAGCCTGCACACCATGGGCCTGGGGAAGAGCAGGCTCCAATTGCTTGAAGGTAAGATGGGGGAGGGTCTCAGCTGCAAGTGCAAATGGCCTTGTTGAGTCACAGGATGGCTCTTAGAATAGTAGAAGGCTCATGAACAGAGGCGACAGGTGGGGGCGGGGAGAGGACACATGAACTCCATCCATACCATGCTCTCCATGCACACAGTGTGCAGGATTGTGGCCAAATTCTGCTCAGCCTTAATAGTTGACACTGCGCCACCCTTGCTACGATGCACGCCAAAAATGTATTTTATAGTAAGAAAATAATATTAGTAAATCCTAGTAGTTTTCGTGTCATACTGTGCCTAGTGTGGTAATTTGCATATTAGAGGATTGATCATGATAATTCCTGTTCTACAGTAAGTGTCTCAAAGTGCAATCCTATACATGTCTACTGGGAAGTAAGCATCATTGAATTCAGTGGGACTTGCTCCCAGTAATGTGTGTATAGGGTTACACACATTACTGGGAGCAAGTCCCACTGACACAAGGCAATTTTTTTTTTTAAAAAAAGGTAAACGTTGTTGCAAAGATAGCTCACCATTCTGAAATTAGTAAACTTCTCAGTTTTCTCCATAACTGCAAAGTTGTGAATGGGCTACATGTGGCATAAACCTACTATTTTATAATGTTTTATGGTACTATATATTAATTTTTCTAATGTTTTACAGTATCATTATTTTAAAAGTAAGTAGTTCTTCTGTTGCAGTGTCTACTTTGTACAAGTTTAAACTTAATGTGTTAATCATTTTAAGAACTCTTCTAATATTTTCACAGGGGTAAGCTCCATTGAAGTAGTGGTCCAGCATGGCTTAGCTACCCCTGAAGGTCTTACTGTTGACTGGATTGCTGGAAATATATACTGGATAGACAGCAATTTGGACCAAATTGAAGTTGCTAAATTAGATGGCACACTGAGGACAACATTAATAGCAGGTGCCATGGAACATCCTAGGGCTATTGCTTTGGATCCTAGATATGGGTAATTAAATGTATTTGTAATGATTATTTACAACAAAACTGTGCAAATGTTTTTCATAGGTATTGTGAGATGTTGTTTTTCATTTGTCCTTAGCACGGGTAATTTTGACCCTACTATGAAACAAGTTATGTGGGGATGATAATAATAATGTTAATAATAATAATAATTAATGTTAATAATGAATAATGTTGATAATAATGTTAATAAAACTAATACACACATTCATTTTCATTTCCCATGTTTCTACAGGTGGTAGTGGTGTACTGTCAGAGCAACATGTTAATTAAATCAAGTAGGATATTTAAGGAGGAAAATTAAATAGTATAATTGCCAAAATAGCCTGTGTAATAGACTTTATCAGCTATATATATTGTTCCCCCTTCATCCCATTTTCTCAGTGACACAGATTGCAAAGATTGCTTCATACCAGTTTAATGTATCTGAAGGCAGAGCAGCCATGTTCCCTTACATTTGGGGAAATGGGCAGTTAATTCCCAAGTTGAACCTCTTTCACAATCAGACATACCCTTTATAGATTTAGAACATGATCATTACTTTTTACCACTTCTCAAATGTGTTGCAATTATACGTCCAAATGCAATCAAATGCCCATAGCCTATCAGGTCTACATCCAATTAGCACTGATTATGCCTTAACATTACTCGCACTTATCTTGACACTGGAATGTAAAGCACCTGTCTCAAAATTCTATCAGTATGCAATATTAGAAGAGGGAATAAGGGCATACTGCAAGGGGGGGGGGAATCAGGTAGGGAGAAAATCAGTTTTATCAGTGCTTCAAAATGGCGAATTCCTGGTTAGGATCTTTTGCATCCCTCTTATGCAACTCTAAAATGTTATCCCCCGCCCCATTACATGTCCTCCTGTGGATGTTGGAGTAAGATCAGTTCTGAGCACACCCAAACACCATCTGGAGTCTAGGCTGAATGAAAATGTATCTATGCCTTCCAGTCCTTTCTGGCACACTCCTTATTTCGCTTCGCTATCGTAAATGACAAGGACATGCTGGTGGCAAGGAGGGGCTGAGATATTGTTTTGAGCATGTGTCACAGCTACCGAGGCCATAGGAAATAGGGTAGAATTGGGTTTCTAATATAAATATGAACTATTTGTTCAACTTCATAGAATCACAGAATTGTAGAGTTGGAAGGGACCATGCGAATCATCGAGTCCGATCTCGTACAATGCAGGAATCTTTTGCCCAACGTGGAGCTCAGACCCATGAACATGAGATTAGGAGCCTTATGCTCTGTTGACTGAGCTATCCTGAGAATACAGTGGTGCCCCGCAAGACGAATGCCTCGCAAGAAAACTCGCTAGACGAAAGAGTTTTCCGTTTTGGAGGTGCTTCGCAAAACGAATCTCCTATGGGCTTGCTTCGCAAGACGAAAATGTCTTGCGAGTTCCTGCGGGTTTTTTCCCCTCCCCCCTTTTTCTAAGCCGCTAAGCCGCTTATCAGCTGATCCGATAAGCTGCTAAAAGCCGCTAATAGCGCTAATCCGCTAATCCATCAATGGGCTTGCTTCGCAAGACGAAAAAACCGCTAGACGAAGAGAATCACAGAACGGATTCTTCTCATCTTGCGAGGCACCACTGTAGTTTCATTTCCTTTCAGAATAGTTTCATTGTGTTAGAAAGTTATGGAACTCCACGATTAAAACTTTATAGCTGTTTTGGCAATGTCAAAAATGTATTCTACTTAGAATAACTAGCCCAGATTTGCTAATATGATGGTATTAAAAAGCAAAACAAAAAAACCTGTATATATTATTTGTTTCACATTTTAGTGTAAATTTTGTTTTCTTTCTCTTTTTTTGCATCACTCAGAATTCTGTTTTGGACAGATTGGGATGCCAATTTTCCTCGCATTGAGTCTGCTTCCATGAGTGGAGCAGGAAGGAAGATAATATATAAAGACATGGATAGTGGAGCATGGCCTAATGGCCTTACTGTGGATCATTTTGAAAAACGAATAGTATGGACAGATGCCAGGTAACAATGTTCCCTGTACTTTTTGTATGAGAAAAAGAAAAGTTGCAGAGCTGCTTTTATTCTTTGTCTTCCCACCCCTGCAAGTAGGAATGAAGACACAAGAAGTGTTTGGGGATGAATGGGAACAGCTCTATTAATTTTTGCCAGATTCTCATCATAAGGAGACAGGTTAGCAACAAGCTAACAACCCTTCAGTGCAGGCCCCCTCCACTTCATGTGAGAGCTGGGATTCTTCCTCTCCCACTCTCAACCTGGCATGAGTAATTCCACCCTGTGTCCAAGGACCAGATCAATCAGATGATCTATCTATGCACGTCTTCAGCTGTTCACTAAGCCATGTGCACAACAGACACCAGGCACTTCTATGGTGGCATAAAGTCAAGCCACTCGTTGTGTTCAGACTCCCAGAACCCAACAGTAGATCCCCTTTCATATTACCTCTCTCAGGCAGCAGTGAGGCTGTGCTGCTTACAACCCCCACCAGCTGATCTCTGTTGCATATCAAAACCAAAGAGGGGGAGGAGCTAACTGGTGGTGGCTGGTGTTATTTTTCTAGAAAAAGAGGAGCCGGAGCTCACCATAAGCTTCTCCCTTGTTCTCTTAGAATGGCAATGGTGCCCACCTGAACTCCTGTGAGCTCCAGCTGAAAAAAGCCTTGTTGGTGGGGCTGGTGTAATGTACAGTAAATGCATCAGAAGGAGTGCAGAATTGGCCCCATTGACATTATTGCACTTCTCCAACCTCACTGCCTATCCAACGCTTCCACTTACAGTCTCAGTGAATTGACTAGAGGCACGTCAGTTAAGGAAGCTGCCTTCACCATGTCAGATTTCTTAGTCCAGGGTTGGGAACCATATTGCCTTCCAGATACTGCTAGATTAAACTTTCATCGTCCCTAACTATAAACAATGCTGGCTGGGACTGAAGTGAGTTGAAACCCAATGACATCTGGATGACTGCTGATTAGCCACTCACTCCTGCTTTAGTTCAGTATTGTGTGCACTGACTGGCAGCTGCTCTCTAAGGATTCAGGCAGCCCCCCCCCCTGCCCACCCTCCCCAGTTGTTTCTGGAGATGCCAAGGATTGAATCACTGAGCTATGATCCTTTGCCAAACATTTGAAATACATTCCTTTCATATTTGTTTAATTTTCCAGAATATAGTTTCATAACTGCACTAAGCCCAGTTTCACAATTCTCTCACAATGGATTTCTGTTTGGGGGGTTATCTTTCAGGTCAGATGCTATTTATTCTGCACTGTATGATGGAACTGACATGATAGAAATTATACGAGGACATGAATATCTTTCTCATCCCTTTGCTGTCTCTTTGTATGGGAGTGAAGTATATTGGACAGACTGGAGGACAAACACATTATCAAAGGCCAACAAATGGACAGGACAAAATGTTAGTGTGATACAAAAAACTAGTGCACAACCTTTTGATCTTCAAATCTATCACCCAAGTCGTCAACCACAAGGTAAATTAACACTTCTAATAAAAGTGTCATAGTCTTTTTGTTCATAGTCAGATTCTACATTACATACCAGCAATATGAATGAATATCTCTTAAAGGTAAAGGACCCCTGATAGTTAAGTCCAGTCATGAATGACTCTGGGGCTGTGGCGGCCTCTCGCTTTACTGGCCGAGGGAGCCAACGTTTGTCCGCAGACAGTTTTTCTGTGTCATGTGGTCAGCATGACTAAGCTTTTTCTGGCGAAACCAGAGCAGCGCACAGAAATGCCATTTACCTTCCCGCCAGAGCGGGACCTGTTTATCTACTTGCACTTTGATGTGCTTTCAAACTGCTAGGTTGGTAGGAGCTGGGACCGAGCAACGGGAGCTCACCCTGTCACGGGGATTCAAACCACTGACTGTCTGATCGGCAAGTCCTAGGCTCAGTGGTTTAGACCACAGCACCACCTGCATCCCCTGAATATCTCTTAGCTAATAACTATTATTATTTATATGACTGACTTGTTAAATTAACATTATGTGAGTACCACTTCAAATTCTTTTTAATGCTTCCTGTTTTGTGCTGCTTATATAAATAAAAGGAGCATTTCTGAGCAGCATTATTGTTGGCTAAATGACATCTTAAAACTTTAGCAATATTAAGAGCACTAAAGAAATCATAAACATTGAGTTAACAGCCCTTTGCATCTGCTTCAGTGAAGTATTACCAGCAATTGGCTGGAAATGGGAGAGAGTGGTTAGATTTTTTTAGCCCCAGGTCAGAACCATAACAAATATTATTTTAGGCTGTGTTGGTATATTGTATATGGCATTGACCTGGGAACCTTCTCATGTTGCCATTATTTTTAATAGATCAGTATGGAATGGGGGCAAATGTTAACAGCTACTTTTTCCTGTGGTTTATAAGGACTACGGCAGCAGGAACACCTCTTGTGATTTGAGGCAGGGGAAGGGATCACAAGTATCTGCTTCCTTTTTATAAGCCTCTGCTGTAAATAATTGCAGTTCAAAAAGGCATCTCTTAGCATGCCATCCAAATTACAAGTCTTCAGATTATAAAAATATATGTAGAATTATTTTGCATCAATACAGAAACAGATCACTTACCAGCAGTGCTATTTTTCTAGAAAAGAGAGACCGTAACTCACCACAAACACCTCCATTGTGCTCTTAGAATGGCAATGACACCCACATGAGAGGTGCTGGAACTGAATTCTAGGGAGTTCCGGCTTTTAAAAAGCCCTGCTTACTAGGGAGATAATTCTGAAGAGGTTATTCTGAAGCTTGAATTCAAAATTCCCATAAACAGAATACAGTAGAAGAAAGGAATATCCTCTTTCTCATCCCTCTTACATCCCCCATTTCCCTCTGATAAGCTGCTCCAGGGGTTTGGGGATGCTTCAGAGCAGTGTGGAGTCAATGTAGGGTTTTCAGGGGCAAATTTTTGAAAACTGCTTAACTTTAAGGAGCCTCCACAGGATCCCAATGTCTTCCGACCCACGTGAGTGAGCACACAATTCAGAACCTAAGAAGAGCCTGCCAGATCAGGCTGGTGGTTCATCTAGTCCAACATTCCGTTCTCGCAGTAGCTATCCAGATGCCTATGCTGCAAGAAGGACCTGAGTGCAGCAGCATTCTCACAGAATTTTGTAGAGTTGGAAGGGACCCTAAGGGTCATCTAGACCACCCCCCTGCAATGCAGGAATCTCAACTGAAGCATCTGTGATAGATAGCCATCCACACACTGCTTAAAAACCTCCAATGAAGAAGAGTCCATCAGTGGCGAACTATTACTATGGAGTAGATTTGTTTGCCATTCTCTTCCTCTCTCCTCTTCTAATATATTTCCCCCCCATTGTCAGCCTTCATTGGTCTCCTGCAGAATACATATATATGTATGACTAGCATGTTCAGTTTACATTTTTAATTCTAGCTCCCAATCCTTGCGCTGCTAACAATGGCAGAGGTCCGTGCTCTCATATGTGCCTGATCAATCACAACAGAAGTGCTGCGTGTGCATGTCCTCATCTAATGAAGCTGTCAATAGACAGAAAAACATGCTATGGTAAGTCTCTCTCTCTCTCTCTCTCTCTCTCTCTCTCTCTCACACACACACACACACACACACACACACACACACACACATTCTCTATTAACTACTTAAATTTCAGAGTAGAGGACATGTTGTTCACTGATAACTTTGAGGGTAACTCTTGCCTCACGTGAACCAACAAGATGCCCAAATGTATTTGGCTTGTCAAGCTTTGATATTTATTACTTTCGCTTTTTTGTTCTGGATGTGTCTAGTACATTCACCGAAATTATCTCTGCAGAACAGGGATGTTGGCAAGCAGAAAGGGCATCATCAGAAAATGATGAGGCAGGTAAAGTGCAGCATGAAAAAAAGTACTTAACAGTTTTTAATCTCAGTCTACTCATCTGAAATGGCCTTGATATCACTTTCGGAGTCTTAGCTCAGAAAGCAGCTTCTAAGAAGAAATACTTTAAAACTATAGTGATGCATCATGATGCAAACACATTGGCAGGAACAGCATATTGATTTTGCTGGTGCATTTGCTGGTGCCTCACTGCTATCTCACACCTTCCCCATTATATCCTAGTAAGCCAGGCATAGGCAAACTTGGCCCTCCAGATGTTTTGGGACTACAGTTCCCATCATCCCTGACCACTGGTCCTGTTAGCTAGGGATCATGGGGGTTGTAGTCCCAAAACATCTGGAGGGCTGAGTTTGCCTATGCCTGTAGTAAGCCAATCTGATGCAGCTGATTGGAGGTCAGATACGCACCACTTCCCCAGCACACTGCCTGCTATTGCCATTTAGAATTACCAAATAATGTTATGTCTTTTAACAATACAATGGTACCTCGGGTTAAGTACTTAATTTGTTCCGGAGGTCCGTTCTTAACCTGAAAATGTTCTTAACCTGAAGCACCACTTTAGCTAATGGGGCCTCCTGCTGCTGCTGTGCCGCCGGAGCACGATTTCTATTCTCATCCTGAAGCAAAGTTCTTAACCTGAAGCACTATTTCTGGGTTAGCGGAGTCAGTAACCTGAAGCGTATGTAACCTGAAGCGTATGTAACTTGAGGTAACACTGTATTCTGAACTACAGATACTTGGATTTTAAACGATTTCTTAGTTTTTTATCTGTTTAAAAACAAACATGGCTGACTTTGTACTTATCATGGGACAATGTGATCTTCTACTAATGACCAGATGAATGTGCTTACCTGCTTTGTACTAAATTATGTATGAATACCAGATTATTATAATATATAAATGTATAACTTAGATAATCATTAAAACAAAATATAGATTGTAATAATATTCCATTGATCTGCATCTAATAAATGGCATACCTAATTTTTTACAGAAATGAAAAAATTTCTTCTTTATGCCAGACGTTCAGAAATAAGAGGTGTTGACATAGAAAACCCATACTTCAACTACATAACAGCCTTCACGGTTCCTGATATTGATGATGTAACAGTTGTAGATTTTGATGCAGCAGAGGAGCGCTTATACTGGACTGATGTGAAAACGCAAACTATAAAACGGGCCTTCATTAATGGGACTGGTTTAGAAACTGTTATATCAAGAGGTAAACATATTTTAAATGCAACGTTGCAAGTCCAGTTGGTGGACGAGGCTAACAAACTGAACTGTGAAGATCTGACAACCCTTTTAATAGCAGCACTCTTATGCCTAAAACATCTTGTTGTGATGTTTAATGTGCAAAACTAATCTTAGGTGATTTGGTACAATACAAGACACTTGTCAATTATTACATAATGCACATATCTGATCTAGTTTGAATCATTCAGCATCCTAAGACTATATTGAGAAATAATTTTTCAGGTTAGAAATGGTGTTGTTGAGTAACTGCGTTATAAGAGCAGGAAGGGCTGTAGATCACTGGTGGAGTATGTGCCTTGCACAGAGAAGGCCTCAGATTAAATCTCCACATAGATTTGAGACAGACTCTTGACTGAAACCCTGGGAAACCGCTGCCAGTCAAGTGTAAACACTGAGCTGGATGGAGATGGACCAATGGGTCTGATGCAGTGTCAAAGAGCATCCTGTGTTCCTCAAGAGCCCTGCCAATGGTCCATCTAGTCCAGCATCCTGTTCTTGCAGCGGCTAAACAGATGCTTACAGGAAGCCCACAAGCAGAACATGAGCAATACACTAATCCCACTTGCGTCCCCAGCAACTGGTGTTCAGAGACATAACATACTGGATGTTTTACACAGTCATTGTGACTAGTGTTCCTTTGTAGCCTCATCCTTCATGATTTTCTCTAACTTCTTTTTAAAGCCGTTCAAGTTAGTGGCCACCATTACATCCTGTGGCAATTAATCCCACAGTTCAACTATGTACTGAGTTAAGTAGTACTCCTTATTTAACTCCTGATTTAGCTTCATAGGATAATCCCAGATTCTTGAGGGAGAAAAACTCAACGCATTTTCTCCACACAATGCATAATTTTATATATTTCTGACAATATGTCCCCTGCCTCCGCCCCCCCCAAACAAAGAAAACCCAAATGTTAAATAACCTGTACTCATAGGGGTGTTGCTCCAGCCCCTTGATCATTACAGCTTTCTCTTTTTGTACCTTTTCTAGTTTTGCTATAACTAGAACTTTACAAGTGCAGCTACTCTATGGGTCTGTGTAACAACACTGTGATATTAGCCGTTTAAATTAAATCTTTTCCCTAACAATACCTAACATGGAATTCACCTTTTTTCCACAACCACCATTTTAATTTAATTCTGCCGCCTTTTTAAAGCCTTCAAACAAGTTCCCAGGAGGATATGGAATTTAAGCATTTTGAATTCGCTCTTAATGATACATACCATAGCAGCAGTTTCATGTTTGTCAAATAATAAGAAACCATTGATGCAGCACTGGGATTTTGTAAGTAATTCTCAAGTTCTAATCCTTCTGCCCTGCATCATTAACGATGTTATGTTGGAGAGTCATCATGGAATAGCTAAGGCAGTGGGTATATAATATAAACTTTAGGACCCACCTTTAGTGGTCTTGCTAAGTGAATTCAGTTTCAGTCTAAGGGAAATTAGAACAAACAATCCTTCAAAGATGCTTCAGGGGCAGAATCTTATTTGTAATAAGCAGATAAAGGCCATCGATTTCATAACCAGCTTGTGAGCTGCAGGAGATATCTGGCCACTTTTGATAATAGATTAGAAGGCTGAGCTAGATGCATCTCAGTCTGGTCCAACAAACCATTTCTTAAGTTCAATTTTCTCACCATGAAATTCAGCATTGAAGGGACAGATTCATAGTTTAAGGGCATTTTTTTTAAAAAAAGAAAGAAAAGTAGATACTGCTACCGATCTATGAAAAAATAATACTTAAATTTGTATTGTATGGGACCCTTTCACACATTCTCCACTGATGTTTTGCAACCAACACAGTTTTCACAGGTGTGTGAACAATGCTTTTCTAAACGCAGAAAGATATGGAAAGATGTGGGCCATTCACTGTCCATAGAACTCTTCCACTGGAGGGAAGGAGGAGATTTCATTGACTTCCCCTATATCTCCCTGTGCCTCCATTGAAGAAAGCTGCTCTGGAGAAGCATGGGACCCTCTGAAACAGTATGGGAGATGGCTCTGCAAGCTGCAGGGTGAAATCACCCAAAATTGCCTCACCCTTCCTTCCACCAGTAGGAGCCTCTGCTAGATCTCTGTCCCTTCCATTAATTGAAAAATTCTTTCTAATTACAAAATGGCAAATGCATCCATCCCATTACCTGTGTTTTGGTCTTCCTGTTTACAATTTCAGTGATATTTAAAGCCTTCCTAAAATGAGTGAAAACTTCTTGGTAGAGCTGATTATGCATCTTATTTGCTGTTTGACATTTTGCAGACATTCAAAGCATTCGGGGACTGGCTGTGGATTGGTTATCCCGTAATTTATACTGGATTAGCTCAGAGTTTGATGAAACACAAATTAACGTGGCACATTTAGATGGCTCTTTAAAAACCTCGGTTATACATGGAATTGATAAACCACAGTGTCTTGCTGTTCATCCAGCTAAAGGGTAAAGTATGATTATTTACACAAATATTTTTGCAATCGTCTTTCAGGTGAAATGCAGGTTGATCTCATATTACACAAGGGTTACGTTCTTGCCTATTATGTGTATAAGCAAAATCACTTAACGCCAGAACACTCCACAGGAAACCATAAAAACCCAGCAAATCCCTCCAACTTTCTCCGGTGACTTGCCAACCTTTTCCGCAACCTCTCCAGCCTCTTCCGATCTCTCTCCACACTCCACCAACTCTCCATCCATACCCAAGTGTTCTCCCAGTAGCTGATGGGATTGATGGCCATTTTCTTCCTGCTCTCGTGCTCTACTTGCTTATTTATTTTGGGGTGGTTTGCATATAGCTGCAATCACATAAGTGAAATCCATGTAAGATGAGCCCTGCTTGTACTAACTAATAAATTAAGTTATGAAGTGATGCCTCTGTTTCTTGTGCATCGCCATCTTCCTAATATAGATAACCCACTGTGGGAGTTGGAGTCCCCATGAAATCTACTAGTTGTGTATAGATCACAATTTTCAGAATTCCACACCTACCAAAAGCGGGGGGGGGGGGAGAGTGGAAGAAGAAATCAGACATGGGGTTTCCATGCATTCATCTCTGATGGGGATGTTATTTGTTTGAGGGGGGAGGTTCTGTGTTGCTTTTTCACCAGTCTATATTGTAACCCTGTGGCATGCTCAGTATATAATGTTACCATACTTATTTATTTAACTAAGGGAAGAATGTGGTCAAAAAAGAATATTGTAGAATCTATACAGAGACACTCTGGATTCATGCCAATTTTATTTCCAATATGATAATGCAAAACAGAATAGGATTGCAGCTTAATCTTTTTTAATGTAATTTTTTTGTCTTGTTTTGTAAAGAAAACTTTTTTGGACTGATGGAAACACCATTAATGTGGCAAATATGGATGGCAGCAACAGCAAAATACTGTTTCAGAATCAAAAGGATCCAGTTGGTAAATATTACTACGATCACTCATTTTCATGTAGAGTTACTTTAGTGCAACTTTCTCTTAAATGTATGATTTTAAGGAGAAAAGTAGGTGACAATGTGTACTGTTTGGCTTGCTGGGTCACAGCTTGTGCTGGACTGAGAATGAGGAATCATGGGTAATCTGGCTTCCAGATTTCAATTTACTATTGTATTGTTAGAATTGCTGTATGAGTTGTGGAGATACTCCAAGTAGCATGTGAGTTCCGTTCTGAAAGGAACAAGTTAAGTGGCTAATCAGGGAGGGAGGGCAGTACAGAAGCAAGTACACAGCACTATGGGTGAAAACCAGTGGTGTCTGTCTGTTAATGCAATGGACACCATTTACAGAATGGATTTCTCTTCGCCCCTGCAGCCCCACATGCAGCTCCAAAAACTACTCCAGAGGTGTAGGAGGTGGTGGAAGAGCCTGGGGAAGTCATGCTGCACGAGTGGAAGCCTGCTCATGTGCCATGTCACCTTAGTTTCACAGTAGTATCTTTTCAGTGTCCTGAATCCAAACTACAGACCAAGTTTAAAATTCTCTATCCAGTAAATCATTCTTGCCAGACTGATAGCATTGATTTCAGCTCTTGCCATTCTATAGCCAGCGACAAAAAGAGATGAAGGAAAATTTCTCTCTCGTGTTTCTAGATTGATGTATCCATGGTTTTTGATTAATATATACTGTTGTTACTAGCGGCTACCACTCAAACATTTTATCATTATGTAGTTCTAATAACTTTCTCCTGAATGCTGAAAATTATTCATATTGTCATGTACTCTTCCAATTGTATGATACAAGGTCAGATTTGTTTTCTTCTAGAAACTTAACATTATAGCATTCTTCATTTCTTCATCTCATCATTAATTATTGCTTTATAGCATCATGTTTGACAAGCATGGCACGTAATTAACAAGATTATCGTAAATATAATGTGCTTTTGAGTCTGAGAAGTACCAGATAATCTCTTTGAATGTTCTCAGAGTTCTAGGAACACAAAATGATAAATTATTTCTAAATGTCTGTTTTTGGGAGATAGTTTAATTGACTTTTTATTGCTAAGTCCTAAAATATTCACTTGTGATCTATATCACTTAGAGCTATTTTAATGACGCTCATTCTTTCCATGGTCTGGTGATACATGAATGATAAAAGAAACAGTGGCTCATTATTCACACAGAGATAAAAGGGTCAGCAACATTGAAATTTTAACCAAGACATAATCAGAGCATTTCTTGATTACGACATTTCAAATTGTACCCAGTGCAGACTAATACGTTGTTTTTTTTAACAATTCTTATCTGCATTATGCTGTCTGTTTTATGTGCAGGAGGTAGAATAAAATCATGAAATCTAAGTTGGGAAGGTGAAAAGTGAGCTTAGTAGTAGTGTGGGATGGGAATGGGATACTCTAGAGGATTACTGCAGGGGAATGGTAGGGGTTTGGCTAGCAAGTTAGTGTTTTTAATAAGATATTAATGTTTATTGCAAGAGTATGTAGCGCACAAGCTTATGCAGTTAAATAATAATAATAATAATAATAATAATAATAATAATAATAATAATAATAATAATTTAATATTTATACCCCACTCATCTGGCTGGGTTTCCCCAGCCATTCTGGGCGGCTTCCAACAAAATATTAAAAATACATTAAAACATCAGTCATTAAAAACTTCCCTAAACAGAGCTGCCTTCAGATGTCTTCTAAATGTCAGATAGTTTTTATTTCTTTGACATTTGGTGGGAGGGCGTTCCACAGGGCGGGTGCCACTACCAAGAAGACCTTCTGCCTGGTTCCCTGTAACTTCGCTTCTCGCAGTGTGAGAACCACCAGAAGGCCCTCAGTGCTGGACCTCAGTGCCCTGACTGGATGATGGGGGTGGAGACGCTCCTTCAGGTATACTTTAATATAGCATTGTCTCTTTAAATAGGAATCTACTTTGCTAACTTGTTACTTAAATACCGCTTATTTAATGCTACTATTACTACACCAAGACAGTTTTGTGGAACCTTTTAAAAACTTTTTCCAGATTGCCCTTCTATTTACTCCACCCAGCTAAGCCTCATGAACACTGTCACTGCGGTCTTTCATTGAAGTCTCTGTTTCAACTCCTATTGACCTATTGAAGCACATGTCTGGTTTTGCTATCCTGGAATCTTCCTCTGGCTCTCTTACCAAACACCACAGCCTAGCATTGCATGTTCAGACCCAGAGACCTCCCCCTTAAATAAAGACATATTTGACTCAAATTTAGGTTTGGTTTTTGGCAGAATTTAGGCCACAACTTTATTGATTACAGAAAAGTGAGTGGTTGCATAGGCTCTGGTTTGACTACACCCTTGCAGGTAGCGCTGACCCAGAGCTCTATCATAGGTCAGCTAAGGGTGAACACCTGAGGCAGGTGAAAAGCCTGGGAGCAGACTCTGTTCACTCCCCAGATGCTCCCCTGGACTCAGGCACAGGCACAACCCTGTTTCAGGGGTTGACCAAACCAAGTTGAGTCCCTGCATTCCTTTAACGGAATACCCTTCACATAGGGATGGCAAGACCGTTCTCCCATCCCTATCACCTGAACCAGTGCCTATCCGCAACCTTACAAGTTGTGTTGATTTGCTACACGGCAGGTGAAACCCAAATGGCAACAGCCAACCAGCCAAGTGGGGGAAATTCCTGCCGTGCCCCTGCGATTGACCTTGCTATGACAGATGACACAAGACGGCATAGCAAGTTCAATTGCAAAAGGCCCTAAAATTAAGGAGAGGTGGGCGGGTGTTCCGATGCACGAGCCAAAAGAGGAAGCTCTGGGATACGTGCATGGGTTTATATGGGTCCCTTGATCCGTTTAGACTGCACCCCATTGGCCAGATTACACCCTGCAACGAGGGACCTACCACTTGGGTGTTGTGGCTATCCAGTAGACCCATCCACAACCAAGAGGTCAGTCTCCAAGTCTCACCGCAACATGTGCCCTCTCTTAGGGAGGACACAATTTCCCAGCTGCCTATCACTCCTTGTCCCTCAGCACCATAGATAGGTTCTCCTCTCCTCTCTTCAGCTTAAAACAAGTAATTTAGTTACCTCCAGCTCTGGATTTAGGGCAGTGCAGGTGCACAGGGCACCGAGCCAAAGGTGTGCATTATTATTATTATTATTATTATTATTATTATTATTATTATTATTATTATTATTATTACTACTACTACTACTACTACTACTCTATATTTATGTGTACCTACTGAGAAAATTTGGGATGCAGGTGGCACTGTGGGTTAAATCACAGAGCCTAGGACTTGCCAATCAGAAGGTCAGCGCTTCGAATCCCCGCAACGGGGTGAGCTCCCATTGCTCGGTCCCTGCTCCTGCCCACCTAGCAGTTCGAAAGCACGTCAAAGTGCAAGTAGATAAATAGGTACCGCTCCAGCGGGAAGGTAAACAGCGTTTCCGTGCACTGCTCTGGTTCGCCAGAAGCGGCTTAGTCATGCTGGCCACATGACCCGGAAGCTGTATGCCAGCTCCCTCGGCCAATAAAGTGAGATGAGCGCCACAACCCCAGAATTGGCCACGACTGGACCTAATGGTCAGGGGTCCCTTTACCTTTTTACTGAGAAAATTCATTAAAAAGCAACTGTACCAAAAGGAATTATTGTGAAAATGAGGAATATTTAGGGGGGGGGGAATCCAAATTTTGTTCTCATTCAGGGTGCCATATTACCCCAGCAAGTTTTGGGGCCACCAAGCCACTCTGCCTTCCTTTCAGGCCTTTGTTTTCCTCCCTCCTTTTCCTCTGCTGTCTTCTTCTTTTGGCTACCTACCAGGAACACCAAGCAGCAACCAACACTGACTGACCTCTGTCTGACTAGCACCCAGACTTATGTTCACTTCTTCTGGCCAGTCTAGACAAGCCCTAGCCAATCACTGTGCCTAACTAAGAATTCTAAACCTGCAACCGCCAATCAGAATATGCACACCTTTGTTCCTTCTTTTGCATACTGGCAATTCTATCTCCAACCTCCAACTGTCCCCAGGGACAGTTAAACCGACTTCCATCTGACCAGACAGAAGACTTCACCCACCAAGCACATTGCAATACAGTAACAGAATACATTACACAATACCCATTAAAACACAGTTTTGAATAAACAGGATTTCTTCGCAGGTTCATAAATGGACTATGATCCTATGTCAGCCTTGGTAATGCACTGATTAGTCACATCCTGGTTAGTCTATGTGGGGCTGCCTTTTAAGACAGTTTAAAAACTCGAACAGATTCAGAATGCTGCCACTTGGTTGCTGCTGGCTGTTAGGAAACCAGAGTACATATGATACTAATACTGTATCAGATGCACTGGTTACAAAATCAAGTAGATCTGTATTATCTGGCAGTTCTGAAATGCAAGAATGAAATCTGCCCAAGGTGTATTACACCATCAGCAGTTACATTGCTCTGTTCCATATATTTTACTTATTCTGTATGGAGTTAAATACCACGGGGATAGGGTTCTAAAATAGTTTTCTTTAATGTCATCCAATATTAATCTTGGCAAGATCTTTATCTGCATTCAGTTCGGTTCTATGCCTAAATCCTGGCGTAAATATTTCCTTACCCACTTGCTCATAAATGTTCCTGGTGTATTAGAGTTGTGACTTTGAGGTGCTGTGGGTAGGTTGCTTCTGTGTCCAGTAAACTGGAAGATTTTCAGTTCTTGATGGGGTTGCATTTCCCTTAAAGGATCAATTACATATTTTGGGGATCCCCCTGGATCCAGTCTTGTCACTTAAGGCCCTGGTGGCTTCTATGGCTAGGAGTGACTATTTTTATCTCCTGTGGGCTCAACAGCTATGACCATTCATAGATTAGGGTAACCTCAGCAATCAATGTAGTAACCCTGGACCACTATAGCTTCAGTAATCCTTGCCCCTGAAACATTACAATCAATTGGTCTGCTATGATGCATTCTACATAGGACTACCCTTGAAAATGGTGGGCAAGCTATATTTGGTACAGAATGTTTTTGCTATGATTTTAAGTGGGTAACAAAAAGCAAGATCCAAAAGGAGCTGCTTGAAAGAGCAGCATAGAATGCTTGTTACCTTGCCCTATTGTACGAAGATGAGCTTTCTAATAGTGTTAGTAAAGCCACAAAATCCAGAATTGTAAAGAAACAATAATTTATTTAATATGAAATCTTTCTTTTATTAGAGTTCACTGGATTGATTTTTGCTTTGAGAAAGAAAGTGTTCAATAATTGAGTGGTTTATGTTTTTTCTTGTTGGTTTTTAAAATCTTACTTACTTTCCCAGACCTTATAATCATAAGCAAATTTTGAAATACAAGTGCATCATAATCTTGTCAGAACACCCATCTTGCATTCTATGAGTGAGTACTGGTACTGAGTGAATAATTGCAGCCTTCAGGCAGTTTCGGCTGAATGAATTTTGCTGCTCTTAAATAAAAATAAAAATTCAAAGCTAATCCATTGTTTAATATTCCTAATTTAGATTTATTGCTTGATTTCAGAAGTATTAAGAGCAAAAGCTTTATTCATTAATTAAATGAACTCATTAATTAGAAGTATGTGGTTGGAGTCATTAATTAAAAGTATTTTCCAGTTTATATTTCCCTTTCCTGTTGTGAGTCCCCCTGCCCCCGTAAAATCTGTTTTCAAATAAACATGTATTTTCCCTCACACATCTCAATCTTCCACTATGTATGTTTCTTACACTGTGCACTCTTTATGATATAGAGTGACCGTATGGTGCATAGACTGCAAAAATACTGGCATAGACCAAAATTCTGTGGCAATAAAAATGAAGTTATTTAACATAATACCACAAATTCAAAGTAATCAATTTCATATATCTTTGCTTTTTTGAAATAAGTTATTTTATGGATAGGGTCCAGAGTTCTCATGAGCAGGACTGTGGCCATAGGCCAATTCCATGGTAGGAAGAAGGGGTCAGTTTTCGCCCATTCTTTCTCCCCTACAGTTTCCTGAAAATGTGCCTCCATGAAGATGAATCAGTGTAGTCTATGGCACACAGGTCTACAAGGGGTGATCCTCCTTCCCCTTACTACTGCACTGAGCCTCCACTGAATGTCAGTCTCTGGAGCCCTTCCATTCACAGAAGGGACAAGCACCCATTACCTGCTAGCAGTGGAGAAGAGTAAGGAGCTATCCTTTGGTAGTCCTACGATGGCAGTATTGCTAAGCCTCCATCTGACTGACTGACCCGTAATGAATTTCCCACATGTTTCTGATCTGGTTGTCAAGGAAGGGAGGAAGGAAAGAATTTTTTTCCCCCCATGCTCTGTGCTTGTGTGAGACAAATGTAGAACTGAGAAGAACCTTATACACCAGCCTTCACAAACTTGGCACCCTCCCAGTATTTTAGATTACAACTCTTATCAGCTCTAGCCAGCATCAAAACATCTGGGAGAGCACCCATATAGTGAAGGCTGCTATACAGAATGCTTGCATAGTACTATCAGGTTCTTATCCTAAAGTGTAATTATACTGCTTCTGTCAAAATATGCTTTTATATCATGTTTTCTATAAACCTGCGGCCTGCTTAGTATTCCACTCTCCATTCCCCCTCCTAAAAATGCTAATCTAGAACACAGCAACAGTAATTAATACTAAGCAATCCTATTAAGTACCTTTTCTAGAAATAATTGTATGGTGACCATGTGTTTTCTCAGAACAGTAGACAACATATTATGACACTCTACCCCAGTCTCAGAGCGATACAAGATTCCAGGGGTTCTAGGCGATCACCCTGGGTTCCTGTTTCCTTTTAGAAATGTGGCACAGCAGAGACTGTGGTGTCTTTAAGATATATGATTCACAGCATCAACACCCCATACGGTCTTTCTTTCTCCCATAGCCATAGCCTTGGATTCAAGCAGAAATCAGCCATGGATCTCTGTCTCTTTGCCTTTCCATCCTGCAGCTTTTTGCATCCAGCTTCTAGCTCATATAACTCCTCTCAACTATGGCTTTATCTGTTGAGGGAGGGGGCTCGACCCACTTGCCATCTAGCACGAGCCCTTTGATACTTTGTTGTTTCAATTAGCTATTAGCATTTGTTGGATCCAGGAATTAGAAGTGTCTGGCATTCAGTTTGGCACCTCAAGCCTTGATTAAATTCTAATACTTAAAAGGATCCAGGAATTTAGAGGTCTAGCACTCATAAACTCACAACACTATTCAGCCAAATGAAAACTTAGCTTGCTGTTTGCCACAAACAGTTCTTTACTTTTTAGATGACTTAAAATTTGTGGATAAATTTTGCTATTGTGTAAGCAATAAAAAAAATGCATAAGTTTTAAATTGTTTCAAATATGCTTCATTTATTGTATTTTTTTCAGGTTTATCTATAGATTATGCAGAAAACAGGCTTTATTGGATCAGTTCAGGAAATGGAACCATAAACCGATGCAATTTAGATGGTGGCAGTTTTGAAGTAATAGACTCAATGAAAGAAGAACTAACGAAAGCTACAGCCTTAACCATTATGGGTAAGTAAACAGCTAAATAAGCATGTTTGATATTCAGCATTTCATTTTCCTGTCAGCCTTTCAAAGTAACTCCCACGTTGCTCTGAAAGTACTTTCTTAGTATAATTTTTTGAAGTTAGCCTCTTTTGTTTTAATTTTTTGGTTTAAACTATTGTTTCATGGATAAATTTCCATTGAGCTATAGTATAGAAATCTTCTTTTAAACTAGATGGTTTTAGAAACTTTGGAAGTCAGGTGATTTGGGGAGTGCATTATTTTTATCCATGGGAGTCTCTCTGCTCCATAGTGAATATAACATTATCAGTTACAGCCCCTTTTCCATTTTTGTAACAGACCTTTCCATACCTCCTTTTTTGGTATTGTGGAATATGCAGCTTTTAGTATTTAGCTGTGCAAGTAAGTCAGGGCTGCTATTAAAAAACCAAGATCACTTTCTAGAATTGCTAGTTTAGGACTGGTACAGGTATACCATGCCTCATCCATTAAGGACAGGGACCAGAGGTGGAAGAACCTAGGACAGTTCAGTCGGTAGAGCATTACACTCTTAAACTTAGGTCTGTGGGTTCAAACTCCACATTGGGCAAAATATCCCTGCATTGTAGGGGGTTGGACTAGATGACCCTCATGGTCTTTTCCAATGCTAGCATTCTATGATTCTTGCAAATTGCTTGATATAAATACTGCTCTGAACAAAACTGAGGGCAGATCTACATTCATGTTTATTGCTAAAAAAAAAAGTTAAGGAATGGTTCTGATAACCATATAGCCCTATGATGTTCTTTTTAATAATGTGTTTTTAAAATGTGACACCAGAGCGCTCTGCAGAGCAACTACCGGTAGCTATCATAAACTAGGTAGACCTTGTGGAAAGGAAGCCAAAGGAAACCGAATGGGACTTTTTCTGTCTTGATCTTTTAGAATGATATTTCTAATACTGTTCTAATAATGTTTAAATGGTGAGTGTAGATCCAGCCCCAGAAACACAGACACCCCACCACACAAGCACACAAATTTTTAAACAAGTAATAACAAGTTTTGGGGTTGTTGTTTTTTTGTTATTAAGGAGGAGACTATAGCACCATGGTATGCTTCAAATGAATTTCAAATCCTCATTACGAATCCTGGCGATGTGGCACCCTTGTTAGTAACCATGGCTTTAGCTGGTGTAGCCACATGATAAATTGCTGCTGGTTCACTGGAGGTGCTGCAGGCATTTCTTAAAGCTCAGAAGAGCGGGTAGCCCACTGCTTGATATCTGTAGTTCAAGGTAAATCCTTAGGATTTGCAGGGCTTGGCTTGGTGAGGGATCTGGTGCTGGTAGGTCTGTGTTGGATGGACCAGGGAGTAGGTCCATTTCCTTAGAGCTGCTGCTTTTCAGGGACTCTGAATACAAGGACTCTGCATGTGCGGCTGTGACAGGGACAAAGGATGTTCTGAACATTGTGCAACTTTCCTACCTCATCTTCTGTAGGAGAATGCAGGATAGCTGGCTGCTGGGTTTGTAGCAAGTCTGGTTTGGGGGCATGTTGGTGTCAGGGGTGTCAGTGGTTCGCCTCATTGCCTGTTCTGCACTTTGGGAGTGGAAATAAACAAGTCAGGGATGGTAATTTAATTGGACTGGTTAGGCAATAACTAGGTGTCACAGCTGCAGATACAGTAAAGGAGGGTCAAACTGACATAATTTTTAAACAAAAGGTTTTGTAGCTTGGGCATTTATATCTAATGCGAAGACCCATGCAGTTATTTATAGCAATTAGTAATGAAGTATGTATAATTTGTGGTGCTTTGGCCAGTAAAATTGGTGCTTCTGAGGAGTAATCACATGTGACATATTATTTTAACCCCACCTGCATCTTACAATGTAATACTCTGTAGTATCTGGAATTGACAATGACCAGCAGTATTGGAGCGGATTTAAAAACAACAACAGGAAAGGATCCATTACTCTTATTAAGAATAACTATGTGTGCTTTTGTATGGCATTGCAGTGATCCACTGATGAAACCAATCTGCCTTATGAGATTTATTCATACAGAGTTAGAGGTCTGAGCCAAGTTTATCTTTTGTTTTCTGTTATTCATGGAGTTTGAGGAACTGTAGAATGCTGCTTAGACTAAATCAGGCTTCCTCAACCTCAGCCCTCCAGATGTTTTGAGACTACAATTCCCATCATTCCTGAACACTGGTCCTGCTAACTAGGGATCATGGGAGTTGTAGGCCAAAAACATCTGGAGGGCTGAGGTTGAGGAAGCCAGTTCCCTGTATCCACAAGGCAACTCTCCTCATGTGCTGCAACTGAAAATGACATAGCCATGTCGTGTTCTTCATTGTACTATGAAGGACCCTGTATCATGATGTCATCACATAGCACATTTTCCCAGCTCTAATGTAGCTTACTGGCAACCACTGACAGGATTAGGAAAACAATGAGGTGATGTCACAACATCATAGTGTAAGTGATCCTTCGCATTACAGGAGAGATGGGGAAAGGGATCATGAGGATATACTTGTTAATCTCAAGTGCAACGGGTTGTGCTTCCCTGACTGGAGCTGACAGACAGGGCAGTAAAAGCAAATCACTATTTTTTTAGTTAGTTAAAAATGTGAAACTGGAAATGTTCAGAGTTTGGGTATTTGGTTTTAATCAGGGTTGTCAAACTGTGATCTGTTGCCTAGTCAGTGTTTCCAGACTGTGCTCTACTACTTACTCCAACTGCTAATATTGCCAGCCTCAGAGGTGGTGGTGGTAGGGGGAGAGTCTGTTGTTGCTGTGTTTAGTTTCTTCTGCCTGCATCAGTGAGGGTGTGTTTTAATTTTGGGGGAGCAGAGAACTCAAACAGGCAGTGCTGCTGGTGCCAACTACCAGACTCTGCCTGCACCACTACCAGACCCATTTGGTTTTCCAGCACTATGGGCACATATGAGCCTGATGTTGGCACTGCCAAAGAAGCAGGATCAAAAACTGAACTATTTTAAATTAATAATGATTAATACTTGTTGTCATGGGAGCTGGAAATGCTTTTAAAACTTAGGGTATTTTTTCAAGTTTTAAGAAACAATTCTGCAGCAATTCACAATGCCTGGCTCTATGAGAAGGAGGGTTCCTTTGGCTCTTGTTGAGAGCCCAAGTGCCTAGGGAGCTGTTGGTGAAGAATGTGTATGTGTTTGAGGAGGAGGATAGACAGCTATGCCTCTGTAAGAAGTAGGATTGGTGGTGGCTGGGGATCCCTGGATTGAAGACCCCTTGATGTTTGGCACTGGCCCTGCAAATTGTGATGGGTACTCCGATGGTGTTTGTGCAGGGGGAATGGTCTCAAGTTCCATTGTCAGCATTACCAGTTAAAGAGCATAAATGGTAGGAGGACTGCATGCCAGAAACGTAGTTGCCAGACAGAATAGGGCAGCACTGTGCTAGGCAAATTAATGGCTCAACTAAGTCTAAGCAGCTAATTAAATTCATATTCCCCCAATAGATGTTTCAGTAGCTACCGTTTCTGTCGCTTACTAAGTCAAATGGTGAAACTGCATCTACATATTCAGAAGTGCCCACTTAGCCCTTAAAATTATTGTGCATTCTGCTGCCCATTTTTTTGTAAGGAGAACAGCCTCCCCTCATGCACCCTTTGCCCAAATCAAACTCCTCTTCCCAGATGCTTGGAAGCTGTGGCTGGATGGCTGCGTGGGAGCTGGTTGAAGTTAAATCCTTTGAAGACGCAGGTCCTCTGGCTGGGTCGGGGCAACATGGGGTTGGGCGGCCAACTCCCATCTCTTGAGGAAGCTCATTTAGTGCCAGCGCCTTCTGTCAAGAGCTTGGGTGTAACCTTAGACGCCTCCCTTTCCATGGAGGCACAGGCTGCAACCACAGCAAAGGTGGCATTTGTCAGTATCTCGGCCGCAGTCAGAGGTAACTGGCCTCACACTCCAGGCAATCGGCTGAGATACTTGTTGACCTTCCTGTCTGCGTCTCCCGGCAGGGCACAGGCAAGGCCATAAATCGGCGATTCTCCTCAAACGTGAGGAGAACACACCCTCCTCCTCTCCCTCCCTGCATTCCCCAGGGAGGGGAAAAGAGTCAGACAGGAGTCCTATTTACATGCTTTTATTCCTGTCATTCAGCAGTACAGAGAAACGTGACTGCACTCTCCAGACTCCGGCAGTAGAGTCACAGCTCCACCCCTGTACTTCCAGTACAGGTCACATGACACTCTGAGCTAACATCCGGTGCTCAGAACAGTAAATAGACTGTGCCTTTGCTCCCACGGTACAGTCCCAGACACCAACATCCTGTTTGGCTTTCCAGCCACCTGCAGCTGGCTTTTGCATTGCTGCTTTTTCCTGACAGCATTTTGGTCTGTTGGTCCCTTACCTTTCTCGCCCTGATCTGGCCACAGTGATCCATGTGACGGTCACCTCCAGGCTTGATTATTGTAACTCACTCTACATTGGGATGCCCTTGAAGCTGACCCAGAAACCCCGGCGGGTGCAGAATGCCGCAGCGAGGCTTCTTACGGGGTCCTTGCCGCAGGATCACCATTCATCCAATGCTTTACTGGCTCCCAGTGGAGTACAGGGTCAGGTTAAAGGTGCTGGTTTTGACCTTTAAAGCCCTACATGGCCTAGGATCCATGTACCTATGGGACCGCCTCTCCTGGTATGCCCCGCGGAGGACCTTAAGGTCCACAAATGACAACACCTTGGAGGTTCCAAGTCGCAAAGTGGTTAGATTGGTCTCAACTAGGGCCAGGGCCTTTTCAGTACTGGCCCCAACTTGGTGGAACGTTCTGTCACAAGAGACTAGGGCCCTGCGGGACTTGTCATCTTTCCGCAGGGCCTGCAAGACTGTTCCACCTGGCCTTTGGTTTGGACTCAGTCTGACCCTTATGTTTTCCCTCCCCTTATGGTTTTGATCCGTGGGCTACTTTTAAAATGAGGCTGCATTTTAACCTTTATTTTAAATTCCCCCTCCTCCCCCCATTATGTTTTTATTGTAATTTTACTGGTGTTATCCGCCCTGAGCCTGGCTCTGGCCGGGGATGGCGGGGTATAAATAAAAATTATTATTATTATTATTATTATTATTATTATTATTATTATTATTATTATTATTATTAGATTTCCTGGAGAAAGATGGGGGCTAGCACTATCTTTAAGGGATTTTTCTTCTCACAAATATATCATCACTGAAGAACAATTAGCATGGCTTGCCCCTCTTTACCTGTTATGGGTGATCAGGAGTATCTATGGGGAGGGGCAGTATTGCAGATCTAGTCTCTTGGCAGCAGCATCACTTTTGCATGCAGGGCCAGTGTGGGGACAGGGCAGGAGAGCAGATGGCCTCTGTATGCAGAGAGGAAGACCCCAGCCCAGTTGGTGAAATCAGCAATGAGTGGAGATAGGATGATTCACTCTCTGTTTTTCCTGAGTCTTGGCAACAATGCTGCAAGGCCAGTGTTGATGCGCCCCTCTCATATGTGAGTCCTGGGGAAGTTCCCTTCAGTTCCACCCCCCCAACTAAAAAAAGCTCCACTTCAGACATTGCATTTGTTAGCAAGTAGCAATAAAGTTGAGAACCAACACCCTTCTTCCTTAGAAAGACCTTGATTTAGGCATTGATTTAGGCATTGATTTGGATTTTCTTAGACAATCTACATTTGGTGAACAGTGAGTCATTGTGAGGTGTGCAAAATCAATGCAGGTCACAGTGGATTTGCAAGGGGCAGGGGGGTCTTCTTTGGAGATGTTCTTTAGTCTTGTTCAAGCCCATCTCACTTGTGACTAAAAATTAACGTAAATATGTCAAACAAGCTTTCTGTTAGTTAAGTGATCAATATAATATATTTGAACAAATAAACTAGGTACATAATTGATAAAATATGATACTGACCGTGCAAATTAGAATTAAGTATTGTTATAGTAGTCAAACTTTCTGAAATGCACATATCAGCTGTGCACTTTTATATACTCTTATATAATGTAAAATTGTTTTCATTGTGTACCATGCTGATTTTAACAAAGATTTAATGGAAAGGTCCCCTGTTTTCCTCCATCTCATTTTCTGTGATAACCATGGCCGAAGGCAAAAAAGTTCCTTTCAAACTCTTCATGTTTGTTTTGTATATGCACCAGGATATGCATGCATCCTAGCAAAATTGTCATAGGATTTGATAACCAATAATTAAGACTGTAACTACTACATTAACATACATTTTTATTGAATACAAATGACAAATACTTTGAATACCTGAAGTGTTTTATTTATTTCACACAGTATAGAAATGTAGAAAGTTGTAGCTTACATTTTAAATTAACTGATGCATACACTTATATTATATTATATTATATTATATTATATTATATTATATTATACTTCCCCTAAACCAATATCCATCTACATACTCTTTAGCAATTCAATGAGTCTTGAACTGGTTATAACGACAGGCAATATTCACTATAACAAATGTTATAAACGGCAAACCCAGAAGTATATTTTTGGGTTTTTGCTGCATGCAAATGCGCAGAAGTGTTCTACCGCCGCTTGTGCGTGTGCAGAAGCAGTCCCTCCAGTTGTGGAAACCTCAGGATTCAACCGCAGCTCCAGAATGGATCCTGTCCACAACCAGGGGTACCACTGTACACCTAAATTTTCTAACTGCCACAATATTCTTAAGCACATTAGCAGTAATAAATGAAATATACCTGGGCAATTTGTCCAGTTTTAAGTACAGTATATGGTTGTCATCTCTTAAGGATTTAAACAATCATTAATGAAAATTAATACCCCATCGGAATCTGTATTCAAAGTATTGTTTCAACTCTTGAAGGAAAAGATGTATCACTAAGTACAGAAGTGTTACTGTATATATATTTGTGTGTGTGTGTGTGTCTGTGTATTTTTGTGTGCGCACTCTCATACACACAGGTATATATATACACACACACACCTCTATATCATTATAAACCAACTACAGTAATAAGTTTATAATTAGCTACTGGAAAACACTGTTGGCATAAATTGATTACATATTTTTAAATGTAAAATAATACTTAAAATATTAAAATAAAATAGTATGTGAATAGCACAGGTAGGTATTTTAATTTGATCTGTCTATTCTAATATTGATACACTTTAATATTATGCAGTTAATCAACTATTTAAGTGAAAACAAATGTTAGTGCTTAAGAATGTGTGAAGGACGCTTAAAAAGTATACAAGTTTTCTGCTTACATAGCACACTTGCTGCCTGTACATAATAGATGGAACTTAAACTGTGTTCTTCTGTGTTTTCTCCGTTCCAACTGAATGGGAACAAGCATTGCTCTTTAGCTTAAGGTTATGTATTTGGCAGGTGAGCATAGAAAATCTCCTTTTGAATAACTAGGCTCTTTTATTTCTTTACTTCTTTATTTTACATTGAAATGTCAAGTCTTCCTGGTTCCTCAAAATGTAGTTGATTGCCTAGCCTTTGTGTGACTGGAACTTTTAGTTCCTGAGCTTAGTCAAATTTACTAATGGTTTTCCCCAATATGATGAAATTACAACTTCTGCTGTAATTAAAGAATAGTTGTACAAAGGAAATGACATTGGCTCACAGTTAGATTTTAATGGGATTTATGCAGCCTAAGAAGGATTTTAGCCATTGTCACTGCAAAGATGAAAACAAGATAACAGCATGTGGCTATTTTTGAGAATTCTGTTTTGATTTTTTGAATTTTTTTTAATTGTATAGGTGCAGGAGACTGCAAAGAAGGCCAATACTCTAAGGGCTAGTGATGAGATAACCCTGTGCTGAATTGTCTTCTAATTCTAATGTCTGTTGTGAAAAAAATGATTCTGTGATCTGAGAACAAAGATAACAGGATTGTCTAATTACATGATTGGAATTAGCAGGAGAGGTAGGTGGACTAGAGACTATTTACTATTTATGCAAATAGCAACTATCTTAATTAGTAGTGCAATAGGCAGAAGAGCCTTACCATGACATGTTCCTTTGGGGTATGCTGAACTGAAGACATGTTGCTCAGATTGCACAGGGAAGCTCCCGGTTGCGGAGTTACCTGGTATAGGACTTGACAAGGAGCAAGAATTTTGTTAGGCCCATTAGTTGAACGGTACTGTGAATATTCCGCTTATTAATTGCATAGGGAGCTACTATTTGAACACTTCTTTGTATGATTGAAGTCGGAAGAGTCTGACTCCTGATTGCCTCACTTTTGCAATGCTAGAACAGTGAAGGGTATGGCTAACATCCTAAACAATATCTAGCAGTGATACTGACCGCTGCAAACATAGTCTCTCATTGCATGGATTTTGGGTTCCCATTACAACATTTATATATGGGTAGCCTAGGCATGCAATCAATCAATCAATCAATCAATCAATCAATCAGTCAATAAATACAGTACTGTGAGTTCTGATCAATCATAAATAATGTAGGAAGGGTGAAAGTGTTTGTTATAGTGAATAGAATTTGTCTTAGTACTGGAGACTCACAAGAGCTTCGCTGATAGAAGAGACAAACCACATTGGAATTGACCAAGCAGGGAGTCCTTGTTGAAAGTTTAGGTAACACCTTGTCTTAAATCAACAAAGCTGGAGTGAACAGCATAGGATAGTGTTGCCTAACTTTTTCTCAATTTGCATGTTGTTGTTCTATATCCATCTAACAGAACTGGGACAGGTTTGATGATCTGTCCCATAATTAGAAATTCTCTTTCATAGATCCATTGTTTTATTTAATGCTGTTGCTGTCCCCATCTTATGTCCATGCCAGTGGCTGTAAAAGCACATTCATTGTACCTCTTCAGAAACATTTACAATAATAATAATAATAATAATAATAATAATAATAATAATAATAATAATAATGTGTATAGAACAATCTTTCCACAGAATCATTGCTTTAGGAGATGCCATTATCATTTTATAAATTTATCATATTGCACAGGAAGTGGATACCATCACATTTGAACTTAATTAACCTGTAGATCTGTTTAAAGTGTTAGGGGGGAAATGCATTCATTATTACTGTGGTTCACTGAGGCATTCACAATGTATGCACAAAGCATCTGTATAGATTCTTAATAAACACTTTGAATTTCTATGCATTATGAGTAAGAAAAGAACGAGTCTAAGCCATTGGTATATATGAAATGACATGATACATATATTTGGGCTCCAATCCTATACCTACTTGCCGGGTGATAACCCCCATTGAACTCAATGACTGGGATCCTTTTGATGCCCTTATGCCTCTGACAGAAAAAGAGGGGAGGCATATTTTACTGATTCCCCCTCAACCCTGCATCCCCTGAAAACCAACTTCAATAATTGGGTGATTTTCCATAAGAGGGTGACATAGGGGGAGGGGGAAGACAAAATGACAATACTCTCCTCCCCTTTCAGCAGTAGACATGTCTGTTGGATCAAAAGGCCACCCCTTCCACGAGTGCAGCGGGAAATATTGCTGCGTAGACATGTTTAAGTTTGTTCTGTTAATCTTAGCTGCTTTGATTTTCTGTTAATCATAGCTGCTTTGCTTTTCTGTTCTCATGTTTGCTTGAAGAGTATTTTTTTAAAGTAAATTAATTATATGTAGATATGCCTGATTTACAAAATATCAAATATATATGGGATCAGCAGACCGCTTTATTGCACTATTGCAATATAGTGTCTTCTAAATTTAAAAAGCAATTGAAGAGGAATTAAAAGGGAATTGGCTTCAATAGGAGTGGGTGGGTGCCACTGATGTCCCCATAATGTCCTCGAGTTGTACTACAACAGGTCATTTGCAGGGGAGGGGCAGATTTGGCTGCCGAGAGCAGCTCTGTCACTCCCATGGTTGGCAGAGTTAGAATAAAGAAAGGGGGAGGGAATGGGAAGGACCGCTGCATCACCACCACCACGGATAAGCCCCCTGAAAATTATTTAAAAGAATTTTAACCCTTCAAGTCATACCTATTTTCAGGAGAGTGATTTTGGGCCCCTCCTAAAATTTGAGCCAAATGTTCTCATTTGTGAACTTTGGTTCAGCCCCAGAAATTACTTTTTTCTTGGTTGATTCAATAAAAGCACAAAAGTGGAGAGTGGGGAGGAGATGCAACCTTGGGGGAGGTTGTGTGTTTTGTGTGAGGCCCTGGAGAAAGGAGGCTGAGTATTATAGGTTGTTGGGCTATTGAGTTTTAAATTAATTAAAAGTGGAATTAGGGAACTGTTTAGACTTTGTTGTTCTCTGTGGAAAGCTGACCTAAGGCATTCTATGATGAAACATGACTCTATCCCCTTGGGGACATTAGCATATCACTAGGTAGACCCGGGTGAAGGCACTGACCTGATGTTCTGAGAGCATATTTTTGCAATGTTAATTAGTGATAAGGGCTTATTGGCTGTCATGCAATTCAGCAAACAATAAAGAAAGCTTCTAATAGCTAGGACTTGTGATGACAAATGACTTTGCTATTTGTTATTAATGACATGTGTTTGTTGCCTCATTACACGGCACTTAAGCAGATATGTCAAGAGGCAGCATCTTAATAAGACCTTATCAGACCTAAGCCTGCCATTTTGCACCTTTGGCCAGCAGAGGGATGCCTGCCCCACCCCCTGCAGACTGACTGGTTGAGAGCCCACAGTGGCTCAATCTGCTAGGGGAGCGGGGCTATAACGAGACCTGGGCTGACAAGGTCTCCTTTTTCGGGGGAATGGCTTTGGAGGGAGGCAAGGGCAAGGGCCGCCCCCATAACATCATATTCCCTGGGGGTAGCCTTGCCCATATTGTTTAAAATGTTTAAAGTTGTTTTAACTGCTTTTTAATGTGTGTGCGTGTTAATTGGGGGGTGCCTTTAATTAAGGGAGGTAGGATGTGCCTTGGAAGAGGGGAGCTGGGGAGAGCAGTGGAGGACTCCACTTGCAATGGTTCTGAGCAATGGGAGGTGTGGAGTGGGGCAGGCCTTGTAAGGGGCACACTGCCAACCAGATGCCTGTGTGAAACCCACAAGCAGGACCTGGGCACAAGAACACCCTCCCCTCCTGTGGTTTACAGCGAGTGATATTCAGAAGCATATTGCCTCTGACCGTGGCAGCACAGCATAGTTATGGTACTAAAGGTAAAGGTCCAGTCATGACCAACTCTGGGGTTGCGGCGCTCATCTTGCTTTACTGGCCGAGGGAGCCGGTGTACAGCTTCTGGGTCATGTGGCCAGCATGACTAAGCCACTTCTGGCGAACCAGAGCAGTGCATGGAAACGCCGTTTACTTTCCCGCCAGAGTGGTACCTATTTATCTACTTGCACTTTGAATTGCTTTTGAATTGCTAGGTTGGCAGGAGCAGGGAAAGGGCAGCGGGAGCTCACCCCATTGCGGGGATTCGAACCGCCAACCTTCTGATCGGCAAGTCCTAGGCTCTGTGGTTTAACCCACAGCGCCACCCATGTCCCTTCAGTTATGGTACTAGCTACCGATAAAATTATCTTCTGAGAATTTGTCTAACCCTTTCTTAGAAACCCATCTAAATTAGTGGCTGTTGCTCCCTGCTATAAGTTTACCTGTGTTCTGCGTGCTGAAGAACTGGATCTTTCAACATACAGCTTCACATGAGTTCTAGTGTCATGAGAGAGGGAGGAGGAAAAAAATTCTGTATCCACTTTCTCCATGCCATGCATCATATTATAAACTTCTGTCACGTCACCCTCTTACCTTTCCTCTAAACCAAAAAGCCATTCATGCTGAAATCTTTCCTCACAGGAGAATTGTTCCATCCCCTTGATTGTTTTCATTGCCCATTTCAAAATCTTTCTCCAACTCAAGAATATCCTTTTTGATATGAGACGACCAGAACTGTGCACATTATTCCAAATGCAGTTGCACCATAGATTTGTATAATTACATGCTGATAGAGGTAGTTTTATTTTCAGTTCCTTTACTAATGATCCCAAGTATGGAATTTGCCTTTTTCACAGCTGTCAGTTGATTATCATTCATATTTAGAATTCCTGTGTGAACCCTTCAATAACATACTGATGATACTGTGTTTTCTGATTGAAAATAATGAGCTTTTTTCAGCAAGAGAAAATATTAATTCAATTTACCTATTTTATTAATGTTTATTTAATGTATGCATTATTTAATTACATCCCACTTTTTGACCATATGATCTCTAAGGCAATTTATAACAATCAATTAATTTTTTAAAAAAATCTTAGACAATTACATAAAACAGAATATATATAAGTTATACAAAGCAGACCACAGTAAGAGAACAAAGGGTTTTATCCAACAAAGTCATCCTATTAGTGCAAGAACTTTTTTCCAGGAAGTATTTGCTTAAATACCGTATTTTTCTTTCCATAAGACGCACCTAGTTTTTGGAGGAGGAAAACAAGAAAAAAAATATTCTGAATCCCAGAAGCCAGAACAGCAAGAGGGATCACTGCGCAGTGAAAGCAGCAATCCCTCTTGCTGTTCTGGCTTCTGTGATAGCTGCGCAGCCTGCATTTGCTCCATAAGACACACACACATTTCCCCTTACTTTTTAGAAGGGAAAAAGTGAGTCTTATAGAGCAAAAAATACGGTACTTCCTGGTTCCTCCAGCCTTTCCTAGGAGATTTGAGGGGCATGAGGTATGAGGATAGGAGAGCGAAAGGAAGTCCCATTATAAAGGGGAAAGTCCACATTAACATGACAATCTCCCAAATGAACAGACAGGTAAAAATATGCACCCCCATACAAGATGCAACAGTCCATATGAGAAAGACATATTTTCCCATACATGTAAATTATGCAACAATACCTACAAGTATTGACCTACGGTCAATCCAGGATAGCAAAATCCACTTCCTTCACATGTGTGTCCTGGACCCTTTTTTATTCTAGGCTTTTAAAAATGTTTGGGCTTTTTAATAAGAACTAAGAAATTAGTCCTAAGCCTGTGATCCTATGCACATTTACCAGGGAACTCAATTGTTCTTACTTAAAGAGTATGTATGTATAAGTGTGTGCTGTAAAGGACTTTTACACTGTGGTTTTGGGGTGTTTTTTAATAATAATAATAATAATACTGCTTTTAACTGCATTTGGTTGCATTTTTGTAATGATAGAGTTTTATCATTTTATTTGTAAACTGCCCGGAAACCTGATCTTGAAGTTTGTGGTAGAAATTATTTAGTAAGATAAATAAATACATGGTGAGAAAGTAGGTGCCTGAGTCATAGTTTTGGTGGTGAACTTATTTGATTGTCTGGCATTTGCCTTCATAAAGAGTTCCCCTTTCAAAAAACGAAAAAGCAACAGCAGTAGACATGTCCTCTAAAGTCTCTGCTCCTTCTTGCTTTTCCCCTTACCAGCCATTTTACAAGCACAAGTTGTCATAGGTTGCTGGGACTGGTCTCATAACTCCCAGGAAATAGTTCTGGAGCCATTGATAGTGCTGGCCTGCTCTGTGTTTTTAAAAGGCAACTTGCATGATGATTCTGTATAATATACCAGCTTTTGAGCCGCACTTGTCCAGTTACAATGATTTTCAACAGCAGATGGGACTATTTGTTTATTTAAAGTTTAGTTTTTATTGAGTATAGATTGTACATATACATATATTCTTGAGGAATTACAAAATAATTCCTTAAATTAATACATTATACATCTACCCATACAAATCTTTTCCCACCCGTGACTTCCTACCACCTCACTGCGGCTTTCCTTTTGCATTTTTTCCCCCTCACTGTGTCATTTTGTTTTAAGTCTCCCAATTCTTTCTCTTTCAATAATACTCTTTACAAGATTTAGTCAAAACAGGATATAGTTTGAAAACAATGCGGTTTTTTCATGTAATCTCTTACACACAGCCAGTCTTTTGGGGCTTTTTGAGTGGGTTGGCTATATTTTAATGCTGGAGCTAGGGGGTGAACCTCCACTTCTGCTGAGAGCCTGGTACCCAGTGTTATAATATAATGCCTTTCTTCTAGACATAATAGACAAATTTGGTCCCTTAGAGTTCCTGGAATAGTTTTGATTCTGAACAAAAAAACCACCAAAACTGTTTCCGGAACTCTAAGGTATGGTATTTTGCTTCGTATTTCTAGCTGTGGTGCTGCTCATACAGCATCATGCATTGCGCTTAATTAAACAGTATTACCGGTACTTTCTAATTGTTATTTATCTTAATTATTATTAATAGGGTGACAGAGAATTGTAAAAAAAAAAAAGAGGCTTTAGGTATTTGACAAATCTTTGCCATTTTTAACACTGTAACGTTATAGAACTGTCATTGTCCATAGGTCTTATTTTAATGCATTGGATGGGTGGTATTGTTTTTTGCTATTTGGCTATGTATTTTGTGGGTTTTTTGGTGTGTTTATGTTGTAAACTGCTTTGTGATCTTCGGATGAAGGGTGGTATATCAAATAAATAAATCCAACCACCCACATGATATTATTTATTGTTCATTAAAAATGCTTAGGTGCCAAGAGAGGCATTTTTAAAAATAAAATAATATATTAAAAACATTTTACTTCATAAATAACTAAGACATCATATGGGAATCTATTTTTATATGAAAGTTGTTATATTAGTAAAGAAGTATTTTTCCTTAATGATAAACATTATCTTTACAGATCGGAAGCTATGGTGGGCAGACCAAAACTTAGGCCAGCTGGGCACCTGCAATAAGAAAGATGGACGAAATCCCACAGTTCTGCGGAACAAAACTGCAGGAGTTGTACATATGAAGGTGTATGATAAAGCAGCACAACAAGGTAAACTGTATTTTCTAATATTATGATCAGTTGAATGGTTTGCTCCAGTGATCCGTGAGCAGAACTCCACTCTTCTCTCACAAATAGAATCAAAGAAGTTATTTTCACCAGTTATTCTTTCCTGCTATTATTTCCTTGTGTCCCCTGAATTTTTTTCTCCAAAGGGTTCAGAAGCCCTCTGGAGCAGCCTAAGAGGTGAGGCAGAGAGTGCAGGAGAATCAATAAATACTGTGTCTCCTCTTCACTGAATTGAATCCCCATCCATTGAATGGCAGAAGTACTTTCATTGAAGGAAGCTCAACTTAGGACATCTGCTCTTAATGATAGATCAGTTGTATTAGTACCAAATAAATGGAATATAACTATTTCCATACTAGTATTTGTAACCCGAACCACTAATGAAAAGGAGGAGACACCACACATTGCTTGGGTTTAATAAAGGCAACATCATAACTTTACATCAACTTTGAATTTAATAAAAGCAAAAACTTCATTTAGTATCAATTATCTGCAGATAAGGCCTCAATAAGAACTCCTGTCTGTTCTTCATTGAGCCTGTTGCCCTTGAATGGAAGGTCTAAAGGACCCCAACTCCTTTATTTTGTATTGACGTCTAATGATTCTCCTCTTTTTTTCCATTTTACAAACATTGTAACTACGACTTTGCCTAATTCACCAGCTGGATTTCATGTACTACAAGCAGTTCCTTCCAGCTCTAAAATGTTATAATTCTGGTTCCCGGTACCTGTCTTCCTTAATGGAGGTAGCCCCCACAAGACCGTGGGGATAGAAGACGAAGGAAAAAAAGAATGGTAGAGGGTCAATCATTCTTGGAAATTCCTCTCAGGGAGGGGAGGAATAGGCTTCACTTACAGTTCTCGCTCTGGCATGGAATGAGGGCAGCAGGAAGGCTCTGAGTGCAAAAAGCACTTTGCCTGGCAAAACCCTCCTATGCCGCCATTAAGAAGCAGAAGTTCTCCTGTTAAATGGGATTTCAAACTGGCTTTAAAGTCAGGCACACTCCAAGAGAAGCTGTTGTCATCAGAACTGTGGAATTACCCAGCTGCATTGATCTGAGGTTTGGAACTGAGAAAATATTTTATTTGGTGTGGGCGGTGGATGGCAAAGAGGAGAGCCTCTGGTTTCCTGTTTACCTTGAGTTTCTTAATGAATGATTCGGCAACCCTTTCCAGATGCAAAATCTTAAAGATATAAAATGAAGTTGGTCTGCAGTATGGAATAAAGCCTGGGATGCTGGGAAAGATGGAGGGCACAAGGAGAAGGGGACGACAGAGGATGAGATGGTTGGATAGTGTTCTCGAAGCTACCAGCATGAGTTTGACCAAACTGCGGGAGGCAGTGGAAGACAGAAGTGCCTGGCGTGCTCTGGTCCATGGGGTCACGAAGAGTCGGACACGACTAAACGACTAAACAACAACAAATGGAATAAAGCCTGTGATTAAAACAACAGTTATCTGCATGTGGTTTAAAGAAATAGAAGGAGAAGAGAGCTCTACGGCTGGAATGGATTATCTTGGGAAATTAGAGCAGATACCACCTCTACCACCCTTAAAAACAACAGAGAAGAGATATAACTCAAGTGGACTTTGGCCAAAATGCAGTCATAAAGATTTGGGGCAGCAGACGAGGGAGGCATGAAGACGTTGATGGTGATTAATTAAAATGAAGTACTGCAAGATGTCCTGTGGTTGAAGTTGGATCCCTTTTTCTCAGGCTGTGGAAACTTCAACACTCTTGACTGAGTAGCGAGAAAGAGTGGACTGTTGGAGTATGTTGTTGTCCAGAAACATTGAGCAAGATGAGAGCACGATGGGAGGGAGCTAATGAGATATTCTGAGAATTCTCCAAGATTATAGCCCCACCCCAGCTACGCTGAGAAACAACAGCATTTGGAGGGATTTCAAGAATGGGACAGCGAACAAAGGACAAGGACTTTATAACTGGATATATTCAGACAGAGAAAAGGAAAATAATTAGAGCACCTCTTTTGAAATCCTATGAAAAGTTAGATAATGTAATAACTCGAATAGTATTCACTTAAAATGCAGCTGTTACCTTAACGATTAATATACCAACTGAAATGTAATTAGAAGTTAAGGGGAAAAAATGAAACACAGCAATATAAGAACTGGACAAAAACATTGATCAAGGAGCACGGGAAACCACTTTGATTAAATTGTATAAATATAGAATTAATTGGAACTATTTTGATATTAATTGTTATCTGCATAATTGGCAAAAATGTGGTAATATTGGGTAATTATTGGCCGCTCACCCACTCTGGCGCAGTTGGCCCCAGAGTGTCAAGGGAATGGGGCTTAAATGTACTCTGCCCTGGGTGGCAGCTTTCATTACTAGAATACAAACTTCTTGACTTATAATTAGAGTTAAAGGGAAGGGAATGCCAAATAGTTTGGAAAGCGGCCATGTGGTTAAAATATTTTATTAGAGAAGGTTTTGATAACTTTTCTCTGTAAAATATTGAAAACCTCATGGTTTGAAGACTTTAAAAGTACATAAATTTGAAATACAATTATGATTGACTGAAAACAGAAAACTTGCATTTCATAATTAAATGAATTTGATGATTATTTTGCCACTGCAATATTTTCCAAAAAAATATAATCCTACTTTTTAACTGAAATACTATATAAATATGTTTTAAATTCATGTCAGCATTACATGACTAAAAGCATAGTCCTACTTGTCTACTTCGAAGCGCGTTCCTTTGGTCCCCCGATTGCCAGTGCTGGAGGCCCAATCTGGGTCAAGATCCTAGAGTGGTGCATAAGGTGTTTTAATTGTTCCACAGTGATACAATAAAATGTTTTTGCAATGCAAACTGTAGGTGTGGGTAGCCAACCCAGATTGGAACTTCAATGGGGGCTAATGGTTAAAGTGATGTGGATCAAAGCTTTTACTCTGCTATTGTGGAACAGAACCTATACTCAAGGGCAGAATTAAGCAATTAAGGTCACATGTAGTTTAGCCTTTACGTATTTGTATTCCACACATAATTGTTACATTGTTTTCTATTTCATCCCCCTCCCCAACTCCATTGTATTATAGGTAGCAATTCATGTCAACACAATAATGGAGGATGTTCCCAACTTTGCTTACCAACCTCAGAATCAACCCGGACATGTTTGTGTACTGTAGGCTATAACCTTCGGAAAAACCGTATGTCATGTCAAGGTACAGCTTCACTATTACCAAAATAAAATAAAATAAAATAAAATAAAATAATAATGTATAGTAAAGGAAATAAATAAAAAGCAATGGAGTAATTTCCTACTGCTTCATAGTTGGGAAATAAAATGACTATTGTTACTCTGGATCCTTCCGAGTGTATTTTTGGTATGTTATTGCTATTACAGGTTTTCCTATACTAACTTTATAGAATTTACAAAATTAACTAATATGGGGATTTGTTGTAATTCCAATCTCTGCATTTTGATGTTGATAACAGAAAGCTAGTTATTGCAGTTTCAGAATTAGTGATTTCGGAGCTTTCTGGCATGTTGCTTCTAAAAAACAAATGGAAATATGCAAAAGGCCCAAAGAAATTGTAACAGTTGATTTCACTCTCTCTTTGTGCATTTTCAAACTTTTCCATCAGCAATATATCAGTGTGTTAGTAAGTTGTACACATGCCCTGAAATAATTGCTTGAAACAGCACTTTTAAATTATGTTCTTGGGAACACTAGGTTTCCGTGGAAGCTTATTAGGGGGTTCTTTATAAGAAAGGACATGGTTTCTTGAAAGACAGCTTGTCTGCTATTATTGATGTTCCTCTTTAATGTTTGATTCATTCTCGGTTCACATAATCCTCTACAAGGCAAGAAAGTTAATGTGGGAAATGTTCTCTGAGTTTAGAAAGTTTGAAAACCATTGGCTCAAAGTAATCAATATTTGTAGACGTTTCACAGGGCAAACCATACAGACCATCCAATGTTCCAGGAGTTTCCTTGAAAATCAAGCTTTTATTTTATTTTATAGAAAGAAACCATATATCCTTTTAATATTTGCAGATATAAGGGGAAACGTGAAGGCAATATTCTGCCCAAGTGCTTAGTAAGAGTAAAATTCCCCCCACCTTGCCGTTTTCTGTTTAAAGCCATGTGGAAATGGCCTCTCAAAATGGAGAAAATGTCAGCCACCACAGGGGTTTCTTTAGGGGTGTGTGTGTGGAAATTAACATTTTAGAAATGTTGTAAAAAATATGTTGTTTTTTTGTTTTGTTTTTGGCTCAGCTTTAGTTTTGTCCAATGAATGCAAAGGTACTGGAGTAATTGAATTATAGTGCTATTTAGAAGTAGCTCACCAGCTGGGGTGTAGCCCCTATGCTAGGTTTCCAGCAAGTCAGTCAGTTATCATGGGGGAGAAGGGAAGGGTTGAGGGGCCAGGGAGGTGGTCATGGTGCACATGAACTGGGAGAAACACCAGATTTGTTCCAAAGGAAACCCTTTGCCTCAGACTTATTCCTAGGAAAATGGATATAGAATTGTAGCATTAGGTGCTTATTTTTTCATACAACTTTTTTGTATGAACTTTTGTGTTCCATTTATATGTTCTACCATTAATCAGATAAGATCCCCAAAACAGCTATTAGGCTATTAATGAGGTTTGATGTTGATTCCTGTTTCCCTTCCAATGTCCCTTGAAGTCCCCATCATCCACCCCGGTTGCTGATATTCATAATGGTTTTAATCTTTACTGTTTCTGTGCCTGTGTGTTTTCTTTAGGCATAGAATCATTCCTGATGTATTCTGTTCATGAAGGAATCAGAGGAGTTCCTCTTGATCCAAATGATAAGACAGATGCATTAATGCCTATATCAGGAGCCTCATTTGCTGTGGGCATAGATTTTCATGCAGGTGAATACAAATATTTATCTTTATTTTACACATATTTTAACATCTTGAGCAGTTACGGAATATTGTCACCATAATCTTTTTTGGAAGCGACTTGTGAGTTCAAGGAGGGAGCAGAAGTCCTGAATATTTGATGCAACTGAACATGAAACCTTTTATCAGAGTTGATCTATACTTGCCAACCTAGATTATGTCCATACTAACTAAACATTTGAAAGACGAATGCTTTGAAAGACGAATGTTAGAAGGGACAAGGGGAAGGCAAGTGTGTATAAAAACTTAATACAGCAGTGGCTCATGGGAGTGGGGGTGGGTGTAATGCCACCAACCCAGTGCCCCCAATCCCAAGGAGGGCAACACTGCCTGGAGGACCAAACTTATACAACATCATATCTTCTCATTTGATAAATAGTTCAACCTTTTATGAACAGTAAAAATGGAAACCTATTCTTTTCTTGCTCACAGAAAAGGTGAACTGCCATGTGTATTCACACTTTTGTCAATAAGACGGCTCATGAAGTACACTGCTTATGTGTACCAACATCCCCCCCCCCAGTCTTGCAGAGTTACATAAATCACAGCAGCTATGTACACAGCTATGTACGCAGCTATGATGGAGGCACTGTTTCTCATCAATGGCATCTCCATGCACTTGAGGTGCTAAGAAGAGGCCGCCACTAGAATGAGCCCATCCCGCAAGATCTTGTTTTAAGTTGATTCATTTATTACAGATTTAAGGTTGTATTTTTGATAATTGCTAATTTTTAATATTTCTTTCGTAGGAAATGATACAATCTACTGGACAGACATGGGGTTCAACAAAATAAGCAGAGCTAGAAGGGACCAGACATGGAAGGAAGACATCATTACAAATGGTTTGGGAAGAGTAGAAGGCATTGCAGTGGATTGGATAGCGGGTAACACCAGTTCTTCATTTTTAATTCTTTATTCAGGTTCATTTAGGTTTTGCTTGACTTTTCCTTTTCTTATTACCTTTCATATGAAAAACATCAGTCTCATTTCACATCCGCCCCCCAGGAACTATAAATAGAATAGTACTGTGGCAATTTATATATATGAAACAAATGATAGTAAAAGTAGATTAATAAGGTTGCACAAGAGAAGAGCAAGAGCATGTTTGCACTTTGTCATTCCAGTACTGAAGAGAGAAAGACGCTCTTTAGTATGAACCGATCATTTTGTTCTCTCTTTCTTTTGACACGTTGATGAAGTTGACCATATAAACTATATCCAATGTTTTCATGCATACGAGTGTGGGTTAATTGTTTTCCATCTGTTGGCAACAGCTAATGTGCTGCCATTAATAAATGTTACTATCATTTATCTGTCATCTGGTATTATCATGTTATTTAAATGGATGACTAAGCACAATTTTGTTTGATGAGACTGTACAAAACAGCATGGCCACCACTGACCTCACAGCCCTGCTATGTTTGGTGGCCTTGGCAGAAAGTGGATGGAAGGTAGATTGCTGTGGCAGCCTATATTTGACTTGATGCTGCATGTGATAGCAGTGAAACTTTGGCCATTAAATCCTGCCGTCCAGTCAGCGCTTCCCTGCATAGTTCTGCTTGGGGCTGTCCTGGGCAGGAAAACAGAGTCGCAGCAGTCCTGCTGTCTGTGTGAGATAGAGGGATAAATCAAGTCCAGAGACAGTTCGTTGCTATCTCTAAAAGTGTTTATTTACACAGCAATAAATCCACCAGAACTTTCCGGCATCTCTCTGGTGCTTAGAGCACACGCAGCTTCTTTTGCAGCGCCTCTCAGTCTAAAGTGAAACCAACTTCCACAGACAAAGCCTGTGACATACGGCCCTGTGTCAGGCCCCTCCCCAGATACAGGACACCAAGGAGTTTTAACCCTGTAAACTCCAAACTCCACACCCCCTCTTGCCCTGCATCTGGGGAAATAAGCAACAATGCTCACCCCAAACACAGACCTTCACAGAACTCCTCATGCTTCTGGAAGGTTAACGGTTTTGTGAAACCATCAGCGAGGTTCTTGGTTGAGGGACAGTATTTTAGAGCAACTAGCCCCACACGAACGCTCTGACACACATTCTGAAAACGTATGTCCAAATGTTTGGTCCTGGCGTTGAATTGCGCCGTCTCGGCCAATTTGAGACACTGTTGATTGTCTTCATGCACCACGACGGGAAGACAATGCTCTCCACAGAGTTCCTGGACCAAACACACATAGAACTCCAGCTCTCTGCAAACCTCACATAGCGTACTGAACTCAACCTCAGTAGATGAAAGCGCTATGAGACTTTGCTTCCGGGACCTCCACCCAACTACTGAGTTCCCAAACTTCACCACTAGGCCTGACACTGATTTGCGGTCCTCAAGGTTAGCCCAATCTGAATCCACCCATGCAGTCAGCTTGACACTACCCTCAGCTGACATCTTGAGGCAAAAATCTTTGGTATATTGCAGGTAACGTAGCACCCGTTTAATACCATTCCAGGCCTACACACTAGGACTTGAAGCCTCTCTACTGAGCAGATTGACAGCAAACGCTATGTCTGGTCTGCTCCACTGTGACAGATACAACAGACTACCCAGAGCTGATTGAAAGAGTTCAGTATTTTCGAACACAATGCGTTCTACTTGCTGACATTCTTTCACGTAACCAGCCTCCAAGGGTGTTTTGGCACCTGCACACTCAGACATTCTGAACTTCTCAAGCAACTGCTCAATCTTACCTTTCTGGCTGAGCAAAAAGCTTCCATCTCTTGCTCTCGTTATCTCTACACCTAGATACGACTTGACGTCTCCAAGGTGCTTGAGCTTGAACCGTTTTCCAAGCTCCTTAGCAAACTTCTCCACTTGTTTACCTGTCTGTGTCATGATCAAGATATCATCAACAAAAATCTGAGCAGCTTGCTGCATCTTACCTGAACCTCTAAGGTAAAGACAGTTGTCCGCAACACTTCTCCTGAAACCTAGCTCTTCTAAGGCTTCATTCAGACACATGTTCCAATTTCTGGCAGATTGGCGTAATCCATAGATGGATTTGTGCAACCGCCACACGATGCCTGGCACACTGACTTCAAACCTTGGAGGAGGAAGCATGTACAGCTCCTCCTGGAGGTCTGAGTTCAGGTAGGCAACATCCACATCAAAATGGTTCACCTTCCAACCTCTCTGCAGCAACTGCTAAAAGCGTCCTCAAAGTCTCGGCCCTCGAGGTTGGCGAATAGACCTCCGTGAAGTGGACTCCCTTCTTCTGTGTGAATCCACGAGCTACTAACCTAACTTTATACTGTGGTTCTCCAGCTTCTGTGGGTTTAAGACGGTAAACCCACCTGCAACTCACAGCCTGCTTGCCAGCCGGCAGCTGTGTGAGTAAAAACACACCAAGAGACTCCATTGAGTTCATCTCTTTCTGCATCGCCTCACGCCATTTGCTAGCTTCTTCCTGAGGCAACTTCTGAACATCCTCAAAGGATTCAGGTTCACATCTAGCCACACCTACCCACACGCTAGTGGCTTCGTACCTTTCTGGTGGCTTTCCCTTGGTTGACCTTGCTGACCTCCTCAGCGTGAACTCTGGAACTGCGCCTGATTCACTTGGGCCAGCCACACCATCCTCTGTGTCAGAAATCTCCCCCTCTGACCTGCTGCACCTTTTAAGCTTTACAGCTGGGTCTGCAGGCGAGGATGGCTCACTCCTTGGCTCAGACTTGACAGAGACCTGTGGAGGGGTCTTGGGACTCCCCTTTGGAGAGGTTCGGAGCCTCTGCCTTGGAGATCCTGGTTCTGGACTCTGTGGCTGTGGACTGTGCACCTCAGCAACAGGTTCAGCTTCATCCTCCTCCTCTTCCTCATCTGAGTCAAACAGAACATCCAGGTTCCCGTGAAGACGTTTCCACCCACTCTGCTCACAAAACTCAGCACTGCCGCTAATAAGCAGCTTAGACTGGTTGCCAGTAGGGTATGCGAAACGCCATGCCTTTGAGCCCAGCTCATAGCCAACAAATATCATTTTCCTAGATCTTGGTTCACCCTTTCTGCGAGTGGCCTTTGGAATGAGGACCCAAGCCTCGCAGCCAAACACACGCAAGAAATCCACTTTGGGTTTCTTCCCATGCAGCAGAAAGTAGGGTGTGTCTCCCACACTTGAACTGAACACCCTGTTCTGAACAAAGCATGCCGTCTTATAACTCTCGGTCCAAAAGCACTGTGGCAGACCCGAGTCTGCCAGCATAGCATTCGCTGCTTCCTGTAGGGTGTGGTGTTTTCTCTCCGCAATTCCATTCTGTTGTGGACTGTAGGGGCAGTCAATCGATGACTGATACCTTTCTGCCTGAAGAAAGATTGCAGCGCAGAACCTGTGAACTCTGCCCCTCAATCAGATTGAAAGGAAACCACCCTGGCAGAGAAACGCAGCTCCACCGCCTCCACTGATCAGTGCAGCCGCCTCCCACTTGTGTTTAAGTGTAAACAGCCAGGTGTGTCTCGAAAAATCATCAATCAGAACCAAAACATGCTTCGATCCACTTAAAGAAGCTACCTGCATCGGACCACATAAATCTGCATGAACCAGCTCAAAGGGTTTGCTGGTCCTCCTTTCTGACCTGGGATATGTGCATGTCGTGACCTTCGATTTTTTACAAGCTTGACAGAGTCGCAGCAGTCCTGCTGTCCGTGTGAGATAGAGGGATAAATCAAGTCCAGAGACAGTTCGTTGCTATCTCTAAAAGTGTTTATTTACACAGCAATAAATCCATCAGAACTTTCCGGCATCTCTCCGGTGCTTAGAGCACACGCAGCTTCTTTTGCAGCGTCTCTCAGTCTAAAGTGAAACCAACTTTCACAGACAAAGCCTGTGACATATGGCCGTGCGTCAGGCCCCTCCCCAGATACAGGACACCAAGGAGTTTTAACCCTGTAAATTCCAAACTCCACAGAAACCATTTCAAGAACCAACAGCTCCTGGACCAGCTTAGAACCTCCCATTCCCTGCCACATTGCTGTTGGTAGGGATCCTACTGCCCACCCAGGAAAGTGCTACAATGATCACTCCATTGTCGTTAGTTGACTGAAGGCTGGCTTAGGTGGCAGAGCTCAGTAGAGGTGCACTTCCATCCAATCCGCACACATTGATGGTTTGGATTGTTCTGCCACACCAGATGATGATTTTGCATTTATCCATGTTTTCAAGTACTGAATTGGTGCCCCCCTCGAATTTAATAGTCTGTGGCTATCATGTCTTTTTCTTTTCTCCCAACATTAAATCCTAACCATTCTGATTTGTTCATATTGACCTTATGACCTGATAATAATGCAAATTCTGAGTGTATTTTTATCCCATTCTCAAACCCCTCTGCTGGGTCAAGCAAAGTTAATTCGATATCATCTGCATATAGTCTTACCCTGCACTTTTTAAAAATGCTAACCCCTTTTAGTTCTGAACATAGATAAACTCTGAAATTCTTGATTGATAAAGCCAGTGCTTACCCCCCTAAAAAAATGTTTAGGGGGTACTCTCATTTTCCTACTCATATTGAAACACTGCCCCTCAATGAGGCCAAACTTAAGATTCACAAAATATTTAGGCGTATGCATACCCCTGCGTCCCCCCAGAAAAAAGCACTGGATAAAGTAAATACTAACAGAGATAGGGAAGCTCTGATACATCCTCTATAAAGATGGAGAGTATCAGAACTCATCCCTTGATACTGTAACAAATGCCAGGGAGGTTGGATAGATCCATTTAATCCATTTGATAAATTTCTCTCCAAAGCTAAATTTAACGTCTGATATAAATAACTCCATTCAATGCTATCAAATGCTTTTTAAAACAACATTTATACTAGTCATGATTTCAAATCATGTTTACTTTGTAACCAAGGGGAAAATAGTAGGTTAGCTATGCTTGCATCTTTCAGTTTCATTTTCAATATTCAGTGGGCTGGATGCAAGCATAGGACTGGAAGGACTCAGGGTCTCTTCCAACTCTACATTTCCATGAATCTATGACTCCTTCCACTCATGGAAAAGGCATCAGGCCCAATGAAAGTGGGGTAAGGGACCCATAATATTCCTTCCCCCTGCAGCCTCCAACATTACCTTCCATGCTGTTCTAGAAAGTGCTCAATCCTCCATAGCAGCTTTTCATGGGACAGTGTGGGCTGCTGGAGGAGCGACAAATCTGTGAAAATCACTTTGACTCCCTTTCTGCAGAGGACATCTCTACTCCACGCATGGGGAATCTAGAACTAGCCACATTATTCTTGTTTGTTTTTATTCTGGATGTATTTGTTTTATTAACTCAGTAAGAAGCTCTGATGTATTCTGTTTACTGGGGGGGGGGGCAGATTGTTGTCACTTGTGGCCTTTCCCTGAAGATTTATTTTAAACATCCTCTTAGCATTGTTAGGTATGAATTTGTAACAAGTATACTATAATATCATTTGACCATTACAAATACGATATAACTGTTGATTTTGTTTATTAATAAGTAATAAGTCAGGCATAAAACTTACATTAATAGCCATGTTAGTATACGCATTCTTAAAGGCTTATATCGCCATAACTGAATAGTGCTTCCCCCCATTCCAGGTAATATATATTGGACAGATCATGGCTTCAACTATATTGAAGTTTCCAGGCTGAATGGATCTTTTCGATATGTAGTCATTTCTCAGGGTCTGGACCAGCCAAGGTCTATAGCTGTACACCCAGAAAAAGGGTAACTTGAAAATTTATATGCATGCATTTGAACCAAATTATTGAAATAGTGGTTAAGTATTCATGTTCCCAGTTTAACTCTCAATTTAGCCCTCAATTTCTTTGGCAATCTTATCAAAATGTAATTCTCTCAGCCGTAGTCTCCTATCAGTAATGGAGATGTTTCCCATGTGGAACAAAGGGCAGCTGTTCAAGAAGCACAAGCCAAAAGCTTACATAAGTATGCAGAACTAACTGTTTAACAATTTGGATTTGGGCCATAGTTCATAGTCCCCTTTGGGCCAGTGCTGGGAATCCAGTATGTGGACCTATGATGTGATGCCATTAAGGGGTGGGTACTAGCAAAAATTCTTAATAATTTTCATATCTCATGGAGCACATCTGTGTATACAGAAGCGTATGTGAACAAAGTAACATATTGCAAGTTAGCAAATTTAGCAAACAAAACCTTTAATTAAGAATATATATATTGTACACCTACCTCTTAATATACTAAGTTTATCATTCTTGCACAAGGTGCTTCTGTCATATTTTTGCCAATTTTTACCTCCTATAGTAGCCCCTTATTCCCTATCCCACACCATTCATCCATTATACCCTCTGACTATCAGAAACATAAGTGAGAGATGCAGTGAACAGGCAGTGATGAGAACTTTCCCAAATCTTCTAATGCTCATAGTACTCAAGAACTTGCCCCGTGATCAATTTCAATAAACATAGATTTTATCCTATTTTTCCCCATGTTATAGATATTTATTCTGGACAGAATGGGGACAGGCACCCTGCATAGGCAAGGCACGTTTAGATGGATCAGAGAAGATGGTTCTTGTTGGCACTGGAATTACATGGCCTAATGGAATTTCTGTAGACCATGAGGTTGGTTTTGTGCCTTCTTCCAAATAAAGTCCATTTAATGTTATGCGATGCTAAAACATTTACACCACAGAACATTCATTATTTTATTTTCCTAATAAAAGCTAGGATAAAAGTATTTGGAGCTTACCTTTCAATTGATCCATAGGAAAATAAATTATACTGGTGTGATGCTCGAATGGACAAGATAGAAAGAATCGACCTTGAGAGTGGAAGGAATCGGGAGATTGTGCTGTCAGGAAGCAATGTGGATATGTTTTCAGTCGCAGTCTTCGGGGCTTACATCTACTGGTCTGACAGGTAATTTATTTTTCCATAAGTATTTGAGTCTCAAAATGTTATTTCTGTGCCAGATGCTTCACCCTTGTAGGATTAGCCATTCTTTAGCAAGGTCACTGAAAGGATCTCACAAAGCTATGTAATTTCCAGAGAAAAGGCACTTTTCGATATTCAAAGCTAAACCATATCAACATCACAGTCAAAAGTATGCTTTTTCACCTTCTGCTAGGCCAGATGTCTCCTGCATTTTAATGACTTAATTTATTTTAATTAGTTGAGATTTGTGGATCAGATATTTCCTTTTTTTATTATTTTTTTGGCAGAGCTCATGCAAATGGGTCCATCAGACGAGGCCACAAAAATGATGCCACAGAGGCAGTATCCATGAGGACAGGTCTTGGAATAAACTTGAAGGAAGTGAAAGTCTTCAATAGAGGACGTGAGAAAGGTAAACTTTTGTTCAACACTTTAATGTTTGATTGTACCCTTCTTCCTCTATCATCCTTTTTTTTGCATGAAAAACAAAATAACCACTGTATTTTTGGAATGGAATGTTTTCAGAAATTGCTAAATAGCAGTCATATATACAAGACTTCAGTATTTTGTTGAAATATTAAATAAAACAATATTCTAAATGATGATCAAATAAAATAACCCCCTACCTAATAATTATAAATATAGTTCAGGAAATGAAAAATAGGAGAAAGCAACTGTAAAGATCATACAATATTCAGGCCAATATCATTGAAAAAAACAATGTGAAATTAAAATGTACTAGATTTTACCACAGTATGTTTGAAACAAAGTTTAGAATTAAAGTGAGCCACATTTCTATGACATTGAGTCCCACCTTACTTTGGGCCTACTTGGTAAAATATAGTAAGTAGGTAAGTAAGTAAATAAATATAGAATATATAGGAAATTTCTAAAGGTTACATATTTTCAATACTTAATATGCACCCACCCAAAATGAAGTTTCTTGTATGATAGAAAGTAGAAAATGGACATTTTATAACCATATTCTATAGATAAGTTCTTTAGAACTTACGTAGCAACAAAAAAAATTGTTTTCTGCTTTTGTTTTCAAATTTTATGAAAGAGTGGCATATAAATGTTTTTATAAATAAATAAATCATTCACCTCGGGCAACAAAATGTCTTAGGCCAGTCCTGACTGTTGTGATCAAGAAGGCATGACTTACATAAACTGATATCAGGATGCAAGAAGCACCCCATTTCCCATACTGAGTGATAAATTCAGCTTAGAACTAGAACTGAACTGAAAATGATCCTCCAAGTCCATCATAAACTTGGTGAATGCACTCAGGTTGAAACTAGTCTCACGCTAGTATTGGAAGCACTTGAAATTCCAGACAAGGAATCTCCAGTGAACAACAAACATTTCCACCTGCTTTGCTCTAGCCTCCAACCCTAGCAGCCTTCATAACGGAGGTGTTTCCAGAAGAAGAGACTTAATCTGTTATCATGGGGTGGTTGGTTTCACCTGTGCTGTCCCACCTCCAGAAGAAGAGACTTAATCTGTTATCATGGGGTGGTTGGTTTCACCTGTGCTGTCCCACCTCCAGCCTGAGGAACTTTCAGGACTAAGTTGCTGCCATGGGCATTATGTCTATGTGTCTTTAATGAACTGAATAGTGTCATGGATTAGTTGGATGCAGACGAATGGTGGGAAGAGTCAGCTGGAGAACCACCAAGGGAAGAGGTCTGAAACCCCGGGGAGTGGTGGTGGGACAACAATGAGTGGTCAGAGGGAGAAGACTGGGAAGAGGAGATGTCAGAATCTAATGAGGTAAAAGGACTTTAGTAAGCTGGGAGAATCTATGGAAGAGAGAAGTTCAGAATCAGAGGCAGAAGCCTAAGCAGGGGAGGAGGGATGCCAAGAGGCAGGGATGAGTCAGGTTGGTGAAGAATCACAGGTGTCTCCCCCTCCTGCTATGACAAGCTCCCGTCCCCGCTGGCCTCCCAGAGCCAGAAGAGGCATGAAATGGGGGGGGAGGGGAGGAGAGGTTGATTTCACACAGGCACAGTATCTGATTGCTTGGAAAAGCCCTGGAAAGGAGGGAAGTTGTACAGCTGTGGGGAGGTAGGAACTTACAGTCTCGGCCACTGAGCCATGGGGCAAGACCTACTGGGGATGAGCTGCTGTGCTCATTAGGCTTGACTCTTGGCCAAATTGGTACAGACCACATTGTTGCTAATAAAGAGGTAATGCTTGCTACTGTCATAGAGTGAAATATTATGTGTCATATGGCTGGAAAGTGTGTGTCTGAATTCAGCAGTGCTTAGTTTATTTTTTGGCTTTTAATATTGTTAATATTGGTTTTTAGATTATGAATGCTGTAGTACTTTATGAATCCTATAAAATAAACCAGCTCTGGGTTGATGGGAGATTGCCCAGGACATTTGAAGAAAATGCTGGAGGCTGCAGGGTAGAGGGAAAATTAATTATAAAAAAAAATCATTTGCTCTTGTTCTCCATTAATGGATGCTTCCTGCTGGATCAAAAGTTCCTGCACTCATGTAAGAGCATCAGTTGGATAAAACCCATTGTGATTACATTTTATTCTAATGTTACAAGAATATAGATGAACACAAATGTGAGGATTTTGTGTTGATTTCCCTATTAGGTCTGGTAACAGAGAACTATAATTGTGCATATATACACACACACAATACACTTAAAATTTCAGGAATACAAAAGGTCTTGCTTGTCTTTGTTTACTCGTGGTAAGTATAGATGCAATGACTCAATATGCTGCCTCCACTTGAGATGTCACTTTTTTATATAACAATGAAAACTGTGTGGAATATTATACACATAAATAAAAGGATCTTCTAAGACATCAATATTGCAGTTTATTAAATAAGTTCCTGAATTTCCAGTGTAGATAGTTTTTTAAAAAATAACTAAGAACTTTGTATCTCCTTAAAGACTAACGTATTTATCATGGTATGAGCTTTCACGATCCTCAGCTCACATCCTAAAATAGTGCAATAAATCTGTTAGTCTTTAAATATGCCACACAATGCTTTGCTGTTGTTTTCTGCAACATACTAACATGGCTAACACTCTAGAAGGTTTATTATATTTATTTTTAATTGCTTTGATAGATGATTGTTGCCCACTTCTGTTTATGTTACCTTCAGAAATAAAAATATTTGCGTGTTTGTGTGTTGTGCCTTAAAAATTATATCTCCCAGCTGAATTAGTAAGATTTAATGCCTGCTTCCTTCAAACAGGCTTTATGCTTCTTTTGAACAGTTTTATTCTGGTGAATGGTGCCTGTGTCTACAACTTGATTGCACTAGATGAAATAATAATGGGGGTAAGGGAGAATAATGAAGTAACATGCTAGAATTTGATGACTGACAGTTTGAAAAAAATCATATCTGAATGATATTAATACACTTTTCAAATTTTACTAGGCGACAAATGGCTAATTTGTCTGGGGGGAGGGGTTGTCAGTGAGCCAGGAAGACAAAGGGGGGAAACAGGTGAAAATATTTTGAAATGTTTTCTATCTCATTTCAACTATTTTTAAAAAAATAAGTTTTATTAAGATAGAAGTAATTAACACAGGCCTAAAGCTGTAAAGTAATTAACACAGGCCTAAAGCTGTAATTCATCGGTATCATGATGACCGTTCATGATGGAGGAAGGCACAGGCATAATTTCAGTGTTCACAAAACACCTGTTTTATCCTTTAACAAGTACTGACCCTCTAATGTGACCTTCTAGCAGAGACACCCGCATCTTCATTGTCAACAAGATCCTAAATACTGATAGCATTAACTTCATTTTTAGATAGTGGGTCTTAATTGAATGCATGGTTTAAAGGGCATTTAAAATCAGTGAAGTGAAAAGTAGTTGAAGCCAAAAGTCAGGTTTTCATTTGCACAGAGTCCCATTAAGGTCACTCAGGGTGTGTAAAGTTGTTGTAAAGAAACTCAAAATATAACAGGAATGCCAGTATTTGTGCCCCTATGAGGTCAGTTGGTGCTGTTAACACAGTACTTTGACTTAGTTTCCACAGGCACACTCGGTGGTCTCTTGAGACAGATGGAGACCAACAACAGAAAGGCATTACAACAAGCAAAGATGATCCAAAATATGTAACACTTTTAAATATGTTTAAGTTTACTGATTAAGTTTACTGATTAAGTGGCATATACACCCTTCCACAGCAAATATTAACCTTTGTAGCCTACTAAAATATTAATGATTGTAAAATTATGTCTCCAAAATATTTGATATTATTTGCATGGTTGCATAAATTTTTCCATCTAAAAGAAACAATTAAGTATTTCTAGGTTGCTATACTATAGTAAGTAGTATAAACTTCGTAACTGACATTAGCGTAAGTTGAATATGTTATGCTAGGTAACTAGAAGCTCATGGCTTGTTTGTGGCATTTGTTGTGCTAACTGCAGAGATGGAGAGGAGACCACAGAAAGATCATTTTTTGAGATAGCATTTTAATTTGCAAACCAACATTGCATGATTCACTGCACACTGGGTTTTCTGAAAGACAGCAACTTCTTGGAGCTGCTATTCGGAAAAGGAAGGAATAATTCAGGCCAACTTACAAATGCTTTAAAGCTGTGTTTAAAACTTCCATTTAAATCAATGGGGTTCAAAGTGCTTAACATGGCTGGATTCTGCCCAAAGGGAAAGGCCCTTCTGTGCATATGCTGTACACATCCATAGACTTGCACATAGAGGCTCAATGGATTGTGTTCTATTATCTGCTTGCTTGGCAAGGAAAGATGTCTCATGTGTCAGATTCTCAGGCCGCAGTCAGAGGTAACTGGCTATTCTCCAGGCATTCGGCTTGAGATCCTGGTTGACCTCCCCGTCTACGTCTCCCAGCAGGATACAGGCGAGGTCACTATCTGCGATCCCACTCAGCGTGAGAGGGACACACCAACTCCTCCATCCTCCCTGCTTCCCTCAGGGAGGGGAAAAGAGACAGACAGAAATCTATTTACATGTCTTTATTTCTGTCATTGCAGCAGTACAGAGAAACGTGTCTGCACTCTCCAGTCTCCAACAGTAGAGAGAAAAACTCCACCCCTGTACTTCCAGTACAGGTCAGATGACACTCTGAGCTAACATCCGGTGCTCAGCACAGTGAATAGACTGCCCCTTTGTTCCAATAGTACAGTCCCAAACATCAACATCCTGTTTTGCATTCCAGGCAGCTGCAGCTCGCTCTTGCATTGCTGCTTTTTCCTGACATCATGTGCTTAGATATACTGGGGACATGTAGTGTAATCTACAAATACACTTTATTTTGTTGTAATGACCCTTTTTTACCTCCCTTGCTCCCCCATACTGCACAGGCATCTGATACTTAAGCAAACCCCAGGCATATCTTACCGCAAGGCCAAAAGTCATGGCCAGGGCTTTTGTTCCAGCCCCTCTCAGGCAGGTGCCATTATAATAGAACAAAGGAGGTGTTCATGGTGAGTTCTGCCACCTCTTTTCCTAGGAAAATAGCACTGGTCATGGCACTGGAACTAACCCATGTTTCACTGGGAGATGTTTATTCTAGAACAGTTGCAAAAGCTCCCAACAAGGAACAAGATATTATCAGGGTAAATGTCATGGCAAGAGCTGTCAACTTTTGAACTGTTCTGTAGTTGGCCTTAACAGCTATTTGATTTGCAGCAATTTAGTAATGTGTACTTTTTGTGTCATGAAAAGCTTCACCTACTAATTTCTGCATATCAGTCTGCTGTGTTACAGAGGCAAGGAAAAGCCAGGCAATTTTTATGGCCACATGGCAACAGATTATGGGGTGTGAGATACTGAAATCAAAAATTAGTCTAGCGTTACTGCTGCTCAGCTGCTTTGTGTTGGTGGGAAGGGTTACATCAGCAGTGGGGAGCACCTCTTGAATTGTGCCTTTGGCTTATCTCCCATTAGCAGTGCACCAAAGTTACTGGACTGTGTTTACATGTAAACAAATGTCTCTATTGGAATGAACAATAATTGGTAGACGTCTTTAAAACAGTGAACAGTCAAATACACACAGACAAATAAAATGTTTATAGTGAACATTAGCTCCTTAAATCATTTGAATCTGGATTGAATTTGTAATCAAATCATTCTGTTTTATTACTATTTTCCCCCCTTTTTGTCTATGGAAGAATTCAGAAAAGCAAATATTTAAACATATAGGGTTAAGTATGCCTTCTGCAGACCGAAGGACTCCTTCTGTTCATGGAAGATGTTAGATCCAACAAGGAATCGCAGAGGGAATGAGGCAATCTTTTACCAGTTCCTGCTGTTGTTCTAGGGGGTCCTCCAACCATCTGGACCCAATTTTTTATGGATGGGGCTGCATAGGGATAGGGAAATCAACCAAAATCATCCCCTCATTCACCGGTGGGAGCATACCATTAGAAAAACACCGTTCGTGAAATTCTTCCAGCAGCAAAAGCAAATTCAGGATCCAAGCCATAATTAGAAACTGTGCTAACATCAAAAGTACAAATTAAAATTAATAGTTGAAATATGTTTTGACAACTGTGTTAGTAACAGGTTGGATTCCCAACATGAGGTACTGAAAAGTTGTTACTTTGACATTTGGTCCTTAAGTTATTCATTTTTGCCTGATTTAACAAATATTACAATGAACATTTATAACCAACCAGACCACTTAAAACAAAAGTCTGTGCTTTTGATTATATTTATATATACTTAAGTATTTCTAGAGATAGAATTTCTATATATTGATTTATACTGTTTACAGATACTTTCAATTTTTATATATATATAAAAACAACCAAAACCAAACCAGGCCTATACATACTTATTTGTTTTTAAATCATATTGAAATTAAAAGGACTTGTTTCCAAGTACATTTGTTTAAATAAACATTTCTTAATATTTCATATATCTCTTCTAATACCTCTAAAATAATAAAATATTCATAGCCGATATATATCTATAACAGTAATCCTTAGCAATTGTATAGAAATCTCAACAATTCTTTCAATCATTGATTAATGACTGTGGTAAATAATAGTTCCAGCAGAAAGGTAGAGAGGTCATTTTCATGATTCTGCCTTTCCCACTGTTCTAGAGGATCCCCCAACCCTCCATAGCGATATGGTAAGTTATAAAAATCAGAATTTTTATTGTTCTCCCTGCAGGAACCAACATCTGTGCAAAGAACAATGGTGGATGTCAGCAACTTTGCCTCTTTCGAGGAAACATGCAGAGAAGATGTGCTTGTGCCCATGGCTACCTAGCCGAGGATGGAGTTACGTGCCTGAGACATGATGGCTATTTGCTTTATTCAGGAAGAACAATATTTAAAAGTATACATCTTTCGGATGAAACAAATTTAAATTCACCAATACAACCTTACGAAAATCCTGAATATTTCAAAAATGTGATAGCACTGACTTTTGACTACAGCCAAAAAGGAAGAGGTACTAACCGAATCTTCTTCAGTGATGCACACTTTGGAAACATACAACTTATTAAAGATGATTGGTCTGGCAGAAAAGTTGTAGTTGAAAGTAAGTACACTTATGCATAGTTGTTTTTAAATCCACTTGTCTTTTAGTTATTTTTACCCCCCCCCCCAAAGTGCAACCATCTCATGCCCTAAATTATAACTGCAATAAATGAAGCTTTACAGTGCAGTGCTTACTTACTGGGACTTTATCTTTTGTACATATTTTTAGATCGCAGCCTTAATTGGTTTAATTTGTGGGATGGCAAATTTAAGGGTGCACTTTTTTACTGCTATATTCATAGCTGCCTGTTCCCATAATAGGGAATGAAAAAGAAAACATTCCAGCTAGACTTTTCTTGTTAGCAGTGAGTGGTAACTTTTGTTTATTAAATTGTAATAATCTTATACTTTGTTTAGACTCTCCAAACACAATATGTTGAGTTTTGGAATACACAATATTAGCTTAAATGGTTAAAAGGCAAGTGATTAATTACTGACTTTTAATTGATTGGAAGCTGTAATAATAAATTGGGCATCTAAGTATTTCTTAATCTAAATGTATTCTCTCAGGTTTTAGGATATCATCTGATACTGATGCACTGGTTGCAGCTGAACTTTTTTTAAAAAAATGATTTGCCTTCATTCACAATTGCTATTTCAATAACATTGAGCACTGGCTTCCAGTTTCAACTAAGTGATGTTTGCCCCAAAGAAAAACTGACCATGGTAAATCCCAAAATTCTTCTCTGTCTCAGATTCTAATCTGAGACAAACTTCATGCACAAGATTACAGAGGGCAATATTACTTGAGCTGGCCAATCTAATTTCTACATTTGTTTCATGAACAGATTGTAGAAGTGATATTAAGCAAAACAGTTAAGCAAAACATTTTATCATATATTTCTATTAGCCTCAGAGGAGATATAGTGGTGTAGGCATAGTGTCTGAGAGATTTAGATGTGACTCAGAGTTCTGCCTTTTAGGGGCTTGTAGCATTGGGGGGAGGGGGAAGTGTCATTGATGTAATTCAGGGTTTTAATCTTAGAGAGGGAATGAAGAGCCTTCCATGCCTGTTCATTGCTTTGACTATGATAATTGGGCTCTCCTACTCCAGTTAAGAGAAAACAAAATTTGTATCTGGCTGCTGTATATTCAAGCAAATATCTACAGTATTTCATTGAAACACTCAAGAATAAAATTGGTGATATTGAAGATACATTTCCACTTCACAGAAACTTTTACTACTTAAAAAGACACTATTTATTGATGGATTTTACACATCCCTAAAAGCAAATGGTTACCCAAATCCTACACGTAATTTAACATTTTCTTTGCACAGAAACCAAATTTATGACTTGTAAGGAGTCTTCCATTAAACTGGTTTCCAGTTCACTAAATCAGATTTACAACTCACTAGCACCCTATTCTCTAACATGTTTTCACCTCACTGGATACAGATTTACTACTTAGAAACAACCCATTATCTAGTATGTTTCCAGTTCACTGGAAACAGATTTACTACTCATACACAAACCATTATCAAACATAGTTCCAACTCACTGAATATTGATTTAGAATTCATAAACAGCCCATTATCTGACAAACTTTCAGCTCACTGAACAGATTTGCAACTCATAAACAACCCATTATCTAACACATTTCTAGCTCACTGAAAGTAGATTTACAGTGTATAAACAACCCATTATCTAACATGTTTCCAGTTCACTGAAAACAGATTTAAAACTCACAAGGATATCAGTCACTGACAAGTTTTAACCACCATAAATAAATATAAGAAGAGTTTAACTCACCATATGTTCGGTCAACTGTCATGTATGCTGCATTCACTTTTTCAAATTAAATACCATATTGTAAGCATAGGATTAATATAATAAAGGGGTGTGTGCTTGTGTATGTTTAAAATGTAAGATCAGCTGCGTTGTCAACTTGTGATCTCTTGCACATGAACATTACTAGTGAGAAAAAGATTGCTCTCCAACATTGGGGATTTTAGATGTAAAACTATTATGGTTTTTAAAGACTAAATTAGTGGTTGGTCAATAATAAACCTGGTATTGGTTGTTGTTATTTTGTTAGATTATTTACCTGTAGTGGTGCATAAGTAACTGTATAAGAGCAGTGGCGTAGCGTGGGGGGTGCAGGGGGGGCCGGCCGCACCGGCCGCAACATCTGGGGGTTAGGGTTAGGGGGCGCAAATCCACGGGTTAGGGGGCACAAATCCACGGGTTAGGGGGCGCAAATTACTTGCCTTGCCCCAGGTGCTGACAACCCACGCTACGCCACTGTATAAGAGCAAGTTAAGACTGACAGCATCTTCTCCTTTTATGTTTGAATTATATTAGTAAAGTTCTTCAGTTGAATGTCCGTAAGAATGCACTGCATCCTTTCCAACCTGGATTATGCACGGAGTAGCATGGGGGCGGGGAAGAGGAGAGAGCTTGCAAAAGTCACAAACCAGGATAGGAGTAGTGGGAGATAGGCTTCTATTAATATATAATTATCATTTTTAAATTGGGGGGTGGTGGTTATAGATCATTTACATCTTAGATTGGAGGCAAGGACTTATCTTTTATGCCCATGTAACTCTGTAAGGTGCCATGCACTATGATGGTGCTAAATAATAAAAAATATTATTGCTTTATCACTGAAAAAATTAACAACAACAAATAAATTTATATACCACCTTTCATCTGAGGATCCCAGAGCAGTTTACAGTATTCTTTTGACAGTCCTGACAAAACTTTAAAAGCTGCTGTTTTAGAATTGTTTTGCTGATGGTAACAACTAGGGGTGCAAGTTGCGTTTTCACTTGTATTTGGTTTAAAATTATGGTGAGTTGGAGCCAGACTTGGGGTTAATGCAGCTCCGCTTGCAATGAAGGTTTCCAATGAAGGAAAGGGATGGAGAAATAGATTCCCTCAGTTATCCTTCCCCATTTTATTACTTACTATTCAGCCTTACTAACTTGGGAGTTGACTAACAACAGTCCTACAGATGATCTCAATCATCCAGTTTGGATAAATAGGTCCAGGTTGTCCATAAGGTAACTAGGACCTAAGTTGTTCAGAACGGTGTAAAAAAACCTTGAGCCTGACCTGGTAGTGGATGGGAAGCCAGTGCATTTTATTTATAAAAAATAGCAACAATGATGCCACTGCATTCTGGACCAGTTGATTTTTCTGGATGAGGCCTAAGGGAAGCCGCACACAGAGCGTGTTGCAATAAACCAGCCTCGAGTTTACCAAAATATGTACTACAGTGGTCAGGCTGTTCAGTAATGACTGTAGCTGATGATGAAGGTGATAAAAAGGCATTCCTAGACGCAAAGGACAGTTGTACCTCTAGTGACAGAGATGTGTGCAGGAGTCACCCCCAAGCTACATAAAGGTAAAGGGACCCCTGACCGTTAAGTCCAGTCGCGGATGACTCTGGGGTTGCCAGCGTTTTGTCCGCAGACAGTTTTTCCAAGTCATGTGGCCAGCATGACTAAACCGCTTCTGGTGGACCAGAGCAGCGCACGGAAATGCCATTTACCTTCCCGCTGGAGTGGTACCTATTTATCTACTTGCACTTTGACACACTTTCGAACTGCTAGGTTGGCAGGAGCAGGGACTGAGCAGCGGGAGCTCACCCTGTCACGGGGATTTGAACCGCCGACCTTCTGATCGGCAAGCCCTAGGCTCTGTTGTTTAGACCGCAGCGCCACCTGCGTCCCTATCTACTCCTACTCCTTAAGAAAGAAGAGGTAACTTGCCTATTGCCTGGACACGGGGACCACCCATCCAAATCTTCCCATGATTCAAGCATAGTTTATAGGGGGGCCCCTCCAATTCACCACTGCATTCACACTGGAGTTTTGACAGCCTCTTCTGATTCAGATGCTACAGAGAAATAGAGCTGTGTTGGTGGCACTTTGCTCCAAAACTTCTAATGGCTGCTCTCAACAGCTTCATCAGCTTATTCATTGGACTCCAGTTCCTTTCAACTCCTATATCATGACGTAGTTATGAAGCCAATACATATCTTTTTTAAAAAATCTGACAGAGGAAAGGATTTTAAAGGACTGAGTGAGAAAAGCTAGTATTAATTCAGCGCCGAGTGTATATATATATATATATATATATATATATATATATATATATATGGAAAATGTTATTGATTTGCTTTTGTCAGTTTGTCACATTTTTCATAATATTAGTGTTCTGAATTGAAAGGCTGCCTAGACTATTTGTACCTTTAAGCAATAGGAGTTATAGAATAAAAGTCAATTTATCCCTAACACAAAGTGACTGGCTTTGTAATATATTGCATATCTCTCCACTGAGGTTGTTCATATGTGTGTTACTGTTCCTTTTAGTTAAGTGGTTCCTATTTAACTGCCAGACAAAAGCATCTAGGTTAGCATTTATCTTATTGAGTATGATATATATTTTAGGTTCCCTTAATATTTTTAGGCTTCTGTACAATAACTTTTTCTATAATAAAAATTTAAGATCTTTATATCATTTTTGTAATTTCACCATGAGTTGAATAAAATATGAAGTCTGTGGCAATCCAGGAAAAAAGTATTAAATGTTTTGTGTTTTTCACTAATAAGCTCCATAGAAATTGCCTAATATTTAACTTTCTTTATGGTGTATAAAGAGTCCCGCAAAAAGCATGTGTCATTATAGTGTTAAATCTCTATTCCGATGAGTTGGTTGATGAGTTCAGTAAGTGCCACATTTTCTAATTTTACAAATTGCATATGCATACTTATTTTATCATGCTAAGTAGCATCTTTCTTTTAATGTTTGCAAAAAGGATCTAATCAGACAATCAAACAATCTGTCAGTCAGGAGACAAATTCTTCATCCTGCCAATTTATTCATTTTTATTATAGCTTATTATTACATGTTGGGGGTGGGGGTAGGCAATTGGTGGTTTGTTGCTTTATGACTATCTTAGGAACCCACTGAAAGAGTAAAGAATTAATTAGTGCTCTCATTGTGCCATTTATAATTTGTGTGAACTGTTGAATCATATCCTCATATGGTTTATTGCTTCAAAACACTGCTTTAATATCAGTCACCAAATGGTGACCACCTGTTGTCTGTTACAAATATTCTGTATGAACAGATTGTCAGAAACCAACCTCATTCCCAGCATCTGGGCTAGGAAAGCAACTGACAGACTCTTCCTGAAAAGGTAAATTGCGTGAACACAATGAGTGAGCACAGTAAACAAGAAAACAAGCAGTACCGATAAATGCATAATATGGTTAAAATGCCTCCAAAAATGCATTGACCACAACTCAGCTCACAGTATTCTTTAGGCCAAACACCTAATTATGTATGGCTATTATTAGTTCCCAGTTTTAGCATGTACAGTGGTGAGAGAACAGATTGTATTTGTTGCTGAAATCTGTGTTTTCGTAATCATCCACTAGTCTTTTCCACCACCGCCACTGTGTTTTTCTCATTATCCGGTGGAAAGATTTATGTAGGAACTTTCTTTGTGTGAAAATGAGGAATGTGCATCAAGCTCTTCAGCTGCTTTTAGTTCAGCAACCCCCAATATTGTTTGGAAAAAATTCATGGGGCCAGGGCTGGCTAGCCTGCCATCGTCTGCTCCTTTCTGGCCTCCTCCTACTCCCTTGCCTCCTTTAGTGAAAGGAGAGGCTGCAAAGGAGGAGGTGGTGATGGGAAAGCTCAGGTGGAGGTGGGAAGTATTTCTGTTTCGCCTCAAATGGCAAAACATCCTGGGCCAACCCTGCATGGGGCATAATAGGCTTCATGTACCTTATTCACCATGTCTCAGAGGGCTGAGGTTGGAGGAGGAATAGCTGTGCCTTCTGTTTTTGTAGGATATTTTAAGAATAGAATCTTAAGAACAAGAAACATAATACGTTGAATGAACTTAAAACATGGGGAAAATAATATTTACAATCTCTCTGTGTGTGTATTTCTAGTTTGAACTAACCAGTTGTAAAAGTGTCAATTGCAATGGCTGGTGTTTTTTAGTTGTTTGCATTGTCTATGCACAGGAAAGGGTGTTTCGTGTGATTTCATCAGTTATTTTGTTATTTATTTGTTATTCCGTTTCCCAGGCAAGTCAGATGAAGAGCAGCAGGATAGTATTCATGGGCTGCATCTCATTGGTGGGATGTAATCCATCTTTGTTAAGTTCAGTAAAAGTGATAGATGGCATTTGGCAATGTAATGATGTGATCACTGTACCATTGCCTCTGTAAATCATAAGCTGTTGCTTTCCGTTGTGTAGACAGTTAATCAGTTATATACCATATTACTGATTTAATTCAGATTGTCAGGAGCAGGTGAATAATGTGAGTGTTGTATATTAATATCATATTGTATTAGTGTTCACTTCATTTGAAACTCATAAACTCATAAACGAATTGCTTCATGAATGAAATGAAATAAATATAATTGGTGCTCTCTGTATTGAATGCCATCAGTGCTTTAATTTAGGCACTAAAGTGTGGGGTGGAGAGATAGTGATCTGGCCCACTAGCCTAAAAAGCTTCCCCACCCTGATTTAGTGTGTTAGGGCTGAAAATATTATATTGATAGATATATAAATCCTATGCATTATTACAGATTGAGAAAATCAGTGTATGGCATTGATTTTCATGTTATCAAAATATTATTTGACACTTCAGATGACAATGAAAAATATCATGAGTTTGTTGGCAAATAATTAGTGTATGACAGTTGCTAATGGTTTCATATCCATCTTTAATGGCTATTTCCAATAGGCTACATTCCAGTTGAAATCAAAGGACTTGCAGCAGTCCCCATTCTCCTATGGCTTCTGAAGGGGTCATTTTATTTACTTACTTTCCCTGACAGTTCTGCAAACCCGCACAAACCAACCCCTACTACATTTACAAACCATTATTTATAAACTGCATTTATGTCCCCCTGCTACATGTACAAACCACTCTGATTGCTGTGTATGTTGGGAACGTTTCTCCAGCTGCCAGGCAATATACAGTGGTACCCCGCAAGACGAATGCCTCGCAAGACGGAAAACCCGCAAGACGAAAGGGTTTTCTGTTTTGGAGGCGCTTCGCAAGACGAATTTCCCTATGGGCTTGCATCGCAAGACGAAAGCCCATAGGGAAATGCTGGCGGTCGGGAGCAAAGACTTTCGCCCACAGCCGGCCTTCAGAAGAGGACCTCTTCTGAAGGCCGGCGGGGGGCAAAAGTCTTTGCTCCCCCCCGCCTGCCTTCCCCCCGCCTGCCCCGGGCGATCTTAAAATGCTGGCGGGCGGGAGCGAAGCGTTCGCTGCCGACCCCCAGCATTTTAAAATCTCCAAGGGACAGCAGAGAAGTCTCTGTCCCGGGGAGATTTTAAAATGCTGGGGGTCGGGAGCGTTCGCTGCCGACCCCCAGCATTTTAAAATCTCCCCCTGTCCCGGGGAGGTTTTAAAATGCTGGGGGTCGGGAGCGAAGCGCTGCCGACCCCCAGCGTTTTAAAATCTCCCCCTGTCCCGGGGAGGTTTTAAAATGCTGGGGGTCGGGAGCGAAGCGCTGCCGACCCCCAGCGTTTTAAAATCTCCCCCTGTCCCGGGGAGGTTTTAAAATGCTGGGGGTCGGGAGCGAAGCGCTGCCGACCCCCAGCGTTTTAAAATCTCCCCGCGTCCCGGGGAGGTTTTAAAATGCTGGGGGTCGGGAGCGAAGCGCTGCCGACCCCCAGCGTTTTAAAATCTCCCCGCGTCCCGGGGAGGTTTTAAAATGCTGGGGGTCGGGAGCGAAGCGCTGCCGACCCCCAGCGTTTTAAAATCTCCCCGCGTCCCGGGAAGGTTTTAAAATGCTGCGGGTCGGGAGCGAAGCGCTGCCGACCCCCAGCGTTTTAAAATCTCCCCGCGTCCCGGGGAGGTTTTAAAATGCTGGGGGTCGGGAGCGAAGCGCTGCCGACCCCCAGCATTTTAAAACGCTGTTCCGAAGGGGGGGCGGGAACACCTGCCCCAGCCGCCCCACTTCGGAACGCTGTTCCGAAGCGGGGAGGGGGGCGGGGACACCTGCCCCAGCCGCCCCACTTCGGAACGCTGTTCCGAAGCGGGGAGGGGGCGGGGACACCTGCCCCAGCCGCCCCACTTCGGAACACTGTTCCGAAGCGGGGAGGGGGGGCGGGGACACCTGCCCCAGCCGCCCCACTTCGGAACGCTGTTCCGAAGCGGGGAGGGGGGTGGGGACACCTGCCCCAGCCGCCCCACTTCGGAACGCTGTTCCGAAGCGGGGGGGACACCTGCCCCAGCCGCCCCACTTCGGAACGCTGTTCCGAAGCGGGGAGGGGGGGCGGGGACACCTGCCCCAGCCGCCCCACTTCGGAACACTGTTCCGAAGCGGGGCGGGGGGCGGGAACACCTTCTGAAGGCGGGCAGGGGGCGAAAGTCTTTGTCCCCCCTGCCTGCCTTCCCAGGGGCTTTTAAATCGCCCCGGACAGTGGAGAAGTCCTCCGCTGTCCGGGGCGATTTTAAAATGCCACCCGCCAGCATTTTAAGATCGCCCTGGACAGCGGAGAAGTCCTCCGCTGTCCCAGGGTTTTTTAAAATGCTGGGGGTGGGAAGAAAAGCCCTTGTTCCCCCCCCCAGCCTTCAGAAGAGGTCCGGGGACAGACTGTCCCCGGACCTGGTCTGAAGGCGGTTTCCCTAGGAACGCATTAATTGATTTTCAATGCATTCCTATGGGAAACCGTGCATCGCAAGACGAAAAAACCACAAGACGAAGAGACTTGCGGAACGAATTAATTTCGTCTTGCGAGGCACCACTGTATGTTGGAAGCATTCTGTGTATGTATGGAAGCTTTGCAGTATCCAGTAGTTCGATGATATTCAACATTAGTCGTACCCCAAGTAGAACCTTTGAAAACTCTGCATATGCCTTAGCTGGCTATCACTCTTTATTCTTGATTCAAGATAACTCACCCCCAACTCACATTCCAATTGTTGTATTTATCCACTGCTGTTAATGCAAGCTATTATTTAACAAGCATATTCAATCATGTTCAATCATATTCAAGTCTTATTCAACCATTATTTTCCAGAATAATTATTAAAACATTCATGTGTCCATTAGCATTGCACAGGTAGCTTATTTTTGTGTGGTAATTACATTTTTTTTGCATGTGTGACAATGACAGTTTTACACAACTATTTTGGAACGTGCTCACTTGATTTAAATATAAAATATGTGTTCTCTATCAGATGTCGGTTCTGTGGAGGGTCTTGCATATCATAGAACATGGGATACTTTGTACTGGACCAGCTCTACTACGTCTTCTATCACAAGACACACAGTTGATCAGAAACGGAGAGGTGCTTTCAACAGAGAAGCCGTCATAACTATGTCTGAAGATGATCATCCACATGTATTAGCTCTTGATGAATGCCAAAAGTAAGTGCCAGAGTCATATTCGTTACTGTGTGACAAACTTTACATTGTCAAGTTAGGTTCCTCTTGGTTGCATTAGGAAACAAACAGTGTTGTGTGTATATGTTTCTAATATGAGATAATTCCCATCAATCATAGTTTATGGGACTACCAAAGAGTAAGTGCACCTTAATGTTTTTAATGGATTTTGCCCAAAATGTCTCGATTTCTACAAATTCCTTTTGGTATTAGATAGTGTTCTTTATCTTTTTGCTTACTTTTTGATGCTTGTAAAAAGATTCAAGTTGTGTGGGGTAAGGGCAATCATTTGTTTGTATATGTTGCCTATGCAGGTTTCTAGTCTTTTATTCCCCACGTCTGAAGGACTTGTCAAATGACACCCCACCTTCCTGTTGGCTCCTAAAGTATCCCCTATTTCCTTTACTGACATGTAAAACAGTACGGTGGTGGTAGTAGGAAGTGTTTCTCCCCAATTCCTCTTCTTGTATCCCAGCACATTGGAGACTGCATCAGAACTGGCAGAGCAGTTGAGTTTGGGTGTTGGAATCTCCATACAGGCCTTGTGGCCTGTAGTCTCAAGACCCACCTATCTGCCTAATGTGCTGAGGCCAGAGTTATGCACCAGGGAGCCCTTCAAGACAAATGAGTGGAAAGAAGAAAAAATAATATGTCTTTGCTGCTACTGCCACCTCCTAATTGTAGGAAAATAAAGAGAAGGGTTCTTGAGGGACTGGTAGCTATAGGGGAAAGGAATGCCATAATGCTTTCTATTGCACTGCTCTTCTTCCAAGTTGGAGATGTGACAGTTTCCAGGCTTCTTGAAATCTCTCTTTTAAAGTCCTCTTCTCCAGACATTTGTTTTCAAGTCAATCTTGGATGAATATCCATGGCATCTCAACCCTGAGATTGGATTGTTAGAATCCCTGAACAGAAGTGGCACTGTACTTTTTGAGAATTCTAAGGAAAAACCATCTTCCGCAGAAACTGCTGCTTGCCTTCTATCACTGTGCCATTGAGAGCGTGCTCACTTATGGCTTATGTGTGTGGTACGGAAGCTGTACTACCCAGGACAGGTTGGGGTTGTGCAGAGTTGTTAAGGCAGCAGAGAGCATTGTTGGCTGCCCACTCTCCACCTTAGAGCAGATTTATGCCACAAGGTGCCATAGGAAGGCACTGGACATAGTAAAAGATCCATCGCATCCTGGTCACTGTCTCTTCGAGCTCTTGCCGTCGGGACGGAGATACAGGACGATGAAGACAAGAACGAGTCGTCTTAAGAACAGCTTCTTCTCCAGAGCGATCTCGGCCCTGAATGGGAAGCCTGGACTTTGAAAGTCATCTAATCTTCCTTGCTGTGTTAGACTGTATTGTTTTAATTGGTGTTTTTATAGTTGTTTTGATTTTGTGTGGAGTGCCCTACCTGGGTGGATGGAGCAGCCAAGTAATTTCGTTGTCCCCGAGAGGGGGCAATGACAATAAAGATATTATTATTATTATTATTATTATTATTATTATTATTATTATTATTATTATTATTATTATTACTTTCTAGTGTGGCACTTCACCATCCTAATGTGGGGATTTGTGTGTGTGCGTGTGTGTCTAGATTGCCTTTCAGCTTTTGGTGGTGGGGTTAGCCAAAATATTTGGGTGGAGTGTCACTTAGCTTGATGTTTTAAAAGGTAGCCCAAGAGTTAAGCACATTTTCTTTTTCTCTCAGTGCCAGCCGAAGTCCCCCCCCCCCTCACAGGAGTTGACAGCAACAGCACTTACATCTTCATAGAATCATAGAATCATAGAATCATAGAGTTGGAAGAGACCACAAGGGCCATCGAGTCCAACCCCCTGCCAAGCAGGAAACACCATCAGAGCACTCCTGACATATGGTTGTCAAGCCTCTGCTTAAAGACCTCCAAAGTAGGAGACTCCACCACACTCCTTGGCAGCAAATTCCACTGTCGAACAGCTCTTACTGTCAGGAAGTTCTTCCTAATGTTTAGGTGGAATCTTCTTTCTTGTAGTTTGGATCCATTGCTCCGTGTCCGCTTCTCTGGAGCAGCAGAAAACAACCTTTCTCCCTCCTCTATGTGACATCCTTTTATATATTTGAACATGGCTATCATATCACCCCTTAACCTCCTCTTCTCCAGGCTAAACATGCCCAGCTCCCTTAGCCGTTCCTCATAAGGCATCGTTTCCAGGCCTTTGACCATTTTGGTTGCCCTCCTCTGGACACGTTCCAGTTTGTCAGTGTCCTTCTTGAATTGTGGTGCCCAGAACTGGACACAGTACTCCAGGTGTGGTCTGACCAGAGCAGAATACAGTGGCACTATTACTTCCCTTGATCTAGATGCTATACTCCTATTGATGCAGCCCAGAATTGCATTGGCTTTTTTAGCTGCCGCGTCACACTGTTGGCTCATGTCAAGTTTGTGGTCAACCAAGACTCCTAGATCCTTTTCACATGTACTGCTCTCAAGCCAGGTGTCACCCATCTTGTATTTGTGCCTCTCATTTTTTTTGCCCAAGTGCAATACTTTACATTTCTCCCTGTTAAAATTCGTTTTGTTTGTTTTTGCCCAGTTCTCTAATCTGTCAAGGTCGTTTTGAAGTGTGATCCTGTCCTCTGGGGTGTTAGCCACCCCTCCCAGTTTGGTGTCATCTGCAAATTTGATCAGGATGCCCTTGAGTCCATCTTGACACAATGTTGTTGCCATCATGTCAACTCCTAAGGAAAACATGTCCTACAGCGACTGAGCAGAGAGATGGACCGTGTGGGGGGTGGGGAGACCTTTTAACGCTCAAACTACATATTTTAAAAGATGTCAAGGAAAGCTCCCACTCCCAAAACATCTAGACTATTTGCCCTCAACCCTGGAACCTTTTGTCCTATTTCAGTAGTTGTTTCACCATTCCCTTCATCTAAAGAAGTGCTGCTGATGTAGATGTGATTTTATGGTGATTACAAGGACCTGTTTTCAATAATTCCACCAGCTTTAAAAGCAGAACCACTGCTGCATTATATGTCCATTTATGTGGCTGAAATGTCCATTTTAAGATGAGGAAATTGTGTCTGTCTTTCAACCTTTTTTCATATAGTTTAATGTTTTGGACTAATTGGAATGAGCAGCATCCAAGCATCATGAGAGCTACATTGTATGGCAAAAATGCACAAGTTGTTATTAGCACTGACCTCCTGACACCAAATGGACTTGCGATTGATCACAGTGCAGAGAAATTGTACTTTTCCGATGGCAGCTTGGGGAAAATAGAAAGGTGTGAATATGATGGATCACTCAGAAATGTGAGTAAGATCATAATGCTGATTTCTAGAAATATGCTGATACTTTCTGTATAACTGAAGAAAAATAATTTACAATAATATTGCCTTCTCCATTCAGCGCCCTTTAATCCTTATTGATGTGGGAAAAATAATGTGTGACTTTTAATTATTCAAATGCAACTACATTGCTATAGAAATGCAACTATATTCTGAACTATTGTGTATTCCAATGACACAAATGATGCCAGCATGCCAAGAACTGATACATAGCATCCCAATTACTTTTATTAAATAATTGATATATATATAACAACAGTTATTCAGTCATAATTTTAACATTTCATACTCCGACTCCCTTCCTCTTCTTTCTGTGGTTTTCTAAATTTCTTATCATCTTCCTGCATACTCCATATTATCTCAACATATTCTTTTATATATCTATTCCTGTGTGTATCCCATATATAGAAACTGCAGGTTTTTACATTAATCCTTCCATGTTATTAAAATATTATCATGACCTTCCAAATCTAAAAGATGTGATTTCTTCAATAACAACCATTCCTTCAACCAGCACATACAATCTGCTTCGTAATATAATCTCATATCCAGCAGAGAGAAACCTTCTCTCTCTTTCACATCTATCAATACTTTATATGTTATGGTTTTTCCCTTGCCAGATATCTTTGGAAATAACTTTTTGCCATTTGTTGAAACAATCTGTCTTGCCAATCTCCGATACTGATTGAAACAAAAATAACATCCTGTGGAAGAAATGAAATAGACAAACAGCAGGAGTATAAATATACATTCAATTGATGCCTATTTCCTTTTCTAACCAGGTGATTGTCAAATCTGGACCTGGCACCTTTCTCAGTCTGGCCGTTTATGATGACTGGATCTTCTGGACCGACTGGGTGAGAAGAGCTATTCTGCGATCCAATAAATATACAGGTGGAGATACAAAAATTCTTAGATCTGACATACCACATCAACCAATGGGCATCATAGCTGTTGCTAATGACACTAACAGCTGTAAGTTACCAAACACACCATTAATATTTATTTATTGGTAGATAGTTTTTTTTTTTTTAAAAAAAAGTAAAAAGGTTATTTTTGTAGTTTATCATACTGTAATTCCTTATTTAGTTATATAGTAACCTTTTATATGACAGGAAAGTCACATACCAAAGGGGGCTGCAAGCTTAACTAAAGCATTTGTTGACAAGTGCTAATCTTCAGAAGATGATGGGTTTGCAGTGTTCCTTTGGATAAAGAAAGATGAAGAATTCTCTCCAAGCCTTGTGCAAACACCTGGAAAGTTATAACCATAATCAGACTTGCCCAGCATGGTTAATTCATAGACTAATGCACAATGCATCTTGATATGGATTGGAATTTGCAGGAAGGTCTTTGGAACTCAGTGTCTGATAAAGATCCATTTCAAACTTCTTTTGGGTGAATGTCCCATAGCCTAAATTACTCCCTAAGGCAGTGTAGTACTAGGCATTTATGGCATCATGCACTAGGGATGGAGAGAAGTTTAATTCAATTTGCATTTATATGCATTTACAATTTGTATTTTACAAAACAGTGTGCTAACTGAAGCACAGCTATCTGTCAAAATCTGAACTTCTCTGAATTTTGCAATGCAGTAGTCCAGCAAAGTATAAAGAGTTGTATACTAAAGTGTGCCGAACAATGCTCACATTAATGAAAATTGCATATATAAATGCACAATTTTAGGAGAAATCACATGCAAAATGTAAAATTGCATGCAAAGCTTTGGAGAAAGTCACACTAAAATGTTCATGAATTGTCATGAAGACCTTTCTTTAAATTAATTCACAACATGATGTGGAAATGTGGGAAACTGAACTTAAGAGTGGAAAAATGAGAAACTGGGATAAACAGAAATTGACAAGTTTGCCCATCCATATCACACACCATTACAGTGTTATAATAATGGGGTTAGGCACATACTTCATGAAGGAACTAATGCCACCCAATTCAACGTACCTAATTCTTCTAATATAGTTACTATTGGCCTGCTCATTAGACTGCTCCATTAACTGTGTGTGTGGAGTCCCCCCCTCCCCACATCACTGCTGTTTACCTGGACTGGCCTGGGGCAGGGCAACTCCTAAATTGAGGTTTGTGTTGGATTGGCAGCAGCACTCCCATCAGTGCTACCCTCACCACCACCTAGGAATGTGGGACAAATTCTGCTTCATTCTCATTTTAATGCAAATCTACATAATTTGCACTTCCCAAAACAGTACATGATCTGAAGCACAGCTTTTTTTGAGATCCACGCTTCTCAAATTTTTGCAATACAGTTCTTCATCTCAAAATGCATATAAAATGCCTATTATTAGTGTTAAGTGTGCATATAAATGCATTGTATTAGGGAAAAATAATTGCAGAAATGTGCACTAGCAGAAGCCAGCACAAGGATTCCTGCTAGCATAATGGGACTTGGCACACAATGCTACCCCCAAATTTTCTCTGGAACATTGAGGAAACCCCCAAGGAAAAGAGAAGGGCACAAGGTTCAGCTATGCAAGGAAAATCCTTTTCTTAAAACTGCAATATTTTCATTTATATATACAGTTTTGAAGGTATCAAAATACAGTCACAGATGAAGCACCTTGCAGCTTCCTATTTTCCATTTTTTCCTCTATGTAAAGCTTAAAATTAATTTGTGTTTCCTTAGGCATCCCACAATTTTTTTAGACATAAATCAGTCAAGATTGAGTGGCTGGGGAAATAATAGAATTATTACTATTGTTACTATTATCATCAAGCGTTTTTGAACAATAAAGCAAGTAGTTCCAATGTCAATATTAGATTACTTCTTTTTTATGGTTTTATATTATAGTGTCTCTCTTTCTCTCTTTTTTAGGTGAATTATCCCCTTGTGCCCAGATGAATGGGGGCTGTCATGACTTATGTCTTCTGACCCCCGATGGCCGTGTTAATTGTTCATGTAGGGGTGAACGAATACTTACAGATGACAACAGATGTGTGCGTAAGTAATATTAATTGATAATAGCAGCAATTGGCAGTGGAGCTTGTCTCCACGCTGCCTGGGGCGTGTGTGTGTGTTGTGCACCCCAGGGGCGGGGCGAGGGATGGTGGACAAACGGAGCCCACCATGACTGCTTAGCCCCGCCACTGGAACGGCACCAGGAACAAAAGAAGGCATGAAAGCCATAGATATGGAATTTTGAACTGCAATCAGGTGAAGCAGGTTCTGACAGGGTAATTTCACAGTAAAATTTAGTTAGATTAAAATCTTACAGCATATCTAGATCCAGCAGTATTTTGCTTGTATCTGCTAAATTGTCTGGAAAATATATTGACGAAAGCTTTTGAAGCATTTATTTTATATATATGTAAGTGCTTGAATTTGCCCTTGTGCGTTCCAAGAATTATGTATGCCTTACAATTACACATAACCATGGGAGGAGTACCCAAACTTTTTCACTGCACCCTTTATCTTCTGTCTTAACCTATCTGTCTGCCAAATGTAAGACTCAGTGTAAAACTTTAGGGTAAAATGTTGGTTATAAATCAAATCAAATCAAAAACAACAATAACAATACTAATTGTTATTTGTGCATATCAACTGCACAAATGTCCAAGAGTCATGACTGGTGGCAAATAGTGGAACTACTCCTCACAGCCTGCAAACTCTCCACATACCCATTACTCTCATAAAGAGAGTGATCTAAAACCACCGGCTAGAAATGTGAAGCAGTATTTTGAAACATCCAGAAAATTAGCTGAGAAATGTAAGCGTTCTGCCTTTACCATTCTCTAAATTTTAGGACTTTTGCATCTTTCTCCAATGAAACTTTTGGCATTTTCCAAGAGTCTTTAAGTGCTGCTTGCAACTGTAAACATCAATTAAATTTACATCAATTTTTATATTTCCATATTTTGTTAATTAGTTGTATTTAATAATGTATATGATTTATTTGAATACTTCACATCAAGAGGCTATTTAAAGAGCATAGGTGACTGCTGGAATTAAAATGTTTCAAACTTTGGAATTGTGCATGTAGAGTTGATCTAAAGCAGATTTTCTTCAATAAATTAAAGTGACTGTACTATAGATATGCAGTCCTTGTTGCATTGGTGCTCCTGTTTGGCATTATAACTGAGATCAAGTGGCTCCTACAGATGATTTACAGTGATAAAAAGCATGTTAATTAAAGCTGTAGCACAGCTGCAGTGTACCACAATCGTAGAATAGCTGTGAAACTCATATCCTGTAGAGATCAATTGATCTTGTATGGACAGGCACCTGATTTGCAATGGTTCCAAGTTAATGTAATTAAAACATTAGTATTTCTTATTAACAGCTTATTTCAGTATAGACTTGGAACCACTACTAACAAACCATCAGCATATCACTGAGAGCACCTCACACAGCTGATTTGCAGTAAGTTCTAAACTGCAATTAATTTGGCAACATGTTCAAGTATTTTTACTTCCCAAAGGCATTAAGCTGTTTAACTCAGACAACTTTAGTACAGATCTTACCACTGGTTGTTAGGTAACGGATACGCTACATGGTAATACAGTGGTACCTCTAGTTACTAACTTAATTCGTTCCGGAGGTCTGTTCTTAACCTGAAACTGTTCTTAACTAGAGGTGTGCTTATGCTAATGGGGCCTCTTGCTGCTGCTGTGCCGCCGGCACACGATTTCTGTTCTCATCCTGGGGCAAAGTTCTCAACTCGAGGTAACTCTTCCAGGTTAGCTGAGTTTGTAACCTGAAGCGTTTGTAACCTGAGGCGGTTGTAACTCGAGGTACCACTGTACAGTGGTACCTCTGGTTACGTACTTAATTCATTCCGGAGGTCCGTTCTTAACCTGAAACTGTTCTTAACCTGAAGCACCACTTTAGCTAATGGGGCCTCCTGCTGCTGCTGCGCCATCTCTGCGCGATTTCAGTTCTCATCCTGAAGCAAAGTTCTTAACCCGAGGTACTATTTCTGGGTTTGCAGAGTCTGTATCCTGAAGCGTATGTAACCCGAGGTACCACTGTATATAGCTTTTCCAAGTATGCTTAAAATTTTCCATGTGTGGAGAAATGAAGGCAAGAGCACATTTTTATTGTTTTGGTATACCACCAATTTAGTGTTCTGTTCTGGTCCAAATTCATTGCTTTCAGTTCAGGTCTTGTTAATTGACAGTATGGAATCAGTAGCAAATAGTAGTGGTTTTTATGGTTGGCATAAGAGGGTGGAATTCAACATATTGCTAAGCTGATTATTCCATCAATTCAAGCATTTAAGTTGGCCAGGCAGGTCCATCTCCCCTCTCCTTCCCCTTCTTCCGATCCTCCCAGAACTGATTGGTGGGCACATAGGGGAAAGAGAGAGGAGACTCCTTGCTGTGGCTCCTGCTAGTCCAACTATTTAGTTGAAGAGTCGGCCCCTCCCAACTCTACAATTCTATGATTCCATTATTCCAAAACTAGTCATTCTTAATTGAATAGAAAATGAAATGATTCAGGGTTTCAGAACATCATGAAATTGGAAATTACAAATGTGTGTGTGTGTGTGTGTGTGTGTGTGTGTGTGTGTGTTTTCATAGCAGCATGGTTTCTATTTCTCCATGGCTTGGGTCCAGGGCACTCTGAAGTGGAATATTTGCAGTCTGAAATACACATATTTCACAAATATGTGAAACACAATATATACACAAATATATATATATATGTAATATATATTTAGTTAGTTACAGAATTGCCATTTGCTGTTGCACCATTACTTTGAACTTCTGTATTTTGTTTTAACACTTGTTTTGATCTTCTTTCTTTTCTTTTTTCTTTTGCTTAGACTGTGTATATTTCCACCCTGGGAACTTTGGGTGAAGGGCAGATTATTCATACTTTAAATAAACAAACAAACAAACAAACAAACAAACAAACAAACTTATGCTTGCTTTTCTGTTGTTCACTCTTTCAGCTAAAAACTCCTCATGCAACTTTTACTCTGAGTTTGAATGCGGAAATGGAGAATGCATTGATTACCAGCTGTCCTGCGATGGCATCGCCCATTGTAAAGACAAGTCTGATGAGAAGTTATTTTATTGTGGTAAGATCCTTTTATCTCATTGGGTTACAATGCCATATCTTGTTTCCATGTAATGTTTCTGACCAGCCATATAAGCTGATTCATAGTTTATTGACTCCGCTCCAAATTCCAAAACTTACTCTCATCTAGCCATGTTAATAGGAAGGTTATGTAAATAAAATAATAGTCTTTGTATTTTAATTTACCAGAAAATAGAAGCTGTCGAAGAGGCTTTAAATCTTGTTCTAACCGTCGCTGTATTACAACTGATCAAGTGTGCGATGGCAAAAATGACTGTGGTGATGGGTCTGATGAAATAGGCTGTGAAGGTACTTCTTTTGTTTGTTTCTTTTCCTGCAGTATAATGTTTATGAATTCTAGTATTTATTAAATTTCAAGAATCTGTGAGTGCCCCGAACCAATGACCAAATATTTATTTTCATTGACTACCAATAAAAGTCATATCTGAACTCCAGAATTATAATTCAACACCACCATCCCACCCCCAATTCCAGTCAAATATTTCAGTCAACATATTTTGTTGAATAAGTGGTATGTAGAAATAAGCGTCTGCAGGCGTTTTTCACTTTCAGCAGCAGTCCTACCTGTGCAAAATAGGCCTCTGTAGATGAAAACCGAGCAGTTCAGAGTGCAAACCCAATACTACTACATTGTGCACTGTTTACCAATGTTGTGTGAGATTGATTTCAGAAATCCCTGAGTCTCCACCCCAGTGAATAGTATTGTGAATATTGTTGTTGGTTCAATTACCGATGTGTCTACTGTAGTTCTACTTTGTGGAGAAATATCTCAGACACTTACCTTATTTCTACCCTATAATTCTATCTTACTTCATTTAATTTCTGTCTGGCTTAACCAGTGAAAAAGCAGACTCAAGACTGTAACTTTGGCAAATCACCTTTTTTTTTTTTAGTGCACAAAGTGCAATGGCATTGTGAAATGATAGGTTTGTAGAACATACAGAAAATAAAACTAATTCTGTGAGGTGAAATATCTAAAAAGAAAGTAACGTAAGGCAACTTGCATATGATAATATTTAAAGCATCTCAAATCAATTGGTTATAGTTGGATGGGGAAGAGAGTAACTGGGACCACTGTTTCATCAGCGATTCTTCAGGCAGGGCACTTTGGCACACTCCAGTGCTGGCTTGCAAAAAATGTGTTATGCTTTCCCCTTTGTTTTTTGCTTTACAATTGTTTGCTGAGACTCTTGCCATGATGCCACGGTCTCAATTAGTCTCACAGAAAGCAGCACAAAATTGCAGAAAAGTCGCAAGCAGTTTATATAAAAATGGCAGACATAATGCCATCCATCTTAATCCACCATGGGTGCTCTGCTAAACCTATCATAACTACTGGGTATTTAGGCCAAGTAGGGCCGAGATTAGCACAATTGGATACACATTATTTTACAGAAATATGTCCCTTTTCAGCTTCTCTCAGCTCAAGCTGATCAATATCGCTGCTTTTCTTTTCAGACTTGGAGGTAGAGACTTAGTAATGCACAGCATCTTCCTTAAACATGCAGAAAAGGGCTGCAATTAGAATAATAGGATCATAGAATTGTAGAGGTGGAAGGGGCTATGAGGGTCATCTTGTACAACCCCCTACAATGCAGGGATCTTTCACCCAGGAAAATAATGGACTGTGGGATGAAGAAGCAAGGGGTATATAAAATGCCACAGGGGTATTTGCTTGCGTCTTGAACAGGCCCACCCTAAAATGTGCTTTTCTGGGCTGTGGTCATGATGTGTGTGACTGCAGAGCCGTCTTTCCCATTAGATTTACTGGCGCATTGCGCCAGGGTGCTGACCTCTCAGGGGCACCCCAGCAAGTGGGGGAACTGTGCAGCTTTGCTGGCGGCCTCCCCTTTCCCTCCTCCACACCCGCCAGCTGCGCCCCATCAATCATATGGCTGGTGGGTGTGCAGCTTTCTTCCCAAACCCCCGTGGGAGGAGAGCGATTCCAGCAGAGGCTTGGAAAAAGGTCAACAACTCTGGGAAATGGGGGGTGGGGCGCCGGAGGGATCTTTGCACCATAGCACCGGATATGCTTAAGACGGCCCTGTGTAACTTGTTACTTTTAAACAACACACATTTAAGCGTTATAATTAATTTAGTAGCGACTTTAAACTTAAGTATTCCAAACCTTGCAAGTTATGTGTATATCTTTCTTTCTTACTCCCCACCCACCAAACACTTCACCCTGTAGTTTCAGGATGTACTTCAACAGAATTTCACTGTGCAGATGGAACTTGCATTGCAAAATCAGCGCAATGCAATCAGATTGTGGACTGTTTGGATGCTTCTGATGAGAAAAACTGCAGTAAGGAATTTAGTTTTTTTCCCATTTGTAACTGTTTCTTATACAATACTAATATTTAACTGTAAGTTTAATTTGTGTGATGTAATTCAATTGGTAACAGGCAATGCTGTGATTGTGGGAGCTAAATTAAGCAACCACTGTCAAAGAAATCACAGTGATGAGATCCACACTGAAAAGAATATATTCTAATGTAAGCCCATTCCGTTTTGTGTACCTCAGATAGCACAGACTGTGCTCACTTCTATAAACTTGGAGTCAAATCTTCAGGATTTATTAGCTGTAATTTTACATCACTTTGTATACTACCAGAATGGATGTGTGATGGATCTAATGACTGTGGAGATTATACAGATGAACTTAAATGCCCAGGTAATTATGGAAATAAAAATAATTTCTATATTTATTCATGATAAAGAATTATTCATTAGTGGCATTGTTACTTTATTGTATGTTGAGTTTCTCTTTGACAAACCTATATATGGAACACTCCTGCATATAGGAGGAAGTGGCAATGTTGGTATTCCTTCAGTGCTCTGAGAAACTGGTCTGGACAGCTGAGCAACTGTCCAAAAGGATGCAGAAGGTGGCATGGCTACATGGGGAAGAGAAAATGGGCAAATATTGCCTCTTCCCTTTCTCCTGTGGGAGCCTTTAATGGATCAAAACCCCTTCCATGAATGAAAGGAGCCCTTCTATTTAGTGGATTGAACCCAGATAATCTTTTCTATGTATATTTCATCCAAAATTCCATGACTACCAGAAACAAATTGCTTCTTTTATTTTATTTGCAGTTCGAAACAAGCATACATGTGAAGAAAATTATTTTAGTTGTCCAAGTGGGAGGTGTATTTTGAATACCTGGGTATGTGATGGTCAAAAAGATTGTGAAGATGGAAGTGATGAATTGCACTGTGGTTAGTATCTTACCTCACTGTTGTTAGTATCTTATCTTTGAACCATGGATGTTTGTGCAAAGGAGATGTCAATTGAAATCTCTGCAAGAAAAAGAATACAATTAAACTAAACTGGTATTTTAACAAATCTCAATGAACAGCTTGAAATCCTGCAAATTATATAGGCATGATACATAGCAAACACTTTATTGTATGATTTGGTCATTTAGGCTCTAATCATATACATATATACCTAGATTGTAATCTAGTATAGCTCTGTAGTGAGTGGTGCAGTTAGGATCTTTGCCCTAACTGTCTAGCCCCCTGCAAAGACCACCAGAGAGCAGCATAAAATAAGTCATATAAAATCTGATAATGGTGGGATGGAGGAGAAAGATATGTTGTGTGCCACGCAACTGAAATAATACATGTTGACTTCTAAAGGAGGGATGCAAGAAGACCATTCATTCCAGAGTCTAAAATTACCTAGGGGTTGACTTTGATGTGACATGTATAGGATTCTGCTGTTAGGTTCCTTTGCTAGAGATCAACAAACATAAATATATTTTGGTGTGATTAGAGTATGCAGAGGAGGTGGAGGGGAAGGAGATGATTTCCACAAATTATTCCTTGCTACTTTAGTCTCCTGAAAAGCTGTTCTGGGGGGATGGAGAACTTTCTGGAACAATGAGGGACATATCAGTGGAGGCTGCAGAAGGACAGATAATCAAAATCTGCCTTGCTGCAGGACTCCTCTACAATTTCAATGGGTTTGATATGTATTACTATGGTGTAATGTCCCTTACTGAATATTTAGTCACTCAGAGAACTTTGCCATTTTTCTTGTGAGAACCTATATATATATTTATTACTGTTAGATTGCACAGAACGATATAAGTTCAAGCTGTTAAGAAAGTTTGTAATTATTTTGATCTTAGAGCTGTTTTGTTTTTTTACAATATGTTCGTAAAAACTTAAAATCCCTTAAGTAGTGGGCAAAAGTATTCACATAATATGTTGTAGGATATTTGTTTAACATAAAAGTACATTTTTAAATGCTTGTTGGAAGGCATGCATATGTGTCTTTTTCTCTATGTAGCTGTTTTTGAATAGTAGAACAAGAATTATTTTTATTTACGTTTGTTAAAGATGGGAGGTAGTTTATAATGTGATTTAAAGATATATAAACAAGCTTAACATTGCCTGGAAGAGCTGAGCAAAATTCCATTGGCGATTTAGGAATTTTGAAGGGAATTTCCAGATGGGCAATATGTGAAATGAACTTCATCGGAAATTTCTAGGAAGAATTTTGCTTGTCAGTAGTTGGGGGGGGGGAACATGCTAGATTTTTTTTCATAGTGTTGATATTGAATCTGTTCCTATTGAATATATGCAACACCTATCATTTACATGCCCTTGCAGATTCCTCTTGTTCATGGAATCAGTTTGCTTGTTCTGAAAATAAGTGTATCTCTAAACAATGGATTTGTGATGGGGAGGATGATTGTGGAAATGGCTTGGATGAAAGCAAACCTATATGTGGTGAGTACTACAGTGATACAAATATGAGCTTGGGGTGCACATTTCAAAATTACTTGGCCCTAGCCTCTTCATTCAGTCAACTCAATGAACAACCACCAGAAATAAGTATTGGAGCGTTATCATATTCTGTAGGACATAAGAAGTATATGTAATATTTGGTATCCCTTATAAGACATGTGGTATTGTGCAGTAATAAGAACTTGATGAGCAATATCCAAGTTCCTTGAACCAGTTGTGGCTGGTGGGGCTGTGCAGGCGCAGCTGTGTTGCTCTTCTGACTTCCCAATGACGCACATCACTGCCAGTTACTGAGAAGGAAGGAAAAGGCAGTAAGGAGCTCAGCACAGTGTAACACAGAAGTGGACACAACCCTACAATCTCAATGTTGCGCCTACACTGTCCCTGCTGAGCAGTGCAGTCCCTGACTGTATTGTCTTTGTTGTTTGACTTCAGATTTTAGAAATCATTAAAGAAAATTGTAGTATATGTTATTTTATTTTTTAACAAGTCAGATCAGAATATAACTTTTGTACATAACAAATAAAATTAAAATCATACCATTCCCCCCCCCCCAGGCTCCGTAACCTGTGCCTCAGACATGTTCAGCTGCTTAGGTTCCTATGCCTGTGTTCCTCAGCACTGGCTTTGTGATGGTGAAAGAGACTGTCCGAATGGAAGTGATGAGCTTGCCACAGCAGGATGTGGTATGAACCATTTTGCAACATACATAAATAAGATGAGGGTTGCTGTATTTATCTGTACCACTGTATTGGTGGCTGACAGTAACTTGACATTTTCTCTTTATAAGTTGGTGGTTCACTGTCTTGCACTCCATTTTCTTTCTCTTAGCTCCTAATAATACTTGTGACGAAAATACTTTCACATGCCACAATAAAGTCTGCATTCCCAAGCAGTTTGTATGTGACCATGATAATGACTGTGGAGATGGATCGGATGAATCGCTAGAATGTGGCAAGTATAATTTTTTACACCTGGAAGCTTCAGCAAGGAAGGAGGCACTCTTAAGATACTTTTGGGGCTATGTCATTTGGGGCTTTAATGTGAGCACTGTGAAGTGGGTGTGGACACAAACTGGTAACCAGTACAGCTGTTTTAAAACTGGAGCTATATGAGTTTGAAATGAAAAAATAGACAGTAATCTGGCTGCTTCATTTTGAACCAGTTGAAATTTCCAAGTTCCCAAAGAAATAAGTTCCAAAGGAATGTGCTTACTTTTGCTTTTTCTAATATATTTTCCCCTGAAATATTTTCCCCTGAAATAAGTTTCCCTAAAATAAGGCATTAGTAGTAGTACATTGGTGCACTATAAATGGAGCATTGTGAGAAGCTTAGGCTGCAATCCTATGCACACCTGGGAGAAAGTCTGTTAAATTCAATGTGAGTTACTGAGGACACCTGTGTGAGATTGCACTGTTAATCTATGATACAGAGACAGGTCTTAATGCTGAAGTTTGTGTGCTCTGTATCTGTCTGCTGACAAGGATAAACTCCCCACAAATAGAATAAAATCGTTTGAAGAAAGTAAGTTAACAGGTTTTAAATTTCTTCTTCTTCTAAGGAAGCAGTGCTCATATTCCTTTAAGATTTCTGTAGAGAAAATCTTTGCCTTTTCAGAGCAATTTGTCAATGTATTAAAATGGTTTCTAAGAAGCACCAGATATTTGATCTCTTCAATATGTCCTATTTGACAGAATGTGGAATCCAGTCAACTTTAAATAGACCATGGAGTTATCATTTATAAATAAGTCGCTATGTATTTCTCTTGAAAATAAACATTTCACATTTACCAGTAAAATCAAAGAACAAGAGGGTAAACAGGTATTTCTTTGCTGTGGATAGAGTTTTGGATTTGGAAATTTCAGAGCTTGGGATAAATTGGAACTGAGCCATAATACTTATTGGGTGGCTTCAGCCAGGTTACTGCTTAACTCACAGCAGAATAATTTTGAGTAAAGAAACTCTAATCTGACAAATGTATTGGATAGTATCTCCTAGAGGGGTGAATGGCACTATTTAGCGGGAAGAAATCCCAATGAAAATCTTTGTTATTATATATTTTCATGGCTGTGTATTTGTATATAGTTTAAAATTTTATATATGGATATTTTATGATGGCCTATACTTGTAATGCCTAATAAATGTTTGGCAAAGTAAGTAAGAAAATTTATTATTTTAAACTCAAACCCTTTATATTTGTCAGATCAGACACATTTCTAGTCTGTCTTCAAAAACTAGTTTCAGTGTAGTATTCTAGGTCATGTGAGCCTAGGCTACAGCCATGTTGCAGACATGTCCCAACCCTATCATATTTAGCAGAGATCCAGAAACTGTTAAATCTGCTACTGTAGTTGCTCATGAAGAATTGTAAGCCCTGTGTGGCCTGTTTCATGGTTGGAGACTGTTCTGCTTTGTCAGAGTAGTTACAACAGCTTCCAGCCATGGAATCGGGTGTTGTGGCCCTGTAGCTCCTTGCTAAAAGCTGTTGAAACTGCTCCTTTTGGCCATACCCGGGTCACCTGTAGAGGCACAGCAGCAGAGAAGGAGGTGGATAGTTTGGTCACCACTATGGCTGAAGTTTGCATCTGCTAAGGAAGACATCTGCAAAGTACTTTGAAATGTTCTATGGATCAGCTCCTGTTTGAAAAAGATAGATAGTACCTTTTTTGGAATATAAATATTAGAGGTCTACATTATTAATGTTTGGCCACTCTTTTTTAGGCTATCGTCACTGTAATCCTGGAGAATTCAGCTGTGCTGATGGAAGATGCCTGTTAAATTCTCAGTGGCAATGTGATGGAGATTTTGATTGTCCAGACCATTCTGATGAACATCCAATTAACATAAAATGCAGAAGCGCAGGTTCAGCCTTTAAAATATCTTTACAATTAAATATATGTGTAAAATAATTTAGCATTGTTGTTAAATAATAATGTAGTTTTCAGTAAAATTTGGTATTTGTGGAGTGTTGAGAGAACATTCAGGCCACAAAGAACTAAGGGAGGATCAGGCTCTCAAATTGTCCAACCCAGGGCTAGTAACGTAATTGCACAGCAAAACTGTAAGCCTTGCCCTAACTCTGTTCAAAATCTTGAACGCCAAAACTACAATTGCATCCTGAAAACTGCAGGTGTGCAACGTTGCATATTTGCAAGGAACACAAGTCCTCGGTAGTTCCTCCACCCTCAGAAGCTCAGGGGTTGGTGAGCTGATCTGTGGTGGTTCCAGGGCAAGTTCCAGAAAGGAGCACTGGATGAGAGTTTCTCAGCCCCCTGGATCTTAAGCTGTGGGGTGCTGCAGGGCTTGTTGTTGTTGTTGATTCTCCCTATGCTTTGATCTTCCTGCAGAGGCAGGACCCACTGTTCCATATTTTGCAACATGAAGGCCTTTTCCCTCTTTATGCTAAATAGTTGATAGACAGGAGGGAACTCAAAGGGCCAGATGAAATCCAGCTGAGGGCCACACTTGGCCTATACATATAGGTGTTAGAGGAAAGGAAATATAGACAGAACTTGTATTTACTATTTGAAACAAACCAGCAGTATGTTTATGACTAATCATAGTTACACTGACTGGTGATGCAGTCCAGTGAAATTGATGGCAAACTTTCTATAAATGGAAATGTTGCTGCGGGATATGTAAACAGAAAATGAAAGGGCTGGACTGAATTTTCACGAATGATCTGTTTATAAATTAAGATGCAGCCCACATGTTAACCCTGACACATCTCAACGTGTTCATTGCCATCCATTTGTGTCCTTTCCCTCTTGTTTCTTATTTTTAGAACAGTCATGCAACAGTTCCTTTTTTATGTGCAAAAATGGCAAGTGTATTCCCCAAGAAAATGTTTGTGATACTAAACAAGATTGTGGTGATGGATCGGATGAGAGAAACTGCCATATTAACGAATGCTTGAGTAAGAAAGTCAGTGGCTGTTCTCAAGATTGTCAAGATCTTCCTGTTGGGTACAAGGTTGGTAGTCCTGGTGTGTAAAATAGTACGTTATAAATAGAGTTTTAAATCTTAAATTTGACTTGCATATGTACCATAAACATTAGAATTTGACACTTCCTGGAAAAGAGAGCACACCTTGTGCTCACCAGCTTTTGCTATTCCATTGATATAATACAGAGGGTATAAGACTGTATGACTAATACTAGATTTTGTTTAGAGCTTTTGTAAATTAGCATGAAGACTGAGCTTGATTATACTCACCTTTTTGAAGTGGGAGGGGGGGATGAAATTTCACAATACTAGCCCATTGGCTTCCCCAGTACTTGTGTATGAATGCTTCTAGCACCCTATGTCTAATGACTGGGAAATGAAGAGAAAAGTATGAGAGAAAAGTAGAAGATAAAAGATTGGGAGGAAAGAATTAGAGGTGGTGTGAGGAATATTTTCCCCTAAGGTTCTTTAAAGCATCTAAGGGAAGGTCTATCTGTATGTGTATGTATGTGATGGGGGGAGCAGAAGCTGCTGAAAAATATTTCTACCTGCTAGTCGAATATGACTGGTATGAAAAGTTAGGTTCCTCTTCTCTGCCCTGCTTTGGCCCTGGAAAGAGCAGGATGGTAAATATTAGTGTAGCATTTAGCAGTGGAGACAAGGAGATCACAGTCACCTGTATGCTTTGGGTAGATCTTCACAGTCCACATCTAACTTGTATCCTAAAACCTTGCTACCTCTTCTCCTTCATAAAGTGGGCTTCGGAATTTCTTACAGAAACATGCAGCAGAAATATAAAACTTCTGCTATGGAAAACCACCTGGAGAGGACGACTTGGTCTGAATTGTCATTTAAAAGTTATTTTAGATGTTATATTACTAGGTTTTAAACAACATTTTGATCACATTGATACAGTGCCTGTGCAAGGAAGAAAGCAGCTACCCTTAGGATGTCTGATGTATAATTTGCTTTTATTTTTCCTTGTAGTGTAAATGCTGGCCTGGCTTCCACATGAAGGATGATGGCAAAACATGTGTGGATATTGATGAATGTTTGTCTGGCTTTCCGTGCAGCCAGCAGTGCGTCAATACATATGGCACCTACAAATGTTTGTGTGCAGATGGTTATGAGGTGCAACCTAATAACCCAAATGGCTGCAAGTCACTTTCAGGTATCATATGCTTCCTTGGCTTCCAGAATATTACTGACTCAGTGCAGTTAAGCTTAGTCATAACTAAGTCCCATGGAAAGCAATGCAACTTAAGTTAGTTTTGACATTTTCTTTTAGTCATGCAGGTTTAAGACCTAAACATACTTTGTTCAAATCAAATTAACTGTGTAATGCACAATGCATTAAATTTTCCAGTACTAACCAAACTGTCTTAAGGCATACTTCTTCTTAGGTAAAAATAGATGTTTGTCCAGATGTGAGCATCTTGTCCCATCATTTGTTTCACATTATGGGATTGGAACTAGAGAAAAGCATGTGAAAGGGTGCTGGAGGAAGCTGACTTTCCTTCCCCCTTTGCCCCGGCAGCTCCTCCATAAATCCTCTCCTGAGAGTCAGCTAAATGGGGCCTACTGAATGGGACAGGCTGTGGTGTGGGGGCCGAGGAGGAAGGAGGGTCCCTGGAAATTGAACGGATGCACCTTTCACAAGCAGGAGAGGGCTAGTGGGAATAGAATTAATGCAAATGGTCTTTAATGTTCAGTAGGCCCAGTTGCAAGAGACATGTATTGTTGGGAAATTAGAGGTAAACATTCCACAAAATGGAAGAAACAGGCCAGGAGTGATCATGGCAACACCATCATTCTACATGCCATTTGAGTAGCCCAGAACTGATTTGCAAAACTGACTCTCTGAAAATCTGTCACTCTGAAAATCAGGGCTTAGAGTGGTTTGAATTTGCTCAGCATTCCTTTTATTGTAAATTTCTTAAATATTATTCTAAGGTTGTGCTGAGAATAACTTACTAGGAAGTTCCAATAAAATTAATGGGGCTTCTTTGTGATTACACATGTATAGTATTGCACTATAAATGTATTTTTTAATGTACAGTAGCTCCAAGTATGCTTCACGTGCACTTCATTTACAGAAATTTTGAATTATTAAAATGTAACTTAAATGTATTTTCAGAACTATTCAGCTCACTACTCGCTGAAAATTCTGGCATGCATTAATTTGGTCCTCTCTGACTTTAGAATTTTCCCCTTTCTTAATGTCAACTGTTACTTATCACCTATTTGTCCCTTAAAAGCCAGGCTGAGTAGCTGTGCTTAAATTCATTTTGGAATTGAAATTATTGAGAGTGCTAATACATTTTCTGTACTACAAAGGCTAAATTAAAGTACTCTGAAAGAAATGCTAATTGAATCTCTTGTTCAGATTATGACGCATCATTGATCTTACTTGAAATATTATGCTTTTAATGTTTCTTTCATCCACAACACTGTTCACAGCATGTAGCATTTTATTTTTCACTACTTGTATTTCTTTTCTTGAAGCTCCATAAATTAACTTAAATGCTAACATAGTATTTTTCTCCTTTCGCTATATTTAGATGAAGAACCTTTTTTAATTCTGGCTGACCATCATGAAATCAGAAAAATCAGTACTGATGGATCCAACTACACTTCATTGAAACAGGTACAATTCCAATTATCATCTAATTAATACTTAATAATCTTAATACTCATTGCTGTTTAGAATGCTTGATGAACATAAAACCACAGTCTTAACTGCACTCCATAGCACAGGATAAGCTATGGACAAGGTTGGCTGTGAGCATTAAAAGTCTGTAATTCAGTTGTTGTATTTCTAGTAACTGTAAAGGGCTATAATAAATGAGGTTTCTCTTTATTACACTTTCCTTTGTCACCTTACTTAATTATGTGAATGGACCACTTGACCTGATACAAATATGTATATGTTAAATCTAATTAGTATTAAGGTCCCAATATCCTGAGTAGCCATACCTGCTGAAATGTTTTTTTCCTACAAATAAAGTTCCACTACCAGCGTCTATTTTCATGAGCACCAGTCATCATGATATCATGTGTTATCCTACTCTAATAAGACCCATATTTCTACTGTGAATTGCAACCCATTTTGTAAATGTATACTCATGGTAAGTATTTCTGCTAGAAATACTGGACCATGTATTCCAAATGCACAGTTTTTAATGGACATTTTTTTCTGGAGGGCATAAATATTAAAATATCAGTTGATTGGAATTAGAATATGTTAAAATTTTGTGTTTGTGTTTGGTTTTTTTTTTAAGTTGACCAATGTTTAAGTTGTTTCAATGCCTCCTACTGACTCTCTTGATATTCGGAATCTGTATCTTTCTTTAAGAATTTATAAAGCACCTAAGCCAGCTTGGCATACTCAAAGGATGAATTCTTTCAAAATCCTGTCAATTTTGTCAAGAACATTTGATTCATTAACTGTGAGATACTATGAACAGCATCTATTCTCCGTTCCTGGAGAACCCCCCCCCCTTTCCCCTCAGAGCTTGTTCTCAGAAACTACATCTGAGAGTTCCCAATTTGAGTGTTATGTGATCTAACTTCACACTTCTAATGGAATCCTGAATAATTTCTCCTGCACCTGCTTTTGCACCTCAATAGGCAAACAAAGAGGCAGGCACATAAGATGGGGTTTAACTGGGACACTTTTATTTAGATCTTAAATTGAAATTAGCAGAGGGGGATGACCATGGGGCAAGAACTAACTTAACTGTATAACTGTAGCCATTGGGTGACCCGCCCTTGCCGAAGGAATTAAGGCACGGCTTCCTAGCCTGCCCCAATTCCCAGGCAACACCCTGAAGGTGAGGAAGCCTTATCCCTGGGACTGCAGAACCCCAGGTCGAGGCTCCTATCTCACCCTCTGAACCGCAGAATCCGAGAAGTGAGCCCCGCGGGCCAACCCATCATCTTAAAGGTGCCTAAAGGGCATCAACATGCCCAAACCAAACTACCGTATATACTCGAGTATAAGCCGACTTTTTCAGTACATTTTTTAGGCTGAAAAAGTCCCCCTCAGCTTGTACTCGAGTGATGGTCCTTTCAGGCTGCTCCTTCCTACGCCGCCTTTGCCACTGTTGGCAGCAGTGGAGGAGGAATGAGCAGCCCGAAAGCAGCCCTTTCAGGCTGCTTGTTCTTCCTCTGCCGCTGCAGCCACCACCAGGTTTGTGGTGTGGTGAACCAGCTTATACTCGAGTCAATAGGTTTTCACAGTTTTTTGTGCTAAAATTAGGTGCCTCGGCTTATATTCGGGTCAGCTTATACTTGAGTATATATGGTATTTATTTTCCCACACCTAAACTGCCACTGAAAGGGGACAAATCTCTAGGGGCTATAACATAAGGGCTCCCAATGCCAAGACAGCACTCAAAACAGGTCAGGTGACAGTGGCTGCGTATAGGTTGCTTAGGATCCTCCTGCAGAGGATGTTGCCTTTCAGTCTAAAATTCCATTTAAATGTCATCCACTTAAACTAGCACTACATCTAACTGAATCATTTGAATATCCCTGCCATTAAGTTATAGGACCTAGAAGGAATATTGCAAGAGCTCTGAAGCAATCTTGTCCAAGTATACTGTATCCTTGCAGACATAAATAGATTGGAACCATGCTAAATCAGTTGCAGTACATTGGGGGGGGGGGAATTCCCTAATACTACTACTACTACTACTACTACTAATAATAATTTATTATTTATACCCCGCCCATCTGGCTGGGCCTCCCCAGCCACTCTGGGCGGCTTCCATAGAAACCAAAAATACACTAAAATATCACATGTTGAAAACTTCCCTGAACAGGGCTGCCTTAAGATGTCTTCTGAATGTCAGGTAGTTGTTTATCGCTTTGACATCTCGTGGGAGGGCGTTCCACAGGGCGGGCGCCACTACCGAGAAGGCCCTCTGCCTGGTTCCCTGTAGCTTTGCTTCTTGCAATGAGGGAACCGCCAGAAGGCCCTCGGCGCTGGACCTCAGCATCTGGGCAGAATGATGGGGGCCCTCGGCGCTGGACCTCAGCGTCTGGGCAGAATGATGGGGGTGGAGACGCTCCTTCAGGTATACTGGACTGAGGCCGTTTAGGGCTTTAAAGGTCAGCACCAGCACTTTGAATTGTGCTCAGAAACGTACTGGGAGCCAATGTAGGTCTTTCAAGACCGGTGTTATATGGTCTCGGCGGCCACCCCCAGTCACCAGTCTAGCTGCCGCATTCTGGATTAGTTGTAGTTTCCGAGTCACCTTCAAAGGTAGCCCCACGTAGAGCGCATTGCAGTAGTCACGTAGAGCGCATTGCAGTAGTCCAAGCGGGAGATAACCAGAGCATGCACCACTCTGGCGAGACAGTCCGCAGGCAGATAGGGTCTCAGCCTACGTACCAGATGGAGCTGGTAAACAACTGCCCTGGACACAGATTTGACCTGTGCCTCCATGGACAGCTGTGAGTCCAAAATGACTCCCAGGCTGCACACCTGGTCCTTCAGGGGCACAGTTACCCCATTCAGGACCAGGGAATCCTCCACACCTGCCCACCTCCTGTCCCCAAAAACAGTACTTCTGTCTTGTCAGGATTCAATCTCAATCTGTTAGCTGCCATCCATCCTCCAACCGCCTCCAGACACTCACACAGGACCTTCACCGCCTTCACTGGTTCTGATTTAAAAGAGAGGTAGAGCTGGGTATCATCTCATACTGATGAACACCCAGCCCAAACCTCCTGATGATCTCTCCCAGCGGCTGCATGTAAATGTTGAAAAGCATGGGGGAGAGGACAGAACCCCGAGGCACCCCACAAGTGAGAGCCCAGGGGTCTGAACACTCATCCCCCACCACCACTTTCTGAACACGACCCAGGAGGAAGGAGCGGAACCACTGTATGACAGTGCCCCAGCTCCCAGCCCCTCAAGACGGTCCAGAAGGATGTTATGGTCGATGGTATCAAACGCCGCTGAGAGATCCAGCAGAACTAGGAAACAGCTCTCACCTTTGTCACTAGCCTGCCGGAGATCATCAACCAGTGTGACCAAGGCAGTTTCAGTCCCATGATGAGGCCTGAATCCCGACTGGAAGGGATCCAAATGGTCCGCTTCTTCCAGGCGTGCCTGGAGTTGTTCAGCAACCACTCGCTCAATCACCTTGCCCAAGAATGGAAGATTTGAGACTGGGCGATAGTTGGCCATCGTGGCCGTATCTAAAGATGGTTTTAATAACCGCTTCTTTCAGCGGGTCTGGGAAGGCTCCCTCACGGAGGGAAGCATTCACCACCCCTTCTTCCATTCATTATTATTTCACAAAGTCCATTATCCTTTGTGTTTGATTCCTGTTATATTCTTTTTAAAGATCCAGAATGTGGTTCATAGATTTTGTTAGCTGCCAAAAATTCAGAACTTTAGGAGATCAAAAGTCCTGGAAAATGGCCTTGCAGCCAGGTTGGACACTCCCCCCCCCCCCGAAATTGTGGAATTCCAGGTGTTTCGTAGATGTGCTTCAATGTGCTTTTTTTTTTGTACAAACCTTACTGCTTTCTGACTTGGAAAAAAAATTTGTAACACATAAATTAACTTAAAGGGGAAGTTAATTTCAGGTTATTTATAGTTATCAGTTTAAATAACATGTGAGTGCCAAAATCGAGCAGTCTCATTTCAGCATCATGTTCTATTAAAAGATATAAATCAAACTTGAAAATATACAAGACATATATTATACAGTTATATACACTTTTGATTATTGAGTTATATACACTTTGATTATTTATCTTGTCAGAGTTGTCATCTTTGTTGTATTAAATGGCTTATGGAAAAACCTGGTTAATTATTTTTTCCTTTTCAGGGTCTGAACAATGTGATTGCAGTAGACTTTGATTACAAAGAGGAGTTCGTCTATTGGATTGATTCCAGCAGGCCAAATGGCAGTAGAATAAACAGAATGAATCTGAATGGAAATGATGTCAAGGTGATTGGAGAGTAATCATGGAATTATAAACATTATTTGGGTTCCTACTTAATACTATTATATGCCAAATAGGGTTATACATTTGCACAACTGAAGCTAGTAAGAATTATTATAAATACAAAATAGCATATCTGTTCTTTATTTTTATTTTTTTACTAAAGATCAACTGGGCTCAAATCGTGCAGATAGTTTATTCAGCTAATACATGTCCAGTTAAATGTGTGGTTAGGTAATTCTAATAGCAAATAAAAATGAAGATACCGTTACAAAACTGTATGCTGTATGTCACAATATGATTGAATGAAGTCAAAGCAGCTTGTTTTATTTGATGGGTTAGAAAAGTCATTTAAGGATGCTGATTGAATTTATCCTGTATGTTTGCAACTTATTTTTCTTAACAAGTTATTGGTGCAAAGAGTTTTTAAGCCCTGTGCCTTGCTTGCGGGGCTCTGGGACAGTTGTACAAGGTCTCAGGATACTCCTGCAATCAGTGCTTTTTCCCAGGGGGTACTCAAGGGTACAGGGACACGGGTGGCACTGTGGGTTAAATCACAGAGCCTAGGACTTGCTGATCAGAAGGTTGGTGGTTTGAATCCCTGTGACGGGGTGAGCTCCCGTTGCTCGGTCCCTGCTCCTGCCAACCTAGCAGTTGAAAGCACGTCAAAGTGCAAGTAGATAAATAGGTACCGCTCTGGTGGGAAGGTAAACGGTGTTTCCGTGCGCTGCTCTGGTTCACCAGAAGCAGCTTAGTCATGCTGGCCACATGACCCGGAAGCTATACGCCGGCTCCCTCGGCAAATAAAGCGAGATGAGCACTGCAACCCCAGAGCCGGCCACGACTGGACCTAATGGTCAGGGGTCCCTTTACCTTTACCATTTTACTCAAGTGTACACAGTACCAGCACCTCTTTTGTTGTTGTTAAACTGTAACAACTTCATGGCGCTTACTGTAACAACTTCATGGTGAGTGCCAGCACCTATTTTTCTAGCGGGGGAAAACCACTGCCTGCGATACCTTGTAAGATCTCAGATGGCCTCTGTGCGGGATGATGAATGTGTGGCCTTACTATTAGGTGCAGAAGTTGTAAATGAAGTGGCAGTGGTACAGCCCATCCCACGCAAGGCCACAGCTGTAACTGGATAGTTGCCCTTGATAGCTTCAGCATCCTGTATGGTACACTTGTTGAATGATCAAAATTAAGTTCAAATCTAAAGTTTTGTTTTTTTAATCTCATCCCATTTTTGAGTTATGAGGGTTTGAAATTCCAAAAAAAAAGGAAAAAGGAAAATTTTGGCCTTGCCAGACTACACAAAAGCCTTAAAAACCCAGCCCGGATATTTCAAAACTAAAAATACTGATCTCTTCAGAACTTCATGGGCTTTAATATGATATGTCACATGATGGGCTTTAGATTTCAAAGTTAAATTACAAAATTTAAAAAGTGATTAAAAATGAATATGATTTTTAAAAAATCAAAAATATATATTAATATTTCTAAGAGCTACTTGCAAAATTTAATATTGGGATCTCAATGAGATCACATTTTAAAAAAATATTTTGTACATACATGTCTGCCGTATTTGGGTTCTGTTTAGGATCTTGGAGTAAATATAACAGAATAAACAAGGCTTAAACCTATAATATCAGTCATTTCATATCAGGCATTTCTTTAGAAAGTTACTCAGTTAAAAGGCATTTGAAAAGCTAGTCAGGGTTTTCTTTTAAAAATGTGTTCGAAACCAGAGTGATAGAATTAACAATAATAAGTTAGAATTCTATGGATTTAAACTTAGTTTTGCTCATTCAACAAGTGTACAAAATATTAAGAAAATGGGAAGACATGAAGTATTGGATCACTTGATATGGAAGGACCCCACTTTGTTCTTGAAGTCTAACAGTAATGGTGGTTGTTCCTGTCTTCTGTCAATTATCCTGGAGCGCCTACTGACAGTTACACCTAAAGAGGCATTTCACATGCTCCAGGTGTTTCTAAGCAATCAGCCCACTTTCCATACTATATTTGATTCTGGGGGGCTTTCACAGAAGCAGATTACAACATGGCATGTCTTCCTGCTTGCCAAAATCAAAAAAGTGAAAAGCAGCAGTTCTACTGGACATGAATAGTGTCTAAACTAGCAGTTTGGATATCAGCCTGCACTTGGAGAAAAGGGACTAAAAAATTAATTTTAGGGTTGCCATATTTCAAACAGTGAAAATCCAGACAGAAAAGTTGTTGAGTCTTTTTTTTTAGCTTTACCCAAAGTTGTGGAGCTTTTCTGGCAAATTCTGGCTATTTTTAAAGAAAATTGCCAAAAACAACACAGCCGACATGGGTTGCCATATGTCCAGATTTTCCCAGCCATTGTAGCGATTTCTGCCCAGACACTGCTTACAACTACAGTATTCCAGATATCTCCAGGAAATTCTAGACATATGGCAACCTTATTAATTTACTATTTTAAAATAGCTTTCTCAAACCAACCTGGGTTTTACTTTAGCCTCTTCGTTGTTGTTTTCAATATTCTTTAAGAAATGCATAATTTCCCTCAAATACCTTGGGAAATTTGGTCTGTAATCTTATATACTCTCTTTGAGCACAACAAAACTTACTTCTCAGTAGATATACAATTAATTGTGCTGCCAATTACGAAATCACATTTGTCAAGTGTAATATCATTTGTTTCTCTCTTGCATCTTTTAAATATTTTTCAAGAATAAGAAATGGATTCTGTTCTTGTTTTTCTGTGTATTCCACTACTTATACAATTTTAATTTCTCTAGGTAGTTCATAACACAGCTGTTCCTAATGCACTTGCAGTTGACTGGGTTGGAAAGAATCTCTATTGGTCTGACACAGAAAAAAGGATTATTGAAGTATCAAAAGTCAATGGCCTGTATCCCACCGTTCTTGTGAGCAAAAGGGTGAAGTTCCCGAGAGATCTCTGTTTAGATCCTCAAGCTGGGTATGGAACTATATTACAAATTATGTTAATTGATCACATCTGATTAGGAGAATGTGGGTTCTGAGGTTTTTTATGAATGTGTTTAATGGTTACAAAAGACAACTCAAGTATTTATCATAACACATTTGAAAATTCCAGAATGGAAAACTGAAATATCCTTTTCTCCTCTGAAGGCAGAAGGAGGGTTAATTATGTGACCTGACAGAGATATATTTGCAATAAGTTAAAACTTTACAGCATAATATCATTAAGAGATGAAACATCCTTAAATAAGATAATAAAGCAGTAAAGCTTCCCCTATATTTAAACAGTTATGCTTCAGAATAAGGAAATTTTTTTACACTTAACAAGCAGATGGGTCCCTCAATTAAAATTAATACAAACATCCAGTAGATCTTAAGAATTTGGTAAAGCTTTTTTGTTCCTTGACAAGATGTTTTGCTCCAAATTATACCCAGTGACATATTTTCTTTGGGCATTATTTCTCTGGATGTTACAAGCCAGGACTGTAGCTATTTATTAGAGATATCAGCCAAGCCAGCTTTGGTCTAGCCTGGAAATTAGCTTTGGGAGCTCTCATCTCAAAGAACAGGTGAGCAATAGTGTTCACATCAAAGAACAGGCAAGCAGTAGGATTTCCTGATTGACTCTGCCAAGCACCCAGCCATCCCTTTGACATCTGGTAGGGGAGAGAAAAAGGGCCTTCAGCGGTGGGTTGCTGTTTCTCACCTAACAGCTTTTGAAGCTGCAGCATCTTGAAATCGATAGTGATGTCTTTATTCATTATACATCTTTAGGCACCAGGTGAAAATGTTCCTCTTCAACCAGGCCTTTGTCTGATTAACATTCTATGACTCTATGTCCTTTTAAATGGAGGGGGGAGAGGGGTGTTATTTCTATGTTTTGTTCTTGTTTTTATTTTGCATTTGTGTTTTATGCTGTGAACTGCCCATTGATTTCAATATGCAGATTTAAAGCCCCTGTGGCCATGGAAATGGTTGTGTAACATTGCATATAGATAACACAAAGTGTTCTTTTGTTTTCAGCTGCCCCGAACAATATTTTAATTGGCCTGAATAAATTTTGATTAAGGCCACTTTAGAAATCTTATTTTTGTTTCTACAGTAGTGCCTATCCTCCTCTCCTCCTCAGAAATGAGCAGAAGCCTTTTCTAATTTGGGGGGCAGGTGGTGGTGGAAATAGCTCGCCTTATCTTATGTGACCCATGATCCACATGTGGGTCACTCGTTTTTCTTTTCTGATGCAAAATATCAATATTTGTGAACTTGTCATTTGATTGATGAAGTCAGGATCTTCCTGCAGAATCATTTGCTCAAGCAACAATAGCAGCCCTGCAATGTGTGATTGTTTTCTGAGACAGTACAGCCAAACAAGGTCTTATAGGGACATCATTCATATGCTCATTACATCCATATAAATTGGGGTGAGGATATTTTATTAACAATAAAATTAAGATGTAGGCGAAGGGCACTGAACCCTTCTGTCTCCTGAACCATATTCCACTTTAATCCTTTGCTCCAACTGAGGGGAAGAGGACATAGGACAGTTCATTCCTTTTATTGGTAACATTAAGATTGCTACCACCTGGTTTCAACTGGAGTCAACAAGTGAAAAGAAATGGACCTGCCACCATAGAGTCTAGTTTGTCCCATATTTCAGAGATTTTCACTCTTTTGACAAGTAATATAATCAGTGAGCTCTATATTTACTAACCAGCAATAGTACTTCCTAGTTAGAATGTTTAGGATTGCAGTAATAGAATAATTCTTGATCCCCTGATTATACACATTTCCCCCCCCCCCTGACGAATACATTTGTATCAATAAACAAAAGAGTTATCAATTTTATTTCCTAGATATTTGTACTGGATTGATTGCTGTGAGTATCCTCACATTGGCCGAGTTGGCATGGATGGCTCTAATCAGACAATTGTGATAGAAACACAGATATCTAGACCAATGGCTCTTACAATAGATTATGTCAACAGAAGACTCTACTGGGCTGATGAAAGCCATATTGAATTTTCTAACATGGATGGCTCTCGTAGAAATAAAGGTCAGTTGCTCTCTGAAACAAAGTTCAGACATTTTGTTATTTAGCTAGGTTTTTTATGCTCATTATAGAAGTGAATGTATTTCTATCGACTACATTTTCACCAATAATGTATGCTAAGAAATCAGAACACTGCATATCCAAGAGGATGGAAAGCATGAGACTGTAGCTGTTTTTTATTTTTTTATTTTTTAAAAGCACTACTCAATTATCCTATCCAAAGCTAAAAATACTTAATGCAGACATAAAAGGGGAGAAAATCACCAGTACAAGCATAAAACATTTATTTCCATTCATTAATAAAAGTGCAGCCATTAGTTCTTTTAAAATGACAGTACATATGTGATTCAAGAATATGTAACTCAGGAATATACAAAGACCAATGAGGAAGAATATATAAAGACCAATTAATGACGTACATTTACTATTCCCCCCCCCCCATTCTTATCTATCTTTCTCTAGTATAAAAATCCAGTGAAACAGAGGTTAAAAAATCCAGTCTTTTTTATATTTCGTTTACTGGGTTCCATTAGTGCAAGTGCCCTCCAGATGTTATTGGACTATAATTCCCATCAGGCCTGATTATCATTGCCCCTGATGAGTTCAACAACATCTGGAGGGCAGCATGCTGGCTACTTCTGACTAGTGTAGTTCTGGAGATCTTCACCTCCTTAATCAACTGTAGCGATTTGAGAATTACTGCTGTGACACTGTGACTCCTGTACAAAACTTCTTGATATATATATGCACAGCAAATGTACATGCACACATGTAAGTACCAAATATTTTTATTTGTTACTAGGCAAGCTTGGGGGATTATTGCTACTAAATTAAGAACCCAGGCAGCAAATGGTTGACAGATTGAGCTGCTAATTTAAATGAAGACTTTGCTGATTTGAATCTTGCCTTATTAGTTGTTATCTGGGAATTGACTGTCTCATAGCATCAGGTCACATCTAGAATAAAGGAGTAATAATATTGTCTATCAGGATTATAATGGGAATCACTTTTCACATATTTACCAATTTATTTCTTGTGAGCACGGTTTGATTTTTGTGTGTATATTGTCAAAATTGGGAAAGTTCAAATGGGGAGTTAGCGCTCAACTTCAAAGGGACCTATTTCTAACCTCATAGTACTTGGAAAATGAGAGAGTTGTCTCCCAACTTGGTTTCTATTCATGAGGCCAGCACTATACTACTTCTGCAGCTGACATGAAATAGTCAAAGCTCTATGGAAGACAATGGAGGTTCATACATATGAGCAATGATGGACTTTTCTGAATTCACCTACCTTTAACATTTTTTATTCAAATCTCATAAGTACTGTATTCAAAATCATATTAAAAACATCAATATTAGTTTATAAATAAAATAAATATTAATCAATATTGAACTGTCTGCATATTTTTTAAAAAATAAGAAGAAAGTACACAGGTTGTCATAAAGAGTATATAATTTAATGAGCGAGATTCAGAGCATAATTTTTATACATAAAATGGTAAATTGCATATGAACCCTTGATTAAACCTTTGACAAAATACTCAAAATTATGCTTTCCATGGTGAACAGTTTAATTTACAAACTCATTTAATGGACTTCCGTATACAGTGGTACTTTGGTTTAAGAACAGCCCTGTTTACAAACTATCCGGTATACGAACTCCACAAAACCGGAAGTAGTGTCCTGGTTTGCAAACTTCATCTCGGCCTAAGAACGGAATACAAACAGTGGAAGGGCAGCGGCAGCAGGAGGCCTCATTAGGGAAAGCGCGCCTCGTTTTAAGAATGGCTTTGGTTAAAGAACGGACTCCCGGAACGGATTAAGTTCATAAACCAAGGTACCACCGTAGTCCAGTATTCCATCGCAGACAGTGATTATAGAGAACCATGCTTTCTTTGCTTTTTATATAAAGGTACTTACAGAAAGGGATGTAAAATATTAGAAATGCCAGATTTGCCATTGGGACTATTTAATCTTTCTTTGCAGGCTACTGGTATATCAGAATAACAATGCAGCTGGGCAGAACTCAGCAAACAGTAGAGAGTGTACTTCAATAAAAACCAATAACATTTGCAATTCTTCCTTTGATGACAAATCTTTTGTTGATGTGTCACATTTTCTTTCTTCAGGAATAGTTGCAGAATTGCGGATTCTGACGTCACCATATCCCCCTATATAGTGATCAATGTGCCTATCACACATCCTTCACCCCACCCACTTGACTTTCATGTTCTGCCACCTGCTGTCAAAGAATGTGCACCTTACTAGCGACTTTTCATTTAGTACATATAAAAAAGTACTGCAAAGTCATATTTTGTATAAGTGTTATAAGATGAAAAGATCTTGGTTCCTCTTAAACCACTGCATCCTACATGATGATGCACTGTAACAAGCAATAAATCTGAGCTAAAGCTCTCAGAGTTCCTCCTCTATATATGCGTATTCCTAATATATGTGGAGGAAAACACACTCAGTGTTTTCAACAAGTGACCTCAGTCATAATTTAAGATTTTGACACAATCGTCACCCTTTATCTTGTTAGCACCAATCCTAGAGCAGTACAAGAACCTGGGGGGGGGGGATAAAATTGTTCCTGACCAGTTTCTATCTAGGGATTCAGGCTAGTCCTATTTGTTCAGAAATATTTATTGATAGAAGGGATGTGGGTGGCGCTGTGGTCTAAATCACAGAGCCTAGGACTTGCTGATCAGAAGGTCAGTGGTTCAAATCCCCATGATGGGGTGAGCTCCCGTTGCTCGGTCCCTGCTCCTGCCAACCTAGCAGTTTGAAAGCACGTCAAAGTGCAAGTAGATAAATAGGTACTGCTTTGGCAGGAAGGTAAACAGTGTTTCTGTAAGCTGCTTTGGTTCGCCAGAAGTGGTTTAGTCATGCTGGCCACATAACCCGGAAGCTGTCTGCAAACAAATGCCGGCTCCCTTGGCCAGTAAAGCGAGATGAGCGCCGCAACCCCGGAGTCGTCCGTGACTGGTCTTAACAGTCAGGGGTCCCTTTACCTTTATTTATTGACAGGCACTGTATCAGTAAGTAAAATATTACATAAGGGGAAGGTTCTATTGATCACTGGTCCAATAAGCCAAATGGGGTACTCCTCCACCAATCTCTGTCTCTCCTCAGCAAGGTCCCACCTGCCTGCTTCCTTCCTTACACCCAGTCCACTGTCTTAATAGCTTCCCCTCCTTAGAATCTGTAGAACTCGGCAGGCAGAAGAATGGGGACAAAACCAAAATTAGTTGGTGTCAGAGCTGCTCGAAGATCCTAGCTCACAGAGGATCACGCTAGCCAGCGATCATTAAGTAAAAGTCTTTATTGAGTTACAGTTTCCATTTTCAAGCTGCTGCGTGCAACTCTACGTCTAGTAGCTAGATCGGCGAAGCTCCGTCTGATTCTCCGCCCCTTGTGCACCAACTTAATATCCTAGCCCTGCTCCACCTTTTCCGCCTGACTGTTCTCCTCTGGGTCCCTCTGCCCCCCGGGGTTTCTTCCTTCCGGGATTCTTCTGACGCTGACCCGGACCCTCCTGCCTCCTTGCGCCGGGCTTTAGGACCTGGCTCCCTTTCCGGGCTGCTTACTGCGCCGCCTTCCTCTGCATTTGAACTTGGCGCGCGCGCCCAACCTTCCACTTTCCGCTTAACCGTTTCTTCGCTCCCCGATGGAGGTGTGGCCACTCCTGACTCATGCCCTCCCTCCTGTGGTGAGCTGCCAGCGCTTGCCCCCTGGCTCCCTTCCTCCTCCCTGCTCCCTAGCGGTGACGCTGGTCCCGATTTCCAACTGCTCTCCTCTGAGTCCCCTCTGGCTCTATCTTCCTGGGGTGCCCCCCTAAACTCCCCCCTTGCCCTGGCCACGGGTGCTCCTTTCTGTGAATCCTCTGATTCACTGGAAAGACTCGGAGATCTCGGGTCGTCGTCATCACTCATCTTTTCTTCTGCCTCCTCCCCTTCGCTCTCTGTTTCCTCCCTTGCCCTTGCCTCTGCTCCTAAACCCCTGACAGTTGGTTTTGCCTATTACTGGCTCTGAATCCACCAATTTTTCACCTCCTTGCCTTCTGCCCTACCAGCCCCAATCAGCATCAGCCTTCACTGCTATTGATACAGATGTTTGTACATGTAGATTCTAGGGGGAAGTTCTACTTGGCATCCCCACATGGGAGCAATGCTGACTGAGGAAGGCTAAGGACTACCAATGATTGCACAAATGTCATCTCCTAAAATTAGTACCGTTATTTAAAATAATTAACTATTCAATGCTACAGAAAAAAATAGCATTTAGAGAAATGGAAAACAAATCATTAATATAGATTGATAAGCAGTTGCACTATCTTGTGAGCAGTTATCAGTAAATAAAATTGCGTACATCAATTTACACCTTGATAGACAAGATTAACAGTTCTTTATAAGCAGCATTTGTCAAACAAAGGTTACTAGATTTAGCATAAAAAGATACACTCAGTGGTAATACGCTCAATGACATGCAGCGCTTATATCAAGCATAAAAGAGTTTGACATGAAACTCATGAATATTTTAAAAATGAAACATAGCACAATTCCTATTCTCATCGCAAACATCTACTGTAGTACTTGCAAATATTTTCCTGTATTATACCATCAATGGATTGCTTCACTTGCTACCTTCCCTACAAACTGCATTGTATCCCTTTTGTGATACTCCTACGAAGCCCAATCTAGAGGGCCAGAGTTCAGTGGCTTCTGCTTATACAATGGGTCTTTCCCCTCCAGCGCCCCTCGTGCCTCCTGCAGTTGGCTTGGGGGACATGAGAACCCCCAGAACAGGGCATGGAGGTAGCCGGGGGTGAGGGGATCATTCCAATTGGCAAGCTGAAATGCTTGCACTGTTGTAACGTTCAACGTAGTGCAACATTGAATTCTCCCATAGTATTATGATCACTGGGTTTGCTAAATCAGTGCATATTATGGGAATAGTTCTTAGGTAGCAGTCTTCTACACAGTAGTCTTGAATGGTTAGTATTCCACAATACAATGTTATTTAAAAGTTTTTTTTTTTAAGGTAATATTATTTTAAATAACATTTGCATACTACTCTTCATCTGAAGATGGCAGGGTGGTTCACCACATAAAAATACAAAATGAGAACACAAAACATAATAAAAACAAGAACAAAAACCAATAACTGCCCTCCCACAAACATATTTAAAAAGATATAGATTGTTAATCAGCCAAAGGCCTGGTTAGAGAGAAATGTTTGCATCTGGTTCTTAAAGATATGTAATGAAGGTGCTGGGCAAACCTTCCTGGAGAGAGCATTCCACAAATGGGGAGCCACTGCAGAAAAGGCCTGTTCTTGTGTTGCCATCCTCTGGATCTCTCATGGCAGAGGAGCACAGAGAAGGGCTTCAGATGATGGTCACAGGGTCTGGGTTGGTTCATATGGGGAGAGGTGATCCTTGGGGAATTGTGGCCTTGAGTATGAAATAAGCCTGAAAGCACACATGAAATCCCACCTGATAATTCACAACAAAGTGAATACTAGCATTACAGCACAAAAACGCAGTGTTTTTCATGCACATAACTTCATTTTCTTCTCTCTTCATAGAGCTTTGTCCTTACTGCCACGATAATTTTATGAACTGTGAATTACTATTTTACATGCTTGTTACTAGTAATGGGTGAACTTAAAACAGCATGCAAAGGGACACTGAACTAAACATACTCAGTGGTCTGAACAAAATTCTGAAGTTGAAGAGGAGGGGGGGGGACATGAGAGGATGATTTGCCATTAATGCACAGTGCCACTCGGAAAACAAAATCAGTTAATTTGGAACATCAATCCCAAAATGTGGGAGAAGTTCAGATAGAAATGGAAAAACTGTAAGAAAATTGCTGGAGAAATGGGTGTACTCACTATCTTGAACATGAACTCAAGCTGTGTGGAAAGGAAGAGTCTTTTGTACATGCCCAGAAAGTAATAGGCTCCGCTCTGACACTCTTTGCTCTTCTGCTGCTGTTGTGGTGGTGACTTGAAGCACACCATATGCATGCCTAGACACAGTATAACCAAAACAATGTGCCCTTGAATTGCCTTTTTAAATAGAACAATAACCTTGTATGATGAAACAAAGCTGCATCCAAAGAATTAAGGAATCCCTGCAGAAGCTATAAATTACATCCAGCCTACAATTTGTGCAAAAACTTTCAAATCTGCATGTGGCAGTGCTCAAATAGTATCCTGCTATCAGTTCCCTGGGACCCAGCTGTTTCTTTCACTATGGTTAGGCCAACAGAGTTTAGCCAAGTGGGGTTGATGTATCTAATCTTAATCCTAGATACTTTTAACTGGTAACAAAGAGCCTCCAGGCTTGACAGGTTGTCACAGCCATTATTCACAAGAAGCTATGCAGTCCTTGTCTTTGTCAGCTTTTGCAGTATGGAATATTTTAGCTGGCAGTCTTCCAAAACTGAACATTAATCTTACATTCTCTTGCAGTTCCTAATCAACATATTCTAGGCGTGATTGCTCTCACATTATTTGAAGACTACATCTACTGGACTGATGGAAAAACCAAGACAGTCAACCGTGCCCATAAAACCTCTGGAGCAGATAAAGTAGCACTGATTAACTCGTGGCATGCCATAACTGATATCCAAGTGTATCATTCATACAGACAGCCTGATGGTAAATATTTTCAGCATGTGTTCTGTAAAGAGCATTCTGACTTCATTAGAGTTCTGAAGACTTTGCTTAGTGATTAACCTAAGCAGTTTTATATTGAATTGCTAAAGAAGTAAGACGGAAAGAAGAGCAAAATATTAGAAGTATGGTTAGTTTCGCTGAAGGTCTGACACTGAAGGTCCATTACATAAGCAACCTATGTTGGCTTTGTGAACCGCCCCAGTTCTCACTCAATTTTTGTAACGGGCCCTGGAAAGAAGTAAACTTTTACTGAGCCTGCAACCACTGCCAGTAAGGCTCTACTGGACACCAGGAAAGAGTTCACGGTTGCACAGGGTCCAGAATTCTCTGCTAGTTCTGAGTATTTTTGAATTTCAGGAGTCCTTCAGGCTTGTCAATTGGCTGAATTAGTCTGAACTAATATAATACGACACAAACTGTATTTTATAGACAGTTTGAATCAATGCAATTTAAAGGCCTTTTGGACCTTTTTGTGTGTGTATCCTAGGAAAAAGTGGGAAAAAGTACAAAAGGCCTTTAAATTGCGTTGATTCAAACACACACAGGGCCTGCCGGCCTGCCCATGAGGTAGCCTGAGGCAGCTGCCTCAGGCATTAGGACACAAAGAGGGAGTGCCTAGGTGGGCATCCTACCTCACTGCCTCCACTGCTGGAGAAGTGGCAGTGCCACAGGCTTCTGGCAAGATCTCACTGAAATCTTGTGCACTCCATGAGATCTTGCTGGAACTGCCTCGTGACCCACATAAGGGAGGACTTGGTGGGCAGCACCTTTCCATTTTGCCTCGGGTGGCGAAATGGGATGTGCTGCCCCTGGAAAAAATTACTTTCATTCATATAGATTGTCTGATGGTAAATATTTATATGCATATTTGTTTACTTTATTATTAGCCGTACTGAGGTACCTCTATTTGCCAGAAGTTTATCTGGGGGAAAGCCAGCTTTGTTGCTTTTCATGTGAATCACCTTAGCACATTTTAATTGTTTCCTCTTTTGCATTCCTAGTGCCTAAACATCTTTGTGCATTGACTAACGGTGGCTGTAGTCACCTGTGCCTCCTGGCCCCAGGCAAAACACACACCTGTGCCTGCCCCACCAACTTTTACCTCGCAGCAGATAATAAGACTTGCTTATCAAACTGCACAGCCAGTCAAGTAAGTAGAACGTGTGTATTGTAACATTTATAAGGATTACTTATTAATGTATTTAGAGACTTTGAAGCAGCGTAAAGACTTGTGAGAGTTTTGAGATTAAGGGGGGAGGGCACTAATAGTTTTAAAGAGCAATGAATGAAGGTACTGTTGGTTAGGAACTTGGTTTTTTGTTTTGTTTTTTCAAAATCAGAAAATCTGGTTTATGGTGTTACAGTTATGTTGAAGCCTAAATCATCTATCTTTATATTCCTTATTTGGATAAATTTCATTAAGTACATCGGCAAAGCTATTCCCCCACCCTAACTTGACTGATAATGCATTGGCCTGGATCCTGATTTCCAAAGTTCTATTCATGGAACAGGCTCTTCCATCTCTCATTTGCTTTTATAGCCCACTGTCCCCCTCTGTTTCTGAACTAGCATGTCATGGAATTTCCAAAAATACCCCCCTCCCCCAACCCATGAGAATGGAAGTGCCTTCCACTCACCCAAGTATGCCTGTGAATCCAGATCATTAATACCTTTAGTGGGCAAGAAACTAATTTCAAAGAACAGCAGACTATTATGGCTTTGGGCTCTGATTTCTTATAAATTATTTTCAGCTGCAAAAAAAAATCATGTTATTTCAATAAAAACTGTTAACACTTGAAGGTTTTCCATATTATACCTTTCTCCTACAGTTCCGCTGCAAAACTGACAAATGTATTCCATTCTGGTGGAAGTGTGACACTGTAGATGATTGTGGGGATGGATCAGATGAACCTGAAGAATGCCGTAAGTATTTTAGCAAGTTGCATTAACCTAGCATTTTCATACTGTATGAGTCAATGTGGTACGGTGGTTAAGAGGGTTGGAGTAGGATTCAGGTCTCCACTTGGCCATGAAATTTGCTTGATGACCTTAAGCCAATCTCTCAGCCTAATCTAGTTTACAGGTTTGTTGTTTGAATACAATGGAGAGATAGAGAACCATGAATGCCGCCTTTAGTTTCTTGGAGGAAGGTGGGATATAAATTTGTGCGTTGAGGTCCCCAAGACACCCCAAATAAGAATACAATGACACTTGATTTATGTTTAAGGTTTTTGGCATAATTTTGGCCACAACTTTATTAAAAATACAGCAATGTGAGTGGTTGCTTAGGCATTGGTAGCGACTAACTGACCCCGCACGGGGACAGTCTGACATTTGCACCCCCCGCGAAGTCAGAAAGGGTAAGTCACCCGGGGAGAGAGACGGGACTGGGAACCATGCCTCACCTCTCCCCAAATGCTCCCAGGGGCTTGCGTGGCCCTAGCCACTTGCCAGGGGGTTCGGACAAAAGCATGGCGAGCCCCTGGGTTTCTTTAACGGAATTCCCTTGCAGCAGCAGCATTGGAGGGGCAGGCACTTACCCCTCCACCAACCAATTCCCAAACCAATGCCTAACCGCAACCTTACAAGTTGTGATGATTTGCTAAGCAGTAGGCAAAAACCAAATGGCACCAGCCAATCAGCCAAATGGAAAAAACTCCTACTGGGCCCCTGCCCCAAGAGCAGATGACCCCATGACAGGCATAGCAAGGTCAATCAAACAGCCTAGCATTAGGGAGGGAGGGTGGGTGATCCGAAGCATGCACCGAAAAGAGGAAGCTCGTCGCTGCGTGCAGAGTATTTAACAAATAGGGCTGTCAATCAAGAAATGGCAACATATAAATCTCCCTGGTAACAGCCCACCCCTGTTTAAAGATGGCCAAACTCTTTTGTCCAGCAACAGTGAGGTGTCTTGTCAGCCCCCACCGCAACACATGCTCTCCATGAGGAAGAACACACTTTGTCTTTGTTGTTAAGTCAATAAAATCCACAAGACTGCTACAGAGTGAGCAAACAATTTAGATAGTAACTTAATTATCTGGAGAAATAGAACTTTTTCTAAGCGTTTCTGCTGCAACTTGGTATAATATTTAACTTTTTTAATAATTTCCTAATATCTCCCTTATTTATATTATAGCTTTTACAAATAATACAAAAGAAGATTTGCAGCAGTCTGGCAATCACTAGAGATTTCATAAGATGTACAGCTGCTTAGCACTTTTATAACACTGCTGCAGTATCCTGCAGCAGTAAAATCTGCAGATATTTTGATAGGCTCATAGTTCATGCACCTGCCACAATACTCCTGTCATTTTTTAAAAAGTAAACAATGTTTGCAGCAGGTACAAGTATTCCTGCTATAATTTTGCCATGACAGATGAATACGTGACAGGTGAATACAAATATATTATATTCATGAAAACAGGCTTGCGTAGCTTTGCATTTTCTGCATGGTAATTCATAGTGGAGACTTTTCTGCTGCACATGGCTTATATTGGTTGGTACACACTCTTCAAATCTCTTCATTCTCAATTTTTTAAATAAACTAGGCCAGTAGTTTTTTTAATCAGCAAGCTTGAAAGCTTCCTAGAGCTCCAGTGCAACAGCAGAAGCAAAACAGGATCCTCAGCAGGTCACTTTCTTACCATACAATTAACAGTATTCCCTCATCTAGTTATGTTGGAAGTCTGTCAGGTAGTTACTAGGCAACAACCAAATGTTGTCCGCCAGTAAAGAGTATGTAGTGGATCAGCAAAGCAGCAGGGAAGATGGCATTGTGCTAACACACCCGTAGAACCATGGTCGCCCCGTGGCATTTTGGCAAACTACAAAATGGCACCCCCTTCCCTGCTAGGGAAGAAGGGAAGAGGGAGTGAAGACTGGCATCAGGAACAAAGAAGGAATAAAGATAAACATTGGCATCTGTTGCCCCTGCAGGTCCTGCCACCTGAGGCGGTCACCTTGCTTTGCATCATGCATAGGACAGCTCTGGGTGTAACCAATCTGGTTTTCCTGCTGGCGCATCTTTACTGGGCCAACACTGCCTCATTCTTCCTCTCCATAAGCAGCAGCAACTCAGCTGTCAAGAGTGAGCGCTGCCACTCAGCCACACTGATTGCTGCTGTGTATAGGTATATTTATACATGTGGGTCAATTCAAATTGAGTTTAGGTGATTTTTCACTATACAGTGGTACCTCGGGTTAAGTACTTAATTCATTCCAGAGGTCCGTACTTAACCTGAAACTGTTCTTAACCTGAAGCACCACTTTAGCTAATGGGGCCTCCTGCTGCTGCCGTGACGCCGGAGCACGATTTCTGTTCTCATCCTGAAGCAAAGTTCTTAACCTGGAGCACTATTTCTGGGTTAGTGGAGTCTGTAACCTGAAGCGTATGTAACCTGAAGCGTATGTAACCCGAGGTACCACTGTAATTTGAAATCCAGACTGGATTACTGGGAAGGAAACTAGTTATGTTTGACTGCCTTTGCTTCACAGGGCTAATGGTTCTCAAATTTCAATCAAATCTCTGAGGTCTAGAGCTCAAGGTGTCCTCTGCTGCAGAGGAAATGTAAATGAGGTTAGCGGTGACCTGAGAAGAGTGGCTTGCTACTTAGAAGGAGTGAAGTCACCACTACTAATGCCATGATAAAGAACAAATATGACTTGCATTGAGGTTTAGAATGGAGAAAGGCTTCCCAAATGTGCAACCCTTACTATTTTGGGGAGAGAATGTTTTATTAAATCTTCCATTAATTTAGAAAACCCTGAAAATGTAGAATTTTAAAATGAATCAATTAAATTAAGAACTCGTGGACCACAATATTAAATGCACATACTACAGCAAGTACCAATGGATGATGGTGTGGGATTCATTTCTGAGTAAGCATGCATAGGACTGTGGTGTCATAGTAGTGATTTGTAGCAGTCCTATAGCATAGCTGTCATAATTCCAGCCTAAAACATCTTCCTATGGATGCCTAGAATCTTTCTAATAATTTTGGAGTTGACTAGATTCTATTTGAACAAGCTACCGTAGTTTCACACTCACAGAGAGGCAAATTTCAGTTTTAGTTATTAACCTAGGCATACACATACAGTGGTACCTTGGGTTACATACGCTTCAGGTTACATACGTTTCAGGTTACAGACTCCGCTAACCTAGAAGTAGTACCTCGGGTTAAGAACCTTGCTTCAGGATGAGAACAGAAATCATGCGGCGGCGGTGCGGCGGCAGCAGCAGGAGGCCCCATTAGCTAAAGTGGTTCTTCAGGTTAAGAACAGTTTCAGGTTAAGAATAGACCTCCAGAACGAATTAAGTTCTTAACCCGAGGTACCACTGTACTTATTTTAGCTGGTACTGTTTCTTGTTTTGATTCAGAAAGTATTTGTGCTTCACAGTAAGTACTGGTGCATTAAGTAGTTTGAATGCAGTCATTTTGCTGATCTGTACTTGCAATCTGATGTCCTGAGGAACATCAGAATGCAGGAAATCACACAGCTTACAGTTGCTGAGAAATTCAGCTTTCATGCCAATTAGCTTCCACTTCTCCTGCTTGGACGTCATATAGTTGTGGGAGAAAGGTGTAGCTGTGAATTTGTAAACAGAGAGTCATCTGGCTGAAACAATTTTAGTACAGCTAAGAGAAAATACATTTAATTGCTTCTTTGAGGAAAGAGAAGCAATTAGAATCACCCAGTTTCTGATAGTTCTCACGTTGCTTTAAAAATTACAGAGTAGAGGCATGCATTCATGTTAATTGCAAAACATTTTATATGCATTTGATTAAAAAAAACCTGACTTATAATGGAAAATTTTCATTAACGTACTTGGACTAAGAGATAGACACTTTACATATCTATTTATTAGTAAACAAATATATGATAGCTTTTTCATAAGCCTAGAAATGCTATGAAAGGCTGTTGTGTTGTTGCTGTTTTTTAAAAAACTTATTACCATGAAATGCAGCTGTTCAGCACTTTATTCTTTTTTCCAGCTGAATTTAAATGCCAGCCTGGGCGATTTCAGTGTGGAACTGGACTCTGTGTTTTACCAGCATTTATATGTGATGGAGAGAATGACTGTGGAGACAACTCTGATGAACTCAATTGTGGTAAGCATTATATGCCATGAGACTGCTTTGAGGTTGCTGTTGTTGCCTACAATCAAGTGGTATATAAATTTTCTGAAATAAATTAAATCAAAGAAAAAGCTTTTTAGAGAATCTGATGCTATAGTCTACCATTTATCAGCTGCAGCACAGCATCATATACTGTGCTCCAGCTTCTTTTCTTTTTTAATTGGTTTTTCCATATTACATCACAATACAAATATACCAGAGCTACTCCCCATCCCCACATATATCAATCAATCAAATATAATATTCTTTTATCCCTCCCCCTGCTTCCCTCCACCCCTACTCGATTTCCTCTACATTCTGACATTACATTTATCTTTGCATTCTACAATCTTCTCATATCTTCTATATATTCTCATTATGCTTCCTTACTAATTTACCTTCCCTCAGCTTCATTGTTCCCTTGTAAAAGGGCTGCTAGCATTTCACATCTCCTATCCAGTGGCTGGTTTAGTCTTCAGTGCTATTACTCCAGGATGAGGACAATCCTGTTTAAGGTGCAGAAGTGCTGTGCAAGGGTTTTTACAGGTGTGGGGAAAGTGAAACCACACAAATATCCCAGCACAACGTTCTAAGAACTGAAGGAGAAACCTCATTGCCCTAGTGTTTCTATAACTTACTGTTGCCACAAGAGTACTAAAGAGATCTGATACAGTGCTAGAAATCTGTAAAATAGGACAAGCCTGTCTCTTTAACTGATATAGGATATGCCATTTTATCAGCTGTTGTGCATCCAGGTGTTTGAGCTTCCCTAGCTAAAATTCTGAATAGGACCAGGCTGCCAGTAATGTTTAGCTCTTAAGAATCATTAAGAAGTTGGAAGATAATTACAAAGAGTGTATCACTCTAATATTATTATAAGATGACTGATAACAGCTATCAGGAGAGTTACAAGAGAACGGTGACCTCTTTAAACACTCTTCTTTGTTTGGTGAAAAGGCTGTCTGGCAATAAACCCTGGATAAAATGGATGTACAAGAGGAATGAAAAAGAGTGATAGAGAAGGGAAAACATAATTACATGAAGGAGATGTAATGATGTGTTGCCAGCTTGTCATTTCAAAATGCACTTGGAATAACGGCTGTGTGTGTGTGTGTGTGTGTGTGTGTGCGCGCGCGCGTGCGTGTGCAAAGTTTCAGCTTGTAAGATAAATGTGAAGAAGTCTGAACTTAAAATTACTTTAATGAACAGTTCAAACAAGATTCAAAGAGCCAATTTAATATCGAATATGATTACCCAAAATGCAATAGTTGACCTCAAATCTCTTTATTTTGGATAATGGTTGATTTTTAGGTAAGCAAATATGCCAAGCACTGCAAATCAGAACCAAGTAACAGCTTGATTCCCATTGAAAAGTTGTGGCAGCATGCAGTAGCAACAGGTGTTGCTGCCTGCCTTGTCCAGTCTGGTTCAAGGTGAGATGAGTGACTGGTGGCAACATACAGTGATGGTGATGGCAGCAGTGCCAGTAGTAGCATGTTGCAGCACTACGTAGAGATCCAGGTGGGAACTTATTGCAAACATCATGCTGAGTGCTCACTGAAGTCTGGTACCAGCCCTGATAATGAGGCATTCAAAACAGCAGTAATATAGCTGAGCAGTATAAAATGAGAATCACCCGAGTTTTCTGTCCTGAAGCTTCTTATTTGTTTGTCCTCAGATACACATGTCTGCCTGTCAGGTCAATTCAAGTGCACCAAGAATCAAAAGTGCATTCCAATAAATCTCAGGTGTAATGGACAGGATGATTGCGGTGATGAAGAAGATGAAAGAGATTGTCGTAAGTTACTTACGTAGAAACTCCAAAATTGCATTATTTGTGGTCAGTCAAACACGCTATACACATTGTTGTTTTGGTGAATTCTTTTGAATAATATAATTTGAATAATGTAGGAAGTGGAGATAAGACATTGGGGTTTTTTGTTCGGGTTTTTTGTTTGTTTGAAGAATTGAGAGAAAGCTAGTTTAAAACAGCTTTGATTGTTTTAATTAGAATTTCTGAATGTTAGAAAACAGTTTCTGTACTTAAAGTAGCTCATTTTCTTTAAAGCGGAAAACAGCTGTTCTCCTGACCATTTTCAGTGTAAAACAACAAAGCACTGCATTTCTAAACTATGGGTTTGTGATGAGGATCCTGATTGTGCTGATGGGTCTGATGAGGCAAACTGTGGTGAGTATCCTGTATACTACTGGCAAATGCAATTCTCTAGTGCCTGCCCGTATGTGGCCAAAACTATATGTCCCATGCACAAGAGTGAAATATCAGCAGGCTTGGTGGGAATTCAGGGTTTGCAGACATACCAAAAGAGAGAGAGAAATCATGAAGTGGTGAGAGAAGCCAACAGCCCAAAGACCACTGAGCATACTCATTGTCCATTGAATACAGCCTACTTGGATTTGGATTTGATATCCCGCCTTTCACTCCCTTTAAGGAGTCTCAAAGCGGCTAACATTCTCCTTTCCCTTCCTCCCCCACAACAAACACTCTGTGAGGTGAGTGGGGCTGAGAGACTTCACAGAAGTGTGACTGGCCCAAGGTCACCCAGCAGCTGCATGTGGAGGAGCGGAGACGCGAACCCGGTTCCCCAGATTACGAGACTACCGCTCTTAACCACTACACCACATTGGGAATGGAATTGAGCATGCCAGCTCTTTGTAACCATGTACAGGAGCAATTTTTGTTGTAAGGCTTGTAAGAATTATTGCTTTTAAAATATTCTTACTAAATTTATTACCCGCCCTTCACCAGCAGGTCCCAGGGTGATTTGCAGCTATTTAAAAACAGTTGAAACCAAGGAAAAGAGTGGGTCCTGAAAAAAAACCCAAGAATATTAAGTGTTTCATCACAACTAGTGGTAATAAAGTCAGTTCATATTAGAATCATTTCAGATTAGAATGACTCCTTCTATGCAGAAAAAGGGTTTTGATCCAGTGGAGAATCCCACTGATGGAAGAGGAGGGGAGGGATTTTTTGTTGATTCTATCCTCACTCTGCTACCATGCCTGTTCTAAAAGGTAAAGGGACCCCTGACCATTAGGTCCAATCATGACCGATTCTGGGGTTCATCTCGCTTTATTGGCCAAGGGAGCCAGCATACGGCTTCCGGATCATGTGGCCAGCATGACTAAGCCACTTCTGGCGAAGCAGAGAAGTGCACGGAAACGCTGTTTACCTTCCCACCAGAGTGGTACCTATTTATCTACTTGCACTTTGACGTGCTTTCGAACTGCTAGGTTGGCAGGAGCAGGGACCAAGCAACGGGAGCTCACCCCGTTGCGGGGATTCGAACCGCCGTCCTATGCTCTGTGGTTTAACCCACAGCGCCACCCGCATGTTCTAGACAATCGCTAAATCCCCTGAAGCAAGTTTTCTGAGGGCACAAGAGGCTGCAGCGGGGAGGGGGAATCTTAAATTGCTTCTTCCCTTCTACTGGCAGAAGTGCCTCTTGTGAAAAGTTATGTTTCAGATTTTCCCATCAGCCACATCCAAGTTTGGGTCCAAGCAAATAATTATCCCCCACCCTCGGGCAAATAATAATATGGTAAAAATAAAATGCATTCTGACATAGCAGCAAATAATTAATTCAGTACCTTTGCTAGTGAAACATAGTTTAATATGCTATAGATCTGACATGCATTTTTCACAATGTTTAACTACCTTAGATTATTAGAATAAAAGCAGTATCTGTCTTGGTTACAGATAAAAAAACTTGTGGGCCTCATGAATACCAATGTAAGAACAGCAACTGCATTCCAGATCACTGGAGGTGTGACAGCCAAAATGATTGTGGTGACAATTCTGATGAAGAAAACTGCAGTAAGTAATTTCTGACTTACTAGTAGTACATGTGAAAGGGATCTAGGGGTCTTAATGGATCATAAGTTTAACATGAGTCAACAGCATGATGCAGCTACAACAAAAAAAGCTAATGCTAGGCTGTATCAAGTCCAGATCTATTCTGCCTTGGTCAGACCACGCCTTATTATTCCAGAAGCAAAATTTGAATTTTTGAGTATTTGAAATACTTGCATAAGCTGTTGAAATAAGTAAAGTCAACTCACCTATAGTAGCTAACTGCAGTAGCAAGAAGTGCACAATGTTGGTTTGTTAGCGCCTATGGCTTAAAAAGGTGAAAGAAAGCTTTGGGGCCAAATTCAATCAGCCAGTCTTGCTTTGAGGATTTTTTCCCCTTAACATATAAAGCGGTATAAAGGTAAAGGGACCCCTGAACATTAGGTCCAGGCGTGACCGACTCTGGGGTTGCGGCGCTAATCTCGCTTTATTGGCCGAGGGAGCCGGCGTACAGCTTCTGGGTCATGTGGCCAGCATGACTAAGCCGCTTCTGGCGAACCAGAGCAGCGCACGGAAACGCGTTATAAAGCAGTATAGAAATGAAAATAATAATAATAATAATAATAATAATAATAATAATAATAATAATAATAATAATAGAAGCTTGTGCAAGATGAGGTTTCCCCTTCCTCCCACCACCACCACCCCGTATGTCCCTATGCCTTCCCAAATTGACTGGGGGGGCAGGAGAATACATAGAACAGTGCACAGCGGGGGGGGGGGGAGAGTAGAAGAAGGGAGATAATTCCATCAGACAAGCAGAAATGCTCAAACTGATGGAGTGATCTCCTTAGCACTACATTAGCACTCCTCTTTTTAAAACTTTGGCCTACATTGTAGTAACATCAAAAGCTTTTGGGAAGCTTTTGATAGTTAAAATAGTCCTTTTTAAAAATGCATATTTTCTTATATGGAACTAAAAAGTGGAAAGCCTCTGCGGGTATGTAAGAGTAAAATACCTTTTATCAATAGTTTCTGAATTTCAAGCATACTTACTTTAAATATGTATGGGCATGCCCCCCCCATTTTTAATCTGGATTTTTTTGAAATAATAATAATAATGTTACAATATTATTACACGCCACCCCAATCTCTGCCAAGCAGCTGCATAAGATTCCAGGGGTTGCAGGCATTCTTACCCAGGGTTAGTGTTTCCTTCAGGAATAAGGCTCAATGGAGGCTAGTGTCTTTAGGATATATAGTTTATTCACACACACACACACACACACACACACACACACACACACATATATATACAACCTAGAGTTTCCAATGGAGGGGCTCACAGCAGCAATACCCCAAAATGCACCAGAATATTCCATAGCAACAACAACAAGAAGCCCAGCACAACCCAGCTTCCTGGTTACATCACTCCAGCCCTAATCCCCATAGCCTAAATTCTGGTCTCTTTTATAATCCAGGAGAAGGCCCTTCCTTTGATGTCCTAAAACTCATTGCCTTAAAAGGGATTAGCTTTTCACATTTATTCACACTTAGCCCTTGAGAGAGGGAGGGAACCGGCACATTTGCAAATGAGATCTGCCCTTTCATTCTTTTGTTTCACCTAAATGGCTTATCCCCAGGTGGTCACCGCACAAGGAAATTACCTCAACTAATTAGCTTTTAGACTTGTTGATTCTACAGGATTACAATGTCAAATACACAACCCAGGAAGTGTGCTTAGGTTAATTAACTCTTCGCATATTAACAGCTGCCAGCCCACATCTTGAATACACTTGAATCCAGCTATTATGGGTCCTAAAATACCGGTTCTAATTAAATTCTAATATTTACTAAACCCAATTAGCACCCTCAGATGTATAACATTATAAATAATATAAAGGGAGAACACAAAATTAATGGAACCAGGAAACAGTTCTGATTCCAGTTCTTAGTGTATCACGGGTAAGCTTGGGAGAGTTCAATCAAACTAAGAAAAAAGTTCTCTAACTTATGTTTAGTTTGAATCTGAAACATTTCTTCTTTCAGAACCACAAACATGCGCTCAGAAAGACTTTCACTGCTCAAATGGAGACTGTATGTCTGCAAGATTTTGGTGTGACGGTGATTATGATTGTGCAGATGGCTCTGATGAGGTAGGGCTTTGCAAGAGATTGGTTTTGATACTTAGCACCTATATATGATGGGATACTAGCAGCAGGGGGTGAAGTGCCTTTTCCACCTCAGTACCCCCAAAACATCCATGCTTGGGCTTATATACTGATGCACATGCCACCTAAAATCATGTGATCAATACTCTACATAAGATCCAGGATTAACAACTTGATTTGGATCTACAAGCATTGGTCCCGGTCCTCCCCTACATAGCTGCTGAGCAAGCAGATCCAAAGGCAGTATAGAAATATATGGCAAGAGTGGCAAATGACTTCAAACCCACTCCTTTAACATGTGCAACTGGTAGGACAGAAGAACATACTGCCAAAATTCAGTTTTAGTATTAGTTTTTGCCTAAAGAAAAGGCTCAAATGTAAGACTTGGGAGGCTCAAACGTAAGAATTTCTAGGAAGTTGAAAGTAAGGTTGAGTCAACATGGTCTCACAAAAATTCTTCGTGTTATTGGTACACTGTAGAATTGGGGTCAATTAACTTTGAACTAGATTGCAGGAAATATCCTGATCTACTGAGGAAGTCAGTTAGTAGTTTGCAGGGGGGGGGGACTATATTAAAAGAAACAACTAGCCAGTAAGACCTGTGCAAAAGGAAGTCAACAAAATAAAATGGCATCATAGCCTGCTCCATTGAGGAAAAGCAAGCTGCCAACACTTGGTATCACAAGCTATGAGTAAAATAGCCTGGTATTGCTGCCCAACAGCAATATTTTTTTTGGTTTTTTTTTAAAGTGAAAAGCTATGAGCTTTTTTCCAAAACAGAAGCATCAGGGATAACTTTCTGATGGTAAGAGTGTTCGACAGTGGAACAGACTCCCTCAGAAGGTGGTAGACTCTCCTTCCTTGGAGGTTTTTAAGTAGAGGTTGGATGGCCGTCTGTCATGGATGCTTTAGTTAAGATTCCTGCACTGCAATGGCTTGGACTAAATGAACCTTGGGTCCCATCCAGTTCTTTGATTCGATGCATAATCAAACCTCATCTTAATCCCTTTTCGGTCCAGGTCCAAACTAGTGTGCAGCTTTGTAACTTTGGAGTTAAGAGTTCTGAAAATTCTAACCTTGCAAAAATCTGGCTGCTGCCCTGTTACGTGGTCTCAATTTTCCATGAGGTGGAAATATCACAGAAAATAATAAGAAAGGTTTCATATATCCCTATTTTTAGCCCATATTTGAAGTGATAATTCTGAATGTACTTTAAGAAAAATGTCACCGTATTTGAGGTGGCCATGTCCATGACTATCACTCAATCAAATTACTATCCAGTTGTGATTACTATTCCATTTTATAACTTCTGCTACTTTTGTATAACTTTGGAAATGATTGTTTTATTACTGGAGAATTCACAAATGCTGTTCGTTTCCAGGCATAATCTTCTTTTTGCACTTTGTATTACTTCAATTGGTTGCGTTATTTTGTTTATGACAGAGATACTGTGATTCTGGCTGCTTAAAAGACCAGTTTCAATGCTCCAATGGTCAGTGCATTTCCTCAAAGTGGAAATGTGATGGACACGATGACTGCATTCTTGGGGAAGATGAGAAAAATTGTGAACCAGGTAAATCTTTATCGGGGGGGGGGAGGAATAAGAGAATTATTAACTGCAATGAAAAACACTGTTAGTAATATATTTTGCCCTTACCAAACATGCCACTCTGTAGAAATACAGATTTTACCAAATACCAAGTTTACAGTGCACTGCCTTTCTCTAATGCCAAATATATTTCTGATATAGCATCTCCAACCTGCTCTTCGAGTGAGTATGTGTGTGCCAGTGGAGGGTGTATCTCAGCATCTTTCAGATGTAATGGAGAATATGACTGTCCTGATGGCTCTGATGAGGTACGCAGTTAATTAGTCTTGACCTGCTCTAAAGTTTGGGCTAGCAAATTTAGAAGTTTGAATTTAAAGTAGCAAATATTGTGGAATTTCATTCTACCCCAGAGGTTTCCTTGTACAGAAAAGCAAACAACTCAGTCATTACTGGGCTTTTCTGTTTTCCCCAATAATGGAGTAGTTGAATCTTTCATTGATTTGCATAGCTGTAAGGTCCTTTCAGTTCTGGCCCCCAAATTCTGGAATTACCTCATGTCAGAGGTTCACCAGATCTGTTTCTTGTCTGAGGAGCTTGAAAGATCAGACAACTACTTGAGTATGCCCAGGTTTGCTGTTTTAATTGTTGCATTTAAAAACCAATATGCAACAGGATGCAACAATTTAATCCTTACATTTGCACATTGTGACCCACTTTGATGGCTTTGGTCAAAAAGCAAGTTATAAATCCATAAAGAAATAAATATGGGGAATTTCATAAGAACAGTGACGCTCCGTGGGCTGGGTGGTAGTTATTGAGCAGTATCCAAAAGTGTTTTGTGCTTCTGCAAGGGCACTTCCAGTCACACAAGATAGGTCCCTCCTTCATCTCTTTTTATACCCCTTCCTCCTCCAGCCCCTGCACTTTTTCCCAGGTCCCAACTTTCTATGCTCACAAAAAGTCTTGCTTGAAAGCTGGAGAGGTGGAAAAGCCCAGTGCACAGTCACACTTCTTCTACTCATGTAACTTTGGATGCTAAGGAGTGGTTTTAGGGCAAAGGTGTCGATGTCATGTCCCCTCCTTTATAACTCAGAATGGTGTTGTTTGCTTTTGTAGTTATTTATATTCAGTGTTAATTGTAACTTTTTTGTCAGCAAGAGAAAAGTGACCCACCTTTGGATTATTTTTATCAGTTTTGGCAAATTCTACTTGGTCTGTCTATAACTCTGTTGCTTTTGTTTATAAATACTGCCACATATAAATGTATTTAAACAGATGGATTGTGTAACAGAATGTAAGGAAGATCAGTTTCGATGTAAAAATAAGGCCCACTGTATCCCTATCAGATGGCTTTGTGATGGAATCCAAGACTGTGTGGATAGCAGTGATGAACAACATTGTGACAGAGGTGAGAGTCATTATGTTCTTCAATAATAATAATAATAATAATAATAATAATAATAATAATAATAATAATAATAAATTTATACCCCACCCATTTGGCTGGGTTTCCCCAGCCACTCTGGGTGGCTTCCAAAAAAATATTAAAATACAATAAAATACAAAACACAGTCCTATGGAGCATGGAGAACAGCCCAAAACATGTCAGTACTGTAATTATTTTTTCTTTCTTTTGCCATTATATCTGTGCCCACAGGATAGTCCTATGCATGTTTAACCAGAATGAACCTCCCCAGTGCTTAGTTGGCTGTAATCGAAACACACTGGAAGTAAAATCCATTGAATTCAATGGGATTTGGTTCAGAGTAGATATGGGTAAAATTGTGTTGCATAAGACTTAATACAAACAAAGTAATTTTTATTTGCCCTTATTTATTTATTTTGCTATAAGAATGTACAAGGAAAACAGGCTGCCTCTGAGTAAGAGATCACCATGGGGGGGGGGGAATCTACAATAGAACTACATTTGTTTTATTGGCACAAGCCCCGTTGAACTGAAGGGGAGCTTGCAACTTGGCCTTATGACTGCAGCCTTCAACTCTTTTCAGGTTGCTGTCCAAATGTTCAAGTGCTATAACTTGCACAAAAGGAGAAAAAGCTGGTAGCAACAGAGGTGGTTGACGATACTCCCACCCCCTTTACCTTAACCTGCAGAATGTCACATTTTGTTCAATAGAATAGACCTTTTTCCTTGGCCGTTAGCACAATGGCATTTTTGTAACTGTCACTATTTTGTTCAGAAAAGCCATACGCTTTTAAAAAAAAAGAATCATGACTTGTAGTAATCCCTTAAAATATAGAGCAATATTATCTCATTGAGGCTGCCTTTTCACAAATCTAGTTCATCCTAAACCTAGCCAATCACAGGAATAATCCCAATTTCCATCTCTGAAGTGTGTGCTCTGTGAAGGCTGTATTTATAATTAAACTATCTGCTGATTTTTGGATTTGTTCTTTTATCAATCCTTCTGTGTTTGCACCTATTTTTTGAGATCTATAATTCTGTTTCCTCTATTAAGTTCATTTTTCATTTTAGAAAAAAGCATATTATTTTAGAAGATTTAGGCAAATCAGATTTAGGAAATGATCAAAATAAAACCATATTGAAAATAGGCTACTTTATCTAAATGACGTGCTTCAAAATAGGATTTAAATAAAATGCCCATCTCAGTTCACTAGCCCATTTGCAAGTGGCAAGTAGAGAGGTAGACTTTGTCTTTTTCAACTGTGGGGGCAGGTAAAATTTATTTAATGGTTTTTCTGGGGGGAATTGAGGCTTAACAGCTAAATGTAGCAGCAAATGGCACAGATTCTTCTTTTTCTTTTGCCTTTAAAGTTATTGTAACGTATTGTGCTCATCCACTGACTACGGTGGTAGTGCGAAAGCAGGTTTCACCCAAATGGTGTCTGACGTGCCTGTGCGGTTATTCTACGTCAGATAACACAACATTGTTCTGAGTTGGTTTATAGGAGGAGTGGTAAATGGTCGTTCCTACTGGGTGCTGAGAATTGTTGCCCTACTGATGTCACTTCCACTTCCAATCGGCAGCAGCAATCAATCAATCAATCAATCAATCAATCAAGTCCATATATTAAAACACAATGCTGAATCATATATATGGGGTGGGGTTATTGGGTTGTTGTTTTTATTTTTATTTTATTCTATTCTATGAACCGCCCTGAGACCTCCAGGCATAGGGTGGTATGATGATGTTGTTGATGATGATGATAATAAAGAACGGACACCACCCCAATCTCCGAGCAGTGTAAAATTCCAGCGGGTCTAGGCACATACCAGGGCTCATTTTCCTTGGCATGAGGGACAGCGGAGACTGTGGTGTCTTTATTACATACGGTTTATTTAAACATATATACAATCTGAGCCTACAATGGAGGGAGTCACAGCATTAACACCTCCAGAAGATCTTGTTTGTCCCATATCCACAGCCTAGGATCCGAGCAGAAATCAGGCATGGCTTTATCTGGCAGCTGCCCAGGCTGCTGCCTGCTTCTAGTTTCCAGCTCACATTAATAACTCTGGCCTGTCCTTCACAGTAACAGCCAGGTGACGGAGGGGAGCCCACTCATTTGTCCTCTGGCACAGAGCCAATTTCTGTTACCTTAACAACCCATATTTAGGGGTCCTTGACAAGAAACCTGTCTGACTCATCCAGCAATTGAATCCTTATTTGATCCAGGAATTAGAAAGGACTCCGGCATACAGCAAGACATCTGTCCCCAAATGCACAAACAAACAACAAGATAACAGCTTCCCTATAGAAAAATAACAGACACATTATATACCCAGTTAAAGCATAAAAATATATGTATAAACTATTTTCGTTTTTCCGTGTTTTTCAGGGGGGAATATATGTAGATCGGATGAGTTTCTTTGCAACAATTCACTCTGTAAACTGCATTTTTGGGTTTGTGATGGAGAAGATGACTGTGGAGATAACTCTGATGAACTCCCTGAAATATGTGGTAAGTTTCATTTCCTACAGTATGGTGTGTTGATTTGACTACCTTTCAACTGCTCAGTTTTGTGTTTTGCTTGGTCACTTGTTTTGTTTTGTTTTCATACGTATTTATGACTGTGTACACATTGTGGGAAGGATTCAACTAAGTTGTTGAGTGCATAGAACAAGGTCTGCTTGCACAATGGTAATTCCCCCCCCCCAACCATCCCCATGTTAGCAACTTCACTCCTCCGAGGCTGCATTTTGTGATTAGTGAAAATCACACAGTCTGTCTGAGAGGAAGCATGAGAACCAGATATAGTCCTTTCTGTATGTATTATGTGATGTGCTTTCACTTTTGCCTGTTCTCTCTTGGAGTTGGCTGAGAAAGAGCGTCATGATTCTGTGTCTGTGTAATATAGCATAAATAAATAGTAGTTTAGAACTATGATGCCTCTTTCTTTTGCTGTGTCAAGAGAAGGCTAGTGTGCATAAATCAAGTTGGTTTATGTCGCTGGAGTGCCCTGGAGAAGAGGAGGGTGCCTTTTCCAGAGCTATGCTCACCAGAGGACGCTCGGAGATCTGGAGTGGCTGCAGATAGCCCAGAGTGTAATCCCAACACCCCACTCTCTAAAAATGGCTTAGGGGGTGTGCAGCAGGAACAGTAGAAAATTCCCATTGTGTGACCCTGTTCCCTGCATGGATACCCCACTTAGCACTATGTTGAGTTCCACCCAATATTGCTAAAGCACATTCAAAGCACATTTTCCTTCTTAAAGAATTCTGTGATCTGCTGGGAATTGTAACTCTTGTGAGGGGTAAACAGAAGAGCTCAGAATTATTTGAGGGGAAGTATGTGTTTCAAAGGTGCTTTAAAGGTATAGTGTGTATGCAGCCTATGTCTTTATAGTAAACGTTGCAAATACTACATTGGAAAGAAGCAAGTTAAAACACAGTAGTGGTGCATGGTCCCTCCAAACGTTCCAAGAGGAGTTTCTTGATAGCTGAGCTAGCATTGAAGTGAGAACATTTCAGCAATACCTTGTCTCCTAAATCTTGCAGTTTTAAAGTCATAATACAGTGGTACCTCTAGTTACGAACTTAATTTGTTCTGGAGGTCCGTTCTTAACCTGAAACTGTTCTTAACCTGAGGCGTGCATTTGCTAATGGGGCCTCCTGCTGCCACTGCACCGCTGGCACATGATTTCCGTTCTCATCCTGGAGCAAAGAGTCAACTCGAGGTAACTCTTCCAGGTTAGCGGAGTTTGTAACCTGAAGCATTTGTAACCCGAGGCATTTGTAACTCAAGGTACCACTGTATATACATATAGTAAAGGCCTGGTTAAACGTTTAAGGGGCTGAATCCCTTAAATCTACTGGTACAACAGACTTCTGTGTCCACTGCTGAGTTTTTGCTTCCTCTCCTGTCCCATCTAACTCACCCCAGGTTGGGTAGGAGGAAAGGGGCCACCTCCTGAGCAAGGGGTGGGGTAGAAGTGTGCAAATAGAACTCCCGTTGCAACAGCAGAACTACACACATGGATCACTGGATACAATCCAAGTTATATCTGGCATGCAATCACTTTTGCCTCTCTATTCAAAGCGGATACATTCCATACATAATGAGCATTATAGTATTAGTTTTCTCTCTCCCTTTTTCACAGTAAAATTTCCATGTCCCCCAACAAGGCCTTACCGATGCAGAAATAACCGAGTCTGTCTGAGGCGTGAGCAGATTTGTAATGGGATTGATGATTGTGGTGATGACTCAGATGAAGACCATTGTGGTGGGTATTTTTTTCCCCTTTGGATTATCATAAGACCAAAGTTCTCATTTGATTTATGAAAATATGTGGATTATATCTTGTCATCAACACTGCACAGACGTTGTGTATTGTCTTTGATAGGTTCGGTGGCCTACAGGGTGAAACCATGTTCTTAAGTAATGGGACAAGCTATATGGGACCATTAGCAGTTAATTGGATAATATTCATAGAATCAGAGTTGGAAGGGACCATAAGGATCTTCTCCTCCAACTTCCTGCAATGCAAGAATCTTTGCCCAATGACCCCTAGATTAAGAGTCTCGTGCTCTGCCAACTGAGCTTTGTATGCAGACTAAGTAGGTATCAGGGCAGTCACAATATATAACCCTAAGGCTAACAACTGTGTTCAGTGAAATGCTAACATCTCTTACGTGTTAAGGATATCCCATAAAGTCCAAGTCTTTGACACGATCACATGGACTTCATAGGACCATTGTTATCATTTTGCCCTGATAAGTACCAAAGTCTGTACTGTCCAAGTCATGTCTGGTTCACTGAGTGACACCTTGACTCACAGTGGAATAGAGAACTGAAATTAAAGGAATGAGTAGCAGAACTGACTGCAGCTAAAGCATCAGCGTGGTAACGACAGCCACCACTCCTTTGCTAGTTTCTGTCTCATGTCCTATACATTGTACACAGTGCAGCGGTACTCAATGGCATAGCACAGGAGGACTATAGGCTAGACCAGCATATTCCATCTTCCTTATTCCACATGATACTCAGTGAAAACATCCTGACAATGAGGGCCAAGCTATTCTCCCAAGTGGAAAACAAGAAAATGAGGTAGGGGAGTGTATGCCAACTCAGACAGCTCCATCCTCTCAGTTTTGTGTTTTCTCGACGCTTCTTGAAGCAGCAAGTGCAGACACAGTTGTGTGAAATATGTATTTCTCTGAGCAATTGTAGCATGCACATGTGCATCCTGGGATACTGAATTCTCCCGTGGGAGAAATGGAAATCTTCTGATTGTCATGTGTCATGGGCTGCTGCAAGTATATAGTAGGTCTCTACATATCCAGGAAACAGTATTTTTTTTATTGGTAATGTTTCACTGTTAAATGCACTTGTTCCATTAATGATAATAATATCAAAGGGAGAAAAATCTGATTGCTCGCTTGTAACATTTTGCAGACAAAACTACATATAAGGCAAGGCCTTGTAAAAAGGATGAATTTGCTTGTAGCAATAAACGGTGTGTACCTGTGGAACTGGAGTGTGATCAATTTGATGACTGTGGTGATGGTTCAGATGAGCAAGGCTGCAAAACAAGTAAGTTTGATTTAGAAGTTGAAAGCTTGCCATTCTCAGAATAATAAAAAAGAACATGTTTTTATATTATATAGAACCTGTTATGTGTAATCTTGTAGAATTTAAATTAGCATGAACCAAACAGTATCTTAACTCGGCTAGGTGAGGAGCACACCACCTGTGACCTTACCCAAGGGCCTGCACATTCACATGGTGCCAGTAAACCAGAGTTTGGCTTACATGTGAAAGTGGCCACTGAGCCAAAGTTGACATTGCTTCCTCCTGTTAATTTATTAGCTGATCAGGATCATAAAGTGCATTGTATGTTAAAAATGTGGGGAATACATAAATATCTATATTAAAATGATTTAAAGAACTCACTTCCCTTTTGCAAATACTGCTTCCAATCTGCAATCTGAAGCAGTCCTTTATGTAATAAGGGAATGAGATACATTGACAGGGCTCACCCACACTTCCCTTGCTGCTAGTCCTGCCACTTTCATTCAGGAAAATCCACTCTTTACCGCTGAATTGGAGCAAGCATCAGTTGGGTTTTCCTCAGATTAATATTTGTTCTGATTTAGCAGAAAGGAGCAGATTTCCCGGGGAAAGCTATGGGAGAAGCAGCACATCTCTCAGATCTGTGCTTTCTAGGAACAGGATGAGTGGAAGTGTGGAAGAGCCATTATTGCATTTAGCCTTGAGAGAAATTTATTTGTTTATTACAATTACATACCGTCTTTGTCTTCCAAGGAGCTCAAAGTAGTGTACACAGTTCTCCTCCCTGTTTCCTCCTCACAACAACCATGTGAGGTAGGTTAGGCTAAGAAATGGTGACTGGCCCACCCAGTGAGCTTCAAGGCTGAGTGAGCTTCAAGGCTGAGCTTCAAACCCTGGTCTCCCAGGTCACAGACCAACACTCTAACCATTACACCACACTGGCTCTACAAAGTTCATCTTGGACACTATCTCTTGTTTGCTTTTTTCCTACTAATAAACCTATTTAAATAAAACTGTAGTGAAAAATATTGTGACGGTTTTTCTAGAAGGGATGTGTTTTTAATTGCTTCTGGGCAGTAAGAGATGGGGAAAACATTCTTAGACGAGCTTGGCTGTGAGTCCTGGAAGACCTTCTCCATGCCTTGCAGGTCTTTCCACACCTGGCTTGGGAGGACAGGGCCCTGACTGACTCCAGCTCCAAACACTGAGGCACCTGAACAGATTATTGGACTGGGGTGTTTGTTCATTGTTTGCAATTATGTATTTTTTCACATTGTAAACCTCTTTGAGCATGGTTTTAGCTATGGAAAGGCAATATAAAAATAAAATTATGTATGTATGTAGAATACAAACTGAACTTGGTTTTGAGGGCTCACTCAAAAATGGCTTTATCAAAGGAAGTAATAACCAAGCTGATTATGGGAAAGGAGGGGGTTGGAGCATGGGTCTCATTCCTGATGTTGCAAACCATGAAGGATTGGAAACATGGCATTACAGTATATACAACCATATACAATATCAGGACTAGCTAACTTCAAAACAAAAATTAAAGCTGACTTTCTTTGGAGACAAAATTCTTCATCAGCTATGAATAAAGACAATGGCTATGGATGTTCTGTAACAAACATGGAAATAAACTAAAATCCATTTGATTTTGCATCTTTTGTTATTTCCTTTTTAGGCTTAACTGAATATAGCTGCGAAAACAATGTGAACCCTTGTGGTGATGATGCATATTGTAATAAAACGAAAACACCTCTTTTCTGTCAGTGTAAGCCTGGATTTCAAAGGAACAGAAGGAACTGGCAGTGTGAAGGTATTTGTGTAGAAACTGCTTTGAAATCCTTATGTTCAAAAATATTCCATAAAAATGAATAGCAACATTAAATGTCAAAAGATGGCCTTCAATTATTTTTGTTTTACGTATTCAAAAGCATTCTAAACCACTTAGTATTTAAAAATCCCCAAGTGGCATACAAAAACATGAATTGAAAACCGTAGAACAGTATAATAGAAACAGAGCTACAACACAAAACCAGTAAAATAGTATTATAAAAACAGAAATTCAATAATAAAAAGGTCCAAAGTTATATATTTACAATGAATCTGAAGCAGATGACAAATAACAATCAAGTATGGTTATGAGATGTCCACTTTGGGGGTCTGAAATTAATGACAACAAAACCTTTTGTTTTGAACTAGGAAGTTAACCATACATAATATTTTTGTGTGTGTTTTTAAGCTCCTGCAAAATTCTTTTTGGCTCTCTTTGTTATGCCTCCCCACCCCTTAACAGATACAGATTTAAATAAATAATATCACAAATTTTCCAGAAATGAAGGTGCTTAATTGCAGGGATTCCCAGAATCTATGAGGGACACGGGTGGCACTGTAGGTTAAACCACAGAGCCTAGGACTTGCCGATCAGAAGGTCGGCGCTTCGAATCCCCGCAACGGGGTGAGCTCCCATTGCTCGGTCCCTGCTCCTGCCAACCTAGCAGTTCGAAAGCACGTCAAAGTGCAAGTAGACAAATAGGTACTGCTCCAGTGGGAAGGTAAACGGCGTTTCCATGCGCTGCTCTGGTTTGCCAGAAGCGGCTTAGTCATGCTGGCCACATGACCCAGAAGCTGTGTGCAGACAAACGTCGGCTCCCTCGGCCAGTAAAGTGAGATGAGCATCACAACCCGAGTCAGCCACGACTGGACCTAATGGTCAGGGGTCCCTTTACCTCTACCTTTACCAGTCTCTATGAGACTACCAGCGTTAATCTGTCTCGTGCTCCTTAACTGATCTGGTGTGTGGGCAAGTGAGGTACCATCAGAAAAGTGAATGAGAGAGGTAGATTGGGACTTGCTTTCACGTAGGAGGGTAACTCCCCAACTGCACAGGGGACTATCGTATCCTTCCTTGTGTCACATTTCCCACAGGATGCCTTTGTGACAGCAGCCTCATAGCATTTATATCTCACATTTATTTGCATACCTCAACCAACACTCTTCTCATCAAGGAAGGCAATTTATTTTTTCCAAGCTTATAAACTCTGGAACTCTAGGTTTACAAATAAAAGCAGTTAAGGAGAACACCTAAGTCAGGCATTTTATTTGGGTCATCGTAATTCAACGTGGGGGAAGGAGGAACAGTCCGAAGTAAATAAAAAGGAACTCCATTCATTATGAGACTAAAGCATGATGTAAGGGTGCAGATCAGGCAGCAAACAGATGAAGGGGTTTTGCTCTAGTTTTAAAGGTAGGATAAAGAGAATGTTGCAATAGATAAATAAATTAAATAAACAAATGAATAAAAGTCCCAATGGAAGGCAACAGAAATAAAACAGAGACCAAGCGAAAGAAAGCTAGAGAGAAAGGCATCTTTCAAAGTTGCTCTTACTCAGTTACAGCCCAACTTTCTCCCCCAATTTATCTCTGCTGTCTAGCATTTTCCTACTTTTGTCATTGAACCGTTTTACATAAGATAGACAGTTCTTTGATGGCAATGGATCCCCCCCCAAGTTGTAAAATCCAGTATGTTTTCAGATTTGTATGTTTTATGAAAATACAAAATATAACTGCAGGCTGTGTTCACAGGATATCTGATCTAGAAGAGCTAGTGAAATTAGCTAAACTCAAGGCAGTTAATTACCTATAGGAGAGCTGTCTACTGGCAGCATAGACTGTTGTACCAAAGAAACCTTTCTTTTCCATTGTTGCTGCATTTACAACATGCCATCCAACAGCCTGAATAGAGAATGGCCTCTAGAATTTAAGCAGCCTTCACTTAAAGATCAAGCCATTCTGTGCAAAATCCATGACAAAACTGCTGGTTGTTTTTCTTCTGAGATATAACCATGCATATGTATTTAAGCTTGGAATTGCTGATTTATACACTTTGAACTATAGAAGACTCAGTTTTAACAGATTCTTTGGATAGGTTTTGAACAGTTTCACACTTGGTGTCCTGAAGGGACTGCCTACAAGTTGCCAACTGCCCATCTTGACTGCCTAAAATAGCTAGAATAATATGCCAGAACTCAGATCTGAGCATCTTTTGCTTAGTCTAGGAGTCTAAGGTTAAACTGGTAGACTGAGCTAATAGCTATTTTCTTTTCTTTTTTTAAGAGTTGAATTGCTTTGGGCTTTTAAAAATCTGAGTTCCAATTTTATGGTTATCTGTCGTGACTTTCTACAGTGAATTGAAAAAGAAATGATAAAGGTTTTTCTTTTCTAGATATCAATGAATGTGCAATATTTGGCATCTGCTCCCAACTTTGTATCAATGTGAAAGGATCATACAAATGTACTTGTGAAAAAAATTATAAGGAAAGAAACAGCAGCTGCATTGCAAAAGGTAAAACAATTTGAATATACTAGTTGACATATTGGACATGACCCTTTCCCACAAAAGTCCACAGTGCTCATGAGCAAATGAATCCCTGTACAACTCAACAGAGAATTCCTTCTCTTCTCCCCATCCCTACCCCCCACTCCCCCCATGCATATGCATATGGAAACAGTGCATCAGGACAGTCTAGTCAATGGGAAGTCTCTGCAACCTCCAATATCCTTACCAAGCCCTCCCAGTTCTGCATATCTCAAGTTGCTTAAAACCTGGCTCCATACTGAATGATTGGCTTGTGCGAGGTGTACATCCTATTCTGCAGTCCAAGTGCATTGCTTTCATGTGTTGCTATTTATATCTCTGATACGCGCCGAAAAGAATAACACCCTAAGTGAAGAGATAATTACAGCTTTGTGCTTGCATCTCTTACGCTTGAAAAGAGAGGCATTTATGGAAACAGCTTTTTCTCAGTATCATATTCCAGATTGAAAAGCCTTGAACTGTTGCTACTGAAGTGCAGAATGCCAAGTCACATAATATGCAGTTTAAGAAGAGATAAACTTCCACCTCAGAAGTACACTGTGGTTGATAGCCTCAAAAGTCATTGATACAGCAAGGACACCACCTTCTCTGTCTCACCATTCTATACTAAGACTCGGGCTTCTACAGGAGCACCAGTCGTATTAACTGGGAACTCTCCAAGATCATTTAAGAACTGATCAGCTTCCACAAATCTCTGGAAGTGGGCCATCATAATGTGCCTAATACCTCCACAGAGAGAAGTAGCCACAGTAAGACAAAAATCACCTGAAAATGGTCTGACCATGAAAAGAGTATGAATATACTTTCCTCTAAGACAAACACTTGTTTTGTATGTAGGGCTAGTAATGTATTGGGAAAGACCCATGGTTGTCACAGTGGTCATGAAATTCTTAGCCAGCTGTGATAAGGCAGTTTTGGCTTGAATGTTGAAGTCCCACATAACAATAATCCTGGGGAGGTTGCTCAATATACCTACATATGAGACACTTGTTGCTAAAATTAGATTATATTTTATTTGTAGGAAGGCCATATGTTTATAGGGTTTCATTCCACACTACACTTACCTCTGGAATTATTTTGAAACTGCCCCATTGACTTCAGTGGGGTTTAAAAGTATCCAAAGCTAAGTGGGGTGTGGATGGCAACAGGAGTATCCAAATAAATATGAAAATTTAACATACATGAAGCACATTACTTCTTAGTAGTTGAAATTTACTTTATTTTTGTATTTCATTACAATAATCTCCAGGCTCTGAAGATCAAGTTCTCTACATTGCTAATGACACTGATATCCTGGGTTTTGTATATCCATTCAACTACAGTGATGTTCATCAACAGATTGCACACATTGAACATAATTCAAGAATAACTGGAATGGATCTATATTATCAAGGGGAAATTATAATTTGGAGTACTCAGTTTAATCCAGGAGGCATTTTCTATACAAAGATCCATGAGGGAGAAAGGAGACAAAGCAGTAATGGTGTGATAGTAAGTAAACTAAGCATATATTTTTGCTCATTTTTAATTTGGAACTGGATTTCCCCCCTTGGTTTTTGTATACTACATGTGGTAATTTTGAAATATAAAAAGTCCCCATTAATCAAGATTGATTACCTACTATTCAAATTAGCCTAGGTTAGTAATAATACGAAGGGGGCTCCTGCTGGGGTTTGTTTTTCATTCTGAACATAAAGGACTGCCTCCTCTGACATGAACCAGCTGAATGTTATGATCATCTTCACAGATCCTCCACTGAATCCCTCTACGTTTTGAAGTTAGGTGGGTTGTGACCATAGAAAGCGCCTTTTCAGTTGTGCTGCCTTCCCAGGGTGGCATATAAATAATTCAAATAAAGAGACTAATAAAACCTCAAACATAAATAAAGCATGTTGTCAATCACAATATCTCCCACAGGTTATTTCAGCTGACAGACTTGTCATTCAGCTTAAGACTTCAGGGGAATCTATGAGAATTAAAAAAAAAATAACTAAATGTTACATGCAACCAAAACAAAAGCTCAATGACCTGCTTCTGTGTTGCAAAGCAGCATAGATACTGGGCAAATCAGAGCAAAGAAGCAGCAGGGGACGGCGGGGTTAGCAGTATAGAGAAAAAGCACAGTGTATTGGTGGTTGGAGAAAAGCACATTGAGGTCGTCAAGGTGGCAAGGCATGGAGTTAAGAGGATCCAGGCCTATTTTTTATATTTATTTGTAGTTATTTAACAATGACTTGTTGCTATTGAAGAGTGTTCAAATATGTTTGGAAATTGTTATCCAATTTGCATTTTTTATGACTAGTCCCCTAAATTCAAAGTCAATTTTGGTCCGTGTATTTTGGAAACTGTTGCGTCAGACAATAATACCATTAGGTCTTTGTTACTATCAGATTGTCTAATGCAGAAGTTTGGAATACCGCAGAAGCACAATTCTTTAGATAAAGTCATTGCCCATGTGATGATATTGTGAGTTTTTCTTTAATACTCAATTTAAATAGGGAGGGTAGGTTTCTCATTTTTCAAGGATTAAGGGTGGGTGTCTGGGTCTGGGTGTGTGTGCACACACACATATTTCCCCATGCAGTCCTTATCATATCACCTGGAGATTGAACTGACCTTTTAGTTTATGAAAAGAATTTCTTTAAATGTTTTCTGTGTACAATATATCACTTTGAATGCAAAGATATTATTCTGGTTGGTTTTTTGTTTGTTTTTTGTTCGTTTTTGAAACAATATAATACGCTCACTAGCAGTAGTATACCTGAAAAATTGAGAGGGAAACATTCTAGGGGAAGGGTCAGGGCTATAAACAAGAATACTTAGTTTGGGGTCTGATCATCAGATAAAGCACGTCTACCCTGTGCTTTATACAACCATCAGGAGCTTGATAAATAAAATATCCGTTTTTTCTACTTGGCTGAATTGCAAAAAGAAAATTGTTAAGTATTTTGACAGATCAAAATATAACACCAGTAGGCTAAAAACCATTTGCTGGACCACAAAATGTGCAGGCTTGAAATAGAACGATCTGCAATTTCAATGAATATTCTTTACCAATTATGCTCCCTACAATGAAAAACAGGGCTCCTGAACTGCTTGTCTGGTAGTGTCTAAACTTAGTGAGCTGAGCAAACATGATCTTCCTGGGACTGCTACCTACTCTTCTATGCTTTTGCATACAGAGCTGCTGTACCCCATTTGCTCTTTCATCACCTGAAGATTTCGCTAGACTTTTCCTCCATCATCCCACTTTTGGGCTACTTGTTGTCTGCCCTGCTTTCATTGTCAGTTGGGTTCCACCTCCCGACTGCTTCATTGCTGCTGCATGGTACCTCAGTAGCTGCCAATTATTCATTTACAGTTATTAGCAAAATCCATAATGAATGTTTTCCAGACACGACATGCACAGGTGCCTAAATAGCTACCTGTTGTGCTGTGCGATGGAAAGCTTGCCGATTGTGACATATCACAAAGCAACCATCTGGCAACCCTCCTACCTATTATTCATATTTTCCCTACAGCAATTTATTGTAGTCATATGGAACTTGCAAAAAAAGAAGAAGTTTAGAAGCTTTGGTGACTGCTGATGTTAAACCACAGAAGATCTTTGTTGATACTGATCTTTCCATGTTTAATTGTATGATATTGCAGATTATTGAAATTAACGCCTTTTCAATTTTTTATTTCAAACGTTCATTTGAACTCAGTATTAAAATGTTAGTTTTAAAATATGAGAAATGTATGCCATTTTAAATTTAAAATCTGATGTGTTTTTTCCTAGTGTCCTGAATTCAAAAGGCCTAGAGATATTGCTGTTGACTGGATAGCTGGAAATATTTACTGGACTGATCATTCTAGAATGCACTGGTTCAGCTATTATACAACTCACTGGACAAGTTTAAGATATTCCATCAATGTAGGACAGATAAATGGACCGAACTGCACAAGGCTCCTTACAAATATGGCAGGAGAACCATATGCAATTGCAGTAAACCCTCCCAAAGGGTAGGTTGTTAAGAAGACCTTTGATCTATTTTTGTTCTATGAGTTTAAAACCTAACTTTGTACATGTTATCGTTGGCTTTATGAAATTTATCTTACTAGATCATTCAGTGTGGTTTCTGTGTCTTGGATGACTTTTGTTCAGAATGAGGAAAATAATTGTTACACATATTTCCTCCACATTCTAAGCTACATATTCAGCCAATGCTAAGACATATCCTGTACACAACAGCCTATGTGAATAATATGTTAAGTGGTTCACCTGAGTCACATAGGTCCTACTCAATCTTTAAATGAAGTTTAAAAAAGTTTTTTGAAAGACCTCACTTTTAGAAACAGACACAATTCTAGTGACAGAAGTGTGGCTCCAGAGAACTTACGTACTTCAGACTAGCTCAGAGGTTTAGTTGAATTATTTTACAGGGTTTTTGTTGTTGTTGAACAGCAGACTCCCTGTGCCATACTGGGTAGTGCTGTTTAATAAACAGCAATCCAAAGCCCCAGTTGAAAATATGGAACTTGTAGGATGGATCTTTGGATCCTGCCAGAGGCAAGAAGAGAATATGCACTCAGGAATCATGCACATTTATTTAACAGAACCCCACCCCTCAAAGTTAGACTAGCAGAGAATGTGATTAATTCAACCAAACTGGAATGTACCTGGAAAAACAAAGCATGCCTCAACAACAAATTGATGACCTTAGCCAAGAAACCTTTAAATGATGGCAGCTCAGGAGGAAACACAGTAGTGAACAAGGGAACACACAATCTATTAAGAGGTCACCACTGACTTGCAATTGCAGGGTAAGGATCACTTGTGTCATTGCCAGGCAGTGTCATAATATGGTGGCAGAGACATCACCATGAATGATCAAAGCTACTCACTGTCAAACAACATCCAATGGGTCTCTAGATATCATGTAAGGTAAAGGTAAAGGTACCCCTGCCCGTACGGGCCAGTCGTGACCGACTCTGGGGATACACGCCAATCTCGCTTAAGAGGCCGGGGGCCAGCGCTGTCCGGAGACACTTCCGGGTCACGTAGCCAGCGTGACGAAGCTGCTCTGGTGATCCAGCACCAGAGCAGCACACGGAAACACCGTTTACCTTCCCGCTATAAAGCGGTCCCTATTTATATACTTGCACTTAGGGGTGCTTTCGAACTGCTAGGTGGGCAGGAGCTGGGACTGAATGACGGGAGCTCACCCCGCCGCGGGGATTCGAACCGCCGACCATACGATCGGCAAGTCCTAGGCGCTGAGGTTTTACCCACAGTGCCACCCGCGTCCCAAGATATCATGTATTTGTGCCAATATGAGATATACTTTGCACAGTGCTGTGCCAAATCACTCTCTATACTCTTTACTGCTGCCATAGAATGCCTGCTTGTACAGGTTTGGGCCCTCATTTACAGGGTGCAAGATGCGTTTACATGATTATGGTAAATGCTAGGGCATCTGCATTTAATGTTTGGCATATAGGATGTTATTCTGATCGACTGGAGTTGATGTTCAAAAGAAAATGTTTGCATTCTTAGTTGAAACCAACAGAAGATGGTGACAAAGTTCAGTTGGCATCCTCTTCTGTTTAGCATTATGTACGCTTGTCAGTAGAATGTGATTTCGTATTTGGTCTTTCCAGCATGATGTACTGGACAGTAATTGGAGACCATTCTCACATAGAAGAAGCAGCAATGGATGGGACCTTGAGGAGGATATTAGTACAAAAAAATTTGCAAAGACCAACAGGTACAGAAAACATTGATTTATTATACCCTTCCCTTAAGTAAATTCTTTTCCAAAGACTCGATGTGTTAAATGATTTTTTAATCTGTCACAAGGATACACGTACTATGTGAGTTAAAAATGGTTGATATATTTTAAATATTCTGACCCAAATTAGAATTACGTTTAATGCATTCTAATTCAGCTAAGAATAATTAAGACATTCTGTAGTTCATTCAGAGGTGGTGAAGGTGCTGATTCTGCATTACGTCCCATTCAGCAGACCTCTGTATGCTGCACCGGATGGCATCATTCCTTTCCTTTTGTCCCCTGTCATTTTTTTGAGGCTGCAGATATGTATCTCTTTCACATATCCAGAATTACGCCTTTCACAATTTCCTCTTTTTCTCCAGGTGGAAGATCAATTTTGTACTTTCAGAAGAAGATCTTTTGTTGCTATATATAACTTGCAGTATTTGATTTACGCTTATTACCTCAGTAGAAATAATAAAAACCCCTTTCATTCTTATAAAATGTCAAATTGTTACAGCAGCAGCAAGAAATTAAACCATTTTATGGTTCAAATGTTTTTACCATCTGCAGCTCTTAACATGACTCAGATCATCAAAGTAATCATTTAATCATTCCTTACTAAACCATGGCCTATTAGATTTCACTGTAATGTCATTGCCTACAGGCTGATAAGGCACAGTTCATCATTGTTCTTGGAAGCTGTGGACTTCCAGATATTGTTTGACTACAGCCCCCATCACCCCCAGTGTGCCTGGTCAATGGTCAGGGGCTGCGGGAATTGCAGTTCAGCAACATATGGAGGGACAAAAGTTCTCCACCCCAGTCTTAGAAATGCTAATATTTATAAACTGTGAAGAAATGTGCATAGGATCAACACTATGTTAGCAGACACACATTAATAATAGAGGTAGCTTCTCATCAATTTTTTGTGTGTGCGAATTATATATAGAGGTTTGCAGTATCCAAAGGGAGCTTAGCTCTGCAGTGCAGCAAGCCAATGAAAAAAACAAGAAGGGGAAAAGGGAATGTTCTTTAATTAATTGATTCCTAACTTTCATCAATAGATGATCTCAGGGCAGGTCGCACAAAAAGACAAAAATACAGCAACATAAAATCAAACATAAAATACACAGCAAGCGCATCACTATGTAAAATAATATACATGATCCCCTAGTTGACACACTCTGATACAAAGACCAATATTGTTTATTTAAAAGCCCAAAATAAATATTTTCACCTGACACCAAAAACTAGCTAATGCTGGCACTGCTCTAATCTATGGGGAAGTGTGCTCCACAATCTGAGTGCAAAAACCAAAAAGGTCGTATTAAGAGACCATATTTGTTAGATGATGGAATAAATGGTCTCCCTGGTGAATCTCAAGTTGCAGACAGGATAGCATAGAGGGAGGTAGAAGAATCAAGGATTCTGTTTGTTAGGCCTCATTCAGCCTCCAAGCACCAATTAAGCACCTGCAGTGTTTCACATTATTCCAGTAGATAGAGCTGGGTGTCATCAACATATGTCCTGGTGACAGCTCACACCAAATCTCTTTATGACCACTCCCAACAGTTTGAGGGACCATGCACCACAACTTTCAAGTGGTTGGTCAGTGCTATTTTCTGGAACCAGTCCCATTGGAAAGAGTGGAACCACTGTGATAATGTGCCTCCACGTCAGAGAGTTGGTGAAGAAGGGCTGATGGTACTGTAAGCCACTGACATATCAAGTAGAATGAGCAAGGTCCCACTCTGCCACTTCTTCTACTATAAGACATAGTTCAGTGCCAAAACTTGGAATAAGCCAGATTAAAATAGGCCCAAATAATGTGATATGCTTCTTGTACTGTTCTTACCTGGCCATGTAAGGGCTCTTATCGTGGATGGATCAACAATGCAGCAATTAGAGTACTTATTGCTGTCAAAGAAAGTGTATCTTCCAATACTCATTTATAAACCTAGAACTGTAATCCTCTATACATTTAACTGGGAGTGAGTCCTATTGAACTCAAGGACATGCATGAGATCACACAGTAAGCAACCAGCAGCATATTGCATGGATGAAATGATTGAGAACTTCCTACTACAGTTCTTTTCATGTCATTCTATCAAAGTTTGACCAAAGTCTACACTAGATGGTTGTCATACCCATTATAGTCACAAGCCTAATCCAGAAAATATATACCAATTCCAGGATGATTATAGCTGAATAAGTGAAATCAGAATTGCTAAGCAGATTAAATGATCTGTTGCAAACAGGAGGTTATAATGCAAGAAGATTCAGCTAATTTATTAACTAAAGTTGGTTCCAGGAATTTTTGTTCAATCGCACATAGCCTGTGCTGAAAAGTTATACAAAAGGTAGTTTGGATCTTCTTTGGATCACTTTATGGTGTTACGCAGCACTGGATATGAGGACTGACACAGAGTAAAAATACTGGATAGTATTCAATGAAGTTTTGCACAGAGTGGGCCCACTGAAATTAATGAACATGGATAAGTTAGCTCCATTAATTTCAATGGCTCTACTCTATGTAAAATTTAGTAATTACTGACACATGCTTATATATATATATAAAACCTAACCTTATAAGCAAACTTCTAAAATGGTGTTTGCCCTTTGTGTTGTTGCTATGCAGCAAGTATGTGCTATTTTTCTTTTCATACTATTTTTCAAGAGAATTATTTTGACAAAAATGTTGTTTTTTGCAGGTCTTGTAGTTGATCTCTTCAGTCAGCGCTTGTTCTGGGCTGATTTTGAATTATCTGTAATTGGAAGTGTCCTCTTTGATGGATCTGATTTGGTCATATGTGTGACCAGTAAGCAAGGTATGTATAATTTGAATCAAGTGGCCACAGACCCTAAACTGAATCACAACGTATATCAAAATACTGCTTTAAAGTTTATTTCATCTTTTTAAAATTAGTTACTGTCTTGGAAATGGTTATTGCACTCTATGTCAGCACAAAATGGGATCCAGTGGATTCTGCCCCAAAGTAATTTATATTCTACAGGCAGTAAACCAGATTCTTTGGTTAAACTACACTATGCAAATACGTTTAGTTTTATAGATAAGTCTGCAGCATTTGGTCGTTGTGCTTGAAAAACAAGTTTTCAAATTATAATTTAGACAAACAAAGTTAGGCTAAAGTAAATTCTTCTTTAGTGCAGGGCGTGTGATATGAACAGGATATTCTTGGGTATTTGTACATCTATGAGTCTTTGAAACTATTAGAACATAACACTTGAACATCTACTCCTGGCATAACAGTGTTGGGCTATGGCTCTGGTCATGAGGGAGAAGAAGAAACTCCCTGGGAAAGTGGGAAGCTCCCAATCAGTTTTTTGCTCTTGCCTGAACAAAGCAGTCACTTTGCAAGAGAGATGGGCTCCTCTCCCACTCCTTCAGTACAAACTGTTTAGATCTAAGATGCCCCTCAGGGGCTAAGCTAGAGATTCCAGGCCTCCTCCTTTCCCTGATCTATTCTAACTTCGAAGAGACAGGGCTGCAGGGAATACCCAAATCCCACTCACCCTGCCTTCTCCTGGCACAGACCTATTCTAATCAGCAGACCTGGAAGAAGAGGAATGGAGTGAAGGGGACATCTCAGAGGAACAGTCCCTAGAACGCCCACTACCTACCTTTACAAGTCCTTAGCATCCTTAGGCTTGAATACTACACTTCTTGAGTCCCCCTGCCCAAAGGACAGTGGTCCTCCCAGAAGCTCAACCATCCACCAGATCTGTGCCAAACCTAACAGTGGCAAAGAAGGCACTCTATGATGAGGGCTGTGATGCAATCCAAATACAGTGGTACCTCGAGTTACAAACGCCTTGGGTTACAAATGCTTCAGGTTACAAACTTTGCTAACCTGAAAGAGTTACCTCAAGTTGAGAACTTTGCCCCAGGATGAGAATGGAAATCGTGTCCCGGCAGCACAGCGGCAGCAAGAGGCCCCATTAGCAAAAGTATGCAACTAGTTAAGAACAGTTTCGGGTTAAGAACAGACCTCCGGAACAAATTCAGTTCATAACTAGAGATACCACTGTAATCAGTTTTTGTCTTCTGCTACATTCCTCCAGAATCCTGCAGCAGATTGATGGGTGACTATCTCTAGCAGGGAAATCATGTAAATCCTTCATTGCTTGGGCACGCCAAATTCTGCTTATATCAACTAGCAATATGTTGTTACCAGATGATAGCATCTAAATTGACATGTACACATTTCTTCTTCTTCAAGGATTACTCCATCCCCATAGAATTGATATTTTTGAAAATTATATATATGGAGCAGGACCTAAAAATGGTGCATTTAGAGTACAAAAATTTGGTCACGGCTCTGTAGAATATCTAAATACGGAGACAGATAAGACAAAAAGTGCCTTGATTTCACATCGCTATAAACAAACATACTGTGAGTATATTTTGTTACTTTTCAATACAATATTTTAAGATCTTTATAAATTTAAGACATTGTACATGGAATATATATATATATATATATATATATATATATATATATATATATATATGGAAACGTGATAGATCGTGTCCTCCCTAAAAGAGGGCACATGTTGTGGTGAGATCTGGAGACTGACCTCTTGGTTGTGGGTGGGTCTATTGGATAGCCACAGCACCCAGTTGGTAGGTTCCTCGATGCTGGGTTTCAATCTGGCCAATGGGGTTGCAGTCTAAACGGATTGAGGGACCTATATAAACCCATGCACGTGACCCAGAACTTCCTCTTTTGGCTCGTGCGTCAGAACACCCGCCCACCTCTCCCTAATTTTAGGGCCTTTTGCGATTGACCTTGCTATGCCGTCTTGTGTCATCTGTCATAGGAAGGTCAATCGCAGGGGCACAGCAGGAATTTTCTCCACTTGACTGATTGGCTGTTGCCATTTGGGTTTCACCTGCCATGCAGCAAATCGTCACAACTTGTAAGGTTGTGGATAGGCACTGGTTCAGGTGATAGGGATGGGAGAACGGTCTTGCCATCCCTATGTGAAGGGTATTCCGTTAAAGGAATCCAGGGACTCAACTTGGTTTGGTCAACCCCTGAAACGGGGTTGTGCCTGTGCCTGAGTCCAGGGGAGCATCTGGGGAGTGAACAGAGTCTGCTCCCAGGCTTTTCACCTGCCTCAGGTGTTCACCCTTGGCTGACCCATTTTAGAGCTCTGGGTCAGCGCTACCTGCAAGGGTGTAGGGAGCTAGTCGAACCAGAGCCTATGCAACCACTCACTTTTCTGTAATCAATAAAGTTGTGGCCTAAAGCCTGCCAAAAACCAAAACTAAAATTTGAGTCAAATGTGTCTTTATTTAGAAGGGAGATCTCTGGGTCTGAACACGCAACTTCATAGGTGTTACGCATGCCGGCAACGTGTACTCAAGTGAGTTATTTTCTGGCATCCTGGGAATAAGTGGATGCACTAGATCTGCCTTTGGGTGGTGCAGATTGCTATTTAACTGATACTGGTAGCCAAGGGTATTATGGTTGATGAGAAAAGGGGGAAGAGAAGGGGTAGGGGTTGGGGTAGAAAGCATTTCATGGGGGGGGGGAAACTAAAGGTAACCAGTACACTTGCAATAAAAGACCAACTGCCTTCTTTCCTCAATGCAGTTCGTCTGATTTTGGGTCCCCCATCGAGCATTGATATTCAGCAAAGAGTTGGGTGTGCACTTTTAATGTTGCTAATTAATTGGCTTTGTTATCTTGTAAATAGTCATAATTCAGTTGCCAGGTATGTGCATAAAAAAAATAATTAAGATAAACTTATCTTTGGACTGACTGCATTGTATTTTCCAAGTAAAATTGTTGAAATATTTTAAAAACAAACTGTCTTTTAAATTAAAAAGTTTTTCATTTTACAAAGCACCGTTAACTTAAAAAATCTATTCTATATAAATACTTCAGACATAAGAATACATCATTTTTTTTATTTTACCACAGCATATCATATAAAGTGAAGAAGATTACTCCCAATAGTTATATTGAAAGAAGAATTTTAAGTTGGGAAAACTAATTGCCCATTTTGATACCTAGCCAAAGCACTTAGGTTTAGTGTTCTTTTTATTCTTGAAAGTCTGCTGGGACTTTTAGATCTTGATTAAGCAGAGATAATACACAATTTAGGGTCTTAAAACATACTCTTAGTTAATTATAAATATATTTCTAAATGCTTGAAACGTAACAGATAGAGTGATTGATGCCCACCTATTGAACTGTGGAATAAATATAAATTATTATTCTCAAACTGGATGCAGTTACTTCTGTAAGCACAGAACCCAGTTGGAGAGCTTAAGATATTTATATGGCCTTCTATCAAATATTATAATTCCTCATGTGTTATGCTCAGCCCTACCGCATGATAGATGCAGGTGGCGCTGTGACGCGGGTGGCGCCGTGGGTTAAACCACAGAGCCTAGGACTTGCCGATCAGAAGGTCAGTGGTTCGAATCCCCGTGACGGGATGAGCTCCCGTTGTTCGATCCCTGCTCCTGGCAACCTAGCAGTTCAAAAGCACGTCAAAGTGCAAGTAGATAAACAGGTACCACTCCGGCGGGAAGGTAAACAGTGTTTCCGTGCGCTGCTCTGTTTCGCCAGAAGCGGCTTAGTCATGCTGGCCATATGACCCGGAAGCTGTCTACAGACAAACACCAGCTCCCTTGGCCAATAAAGCGAGATGGGCACCGCAACCCCAGTCAGTCACGACTGGACCTAATGGTCAGGGATCCCTTTACCCTTTACCTTTACTGCATGATAACTGTGGAGATGAGTGCACCAAAGGAGGAACATACAGATATTAAAGCATTAGGAGAAAGGGTCTAGGATGATGCTACAAGTAAGTAAATATATGCAGCAAAATACTGAAGCTAATGCTCCTCAGTACCACAGCCCATGCAGCTGAAATGTGACCACAGCTCAAGGTTTAGGGGCCTCAGCTTTGTTTTCATTTATGCAATGGTTGCCCAGTTATATAATTAAGAGAGATACAATGCAGTCTTAAACATCTCAACTCAGAAGCAAGTCCCATTGAACTTAATCTGGAGAGACAGGTATATGATTGTGTTGTCGGTCATGTGCTTTAATGCCTCCTGTTGAAATCAATACACTTAAAAATTATTTTGACTGGATTGTTTTCTAAGTAGAAAATTCTTCAACCTGTCATTTTTCTGTATCGGAGTTTCAGCATCACAGGATTTTAAAGGAACATTAATCTTAATTAGTTGATGACTGTTATTAATACTTATTAAAATAGTAATAGAACAGCAGATTGCTTTAGAAAATATTCACTGACAAAAATACTATTTCTGGAATTAAATGCATTGCTAATTATATAAAGCACAAGCTGATTCATAGAGATTTGTTCAGGGCATGACTCTTAATTAATTTAAGGCCTTGGCATATTTGTTTATTCTTTATTTCAGAAATAATCCATTTATGCATTTCTTATTTTCCTCCCTCTTCAAACAGCACTCAATCCTTGTTTGGAGTTTACCTGCGAGTTCCTCTGTTTACTCAACCCTTCAGGTGCTGCTTGTGTATGTCCTGAAGGAAAGTCATTGTTTAATGGAACATGCAGTGATTTGAGCATTTTAGGTGGGCATTATAATTTATTATAAGAAAAGGTGAATATGATTATGAATGTATAGCTGCTAACTTATTTGTCTCCTTTTTGGCAAATAGCCAACAGGAGAACCTTGCAGGATTTCAGTTCCTATGGTTTTGTATATAAAGGTCTAAGAACTAATGCAGGCATAGGCAAACTTGGCCCTCCAGATGTTTTGGGACTACAACTCCTATCATCCTTGACCACTGGTCCCAAAACATCTGAGGGCTGAGTTTGCCTATGCCTGAACAAATGGATGAGTTTTGAAAAACTGTAACATTTCAAAAACTGTAACAACTTCAGAAAAAACTTACTAAATTGCATGAAATGCATGGAGACTTGAAAAGTGTTAACTCTGACTTGTGCTTCTCTGCTAAAATCTGAGATTGCACATTCATTTCAGTCGTATAATAGATCAGAGCAAGAAATATTATTATTTCCTACAGCCATATCATGTTATGGATATGGAAATGTAACCGTGTTAGGAGGCACTAATGTACAAAATCATTCCTGTTGCATCAATGCATATTTTTGCCAAGGTGAAAAGTAGCAGACATACATTATTTGTAAAGGCAAATACGCACATTTTTGCAAGATTTCTGAAATGCTTGTAGCTCACATGATTCACATCATTCTAGCATTCATTTTCTTTGAATGCCTGGATTAACATTTATAGGAATTTGATCTGCATGTTTATGCTTTAAGTACAGATGATACATGTAAGCTGACTTGTGAAAATGGAGGAAGGTGTGTTATTAATGAAAAGGGTGATCAAAGATGTTACTGTTGGCCAAGTTATTCAGGGGAAAGATGTGAAACTAACCACTGTAACAACTATTGCCAAAATGGAGGAACCTGTGTAGCTTCTGTCCTTGGTGAGTATTTATACCATTTTTCAGTGAAAGGTTGTTTTTTAAAAAGTTTCAGTAGTTGATGAAATACACAATTTTGAAGTTATATTATTATTACTATTGTTACTGTGCCATGTATTCTGATTCAGATACATACTAAAAATATATTAAAATCAAACATCCAAATTCACATGCATTACTGAGGAATAAATAATCCTGGTAAAATAATATACATGCACAGGAATAGCTTCCAATGCGCCCCAAGAAAAAAATGTTGCGAATAGGGTATAGAGCATCCAAAACTGGCAGCTAGGCTTAATTAAAAAGGGTCTCCCCTTTGGAGACAGGAATGCAATTCAGGGGCCTTTTCCCATTTCATGTCAGGTAGAACAGGGAGGTCTACAAATGATACTGCGCCTGTCGTTCAGTGGATCAGACATATTGTATAACAAGTAATAACAACAAGTAAGTAATTAGGCAAATTGCAAGTTACTATTCATAGTGTGCTGGGGGTTAAAATTGTGCAACACAACCTTGTAAATTATAGATCTTCATTATCTGGACACAAATGTTAATTTGTTAAACAAATCTCACCGGCAACTCTTAGATTTATTCATTAGTAGTTTACTTACAGTTAAGCCGTTTGGTAAATTCCTCTGTGGACAACATGTAAGTAGAGTTTGGGGCAGTTTTAATTAAAATGTATAAATTTGTGACAGTTGTATTGAACTATTATAAGTGACCGGAGAAAATGTCATCTGTTAATTAAAAGTGTGGCTCTGACAAACATAATTAAAACCTAAAGCTGCAATACTAACAATAGCAAAAGTTTATGAAAAATGTACTTTACTTTTTCAAGAATTAGTGTCCAAAATACAACAGTAGAAATGAATTTATTGAACTGATTAACATATAGGATTAGATCCACATATTTGTAGCAAATAGGGGGAGGGCAGAAGCTGACTGTCCTGCCTCCTACTCTCCTTGGTAACCCATGGACATGTAAATCCCTCAAAGGACAGAGATCTATTAAATGGGGTCAGTTGTGGTACGAGGAGCTGAGAGGGAAAGGGGATCACGGAGAAGCAGGAGCTCAAAGTTACCAGGGAGTAAGTACCATTGAACTGAATGGGACTTACTCCTAAGTACACATGCATAGGATTGAATGTTGAAGCTAGAATCTTATATTTTGTTACCAGTTATCAGCTGAGAGTGCCACACCTGTGTTCCCAAAACATAAACCACCCATGATGCTGAAGGAGGCTCAGGGGAACCTCACATTTTGCAGAAGGCTTTTTGTGAGGGAATGGTGGACTCACGGATTCCCAGTCCAAACTGCAGCACAAGTCTCCACTTATTTCTATAGAAAGCTCTCATTTTTATCCCTTGAAGGGAGACACTGTTTATAAGTCTTAATACGCTAATGCTAGAAGCCTCTATACCAAGATGGATGAAATGGAGACCTTGGTCTTGGATGACATCATTGATAGAGTGGGCATAAATGGAAACTCGGTAGAAAGGAAAGAATATAAACAATCACTAAGTCAAATAGGGCATTGAGTCCAGCAAGCTAGAAGTGCCAAAAGGGGCAGACTCCTCTACAGTATTGTGGTTGGTGATACCACCAGAGTAATTTAGTGAGTGTAGTTTGCCCAGTGTGCCTCATTAGACCTGTGGGCCATAGGTCCTTCTCTGCTGTCATGGGGTGTAGGGATACTACAACATTGTATCATAGTTCCAGCTGCTTATTTTGTAATAATGAAGCGCACCTTTAAAATGAATTGGCTGTCATTTAAGACACTAGATCCCTAATCAAGAAGTGCCTCATTGAGGCTCTGTGCATTCTGTTCAGCAAACACACAGACACACACAAAACCATGCTTCATAACCCTTAAATGTTAAATGAATTCAAGAAGAAAATTTATATTTGCATAACAGAAACGGGGGCCAAAATCACTTATTGTTCCTCCATTTCACTTATGGATCTGCTGTTATTCTTTCTGCTAATGTTATTAAATTTAAATTTCCTTTATTTGAGTAGTAATTATAAAATGTTTAGTTGTACATGGCATGAATGATAACTGGTCTGTAACATACATTTTTTTTCTTAACTGCACTTATATATTTTTCAGTCAAAAATGCATACTTAGTTTTAGAAATTCAATTTCTGTCTTCCAGGAAGGCCTACATGCAGCTGTACAGTGGGGTTTACAGGTCCAAACTGCAACAAAACAGTTTGTGATACTTTTTGCCAAAATGGGGGGACCTGCACTGTCACTGCTGGAAATCAGCCCCGTTGCCATTGTCAGCCTGAATATACTGGTGACAGATGCCAATATTGTAAGTATTATCAATATAAGGCAGCAAACCTAAAGCTTTGCAAGTTTAAAACATGAATAGCAACCTGCACCAACTGCATTTTTTTATTTAAAAAAACGACAGCTTCTTCTAGACACTTCAGGACAGCCAACATCCAGAATAAAACTGTATAATTAAAATTTACGTTGTAATAAAAGCTACCCTAATCAGACAATCAAAATAGCAGCCAGTGCTATTGTGTACAATTTTAAAGCTCCCTAAAGGCCAGCTGAAACCAGCTTTACAAAGCTTTCTAAAATAAGCAGGAGTGAATACACACTGGACAAAGCATTCCAGAGTTTTTTGAGCCACCCTCTGAGAAAGTGCTTTCACATTGTATCCACATCATGGCATGTAACTCGTTACAGCCATAATTTAGGGGGGACAGCTGCCCACCTAAATCAATCAAAATCAATACAAATCTGAAGTTCTGCCTGCCCGCAACAAAAATCCTGGCTATGCCCATATTTAAATCACAGCATGCACCATTAATAAAAAGCGCAAAAACAAAGTTGTAAACTAATAAAAAGATTCAAAGCCATGAAGTATTTAAATTTTTCTTACAAATACTGTAAAATTGGAAGAGCCAGAAGAAAGCCTTGGAACAGTTCTGATACAATGAATTATTATATTATACTAAAGTATTTCATTTGTACAACAAGATCTGTCAAACAGCAAAAGAAAGAAAATCACATGCATCTTAAATAGAATTTTCATTGAGCACATTTATAGTAGGCAGACTATTAAATAAATACAAAGCTTTTAATGAAAACCCCTCAGCAATAATGGTGATTCTTTTCTTATTGGTATTGAATAAACTCTGTGGATCCTAAAATAACTTCAGTTGGGTATTTGAAAACAATATAGTACATAAATCAATGCAGACAGACACACAGATTAAGGAAAAAAAATATTTACTTTAGGCTTACTCAAAAGCCAGACAAATTGTTTCTGGTTGACTGCTTCTGCAAACATCATTTTTTAAAAAAGAATTCATTTAAATGTAAATTTAAGGGTACTCGCTACACTGTGTGTTGATTATCAGATTTGAATGTCTGCTGACATAGTCTAAAATAACAGCATATTTCAGATAAACTAAATCCATTAATGAGCAAATAAAAGTAAGGAGAAGGAAGGGGTGTTATTTATTTAAAGCTTCCAAGGATTTGAGAATTATTTATTGTTGTTGCCTAGATATATATTAGACTTTGTGGCTTATAGTAGAGAACAATTGCCTCCAAATAGGCTTATGTAGCTTATCACTTATTCATTATAATAAACAACACTTACAACACCATTATGGCCTTAGTATGTTCCTCATGCATTGTTGGAGTAATTTTACAATAATCTTGTAATGCAGGCCAGTAGTATTAGCCCTTAAATAGGAGTGGAGTAAAATTTTAAATCAAAATTTTGAGGGAGAGTGTCAGTGTGGTATACAGTGAGGATGGGAGGCGAGGGTTCAAATTTCTGCTCACTGAGTGACTTTGGGCCAGTCACAATCCCTCAGCTTGTGTGTAGAAACCACTGTACACTGTCCTAAATGTGTACCTACACCACCCCTTACTTACACACTCTCACAGACTAACACAAAAGCATGACTTATTATAAGAGAAAGTCCATACAAACTAAATGCACAGTAACTAATGTAAATTTGTCATATATTATATATGCAGGACAGCAATTATAATAAACACATTCACAGACAGTGAAGAGAATAAGCCCTTGTCTATAAGAGAAAGCAAAGTGGTTTGAGCATAGCCTTGTGTTTTTAAAACCCAAGGCGACTGCCATGTAAGCAAAGTTTCCCTATTCTAGCTCTTGATAGCCGATCCTGTAGCAACGGAAAATGTTAGGGCAATCCTTGAGAGTAGTGTGGAAGGTAGAGGAAATCGTTGGAGCTGTGTCAACTAGCCAAACACAGCGAAAAATATGGGTAGATATTAAGTGGGTTTTCAAATTCTATGAATGGGCCTGCATTAAGGAGGGGTTTGATGAGGTATATAAGTGGGGAGCTTAATGGAAGAAGATTTTGCTTGACACCTAAGTGATACCCATGTTTGTCCAAAGAAAACCCAAATCTGTAGATTGAAGACACAGGGTTTGTGCATTTAGCAATCTTCTGAGAATCAAATAGTTGGTCTTCCTAGTGATTCCTGTCACATCTGCCCAACAGGTAAAAAGGTAATAGAAAAGGCAGTTCCAATGGAACTCTGTGGTCATGCCAACCACAGTGAGCCAAACTGAATGCTTACTCAGGGAATAGTGGTAAGACTTATTTGTCATAAATGAAAAAAGACCATTGGCTAACTTATTGAACTGCCTTGTGTTGCAAGAGAAGCTGTTGGTATAATCAATCTATTAAGATGCTGTGTTTAACAATATACGGTATCCTATTTTTATTACTTGTAGTATATAAAATGTTCATTCGTTGCAGATGTTTGCCATCATTATTGTGTTAATTCTGAATCCTGCACCATTGCTGATGATGGCAATGTAGAATGTGTCTGTCCTCTACGATATGAAGGTCCAAAGTGTGAAACAGACAAATGTATAAAATGCCATGGAGGGCAGTGCATTCTGGACAAGGAAAGCGATGACATAATGTGCAAGTAAGTCTACATTATGATAAATAGTTAAATAGGAGGAAAATATTTTAACAGTGCAATGCATGCACAGTTAATCAACATGTATCAAAATAGTGGCACACAGTATGACTGACTACTTGTGTATCAAGTCTGTGATTCAAATGTACTTGAACTTGAGTTGGTGCCATATATATGAGATTTTAAAATACACATATATACCAATTATTCCGATCAGCACAGAGATTCAAAACAAGTCAGAAGGCAAAAAGAACAAATATCCCAGGAAATTGTGTGTGTGTGTCTGTCTGTGTGAATGGGAGGGATGAAAATCATTAGTACCTTTCACTTCCCTGCTAAAAATGTAACATATTAATCAGTGACTTCTGATTCTTACCTGGATATAAATTCACATCCTTCAATCATTCATCTCAGAATAAGGACCTGGGCATGAGTAAGTCAGTCTGCTGTTTTCATATCACACAATTAGGATAATTGGCATGTGTTTTACTATGGAACTGTCAAGACCATCTAGATATGAACAATTTGCTTATCTTTGGATATTTATTTATTATCCAAGGGCTTCGGACCTTCCTATGCATTATCTTTTTTTCAACCTTGTACAATCAAATAACTGACAATGTAAACAACATGGCTTGGTAGTGACTTTGGTTTCTAGAATCTGCATTCAACAGTAATAGTGTATCTAACAGTAATGATGTTTCCCCTATAGCTGCACAAATGGAAAGATTGCATCCAGTTGTCAATTATGTGATGGTTATTGCTACAATGGTGGTATATGTCAGTTGGATCCAGAGACAAACATACCCGTCTGTCTGTGAGTATGCTGCTGTATCTGACAATCATTAGAACATTTTCACACCCAATCAATTCCTTGTGCCATTTTATCTTCTTTTCTTACCAAGTGTGGTGGTAATGAATTTTTTGCTGATCCAGGTCTTTTTTTTTTTTTGACAGTTTTCAGAGTTTTAACTGGAAATGATAGAGGGGTGATTGGCATCTTTAATTACATAGTATATGTTATAACTGCTCTTTGTACCCACTTGAATTAGTGCATAGATAGATATGCTGAGCATATTTTCTCCTTGTACGTTTTAGCATCAAATGTGTATATCTATCTATCTACTATCTATGCATTTAAAATATGTTCGGCAAAAAAAGGCAGAATATTTATTTATTTAGCTGTATTTTACTGAAATTCTGCAGATGCTCTGTGGGATTTAAAAGTCAGCGCTGTGACCAGAAAGTGAACCCTTGTGATTACTACTGTCAGAATGAGGGAATTTGCACTTTAACTGCGTTTAATGAACCGAGATGCAAGTAGGTTTAACCTTCCACTTAATGCTGCGCATTTTGTGACATCATTTCAGGCCACAGTTCATTGGTTCACATCATGCACATCCATATACATTTCACAATTTATACTTAATCTCAGGGTTCATTTGTGCAATAAAATGTAGCTTTTGTGTAGTCTTGCTAATGAGTGTATTCAAATAGTGTCAGATATGCTATTGCTATATTATTAGGACAGGATATTATACTACTATTTATCTACATAATGACAATAAGGTGACATGTCAGGAGGTTCATAAATAAGTCTATATTTAAATAGCTTGAAGTTTATAAAAATGCCAAACTACACATAAATACATCGTTTGATATTCTAAAACCTTACCCTTTAATTCTACAATGTACAGATTAATTGAACAAGGAAAGCAGACAGTTTGTCAGCTCTTGGAAGTGATAAACATCTTAATCAATGTAATAGAAAATAATTTTTAAAGCAATTACTCCAAAGAACAACAAATTAGAAGATCTGCCTTATCTCTTTACTATGTGCAATTTATCTTCATTTATTGCCAGCTTTTAATCACAATTCAGATATGAAGCTACTCTTGTCTTGTGCAACAGGAAAATGTATTAGGGTATCTTGAATTCGAAACTCTCATTTCTACTGAGACTAGGTGCAATCCCACACTTAATTAAGTATGCTTAAACCAAGTGATAGAAATAAGCATAAACATACACTGTGTTTTGTGGGCATAATTTACGGCTGCCCCATAATAAAAGCAACCTTTTATTATGGTGGGGCCACTTTGGTCCCCTAATGTTTGAAAGCTGCTTCCCATTTGGATTGCCTGAGGAGCATGGAGAACCTTACACACAATGTGCTTGTGCCAATCCATACACTTAGCAGTCTTAAAATAGAGCATATGCAATGTAAAGCTGCTGCTACAAATAAACAGTTCTCTAGTTGGCCATTTTAATTTTTCGCAGTTCAAACGTTCTGCCAGCAGCATGCTGGACGTATGGCATGTCAAGTTTCTCTTTCCTTTTTTTATATATGGATCTCCTTTGTGTACAGACTATCAGTGAAGAAGTTTAGGAAGAAAAAGCTTCTGTTTTTAAGATGTGAACTAGACATTATTTAACATGTTTGGCATCTAGGGTGTGGTATGTAATGTATCCCCCAGCATAAATCTTACTTTTCCTTTGAGTTTTTCCTGCCAGAGTATTTTGTGTACCCATTCGCTATTTTATTTGCAAGTATTTGCTTTTGTCAAGTGCACTTACAGTGCAATCCTATACATATCTACTCAAAGGAAAGCCCACAGAGTTCAATGGGACATAGTCCTAGTCAAGTGTGTATAGGATTGTAACCTTTGTGGTTGTTGACTGTTCTTAACTCTTTTAAAGTTATTTTTAACTAATAAATAAAGCCCACTATATAGAATACTTTATCAAGAGTGATACTATTGTTTTATTTCAGGAACCTTTTCAACCTGTGGGCCACATTCTCTTGTAGGGAAACTTTCCAGAGACCACATGCCAGTGGTGGATGGGGTCAAAGAGGGTGAAACCATGAATGCAACTCTTACCTTTCAGCAGCAGGCTGCATTCCAGCTACACAAACACTACACTCGGTCTAGAGATATATGAACCAGGCAGTAGGGCTGGGTGATATCTGGTTTTTGAACAGATATCTTTGTAGGGGCATTGGCAGGCTTAACGGTTCCCCCCCCACATCCTAATTTTTGCTGGTGCCTGCTCTTGTGATTCTCTCCGTGCTGCAAGAGGCAGGGAAGAGCTGGGCAAGCAGAGTTAACAGGGGCTGCAGGAATCAAAATCTAGTTTTCCCCACATTGTGACTTTTGCATAGCACACACGTCATGATTCATTATATACTGCTAGATCAAAGAATATCATGGCATGGACTTCAAACTGGTTTTGGATAATATATTGATATATTGCCCAGCCCTACCAGGCAGGAAGCACTGGATGCATTCCACACAGCCAAACGGACTCAATAAGGATGTGGAGTAGAACTGGGGTGAGGGGCATGTCCTGAGGAAGTGGTGTTGCCAGGCAGAAAGGTATGGAGGGCTACTTTCAGTTCCTGAGGTCTAGGCTGTTCACTCCTATTTTATTTGCAGTATCTCCCAGTATTTTGCCATGACCCGAAGCATAAGCATGACAGAGTCTGGGAAGTTTTAAGGGATATTAAGCAAGAAATATATTCCTAAAAGCTGGAGGTCACATAGAAGGATAGATAGATCCCTCCCCAACACAGCAGGTCTTAATAAGATAATTTTAAAAGTAACTATAAACCAAATTGGGCACCTTTCCTAGAAAATGGAAGGAGTATTCCGTCAAAGAATAGAACTGCAAAGGTTATATAATATCACAGTTTAGGATTCCACTGCTTAAATTTGATATTTTTCAAGTCACACAAAAAAAGTAGCAATGCTGAATTTAAAAATCCATCTTAAGGCTATACCATTATTAGGCCAGCTGAAATATCACAGAATAATGTCTGCTGCCTCTTCTCACATTCTGTCTTAAGATTTACCAAACCACAGTCTGAGATCCATGGCTTTATCACCAGACACTTACCCATCCCCCAACCCTCTTGCTTTGTTACTCTAGCCTGATGAAGATTTCTGGAAAACTCATAAGCTTGCACACTACTCTGCGACATTTTGGCCTAATAAAGGCACTGCCCTAAGATGAGTTAAGAGGTTTATTATTGAATCTCATAGAATGTTGTCTTTCATTATCTGTTCTTTATAAAATGGTATGTAAACTGGCAATATTGAGTTATACTTCCTCTTTGAATCTAAAAACAACAAAAAGGTTCTCTAATATGGTTCATCTAAACATACGTTGCTGCCCAAATAAATCCAAGGCACACAGATCCAAAGTAGACCAATCTGTCTGTCTCCCTTATAAACACTGTAATTGCTTCCTGAAGCATCATCACCATTTTACATTAACCAGCTCATTTCATTTTTCCTAAGCCATATCATCCTGAAGATATAAATCTACTCTACTCAAATGTGCAGAAAGGTTGAAGACCAACCAAGATGCATTAGTTACCTAATGTAATCAAAAACAGAAAAAGATTTTAGGTGTTATCTTAATTATCTTAGACTGAACTCATTGGGACCTGCTGTTCAGTGGATATGTACAGGACTGCCCTACTTTGCGTGTTGAGGTCCCACAAGCCACCCACAAATACATCACAGTTCACACATAATTTTGTTTAAGGTTTTTGGCATAATTTTGGCCACAAATTTATTAAAATACATAAAGGTGAGTGGTTGCTTAGGCATTGGTTCCGGCTATCTGTCACCGCCATCGGGACAGGACTGACTTCAGGATTCCAGCAAAAGCCAGTCGGGGAAAACAATATTGGGGAGAGCATGGAGCCGGGCACCAGACCCTCACCTCCCCCCGCATGCTCCCAGGAGCTTGCGTGGCCCAAGCCCCAACCAGGGATTTGGACGAAAGGATGGCAAGCCCCTAGATTTCTTTAATGGAATTCCCTTGCATCAGCAGCATTGGAGGGGCAGGCACCACCAATCCATACCCCTCCACCAACCAATTTTTTAACCAATGCCTAACCTTACAAATTGTGACGATTTGCTACGCAGTAGGCAAAAACCAGATGGCACCAGCCAATCAGCCAACTGGACAAAATTCCTACCAGGCCCCTGCCCCAAAAGCAGACGACCCCATGACAGGCATAGCAAGGTCAATGCAAAGACCAATACCTAGGGAGGGTGGGCGGGTCTTCCGATGCACGCAGCAAAGAGAACAGTCAGTGCTGCGTATCTTCATTTAAAACCTTTTAGCCCTTCCTCTTAATTGGCAACATCAAAATTGCCCTAGTAACAGGAAACTACCCAATCCTTGCTAATGGCTATCCAAAGGATCCCGCCCAGCAACAAGAGGGTGGCGTGCCAGACCCCACCACAACACATGCTCTCCAGGAAGGAGAACACGCTAAATCAGTAGATTGCCCAGATATCAGTGAATCACAAATATACGCAAAACACTCCTTTTATGAATGCCACTTTACTTAAGTACACTGCAGAATGGCAAAATGCCATCAGTGCTTCAGCCTACAATGTGGATTGAATGATTGAATGCTTACCCTTAAAAATGGATATGGCTCTTCTAGAAAGCCATTGTTCTCATCAAACAATTGAAATTTTATGAATGATATGAAACATCCATATGCATTCATCTACACCTCTGTCAAGTGAGGACAGATTTGTATAATACAACAACAATCACTAACATTTTCTTAACCGTTTCACAGTCAATGGATTCTTTTGAAAAATGCTACTCTTCAGCATACTGAACCATAACAAGTTTATAAGAACATTTTAAAATTAAACAATATTATCAAAAATATTTTGATCTTTTTCTTCAAAATCAGGCCCTTTAAAATGTACAATTTTTAGTCTAGAATTGGCACACACCTTTTTCAGCATTAATTCTGCAGAATCTTTTCAGATAACACCAATCACAAAACTCTGTTTCTGTAAGCACTGACTCAAGTGAATCTTTGAATATATTTCAGAAAATTAATCTAAGGATAAAATGCTCTAATCATGTGATTGCAGTATGTAAATAACAGGTTGGATTCAAAAAGTTCGCTTGCAGAGGAAGCTTCTTTTGTTTGAAAAAAAAGAACCTTTACAGTGGTCAGATCTGCACTTTAATAATAATAATAATAATAATAATAATAATAATAATAATAATAATAATAATTTATTTATACCCCGCCCATCTGGCTGGGCCTCCCCAGCCACTCTGGGCGGCTTCCATAAAAACCAAAAATACAGTTGTTGCAGGAGAGTTTTTGCAAATTTCCTCTTCTTCTTACCACCCCCTGTACCCTCTAAAACTCTGCTCTGGAGGATTGGGAGATCCTACAGAAAAGTGTTGGAAGTAACATTGTGAGGGGAATACAAGGCAAGGATAGTACCATTACAAGGAACCCTTCGTTGCAACTAGTCGTCTGATTACAGAAAGTGGCCTAAACCACAACCAACAATTCTAATATACTTTATTTGAGAATTTTAGATTTTATTACACACACAATCTTTATTACGGTCCAGAGACCAACAAAACATTACAAATCAATACAGAGTTCATACAGCCTACCTCCAGATTACTCAAGCACTTTGTTTGGAATATAGGGCTCATTTGTTCTTGCAACCACCGATAAAAACTTTGCCACTGCCAACGTTCTAGCTTTTGTCCGGTCTTCCAGTAGAAACCTGACATAGTGAGACTCTGACTTTCCCGGGAAAGGCACCAGCAAGGGTAGGATCAGTTCAGCCCTGGCCTGCTCATACTTCGCACAATGTAACAAAATATGACCTATGGAATCGATGTCTTGGGCACACGAGCAAAGTCTGTCCTGGTAGGGAACTCCTCTCAACCTACCATCCAGCACTGCAGAGGGGAAGACATTCAGTCTGGCTTTGGTGAAAAGCCTTCGATAGTTAGGTACTGTCAGGTTTTTGATGTAAGATGTTAACTCAAAGACATACCCATATTGAACTCCTGCTGCCAGTGGACTACAGACTGCGTGTGACCGAGATCTCAGGTCACTGTGTGCATTGTCCCATAATCTTTGCTTTAAAACCTTTTATTTTATTACATATATGAAGTCTTCATTAACGGTGAAAAAGTCAGGGGAAAGAGGAATGAAAGATTTAGGACAAGTGTAGATTGCTGTGTGAGAACTTATGTTCATGAAAAAGTAAAGCAAGGGCTTTACTTTATGCACAAAATTATCAACATTTCACCCTCTAATGCAGATTTTGAGAAGAGGAAAGCACAATTAATTATTAATCTTATCCATACTTCACCATTACAGGGTTGGTTACAACAATTTATAATTCAATATTTTTTAAAAAAAATAATAGTTCAAAAATAATTATAGACAGAGGAATATGGTGGGTACTAAAATATATGTCTGAAGAGTCAAAGGCCAGAGTAGAGAGATGTGTCTTCAGCATACAAAGGTATCTTTGGCCCAACCAATCCTTCACACTAGGAGAAGCCAGTGCAAGAGATCCCACTAGTACAACAGGAGTTCTCCTTGTGTTCCTCCACACCTCCCCCAGATCCATTCTGGAGGGTCAAGAGAACCCCCAGAACAGCATGCAGGAGGACAAAAAGGGGACTTTACTGTCTAGCAAGCATAAATGATTGTGCTTAAGGAAAGAGCAGATGACTTCCTCCTTATATAACGAAGGTGCCAGATGTACCTCCATAGGGAGGGAATGTCACAACTGCCACAGATGTTGTCTTCACCTGGCCACGCAAACCCCTGCACCCTTCAAAAAACAAACACTACTGAGGGCAGTGGGCTTAAAATTGGTTTTGTTGTAGATGGACTCCTTCAGGCAGGGATTAAGTTGAAGAAATAATAATAATAATAATAATACAGAGTAGGGCCCCTCTATTGATCTTAACCCACAAGAGCGCCTGCAGGGAACGATCTGGTATTTCAGATATTTTGGGCCTAATTTGTTTAGGGCTTTAAACACTAATATAAGCACCTTGTATTGGCCCCAGAACCAAACTCACAACCAATCCAGCTACCATTAAGCACTTTCAAGAATAATTATGATATGTGTAGAGATCCTATGGTAATTAATAGAAGAAAGAAATGTTAGCCTCAGCTAGATTTGTGCCCAATGTGTTCACCATTTATAATACTAATGCAATAATAATTAATAACCAGCCACCCGATTTCACTGTTTCAAAGTTAAGGTACTAAGATTTGACATATGAAAGATTTTTCTCCAAAATAAGGTTCTGTGATTTACAGCACATCCACAGATAGATGGACATATTTCTTCTACTGCCGCCATTCGACAATATGTCATTCCCCCTGTTTTTGAGTATTTGCAGTCTACACCATTCAAAGGTGTTGAAATGAGTATTGCTAGTACCAGGAACATAGTCTGCTAATTATAATAATAAATAGCTACTCTGGCTTTAATTATTATTTTTCAATGTTAATTTAGGCTACATAGCATGATTTTCTGCTTTTCTGTTTTGTGTTGTCATCACGTGTGGACTCAGCACATGTAGTATGCTATTACAAATGGTGTTTTATTTATCACCTGTGAAATCTAAATGTTATTGTAAACCATAGTGATATTTGCTGCACTGTACTTTACGGATTTTTAAAGCAAGAAATATAACTGTAGATTTTCAGTTAAGTGTACAAATATTACAGAAATAAGTTTAGAACTTAAAATCAGGAAGCACTGTATCACATACATCAGTGCTAAATTAGTTGTGGTATTATGACTTATAGCCAGCACAATTTAAAGAAAGTAGCAAGTTATTTATGTGTGTTGCTCCATAGCAATGAATCTGTTGCCATCAAGCATAAGTAACATGTAAACTGTCCCATATAAGCTACAAATATGTAAAGAATTTTAAAAAATTGTATTTTCAGAAATTGGGCCGGATACTCACTGCATACAAACACTTTCATATTTCTTCACTGGAATGTATCCAAACTTTTACTATATTTAACTTTTTATCTTCTCAACTCTCTTATACCAAACTATGCTTCCAAAAACCATAGTTTCTGTCTGATGGTCTATTGCGCCCCGAGGCCCCCAAGCCCTTCCACAAGTAAATAACTTCACACTGACACGTAGTCAGTGTCAGTTGTTAAGTTAATGGGCAAAATTTCGGCCACAGCTATATTGGTTACAGCAAAGTGAGCGGTATTGCCTTAGGCACTGACAAACTATCACTGACTCCTGCCCTCCCAGCAGGGAGTCTGAAAGGGTAAACGCCAAATGAGGGCGCAACATTGATGAAGACCAACGAAGCTCACCCCTGGGTTCCTGTGGTCCTGGCATGGCCCTAGCCCCTCAAGCGGACTTTGGACGAGATCCAGGACCCCCAGATTCCTTTACCGGAATACCCTTATTCATGAAGGGGCAGGTGATGGCCGCACCTCCACTCCCACACACTTCATTAAGCCTATGCCTAACTGCCTAACCTTACACAGTTGTGACGATTGCTAAGGGGGGTAGGCGAAAACCAAGTGGACACTGCCAATTTGCCAAATGGAAAAATTCCTACCCGGCCACTGTTCCAAAACAGACAACCAACCAATATCCGAATCAAGGCCAAAGCAGCAACACCTACAAATAGGGACGGGAGGGCGGGTGTTCTGCAACGCGAAGCAAGTGCCTCAGCCACATTGCGCTGCCACTTTTATAGGCCTCCACCAATCACGCCAACTGCACTGATTGGCTCAAACAGCCTGGTGTGATTGTGGGGCCATACAGACAAGGTCTGGGCCATGCTCAGCACCTTCAACCTGGTGGGGGTTCTCTCAGGGGCCCGTGCGCAACCAGGACCCTCGTTAAAGAGGATCCCATTTGCAGGTAAGTTAGGGCTGCTTTATAGACCTGAAAAATTGAATAGTGATGCTCCCCCTCTCCCCAGATGTATGCATTTGTGTGTGTGCACGCACACACACATTCAATGCAGCCATATAACAGATTGCCACATCCTTTCAGTCATGCAGAACCTTTCTGGGGTTGCATGGCAACTGCAGGCAAGGCCGGAGCCTGCATACACATCCTATTCCACCCAGTCTCTTTTCCAACAGTCTGCTGCTATTGGCAAGATACTTAGAAACCATAGCTTAATTGCATTTCTCTATATAGGATAGAAGCAGATGTGATACTAAGACAAGTTTTTCCAATAGTTAACATGTTTGGGATGGAGATACAACAGTCCAAACATATACAGGACAGATGGCAGCAAACATTAAGACAGATGATAGCAAACACTTGTACTATTAGCTTAAATTTAACTTTGATGATTTCTTCTTGACTTAAAGGTAACTTTCATGCAAGTATGAAAATAGAGTTGCTTTTAATACTTTTTATGCCGAATTGATCAAGTGTGTATAGTTCACAGTGTGCAAAGAATAGGCTAATTGACTTGAACATTACATCGCTACAAATTCTATTTCAGTGTTAATGAACCTCCTTGCCTGAGGAAATGTGTGTGTGTGTATATAAAATCAGTCTGTAGGCAGATTTTACTAGAACAAAAGCTAGAAGTATACTTTTCCTTGGATAAGCAAAATTAACAAATTAATAACAGTAAATACCACCAAGATATTTTTCATCTAATGAAATATTATGGTGGCTATCTCTACACCGTACAACATGCTGATCAATTTTTCTCATCTTAAGAAGATGATCATTAAAATGTCCTGCTTTACTCTTGCCTTCATGATGAAAAGGGGGCTCAAGTACTGGTAGATAGAATACCTGTCTTCCATCCATGAGATGTAGAAAAGTTTAAGGCTTTGTTATGCGATTGTCTTCTTCTTTACTCCTTTCAATCAGTTGACAAGAATGGTTAACTAGTTTGCTCCTCAGCACTGTCTCATAAAATTTATATCTGGCATGATATAAAGCAGACAATTTATATGTGCCTACATGATCAGAAACAAGGTATAACTCTATTTCAGTCTCCTTCAGGCATCTTCCTAGATGCTTCCCCCCCATTGACAGACATCGCTGAGGTAGAATTAGTTTTAACAGAGTGATCTCATTTGACATTGCTTCTCTGGAAACCATTCCACCCCCACCCGCAATCAATTAATGCAGGAGTATCAGACATGGTGTTTTCCAGATGTTGTTGGACTCCAAAGCTCAGCAACCCCTGTCATTACGTCCAAAGGTTGAGAGCTGTAGCCCAAAAACAGCTGGTGGGGGCACCAGGTTGACTACCCATGAAAATCAGCCAATTAAAACAATGCAACCCAGGTATCACCCAAGCTTAATGGATAACAAGTAACTCATTTCAGAATATTCCATTTTTAATAGCATTTCATTTCTACTTGTGGCCTGTTCATAAAAAGCACAATTATTGCTCAGGAACAGAAATAATTGCTACTTATATGCCTAGGATTCCTATTCTGGTGCTTCTATTAGTCTAAAGTCAATACATTTTAGGTTAAGACATTTTGCAAAAGACACAGGAGAGAATAGTAAAATGAAAACAGTTTTGTAACTAAAAATGAGACTTCCCGGTTTGTGAATGTTTAATGTCATCAGTCTCTACTAACAAGAGACTTTATATGTAGTTATTATCTGTGACTTTCATTGCAGGTTTTGATACCCAGTGTTAACAGTACAAACTGGCATTGTTGTATTACCACTTAATTATTTTGTAAATTTTGATAAATATTGAAGAAATGAAAATGGTAGCATCATTATACCTTATTGGAAACAATTTTTGTTTACTCTAGGACATGATTTTTCGGTCATTAATGTGGGCTATGTCTGTTTAATATATTTTTATATAATTTGTAGGTGTGAGTTGATTTTATTATCTTAATTGGGTTGTTTTAGATGCTCTACCAACTGGTCTGGTACACAGTGTGAGAGGCCAGCTCCTAAAAGCAGCAAATCTGACAATATCAGTACAAGTAAGTTTTTTTGAATAACAATGTTAATATAATTTAAGCCGCTATTTAAGGAACAAAGCATTTTTTGATAGCAGTGGAAGTTATTGGAATGGGCATTTTGCTACTGTTATTGACATTAATTTATTGTATCTTTATTTTTTAGATCTTATGATTTAAGTGGAAATTGTTCAATTCGGTTGTGTGTTTTTTATGTTTTCTTTATTGTTTATGACTACTTTTGTTATGTTTGTAATGTAAATCTTTTCATTTTGTAAGCTGCCTTGGGCATGGTTTTATCTTTGGAAAGGCAGCATACAAATAAAATGATGATGATAATTGACCATTCCTGTGGACATGTGGGGCGCTCTGATATGAAAAGTATGGGGCAACTCTAACTATGTGAAATGTTTATTATGTAGTTTGCCTTTGCAAACATTTTCTTTCACAAATTGACAGCATGGAAGCTCACAGTTTGGGACACTGGAAAGGAGGAGGTTAATTCTTTACACCAATGCAGTCCTGATATGGATAGGGGGCCCTGCACCTGCAATTTACATTGGAACATTTAATCAAATGGGAGATTCTTCTCCCTTGCCATGCCATTTGCAGGATTAGGGGAGGGGTACTGATCTCAATCAGGATCAAATCAGGGTAAAGGTTAAAGCTCCACTACCCCTCCATGCCTGAATCCCAATCAAGGTCCCCACAATGGCAGGTAATTTGTGAACTAAAAAGCATGACATCTAGTTTGGGCCATAGGAAGACAATAGGTGGAAAGTTTACAAGTGATGAATAAAGTTCGGTTTCAGTTAGGAGAATTGCAGAATAAATCGAAATTAATGAAAAACTAGGTTTTGAAAAAGCACTTGACAGAAAAGAAAGTGCACCAAATCAAAGGTAGTTATGTAACTATAAGGAAATTCACTTTTAAAAAGAATTAAGTGTTTCTTGCACACAATCTGGGCTATTGTGTCCAAGAGGATAACCAGGCAGGACCTGTTTGTGCTCATCAAGTAAGATATGCATATGCAGAAACATGTCTTTGCATGTGTATACTCTCTAACTGGGTTAGAGACCTATTTAGACAAGTCGGTGGTTAATACGTTGTTAAGAAAAAGTTAAGTATGGTCCCTAGGTCATCACATTTGAGAAGTCAAATGTAATGTTTCAGCAAATAAACATGTTTGGCATGTCCTGTGCTTGGCAGAGTAGTATGTGGTTACAAACTTTAACCATATGGTATGGTGTCATGATCACTATCCAGAAGGCTTGTAATCTACTTTAACAAACTGAAACAGGGATAGAATAAAAGAATTGTAGAGTTGGAAGGGACCATGAGGATCATCTTGTCCAGCCTCTTGCAATGCAGGAATAGGCAGCTGCCTCACATGGTGATCAAACCTGCAACCTTGGCATCATCAGCACCACACTCTAACCAACTGAGCTATCTAGGAGACTGGTGACAGACTGATACACAAAGAGGGACTGGAGTATGGCTGTCAGGTGGCAGTGAAATGGCTAATAAATAGAAATTAAATAGCTCAACGAATGACTTAAGTAAAATGTCATCTTTGAAAAAGGACTTAGGAATGACAGGCAGGCCAACTGCTGGAACTTAATAGTAGAAGGAATTTACACTTTTCATCTTGTCATAGAGAGAACCCAAAGAGACTTCTCAGTAGAATATTTTAGAATCAGAACATTGGAATATCATGAACAACTCTAGGTCAGTCAGTGACCTGGTTCAAACATTAGTTTGAAATGCAGTTAAACTGAACTATAGTTTAAAAGGTGAACATAATGTGTGCTACTGTAAATGCTTTTCCCTGTTCAGGCTGCTTCCACACCGCTGGGAGCTAAGATATGCTCCTGCTTAGTATCATGTCAAAACCAGAGCTGATGGTTGGTTTCTCTCGAAACAAACCCACGAGCTGTAACCAAGGTTTATTCTTGGCTCACAGTTTTTTGGGAGGAAAGAAACTACAACTCAGGTTTCAGGTGACACAAAAACATTTAACAGCTTCCAGTATTCCATCCCTACCTTACCTTATCTATTTGTTAAAACCTGATCTACATTACAATCAAAGCTGCATGTCACTCTGCTTACTGAGGTATTATCAAAGTTTACTTGCCAAGTGTTAAATTATCAGTAGTCAAACCTGTTTCTGTTATTTGTTGCAGGAAGCATTGCAATCATTGTTCCACTCGTCCTCTTGGTGACCTTGATTACTACTTTGGTAATAGGTTTGCTACTTTGTAAAAGAAAGCGAAGGTAAGAAATTTCTGTCGAAGGAAAAAGAAGCAATTTACTGGATAAGTTCTAAGGACAACCAACCTTGAATGGTGATGATGGTTGTGTAATTTCAGTCCAATCCTATCTCTGCATGGCACTGTGTGCAGATACTCCAAAGAATTTGCAATATGAAATACCAATGGGGAATATAACAGGAACAGAGGTGGGAGAGTCAATGGTAGGGCTTGATGAATTTGAGCAAATGTGATACACTTACTTAAAGCTTGATCATAGTTGGGAACTAGGATTAAGAAGATGAGTCAAAGGCCACATAGAAAAGGCACATTTTCAGAGGAGCCTTGAAGGAAAGGAACAAAATGACACCAGCTACATGTTCATGGCAAAAGTAAAACAAAGCAAAAAGAAGGGAGAATGGGCGTGACTGTTTAAGGCAGTAAGAAAGAGCTAGTGGAGCGGACGGCATGGGCATCAACAAATCAAGACCAACAGATACGATAGGTAAGGACAATATATTTAGGCTGGGTACACAAAGGGACAGCTAGTGAAGTGGGGAATCTACTGCTGCTGCTACTACTAACAACAACAGCAACAGAACAATTTATTTCTACCCAGCCAGATGGGTGGGGTACAAATTATTTATATTGCCCCAGCCACTCTGGGCAGCTTCCAGCATATAAAAAAACACAGTAAAACATTAAACCTTAAAAAGCTTCCCTATACAGGGCTCCCTTTAGATGTTTCCTAAATGTTATATAATTACTCAACTCCTTAACATCTGATGGAAGGGCATTCCACAGTGTGGGCACCACCACTGAAAGGCCCTCTGCCGGGTTCAGATAATTGTCATACCATCTGAATGTGGCAGAGGGCCTTTTCGGTAGTGGTGCACTTAGATGCAGGAAGGGCATTAAAACTTGGCAAATAACTGGATATAGCATACAAAGAAGAGACGTGAAACCTATTTACCAAGGAGACCGGACATAGGCTAAAGAAAGGAAGACTTGGGAGGAAAGAGAACTGATTCTGGCTTAGACTTGCTGACCTTGATATTGCAATTAGACAACGTAGTGGAGCAGCAGCAGTAGTAGTTGTTGTATTCTGCCCTTCATCCGAAGATCACAGGGCGATTCACACAAAAAATACAAAATGAGAACACAACATAAATAGTAAAAACAAAACAAAAACTCCCCTCCCAGAAACAAATAGAGCAATTGGCAGACAGAGAGACTGGAAAGCTGTGGGGTATCTATAGAGGTAACGGGGCAACATATAAGAGGTACTGAAAGTCATAGGAATTAATAATGTTTTCCAAGGAGAGAGTTTAGTGAGAGAACAGTAAGAAACTAAGAAGAGAACTCTCTCAAGGGATAGTTGCAGAAGGGGTGTCTTTGCAGAGGAAAAGCTTCCCACTCCCCTTGGAAACATTGAAAATTAATCTGGCAAGGCAAACTCCCCTCCACACTGAAAATCACTTCCTTCTTTTCACAGATTTTTTATACACACACACACACACACACACACACACACACACACACAACCCAATACAGAGATTAATTTGTTCACTCTTTCCCTTGTGATATATTTTAGGGCAAAAACAATCCGACGACAACCAATTATAAATGGAGGAATCAATGTAGAGATTGGAAATCCATCGTATAATATGTATGAGGTGGGCCATAATCACAACGAAAGAGGTCTTTCAGATTTTACATTAAATCCAGAAAAGGTAAAATCAAATATTTGTTTCCTAATTTAAATAATTATGTTTTAAATACAGTAATAGCAAAATATTGTCATTGGGTAGGATCCAAAGGTATTCTTCCATTTGCAAAAAGAAGCTCTGATCCAGTTAAGGCTCCAGCTAATATGCAAGGAAGGGGTCAATTTTTGCAAATTTCTCTTCTCCCCTACAGCCCTCCTAAGTACTTCCCACACTATTTCAGAGTTTTCCAAAGCTCTCTGGAGGTGGGGAAAAATAAAATTGGTGAAAATGCCTCCCTTTATTCAGTAGTAGCTGGTAGCTTTTTGACTTAGTAGGGCTGAATTTTTTAACCTGCTCTTTCATCACAATAGGATTTTGACAGCACTTATTTAAGAAGCTTGCCATTATATGTGTACAGACTGACACTGTCTCTTTTTTCTCTGCACATCTTTGGACAGGGAAAGTGTTTCCATGTAAGAGGGTCTAAGTAGCATTTTCAGACGAGATTGATTCCGCACCTCTTACTTAGAAATTAAGCCGTATCACATGACTAAGTTTGTGAATTTATGTATTGTTTACACCTATACATCCACTGCCAGAAAACAAAACACATAAAAACTTTTAAAATGCTGGGAAAACTTGCTTACACAGGTTTCCTCTCCCCAAAATCAATTTAACTATTTATAATCCAAAATATACTTCTCTAAATTAAAACAAAAAACCCCAAAAGTATTCCAACCATCAGGGGGACGGACAGCTTCATTTGAGCCATTAGAACAAATCAGAACATATTTGCAATGCATGGATCAGTCCTGACAATGTGAAGTAACAATCTCTGCTCATGTGCAAAAGCTCATTACACCATACTAATCATAATTAAACTATGTTATGTCTGAGGTTTAGGAGAATATCTTCCAGATTTGAGGAAGTGTGTGGAGTCATAGCCAGATAGGAACAGTGCCCTAACGTTTCATTTCAGAAGTCCACTGACAAACTTATAGAAGAGCAAGGTAGAAATAATAAGAACAGAATGTATGGCTTCAAGATTTTGAGAAGGGATTTTTAATTACGTGACATTTTCAGTGGGAGGGCTGTGGACCAGCCTCCACCACTCTTACTGATCAGGGCCTCTTCTGAAATAGAAAGACTCATTTGAATCCAACCCATTATTTCCAGAATGCTTAATCTATAAGTCACAAATGCAAACATTCATGTGTGAAACCAGCTCAGTATTATACACTGTAACAATTGTGAGTTGTTCCTAATATATATTGATTATTTTCAACTGAAATAACGTAATACTTTCTTATCCCCACCAGGTATTTGAAATCTGCACTAACCATATGCTTTTACCTAATTAATTTTGAAGACCTGTGATGGGAAAACACTCTCTTTCCCGCTGCTACAAAATATCTCATGCCTGAGACTGCTCAATGACTTATTTTACATGATGACCATTGTACCATTCCCAAATTGTTCATTATTCAATGGTGATGCTGGAGCGATAGCAAGATAGTGAGCAAACAGTGTAAAACCTAAGAACCGCCTGGAACTTTATAGGGATTTAAATTATTTTAATGATTATCACTGCCTGGATGGGTTAGAGTTAATGGTTTATCTGGCCCAGCGTTCTGTTTCTAGCAGTGTATCTAGAAAAATCACGTATGGAATGAAGGTGTCAAAATCTGCTCCTCAGAGACATAGAGGTTCCATTTATTTAATGCTGGCAACCAGTATTTGATCCATTCATGGAAAACAGATCTTATTCTTTTGAAATTCATCAAAGATAGCCGCCATCTGCACATCTCAGTGTCAATGAATGTTGTTTTTAAAAAAGAATCCCAATCAAATGTTCTGGCATTATGCGAAAGGGATTTCTATCTCTAAATGCAATTTATCAATCCTTAATTGTGTTTTTTTTCTAGACTAAAAAGACCTATATACTGAAGTGATTCTTTGTATGGAATGTGCAATAACCCTTAATGGTTTTTGCTTTACTTTCCTGTACCTTTTCCAAATCTGTGATATCCTTTTTTAACATGGGGTGACCTTAATGGCACTGGGAGAGGCTTCTTTCATCTTGTACATGTGAAGCATTTTGAGGCACATAAAAATTCTGGTCAATCTCTTTGTTACATGCCAAATGAACACACACACCCCAGTTGCACACCTAACACTAGCAAAGTAGTTTTGCTAAGTTTTCAAAGAATCTCCCCATCACTTAAAAGGAAACACTCCTGTTGTTCCAAATTACCGTCATCTGTACAAGATCTTGAAGAATTACCGTATTTTTCGCTCTATAACACGCACCCGACCATAACACGCACGTAGATTTTAGAGGAGGAAAACAAGAAAAAAAATATTCTAAACGAAACAGTGGATGTATGATTTTTGTGGTTCATGCTGTGGCCACAGACATATGATCTGACAGTGAGTTTGGAGTAGCCCAATGCAAAAATCCTGAGGATCCATGTGGATCCATGCTTTGTAACCATGTTTTTGCACCACTGCGGCCCCAGGCAACAGTGGGTGCGTGATTTTTTTGGTGCAAGCTGTAGCCATGGACATGCTATGTGATCTGATGGTGAATTTGGGGTGACCCAGTGCAAAAATCCTGAGGATCCATGTGGATCTGTGCTTTGTAACCACGTTTTAAGTGGGGAGGGAAGGAAAAGCACTCAAGGGACAAGGAGCACACGTGGGGTGGGTGGAGAAGGATGCTGCTAATAATGAAGAAGAGGGGTATAATTGGAGAAGGCTCCTCTCCCCTCCCGCTTTGCTCCTTTCTTTAAAGCAAGCAGGCTCTGCTTTTCTTCCTCCTCCCGCTCATCCTCAGCTTAGCGAGCTGAAAACCTTTGCTGCTATGTAGCGAGCTGAGTGGGGAGGCGAGAGGGACAGAGAGCCTGCTTGCTTTAAAGGAACCAACCAGACAGGAGCCGCTTACACTCATGTAAGCGGCTTCTCTCCTCTCCCGCTTTGCTCCTTTAAAGAAGCAGGCACTCTGTCCCTCTCTCCTCCCCACTCAGCGGCTCTTCTTCCGCTTTGCTGTTTCAAAGTGAGCCATGGAGGATGGAAGGAAGGGGCACCATGGATCCTCTGCTCATGACTGCAGCAGATCCCCCCCGCCACCCGTAGGCATACCCTCCATAACACACACAGACATTTCCCGTTACTTTCTAGGAGGAAAAAAGTGAGTGTTGTGGTGCAAAAAATACGGTATTTCAATATTATGATGTATACAGTTGCCCTATGACAGAGGAGTAGCTGGATTATGAATAGTTTTTAGAAATAGCCAAGTGTGTCCTAGTCAATTAATCACATGTGTATACAATAAATTAGGGCTAGCCCCTAGGGCCATTTGAAAAAATGAAGATTACTGTAGAACAGAAATGCTTCCTGTACTAATGAAAGTATTTTTAAAACTTGTATGCATTAAAAAAAAATCTTTGGAAAAAGATAAAGTTCAAGTATGTAATTTTACTCATTGCTTGTTCAATACGATTTCAAAATGTAGAAGGAAAATGCAGTATTTTAAAAACAAGAACTAAATGCAAAAAATTGCTGTATTTAAATGCAGGCCAGGTATATAGGGGGAGGGTCCACAGTCTTCAAGCTTCCCCACACAGCACCGCCAATCTACTTAAACTCTGACCTGAAAGGACCTTTAACAGCAGGGGTGAGAAACTGCCGTTCATTTTCCATGCTCATTCTACCATAGCCCCTTACTCAAGATTTAGAAATGATTTGTATGAGTTTACAACTGATAAAGGTAGCACTAATATGCAAACAAGTATTTAAATGAATGGTGTATTTAAAAATAGCCATACAATATGATATGAAACAGTATAAATGAATCTAGACCTGATGTTAAAAGTGAAAATGCAATTAATGTGCACATTTATTATGTGAATAACAGCTGCAGGGAAGCCTGGGGTGCCTGTGGGGATAGATATACAGCTGCAAATGGGAGCTCCCTTAGAAACACAAGTAGCAGCTTCAAAGAGGTGATTTTGTGGCAGGCAGATAAAGAATTTAAATTCTGCTCCCCACCCACCCTCACAATCCTGCTATTTAGATACATGCACATTAATTGTATTGACACAGTTCATGTCACATCTAGTTTGGCCCTGGAAATAAAGCAATGATAAGAAGGAAACTTATTCATAGATAAGTCATGTTTTGCTGTGTAGCATCAGCGCAGCATACGGATTGTTTGCTTCTTCAGAAAAATTAAAAGAGACAAGGCACCCATTACAGTAAAACAAAGAAAAGAAGGAAAGGCAGCCAAAGCAGTAAGTAACCAAATGAAAAAGAGACCTCTGAAGAAGAGTTAAAATCCTCAAAAGGAACTGGATACTATGTTGTCGTCAGCGCCATCTTGAAAACTTCAAATTGAATAGCTCTAACCCATTATGGTGCAGCCAGGTCCAGCTAAGAAATAATTTCAAATATTCAGTCATATTTAGACAGTAGTGTCGAAGGTGATGCTTTGACATCTGTTTTCACAGAAATCAGTGTTTGCACCTTTTAGCTACTAATTCAAAGAGAAACTTCAGGCAAGATAGTAAGCGGGCATAACTAACTGAAAACTTTTTATCACACTAAAAGAAACTGACAGGAGGAAAAAGTGCACAAATTTATGACAAACTATTTCTCTGGGAAATAAATTGTAATAAATTTTTCATTAAAATTAAGATCAACTAGCCACTTTATATTAATACCCTACATCAGACAAATGGTTTATCTGGAGTATTATCGGCTGCTCAAAATAATGTGTCAGTAACATTACACAATATCTAGTGTCTTAATAAGCAAAATGACATGCCCAATTAGATGCGTTCTCTGTACCTGATTGAGCGCTGGATTGTGTAACAGATTTTAGGGCAGTGGAACAAGTTTATGAGCACAAGGCACAGAACTGAAATAAAGTTAGTGGTAAACTTAAAAGGCTTTAAAATTAGTAGGTAGTTGGACATGAATGTTCCCAACGTTCTCTAAATTTCATCTGCTGGACTGGATCCAGACTTTGCTCCCTGCTGGTTAGAATATTCCAAGTGGCATTCCACTCAAGAGTATGCTCCAGTTAAGTAGTGGAGGAAGGTGAATTTTGCCAATTCTCTCCCACACTCTTCCCGAGGGTTGGGGACCCTCCAGAACAGTGTGTGGGGGGGTGCCACTGCTGGCAGCAAAGTGAGAGGGAAATTGGAAAAAATAACCTCCCCCTGCCACTCCTCTTCATAGATCAGAAGGTTTCCGTGGACAGAACAAGCCTTTATGTCCACAAGTCAAGACTGACTCCGACCCATAATTAATGAGTAATGAATCAAAGACCTTTAAACTTTCTTAAACATCAGTGACATTATTAATAATCATATTCATATGCAAGGATGCATGTATTTATATGAAATCATTTACACTCATTTGTAATGTGGTTTCTGCAACTGGATATCATTTTGCATGTATTGCACCAAAACGTTCATAGGATGTTGTAGAGCTGGCAATCACTTTTTTTCTTTTTCTTTTTACAATATACAGCATGAGACAAACAGACTGGACAGACCCATTCACTGGGCTTTTATAGGGCTTTAATTGTGAGCTTATCTGGCCATGAAAAATGGAGTTCAAGCCAACATTCAGCCCAATGATATGTGTGTTTACTCAACAATAATTCTACTAAGTCTAGTATCAATTAGGTATGCATAAGGTTGCAGCCTTAATAATATCCAGAACTTTCCTTTAGGTAAAGGTAAAGGTACCCCTGCCCATACGGGCCAGTCGTGTCCGACTCTAGGGTTGTGCGCTCATCTCACTTAAGAGGCCGGGGGCCAGCGCTGTCTGGAGACACTTCCGGGTCACGTGGCCAGCGTGACTAAGCTGCATCTGGCGAGCCAGCACCAGCGCAGCACACGGAAATGCCGTTTACCTTCCCGCTATAAAGCGGTCCCTATTTATCTACTTGCACTTAAGGGTGCTTTCGAACTGCTAGGTGGGCAGGAGCTGGGACCGCCGCGGGAATTCGAACCGCCGACCATGTGATCGGCAAGCCCTAGGCACTGAGGTTTTACCCACAGCGCCACCCGCGTCCCTATGGTCCTTTAACTATATCCTAATGATGAAAATTATCTAATATTTTCATGCATGCTTCAAGCATATTCTTTTTTTGTAAATAAAATGATACAGAAGCTATAAAGACATTACTATAGAAAAAAGGCATCTTGCAAAAATGCTCATAATTAAACCATAACAAAGTCTAATGACTAGATCTGTCCTATGGGCTCAATGTCGAGGTGGTCTGAATGTTGTGGTTGCTTTTATATTCAGTACAATTACCAAGTGAAATATTGAAGTGTATGAGTAGGATATTTAGAACTTAGGAAAAGAGTTTATTTAAGTCTGATCTAGTTGCCCTTTGAAACTTCTCCTACACCTTTCATGCACAAGCACAACATGTATGAGTTTCTCCATCAGCTGTCCTCATACAAGTGGAGAACTTGAGAGTCACTTCATGTGCCTGTAGAACATGTATCCAAATGGACTGCGCACATGTGAATATTTGTGTCTGTACAAAGTAAGAAGGCAGTCTTTTAAAACACTATTCATTGACTTAGATCAACGTCCCGGCTGGAGAGGCACCCATTATTGTCACTAAGGCACCCTGCCCTTTACTAACTTTTAAATCAAAATATTGCGGTGGCAGCTGCGCTGAAGAGCAGGTATCCTAACATACTATGAAGTTTGTAAGCATTTCTGCAGTAGTATCCCTTGAGAGTTGTGGTCATTCCAAGGGTAACTGCTATTCATATTCTCCATAACAGGATCATATGAAAATATGTAATCTTCGACACCTCCCTTTCCATGGAGGCGCAGATTGCAGCTATAACAAAGGCGGCATTTTTCCATCTCCGCCAAGCTAAGCAGTTGGCTCCTTACCTCTCTCGCCCTGACCTAGCCACTGTGATCCACGCGACGGTCACCTCCAGACTGGATTATTGTAACTCGCTCTACGTGGGGCTGCCCTTGAGACTGACCCAGAAACTCCAGCGGGTGCAGAATGCTGCAGCGAGACTCCTTACGAGGTCTTCGCTGCGAGATCACATTCACCCGGTGCTATACCAGCTGCACTGGCTCCCGGTGGAGTACAGGATCAGGTTTAAGGTGCTGGTTTTAACCTTTAAAGCCCTATATGGCCTAGGACCCTCGTACCTACGGGACCGCCTCTCCTGGTATGCCCCACAGAGAAACCTACGGTCTTCAAATAAAAACATCTTGAAGGTCCCAGGCCTCAGAGAGGTTAGGCTGGCCTCAACTAGAGCCAGGGCTTTTTCGGCTGTGGCTCCGATCTGGTGGAACGCTCTGTCACAAGAGACCAGGGCCTTGCGGGACTTGACATCTTTCCGCAGGGCCTGCAAGACAGAGCTGTTCCACCAGGCCTTTGGCCAGGGCACAGCCTGACTCCCTCCCTCGACAATCTTCGCAGAGCTCTGGCCCAATGGTTGCCAGTGGCTTGAATTAATTAATTTTTATAATGAATGATTTTAGAATGTTGTTTATGTTGTACTTTTGTACTGTTTTATTGTTGTTAGCCGCCCTGAGCCCGGCTTCGGCTGGGGAGGGCGGGATATAAATAAAATTTATTATTATTATTATTATTATTAATATAAGAAACTGAGAAATGAATTGGCATAGTTTTCATATGTTCCCTTCCCATATTTCCAATAAACTTGATTTCCCCTCAGTGTTTTTTTTCCCCTTGAAAAATAGGCGTCGGTACTCACCATGAAGTTGTTACAGTAAGTGCCACACTTTTTAACAAAAAGAAGAGCCGGTACTGCGTACTCTTGAGTACCCCCCTGAGAAAAAGCACTGTTTCCCCTCATGTTGCATGTCATCAGTTGTATTAAAAGCATGTCCCATTAGTTATTTAACAACTCTTTGTTATTTGCGTGAGCCAAGGTAATGAATAATCATGTCCCAATTTGTTCCTATGTGTGCATGTTGTGTGATGTATTAAATTGAGAGGTTTCTTGATTTTTGTGCCGGAGCTATTCTTAATATCACATATTTATCTCTTTTCAGCCAACAAACTACTCCAATCCAGTGTATGCAAAATTGTACATGGATGGGCAAAATTGTCGAAACTCCTTAGCCAGTGTTGATGAGAGGAAAGAACTCCTTCCAAAGAAAATAGATATTGGCATAAGGGAGACTGTGGCATAATCCATTGTAACCTTTTGTATACTGTATAAATGTATAAAATATAATGATTACTTTTCTATGTACCAACAGTATTATAATTGTTTTAGCATCAGCATTACCTCTGGATTTATTTTTTTTCTGTTTGGTTGGTGGTTTTCTGGGTTTTTCTTTTGCTGATGACTTGACTGACCATTTGTATGGTATTTTTATGGGAAAAAATTCTGCACTACAGTAAAATTTACAACAATGCTGCTGATATAACACACATTGAATTTGTTACAAATTAAAAAAAAAAATCCTTTGTAGTGTGAATATGAGCAATCTATTTTGTATGAGCCTTTTCCTTTGGTTTTACTTAATCAATGAAGATGATATCTGCACTTTTCCATTATATGGTCTGAAGGCTGTAGTACAGTGTGTGAATTTGTTTATCTTTTAAATGGTGGAAGTATGGATGGTCTACTCTCTTTGTGCCCATTAAAAATTCACTTCAGATTGTTAAAATTTTAGGAAACCTAATTTCACAAATAAAGCATAACTTCCTTTTACAGTTAGCTTTAGGTTGCCAAGAAGTTATGAGTACTATAGAGAACATCTAATGGTCTGCATGAACACAGATTTTTCCGTTTTGGAGATTCAGTGGTCGTCCAAGCTATACTAAACATATATACCATGTAAAAAACCTTCGTATTTAGTAAAACCGTATAGAACTTAGTGATATACGACTTGCAAGTGGAAGGACCTTAATTGATGTGTGCTAAGGCCTATTCTGCAGTCCTGTATACAGTAGCTTACCTGGAGCACAAGAGGGCATCGCCTACACACATATTATATATTTATTTACTCAGCCATATGCATTATTTGTGTATGATGAATTCCCCCGTGGTGTAAGGAGAGCAAAAAGCCATAAGCACACACATCAATAAGAGAATTCTTAAAGGGAAGAGTGGGGAGAACCCATACTTGCCTAAAAATATTAAATCAAGCCAGTCTTCATCATTTTGTATCTGTTTAAAAGCTACTGTGGATTATTTTTAAAATTTCCTCAACAAACCTCAAAATCACATTCTCAGTAGTGGGTGGAAAGCGTTCAATGTAATGAGTTTCCAGCACTTTCTCTGGTACAGTATTAGCTTATTTTATGTTGTTATGAAGAATAAAAAAAAGAAAAATCAATACAATTTGCCTTTTTTTAATTGTGACAGAAATACATAGTGCAATTTCTCTAGGTTGTTAAGAAAAAAACAGTCCTTGAAATATTTTATACATAACTTTAAAGGCACAAAAGATTTCACACACCTGTACACAAAGAATGGGGGTGGGGGCTTTTGTTCTTCTGCTACACATTACTGATTTTTTAGCTGTCATGAGATATTAATCTAACAGATTAAATATGTTTGTGGTGGCTCTTTTTTCCCTTTGTACGAACATTGCAAAAAAAAAATATACAGCTGTTTTATAAAAGATTTTGTTGTATTATGTGCATGCATACTACCTATTTCTAAACTTTGCCATGTTGAGGCCTTTATTAAAAAGAACTTGATTCATGTAATACTAGTGCAGTTGTGCTTGAACAATGTTATACATATCGCAACCCTTTTTGAGTATTGGTTAAAACTATTTTTAATAGAATAATATATTTCATTTGGTTAAAAAAAGTCATTTTGCCTATGTTTTTTAAAAAATGAAGTCCTACATACTTCACAAAAATGTTGACTTCTATTTACTCAAATGAAACTCTAACACTCTAACTACCCTGTTGAGGAGTTTGTAAATACATTCAAAAACATATTTCTTGAGCATTGTCAACTCAAGAAACAAAGATCCGTTATACTTAATGTGGGAAGCAAAATGTCAAACTTTCAATTTTTATGTCATATTTTGCCCTCAACACAAAGTTGTACAAAATGTCAAACTCTCCTTCTTCTGTTTAAGAGGAGTAAAAGTTGGTAAATAAACATGGATGGCTCTAATTCATGAGAAAGACAGATAAAGTAATCTGCCAATCTGCAAAGACAAAGCCTTTTTTAAAAAGCTGAAATTTCACTAGTCAGATGGTTGACAGTGAAAAAGTTGCATGGGAGGAAGCTGAATCCACTCTCCCTACTCGCCCTTCTGAATGATGAACGGCAGATTTCAAAGGTTTTTAAATGGCTAGTACACGTGGTTCTAGTTTCTGGGTCAGTCTGAAGAATACTGTACAAAAATCTATTTATGCACAGGATTCTCTGTCCAACCAGTGACAAACAAACATGTTCAGTGTTCAAGTCAGCGGACTATAGCCAATTAAGTCCTACTCACAGAAGACCCATTGAACGTAATGTTATGGTAGGTTTGCTGATACATACAATTTTACCAATTTGCTCCTCAAAGTCCATCAATTATTTTGCCAAGCAGGTACTCTTGTTAATTATCATCATTTGGGAAGGTCCACTAATTTTGAAGGAAACCTACCTTGACACTATATGAAATTTGCTCTGACAAGAAATAATGATGGCCACTAACATGGATAGCTTGAAAAGAGGAGTGATAAGGCTATCAGGGCCTCCTAGCTGATGCTGGCTATGCTGACTAAAGTCTTCCTCATTGCTGGGGGAACAGTACACCTCTGAATACCAGTTGCTGGGGGTCACAAGTGAGGAGAGTGCTTTCACACTCAGGTTCTGCTTGTAGCCATCCCATCGGCAGCTGGTATTATAAGAACAGGTACTGTAAGAACAGAATGCTAGGCTAGCTTTTCTCATAGTCTTGTGACACTGCTATTCAACTACCCTAGAAGCCACTTGGTCCTGTTCATCCTTCCTAATCTGTGGCCTACATTTTAACTAATCTCTCTTAAAGGTAAAGGTAAAGGTCGTCGTGACCAACTCTGGGGTTGCGGCACTCACTTCGCTCTATGGGCTGAGGGAGCCGACGTTTGTCCGCAGACAGCTTCCGGGTCATATGGCCAGCATGACTAAGCCACTTCTGGCGAAACAGAGCAGCACACGGAAACGCCGTTTACCTTCCCGCCGGAGCGGTATCTATTTATCTTTTTTTAAAAAAAAATAAATTATTGGTTTTTCCACTTTTATAAAGACAAAACACACACAAAAAAGACACAAGACAAGAACATGTATAAATTCAGAAAATCCTAGTTTCCTAACCCTATTCCCTGACTTCCCCCCACCCCCCTGATGCATCCCAATTCCCAAAATTTTGTCAGCAAATTGGTGTTTCTCCTCTTAACCATCTTATTACCTTTTTTTATAAAGAAATATAGATTTTTCCTAAGTTGGACTCAAGTTCTCTTCCATCAATTTCTCATTTTGTCTTAATTAAAAATCATATTAACTAAACCTAAAAGTCTTGAGTGTTTTTAAGATTCTCTTCTTCCCTCCCTCCCATCCCCGGTTTTTGTCCCTTCCCAATACATATCCAGAATAGCAGTTCTTAGCCTGGGTTCCTCACGTCCGAGGCTTTCAAGTCTCTTTCAGTCCCTCTCCGCCGGTCTTGTTGGTAGTCCTTTATGTCAGTCATCAAGTCTGGAAAAAGTTCTTTCGCCATCAAACCATATTCTCTTCCCACAAGGACATCTGAAAGCCACTGCTGAGGAATTTCCACAAATCCTGCATCTTCAAAGTCAAAGTCAGAATGGAGGCCCCAATCATGTTTCTTTGTTTTAAGTTCCTGTGTTCCATAAACTCCCGGGACCTCCTCCTTCATCTTCTTCATCTTTCGCAGACTTGTGGTAGATGTAATCCAAAAGTCTCCTTGCTTGTATTCCACAGATGTCGGCTTTTGGTTGTTACTTCCCAGCTTTACTTTCTCTTTTTCTTGTTTAGTCTCTTCCACCTCTTCAGATATCAGTTCCCATTCAGCTGTGGATTCTTTCTCATTCAGGTCCTCAATACATACAGCAGAGCTGCCTGTTCCAGAAGTCAAGGTCATAAGTTGTTTATTCATAGCCAAGCTCTGCTCTTGTAGAATTCCCACCAATTGAAACATCCTTTCGATTTCCACTAGTAACTTTCCATCCACAGCCATTGTAGCCATTGTAGTTTCACAGAATTCCCCCTAGGGGGAATCTGGTTACTTATTAGCTTTTTCTCCAACAATCCTTTAACTTATTTTTATTACTTTGTTTCCAACAATCTTGGTTCAATTGTAGCTCTTAGTCCAGAGGGATCTTAAATAGCAATTTTTCCGCTCTAAACTGCCCGTTTGACAGCTTTGACAGCTGTCAAACTCCGCAGCTCTTACACAGGCACAGAAACAGGACGCTCCCGGGCCCGGGAGGGGGGGTTGTTTAAAGCAAAAAGAAGGCTTCCCAGTCTCCACTCTCCAGCTCAAAATTTCTTTTAGCTAAATCTTGGAAGTTAGTGTCCTTTTTAACTCACCCCTCCAAGGGTAGGCTCTCCAGCTTAGCACTTTGTCGTTGCTTAGATCGTCTGCAAGGGGGGGGGTGCGGACTTCCTTTTAGCACACCCCCCGGTCGTCTCCAATTCAGAGTAATATTTTTAAGATCCAATTCCGTCTTACTCACGGGTTCTTTCTTTTCAGTCCAAATTTCAAGGAAGGAAGTCAGCGCTCTTCGGTCATGGCTCGCGGCTTCACTCCACCGAGGTAGCGATCGACTCTCAGTGCCACGCCACCCTCCGTATCCTCTCTGCAGCCTTTAAAAAGGCTCTTCGTGGATCGGGGGGGCGCTTAAGGCACCCGGCGAGTCTTCAGTCCGCAGGCTTCCACGCCTGCGGTTTTTAAGGGTCCCCGCGTCGCCGGCGCGGCAAAGACCCGTCCTCGGTTGAGCCGATTCCCTCCGCAGCTCGGACCGAGCAATGAGAGCTCACAAAGTCGCGGGGATTCGAACCACCGACCTTCTGATCAGCAAGTCCTAGACTCTGTGGTTTAACCCACAGTGCCACCCGCGTCCCTCACTTACTGTGCTTTTAAATAACCTCCCAGAGAGCTGCTGGCGCTCCTGCTCTGTTTCCAGCACTGGCCAGTGGGACAAAGGGTAGGGCAGATAATGGTAGGCAGAGGCAGAAAGAAAGGGAGGCAGAGCACTGCAAGCCTATGCACACTCAAAGTGAATCCTACTTCTGCGTAAAATGCATAGGATTATGTTAGTAACCACAAGGTAATCAATCATATAGTAATAATACATTCTTTTTATCTCATAACAACCCAACACAATGCATATTTTCCCATATTTTCTCCTGGGTTTAGAGCCAAGGTTTTTTTAAAAATGACAACTATTATTATTTATTAAATTTGTATACTGCCCTTCATCCAAAATTCACTGGGCAGTATACAATCCTGCTCCAACCAGGCAGTCTAGAAAGGTTTTTCAGATTGTACATCTTGTGGGGAACAAGTATGGTTGCAACCTATTCTCTGCACCAAGTTCCTGTACTTTTAACAGCACCAGTAGAAGAAGATATTCAACAGATGTACTTTACTCAAAAACAAAAGTTTAGGAGCCTGCTTAAGGCATCAAAATGAACACTCACAGCCACAAACCAGTTGCAAAACACCATTTCAGTGCATGCAAACCTCTCAAACCCAGAGACTAGTAGGAAAAACGCACACATCTCCCTCCCGGGAATTCTTTTCTGGAGATGCAGAGATGGAACCAAGTCACAGTGATGCAGACTCCAAGCAAGAAGATGAGACACAGATAACCTAGTTATCAGAGCGTGGGGAGAGTGGGAGTGGGGGCTCAGACTTGGTGATCTCACAGATAAACAGGTAACAGTTTATCCTCTCTCTCTTCTATCATGAAGTCGATTCCTGCCTTTGGTTTAAGATCAGAAACATGGATAGAAAAATTAAGAACTTGGTGGCATGGTATTTGAGGGCAGAATTATGTGTGACATCAGCAAACCCATTTCCCCAAGCATTGTCAAGGGGGGACTGCAAAACAATATGGAAGAGTCTCAGATAAAGCTTGGGTACTTACCAGTTTTCGCATCTACGAAATTGCGCTGCCTCACCCACTGATTTCCTCCTATCTGAGTTTTCTTCTACTCTGTAAAGACAATTGGTAGGGGAGGAAAGTTTAAAAATGATTAGGGGATAGTTTTTATTAGGTCTGAAATTACACATATTTGTGCCCAGTGATAGTGTACTAGAAATGTCCAGTACTGCACTGACATTATGAAGAAAACAAGAAGCTGTATAATAATATAGAGTGTAATTATAGTAATTACAATGTAAAAGTAGCCTTCTTTGAAATACATTTTTATAACATGAGAAGAAACCAGAAGCTCAGGAATTTTTATTTTTACTTTGCTAAGTATTTTTATTGTTTTCCATAAATGCCTAACAAAATAAAACTAGACAACTAAACAAAATCCTAACACCCCTCAAGCCCATTTTTTAAAAATTACTATCACCAATGTTCATGTTAGAAAGTTGCTGATCTATTTCTATTTTGATTCAATCTTTCATTGTTCTTTTAATTCTGCCAGCATTTTTCACTAGTAGCTTTGAGCAAATGGAATATATCAAGAGAAAATAGTTAAGGTGAATGAAAAAAAAACCCTGAGATAACACAAGTGACAGAACATCATGAATTTCCAAACTACATTGGAAGATGGTGATTGTGTTAAGGCCATTGCCTATAAAAGAAGGCAAGCCATATTAGTGCCATGTTAGAGCATTGTTTTCTTATATTCCAACATATTAATCTGAAAAGAGGTAAGTAGTGTCTGCATTATGTAGTAGTCTTTGGAAGAGAAAGAAAAAGAGAACTAAACACTTCCCATAGAAGGATTAGAATGAAAGTTTGTTGCTCTGAGTTCCTATCGCCTCTTTCTTTCATCTTGGAATATAGTGGCTTAGAAGAAAAGGGGGAAAGGCAGCGTAAGGTGACTTATAATGATAAGGAAATCTAAAGTACCCTGCAAGGCACCAGACACAACCTTTCATGTTTGTGTGATCAGCTGCGATAAAGGACATGCTATCCACTCTGAGTGAAAACAAGAAATTCAGCTTGCCAAAGAAGGCTAAGCTCCTCTCAGGATAAAACTGTTGCCTCATGAACTTTGAATTACTATTTAGGAGCATGAAAGCACACCGCAAAAAGCAAACCTAAAAGACAAAGAGCAACACCATGAGGCTTTTCTGCTGAGATTGCCATGGTGCTTCAACAGCTGAGAATTGATCAACTGAGGCTAATTTTCTTAAACTTTACTTTTATAGAAGGTGGATTTGCATTTTTAATAAACGGTTTAAAGGGTGCAATTTCTGTGCACCAAATTGAAGAACATACTAAAAACAGTAACAAAGGACAAGACAGGTTACAAAATGATATGCATAGGAAAAAGTAAAAATTAATGTGGCTATTAACACTCTCCTTCCTATGGAGCAGGTTGAAAATATAGCCTACATTATGCTCTTTCGTTTCTTTCAATGCATCTTTGTATGCAGTCATTTTTAACTTTTAAAGTAAACACTCTATCTTCAAAGTTGACCTAAGCACAATCTAAATGGACAGAGATGTTTGCAATACAGATCTGATCAGTTTATCTACAGCCAAAACGATACCAGGGACACAATTTATCTCCAAGTGAGGAGGGGGAAACGTTTGTGATAAGAGTAATTTTTGCCACTTCTCAGATAACTTTCTCTTCCGCTCACACTGTAGGGCCAAGGAACATATCAGTCACCAACTTCCTTCAATGGGGAGATTACCTATGAACTGAGGAATCTCCCCCACTCCTGTATACCTAGTTTGGAAGTTGCAGTATTAATAAAAATATTATACACTGGGATCCTTCTTAAACATATTTTGAGGTGGTTTAAATAAACAAACTGTCTTGCTTGAAGCATGCTAGAAGTGCATCCACTGCAGCATGAGTTTTAGCTGGCGCTGTGGGTTAAACCACAGAGCCTAGGGCTTGCCGATCAGAAGGTCGCGGTTTGAATCCCCACGACGGTCCCAGCTCCTGCCAACCTAGCAGTTCAAAAGCACGAAATGCAAGTAGACAAATAGATACCGCTCCGGTGGGAAGGTAAACGGCATTTCCGTGCGCTGCTCTGGTTCGCCAGAAGTGACTTAGTCATGCTGGCCACATGACCCGGAAGCTGTACACCGGCTCCCTCGGCCAATAAAGCGAGATGAGTGCCGTAACCCCAGAGTCAGTCACAACTGGACCTAATAGTCCGGGGTCCCCTTTACCCTTTACCTTGTTGTATGGCAACCATAAAGCTGAGGGAAATCTTTAAAACATGACAGAAAAACAGAACAGACCATCCCAGAACAGTATTTTTATAGAACTCACTGAAGCCCTTAACTCCCCCTTCTCCACAGGCATGGTCAACCATATGGACCCCCCAGCTCATGGCTCCATGCCCTACTGTCAGCCTGTCCTGTTAAGATTACCCAGTCTACCTAATCTCCCATTATGTATAATGGAAGACACACATATCCCTTGAATACACTAAGTGAGGAATGGGCTGCCTCTAGCAAGGATAGGAGAAATAGCTCCAGGCAATAGCTCTTCTCCCAATGTCCAAATATTTAAAGCACCTCTTCCTGGTGAGCATGACTGTCTTGTGAGTAGCTACTTAAGAGCCAGCTGTCACTCAAAGGCCATCAGGAAGGTGCCTTTAGAAGATTACTGTTGCCAACAGTCTTTGTCCTTCAACTTTCATCTATCAACACTGCAATGTTATCCACAAGACCAGAAGCCTGCTCTTCAGTAATTACAATAGGGTAGACTTAAATTGTTTTCTTTTTTTTCTATAAAAGCTCCATTTTGCCTCTTTCTTTTGCCCACCTGCCTTTTATTCTTAATACATTTCTTGAATGGGTTCATGTGTGTGTTGGTGCTAGACTCCAAATATTACTACCCCCCTGAGAGCACTGACCATATGGCTTCATGCCGTGTGTGTAAGTGGAATTTGACAGAGAAAAGCCAGCTGCCTTGGGCTCCAATAAGAGACAAATAAAGCTGCATGCTCTCTCTGTATCTCCTTTGTGTATTTGCCTTGGATTCTCAGATTTTGTTTCTGAGAAAGGGCTTGTTGGAAGAAGGAGGTCTTAAGTAGATGCCAAAAGACAACAGAGCCAGTTTCTGTCTAATATTTAACAGGAGGGGATTCCAAAGTGTAGGTGCTGTAAGGCCATAGTACATAGTAAAGGCCTGGTTACTATATTGTGCAGAACAGATCAACTGATGAATTGGTATCTGCAGGAACCCCTCACATGCTGAGTGCTCAACTGGGTATATATAAGGGTTATCTCCCAAGGTTTATCTGACAATAGAAAACTGTCCTATTTCCAAGCGTAATTATAATGATAATGAAATTTTCTATGATACACACTAAAACATCTTCATAAATATTTGAAAATATGCTGTTCAACGGATTCTGGAAGACAGGAGGCTGACTCCTGACAGCCAATTAATTATCACAATCAGAGGAATTCTAGACAAAGTACCTTCACTGTTAATGTGAAGCCTAATTAAAATTCATGTCCCATAAAAGTCACTTGACTCTCAATTATGATTAAGTATGCAAGGTCACTAGAACACAGTGAGAGACTGAGCCAAACGCAGTCCCTTAGTTACTCAGTGACAGTTCAAAAGTATTGTCATGCTTTTTGAAGAACTGTACGTAAAATACAAATTACAGTTCAGTGTATTTCAGTGTGAATGGCTGACAGCAACAATCTTCCGGCCTTGTAGCTTATTTGAATGTGCTGCAGTAAAGTAGGTGGAACCAACTGGTGCCCTTGCACTCGTGGAATTGCTTTTGATCCAGCAAAGGCATCCACTAATAGAAGAGGAAGCTATTTTCCCCAGTATCATTCATGTTATATTTAACCCAGTCAGATGGGCAGGGTACAAATATTACAATTATTAAAATATTTAAAGCCCTTTGCTGCCATCCATCTCCAAAGATATCAATGTGGAATATAAAAGGGATGAATAAACGAAAAATACCTAAATAAAATACAATAAAAAGGGATGAATAAAAAATAAAAGGGATGAATAAACGAAAAATACCTAAATAAAATACAATAAAATTAAAGGAATAAATAAATGTTGACATTTATGAGTACAGTCATACCTCGGGTTACAGATGCTTCAGGTTGTGTTTTTTCGGGTTACGGACGCGCCGAAACTCGGAAGTACCGGAATGGGTTGCATGCACAGAAGCGCTAAATCGCGCTTTGCGCAGAAGCGCCAAATCACAACCCGCGCGTGCACAGACGCGGCGCTGTGGGTTGCAAATGTGCCTCCCACACGGATCACATTCCCAACCCGACTGTCCACTGTACTCCTATAGAAAAGGGATTCTAGAGATATGGTGCCACCACAGAGAAGACTCCCTTGTTATCATGTAACAAATTTCCCAGGGCAAGGGAAGAGCCAACCCCCTTGGAAGATCCTAAGATTAAGGTTAGAGGAGGGAAAGGCAATAATCCCTTCATGTATTTGTTCCCAGGCTGTTTAACTAAGCCTGGAAGAAGAGGCACTTTGCATTAGGCTCAGAAGCCAATAGACATCCAATGTACGTCATTCAGATTCGATGTGTAAAATTATTCCATTGGGCTGTGCCAGCTGAAGTTCTGGCAATTGCATTCTGCAGGAACTGAAGCTTCCAAATAGTTTTCAACAGCAGTTCCACATACTACACATGTGAGTAATCAAATCAAGAGTTTAACCAGAGAATGCATCATAGCGGCAATACCATCACAGTCCAGGGGTTGTGGTAGGAGGCAAACTAACCCCAAAGCTGCAATGGGTCTCTACACACTTGCACTCGCTTGGGGAATGCAACCCCATGTAGAACAGATTGCTCACCTAATTCCCAGACAAAGGAACCATTTACCAACAGCACCTCTATCTTATCTGGCTTTGTTTGGCTTTAGTTTGTTTGTCCTCACCCAAGCCACATCAAATTCAGTTGTAGCTACACAGTGGTAATCTACACAAACTGTAATCTGCACAGTTGTAATCTACACAAAATCAGTCGTAGTCTACACAGACTGCAACCTATCACCTGCACAGCCTCACTTGACTTAGATGATATATAGAGAAAAACACCACACTCCAAAACCTCTGATGATCTCACCAAGTGGTACATATGTTTAACAGCATGGGGGATAAGATGGAACTTTGCAGGACTCTACAGCACAATGCAATGGAGTCAAGCAAAAATCACCCATGCTATTATCTGAAAGCAGCACTGGGAGGAATCCAACGTCACATTAAGGTAATCGTTTCATCAGGGCAAGCATTTCACCCTCTTGTCTCCCTGTTCTGCACTGTTCCATGGATTCTTCTGACCACTGCAAGCCAGTTTCACGGGGCATGGGGGGAAATGAGGGGGGACCCCACTGTGCAAGTAAAAATCCTTGCACAAGGCTTCTGCTGATTGGACTCATGAGTGTCCCTAACTCCCATTCTACAGAGTTAATCTTGCAAGATACTATGGTATCAAACGCTGTGGAGAGATAGAGAAGAATTAACAGAATCACACTCCACCTCTCCCCTCTCAACAAAGCTCATACATTAGGGTCTTAGTGCCCAAACCCAGACTAAACCTGGACTTAAATTAATTTAGGTGATCTTTTCTATTTCATTCAAAAACAAATTGAGGGCAACTGCTACTACCTCCTCAAGCACCATGCCCTCAAATAGGGATTTTAACAACTGGGCAATACAAATTACAATTTCCTAGGTCCCAAAACGTTTATGAAGGAATGGCTGTGGAATGGCCATCTTCAGTCAGCAAATTAAGAATACTGTGCTGTTATCAAGTTACGCTACTGAAGTAAGCTGCCCTCCCAGCCTTGGAAATAATAGGTTTTAGATGTAATAAGCATGCATATCAGCACAAACATCACTGAAGCCTCTTTAATTAGCTGTAGTCTATGTAGCACTCAACAGTTAATCAGTTTCATTTATTTTTGATTTTTTATATATATAAAAAAATCTGAGGTTGGATGTTTTTGTGTTGTCAGCAAGGAATTTTGATGCTAGGATGAGAAGTTGCATCTTTTTCATATATAATGGCCTATCATCAATTTGAACCTAATGGAAAGCATCGCTTAACAACATTTCAAGGGCTGAGTTATAACAATGTGTGCGACTGAGGTATTTGATCATCATCATGAAATCTGATCAAGGAGCATCAATGCTACATTTGTATTTTCCCAAGATGAGCCACTCCAATAGCAATTTAATTTCAATGAACAGGCATAATAAAATTAAATTTCAGATAAAAATTCGTACTGCGAAACAAAGCCAAGTTCCAACAGAAAACCTGGACATTCATTTTTTAATCAGGGGCTGGCTAGCAATGCAAACTACCGAGAAAGCACCAAAGCTAGATTATGTAAGACGCAATATCTTTATAGATGCAAAATTGTGCAATTGCTCAAAGTATTTTAGAGCCAATTCTAAAATGCTGGTTCTCAAAGCCAAGTTCTGTTGCATCTTGTTTTCCAGTATCAAAGTACAAAAATCTAAAATCCCATTAAAAATGCAATCATTAAAAACACACACACACCCCACACAAAACCCAACAATCTACAGTCGTACCTTGGTTCTCAAACACCTTGGCACGTGTACGCTTTGGCTCCCAAACACCGCAAACCCAGAGGTAAGTGTTCCAGTGTGCAAATGTTTTTCGGAAGCCAAACATCCGATGCAGCTTCCGCTCAACTGCAGGAAGCTCCCACAGCCAATCGGAAGCTGTGCCTTGGTTTTTGAATGATTTCAGGAATTGAACAGACTCCCGGAACGGATTAAGTTTGAGAACCAAGGTACCATTGTATCATAATTGTACAATGTTAAAGAAAGTAAGGTTTTTTAAAAACAAAACCTAAAATTATATTCATGTACACCTTTTCACTAGCTGGAAACGTCACAGACTTAAAACAGCAAAATCTTCTCTTGAAAAAGTCAGAAATTTAAGTAAGACTGCCAAAGAAGACCCCCGCCTGAAACCCAGGACAGCCATGCCAGTCATGGCAGACAGTATTGAATTAGCAGCACCAGTGATCTGGCTCAGTATAAAGCATCTTTCTATCTTCACAAGTATAAAGGTGTTGCATGATAATATTGTTACTTCAGCTCTCTGGATTTTTGTACTCATGAGGGTGGGAGCCCACACCTTTATAGACTTAAGATTCTGCCTGTGAATATTTTTTATATAAACCTTTCTATTTTCTAACACATTTTGTGCAGGCTTCCAGGGGTCAGGGTTTTGAAAGAGAGAATATCATGTAGAAATTAGGCTGCTCCATATTCATGTCTATCTAGAATCCCTAGCCCTGTATTTTCTTCTTCTCATTATTCAGAGAGGGAAGACAACACTTTTAAACACAGTTGACAACTGAAAGCAATAGCAAAGTTCTGGTAAACAATAAATTTACTGCCTGAAGCTTGCTGGCAGCAAGAGCTTGGCACTGTTAAAAATATATATATTCTGATTATGCTTATGCAAGTTTTTGATGGAACTAGTATGGTTCTGAAATTTGGTGACATGTAATGATGTGGGACTAGCTCTTTATTAAACTGTCCTGCATTTCTATTTCTTGAGACAGAGAGAACTTGCAGGTGGGAAATTGTAGGTGGCCTTTAGCTAACTAGACAACCTATTACAACTATTATTTAGCTTGCACAGTCCACCCAAAATGACATGGTCTCTGCTAAGGCAATTGAAAATCCAAATATTTCAAAATCTGACAGGTGACAATAGGCATGTATTGCATTAAGCAAAAACACCAATGAGCCTTGAAAGCCCATTAAAGACTAAAGCAGTTATTATGTTATAAAATTTTGTTGACTACAGTCCATTTCAATGTGTAAACAATTCATTTACATAAATACTCTTGAAATATCCTTTAATAATCCTAAAAATTACAGAAGATTGATTCTAATACTCTACAAAATATATGACTGGGTTTCTCTTTTTGGAGAGTTTTATTATCTCACAATATTTCTGGAGCAGTCATACCTATTCATGCACTATGATGCCTGAATAATGTTCTTTTAGTCATGTATCTTGAATGCATACTTCACGTCACATTTTCCCAGGTTCATTAAGCATGAGCAGGAAAAAAAAGGATTTACCCAGAGAACTATATCTACTGTATATATTGTTTTTTTTAAAAAATGTAGAGTAAAAGCTTACTGCAGAAGGCAAATGGATTAGACTGTATTAGAATATTAGGTAAGTCGTAGAAGTATAGGAATGTGCATCAGATTTGAACTGAGAGATGAGGCAGGGTGCCTTGTAAGGAATTGTATGATAACGCACAATTCAAACCAGGGTCCTCTGAAGCATTTTCAGGTCCAGACATCTCAGAAATGCTACATACAAGCATCTATTAATAGTTAAGCTGTATCTAAGCATATTGTATTAGCAAAACAGCACAGTCGGGGGAGGGAGGCAAGGAGGAGTAGCTTTGCAAATGCACGTCTCCTGCTTACAGAAAACTTGCATATGGGGAAGGGTCTTATGTATGATCAGAGGGAATCGTTTTAGCAGAGCCCTCCAATCCCTGTGCTTTGGGAGAGGAAGCAAGTCTGCAAGAGCAAAACGTAGGTCACTAAGAATGAAGGGTAGAGATGGGAAGCTCCATTGTGACTGACCAGTGGAGTTTGGAACCGGAAGGAAAGATTTTCCATGGAAATTAAAGTCTATTAGTTCCAAATATTAGAATCTACGGTCACCCAATGTAGCTGAATGCTGACATATTCAGGATACGCTTCTCCACAAAGCACATAGATAAACTGCAAAAACTCACTGCCACAAGATATAGTAATTGACTGTCAACCTGGGATAGCATAAGAAATGTTTGGAAAATTTCATGAGCGATAAGGCTATCCAAAGTGACTAGCCGTGATGGTGGTATGCCTTTGAATACCAGTTACTATGGAGCATTATTAGGCAGAATGCTATTGCATTCATGGCTTTGGGCTGGCCATTGTGAGAACAAAACCTTATTCTATGTGCAGCTAGGTGTAACCCAGCAGGGCACTTATTACATTGTTAACATCTCAGTGCCACTGAGCGGAGAATGGGGGTAAGACTAGAGCAGACATAGGCAAACTCAGCCCTCCAGCTGTTTTGGGACTACAACTCCCATCATCCCTAGCTAACAGTGGTCAGGGAAGATGGGAATTGTAGTCCCAAAGCATCTGAAGGGCCGAGTTGCCTGTGCCTGGACTAGAGCAAAGCCTCCAAGGCAGTTCTTGGAGGCCAGGCCAGACACATTCATATGGTGAAGGTTATGTTTAAGACACTCTGGTCTAGATTGTTTGGGATTTTTAGTGATTAAAGATGCACTTTGAAACAATATGGTTATCATTGCAGATCATATAGTAAGGGTTATGTGCTTGCTCCAATTAACACAGCTGCATTCTGAACTAATTGAAGCGCCTGAGCTGTCTTCAAAGGCGGAGAATGTTACAGTAATCTAGCCTGGAATTTAGTTAGTATGAATGACTACTTTTACCACGGTACTTCCCAGCCATCTCTTTAACAGTTTGTCTCTTTGGCAGGATCTGCCAGAAATAGCAAGTGAAGTAGCTGGGCATATGTTCCTCTCCCACATACACAAAACAGTACTGCTTTGTCTTGTAGCCAACCTGACCCTAAGTAGTAATTAATCGTGCCAACATTGGAAACAAATTTTGTGGCATTTTTTTGTTTTTTTGCCTTCCCTTCCTTGACTTCATGGATCAATAATCTGATTATATCTCTTTGACAATAATGTGTTCCTCTCACGCGCTGCTAACTCCCTTCACTCTGGACCACACACTTGGCCTCATTAAGGGTCAATACACTTTGCCGCACGATCTATGCAACATACTAGCTCGCTCACTCTCTCCTGCAGTCAGAAGACCTCAGGCATTAATTGGCACAGGAGCAATCATACCTAGAAAAGAACTAATTTCTTCAGGCTTAGCCTTCTGATGTTATTAGTAATTTCACAAACTCTGTGTGAAACTGCTTCACCTCTAGGAGGACATATGCTCACTAATTGACTTCGGTGGGGGTGTTCTTGTGGTTTTGGCTTTCTTTAATCCAACAACCTGTCATTCCCTAAGATTTAGGCTATTGGAAATCTTGTTTTTGCTAAGTCTTCCTCAGCTTGGCCTCCTCCACCCACCACAGAGGTCAGTAGCCCCAGCTTCTGATCTTTCTCATTTGCTTTTACAACACATCTATCTTACCTGCAGCCTAGTGCTTCAAGAAACTGCTGTGAGAACAAACATCCTACTATTTCATGTATTGCACCATGTTTTATGCCTTCAGCTGCTCTCTTTGTGCCATCTTTCCAGCTGCACTTCATAGAAAAGTATGCATGGGGTGATTGCTTCCCCACCCTAGTTTGGCTTAACCCATTAGTATCTGCAATATTTTGCACGACGCTTCAAGTGGTGAGACCAAGAAGAATTATTGCTTCATTTCAGAAAAGAAAATGACTTACTGCCAAGCTTGATCTCCACTTATTCAGTGGATTTATTTATTTTTTAATGGCTAATCCAGCCACGCAAGTGTCAAAATTCTATTTTAAAAAATGGCACAGGCAGTCGTTTCTGCTTTGGTCTCATAGAACGATAAAGTGCCCATGAAACCAACATGTATTACTTCTAAGGACTGCATTGCACATTACAGAGAAGTGGCAATAGCACAGACCGGAGCAGCGTGTGACTCATCAAGATGAATGCAGTCCACAAGGCTCAATAAACTTGTTATTTTTGTTCCCTGACAAGATTTCAGAGAGGAAAAGTTTCAAGCATGTTGCAAGAAATAGCTGACGGGCTGTGCCTGCGTTAGTGGGTCTCAGCTTCCAGAGCTACGCCTACTCTTTGCACTTCTGCTGTAATAACTGGAAGAGGAAGTTGGGTGTCTTCCTCACTACAAGGTGCAGGAATCTGAGCTGCAGCGAGATACAGCGTGGCAATGTGAGAGGTGCAGGTTCCACTTCTAAAAGTCACACAACAGGAGCACCAAAATCAGGAGTGTTAACCAATGGCCCAATAAAATTGGTCTTATGCTGTATTACAACATATTATTGTTGCTTTGAGTATGATTATTATTAAGCACCATCGGTGTGAATGGTGCTTCTGAGGCCACTGCCTTGAGGATCACATATAATAAAAATAATAAAACTAATATGCAGTTGGTTCAGTTACCTGTTATTAGGCTTGTAATGCCTGAAGTAGTCTAAGGAGAACTGGGGAGGAACTTTGGAATATGTGTGACTTTCCCATATATGCAACAAAGAAAAATGGCTGACAGGTGAGCACAATCCACATGTGACAACAAAGAACAATTATTATGGAAATGCAACATTACAGAAGGGCAAAATGTTCAGCCCAACTTTACACTCATGCCCTACACATGAGTAACACATAAATAGAACTGGTGAAAGGAAGAAAATGAGGTGAAAGAGAAAGTAGGGGAGGGTAAGTTCACCTATCCTCAATATCATCACTTTTTGCTCTATATTTAGTCTAGAATATAAGTATTCTTTTAGTGAGGTACTATCCCTTTTGCATTCAAACTTTGGAGAACCTGAATTACTCCAGAATGCATCACATTAGAAGACAGTGAGCTAAAGAGGAGAGCTTTTAATTGCAGCTGTAATAGAGTGAAAAAGTTTCACAGGAATTTCAGTGTAAGATATTTACCTTCTCAAGGGCTGAGATATTTCCCTCTATGGCTGTCATCCAGACTCAATTCCACTTAGGCTGTACTTAGCAGGTAGATTAGAAGGAAGTAATTTGACCCCTTTATACCTTCTGTTTGACCACAAGCTGCCTTTAGGAAGCTGTCTTAACCCACTGGAACTGAGGGCGAATGTACCAAGGACTTGATCAGCAGAGGTAGTGAGCCACTTGTTCCTAGATCAATTAGTGATTACCTCACCTGCATCTGGTAAGCAAACTAGCAGCCAGAACACCTGGCAGAGAACTGCATTCTCTCCTGCACCTCTGCTAGTTAGGAAGACAGAGGCAAAAGAGTAGGCAAAGCAGTTCAGCGGGTTTCTATTTCCCCCTCCTCCCATGGCAGGGCCTAAATTAATACAGTGGTACCTTGGGTTACAGACGCTTCAGGTTACAGACTCCGCTAACCCAGAAATATTACCTCGGGTTAAGAACTTTGCTTCAGGATGAGAACAGAAATCGTGCAGCAGCAACAGGAGGCCCCATTAGCTAAAGTGGTCTTCAGGTTAAGAACGGACCTCCTGAACGAATTAAGTTCTTAACCTGAGGTACCACTGTACCGACAAAGAGGACGGTGTCAGTCATTCTCTGGTTCACCTCAAGGAGCAACGTTGCCAATCAAACAAGGTTCAAGATAGAGGGATGATTCAAGGATCTCTAGATGAGACTTGAGTTTTCTGAATGAAGTATTCAGGCTTGATCTGTGCGGCTCTTATTTTGATTTTGTGGAGGGCAATAAGGTAGTAGTTGCTATCACAGTTGCTGATACAAGAAGCAAAACTGAGCTCCTTCGGGTGACATGTTTATTGTGCGTTCATTCTGTTTTGCTTGTAGAAAGCATATCCAGAGGCTTGGTCTTTATTGAGCATTTTGGTCTGATTTGTCTGTGGGATATCTCCATGTCTTTCCATTAATCATACGTTCATCTGATCCTTTTCAATGAATTTCCCTGTCGTTTCCCAAACTGCAAGAAAAGTGGCTTTGTTGTGCTAAGTCAACAGAACACTTGCACAAACCTCAATTTGCTTGAATCCATCCTGCAAAATAGTGTCAGTCTGGAGGCAACTTATGAGTGGGAAAGTGCTGGTTGAATTAGTACAATGTATTTTTTTTCCAGTGTATGTTCTTACTTCCACTAGGGTTGCCTCTGCACATGCCTTACCCTATAAGCAGCACTTATACCGACGGTAGCGCTCTCTCTGTGTGTGTGTGTGGGGGGGGACTTCCCCCCTCCTCAGTACAAGAGTTCTGAGCAAAAACCACAAATTTTGAAGCTGGAGTACAAGGATTCTAAATTGCTGTTCTGCCAGCATGGCCATGCAGCTTCTCGGATACAGACACTTTTAATCAAAAGCACAGCTACTAACACAGGAACACTGGCTGGAAATTACTGATGGCTTGCCAAGTGTGCAATGTAGAAGAAAAAGTATGATTTACAGATCATTTCCCCATGCAGATGCATTGCATGACCTTTGAATACTATATAGATTTCCCATCCCCCCACCTCCACATGAGGAGGATCATCTTTAGTAAAATCATGTGACACTGTCCCAAAGTACTTCTGCACTCTGCAGGCAGAGAGAGATGTCTGTGTGGTGGACAGGAGCATTCTGGGAAGATTGCAAGCAGCCCTCCTCTTGTACTATTTACTTGTAGAAACAGTTTAAGGTACATTCCTAACTTCACTTACCTGGGAGTAAGCCCCATTAAATTACTGTATTTTTTGCACCATAACACTCACTTTTTTCCTCCTAGAAAGTAAGAGGAAATGTCTGTGTGTGTTATGGAGGAAATGCCTACGGGTGGCATGCCTACGGATTTTCCTCCTCTAAAAACTACGTGCGTGTTATGGTCGGGTGCGTGTTATAGAGCGAAAAATACGGCATATTTCTGGGTATAATTGATGAGGAATGCTGCCTCACTGCAGCTGTACTCAGTTTTCTCAAAATATACATCCCTTTCCCTCCTTCCTCTTCATAGTAACTTCTCTAGTGTGTATAATTTTTATTGTTTTTTGGGGGTTTTTAATAAACCATCAGCCCATCTCAAAATAATACTCCAGAACATGGCAACATTTTCTATATGAGCTAATCTTCTATCTTCAAGGGGAGGAGTGTGAAACAGAGGCCGATAATGTCACAAAGCTGACAGCGGGGGCGGACATGAGAAGAATTATAGGCATTCAACTAACATTAAAAGGACAATAACACACTGGCTTATGGCTATTTATTTTTTTATGAGAGACTTGGCAGGACTTTGATTGAAGTTTTGATTGCCATATGCTTTCCCTGAGAGGCACAGTACTGTTTATAAACTGGTCTATAATTGAAATTGAAATTTATTTATTTTTTAAAAAAATAATAATAATCGTGAAATATGATAATTCATTAAAATACATATTCCTTTGGAGGGTTTCCTCATTGATCTTTGTTGTACTAAATCTGTTTACACATCAAAGACCAAATTGCATTCTGCCTTCCTTCATTTCTGTCAGACCCTTCCTGTTGTTTTCCTTGGGACTGAATTACACAAAATCAAACCAGCATCCCATTTCACAGTTCTCCCTGCATCAACTATTATTCCAGGATAATGATGCTTCATGCAGAGTTCTAAGCTCTTCCTGCCCTCTGCACTGGTAAGCCTTTAGCTACTTAACAGTGTTTGTTTGTGTTAGCTTTCTCTTAAACTGTTTGCATTTTGGAAAGTAAATAATAAATAAAATCATTAAAATGTTTTTCTATTGGGCCGCATCCTACTAAACAAGACTCAAATTCCACTGAGGGCCAAACTGGAGACATGGCAGTTGCCCCATAGCATGAGTTTGCATATGTTTAAAAAACAAGCAGGGGGTAAGACCTGGGTTGAGATTGTGATGTACAGAAAAGAGGGCGGCTTTAAGCCTTTGCTCCATCCAACATGGGCCCAAATCACTCTCTCTCTCTTCCACACACACACACATTTCCTACTAGCAATGGGAGAAATGTACTTTTTAATCTTAACCACATCCGGCAAATGTATGATCTGAAGTCCATGAAGCAGATCGGCAAATCTCTGCCAAAAGAGACTGACTCTGAAGTGCTACTGAAGCAGCCATCCCTCCAAGGCAGGGGTCGGCAAGGCTTACCAGGCATGGGCCGGATCACTTCCATGGAGATCCTCCATGGGCTGGACCGGTGCAGCACGACGGTGACAATTGTGTGTGCACATGTCCGCGGCACCAGAAATTGCTTCTGCGCATGCCCAGACGCCGAAAATCGCACCTGCACAGAAGCAATTTCAGGTGTCTGGGCATGCGCAGAAGCAATTTCCGGCACCGCAGACATGCGCAGATGCAATTTCTGGTGTCTGGGCATGCGCAGAAGCAATTTCCGGAGCCGTGGAAGAGAGCCCCATGCCGCACTGTGCCGGTTTAGTGCAGTGTTCAGGGACTCTCCAAGCGGGCAGCTCGGTTCAGGGGTGGCTCGAGGGCCGGTTAAGTGGCCTCTGTGGGCTCCTTCTGGCCCATGGGCCTTAGCTTGCCGACCCCTGCTCTAAGGAGTAAGCTTTGTCACTCCCTTGTGACACGCCAGGGGCTATTTTTCCAGATTTTCATAAAGCACATAAATGGTTGCCCATGGTGTCTTCTTGCAAATGTATTTCAAATGTATTGCAAAGACACAAGCTAAGGAATCAGAGTGGCTGGGGAAACCCAAGCAGATGGGCAGGGTAGGAAGAAGAAGAAGAAGAAGAAGAAGAAGAAGAAGAAGAAGAAGAAGAAGAAGAAGAAGAAGAAGTAGTTGTTGTTAACTGACTACCTTACAACCAACTTATGCCAGCTCATTTCTATCTAATGAACTGTTGGTGAGCTCTGGAGGTTATCTAACAATATTGCTTCTCTGCTGCTACTCAGGGTTGCCAATGACATCCCCTCTCATTGGAGAGTCAACTACAAGATTTTGGTTCTAGCTACCAAAACAAGGGAAGAATTATCCAAATTAGTAGCAAATCAGAATGCCCTGCATCTTTTCCTACCTCATAAACAGCCTCATGGGGCGGACTTCCGGGTTGGTGCCTCCGGCAATGGCGGATTTCCTCTGACCGGGAGGAATCTGCTCCGTGGAAATTTGGGTCTGGCCGCCACGGCGAAGGCGGAGACCCGTAAAAATCACAGGCAGGAGAAGCCTGTGAATGTGGGATTCGGCGGGCACCTTTTGCGCCTCCCCTACTCATGGGGAAACCCAGTTTCGGGGATCCGGAGCGAGGAGGCTGTAGGCTGAAGTCTTGGAAAGCCTTTTGTAAAAGTCTAAATTTCCATCGGTAAAGAGCATAAAACCCCCATTGGAGGCAGGAGAAGAGGGGGGGGGAGTTGTGGACTGAGTATGCCTGCAGGAGAGAGTGAAGGGAGTTAAAATACCGCCGCTCTGACCCTGGAAACAGGCTGCCAGTAGGACTGACATTTTGGAATGTTCATTGACAGCACTTAGAACGTTCCTTGACAGCTAGCAAAGTAAGAGAAATACATTGTTTCTATTGTCTCCGGCTGCTTCTAAAAAGGAGTAAAAAGTGAAATCTGAAACTAACTTTGGATTGTATGAGTTGCATTTAAAGGGGACATTGTTGACTATTATAAATAGAAACTGTTTCCCCCTAGTGGAAGTCTCTGAAATTGGTTACTTTATAAGAGCTGGGCTAGGGGGATTTCCAGCTGCAAGATAAAAATTGTGAGACTCTGAGATTGACCTTGAATCTCTCAAGTGTTATGGCAAATGGAAAGGAAAAAACAGATGAAATGTCGACAGAGGCGGCCTTAGTGGTCACATTAGTGAAAATAAACAATTAGCTGGAACAGCTTCACAGGAAAACAGACAATCTGGGACAAAAGGTGAACACCAACACAGAAACCATCCAGAGATTGATACAGGAATTTACCTTGACACGGCAAACTGCAGATGAAGTCAGGGAGAAAACCCTTGCTGCTGAATGTAAAACAATACAACTGGAGTGTGAGAGAGCCCCATCCATTCAAAGGCAACTCGATGTGACATCTGTTATGATGGAACTTAAAGAAAAACAGATGAATTTGAGGACCAGAGCCCTACCTGAATTGGGAAAGGAAAGCTTGACAGAGCTTCAGGAGGAGACAGGACTAACATTGGTTGAGAAAGAGAGGCTTTTGGGGGTCAGTATGACCGCCAAAAATGTGAATTTATTTAAGGGTAACTGTGAAGGACGTTGGATTGAAGAGAAGGGGGATTAGGAAATATGGATAAATCTGAAGTTGCTATTGTTGGGCCGAGCTGTTGTGGTGGGGATGAGGGTTGCTGTGTTGCTGGGGATGTTGCATTTGTTCCAAATAGTGCAAGTTTTGGATGGGATGGATTGTTTCAGGAGGTGGCAGAGGGATGTTTCTGGATTTGTTTGGCAGGGCAACAAGCCTCGAGTAAAATTTAAGATATTGAAGGATGCTAAAGAAGGAGGTCGACCTGCTCTGCCAGACCCCTAAACTTTGTTGTGAACCATCTGCTTTTTGCTGGCTGAGAGAATGGTTGTCTCTTGGAAGCACTGAAGTGTTGGATAATGGCAGATGAAGTTGATGGACTAGATGGAATTGGCGGAAAAGACTGGCAAGATCCGAGACCAGGGAGAAGAGTCAGTGGAAGAAGACTGGGAAAAGTTTAAAGATTATTTACAGAAATATTGTAAAATTAATGAATGTTAGAAGAATGTTGGAATGAAGTTATATGGCTTCAGTAGAAATGTTATAAGGAATTAAGTATAAATAGATTAATAGAGTATTAAAGGAAAATAAGGTTAAAATGTGTTAAGATAATTATAGGATAGAAAACAGGGGAAGATGGAAAGGAATTGCTGAAATAATTAATAGAAGTGGAATACAAAAAGGGAGGTGTGAGGAGGCCGTGGAAATATGTGAAAGAAAGATAAGATATTGGAAGTTTCTTTCTTTTCTTTTTTTTCTTCTCTTTTGATGTGTTTTTAAATTGTTTTTGTTTTGTTTTGTTAATTTTTATGTAGTGTTTTTGTATTGTAATGTACTGTTTTTTCTTTGTTTTTTCTGTAAGTGTTTAAATTGTTGTAAAAGGAATAAATATTATTATTATATATATATATATATAAACATATACAGCCTCATGGGCCAAAGTAGAACCCTTGCCAGACCTAATTTGGTCCCTGAGTTGGAGCATGACTACTGGAAAATGACTTTTCCAAAGATATCCTGTGAAGTCCTAAAGAAAGTCATCCATATATCGTTTGGGGCTTCATCTCTCCCTGAAAGGAAAGTACTGTTAACGAATTTGTGCATTCCAAATAATGATGTGGCTTGAGTGGGAAAAAGAAAACAAAATGACAGCAGAAAACAATAAAATCCTAGAACCTCAAAGTCCTGTTTACTGAAACAACATTAGGCAGATAGATTGGTATTAATGAGCCACTGTCATGTCTGAATGGCATGGACGGAACCTTCAAACCACCTTCATGAAAATGCCCATTTTAAAAATTAATACCTTCTCAGCTACTGGAGAAGAAATTTAATAACATATTAATAATTGCTACAGCCACAAAAGTTGCATGGAGAAAGAATGCTGAAACTCTGGGCATCAGCAAATTGTAAAATGAAGTTTTTTTAAAAAAAAATGCAATCCACAAATCAGTCAGTTACAGACTGAAACAAGGGTTTCAGGTGATTTAGTCTCTGTTACTCAGGAGGAATTAAATCCACTGAAATAAACAAAATTTATGAAGCTGGATTGTAAAACTTGTCATATGCCTAGGCCCTCATGGACTCAGCAAAGACAGTTGGGTGCCACAAAGCTATAAATAGGTAAATCACGTCATTTGTTGTGTATACTAGGTATCCATTGTGGCAATGACATTGTCAAAAGTTTGCATAGGTTACTATACGATCCATTTCTCCAAGCATTCCAAAGAGGGTCATTATTATTATGACAGTAACAATCCTGTTCGGTGTTTCTCTCACTCCACATAACTTAATGATTGGTGCTTCCTTACATATTATTAATGTCGTCATGGACAAAACAAGATTGACTGCTGTAGAAAGTGTCAAAGAAAGTGAAGGGGGAAAAACTTAGATAGATACTATGCCTTCTGGCTTCTGTTAAGGACTAACTATACCAGTAAGCATTGATTAAAATTCTAATTCTGTTCTTTGGAGAGCCCTGTTTTCATATGTGTCAGTGCAACATCTAACATAGGCATCTCATCATCAGCCTCCTCTCCTCTGACTGTGCTGCTTCTTGCAATCTGCTTCTCTGCTTCTCTTTCCTGTTCAGCATCTGTGCTAGGTGGTGTGGCAGTAGAAGGCAGATCTGGACTGTCATACATCAATTCAAGAAAGCTTATGTTGGTTTGTGTTTCTTCCTCTGACTGATCAGAAAAGTTTATCACTGTTCCGCTCATATCAGTTTTCATGTGTTCATCAAAATGAACCACATGTCTTCTTCTGACTTTCCTAGTATTCAAGTCCATTACTCTGTATCCTTTACTCCCTGGAGCATAGTCAATCACACTAGACTTTTGCTCCGGAATCTAACTTGTGCCTACTCTCCTTGGGTACATAGGCATAGGCAGTACAGTGGTACCTCGGGTTAAGAACTTAATTCGTTCTGGAGGTCTGTTCTTAACCTGAAACTGTTCTTAACCTGAAGCACCACTTTAGCTAATGGGGCCTCCCGCTGCCGCCACGCCGCCGGAGCACAATTTCTGTTCTCATCCTTAAGCAAAGTTCTTAACCTGAGGTAATATTTCGGGGTTAGCGGAGTCTGTAACCTGAAGTGTATGTAACCCGAGGTACCACTGTACTGCCAAACACATGTACTGTGTGTGACGTTGGTACTCTTCCATACCAAAGTTCAAAAGTTATACCTGTGGTTCCCTTGGTTGGCAGTCTATTTTGGATATATACTTTAGAGGCTATTGCATCTTTCTAGTGTGGCTGTGCCACATTTGCAGACTCTGCTGAAAGATTAGTCTCATGACTTCAGCATACAATTTGACTTCTTGGTTATTTTGCATTTGCTTACCAATACCACTCAAGCAAATTCAAAAAGTCAGGTACCACCAAATGCTAAGATTTGAGTTAATAGCTCTTATGATAGCTCTAAACAGGATTCCCACTTTAATTTCTTACATTTCGTATAAGCAAATCCTATTCTGTTCTAGGCAAAGAATGTTTAAAAAGAAGCTATATTCATTTTCCTTCTCCTAGGGGTTTGAAATTTCATTATGCCAATTCCATTTTATTTATACATTATCGCAGACTCATGCTGATTAGCAACACACTTCTTATCTGTATAAGTGTCAGCCTCCAAAAATGGATAGGATGACACTGGGAGGACTGTGAATCATGAGACCAGGATTATATCTATCTCAAGTTTCCAAGATAGTTCTCTAATGAAAGTTAAATCCTTAAGAAAATGCCCCAAATCCATGGAAGGCTCTTCAGGGCAGTCATTTGCATTGAAGCTTTTATATTAGAATACTGATGTGTGAAAATTCATGTTTCATTTCACATGGCTGAGAGCTTCGTATTTTGAAAAAGCTGCTGCTCCGAAGTTATAGTGCTAAAAGGTTGTATAACATCCCCCTCTTAAACTTGACTTCATTTAAGGTCGCTGTTGAGAGGGAAGAGGATAGTCTCCAGCTATTGATCAGGCACTTCACACATTATTTGGAGCAGCATAGCTGCTGCTGCCTCATGGCGAATCTTAGCAATGCAGGCAATTTCCTCCCACATGGTTAGACCAGCATGCTAGCAATACTCATCCCTGTTTATTGTGGTGCTACATAATTCTTAAATCTGTCCCATGTGGTGGTGAGGCAGTTGCATGCAGAGAACTGGTCTGGATTCACTAACTAACGGATGCAACCCTCTCATTGGATGATATAATCCCACACTACGTATTCACGACCCCTTTTTTGACAGTGGTCCATGTAGGCATTTTGCTGGCCTTGGGAGACCGTATGTGTCCAGGAGAGGAAACATGAGGTTAGAAGTCTCCTGTAGGCATTTTGAGGTCATACAGTTGTGTGAGAGCCTGCACATTTGTTTCAGTTCACCGCTTATATTTATGAAGAAAATTCCAAAGGGACAAATATTTATGAGAAGTAAGCAAGAAACAAGAGAATTAATTATAGCATAGTGGAAAGTGCAGAGCCAAAAATAAGAGTAAATAATTAACAGATGGAAAACATAGCTGTTGACAGTTGAGGCAACGTTCATACTGTGAACTGGGTTGGGCTGTGAAAGAACTCTCTGAAGAGAATGGTGAATGTTGCCTTTTTAAAAAAAACACACTATACCAAATTAGGTGAGATTAAACGCTACAGGGAAAATATACGTGGGAGCATGGCATCTGTTTGTAGTTGTATATGTGGAATATCCATGCAACACATTCGATCATATTAGCTATAATTTTCCATAATGTGGGAGTCAAAATACTCAGTCCCTTTTTCTGGCTTGCTACTTTCATGATCCACATTGCACAGTGCATAGCAAAAAGCTGTACAGGAATGAATGTCACTCACTTAGAGTCAAGCAGAAAATAAGCCAATAGAGAATTAAATAAAAAATTGTGAAGGAAAGGAATAAAACACCACTTTTGAAGAGCTGGAACCACAAGAGTAATCTAGTCCAACCCCCCACAATGCAGGAATCTTTTGCCCAATGTGGGGCTCAAACTCACGAACCTGAGATTAAGTGTATCATGACCCTGTGATTAAGAGTCTTATGCTCTACTAACAGAGCTATCTTAGCATAGTGGTGGGAATAGAAAGCCTATTTTGTTTGCTAATGAGCTACTAGTCAGATGAAAAAAATGAACCTCTCCAGCCACCTGTTACCCTTTGCTTCATAATGGTTTTAAAAGATGAATAATGTGGAGAACAGAAATCTGTATTACTGGTACAGGAATTATACCATTTCTCTGGTTGCCTGCCTCAAAATCTGGAGCAGCCACTGATAAATGTTAAGTACCATATTTTTTGCTCTATAAGACTCACTTTTTCCCCTCCTAAAAAGTAAGGGGAAATGTGTATGCGTCTTATGGAGCGAATGCAGGCTGCGCTATCCCAGAAGCCAGAACAGCAAGACGGATCGCTGCTTTCGCTGCACAGTGATCCCTCTTGCTGTTCTGGCTTCTGGGATTCAGAATATTTTTTTCTTGTTGTCCTCCTCCAAAAATTGGGTGCGTCTTATGGTCTGGTGCACCTTATAGAGCGAAAAATACGGTATTTGCTGGTGTTTCCTTTTACAAAGCCAGGAACTAGGGTGGGGCAGGGTCTTGAAAGTTCTTTTGCTGCTTCGGAACCAAGGGCCGTATAAAGACGCCAGATTCCAGACTAGTGACTGATTTCAGTATCCCAAAGAGCAATGTGAGAAGCCATTTGTATGACCTGACCTTTGGATCCAATTATTTCATTTTGAGCTCGGGCAACAAATGTGTGAGCGACAAAGTTTGGAGGAATGAAAAGAAATACCTTTGTGTCCACCTTAACATTTCTCTCGCCCCACAACCCCCGGCCATAGCTGTGTTTTCTGTAGTTATATCCTAACCTAGCCTAGCCTATCCCTCTGGACAATTTCTGCAGTAATTGCAAGGGATTTTACAGAGTCTGTATAATATCCATCACTGTTTCAATAGCCATTTTAAGTGACACCGGAGTCAAGGGTCAATACAGAAGAACTTGGAGAAGAGCTAAAAAAAAATAAAAATAAAGATTTCGAAGCTTGAGAGCATAATATGTGTGTCCTCCTCTGCAGATTGGAGGTGCCAACCTTTTCAGGGCTTCCAGTGCAAAAGGAGCTGGTTTAGCATGAGAGAAATGCTGATGCAAAGGATACTTGTGAAAAATGATGGTCAGGAAATACAATATAGTTTGGCTTACGGTTCTATTACTCAAAAGGGGGTGGAAATTCCAAACCTTGCTTTTCAAATAAAAACTGCCAAGGCCAAGTAAAAGGATTGAGAACTTTTACAGGTAGGAATTACACCAACTATTCTCTGTCTCTCTTAATTGTCATTTGTAGACTTAACAATATTTAAATGTTCAATATATTCCTCTGGATGGATGCAGGGCTGTCTTTAGCATTTAGATCTTTGCCACCAGGGTGTAAAGATCCGCCCAGCGCTCCCAAATTTAGTTTAGCCCCCAAATTAACTTTTGTTATGCTTATGTCAGACACCACGCTTACGCCTAATCTCTTGTTTACGAAAGAAGGGAGGAAAAAGAAACAATTTTTTTATTTGCTCATTTATTTACAGTACACTTATACTTAAGTATATTGTATACTTAAGTATTTCTCTAAATGAATTTGAACTGTAAGTGATGAAATTAAAATGTGCCATTGTGAATGATGAGCGCCGCCGCTGGCGCAGCGTATCTTTGGTAAATGAGCGCACAAAGTTGAAAGTCTTTAAGTGAAACAGTAGGTATACATTTTGGTAATACCTAGGTATATATGTATTTTGTTTTTATAGCTTGATCAAAATTATTTATTATTTCATAACAGGTTAAGAGCTTAGGCAGCTTCAGCGGTGGGTGCCTGGAGCCCCCCAGAATTTGGTGCCCAGGTGCCCTGCCCCCCTTGCACCCCCGGGTAAAGACAGCCCTGGATGGATGGTTAAGTTCTTTCAAATTTGAAAATGGGGTGTGGTGCTCATCTCCATTTTCTGGCCAGGGAGCCGGCATTTGTCCACAGACAGTTTTCTGGGTCATGTGGCCAGCATGACTAAACTGCTTCTGGAGCAACACCATGACAAAGGCCAGAGCGCACAGAAACGCCATTTTCCTTCCCCTATTCATCTACTTGCACTGGTATGCTTTTGAATTGCTAGGTTGGCAGAAGCTGGGACAGAGCAACGGGAGCTCCCCCTGTCACGCAGATTCGAACCACTGACCTAACTATCGGCAAGCCCAAGAGGCTTAGTGGTTTAGACCACTGTGTCCCATTCTATATATTATTAACGTACAGAGAGAAAAGAAACAAATGATCACAGCAGAAGCCAAACAGAAACGAGATTTTCCAAAATAAAACAAATAAAGGAGGTCTATTATTAATAGGATAATTTGGGGAATTGATAGTGAGATGCTGCAATAAAAATATAACTGCAATAAAAAATAACAACAGGCTGTCAACAAAGGCATTCCCTGCCTTCATGAAATATTATTTGACTGTGGTCAAATAACAGGCAATCAATTGACTCATCAGGGGACAATATTTGACTGCTTAATTGATTAGAGTCCAATATTCCATTGGAAAACAGAGATTTAGATTTAGAACATAGCTTTTGTGCTCTGTATCAAAAGTATCATTATTTGCAAATTCAATCTAGCATTCTTTTTATTGTTCCTCTCTGCTGCTGCTTTAGGACAATACATATTAAGTTAGACAAATAAAGGTTTTATGGACACAATTAGCAGGTTTTCTGGCAGGTCGAGAAGCATGACAGATTGAGAAAGCTAACATTGCAGGATATTAAAAGGTGCCATTTTTTATTCTGAAAAGAGATGTTCTGTGTCAAAAGTAATTATTTTTTTTTAAAGCTTTATATAGCATCTTTCTGTCCAGAAAATATTTTACAGAAGTAGCATCACAAAAGATCAAATAAAGAAACCAGAGGCCCACATTCAGAGAAGGATTTTGAGGTTTCATCACACACATCATGCACAACTATTCCTAAGGAACACTGATATATCTGCTATAAGATGGGGAAAATGGTAGCAGAGATTAAATGGTAACGAAATGCGAAAAGTTCAGTCTGTGACAATTCATTGAAAATTTAAATGCATGCAAAAGCAGCACAGTGGCCATTAGTGGACAGTGTGTTGGGTCACTGGTGCCCACCTGACCTCCCAACATCTCAGTCGCTGCTGCTTAATGGGAGAGGCAGAGGCAGGGAGATCAGTACCGTGAAACCAATAAGCAGCAGTGACTCAGCCATTGGGACATTTTTTATGTCAGAATTATTCTTTTGTGTAGACTTCCTCCAACTCGGCCCCCGATGTTTTGAGACTACAATTCCCACCATCCCTGACCACTGGTCCTGCTGGCTAGGGATCATGGGAGTTGTAGACCAAAAACATCTGGAGGGCCGAGTTTGAGGAAGCCTGGTGTAGGGAGACTGACTTGCTTGTCCTATGTAGAAATTGGAATCTTTTTATATTAATTTTGGATGTATTCCAAAGCAGGACTCCCAAACCTGCCTTGAATCTTTCTCACGCAATGATTTTGTTGTTGTTGTTACCCTTTCAATCACATAGACCTGAAATGACCCCACAATCTATTCTCTTCGCTTTCTCTCTTTGTGGTGTGGACATCCAATTTTTGAAAAACAAACATGTACCTGGCTGGTGTTTGGGGTACATTTTGCTTGTTGTTCAGTTGTTCTGTCAAAGCAGCAACTGCTACATGGATTTTGGATTTGTAGCACCGCAACCATCCAACCAAGATGGAATTCCAGTTGACAGCAAAGTCATCAAGAGTGTCTCAATAGATATGATACATGCATGCACCCTAAACCACATTGCTATGACACAATTATCCTTCAGGAAATGCACAGGAAATAGCTAAAGAAAGTGGTCATTTTGCATACAAAGTGATGAACAGAATGGCATATTTCTGATTAAAGCATCCACGCCAAATGACTAATGGACAAAAAGCATTACAATCAAGGTTTCTTATGAGCAAAGCTTTCAGAGTGCCTGCTGGCTAGTTAGCTTTGCTGGCATATGGCTGAACTATTTTACTTAGGGCAGTGTATTTCTCACTCTCTCTTTTAATATATCTGTGCACCTTTTCAAAGCTGAAATGTGCCAGACCATTTCTAACTAGCCAGCATTATTTGGCGGCAAAAGGAATATAACAATCATCTTCTTCTGGGCTGCACAACACACACGTTGAGGATGATCCCATGTATGAAGATGGAAAGAGTTATGGCTGACAAACAAAATGCTATTTGGGAGCCAGCTCAGAGTAACTTAGGTAAGTGCAATTACAATTTTGTCCTCCTGTGCAGGTGTAGCGAGCTGTCTTAGGTTCACTCATTTTGTCTTGGCAAAGCCCTGACAACCATGATGTAATTAATTGCCTTGTGCCCAGAGCCCAGAGCCAGTCACTAGGGTAAATTGTCAGCTATCAGACCCAGCCACCTATGCAAAGTATCACCACACTCCCACTAAATACAGCAAAATCTGTAACACCCAAGCCATTAAAACGTTTCCCTTTCCTAGCTTCTCTCTAAAGGCAAAAAACAAGGGAGATAATCTTATTCTTGTTGAAAGTGACAATGGAAACCTGATAATTTTCAATCTGATATCTTCAAATGAAAGTTGCCATTGTGCAAAAAGAATAAGAAGAAGATGGTTGCTAGGCTAATTCTAAAGTCTTTGGGACCTTTCTTTAATGAGGGGTTTTTTTGTTAGTTTTTTACTAAAATTATCTAAATTCTACTTTTTGTGGATGCTATATCAATTCATGCATCATTTTGGCAGGCTAAACTGCCCAGTAACCTAAGCAACCAGATTATCTAACACAGGCTTCTAATAATGACTACATGTCTTTATTGCTGTGTGTAATGCTGCCATAAATCCTTGCAAGTGGGAAGATGAAAACCTCTCCAAAAGTTGACTGGTTCAGAGAAATGGTTAGATTTCCTGCAGTTCACAGACCGAGGGCGATTGATGCCATCTGTATTTCCTACATCGAAAGCATTTCCCTGGGGGGGGGGGGAATGAAGCTCCTATATGCAGCAGCAGTTGGCATAGTGGGTCCATGCCATTCGCCTGACCTCTGTCTGCCTGAGTGCAACATACCAGGATTGAGGGGGGGAGGAGCTCAGCAGCAGCAAAGCTGGCATGGTGCAAACACACCCTGAATGATGGCTCTGCAACCCTGCCCTTTCCATCCTGGTATGCGGTAGTGACTCAGCTGGAGGGAGGTCAAGTGAGCAGCACAGACCCACCATGACATCAACTGCTGCCTATATATGTGCAATTAACTGTAACTCTTATCAGTTCCAGATGTTTTTAGACCACAACTCCTATCAGCCCCAGCCAGCATGGCTAGTGGCCATGGACTGAATGAATAGATCTAGAGGATAGCAAGTTGGAAAGGAAGCCTGTGGATTATCCATTCATTTCGTACAGGCAGGATCACTGCATACACCTCTGTTTCTTGCTTTCTTCAGACAGGAGGCGTACGACATATGACAGCTGACAATACCACTGTGCTTTTTCTCTCAATGCCCCAAACAATCTTTTCTGTAAGCATTCTTCTCTATCTGGCTCTGTACAAACTGCAGATCATGCGATACAACTGTTCTTATAGCAATTTAGAGTGAAGGTAAAAGAATCACATTGTTAAATATGGGGAAATCCTGTCTATCTGTTTCCTGGAAACGAAACAGTTCTGATCCACATTGGATATATGTTTCCTATATTTTATTACATGATTACATTTCCTGGTTACGTGTCCCAAACAAATTCAATAGCTGGTTTGAATCCGTGCTGTGTATGCTTGGAGTCCAGGGAAATAAATCTCACCCCACATAGGAGTCAACTCCTAGGGATTGTAGGGGCTTTGGCCTCCACAATAAAATATTTGAGGGGACTGGGCCCCCACAAAGTTGGTGGGCATTCCCATTCAAATAGTTTGCACGCATTGCATCATGTGATCGATTAGGCAGAATGGGGATTAGCTGGGCCCCCACAATATTTCTTCAAGTTGGCACCTCTGTCACCCCATCTTTTGGTCTTTATCTGCATGGTGAAACATATTTAAGGAGAGCCCTGCTGCTCTGTGGGTGGTGGCAGCAGTTTACTCTGGATGAGTTTGTGGTGAGCCAAATACACTGGCTGAGCCACTAGACACCTAACGATGGTGGCTTCCCCAGTTCCCTCCAGGGCCCAGGGTCTTGTTCTGGATCTCATGGATATTACACACTTCATTCTGAGATTTCATATAATTTCTATTATTTATGCATGCAGTTTTCCTTAGCTAAACTGGAGCGAAGGAAGAACGTGCTCCCTTCCAGTCTGAATTGGTCTGAGTGTTTTATTTATGGATTGCATTTCTATCCTGCTTTTCCTCCATGTAGGTCAGGGATGATAGTATGCATTGTACTTTCTTCCAGCCATGCTGTCTTCACAGTAACCTTGTGAGATTATTAGGGCAGGTTATGTTGAGAAATGGTGATTGACTCATATTCATGAAGTGGGCTTCACTGATGAGTGGGGTCTGAAGAAGAAAGGGCTCCCTATTTCTTTTCTGGGACTCTATCCATTACACCTCTCATTTGCTCTTATGCCTATCCATATTGAAATACTGCCCCTCAGTGAGGCCAAATTTAGATTCACAAAATATTTAGGGGTATGAGTCCCTCTGCGTCCCCCCCAGAAAACAAAGCACTGTGCCTATCTCCTCAGCTTACATTTCATCTGCTCCTTGTGCAAGGCAGGCCTGTCACTCTCTGTTGTTCTTACCATCCTGGTTTCTTTAAATTTATTTCTAATATGAGACCATCTGACGTACAAAATATGATAATAATTTGCCCATAGCCTATCTACTATCTCTTCACCAATATGATTTTTTAAAAAGTTATATTACTTTCTTTTTTAAAAAAAAAATGCAGCAATAACACTTGATTTCAAAGCATTCTTGCAAAATGGGACTTTTTCTCTAGAGGTCATTTTGGGTGAATTCATTCCAACACTCACAATCACAATCCCTTGTAAGAGAGGATAGGCAGTAAGCCAGAAAAATACTCCAAGTCATAGGGCTCTATAGCTTTCTTATGATGCTGTCATCTGTGGGTCTTTAATCATTATGTTATACTAAATTACTTCTTCATGTTGGAGTGATCGTTTAAGGGGGAAATTGCAAGGGTGCCTTTGGTCCTTTTTTATTGATAGCAGAAGGAATAATAATACTATATTCCATCCTCCCTTAAATACAGATTGGCCTTGTCGAAGAAAATTGCCTCTTTTAAATCAAATTAGTAATCGCAATAATTCAAAGAAGGGAGCTGGATATTTTGGGTGAATTCATTCCAGGAGTCATTGTCAGAATTCGCAAGGAAAGAATGCTAAGATAAATGCCTGCAGACTTTTAGAAGGGAGCAGCTCTTAGAAGGGAGCAATAAATGCTAAATTCTGCAACGATCTTGCCTACACTTCATTTCCCATGATATTTATGAAGCTGGACATACTTCCAGGAATGTCTTTAAATACTAATGCCTTGGATGCTCTTGTAATCCCTTTTAAGTACATGATTAGGGCGTCTACTCTTCTGGGTTGGAGCTAAACTTAAGCTGCAATTCTATACACAGTTACTTAGGAGCAGATTTCAATGAATACAGTGGTACTTCTGAATCAACGTGTATTAGATTGCAGTTAGTTAGTTGAACCAATGAGCCTATTAGAACCTTAAGTTTCCTTGGAGACCCACCTCAGAGCACTACTCTACTGTAAAGTTTTGGAGGGTGGCAATGGGGTGAAGTCAGCAGTAGCTGCTGCCTGTGGAATGTCCTTCCCATTGTGGCTCACCAGGCACTCACTTTACAATCCTTTCAGTACCATGCAAAGTCCTTCCCGCCTCCGACCTTTATTTTTTTATATAAAATAAAGCATTTTTAACAATCTTGGCATTATTCATTTGTTTCATCTGACGAGATTTCATACCCCACCCTTTTGCTGAAAAGGTTCTCAGAGCAGTTTACAAAAGTCAATTGTCATCTTATTCTGCTGCTTAGCTGCTATCATATCCTTAGGGCGTTAGGGATGAAAACACAATAATGACTGCTCATATGGTTCTCTAGATGACATATGTTGCTTTCAATGTGATTCGGACCTTTTGTCCCCACAAAGCTTAAATAATCATGCACAACTTTGGGTGTGAATCCCCTCTCCTCGTATAGTTCCACAGGGGGGTGTAGCATAATTAGAGGATGGTGCCAAAATGCATGCTATTCCTTTCTATTTTATTTTGCTGGATTGGAAATAGAGGAATATTCAAGAAGATCAAGTTGAAAGAGGAGAGTTGTTTTTCAGATAAAACGGTTCTCATTTTCTGTGGGCACAAAGTGATTGGCATTGCATAGCAGTGCTCATTGTTAGATTGACAGCAGGTGAAGTTTGCTGCTTTTTGCTCCCCACGACAATCAACTCAAATACTTCTGCTTTAGAGGTTCAGTCTCCAAATAAAACTGAAAATGGGATTTCTCCCTTCTCTTTTTAGCTTCCAAATGAAAAATCTGAATTCATTAATATGACTATCTCAACCAGTAATTGAATTCTGGAACTGTGTCTTTAGGAACTTCATTGGATTTAATTGGCCTCACTTACACATCACACATAGCATTTTTATAAGGACAGTACTAAGAGAGGTACTTACTTTCCAATTCACAGTAAAAAAGGTTAAAAAGATATGCTCATATCATCTCTAGCCAGATGTGGCCAAAAAAATGCAGATGATTTAGATCTGTGTCTTTGAAATCTCCTGGATTGTAAAAACACAAAAACGAGCCTCTACTGTTGAGTGCAATTGATCATAGCAAACCTGTAGCGTTTCATCTGAAATTCAGGATTTTCCCTAAGGTGTATGTGCTGTATTGTTTTTGAGACTGCATAACAGCGCCATCTGTTTGGCAGCCTTCAATATGAAACATCACAGCATAGGAATTTCAGGAACACTAAAAGGTCATTATAGCCTTGCAGAATAGCTCTCGCTGTTTTGCACTTTTCTTGTCTGCCTGCTTTCACGTTCCTTCTGATCTCCTATGTATTTTAAGCTGAAAATTCTCCAGTGCTGAATGAAAGAATCTGCACATTAAAATTTCTAGGGTGCACACAGGAGAAGAGAAACTCCATCAAGATATGTGCAAAGTTTTCATTATTCGTTATTAATTTCACCTTCAGTACATTGAGGGCTATAGCCGTCTTGGGCTTTGTCAGTGGCTCCAAAGTATCAGGATTCATACACACTCGCCCATTTGCAGCACACACAAAAATTGTAGTGTTCCTCAATTCGGAATTGTCCACGTTTATCATAAACATGCTGCTTTTGAGCTAGAATGATTCTCGGTCCTGCTGCTAGCAAGTGCGGGTGTGGTTATTTGATCCACATTTGAAAACTCTTCCCTTGATTAGGTTATCCACACCTTTTCCTCACTGCATATGTCTGCCAACCTTCTTACTGGCAGCCCCAAGATGCTCACTGGTTTAGACCACAGCACCAACCGGAAGGTCGGTGGTTCAAATCCCCATGGCGGGGTGAGCTCCTGTTGCTCTGTTCCAGCTCCTGCCAACCTAACAGTTCGAAAGCATGCCAGTGCAAGTAGATAAATAGGTACAGCTGTGGCGGGAAGGTAAACGGCATTTCTGTGAGCTCTGGCTTCCGTCACAGTGTTCTGTTGCGCCAGAAGTGGCTTAATAATGCTGGCCACATGTCCTGGAAAGCTGTCTGTGGACATACAGCAGCTCCCTCAGCCTGAAAGTGAGATGAGCGCTGCAACCCCATAGTCGCCTTTGACTGGACTTAAGCCTCTGGGATTCCTTTACATTTTTGCCTGGACCACCTAACTCTGTCTTCAAACTGGCACACTACAGGGTAATTTCAGAATCAATCTGCAATGAGCTTTTGTTTTCAAAATGAAGCCAATTTCTCAACAAGGACTTTTCGGAGCAAAAGAAGAAGAGGGAAGAAAAACCAAATAGTTATAGATTGTGTGTGGACTATGTAGAAAAAAAAATAGTACTTAGTCTCCACTGATTCTAAAATAAAAATTTGTGTGTATGCAGCTTTAATGCATTCTTTGAAATACTGGCTTCAGACTCTTGTGATTGATGTGAGATGTTGGGGGAAGGGTAGTAATAGTTGTTTATAGAAAGTGGAAACATTCCTCTTTCCTTTTTCTTTTTACTTGGTTTTCTGATGATGGGGAAGTCGCAGCTGTAAAACTATTCCAGAAGCAATCACTGCAGTCTTAGTGTTACACTTTATTTGTGGGTTGTGGGTGAAGAAACTTAGCAGAAAAATCTCTCTCATTGGAGCTAGTGGTCTGTGTTTGATTTAGAGGTGGGAGACCCAGGACAGATTAAAAAAAGAGTGACAAATAATAAATAAATCTGATTCTGAAATAATTCTGAAATTGATTAGTTATGAATCGCCTGTCACCTCACACAATGGCATCATCAATGGGACTGAGAAAATGCCTTCCTGCACCTTTCCCAGTAAGGATTTGTGCCCTCCTTGCTACCTATTTATGTTCACATTACTTATTGCTAGCCCGGGATGTTGAGAGAGCATCAGATTCTCAGATGAAGAGTTCCAGGGAGGATTCAAAAATATATAAAATCAATAAACTCATAAACAATGCAAATAAGCAAAAGAGACAAACACTGCCAATCAAAAACATTAACCAAAAAAAGCCTGCATGAAATGCAAGTCTTACCAAGACAACAAGTCTTATCATGTCTACTGCACTGCAACAAGAAGCTGATTCCTGAGCTTGGTAACCATTCCTGTAAGTCTGGGACAGGTGACATGGCGTTCTACAGATGCTTTTGGACTCCTCTCATCCCCAGCCAGCATGGCCAAACTCAGGGATGATGGGAACTGAAGTGTAATATGATCTGGAGGGCACCACATTGCCTATCCCTGCTGTGACTGCCTTGCCTGTCAACATGCATCAAGCAGGGGCATAGCAAGGGAGGTGTGGTAGGTGCGGGCTGCCCCGGGTGTCCCCACTGAGGGGAGTGACAAAATGGTGGGCGGCACTCACTGTGGGGCCTGCAGTGCACCCAAGCCACGAGTCTTTCCTGGGAGTGACATGGTGGTTTGAGTGCCCGCAGGCTCCACACTGCCCCAAACAGCCCTCCCATTTCTTCCCCTTCAGCTGTAGGGCGGCTGAGTGGGAGGAAGCAGGCAGACTCCTTGGAGGCCCCACAGTGCCCTGTGGGTGGCTGGCCCCACCCCGGGCGCAGGGCATGCGCACTGCCCCAGGTGCCCGATCGGCTTGCTCCACCGCTGGCATCAAGCACATCACTGCCTCACACTGCAATAGGGGAAATCACTCCAGAATGGGCTGGCTTCTTTCCTACAGGAATTTTCAAACTTTGCTTAATGAACATGACTAAACTACTAACCTGCAGACATTTTTTCCTATTCCTACTGAAAGAGGATGATGTGGATCATTAAAAGAATAGGCACGGTGATGGTACAGCTGGGGGTGAAATCACTGGCTTTAAAACTTTACCACCCTACAGCTGCGGCTTCACCATGTTTCATGAACAAACTGAGCTTACGTGTTGGAAAATTCAGAGCTTCAGCGTGCGGCTTGTCTATTAGAACAGGCTGTATCAAACACATAGGAATCAGAATCCCAATAATGGCAAGAACATTAAAGGATGATCCTGTGAGAAAGTAGGTGGGGACATTTTTAAAATTGCTTTCTCAAAAACTAATTTGTAAGGAAGGCTTTGGGGGATTTGTAATAATTATGTCTGGCATATTTACTTTTGCTTAAAGGCAGCACACCGCCTGATCTGGTAAAACAACAACCTCCAGGCTCATTACTTATAAAATTAAAGTGGGCTACACCTCTCCTGTGCTCCTCTAACAGAACTGCAATCCTTTCATCCTTCTAATGTGTTCATAATTGAAGTAATACGCCAAACTGCTGATGTCAGTGGACAGAAGGTTGAATTTATTTTCAGAGGCAGGGTCCATACTGAATAAATACTATTCCAATCCAAATTGTCTAGTCATTTCAGAGAATTCTTGGTAAAATATATATGTACTGAATCTAAGAATCTAAGTAATATATATATATAGAGAGAGAGAGAGAGAGAGTATTAATAAGCGGGATGAATTAAGTAATTAAGTAACAAACTGAAAGGGGGCTTTCTCTTGGTTTTGGTGGTGGGCAGGAATGAATAAGATTGCTACTTCCTTTTAAGAACTTCATTGTTTAAGTAAATGTTTTCAAATTACAGTTAAGAATTGCTACTTCCTTGCTTGGTCATTTATATTCCATATTCACTCAGAAAGTAGGGATAGGCAACTGGAGTCCTAAAACATAAATCGGTTCCGAAAGGCTTTCCAGATGTTCCACTGTATACTTAAACCCAAGCCACACACACACACACGCACACACACACGTGCGCACACACGGAAAAAGAGAGACCACTAATATGCTCCTCAGCTGCTTTCTCCCAAGCTGCACATAGAAGACACTTGTATTAAGAGGGAGAAGAAGAAGAAGAAGAAGAGTTTGGATTTGATATCCCACCTTTCACTCCCTTTAAGCAGTCTCAAAGGGGCTAACATTCTCCTTTCTTCCTCCCCCACAACAAACACTCTGTGAGGTGAGTGGGGCTGAGAGACTTCAAAAAAGTGTGACTGGCCCAAGGTCACCCAGCAGCTGCATGTGAAGGAGCGGAGACGCGAACCCGGTTCCCCAGATTACGAGACTACCGCTCTTAACCACTACACCACACTGGCTGTCCAGTGGGAGGTAAGGAGTCCTTTGTCCATCTCTCAGGTTATCCTTTTTCCAGTATCTATCTATCTATCTATCTATCTATCTATCTATCTATCTATCTATCCATCTATAGATATATTGCAGACTTATTCAAGAAATGGAAAAATTACAACACAAAAAGGAGAAGAAAACTGATCACACATTTGCAATACAATAAACATCAACACATCTATCTTAATTTACATATGTGGATTACCAGATGCCCTTCAAATGTACCAATAGATATAGAAAACACATTCAAATGAAGCAAGCATATTATCCATTGCATAATAGATGGTGAATATCCTTCCAAGCTCACAGTGTGAGTCTCTTAGTAACTGCAAGGCCTTGTAAAGTCCACTTTGGTTTTCTTGCCATTAGTCCCCATATTACAGGAAGATAGGGCACTTTGTGGCAACAAACCCTGGATATTGATTGTAGTTGTATGTTTTTAAGCCCTTCTTAGTTACACCCTGTGGAAGTACCAATTAATGTCATTTAGATCATTCACTTCTCTTGGTTCTGGGCTCAGAACCGCTGAATGCCAAATGTATTCGCCTGGAGAAAAGAAGATTAAGCAGGGGCATTCTCCTCAGATATCGAAAGGACTGTGACACAGAATATGGATCAGCCTTGTTGTTTATTCCACAGTGCCAGAATAGAATCAATTGGTAAAAACTGCAGAGATGCAGTTTTCACCTAAACATTGTTTGTTGTTGTTCACTGCTTTGAGGTTCTTCCCCCCAAAACAATCAAGCAGTGCCTAAATTTTATGAAATAAAATAAATAAACTAGGAGAAACTTCCTAATAGAGTTGTTCAACAGTGGAACCTCAAGATATAATAGCCTCTTCTTCCAACAGCAGAGGCTGGATAGCCATTTCTCAGGTATGCTGGAGTTGCCATTTGCATTGTGGATCCGGCATCGAGCTTGGACTAGCATACTTCCAACTCTATAACTCGATCATCAACCAGTTCCATCTCACTATAGCTTTCAATGTCTCATTTTTTATTCTGCTTTATAGGTACAGTCATATGTAAGGTAAAGGTAAAGGTACCCATGCCCGTACGGGCCAGTCATGTCCGACTCTGGGGTTGCGTGCTCATCTCGCTTAAGAGGCCGGGAGCCAGCGCTGTCCGAATACACTTCCGGGTCACGTGGCCAGCGTGACGAAGCTGCTCTGGCGAGCCAGCACCAGCGCAGTGCACGGAAATGCTGTTACCTTCCCGCTAGAAAGCGGTCCCTATTTATCTACTTGCACTTAAGGGTGCTTTTGAACTGCTAGGTGGGCAGGAGCTGGGACCGAACGACGGGAGCTCACCCCGCCATGGGGATTCGAAACGCCGACCATACGATCGGCAAGTCCTAGGCACTGAGGTTTTACCCACAGCGCCACCCGCGTCTTTATACAGTCATATGTATCTTGTATAAAAAACCACAGCTCCCTAATGGATCTGACCTGAGATATGTTACTTGCTGACAGTACCATGAACATCAATCACTGGATACACACATCTGAAATAATTACACTACATACAAATTTCATTGTATTCACACCAGATCAACATTTCATAAGCTTTTGGTACACGACAGAGCCTGTTTCCTTTTCCAGCCCCTCTTTCCACTCTCAGCTAACCCATGTCACACAAATTGTTGAGCCAGATGACTAGATGTCAGGGTTGTGATGAGTAAAGTATAAGTTGCACAAGACCTTTTTTTCTTTTCTTATAGCACAGGGCTATGTGCTTAGTTATAATTGCTGCTTTTCTATTTCCACAGTTATCCACTCAAGTCAAACCAAGGAATGACTGACAAGAACACCTACTGGACAAGTGGCAGTCATGCACTGAGAAAGTGTGGTCCTCATGCTGTTAAAAGTTATGCTACAGGAAGCAACTAACAGCAGTTAGTAGCGAATAATGCTCAGAATGCTGTTGGCTCCCAGCATTTCAACATTATGCTGCTTGATCTGATAACATGAAAAATCTCTCTCTCTCTCTCTCTCTCTCTCTCTCTCTCTGTGTGTGTGTGTGTGTGTGTGTGTGTGTGAGAGAGAGAGAGAGAGAGAGAGAGAGAGAGAGAGAGAGAGAGAGAGATCCAAGATCCTTCATATTGAATTTCATGTTCAGGGTAGCTAAAAGCAGATTGTCACAAAGCAGATCCAGTTCATTGTTGGGCATCACTTGTGTAGGCTTGTTCATAGTTGCCCATAACTTCCCCCATTCAAAGGCAGAGAACAGCAGTATGGAACTGAGCCATTATTGCCCTTTAATTGCTGTCCCCTATTCAGAAGCACTGCCAACAGTATCTATAGCAACACAGGAAGGCAGCGGCATAGCTAGCCGCTCGGGTGCCTGGTGCGGGGGCATGTCCTGCAGCCAGGGACGGGGCAATTCACGCCCATGGGGGCGGGGTGATCTGCGCCCATGGGGGGGCGAGCCTCTCCACCACTTGGAGCCTCTCCACTGCCTCCCCCTCAGCTGTAGGGCAGCTGAGGGAGAGGCCGCAGGCAGACGCAAGTCCCACGCTGCCGTTTTAGGCAGCATGGAACCTGCAGGCGCCTAAGCCACCACATCACTCCTAAAAAGTTTCGTGAGCCCAATTTTTTAAAAAACCTCATTTTTTTATCCCCCTCAGTTATGACACCCAGTGCGGACCACACCCACCGTACCCCCCTTCCTCTGCCACTGCAGGAAAGTGCCCTATACTGAGTCAAACCACTGGTCAACCTAGTTCAGCATTGTGTACACAACAGGGTGTCTTGCAGATGTTGCTGGACTACAACACCCATTATCCTTGACTATTGTCATGTTGGCTGGGGTTGTGCTTTGTGTAGGCTGGGTTTACTACATGTTATGCAATTGTGTCTGTAAACTATGGCTGGGCATCTATAACAGTGATAGATGTTATACAGCCCATGTCATCAGTATACGGATGGCGGCCACAGAATGACTAGAACCTTGAGATAGTTTCAAAAGATGGGTTCAGATAAACAAGGCTCCCCACCTCAGTAAACAACTGTGCTCTGTACTTATGGTTCCACACAATTCGTAGTTCATGCCAAGGTCTGCAAAAATTGGTGCATGTATAGACATGCTCCTCGCTAGAAGTGTCATTAACGATAGCTTCAGCAAATATACTAAAATTCAGCTGCTGTGAGACCAGCCCACGATAAGCACAAAGGACCAATTTCATATATGCAAATTTGGGGATAGAGGGGAAAGATAAGGCAAATGATAGATGACTAAAAGTGAAAACCAACAGATTTATTCCACCACAACATGGTTTGCATTTGCCTCATTTGAAGTTCCCTCCGTATTAAATCCTGTTCATTCATAGAGCTGGCTCACACATACATATTTTATTATATTTCTGACGGCTACATTAAGTGATTGTTTGTGTGCCTGAATGTCAGGACAGGGCTGCAAACTGCAGTCTGGAGTGAATCCAGAACTGAGAAGCAGGAACTGTGAGAATGTTCAGTGGTCAGAACCAATGAGCAAGACGGAGCCAAAGGACAAACCAGGAAGCAAGATAGAGGAATAACCAAGACTACAAGAGCACACTAGAGTGCAGGAAGACGAAAGATCTCATTGTGACAGGAAGCCTCTGCCCTTTCTGCCCAGGAGAAATCAGTGGCTAGTGTAGGTAGAGCCAGTCCTGATGGTTCTTCACTGAAGCTGTAGAGATACCACTTGCCACTTGAGGCAGTAGTTAGCAATTCCTTACACCCATAAAATAGTCTTATTATCCAGGGGTGTCAACTTGAATAAAATTTTTTGGGGGGGGGAGGTAAGCCCCACCCCACATAATTGATCACAAGACAAGATGCATACACACCATTTAAATGGCAATGCTCATCAACTTTGCAGGGGCAGCCCCCTCAAATATTTTATTGGGGGGCTGGAGAGACCTTGGACCCTAGGAGTTGGCTCCAGTGCTACTATTGTTCTCAATGCTGTACATAACGCAGCCTATTCACTCATTCATCAATTCATCCATTGAACTGCCTGTCATCACATACCAAACAGTGCATTGGTAAGCAATTAAATGGTCTATATGTATGCATGAATTGGGCCTTGGTTGTAACACAGTGGCATGGCAAGACATGATCTGACTAAAAATATGAAGTATATTTCAATTTGTCATTCAATCATTTGTTCATCATTCCACTCCTTCATTCTTTTCTGGGTTTCTTTTAATGGCAGAATCCGCGAGACTATTGCCATGACACTCAAAAACTACAAGCATGTCACATTTGAAATCTAACTCATTCAGATCAGCTACATTTCATGAAGATTAACACTGCTGAAAACCATTTGTTCATCTCTGCTCGAAACCCTTCATGACAGCAACATGCATGCTATGACTGCAGTCTGCTATGAAGGCTGATGCTGAAGAGGTTAATTCTCATATTCATTCCCCCACCACCACCTTACAACAAGAAGTCCCAGTATGTTCAGAGGCCAAAATAATAAAAACCACAATCAAGCACCACTTTAGGGCTGGTCGGTTAATTTAGTAATCCCATTAATTTGAATAGGATTTCAGAATACCAGTATGACCAAATCCCATTGATTTCGATTACATCTAGGGTTGCTATACACCCGGGCGTTCCAGACATATCCGGAATACTGCAGCCGCAAGCAGTGTCTGCGCGGTAATTTGTAATGTATCCGGGAAAATCCAGACATATGGCAGCCCATGTTGACAATGTCACACATGCCATTCTCTGGACTGAAGAACGAGTCAGTATTGTGTAGTGGTTATATTGTTGGACTAGGACCTTGGAGGCGAGAGTTCAAATCCCCACTCAGCCATGGAGCTCACGAGGTGACCTTTGACCAGTCATAGTCATACATCCCAAACTACCTCACAGGGTGGTTATGAGGATCAAATGAGGAAGGAGGAAGAACTATGCTTGCCACTTTGAGCTCCTTGGAGGAAAGCTGGGATATAGATGTTAGAAATGAATAAACAAGCAAAAGTCCTCAGTGTATGTATCTGAAATAAATCCCACTCAAATCTAATCAGGTGCAAACACAGTGAAATATTATTTCCTGCAATTGTGAGTTGAAATATTCTTGTTCTGCTGAGTGACTTTATTCCTATGTTGCCATGCTGCACTGCATCAAAGGAACATGCATTTTGCCTATAATTGAAAGCAAACAAACAAATCTCTAATAAAATGATAACAGCATCTCTGGTTACTTCCTGGCCTCTATCAGTTTTCCCCAGCTGGCCATTAATACCTAGGAAATGACCCAAGCCTTGATCGTTATTACTTACTATATTGCTAATCTAATTTAGAAGTGCTTATAAACTGTTAAAATATATCCTGACATGTGAGGTCCTCATGGGGAAATGTGCATAACTGATTGGTTTATAAATTAAGAAATCACTGGCGTATAAAGAACTGGTGTTACTCCTACAGGTAAATTACTCTTTACAGCAGATGGGGAGCAGGAATAAAAATTTATTTTTTCACTCCTGCTATAGAAGAAGGGTGAAGTGAGAACATTTTGTCCATTGGGAAAAAAATACACTAGAAACATTAAGGACAGGTTACAGCATGTAGGGCTGGGGTAGTTTCCAATGACATAGATGTCACCACTGCTGCACCTGGATTCATGGGAGCCATGTTTTCATAGATCATCCCTTCTCACACATTATATTTCCTTCATGGCTCCTGTGGAGAAAAAGCCTTCCATTGACACAAATGTGGCAGCACAGGATGTAGACTGATCCCTTGAGATAAAATCTTACCAGCAACCTAAGATGACATGGTCAGATGAAGTGCTACCTGGTTAGAACAGGAGGATGAGTCACTCTGTTCCCCAATCTCAAATATGAGTGAAGATAAGACAGTATTGCCCACAGGAATACAGGGCAGAAAGCAGGCAGTAACACTGCTAATATCACTACTGGGTGATGCTTTATTATTTGGATTGTCAACAAATATAGGGATTCAGATCCCTATATTTTTATATGGGTTTTTTTTATATAAATATATATTCTGAATATATTACACACACACACACGCCTATACTTTGCTTATTTACAGCTCTTTTGAACCAAATTCATGTGAACTTTCCCCGTGTCTTGGTTTTTTTAAAAAGTCTCCTGTCTATTTTGATGCATTAAAATGCCCATCCCAAAAATCCATGAGAGGTTTATTTCCCATCCTGTTACTGTCTGGTTTTGTTAAAAATATGCACAATTTTTACATGTTATATACATTCCAGATTTCCAAAAGTAGCACATACACTGTTATAACTGTATCAAAATATGCTTATATTAATACACTATTGCATGCCACTCCGGGGGTTCCAGGTGGTTAACCAGGGTCTGTGTTTCCTTTTGGAATTGAGGCATAGCAGAGACTGTGGTGTCTTTATGTTATATGGTTTATTTACACTTACATACACCCTGAACCTACAATGGAGGAAGGCACAGCATCAACACCCCAAAAGGGTACTGTTCCTCCCATAGCTGCAGCCTTGGATTCAAACAGAGATCCAGCATGGCTCTCCCTGCTTGCTGTTTTGCTTCCTGCCCACATCACTGCAACTCAACTCTAAATTTAGGATTTGTCCTTCTAACTAACGCCGAATTGGGGGGGGGCATTGAACTCTGAGGGTTTTATTAAGTAAATGGGATCATAATATTGGTCACATGTGGGGGAATTCACTTCTGAAGAGCATCTTTGGCGGGAATCACTGCGGATTCCCCTGGTAAATGATACCCAGTTCTCACTTAACCTAAAAAGGCATTGAGTGTTGCCACAGTAGTTACTGAGAGCAAGGTTAACATAGACACATGGTCTTGAGGCATGTGGAGAGTTTTAGCTGATCTTCTTGGTAACAGATTATTGCTGTGAGCATAGCAATTGGCCACAACCATTGGCTCATTCACATCAGGATTCCATTTCAGTGAGAGGGAAAAGAATACAGTACTTGCCTTTTAAACCATGTACTTTCTCAAGCTACTTTCTCAGGCAATTGAACAATAACGCCCCCTATCTCTCATTTTGAAGTCTAAGGGTTGTGACACTTGCCTCCCTAAGCCCTGCAGGCTGTCAACATTGGTCCTGGTAGAACCAAGCTCTGACATGAAAGGGAAGCTTCTCTGAGAAGACTAAACTGCGAACACGGTGTGCCTGACAGCAAGACTTTATGCGTGTGTTGTTTTGCATCCTGAAACTAATAGTTTACTTCAATTTGTCAGGCTTGAGGCCCAGTAATATTCAGGCAACCACTTCAGTATGAATACACATGCCTGGATAAGAAGATGCCCTAAATCAATATGTAATCCAGTTTCTGCTCAGTGCACAAGCCTTGACAGAAAGAGTAAGAAAGTCAAGGTTTGTTTCTGCTCAGTTGGGTTACCCAATATAATTGGCACTGCTGACTGCACTCAAGAGGAGGTCACAGCTTTTTCTGGAATGAAGAAATCCTTCCAACCAGAAAAGATTTCCAGAGGAGAATACAAGTTGTATTTGACACTTGAGAGCATTTTTGGGAAGCTAGCTGATAAATACCCAGGTGTCATTCTCTTCCTCTCCCCACCCCCACCCCTGCTCCCCGGCAGTACTGTGTTCTGCAACAACAGCCCTGGCTTTGGCAGCTGGTTCAAAATCACTCTCACGTTGCATACAATCTGAAACAAGTTAACTGTCTTCTGCTATGCCTTTACATGAGAACATTTGGTGCAAAAACACATCAACGTGCATTTTGTGTGGCTCAGTGCAAACCTTTAGATAACTGCCGCCGTCAACAAGACTAAATTTGTTCATTGGCTCGCTCAATCACATTCAGAATACAGTGTATTATATTCACACTTATGGTTTTTATTAAACATCTAATGCAAGTTAGAATATGAATTGTTAGTGCTCAAAGGAGCAGGGGAAGAAGAGGAGGGGAGAGTCAACGAGGAAGAATATGTGCTCAGCTACGTGTATTTCAGCTTGATTTATGTAAAGGGATGAGGAATAAGGAAATAAACCAAGGCATTCTGGAGAAAGTGGGTCTGGAAGGGGAATTTGCTAGAAGAGAGAGAAGAAGCATCACATAGTTCAGGGATATAGAATCGGTGGTCTTCCAGAGGTTGCTGGACTGCAATGCCCAACTTCCCTGACTGGGACTGATGGGAATTGGAGTCTATCAGCATCTGGAGGTCCACAGATTTTCCTTTCCTTGACATAAATATTCTGGGAGTTCCAGGGTAGCAAAAGTGCGGTGGGGGAAGAATAGTTTAAGTATGCATGAGCAGTACTGGATTAAACCCTGTGGAGGCCATAGGCAGTCTAAATCTCAGGGGGCCTTGTGCATGCATTCTAGTGGGATAACATTGAACTAAGAAAGCTTGATCGCGAGTTTCTTTCAATATCAAATTAATATTATTTTGATCCATTGTTGTGGAGGCCCTAAAAGGCATGGGGCCATGGACTGGACTATTTGGTAATCCAGCACTGAGCATGAGCTATGAGCTCGGAAAGATAACAAAGAGGGTTTTGAAGATAGGGACCAAATCTTTGTACTGGATATGGGGAGTGGATAGGAAACCAATTAAGGGATTCAATGGGGGTTCCTCTATGGACAGCCATGAAATGGAGGAAGAGGGTTCCCCCCCTCCCCAATAAATTAATCTCTTATTCCCTTTAGTGCCTTGAAGAGACTCTAAATGATCAGACATGAGGCATGAAACACAGGTATTTTGCTCCTGAAGCAAGCCCACTCCTGTGCTTCAGATGCACCTTAGCATGCCAGCGTTTACAAAGACTCATGTCTTTTGCCACACTACACCATCTGAAACATGGTTAAGGTCAAAGCCCACCCGTGGGGATATTGTTTAAGGTAAAGGTCAGAGAGTGAACTGTGAGTCTGGTTAGAAATAAACCTCAGTTGTTCAAGCTTCAAGCTGCTACAGAGGTAATCTTCAGAAGAATGTAAAAGTGTAAATGCTCTAATCCACAGCTCAGTGTTGCTATGCAAGCAACATCCATTTCAATAGCTCTTGGTCAGTGTAATAAGTCAGAGTCCAGTAAGTAATGCCACTCCTGAACAAGGCTATCAATCTAAATTTTGTGAAAATAAATTTCAGCAGAACTATTTGTAAAGTGGCACCGCAAGTCTGACACTTTGATTTGGAAGTCCATTTGACTTCTACAAAACATTGCACATAGGATTGTAGACAATGCTCCCCTCCCCCTGATTCCTTCACCAACCAAGATTAAATGTTTCATACAGAGATATTCTCCACCTTCCAACCAGTATAAACAGTAGGAAATTTGAACGAAAACTCTGGACTTACATGAACCTCCCTTCCAGCATTGGATCATAAATCCACATTTGTATCCAAAGTTTGCAGCTAGGATCTATCTGTATTCATGCTGCACTATAAAGCAGGCTTTTTTATTTTGCAATTAAAAAAGAAGGATTTCCACAGGCATAAAGAATGAACCGTGAAGTAAGTTGTAATACTCAAAGGCTTGACACATTAAACTAAACACAGTGCAATCAATAACAAAAATTGACTAAGCACACAGTGTTTTACAGAGTAATCTGAATAGACTTGCCTCCTGCATATTCATTGGAAAAAAATCAATTTTTTGAACTAACCAAGCTGCAAAGACATAGTATGCTATTCAAAATAGTGACTGAGCATTGTGTGGCAACGGGGACAATATATATGTTTCAGGACAATGCCAAGGCTGTGTTGTGACCTCAGAAAGTTCAGCAGGATATGACTAGGGGTGTTTCCAATGTTTCCAGATCCCATATCTATATCTAGTTGGGCTTCAGGCCCAAGTTTGGCATTGAAACCGCCTTGGATGCCCAGACTGATGACCTTTATTGCAAAAGAGACAGTGGGTTTTGCCATCATTGGCCATGATGTACTTCTGGAACAATTCAGAGGGATGGAGTCTGAAGGCACTGTGTTACAGTGGTTCTGCTCCTACCTAAAGGATCATGGCTAAAAAGGAGCTCTCGGAAATTGTTGCTAGGCCTTGTGGCTTTTGAGCTGTGGGTACCTTTTATCTTCTATGCTGTTTAACATGTCTGCCCATGAGGCTGGGTTAGGCCATTGCCCCAGGACAGCAGCTGGTAAAGGCAGCAGATCCAGCCTCTGAGAAGCATGCTGTCCACTGCCACCTGCTCCTCACCAGCCTCATTTTACTTTCCTCCCATATTCAGTGCACTGAGGCTTCCCTGAGCTGCCTCCAGTTGTCTCAGGTGGCAGTGAAGGAGGCTGCAGTGGCTGCAGAGGAGGTGGGGTTGTGGAGGAGGCTGTGGCAGCTGCAGAGGAGGGCTATGGTGTAAGAGGTGGGGGGGAGGGGACAGCATCATTTTATTTTATTTTATATTTTATATTTTTAGTCTCTAGCAGCAAAACGTACTGGGCTGGCCCTGATAAGAAACCATTGGGAGATGCCCATTTGAATCAGGAGAGGCTGTGAAGGTGTTGGAGCAGTGTCTTGAAGTAGTGAAGGGCTGGGCAGGAGCTAATAATTCGGAATTTTAAATTGTTGCAACCCACACTGGGACCTGCTGGTGAAGGGCAGGTAATAAATGCAATCATCATCATCTGACACTGTATCCTGGTAAGATGATGCTGTGGATGATTAGTTCCCGTGTCAGGGAATTAGGTGCTTGGTACATTTTCTCTCTATTCACTTTTAGCCCACCCAGCGAATCCCTGAATAAAGCTATTATTGTCATTCACATATTGCAGATGTGAACTGATGCTTCTTGCATCCCAACTTGCCTAAACCAGGGTGAGTCTATGGCTGAGAAACCAGGGTCTGCTTGACTCACATTCTTAGCCCCTACAGGGAAAACCAGAATGAAAGCCTCGTAGAAAAGAGCCTGATGCAGAATGTTAGCACTGACACATTAACTCACCCTGTCAAAGCTACTTAAAATCCCAGTGGTGTGATGCAGCAATTTCACACTGGGGGTGGAGGTTGGACACAGGTGCAGGGGCACTTTGAAGGCAGCTGCTTCACTGGCCCTTGAGCAAAGGTCACCTCTAAGTCTTAAATATAATGCTGTGTATTTTAGAGAATTGTCATTAAGCGGTTAGCTCTTCAGGTAGTCTATTTGAGATACATTTCCTTGTGATGAATGGCTATCAGAAGTGGTCTACGCCTGTTCCAAGATGTGTGAGCCCAAGACAACCAGCACTGCAGGGCAGCATACACAGTTCTGTCCCCCAGCACCTCACCATGATTCCCTGCCCCTCAGCATCTACTGCCTGAGACTTGACTTACTCTGCCCAATATTAGGGCCGGCCCTGACTGCAGTTGTGGAGAATCTACATACACATTGATAGAATAAGCTCATTCTTGGGGGAGTTTCTGTGTGCTTTGCACATTCATTACAGTTCAGTCAAAAGATGCATGACTTACAAACCTGATAAACTTATAACTCTTTCTTAGAGTGCAGGTACTTATGTACCCATAATGAAACCATCCATGCGCAAGGGAGAGGTGCTCATAAGCTTTGGGGTACCCCAGGATTGGAGGGGATTGTGTGCGTATATGTGGAAACCCAAAATAATCCAATGAGGACTAAGTATGCTCAGTGGACACAGAATGATGACTCTTGGGAGCAAAGAGTGGAAACCAGGGGTGGGGATGTAAGGGAATATATTGAAAGAGAACGTGGCTGGCTGACTGGAAACTTGAACTGGAGCAGTCCATACTGGCAACATTTTGTTTCATGTTTCATTTGTAGTATTACAACACTTAAACATATGCCAGTCATTTCACATGGTGGAATTATTATCTCCACTGGAAAAAACCCCTAAATACCACAATGTGAAGAACTTCTCAAATAAGACAAACATGACTTTCCAAATGAGACAGTCATTTGGGCCTGCCTGTCAGGGTGAGGTGATTGGTGGGGAAGGCTTCCAGCAACTAAAAGGCTTCAGTGTTCATGTCCATACAGCAGTATCTGAATAGGGTGAAAAACATGGGAAATGTAATTCCTGTGTTTCCTCATGCCCTGGATATGGCTGAGCACATAATACAGTTTACATACTCCAGAATGGAAGGCATAGAAACTACATTTCCCTGTGCTTCCTCATTACCTGACCACCACTAGTCTTGAAGCCTAAGGGCCCAAGTAGGTGTGATGTTAAATGCATATTGCAACTAATAAACAGGGGTTGTTTGTTTTTTTTAAATGCAAATAGCATATTATTGGGGGGGGGGTAATTAATGGAATCAGAGAATGCATTCCTGAAAGGAATCTCTCTTCTCGTGTTAATATTTGCTTTTGGAGGGAGATTCTCCAGTGTTTCCCATTGTTTTCACAATCCCTTCACAATCCTTGCATTACTAAGTTAGGGACTTGGTGGCAATGGCCTGCAGTGAGGGCTGATGGTGGGGATACCTCTAGTTGCTGTGCTCCCAAAGACAACACTGGGATCATCTTTAGTGCCTCCATTCAGAATGGACTGAAAATGAAAACAGACAAAATTTGAATATTCAGTGATGTTCTGCAAATTAATCCATTCTGTGTAGCCTCATTCGATATCAGACAGGGATGGGTCTACCCATCTCTAGTAGAAATGAAGCACTGACTGAGCTTATTACTGAACAAGGTTAATGACGCTAAGGAATATTAATAATTCTTCCTCCCAGATTAAATTCAACCATTTGACTAGAGGATTGCGAAGTCAGACTTTGATGAGCTCTCTCTCTCTCTCACTGACATTTTCAATATTAAGAAATTTCAGGGATGTTTGCTTGCTCTATTCATAATTGCTTCTTTTGTCCAGCCATGTTAATCTAATGTTAGATTGCAGAAATAACATTATGTTCTTTGGAAGATATGGAAAATGATGCAGTGCAGAATCAGACAAAACTGCAGGGCAAAAAACACCTGCACATAGCACACTTTCTCCCCCTTTCTTTTGGTGAAATTAGAAAACACTAGCAAGGGAAATACGGATGCAGACTCAGGCAAAATGCAAAATAGTGGCAATCCTGATTAGTTTTAATGAAGTCATTCACTCTAAACCCAAATCCTGTTTGTGTTCTGAGGCGGACACAATTCTCATATGAGATTTTACCTTTAATTTCAATTAAAGGCTACAACTTCGTACACACATTGTTCTCATGTGCTACCACACTAAAATTAAAAGGAAAACATTTGCAAGAAGGGTACCTTATGCAGTATAGTCTGGGTCAAAACAAGTACAGCAATGAAACAGACCTGTTTCTTTGGCTAGAAAAAAAAGAAGACTGGATATATCAAGTTATGCAAAGTGTATTTTTCATGCCTTCATACTAAATGAGAAATGGAACTGCATTCTTAGTCTTGCCAATGATACTGCTTTAGAGGAGCATCTGAAATGAAAAGTGCATAATAATTCAAGAGAGGGGCTCTATTGAATTAATAATAAATGTAGTTTTGAAGCTGTGTCTCTGAATATAATCTCTTTTCTCATGATTGTCTCCCCTTTAGATGTATTTACGAGCATTATTCACCAAAGATAGGCTGAGCTTTGCAGACTAAAATGCTGAGCTTGGAATACTTTAACATTTGCTCCTAATAATATTTGTTCTTTGTGTTAGCAATCGTACCTGAAGGAAGTGTTAACATTTAGTCTCTTGTTCTAGGGTGCCTTTCTGTGTTAGCCTGCTAGGTCTACAGACATTATTGGCCTTTTCTTGTCATTCAACATTTGTTTTTGCTTTCCTAAAGGCCTTGAAGATGGAGGTTGACAAATACGGCAAACAATGTGCTTGCGACAGTATGTTTTGTTTTTTTAACCTCTTCTTACTATTTGATTTACCCAGCCCTAAATACTCAGAACCTGCTTGCAACAGGTCTTTTGAATTGATTTCCTTCTTCTGTGTTGGGCATGGGTAGTCTTTACTCATCAGACAAGGCATTTCGTCTATCATGATCAAAAGGCATCTTTGGGAGTTATTTTTCCTAGGCCTTTGGACCTAGCAAAGGAGGGGTGTGTGTGTCTCTCTATAGCTTTTCAACTGCTTCCTTACTGTGACATGCATAGCAAGAATGAAAGAGAACACTGCATGATTTCCTATGCCACACCACAATTCCAAATCAGCTGTGCAAAGATGCACACGCTCTAATATCAAACAAATCAGAATCTTGGGGGGAAAGGGACAGAGAACATTTTAAGTGGTCTCAGACTGATTGGAATTTGTTATCTAATTATGAAACAAACAGCTACAAGATGACGAACTCCCGATCTTGGGGTTTTCAGACTGTGTAACACTTGGCAAAACCACACATTTACATAAAGATAAGGGCCCAGTTGAACAATTAGCTTCTTCAAATATATCACTTTCACATTGAAAAATGGTGCACAGTCCACCAGAGGACACATGCGACAAGGTGTGTTTGCATCTAGAAACCATGATGAGAAAGTATGACTGAGAGAGCAGGGGTGCCAGCTTGAATAAAATGGGTGGGGGGGCAGGTAAGGCCCATCCTGCATAATCGATCACAAGATACGGCAGACACACACCATTTGAATGGCAGTGTCCAATAACTTTGGGGGTCCCAGGCCCCTCAAATATTTTATGGAGGGCAAATGGACTTTGGCCCCCTGGAGTTGGCTCCTATGACTTAGAGGGGGCCCTGCTGCTTGTAAACACATAAAAATAGTGAAATGGATAAGACTTGCACCTCCCCCCCCCTTGCAGGAAGCTTACATCACTAAAGTGCTTGTCACATTTGGCCAGAAATATGTGAGGAGCTGGACAAAGCGCAACACTTAGAAAGTGATTTGTATATTAATCATGTTATGCATTCAAGGAGAGAGGCTGAGTAGCAAAGCACATTATTTGTATGTGAAGTCCCCGTTTTAATCGCCAGGATCTCCAGCTAGGGCTAGGAATGTTCCTTCCTGCAGCTCTGGAGAGCCCCTGCCAGCCCCTGCCATACTGAGCCAGTTGGTTTGACTTGGTTTAAGGAAGCTTCCTAGGCTGCTACCAATGGCCATTCCCACCCACCCCCTTCTGACAGCATTGTTGTTGCTTTACTGTGCTGGTTCCACACTCCTAAGTCTTTCCTTTTCTCCCTTTTGGCCATTTGCAGTGCTGTTGCTGGGTTGATAGGGTCATGTTTTTCACATGGTTATGGCCACAAGAGAACCTGTTGTATTTGGATTCCTAGGTATTTTAGGCTGAGAAAATGTCGCTCATTTTTTCAAGAAGCCCTTCAATATGCCCTGGCCTTTGTCTCATTCATCCCACATTTTATTCATCCCAGTTGCTTTCTGTTAGTACCAATGTTGTGTTTGTGACCTGCTGCTAACATAAATCAAGGGAAAGAAGAAAACACATCAACAGCAAGTCAAAAACCAGTCCTTGGATTATATTGCTAATGTGTTTGAAAGGGCTTTTGTTATACAAGCCTTTCTAGCAATTGCACTGGTAGGATGCAAGATGTGTGTCTTTAATGTGGGTATAAAAGCTCAGCTGGGGGGACTTTTCACCACAATCACACAACACCTTCTGAAAACTTTTTTTTTTTTGGGGGGGAGCCATTGTTAAGGGGAAAGCTATTGAAGGAGCTCATAAGGAGAAAACCACCTGAAAATATCCTCAGTGAACAGAAATGGGCTCAAGCTCTATAGCCGCAATGAAAAGCATGTTAAAAGGCCAGGTTTCTGAGGCCACAACTGTCAGCTGATTCGCACAACCCAGTTCCTGGCAAATGAAATGCCTGCAAGAATCGCTTCTCCTCTTGGGGCAGTTATCTGTTGGTGTCGCCACACACAGGAACTTGCTTCTCAGATACCCACCCCTAGCCCACACTTTGGGTGGTTAGCAGAGGCTTGTGAAAAGGCTGAGCATATGGAAATATCAGCGTGCAATCAGCTCAAGCTTGGACAGAAAGCCAAGGGAACCAGCAAGTTTAAGGAGAAATCCAATGGCAAACACACTGTCAGGTTTGATTCATAGGGAAACTGTTACGTGGGCTCCAGGAGCTGGGAACTGTGCTAGGGAAGCAGAGCACACCAGAACCAGGAAAATGGTTGATGCTCAGTCAAAAGTGTCCATCCAAACAGGAACCCTTTTCCTGCAAGAATCCAGTGGCATATTCCATGGGCAAAGCCTATCTGGAGCCTGAACATGGGCGTAGCCAAGGGGGGAGGCGGGAGAGGGAAGCTGCCCCCCCATCAAGTACTTAACTGACCAATCACGTTGGTTCTGTCCCACCCAACAAAAGTCCTACCCTTCCCACAAATCCTGGCTATGCCCAGGAGCCTGAGAATACTCCACTGCCCAGGGAGATGCTCCAGTCTGTAGTACTGCAGCTCACCGCATGGGACAAGTGCACACCTGGTGGTCATGTGAACTGATCATGTATCTGTTGGCTGCCTCACCCTTATTTTTCCATTGCATTCATTGCATGACTTTGTGGTGAACACCATAATATTTGAAAAGGAAACATTCATAATAATACTAGAAAAATGTGTATGCAAACATGTACTGGGCATGTCAGGAAACATGGAGAAGTAGAAAGCCTATCGCAGTGTTTCCCAACCACTGTTCCGCGGCACACTAGTGTGCCGCGAGATGTTGCCTGGTGTGCCACGAGATGTTGCCTGGAGGGAGGTGGGCGAGTCGGGCGGCGAGAGGCGGGGCGGCGGCGGCGAGGAGAGGCCGCCCAGCGCGGGGCTCTCGCCGTCTGCCTGCCTGGCTGCCTGCGAGCTCGGCGGGCAGCGCCTCCGTCCCCAGCGCCCGCCTCGCGGCTCTCATTCCCTGCCCCTGCCAAAGCTCACCCAGCCAAGCCGCGCTCTCCTTCCTGCCTCGCTTTGCTGCCTCCTCCCCCCCCACCCCCAAAGCTTGGAGGTTCCCCGGCAAGGGGGAGGAAAAAAAATTGAAACTTACACTTTCGTGCGTCCCTCCCGGCGTGACGCTGCGCGCTGACGTCACGGGGCTGTAATGGTGGTGTGCCTCGAGATTTTTTTCATCAAACAAGTGTGCCTTTGCCCAAAAAAGGTTGGGAAACACTGGCCTATCGGCTGTGTGAAGTGACCTTTACTGAAACCAAAAGGAGTCTTTCCTTTCAATGAGCCATTTTTTTCTCAGGCCATTTGTCTGTCACAAAGGACTTCAATGTTAGTACTGCAGTTTCTAGCAGTTTGCTAGAAACATACCTTACCAGAACAACAAATTTGGGCTTGTCCACACTTTTGCTTGACCCGTATTTTGATTGTGTTGTGTACTGATTAATTCCACTTCACCATCTAATAAATGTATAAACTGGTCCTCACACACCTTTGTACATGGATAGCCCTAAAGATTTTCAACAAGCAAAAGAGATGGTGTGGGACATTGGTTTATCTAGTAGTGCCAGTGTCCTTAAAGGAAAGAGTTGAAATGTTACACAGATATTAGAAAACATTGCTTCGCTGAATAGCTCCTCTTGCAGTAATATTTAACTCGTTTCAAATCTGTTCTTCTTTGATACAATTCCTTTTTTATGTGGCCAAATTATGATTCTGCCTACATATAATGCCTCTCCCTTTCCTCAGCCTGCTTTGGTACTCTGCCTCACATTTATCCATGCTTGGGAAGATGTGAAAATACAGCTCCGTTGAACTCTGTGGAGATTGCTCTAGCCATGTAGGAAAGGATCACACCCCCTAGCATGTATAGCAATTAGATCATCTTCAGACGCTCAAATAAAGTTTTCTCTGCAGTACTTGGACTCCACAGGAAAGACAGAACTGAAGCAAAGCACCGTTGCTACCTCTGTAGCAAGCCTAGGCAACGCTTTCAGGATTCTTAATTAATTCTGTGTTTAAAGCAGTGCAACAAATGGATGGAGCATAATGAACCTTGATTTAGTCTATTGATTAAGGAGAACAGTGTTCACCTTTTAAAACATCTTTTATTGGAGCTGTCTTTCTGCTGCTTGATATATAGGTCTTGAACTAAATCTGGTCAACCCTGTGGAGGCATCTTATTCGCCACAATAGAATGCGTGAGTATGGCCAGAAATTAATAGCTCCTTGCTTTGCAAACCAATATAATCCCGTAGTCCTCAAATAAATGAGCTGCTCATATTTCTAGTCAGTCTGCCTTGAGCACAGGGGGATATTAATACATTAAGGGAGCTCGGTGTGTCATATTTTGTCCTATAAAGCCTGAGTAAGACTCTATAACATTGCACGCTTGAGGATCTAAGAACAATAAGTAGCTGGCATTTTGGAATCCAGAAACAGAGTGGAAAAGTTGAGGGGGGATTTTGGTTCGCACAATGGCGGTCTTACAAATCTCTCTTCCTCCGTCCCAGCTATTTTGAGAGAAATTCCTATTTCAAATGAAGTTTTGAGGCTGGGTTCATAAAACATTTGCCAGGTCCCATGAAGTTTTGAGGCTGGGTTCATAAAACATTTGCCAGGTCCCATGAGTTCCTGCTCCCATAAGTGCCCCAACTCCTCATTTATACTTCAAGGTAGCACAGAGACATCTGCAGAAAGTCTTAATTATGCCTTCCTTTCCTGGTACCTAGATTGCTGCCACAGCAGCATTCAAAGCCCCAAACAGTCTAGAAGGCATAGTTCTCTGGGGTGTCTGTGCCATAATATGGATGTCAGGTGCCTAGGAGAACTGGGTGCAGCATCCCATGTGCAAAGACCCTGGAACGTTTAGTTTCTGAGGTGCCTGACAGTCCACATATGGACATAGCTGCCCTGATGAACAATATCTGAGATGCTGTTGAGATATTTAGGAGATGCTCCAGGGAAGTCTATACTGTTTTCACTATCCCATCTCAAGATAAACTTAGGGGTTTGTCCATCAATGCCTATAGCACCATCCACCATGCTTCTTGCACTCCATAAAATTACCGAAGTTTTTGCACTCAAGGAAGAGAGGAAGAAATGAATGGACTATAGGAGGCATGTACAAGTCCACCACCATCACCTGGAATTGGAGAGTAGGTCAAGCAATTGGGCTTTGTCTGCCATGGCCCACATAGGGAAGGATATCAGCTCAGGCTTTTATTATGAAAGGCTGATACAGCCAAGGGACAAGTAGCTTCCTGTGTAGTTAGTGTCTGAGAATTGTTTTCTTTCCGCGGATGGTTTATAGGCAATGTGGCTTCTATTCTTTTGCTGCTGTGTTTTAAATAATGTTGTAAATGCTCTCTTTTATGTTTCCCAGCTGGTGTGATACTTCTAATTTTAAACAGCATAATTAGGAGCAACTTTTTCCCCTTTCTTTTTAAGTGTAACTGGGCTCATAAAAAAGTAAGTGAGCTATTTGGGTAGGAGATCTAGCCAAAAGCTCGCTTCTCTCTGTCCTAAACATAGTGATAATGATGATGGGGGCAATGTCCTGTGCCTGCCCCACTGGAACAATGAGAGCTGCATAAGAGTGGAACAGTCCTCTGGGGTAGCTCCCATTCATTTCAGTGAGATGTGCACAGATGTGCCACCCTGCTCTCTTCTGAGCTATTAGAGATGATTACAACCTGCAGTGCTAAGGGCCATAATAGGAAATATTCTCTTGACCCAAAACACATTATTTTATTAAACACACACAGGGCCGACTAAAGGTGAACCACAAAATGCCATTACGTAACTGTTTTGACCCCTGCTGCAGAGTGGGGAAATGCCATAATAATAATAATAATAATAATAATAATAATAATAATAATAATAATTATTTATGCCCCACCCATCTGGCTGGGTTTCCCCAGCCACTCTGGGCGGCTTCCAGCAAAATATTAAAATACAATAATTCATCAAATATTAAAAGCTTCCCTAAACAGGACTGCCTTCAGATGCCAGTAAGAGTCATATGTTTGTCCTGTCATTTATCTTTTCATCTTTTTTTCAGTTACATGCAACTGAGATGTGATAGGAGATGGAGGTCAGTGGTCCTTCTGCAACTCCCATAGTTGTAATTTGGGCTTCTGGTTCCAGGTAAGCCTGTGTAAGTGCCTTACCACTAAATGACAGTTCACTGTGAGTCCGGAAACCAGCCCTCTCCATTAGCCCAGCAGCTATGCAAATTAGTCCTGAGCTTTCGATTATTATTTGACTGTTTAAAATGCCTCGCAGACTGTTTAGAATAAAAATTGCACGGTATGCTCATAAATGGAAACGTGTGATTGGCATTCTTTGCCTTTGGCAGAAACTTGAAAATCTTGTTAATGGGTAACAACATTGGTATTTATAATTTTACTCTTTTTTGTGGCTCTCTTATCTACCGGCAAAGAGCTTAACCAACATTAGTGTGAATATTATTAAAACAATTACTGTTTACCTATAGAAGGAATTACACTTGTAATACTCAATGTAAACACATGCAAACTCCCTCTGGAAGAGATAATTTACATCTGCAAGGGTTTTGCAGATTTCTGTTTGCAAAGTGTCAAGAAATCCAGAGGTTTCCCTGCATTCTTCTGTAATGGGAGGAAGCAAGTGATAAGCAGAGTAATGACCTTTTGCATCCCCATAGCACCTTTCTTCCAATGATCCCCAAGCGTGTTTCAAGTATTTATTAACTGGGTCTCACAATACCCTGGAGAGTTAATTACAAATTATCAAGTATAATCTCAAACAGTTTCAACTGTAGCAATCCCATAATCTTTCTTGAGGGAAACAAACTGTGCCAGCTTCTACCAGGGTGACCTTTCTTCTGTCCTCTCTTTCTTACTAGATGCTTAATTAGTTAAGAACTCACATTTGTGTAACTTTAAAGGGAAGATGAGAAAACAGCTTCCTCGCTGCTGAATTAATTTCCTTGCAATAAGGCAGTATCTTTATTCATGGAATGACTTTCATTAATTTTAAAAGTTGGAATGTAGACCTTCAAAGCTCCAGGGATGTTATAGTGGTCTTCCTCAATTACTTCCATTGATAAGAATTTTATGAGCAAAATTCAGTTTGTAAAACTCCGTTTTGTATGTTAACTTTTGAGCTAAGCCTTTTGGGCTTTCAAGGTTCCGCAGCATAATGCAAGATATGGAAGATTTATGGAGAACACAGCTCTTTGGGATAGCTCAGGTGACAGAGCATGAGACTCTTAAGCTCAGAGTTGTGGGTTCAAGCCCCAAGTTGGGCAAAAGATTCCTGAATTGCAGGGGGTTGGACTAGATGACCCTCGTGGTCCCTTCTAACTCTACAATTTTATGATTCTATGAATTACAATGGAGTCCTATGTATGTCTATTCAGAAGTAACCCTTTTAATGAATTCCCACTTAAGTGTGTATACTATGCATAAACCTACCTAGCTACATCTCTCTCTCTCTCTCTCTCGCCATTATTATTATTATTATTATTATTATTATTATTATTATTATTATTATTATTATTATTTCAACTTATATCTCACTGCTGAGGGCAGCAAGGGATATTGGCAGTAATGGGGGAAATTAGAGCTTAAGACCTCTGTGTGTTTGATTTTCTTCTGAGCTCACTGTAAACCATTCATTTTCTAGTATACTCAAATAATTGCTTTAACTTGGCCTATAAAAGAACAATTTTGGGCTAATTATGACTTGGCTCAGAGAATGTGATTGCAAACAAGCACATACTTGGTGGGGGGAATAGTATAATTGTGCATTTCCATGTGGGCATGAATGGTTAGAAATATTTTAATACATTTGATTGATGGATTGATTACATTTATATCCCACCTTTTTCTCCAAGGAGTTCAAAGCTCATGGTTCACCCCTTCCTCTTTTAATCCTTACAAGATCCCTGTAAGGTAGGTTAGGCAGTGACGGACCCAAGGTCACCCAGTGATCTTAATGACCCAGTGAGGATTTGAACCCTGGTCCCCCAGGGCCTAGTCCACCACTCTAACCTCTACATCACACTGCCTCTCCTTTTTGAATATTACTGATATGTCAGTTTTGGTGATGGTGGAAATCTTCACTTCCACATGTGTGTCTTTTTAAAAAAGAAAGTTTCTATTACCATAATTTTGTTCTCACTATGAATTTGAAAGAGGAAAATGAGTTTGTTTCTATGTATCTTTCATAAAACCAACTTGCATGATATTAACAAATAAGGGTACCATCCTTTGTGGGAGAAGCCCAATGTTCAAAGTCAAAATGCTCTTGAAATAACTGGAATATTGCCTGTTTCTAACAGATGTTATAATGGTTAGAGTATGTTATGCCCTAATCACAGAGAATATTTTGCTCTTCGGGAATTTCGGTGTAGTAAAATTGTATTGTACTACAGAACAATACACCCAGTGTCTATTCATTTTGCATATTTTAATACATTAATGGGAAGGCATTTTAGAGTGATTCAGCTCTAACTGGAGGTTAAACAGTGTAGGGAAAATTTGGATCAACAGAAATTGTGCAGGAGGTGCAAAGAGGAAAGCAATGAATGATATCTTATTGTGAGACTGTGCAGTATTCAACAACTGAGATGGTGTTAAGACATCCTATGGCAGGGGTTCAAATGTGATGCCCTCCAGATGCTGTGGGAGTCCACCTCCCATCAGCCAGCATGGCCATTGGTTAGGAATGATAGGAGTTGTACTCTGGCAACATCTGGAAGGCAGCATGTTGGCTACCCATGTCCTATAGGAAAATGGATGTAGTAAATCAGGGAATTAATATTTCTGGGTAATCAAGGAGTTATGTGACCAGAAGAAGGTGGAGGGTAAAGAGATACAACATTCGAATAGACTATGAGATACAGCAGAACAGGCAGATTAATTATAATTCACCATCAGAAAGCAAACAAATATTGCAAGGCAAGTACACCAAGTACGTGAAACTGTGCAGCTGATATACTTAGCTAATTTGGAGAGAGCCCCATTGAACTGAGCAGAACCTGAGAAAATACATGGTTTGTGCATGTTATATAGCAGGCTTCCTCAACCTCGGCCCTCCAGATGTTTTTGTCCTAAAACTCCCAAGATCCTTAGCAAACAGGACCAGTGGTCAGGGATGATGGGAACTGTAGTCTCAAAACATCTGGAGGGCCATGGTTGAGGAAGCCTGTTATATAGAACGCTTGTGAATGTTATACATTGCATTTATAGAAATGGGGTGGTATTCAAATAAGTTCTGCTCAGAGTAAACCCACTGAAATTAGTAGACTTAGCTGTGTTCCTTAATTCCAGTGCCATGAACCTGCAGGAAGCTCTGGGCTGGGTGGGATCTAATGCCATCTCATAGAGGACATTATGCCATTTGCTTGGGTGTATGATTTGTGTTGACTCAAAACATATTTTGAGGTGGTCACAGACCTCAAATGCTTCACTAGCTAGGTAGAAAGCTATTAAAACCTGTTTTTTAAAAAGCCTTAGGCCTCTTTGGCTGCACCGTCATGTTTGCCTAAAGCTTAATGAACAGGGTTGTGCCACTGGGTTTGGTCCCTGACACCTGGGGCCATTAAAAAAATCCCATTTGGGTATCCCTCCCCCCCTCCTTCATTCTGTGCAAGCAGAAATTGCTGTCTGAGGTTTGGACTAGATTTTAAACCAGTTTTATGCAGCATGATGAATTATGAATATATTTAAGACAGTTGAAAAGAAACTGGCTTTCTTTTAAAGAAAGCTCACTAAAAATGCACATAATTATTATCTATTTTTGAATCACATCAAGAGGTTTTTGCCCATCATTGCTTTAAATGTTTGTTTTCATGAACCTGCAGAAGTTTAAATTAAATTAAGAGAAGCTCTATGTCCGTAAGATGGAGGGACATGAAAAGTAGAAAAGCAGGAAACACAAAAGATAACTGGTAAAGGGTGCCTTCCTCAACATGGTGTCTTTGAGATGTTGGAGGACTATGATTCCCATCAGCCTCAGCCAGCATAGCCAATGGCCAAGGATGATGGGAGTTGTAGTCAAACAACATCTGGGGGTACCAGGTGGGGGGAGACTGGTAAGGTGGTTTTAAAAAGGACTCCCTACTTAACTCGCCTGTCCAGAGAGACCCAACCCACAATTTGCACTCTGTTGTCAAGTGTGAATACAGTGGTGCCCCGCAAGACGAATGCCTCGCAAGACAAAAAACTCGCTAGACGAAAGGTTTTTTCATTCGCGATTTGCCTCGCAAGACGAATTTCCCTATGGGCTTGCTTCGCAAGATGAAAACTTCTTGCGACTTTGTTAAACCGTTTAAACCGTGCTTCGCAAGACGAAAAATTCGTTAGACGGCAAAAATTGCGGAACGAATTAATTTCGTCTTGCGGGGCACCACTGTAGATGACTAGTGGCATGGCTTGCTCTATTAAGCCTTAACTTGTACATATGCAAACAAGATATTAACCACCCTCTTATCTCTAACAGAGCAAGAAATTACATAGCTATAGAGGGACAAAATTGTTGATATTGTTGCACGCCACTCCAATCCCCAAGAGGTATGAGATTCTAGGGGTCCCAGGTGCTTAACCAAGGTTCAGTTTCCTTGGAATGTGGGGCAGTGGAGACTGTAGTGTCTTTATCATACATGGTTCATTTACACATATAGACAACCTGAGCCTACAATGGAAGAGTTCACAGCATTAACACCCCAGAGGCTTCCCCAATAGATTCAAGCAGAAATTAAGCATGGCCCTCACTTTTTGGCTTCTGCCTGCTTCCTGCCTCTAGCCCAGCTCTCTCTCACACAACTCTGGATCTTGTGGCTTTGTGCTTCAGAGGAAGCTTAAAGCCACAAACCTAGGAGGAAAAAAAGAAAATGAAAGACTGCCTGTGATCGCCTCTGTGATTGAACATGATGTTCACTTCCCTCTGAGTTTTTGCTTTTTAAAAACAAGAACACTATGTTAAATTTTGACTGGATAGTTCATTTCAAAGGCCAGATAGCAGACACAGTGTTCCCATACTCTGATCAGTGCTTATGAGACTGACTGACTGGCTACATTTATATCTCACTGTTCCTCTGAGAAACTCAAGGTGACATTCATGGGTTTGCAACGTTTTGAGAACATGCCTTCCACACTCCCCACCCCATCACCTGCAGGTATTGCTGGGTACTTAAAAGACTCAGCACATAACCCTTTTTTTTTGGTACAGTTTTCTTTATTTTAGTTCCTATTTCTTACCAGATTCTTATTTTACCTTCAAAATAACATTTTGAAAACTAAAAGAAGACTCAGCATAGGCCCATCTCATAAATTTGCATGAATTTTCACATGGTAATTTATATGTTTAGATGGAATTTGAGACGTCTGAGTTAGTTAGAATGATGGGTGGTTGAGATCTCCCCAGCAACTGCACTTTGCAGCATGCCCAGCAATCATGTATGCAAAGTAATTAAAAAATAAATAAAAAAGGGAGAAGGGACAGGAGAGTTTGGCCAAGCAAAAACCATATATATATGGAGCACGGGGGCCCTTGGCCTTCCCCTTCATAATATCCCTGCCCCCCATTTCCTCCTCTTTCGTGCAAATAAGCTTTTGGGGAGCATAATGGCTGTGAGCTTCCAAGGATGCAGCTGGTAGAATGTATATGCAGCTTCATTAGACTGCAGCAGAAGAGAGGACAGAGACAAGGGAAGGGTGGGAAGAGCTGGAGGAAGATGCAAACTTAGGGCAGTACAGATTCTGCTGTGGCACAAGGGTACAGCCACAAGAGCCTTCTGGCGAAGCAGACAAGACCAAGAGTCAGCTTGCTACCCAGAAGCAGAGTTGGCCGAAAGCTTTCCCTCAACAGCAAGGGACTGAGGTTGCAGCTGAGCAGACCACCACATGAAACCTGTGCTGCTGGACACCAGAGGAAACATGGACATGGAGGAGGTAGCAGAGAATAGTTGGTGGTGAAGTGAGTTCCTTCTGCCCTCTCTGTTTCTGTAGGCTCAGAAGGTGGATGGGCATCCACAGCTGTAACAAAGGCAGTCTGGGCAACACCTTTCGAGCCTCCCAGAGACAACACACCTGATAAACCTTTCCAGGTTTGCTTAACCATGGCATAGTGCTATGCTTTTCCTAATCCTTTTTCCTTGTGTGGTCATGTCTTTTTAGATTGTGATCCTGAGGGCAAGGACTGTCTTAATACTACGCTTTGTAAGCCACTCAAGAGAGCCCTTTTGGCTAAAGGGCAGGGATATAAATGTGTTAAACAAGCAGGCAAACATAAATGCCTCCATTGCTGCTAACCACAGTTAACATAAACCTCCTAATCAGAATCTGCAACCAGGGCTTGATTGTATTCACCGTGGCTGATAAAGATGCAATGCTACTCTATGATTAAAGCATGCAACAGAGAATAAAGGAGGCGATACATGCAGAAGGAGAATGGAGCACATCAGTCTTTGAGACAAATATGTCTAGAGAAGCAACAACAGCAACATTTAAAAATAGAACCCCAAAGATATGGACAGCATTCCATTATTATTCTATTTCTTTTACAGTTTTATAAAGTGCATCACAGCCAGAAGCCATCAGGTGGATAGCTCAGTTAGTTAGAATGTGGTGCTGATAATGCCAAGGTCGCAGGTTTGATCCCCATAGGAGACAGCTGCATATTCCTGCACTGCAGTGGGTTGGACTAGATGATCCTCAGGGTCCCTTCAAACTCTACAGTTCTACGTTTCTATTAAATTGGTGAACAGTAAGATTAAAAACGAGATAAAACACCAAAAACAAAAATCAAAAAACAATGTGAAAAAGCAAAGATAGAGCCCTCTCTTTTTTAACCATATTTCTAACATTTGAGCAATTAATATTCCATAAATGACTGGATCACACTCACACTGGATCACACAAGGTATATAGCTATTCTGCCACAAACATATAACCGCGTATTGGTTGCATACGTTCAGGTTCTGTGTTATTGTGTCAAATTCTTTTCTCATGGCTTCTATTAACTCCACTGTAATTGTCTGATTATAACTGAGGGGAGCATGTGGCTGACTAAGATGTGACAATCAAAAATGTTACAATACAATAATGCGTCGCTATTTTCTACCTGGAAGAAAAGCGAAATATTGGGTGGCTGTTAACTGCACAATGCCACGCAGTGGTAACTGAGGTTGTGTAATCGGAAACATTATTTAATGCTCTTTAGAGACCTGTTCCCTGACAGCTCTCTTTCGTATTATCTCCAGCAATGTTTCACATTTCTTAAAAGGATAAAGAGAGAAAGAAAGCTGGAGGTGCTGATGAGCTGATTATATGGGAGGAGAGATAACTGGCTGCTTTCACACAATCAGATAGGACAAAATACAAGCTGTGCAAAATCTGCCCACACATCGTAATAAGGATGATGCACAATAAGCACTGAGTGTGATTAATTATCTGGGTAACCTTGTATCCAATTTAGCTGCAAAGTCTGACAGAAGTAGAATCCCGTATCTAGGGAGGAGATCGTATGCTCTCAATGAAAAGGCCTGGCAAAACTGCATACTTAACAGGTTGGCATATTGAATTTTAAAAAAGCCTGGCGGTAATTCATAAATGTTATGCCAAACAGAGCGGGTGCCTGACTGGCTACGGCTGGCATCCTTCCCTTTCATTTGTAGATTTTTACCTATTGTTAGCAACGGGCATGTGTTGTGAACTGCGGAAGGCATTATGAAGGATTCAGGAAAACAGCTGCAAAAATGGTTGCTGTGCTGCGGAACTGGAAACAAAGACTAACTGGCACTTGGAATAAGAACCTGCAGTCAAGTCCAGGGAAGCAGGAGAGTGGAGCTAGGTTCGGATAAATCCTTTGTGCAACTTTTAGGAAAGAGGTGCCTTCAGGCAGTCCCTATTTTGTGAAATTTAGGTTTGTGCCTTCAAAGTGGACTAAAGCACTGTTTCCCTAGTGCAGCAAATCTACTTTTTATATTAAAAACAAACACCCAGACTTTTTGTGGTTAAGGAAGTGACAGGGACACGCACTGAAAAATGTGGGATGAATAAATGTTTAATGGGAAATCATATAAACACCCCACAAGCAAATCCGGATGAATGTTCACCGTTGTGTAACTGCCCCATAAACAAATCAGAATGAATGCCCAGTGAAGGCCAGACATAGTCTAACCTCTGCGTAAGCCTTCTGCAAGTAAATCAGGATGATTGCTCAATAAATAGGTTGTTTGGAGGAGTTCTGTGGTTCAGGGTTGGACCTGCCACTAAACTGGCACCCCATTCATGCTATGGAAATAGGAACGGGACAAAGGGGAACCAAATGCTCCAGTTATCTGGCACTAGATGAGCTTTTTCTTAGTGCATCTCACACTCTGAACCACATATAAATCATGGAGGGCACAGAGTGCTGAATAGCTCCATCAACACTTGCTTTGCATGGCATGGGCAAATCTGCTTCAAGCCAATACAACACTGAACACAGGGCCCTGTGTGAGCATTAGGATGGGGCACAAACTCTGCCCCTTTACTTCTTTGAAAGGACTGGGAATATCTTTTCCAACACCCACCATCTTCCTCTGCTTTAAGAGGTCTCTTTCCTTAGCCTTGAAGCAATAGCACCAATGGCCACTATGGTTTTTGTATCTTACAGTGGTGGAGAATTAGGATGTCAAGTCATCTTGCATCAGTTCTGCAACCTGCAGATGTGCTTTAGCCTCTCAAGATCCCAGGATCAATCCCTGATATTTCCAGTTAAGAGATGCTGGGTGTCAGTGTTGCAATTTTTAGTGGGGGAAGGGAATAGGATTGTAATACCACTCATGCCCCAGAAAACTCTGCAGTCATGTACTCTTATTATGGTCAAGGCTGGCTCTACTAATAGGCAGAGCTGCCTCAGGCAGTTGATTTTGGGTGTTGTGAAAGGGTAGCAAATGCTTAGTAATTTGATTTCTTGTTGTATTTTTACTCACACAGAGCGGTGCACATGGGATTTTCTGCCTCAGTCAAAATCACGGGGCCAGCCTTTAATGCTATGCACTTTGGCTTCAGATACTGCCATTTGCTGCTCTGTTGTAAGATTTTTTGCACTCTCTGCAACCTGCTGCCTCAATTATTTTACTTCATGACCTTGAGTTGATTGTTTCCTATATCTCACAGAAGATATGATAACATGAGTCAGATTCATTTTAAGTTTGATTCATTCTTGCAGTTTGCCAACCTCTGTTTATTTTACCCCTTGTTCTTAACACAGCTATTTATCTGTCAGGTTAGTCTCTTGAAGTTAGTAATGAACAAATGCAAACTTCTGCAGCATCTCCCTGGCTTTTTGGAAAGAAAACAATGGGCTGAATTTAATGTGCTAAGTGGTGGGGGGGCAGGGATGAAGTCCATTTGCAAGATGAGGTTTTCCACCCTCTCCTCCCCTGGACCCTTTAAACCTGTTCTGGGGGTTCCCCTAATCTTCCAGAGCTCATTTAGAGGCTGCAGGTGGGCATGGGGCAGGGAGGAGAGGGCATTAAGTTCTGGTGCACAAATTGGACCTTATTCTGCACACACAGCAACTTTGATAATGGCAGGTCTGAGAACTGAGCTGTGTACCAGCTCTGGGTGGTCTTGCAGTCCCTCTGAAAGAGCAGTTGGATGGTTTAAGGATGCTCTTAGATCAATCACTACCACGGCTTTTTTCAGCAGAACTCAGTGGGCATCATTGCCATCTTAAGAGAATGAGGGAGGCATTCATGGTGAGTTCCGGCACCCCTTTTTCTAGAAAAATAGCACTATCACTGGTTATGACTATTCCTGGACAGGGTTGGCCTTGCCATGGTGGTCTAGTCATTGCTACACTTACGATTAGACTACTGTAATATGTTACATGTGGGGCTGCACTTGTGCCACCCTTGTGGCTAGTTTGGAAACTACAGTTACTGCAAAAATGCATCTGCTAGGATGCTTAGTGGGACATGCAATTTTATACCAGTGTTGAAAGATCTGCATTGTGGCCTATTACCTATGAACCAAGCCCAATGTTTTGCTGCTGGCATTTAATGCCTCAAACAACTTGGGAACAGGGAACCTAGCAGTCATGGATACAGATCAGACTGATCTTGAGATCCTCCTGGGAGCCCCTGCTGGTTATTCTACAACAAGCAGATTGTCTTCTAGTGACAGCGTGGAAGCCTTACATTCGATCCTAACATTAAGAGACTGACAGAGCTTTGGATAAAGCAGTCCAGCCACCTTCAGTCCCCCCCCCCCCCATTTTAGGATTTCAGCCTTTGTCTTCTCTGGATACTGGGGGCATGGAAATTTCTCCAAATGGAGTGAAACATGGCATTACGGTAGAAAAGGCCTGAATCTGAGACCCAGGGAAATGTTTGCTGGTAGAGAGTACTGGCTTAGATGGAAAAGTGATCTGATTCAGTATAAGGCAGGTTCATATCTTGTTCAGTTATGCAGCAATTGGACCAACTGTTTGGATAGAAACAATTCACCCACAATAATTTCTGATGTTGGTCAAAGTCTCAATACATAAGCAACACTCTTGCCCACCGGGCATGTTGGCAAGAACAACTTTGCTGCACCCAAGCAAGGGAAAGATTCTTTTCATGACTTTCAACATTAAAAACAAATTGGCAAAGCATAATTTTCTAGTGGCCTATCTTCAGAAGTCACATTGCAGTTTCTTTCTTTCCTTCTGAAGCTGGTTAGAGCTGTTATTTGAACATTAAATGCAGAATTATCAGAAATGGGGATATGCTAGTTTAATTGTGATCTATCAATGTGCAAAGAAGATAATGCAGTTCAGTGGGTGACATCTCTCCTGCTTCTGGAGAGCATATTCAAACAGGGTTGATTTCTTTTTCAAGTTCTCTTTCAAACTGAGTGAACATGGTGGAAACAAACCTGCTGCTGGTATTATTATTTTTAGATTTCTTACCTGCCCTTCACCAGGGCGATCCCAGGACAGGTTACAGAAAACAACAACCAGCAAAGCAAAAAAGCAAAGCAAAACAAAACAAACAAAACAAAACAAAACACCCTACAATATTAAAAGTAATTTTAAACCAAAAGAATAGGGTGAGTCCTAAAAGTATGAGAAAAGCTGTTCAATGAAGGTACCAAATGCATTTCTGCGGGGAGGGAATTCCACAGCTTAAAGGCTGCCACAGAGAAGGTCCTCTCCCAGACTTCCAATGCCCAAGCTTGCGAGGGAGACCAAACTATAGAAAGAGCTCCTTCTGCCGGTCTTAACCCTCAAGAGGGTCAGTAGGGAAGTCTGAAGCATGTGGCTTCCTTGAACAGCCAATATGGGAATTAACAGGTTCATTATTTATATGCTGTAAAAAGTGAAGTGTATCTACTTTAGTGCTGAAAGACAACTGGTTTACTTCATTCATTGTGCCACCATCTCCTTCCTAATTATTCTATCCATTCACCCTTTCTGTATTGCACCTTCCCATTTACCTTCTGCATAGGCATCAAAACAGGGTTTCAGATAATCTATTAATGAAGTCGCTACAGAGGTACGCGTGCAGAAAAATTATGTTGTAACAGTGTTCATAAAAAATTTGTATCTTAAAAAGTGCTTTACAACACTGCATTTACAGTCTAGATCAGTAAAAGTATGCAAACAACACTGAAAAAGCCATCTGTTTCAATTTAAGAGTTTGGCTATGATTTAGCATTTAAATCCTCCTTTACAATAGGCCTTCTCTCTCTCACACACACACTACTTGTTTGCTTTTCTGTCAGCAACTCTTGATGCTACATGCACTGAGAACTGCATTTGACAACCCTGCTGAGTTTTGTCGCCAGCATGTTAAGTCAGTCATAGGCTGCTCATAGAAAGCACCACAGAATACATTGCTCTGTTTCTCTGGATTGCAGCCCATGTATTTTAATAATGATGATTTATAAAATAGCTTACAATGCTTGTGTACATCTTGCTTATTATGAATGGTATATTAGGCCAGTTTAAACAGGCAGCCGCGGCAAACACATTTACTTGATCTTTAATGGTGCATGCCATATTAGAAATAGCTGACTAAACATATGTGAGGCATTTGCAGTAGGAAACACAACAGTTAATATCAGGTAAATACATTTTTAGCAATTTGGCTATGCATTGTGGAGTTTCAGTGACATAAACTATATGCAAATGATTTGTAAGACACATATACACTGGTAGGTTTTTATCTTTAAAGGGAAACATTAAAATACATCATTACCATAACAGCAGAGCAAGACACTCTCATCTGAAGTATCTCAATAACCTATACATCTTTACTTGGAGGTAAGTCCTATTATGCTTAATGGGGATTATTCCCTGGTAAATGTGCATAGGATTGCAGTCTTAGGTCTAATCAGGATTTGGAAGGGTTGTTGACATGTCAAGAATCTGTCTGATACATAACCAAATAGACACAAATCAAGTCTTTCAGAGGATAAGTCCCACTTATTTCAGCAGGCTCTTAAATGTATTCTTGTGCTAGGATAGGGATGGGAAACCTTTTTCAGCCCAAGGTATGCATTCCCTCCTGGGAAGCCTTTCAAGGCCCACATGCTAGTCAGTGGTAAGGGCAGCCGGGGCAAAAGTGGGCAGAGTCATGGGTGTGACTCTTACTTTTGTACATTAAGCTGCATTCAAGCCATGCAAAATTTCAGCTGTCAAATATAAAAGTCAAAATGGCAATTCTCTTGCAGGGCTTCTAAGTGAATTACAAGTAACAGCATGAGTATGGGAAAGCTAGACCCAGTACCCTTAGCCTGGCAAACCTACTCTGTTCTGTGTTGGAAGATAAGTGAATACATTCCTTAAAAAATAATATTCTGTCAACATATCTCCATACTCTTAAAGGCTTTTACCCTTTAATCCTATTGCCATTGGCCAAAAGCATTATCTGCATTAAGGAACCACCTAGGACTGGTCACCAGCCTCTCACATTTCTCTGAGCAAAGGTTGTGATATGTTGTTGTAATAAGAAGAGTTCGTTCAGGAAGGTGACATTGCAGAATGCTATTACAAGGTGCTGCACAGATGCTGACACATGCAGTTGGTCCTCAGAGGGTCTTAGCTGAAAATATATTACTGTCACCATAGAACAGTTCTATTAGAGCCAGATGTTCAGAAAACTTGGGGTACTTCCAAGAACATATTGGCTTCTTCTAGGCCTAGGGCACCCCAGTTTTCTTCAGGGACAGTTCCCTGCCAGCTAGCACAAAGCTGTACACGGAGCAATACATTAGCAGAACAATTAGAAGTTTATCTGATATTCATGAGTGAAAAGGACGGATTCCATGCTGTAGACCTTATTCAATGTCTTAATCAAGAAGAATTTAAACAACAACAACAACAAAAACCCAACAATGCACCAATGTGGTGCACCCAAATGTGACTTGCATGTGATAGCGTATAGCTTTGTTTTGGATGGGATGACAATTTTTTTGTTCCTAATAGTTTATAGGGAACATTGGCCAATGAGGTAGTCAGCCAATGAGGAAGTCTGCTTCCAGGAGTTATTGCACTAGAAGTAGGAATTTCATGGTCCTAAAGGGGATGCTGCAACCAGCACTGTGCAAGTACACAGATACCAACTGGGCAGTTATTGAGCTGCTAATGTCACCAGGGGCAACAACCAAGGCCCCAGCAATGCACTTGCACAGCTCTGATGGCAGAACCTTCTACCACCAGCACCAATGCCTTAAAGGTACGGACAAGAATTTCCATGGTGGTCATGCAAGAGCTGCCAGCAATTTCACCCAACATATGGTGTTTCTGAAGGCTTCGGTAGCTTATTTAAGGCAGTTTGCCAGAGCACCCTAAGTAAGAATCTGCAGAAGTATTTCAGAGTTTGAGCAGAGGTGTTTGCCCCCCCTTTCCTTTTGTAATGGGCCCATTGGGTACTACTTTAGAAGGGTACAGAAAGGCCACGATTTTAAGTGAGTTAAGTGTTGAGGCATGTGGATTTCAGAAACAACTTCCTATCTGTTTCCACAATAACGCAAGCACTGAGAAGCAGGTTCAACATAAATCAAATATTTCTAAGAGGGGTGGGGGAGAAAGGGAGAATGATGTTTGAAGGCAAGATGTTACAGCATTCTGTCCCTTATGGCTACAGGATGGATGAATTCCTGTCTAAGATTGTAGCTGTAATTAACCCCATCTCACCACAGGAGCACAGACAATGTCACTTCTGAAAAAAGACCTTGTCTTTCAGTGCTCCCCCCACCCCTTACAACTGTAAAAAGAAAGTAAGCAGGACGAGGGCATAATCTTCCAATGAACATGTGGTACAGTTTTCAGCCTTATCTGTTCACTCCCTCCTATATGCAGTTAGATAAAGTAAGACTCATGCAACTGCGTACCTGAGTTAACGGATGTATGAACTGATTCTGGGGATCCCTATGAAATTGTGCAAGTTTCTTCTTGCATTTTGGGGATTTGAATTACCAGGGAGCCTAAAAGTGCACTCCAGATTGCACTCCAAATTATTCCTTTGCAAACTGGAGCTTGTATTTGGCACCTTTTCTTGCGAACAGCAAGGACTGCAGTCAGCATTGGTCAGCTGAGAAATGCTGACTGCAACTGCTGCTGGGATTGGCTACAGAGAGCCATATTTTGCCTTGGTGGTGATGGTGCAAACCCATGTAGGGCTGCAAAAGAAGAAAGGAAATTATCAGGAGCTCACTTAGAGTGCACTCCCAATTCTTTTCTTTGAAGTTGGGTCACCTGATGTCATGATGCTGTTGTTGACAGATGGGTGGTCATACTGACCTGTCAAAGTGGCCCACGGGTGGGAAGGGAGTCCAGGATCTGGCCAACCAGCCAGATCCTGTTCCCCTCCTATGAAATATATGTGCCAAGGGTAGTCAACATGATGCCTTGCAGATGTTTTTGGACTCCCACCAGCCTGAGCTAGTATGGTCAATAACCAAGGATAATGGGACTTGTAGTCCAACAACACCTGCAAGGTACCTTGTTGACTACCCGTCCTATATGCATTCTCACAAATCGGCTGCAATCCAGCTAAGGAAGCACAAGTATCCGCAGTTGGAAAGGGAACTTATGCACAAACATGTCCTGCACATACAGCTCCCCTTTCCAACCCAACAGCTAGGGCTTTGTGTTTGGAACCCTTCCCAAAAAGAGTAGAATCTCACTCAGTAGCTGACTCACTCATGGAAAAAAGAGGTTTTCCTTTCCACGCTTAACCACTGATTCAAGAGAGCATTAATGAATCTTCTGCTTTCAACTAACCCTCCACACCACTTCCTAGCACAAGCTGCAGATGGTGAGAGGATTTTTAGCTGCAGTTTGAGACACAGACTAAATTAACATTCATATGCCCTGAAATTCTCTGCCATTTGAATACCCTAATCACTGCCAAGCACCACCCTTCTGCAAAACGCTGCCTGAGGCAAACATCTAGAGATCCCAAGCCTTTGACATTGGCTCTTTTATGTCAAACTTGCATTAATAGAGCCTTTATTTGTTTTCACTTCCTGCCTCTGCTCAATGTGGCTTATGATTTAAAAGTATCAGCTCACTCAATGAAATGTATGTGTAATGATGGAAATTAATATTGCCCCACATCTCCTTAACCCCACTCATCAGGTGAAGGGGAAATCCACCAAGGGTAACAGTCCTTCATATTTGAACTTGGTGCATTCTGAAGTCTTTCAAAAGCCACACTGTTTTGCATTCTGAACTTCTCACAGAAAGACGAACAGTTGTTAATATCTGTGCTCAGGATACACAGTGCAGTGAAAGAGGAGCACGCCAACAGTGGTCTCTGACTCTGTTTAGCTCTAAATTATACGGCTCTTGAATTAGCTACTGTCTGATTTCTGTAGTTTTCCATTATATGAGATCAGACACAGGAAACAGTTTCTTAAATCAGAAATAAATATGAAATGATACAGTAGATAAGTACAAAGAGTGGCGGTGAAGATTTATTGAATAACATGTTAGTTTGATAAATGATAGCATTTATTTGCAATTTGAGGATGTGACCCATATGACACTCATTAGCTCAGCTTGTGTAGAACAGATTAGTTTTGTAAATTTATTATTTGCCTGACACTATTAGCAGTGGAGTGTTGTATTTAATTTCATTCTTCTTTATTCATTTACCTATGTAAATATATATATTAGAAAGTGAACTCAAAGCCTGATTTATGTCTCAGGGTGTTTTGCCTTTGAACTTTATTTATGTTTGCTTCTTTGTAAGCACAGAAATTTATTTACAGTTGCACTTAAAAGGCCTCTCTAATGCACGGGCCATTGGTTTGCACGTTACACCATGATAAAACAGCAAGCAACTTTCTAGAATGTTCACTAATGTATGTGGTAGGGTACATTTTTACTGTACGATAGGAAACTATAGTATGGTACTTCCATGACAAACCCAAGGTGTCAAAGTTTTAACTACAAAAGGGAAATGAAAGTGTTATATCTGGTCAAATCTAGAAAACCATGGAAGCATCTACCGCCAACTGGTCTGAGGAAAAGAAGTTGGAGGGGAGGCAGGTAAGGAAGACATTAGGTTCCTGCTTCACCCTGAGAGGAATGCCATCCTTTCTTGGGTGTAGCTGTACAGGGGTGGGATATTCTGTATCCAAGTATTTCATAAACACTGTGAGCCGCTTTGAGGATGTCAATCAAAAAGTGAGGTATAGAATCACCAAATAAATAGAATTTATATGCACACTGCTGTACTTGGTCATATGCTTGTGAACATGACTCTACAGGGAAATTCCTGTGGGCAAATGCATGGGCATGAATTCTTGGAGAATAGGTGAGGTCCTTACAGACTAGAGGTGGGCAAATGTTGTCTCCATCTTCAAAAAAGGGGGAAAGGAAGACCCAGGTAACTACCAAGCTTGACATTGATACCAGGGAAGGTCCTAGAACAGATAATTCAACAGTTGATCTGTGAGCATTTAGAAAGAGATGCTGTGATTACTAAGACCTAGCATGGGTTTCTCAAAAGTAAGTCATGCCAGACCAATCTGATTTCTTTTTTTGATGGAATTACAAACCTGGTGGATCAGGGAAATGTTGTGGATATAGTATATCTTGACTTCAGTAAGGCATTTGATGATATTCTCGTGAGGAAGCTGGTAAAATGTAGGCTGAACGAGGTAACTGTTAGGTGGATTTGTAGCTGGTTGACTGACTAAACCCAAAGAATACTCATTAATGGTTCCTCATCATTCTGGAAAAAATGACAAGTGGGGTGCCGCAGGGTTCTGTCCCGGGCCTGTTGTTGTTCAACGTCTTTATAAATGACTTAGATGAAGGAGTTGAGGGGATGTTCATCAAATTTGCAGATTACACCAAACTGGGAAGGGTAGCCAATGCCACAGAAGGCAGAATCAGAATTCAAATTGACCTTAACAGATTGGAGAACTGGGCGCAAGCTAACAAAATGAATTTCAGTAAGGACAAATGTAAGTTTTTGCACTTAGGCAGGAAGAACCAGATTCACAAATATGGGGGGGGGCACCAGGCTTACTAGCAGTACATGTAAAAAAGATCTAGGGCTCTTGGTAGATCACAAGCTTAACATGAGTCAACACTGTGATGCAGCATCAAAAAAGCTAATGCTATTCTAGGCTGCATCAACAGAAGTATAGTGTCCAGATCAAGGGAAGGAATTGTACCACTCTATTCTGCCTTAGTCAGACCACACTTGAAATACTGTGACCAATTCTGGGCACTACAATTTAAGAAGGATGTTTACAAGCTGGAAAGTGTGCAGAGGAGGGCAACCAGGATGATCAAGGGTCTGGAAACTAAGCCTTATGAGGAGTGCTTCAAGGAGGTGGGCATGTTTAGCCTGGAAAAGAAGAGACTGAGTGGGGATATGATAACCATCATCAAATATTTTAAGGGCTGTCACATGGATGAGGGAGCATGATTGTCTTCTCCTGCTCTGGAGGGTAAAACTCAAACCAATGGCTTCAAGTTGCAAGAAAAGAGATTCTGACTAAACATTCAAAAAAACTTTCTGACAGTAAGAGCTGTTCAGCAGTGGAACAGACTCCCATGAGAAGTGGTGGCCTCTCCTTCCTTGGTTTGTAAGCAGAGGTTGGATGGCCATCTGTCATGGATGCTTTAGCTGAGATTCCTGCATTGCGGGGGTTGGACTAGATGACCCTTGGGTCCCTTCCAACTCTAGATTCTATGAAGCCTGATTTTGAATAGGCAAGTCTGTTTTTCAATATATTATGAAAGCAGAACTGGAACATAAACTGTTTTACCTGGCTTCTTTTGGGCAAGCTTTGTTGCATTTAAACTATATCATGATTTGTGGCTGCCAACATGATGCTTTAAATTTTACATGGAAGTAAAGTCACATTGATTTGAATGGAACTTGTTTCCAAGGATTATATATATTTGTATGCCTTATTTTACCATAGCCAAAATCAACCAAAGTCCAGAGTTTCAGAGATTGAGCGTCCAACTCCCAGCTACCATAAACATATTTTCCAGGGACATGGATTAAAGTCCTGAATAATCTACCTGACGATCATCTGCTAAAGCAACTACTCTATTCCAAACTTAAAAATGGAAAGTGTAATGCTGGTGGTCAACAAAAGAGGTTTAAAGACTGTCTCAAGGCAAATATAAAAAAATGTAGTATAAACACTGACAACTGGGAAACACTGGCCTGTGAGCGCTCCAGTTGGAGAACAGCCTTTACCAAAGGTGTCATGGGCTTTGAAGACACTCAAACTCAGGACACAAGGGAGAAACATGCTAAGAGGAATGTACGCTTGGCAAATCCACACCGTGATCAACTCCCACCCAGAAACCAATTTCCCCACTGTGGAAGGATGTGTGGATCCAGAATTGGCCTCCACAGTCACTTACAGACTCACTGTTAAAACCGTGTTTATGGAAGACAATCTTACTCGGCTACGAGTGATCGTCAAAGAAGAAGAAGTAGTGTTGGGATGAGAACAGTTTGTGTGTACTCCCTGTGTGAATAATCCCTTCCTAATTTCTGCAACTTTTCATAATTTTCTGCACGTAATATATTTTTTTAAGCTGCCAGATGTGGACTGAGCTGGGGTTATTTTTATAGGTATTTTGGCCAATTAATTGATAATAGACTGGGTCAAAAAAAAATATTAATTGCACAAAATGTTCCTGTTGGTAAGGAATTTAGTAACTAGGGGACATACAGCCTCAGAGCCAAAAATAGAAAATTAAGAGCAACCCGGGAATTCACTCAGGCAGAGCTATTTCATACAAGATGGGAAATAACAAAAAGTAAGATCTCAAGGAAGGTCATAAAAGCCAATGGCATAAATGAATTTAAGAGACAGCTCGACATTTTTATAGAGAAAATGGATTGAAGAATTCAGAGGCAGTGACAAATCACTAATGGGTTTGAGATAAAATTAACAAGGACAGGTTTGCTTGCGGCTGGAGGCATTTTACTGTCCAGTAATGCTGTATGTCCTCTTTCATCACATTCTAATCTGAGGCTGACATCCAAAGGTAGCATCACCAAGTCTTTCAACACCTCACGTTGTGTGTTGAAAACCAGAAATGAAATTTGCTGTTTCTTGGAACTGTTCGGGGGGAAAACACTGTTGTCTTTTGAAAAGAAGCATATGCACATTTGTTGTTGTTTAGTCGTTTAGTCGTGTCTGACTCTTCGTGACCCCATGGCACTGCTGTCTTCCACTACCTCCCGCAGTTTGGTCAAACTCATGTTAGTAGCTTCGAGAACACTGTCCAACTATCTCATCCTCCGTCGTCCCCTTCTCCTTGTGCCCTCCATCTTTCCCAACATCAGGGTCTTTTCCAGGGAGTCTTCTCTTCTCATGATGTGGCCAAAGTACTGGAGCCTCAGCTTCAGGTTCTGTCCTTCCAGTGAGCACTCAGGGCTGATTTCCTTCAGAATGGATAGGTTTATCTTCTTGCAGTCCACGTTATGTATTGGGTTTAACACATCTTATGTTACAAGGCACGTTCTAACCAATCGTATAAGCGTTGGTAGACGAACTTTCTAATGGCAAGTAAGCGTTTTCAACTGTCAACTGTCAAAGTTCGTGCTCGGGTTCATTATTGTGTTGTCCAGTCAGTTTAGTTCTCGTGTTCCTATGAGTGAGCTGTTGTCACTGACAAATGTTGAACAAATTTAGTTGAGGAACTTATACTGCCTTGGGCTTCTGACTTTTTCCGAACATTTAACACCTTCATTTGCAAGGAATCGTACAAAATAAAGTGGCACTAATCAAATCAAATCCCCCCCAACCCCGAGACAATGAGCCCAGCCACCTTTTATTCACAGTTGCATAAGCACGACACTACAGCATGGCCACAAGCTTGTACGTTCAACCACTGAAATATTGTATAAACCCAGTATGTAGCAATGGAGATTTATGTTACTGCTTTATGTATGAATACTGTGTTTTATGAATGGACTCTGTATTTTGTGAATTACCTAAGAGCCACCAATAGGGAGCTCTAGAATCTGACAGCTAACCAACTGGGCACTACCAAACAGCAACTCCTATTGCTGAAAGCAGGTAACCAGCAGGAAATACTTCAGCTCAGCCTTTGCACTGTTGACTGAACACCCTCTGCTGTGCAGATAATGGAGAAAGCTCATAAATTGTATCTCTTCTGGCATCCTGGCCAACTCTATTACGCCAGTGTAAACCCTGGTGCATCAGAAGAACAGAATAGCAGCAAATAAAATCCGCTCATATGTCAGCGACTGATAAGACTTGTCAACTAGTTCTTCCAAAGTCTTCCTAAATTATAAAGCTCCAAAATACAGGCCAAAAGAGAGCAGGTCTGGGAAGAGTGAGGCATACAATGGGCACATAATTATAATATCAACATATACAAGCAGAAAATTATACAAAACAAAGTGGCACTAATAAAGAAAAGTTCCAGGGTGGAAACAGAAAGCAAACTAAAAATGCTTTTGCAAAATAAAAAAATTCCTTCCTGTAGCACCTTAAAGACCAACTAAGTTAGTTCTTGGTATAAGCTTTCGTGTGCATGCACACTTCTTCAGATACACAGTTCATCAAAACTATCCAGCAATATCAAGTTACAGGAAAACTGGTGCTATTAACAGTAATCCTTCTAGTTGGTTAATCGGTTCAGCAACTTCCATGCACATGACGTGTGAGCCTTCCCCCTCCCCCCCCCGAGTTAATGATAACTAATCACAGGCAGCAACAGGAGAGCTATGAGATTCAGGTGAGGATCAGATGCCTTGTCAATCCCAGCAGGTATATAAGAGGACGACCCGGCGTGCCCAGGCCCCTGGCGTGCCCAGGCCCCCGGCGTGCCCAGGCCCCCTGACTTTTTCTGAACATTTAACACCTTCATTTGCAAGGAATCGTACAAAACAAAGATGTTTTGAGATTACAATTCCCATCACCACTGGTCCTGTTAGCTAGGGATGATGGGAGTTGTAGTCCCAAAACATCTGGAGGGCTGAGTTTGCCTACGCCTGTCCTAGGTTTTTAGGCTGGATATTAAACCTAGAATCATCTGTGTGCAAAGCAGATGTTCTACCACTGAGCTATGCCTCCCCATGAACCAAGAATGCCTCAGAACCACACAACACTCTTTGAAAACAGAACAATTGCTACCAGTAGGGAGCTGTTGAAACCAGCTTCGTTGCTACTTAAAATAAAGGAACCAACAATATGACATGTAAGTAAAGAAATGCATGTGATCTTAATGGCTTTCTAAAGAAATGAATGTCATTTTTATGAATGAATAACAAAACCAAAATGAACCAAGGAAAAACATTTCTTTCCTAGCCCACCACTGCTACAGTCCTATACCACTGGCGTGGGTATGGTAAGCACTCTCAGGGTTGCACTGTCAAGCATCTGTTTTACTCAGACATATGAAGTGTTGCTGTTGTATGAACTTTTCAGCTGTGTTAGGGGAAAGCAATCTCAAAACAATGCTAATTTGAAAAAGCCCCCAATGTGAGTAGACTTCTGCAGTGTGGAAAACAATACATATTCCTCCCGCCTCCTTTCCCCATTTCCATACTAATCTGCATACTAAGACCTTAAATCCATCAGAATCCCAGCATGAGACTCACCTGTGCACAGAACATTACTTTAAAAATAGAACAAAATATAATGTTGGGTTATTCAGGGCGGGAAGCTCTGTGGGATATGTGCTTATCTCCCACAGAGGAGGAGGCAGATGTAGCAACACCTTACTTTTCCTTTGTCTTAAACAACAGTTGTTTTGGTTGACAGGGGATTTTTGTCCCCCTGAGGCATTGAAGGTTAGCTCTCACTCTCCTTTGCTGGTAGGATGAGTCAGGGAAAACAGTGTTCAAAAATAGGATCATGAGCAAAACACCTACTAATGATAATACAGAGGCTATCATTAAGGTTGAGTTTTAGCCTACACAGGAATAATAATTCTACTTAATATAATGATAGTTATGTAGGGGAGCTCTTGAACTCTAACTGTTCTATTCTCTATTTGCAGGTAGGAAACATATAACAGAGATTAAGCTGGGCTAACCCTACATTGAAAGTCTATTATTCTCTCTTGATTGGACCATGGCAAAAGATCACGAGGGCAAGCTCAATCTGCTACAATGATATCAGGATTCGAATGGCATTTAATTGCACAGCAGGAAGGACAATCTCAAGCACAGAAGAGGATTTAGGCACATGTGGGGGAAGTAGAGTGAACTGAAACGGCACATAATTACCATGATGTCCTGGGGTATTTTGCAGTGCAAGCCTTAGCATGCCTACTCAGAGGCAAGTCTCACTAAGTTCAGTGAGATTTACTCCCAGGTAACTGTGTACAACACTGCACCTACAGAGTGCAAACACTAGAAACTGGAGGATTACTGCACCAGTAGGACATATTGAGTTGTATTTCATTTCATGTGTATCCTACAATACTGTTATGGTTCCAGTTTCAATTGTTCAGTGTGGTTGGAGAAGTAGCGTACAAAAAACTACGCTCTGTTACATTGTAAAATCCCAGCATGCTTGGAAGAGAACCAATGGTATATTTTTTGTTTTAAAAAAGGTTTATTGAAATTTTTCACGGTATAATAAAAAGAATGAACAAATCTACAAAGAATAACAACAATAGAGGAAGTAGAAGAAAAGAGTTTGGAAACTTCAAAATCCTCTCTCGCTTTTATCCCACACAGAATGGCATGCTAGTGATGCAGCTGGTGTGGGTTCTTAGGAACAACAAGTAGCCAAAGAGCACCAGAAGCTGACATTGTTGTTTAGTCGTGTCTGACTCTTTCTGACCCCATGGACCAGAGCATGCCAGGCACTGCTGTCTTCCACTGCCTCCCGCAGTTTGGTCAAACTCATGCTGGTAGCTTCGAGAACACTATCCAACCATCTCTTCCTCTGTCGTCCCCTTCTCCTTGTGCCCTCCATCTTTCCCAAGATCAGAGTCTTTTCCAGGGAGTCTTCTCTTCTCATGAGGTGGCCAAAGTATTGGAGCCTCAGCTTCAGGATCTGTCCTTCCAGTGAGCACTCAGGGCTGATTTCCTTAAGAATGGATAGGTTTGATCTTCTTGCAGTCCATGGGACTCTCAAGAGCCTCCTCCAGCACCATAATTCAAAAGCATTAATTCTTCGGCGATCAGCCTTCTTGATGGTCCAGCTCTCACTTCCATAAGCTGACATTAGTCAAACGTAAGTGCCACAATGGTGTGATAGAGGAGAAACTGAGTGATAGAGGAGACGTGCATGTTTATCCCCACCACTGTTCAGGGCTCCAGCTCACAGGGACATCTTCTGTGGGTTCAGTAGGCAGCTCTACTGCAGATGTGCTCTCAACCTCTCAACAGCCTTTGGGAAGGGACAACATGGTTGACAAAGGCAGGGGCGGAGTGAGTGTACACGTTACCTCTCCTCTCTCCTGTGCAATTATTGTTTTCCCAGAGCCACATGGGCAATCTTTTGGCTTATTTTGGCAAAGGATTCTTTAGACCACTCTTACTGACATTTAAATTCTTATTCAAGATCCATTTACTTGAATGTGAAGAAAGGGTATACTTTGGTTGTATGCTGTGATTGGAATTATTCCTTTTTCCAGCTGGTTAAAAAAAAACACAACCAGCAGATATGTTTTTCTTCCAGCATTAAAAGCAATTGCTTTCATTTGCATTTTGGAATGATTACGCTACTCAGAAAGAATTGGGTTATTCCTGATGCTATCAATATATGTTTTATTTCAACGTCTCCCCTGCTCCTTCATACTGTCGGTAAGAACATCTGGCCATTTTGTAAGAAGGATCAACATGCCAAAAATAGTCTCCAGGATCATAACTGGATCCAAAATTATGTCTACCATAGAAGTGACAAGCCACATTGCCTGCTTTCTTTTACCCTTCTGTATGAGGAAAAGTAAAACATTTGGCCAAGATAAAAGCATTCAATAAAAATTTTAACGTACGTGCTGTATATAGGCCAAGATAATGCCTTTTCTCCTTATCCATTACTATCAAAGACTTCTTTGAAATATGCATGTGTTCTACTTCATTGTTTGATGTTAAAAGAAACATATGGTATTTTGAAACAATGGATAATTAGATTTTGTGTCTGCTTTCAATGTTTCAGTTTACTAACGTACTTTAAAAGATTTTGCAATCAGAGTAGACAGAATAAATGACAATTATAGAAAAGAATAATATTATTTTGGGGGCTATGGGGCTGGATGCTGTGTTTGGTAAACAAAACTTACCACAAGGCAGTTCAAATTTCTCTTTTTGAGTTTTTGACAACTACCGCTTGGCAGATACATTACACGTGAATGGTTTTATTTGACTACTGTTTGGCCGTTGCTTTATCTCAGGTTTTGGAGCTTGGAAAATATATACATCTTTACACCTGCTTTTCTTTTGTGTGATAATTAATTGTGATATGTAAAGGTGCTTAAAAGATACAAAAGGGTGATAGGCTAATTTATACATACATGTACAAAGTGCTTTTAAAAATGAGGTGTTGGTACTCATATCTTAAAAGATACCACACCCATCCACAAGGTGCTGGTACTCCATATCACAGCATACTGCCCGGGGGGTGGGGGAGTACACTGCATGTACATCACCTTATTTTTAGATTACATCTTTATCCCACATTTCCTCAAAGAAACTCAGGGCAGCTTATAATAATATATGGCTTTCCCACCCTTTATTTTATCTCACAACAACCCTATGAGGTAGGTTAGGCTGACAGACAGTGACTGGCCCAATCACCCAGCAAATTTCACAGCTGAGTGGGGATTTCAATTAGCCTTAGTCAGAGACTCTAATCACTACATCAGGATTTGTCATCATTTTACGACTTACAGCTGAAAATGTTAACTCAGTTGAAAAACATTGTGTTTGTTGAGGTGATGTCCGATGATGTGAATATTCTGCTCTCTGATGGCTCATTGAGACATGAAGTGTTCGAGTGATGACTACGACTACTCTCCTCCATCCTGTGTCAGGCTAGACAGGCATTGGCAAACTCGGACCTCCAGATGTTTTGGGACTACAACCCCCATCATCCCTGACCACTGGTCCTGTTAGCTAGGGATGAGGGGAGTTGTAATCCCAAAACATCTGGAGGGCTGAGCTTGCCTGGGCCTGGGCTAGCAGCAGCAACGATGAGCTGCTCCTATATTCTGCTGCTGCTCTGGGATGCTGGGTCCAACTAAAAGTTAGCAAGTGTTTTATGCTAAGATTCATAGAAAAAGTATTTCCTAACCATAATGGGAATGGGGGACCTTGGACTCTTGAAGACTCTCTTTCCAAGGCAGTCCTTTTCACCCATGATGTCCAGCAAGCCACTTCAGAATTAAAGCTTCAGGAGTAGTTTGCCTGTAGAAGCTAACTTCTGGGGGGGGGGGGGACGGGACCCCTTTGGATCTTGGTCAGTGTTTGGCATCCAAAGTAAAATAAAAAAATAGCACATTTCTAAAGGGCTGTTACATGTAAGATGGAGCAAGCTTGTTTTCTCCTGCTCTGGAGGATAGGGTGTGAACCAATGGATTCAAGTGACAGCAAAAGAGATTCTGATTAACGATCAGAAAGAACTTTCTGAAGGTAGGAGCTGTTCAACAATGGTGGACTCTCCTTCCTTGGAGGTTTGTAAGCAGAGGTTGGATGGCCATCTTTCATGAATGGTTTAGCTGAGATTCCTGCATTGCAGGAGGTTGGACTAGATGCCCCTTGGGGGTGCCTTTTAACTCTGCAATTCTGTGATTCTATCCACAAAGATGAATTGTGGAAATGGCCTGTACTCTCTCACCTGTGAATATAAACAGCACTTCACAAAGAAAAACCTTATCAGCTGCTTTCTGGCACATAGGTAAGAGCTTCATATTATCCATATTAAATCTTCTCTTTCATTTTGCTTACAAGCTACTGGGGAAAGCCTTTGTTAACAATCATCCTGCAGATGATAAAGAAGTATAAAAGCACAAGCACAACACACTTGTAAGATGCTGAAATCTACATCTTTTATATCAATATTCCCCTTTCCTTTATGTTGTCTTAAATGTCTTTCTTCAAGTGCTGTGATATTAGAATATATTTCCTGGCTCCAGTCCAGCTGTACTTACACGAAACAAGGTGTTGTGCATGATTAGTGGCCCAAGTCATAGGCAGCAATGTGCATTCTTATCCATCCTATCCACATTTCAATATGGAAGGGCCTTAGCTTGGTAGTAGAGCTTCTGCAGATATCTCCAGGAAGGTCTGGAAAATACTTCTGTCTCCAAAGCCTGGAAAGTCACTACCAGTCAGTGTAGACAATACTGAGCCACCCAGAGTGGCTGGGGAAGCCCAGCCAGATGGGCGGGGTATAAATAATAAATTATTTATTATTATTATTATTATTATTATTATTATTATTATTATTATTATTATTAGCTAGATGAATCAATGGTCTGATTCAATAAAGGGCGGCTTCCTATGTTCTTGTAGATGGGACTTATACACTCCCACTGGATGACTTGTCATACTTTGCAGTGTGATACATAGCTCTTCAACACCCAGTCTGAATCATAGAAATGAAAGTGTGCGTGAAAGTCTGGCTCTGTGAACACATATTGCTTCTTAGGTCAAGGCATTATCCACTGTATTAGTGCATTGCATTATATGCAATTTGGATATACAACTTTGTGACTTTTATCATTATAACAATATTTGATAACATTCACCATCAGATTGCATTATGATGCTCAAGGTCTGCAAAGCATGTAAGCAGCTAAATCTCTTTAGAGGAAAGCATCTCTGATGTGACAGCAGCTGGGAATGAACAATGAGAGCCATGAATCACTAAAGTGACATCCTTACATTTAAGTTGCCTTTTTTCCATTGAAGTCTATGAAAGTAGGAGTCTAATTCTATGCTGGGAGCCAGACCTCGCCCATCCCCTTGCCAAGGCAGAAGCAGCTTTTGGCAGTGCTGCTCTGGCACCAGGAAAAGACCTTAATAGGGTACAGGAAGAGTTCGTGTAAGGGTTTGCTGGTAAGAAAGAAGCATTTCAGTGTTTAATTAGGATATAATTGTTTGGTACAAACTGTCTGAAGATTCAGAGCAAAGGCTTAAGACTACTCCCAAAGGCTACCGTTTCTCTCTCTCGCTCTCTCTCTCTCTCTCTCTCTCTCTCTCACACACACACACACACACACAGAGACAGAGAGAGAGAGAGAGAGAGAGAGAGAGAGAGAGACCAAACTTTCCAGTTTAACTTTTCAGTTTACAACTTTGGAAGGCTAAAAATGCATTGCATAATTTGCATTTTCACACAAGTGAGTTCAATTTAGCAATTTCTCAAAGCAATTCTGGCTTTAGACTGGGCAGGGATTGAATGGGGTAGTTTGATTAGATAGACCTTTGCTACAAACTGACAGCCAAGCTGGACATGACATTAAATATGTATTTGTATATAATGTTCACAGTGTTGTTAAAAAAAATGAAGACAGCAGCCACTGGGAGCAAATCAAGTGGGAAGGGGAACAAACCTTTAACCCGCCTCTCCACACTTGCAATCCTGGTGAAAAATCATTCTTCAGATGTTGCTGTTTGCCTTGGAAGGAATGCATTGCATTGCATCGACTGCGATGATGGCGGGGCTTCCTCCCAACATCAGCTCAGAGGTCTTTTGTTTGGGTTGATGATTATTTTTTGAAAATTATTTTTAATTTTATAACATATTTAACAGAGAAAGAAAGAATAAAAGAAAAGGGAAAGACAGATAAAGGAGAAAAAACCCCATAATCTCATATTAAGATTGAATATCATAAGCATCAACACATCAGTCTTAATGTATATATCCTTTCTCTCAAGTATACAGTCACCCACTTCTGTCTTTTCATATAGTGCTGCTCTTTTTATCACAGCTGACAGAGCCAGCCTAGTAAGACCCCCCCCCATCTGCAGTACACATTTAAAGCAGTATCATCCCACTTTAAACAATCATGGCTGCCCCCAGAGCATCCTGGGAGCTGTAGTTAGCTGTTAGGAAAGCCCCTATAATTCCCAGAGCTCCATGGGGAGAAGGGCTGATTGTTAAGCCACCATCTCCCCTACTAGACCAGCAGGAAAGGGGAAGGACTGGGAAAATTTAACAAGTGGGGTGTTTGTGCAGTGCCACAAACTGTTTTGTGCCGCTTCCTTGGGGACCCTGGTGAGTTGGCAGCATATTGAGCTCATCGATAAGGCAGAGACATGCAGTGCTTGTGGGGCAGTGACTATAATTTAAAGTGATATACAATATGTCTCACCATAGTGGGGAAGATTGTGATCATAGTGGGGCCTGAGTGCCTGCTCAGGGAATGCTGAGTATGGATGGGCAATTTAAAGGCCCCTCCTTTCCACTTTTATATAGGCCTTCATCTTTAAATTGGATTCGGACTGGAAAGCCCTCCAGCTGACCTCTGGAAAGTAGTACATATGGGCACCCTAGTCTAATCTAGCAATAAAGTGCCTTTTTACATGTAGCACCAGCGTTAACTTGAAGTGATAGATAATAATGTAATAACAGAAAGTTGGAGGGCAGGTTGACAGACCTGGGAGAACACTTGCTTGCTTCCCATATAATGATGCTGTAGCTGTTGTCTAAAAGAGTTTTTTGCATTTCAGACAGAAACCCCCAAAGGCACCAAAAAGTTAAACTCAATATATTCATAAAGGCAAACAAACCAGAGTGCACACTGATGCACTTGTTTAGATTTTTAACTGGCATAAATGGAGTAATCATAAGTTACCATGTTCAGCCAAGCACAAAGGATGTCTGGGCCATCAGGATGAACAAATTCTGAACAGATGTTAAGAAGCAATCTTAAAATTGGTAGACATGCATTGAATAGCTCATCATGTGGATGGTCTATAGACTTCAACAGCACAGTGCCAAGTACAAGGTATAAATGTCCCAAGGAGCTAGTTCGCCAAGCTAATGCAAAGTTTTCTCATTTCACATGCAAATGTGCAAAGAAAACAAAACAGAGAAAAAGGGATAAAAGTAACTGGAGAAATAAAATCCTTAGGCTGGCTAGTAGTGAAGGTAAAGTTGTTTATCTTGGGTTATGTCTTCAGGGAGAAGAGATAATATAGCAGCAGAGTTTTAAACTTTACTGGCAAACTATGCTATTGTGGTTTCTGCCTTACAATTCCTTTATGAGACAGAATGCTAGTTAACAGCCCACAATGGCTGGTTGATGGCTGCCAATAATTAGGGAATAGCGAGGAATCTGAAATGAGATGCATCAGATCTTGGAGAAAGTGTCACTATTCCACTGGATCTCTACAAAGAGAGAGCATAAATATTTTTGAAATGACAAGTCTCTATTGCTCTCCCATCTAGGGCTTAGCTGAAATGTAGCTCCCCTATTTAGAATAGAATAGAATAGGATCTTTCACTGCGGGAGGCAGTGGAAGACAGAAGTGCCTGGCGTGCTCTGGTCCATGGGGTCACGAAGAGTCGGACACAACTAAACGACTAAACAACAACAAGGATCTTTCCTATTCTATTGACTCAAGAGGGTTCTGGAAGCTTCTCTGTGTGATACAAAGCTAGTGCAAGCTGGAAGTTTCTACCGACAAGCAAGTTTATATTCTGCCTAGAAACAGGCAGAAGGTTCCTGATGTTTGGGTTATTCCTTCAGAGAAGCTGAACAGCTGGTTTAAACTGGTTCTGTTATCTCTTTCACTCAAAGTCATGCTGACTACAATAATAGATCAGAAGCAGCCTGAGTTTCAGTTTCTACCTCTCTTTCCTTGTGGTGTGTCCTGTACTTGGTATGCTTAGTGTTAAGGTTTTAGTCCTATTGTAAGTTATCATAAGTTTAAGTTAAGACTGCTGCAACTGGATTTCTTATAGACAGTGCCAATCCTGAAGGTATGGATTTGTGACCATTATGCTCATTTGCCTTCAGTAGCAGTAAAGCTCTGCTGGATGAAATATTAATTGCCTCTGGTCTATTTTTATGGAATTCTGCAACGTGCTACATTTATTTTACTCTGCTAACTATACATTGGAATCTGCTCTGGATCAATATTGAGAAGAATTCTTGACAGCTACATCAGCACCAAGTCTTGTTCAGAAAGGCATTCCAGGTGGGAAGTGGTGGTTCTTGCTCCCCTACTATCCCCAGAATAGCCTTAGGACTGAAGGTATGTGATAATGTACTGTCACTTACAGAGGCAATTTAGAGTAGCAAATGATGTCTATCAACCAGCAGCCACCACCAGAGCAACCATTAAGAATAGCCTAGATATGGAAATGGGGGACATAGTGAGTAGATTTGAACCCCCTTTTGCCTCCCCAAAGGGTTCCAAAGTGGGTCAACAGTAGAAATTATCAGTCTGCCTCTATTCTCATCCAAAGGTTAGGATGCCAAATTCAAACAGCACCAACCCTGTAAATTACTCACCACTCAGGAAAGCGGGAAACACGTAACAACACAATGCAAATTAGCCAAACAGAGTTCAGTTTCTTGAAGCGTAAGAAAGGGTCATGTTTGCCAACAAGTTTCTTAGCGAGAATACGTGACAGAGACTGGGCTAGAAATAATTTACTGATGTTATTATTGTTACAATGCCTGACCTAGAGCTAAACATGTTTACTCACCTAACATAATCTCAGACCATTTTTCCCCCCTGAAGGAAAAACAGTTTACAGTGTGAGTGAATTAATGTGTGCATGTCGTGCAGACACACCACTCAGTTTGGTGAAGATTTTCAGCTAAAAATCTTTTGATATACCAGATAGGTATGGATGCCGTAGCAGGCATCACTGAAAATCCATTGTACAATACTGTATTTGTCTACCTTCAAATGCATTTGGGGAGTCAAAGGGATGAGTTTTCTAGCATTCCATTATGAAGAAATAGGTCTTCTGCTTCAGCTACTTTTTAGCTGACAGTGCTCCATACAAATATCATACAAGGATAGTCAGAATTGATTAGAAGCAATGGAGTGTGTGTCTGAGCAGGCAGTAAACCATGTTCAGAAAAGAATATGCCCAGAAGAAATAATTTTTGAAAAATGGAAGGAATCAGATAGGTCAATGAAGCTTAGAATTTAACCAAGCTACTAAAAAAAACACCACTACCACAAAACAACAACTATTAACTACAGAAAACTTTCAGATAAAAATAATATAAACTGGACAACTGGGTATTTATTTCGCTGTGAGAAACTGAAGAATTCATGCTTCTAGTTTGCTCTTCTGAAGTTTACTATACAGCGGAAAGGAGCAGCCAAGCATACTAGGACTCAATTTCTTGACTTTAAGAAAGCCGACTTCATAAAACTTAGGGAAGTGCTGGGTGAGATCCCATGGACAGTAATACTAAAAGGAAAGGGAGTTCATGATGGCTGGGAGTTTGTTAAGAGGGAGATACTAAAAGCACAACGTCAGGCAATACCAATGAGAGGGAAACATGGAAGGTGCCTAAAGAAGCCAGGGTGGCTATCTAAAGAACTTTTAACTGAGTTAAGATTAAAAAAGGATGTGTACAAAAAATGGAAAAGGGGGGAAACCACCAAAGAGGAATTCAAACAAATAGCCAGCACGTGTAGACACAAAGTCAGAAAAGCTAAAGCACAGAATGAACTCAGGCTTGCTAGAGAGGTTAAAAGCAACAAAAAAGGCTTCTATGGGTATGTTCGTAGCAAAAGGAAGAGCAAAGAAACAGTGGGGTCACTCAGAGGAGAAGATGGTGAAATGCAAACAGGGGACACAGAAAGGGCTGAACTCCTCAATGCCTTCTTTGCCTCAGTCTTCTCCGATAAGGAAAACAATGCCCGACCTGAAGAATTTGGAGCAAGTGATTCAGCAAAGGAAACACAGCCCAGAATAACTAAGGAGATAGTACAAGAATACTTGGCCAGTTTAGATGTATTCAAGTCTCCAGGGCCAGATGAACTGCATCCAAGAGTATTAAAAGAACTGGCAGATGTGATCTCAGAACCACTGGCAGTCATCTTTGAGAATTCCTGGAGAACAGGCGAAGTCCCGGCAGACTGGAGGAGGGCAAATGTTGTCCCTATTTTCAAAAAGGGGAAAAGAGAGGACCCAAATAATTACCGCCCAGTCAGTCTGACATCAATACCAGGGAAGATTCTGGAGCAGATCATTAAGCAAACAGTCTGTGCGCACCTAGAAAGGAATGCTGTGATCACCAATAGTCAGCATGGATTTCTGAAAAATAAGTCATGTCAGACTAACCTGATCTCATTTTTTGACAGAATTACAAGCCTGGTAGATGAAGGGAACGCAGTGGATGTAGCCTACCTTGATTTCAGCAAGGCATTTGACAAGGTGCCCCATGATATTCTTGTAAAGAAACTGGTAAAATGTGGTCTTGACTATGCTACCACTCAGTGGATTTGTAACTGGATGACTGACCGAACCCAAAGAGTGCTCATCAATGGTTCCTCTTCATCCTGGAGAAGAGTGACTAGTGGGGTGCCACAGGGTTCTGTCTTGGGCCCGGTCTTATTCAACATCTTTATCAACGACTTGGATGATGGACTCAAGGGCATCCTGATCAAATTTGCAGATGACACCAAACTGGGAGGGGTGGCTAACACCCCAGAGGACAGGATCACACTTCAAAACGACCTTGACAGATTAGAGAACTGGGCCAAAACAAACAAGATGAATTTTAACAGGGAGAAATGTAAAGTATTGCACTTGGGCAAAAAAAATGAGAGGCACAAATACAAGATGGGGGACACCTGGCTTGAGAGCAGTACATGTGAAAAGGATCTAGGAGTCTTGGTTGACCACAAACTTGACATGAGCCAACAGTGTGACGCGGCAGCTAAAAAAGCCAATGCAATTCTGGGCTGCATCAATAGGAGTATAGCATCTAGATCAAGGGAAGTAATAGTGCCACTGTATTCTGCTCTGGTCAGACCTCACCTGGAGTACTGTGTCCAGTTCTGGGCACCACAGTTCAAGAAGGACACTGACAAACTGGAACGTGTCCAGAGGAGGGCAACCAAAATGGTCAAAGGCCTGGAAACGATGCCTTATGAGGAACGGCTAAGGGAGCTGGGCATGTTTAGCCTGGAGAAGAGGAGGTTAAGGGGTGATATGATAGCCATGTTCAAATATATAAAAGGATGTCACATAGAGGAGGGAGAAAGGTTGTTTTCTGCTGCTCCAGAGAAGCGGACACGGAGCAATGGATCCAAACTACAAGAAAGAAGATTCCACCTAAACATTAGGAAGAACTTCCTGACAGTAAGAGCTGTTCGACAGTGGAATTTGCTGCCAAGGAGTGTGGTGGAGTCTCCTACTTTGGAGGTCTTTAAGCAGAGGCTTGACAACCATATGTCAGGAGTGCTCTGATGGTGTTTCCTGCTTGGCAGGGGGTTGGACTCGATGGCCCTTGTGGTCTCTTCCAACTCTATGATTCTATGATTCTATGATTCTATGATTCTAGTTTGTTACACACTTCCCTTTACTGTGGTGTATGGAATTATTCTGTGAAATGGTATTGCCAAAGCTTTAAGGGACAACTTATTTTTTATTGGCCTAGATCAGAGGTGGGCCACATGCAGCCCTCAGCCTAATTTCAAATGGCTCTTGGCCTAATTTCATAAGCCCTCCTCAAGCAATCAGGTCAGACATGGGGCAACAGCAATCTGTCCTATCCATGGCATATTGTTGGACAGGGAAGGAGAGAGACCAAAGAATGGCAGTTGAAGGATGCCATCACTGAACCCCCACACAGTTGAAGCGGGCAAGTTATTAGAAGGCCTGAACAACCTAAAGATTGTGTAATGTTCAGTTCCATTCCATTAAAAGAGAAAGGATATAATATGAAATACCTATTTGTAGATACAGTCTGAGTGGGTTGTGCTTCCTGGGAGGTAATAGCAAACAGCGAAGAGCAAGCCCTGCTGCTTCTAGCCTGAGAAGAGTGGGGACGGGGGATGGGGACATACACAGATTTAAAGCACTATAATTCCACTTTAACAGTCATGGCTTTCTACAAAGAGCTGTGGGACCTGCAGTTTGTTAAGGGTTATGAGAGTTAAGTGACCCCTCTTCCCCTCACACAGCTACAGGTGCCAGAGTGCCCTGTCAAGAGGGATAGAATGTTAAACCAGTATGGGAAATCAGATCCTCTTCAAGGAGGGTAGGCATTGCGCTCAGGCCCCCAGACATCTCCCACCTCCTGGTGTGGGCAGGGCTATGCCCTGCACCACTCTGGTTTGTCGTTTCGTGGTCACTTGGTCTCTAAAGCCAATGGCTTGGCTTGGAGGGTGGCCACAAAACATTATTTAATCCCTGTGCGATGTTTGCTGGACCTCTTTGCCTTCGTGCAACGGATCACGCACCCACTCACCCCTTTAATCTGGTGCGTTGGCCTTACTATGGACGTTGTTGGTCGCCAGTTTTGCAATGGGGCCTGGTAGGAATTTTTCCATCTGGGAGATTGGCAGAGCCGTTTGGTTTCCGCCTACTGCTTAACAATCGCCACAACTTTGTAAGGTTTGGCGGTTAGGCATTCAATCAGTAATGTGTGGGGAGGGGAGGTGCAGCCATCACCTGCCCCTCCAAGCTCAAGGGTATTCTGTTAAAGGAATCAGGGTTGGCCTGGCCGTTGTCTGAACCCCGTGGTAGAGGCTAGGGCTATACCAGGACCCCACGGGGGCACCAGGGATGAAATCAAGTCGGTTCACATCAGTGGGGCTCCCTCTGGCGGTGTTTCACCCTTTTATCAGATGCGGGTGGGAGTCTGATATAGTTTGGATGATTCCAATGCCGAAGCCAATACCACTCACATTCTGTATTCAAGAAAGCTGTGGCCTACATTTTGCCCAGTAACTTAAACTAAAATCCTGTGTCACTGTGTCTTCATTTTTGGGGGGTGGTTGGGGGTCTCGAAGCGCAATTGTAGCTGCATGAAGGGAATGCACCTCCACACCCCGACAGAAACACATCATGCAACACAGTCGTTGTTGCAGGGTAGTACAAGTAGGGTGGTGTTGTCCATGTGGCTTCCCAAGGCGAGCACTGCTGCTGCTTACCGAGAGGGGAAGAGCAAAGGGCTGCGAGTTCTGTATTGGGAAGCCAGCTGTGCAATGCTGCCCTTCCTCTGCCACCCTGCTGACCACTTCTGCTCTCTCTCTCTCTCTCTCACACACACACACACGCACACACTGGTCTGAGATGCAGAAACACCTATGTTTGAAGAATATCACATCTTAATATACTTCCTTTTCAAAAGCCAGAAAATTCCAACTATCAAAAAACCTGCCAGTAAGACTACAGTGGTACCTCAGGTTAAGAACTTAATTCGTTTTGGAGGTCCGTTCTTAACCTGAAACTGTTCTTAACCTGAGGTACCACCTTAGCTAATGAGGTCTCCTGCTGCCGCCGCACGATTTCTGTTCTCATCCTGAAGCAAAGTTCTTAACCCGAGGTACTATTTCTGGGTTAGCAGCGTCTGTAACCTGAAGCATCTGTAACCTAAGGTACCACTGTACAGTTAAAAAGCTATTTTATGTTGCATCAAGCTCCCTGAACGAGGCTAAAGGTTGATGCCTTTACAGATGTGCCCCATGATCATTTATGGTACTGTGCAACACCACAAATTATGCTTGCTTAAAACTTCCTCTCTATACACCCACACTTTTCTTTGGTATTTCAAGTCCAAATACAGTCTAGGGTCTGCAAAGACCTCCCCATGTTGTCCTGATTCTATACAGTGGTACCTCGGGTTACGTACTTAATTAGTTCCGGAGGTCTGTTCTTAACCTGAAGCACCACTTTAGCTAATGGGGCCTCACACTGCCGCCACGTCGCCAGAGCACAATTTCTGTTCTCATCCTGAAGCAAAGTTCTTAACCTGAGGCAATATTTCTAGGTTAGAGGAGTCTGTAACCTGAAGCGTATGTAACCTGAAGTGTGTGTAACCCGAGGTACCACTGTACTGCCTTATGAAGCATCAATTAATAACAACAAAATATTTCCAAATATTTTACTAAGCTGTCTGCCCTTTTAAAAGGGAATGACTGTAAGATTGCTTTCTATTATTCTATTAAGTGATTATGAAACAAAAACTACATCTGTTTTTGCTGTCACTAATGTGAGTTATAATACCATCACTTTGGGAAATGCTTTACTTTTTTCAAAAAAGAATTTGGTCTAATTAAGCAAAACTAACCTTGTCTTACCCAATACTTTGTTTATATTCCTATTTACCACAGTCTTATGCATACCGTAATCTGCATTTTGCTATGTGTGAACAAATCCATTCATACCTAAATTACGTAGATTATGGACTCAAACTTGGGGCATCCCCTCCCCCCATCTTTTTGTTGACGTACAATGCTTTATATGCTCTCGTCCCTAGCTTCTTACTAACCACCTATTAATTTCGAAATTAAATTGTTCACTGGGCTCTCGTTCTCCACAAGAATTAGGCACCTGAGGTGGGTCCAGCTGGTATTTTATTCAGTGTTTAAGATCATGCTGTTATAATGATTACATATTTAATCACTGTGGCTTCCTTTTCAGAAACAAAGATTATTATAGCTTTCATTATATGGAACTAAAATTCACTTCAATATGCTCTCTCACTTCCAGAGCCGTATTTTAATTGGAAAGGGAATGCTGGCTTCCTTGAGGACTGACTTAAAGCTACACATGCTACACATTTTAACTATAGTATTTTCATTGAATTTAGAAAAAATAATAATAAAGATGAGTGCAAAGTCTTCTAAGTGGGCAAAACCTTCAGTGAAGGAAGAAAAAAATGTTTCTTGATAAGACTGCATGAAATATTTCAGGCTGGTTCCATACTGATTTTTTGAAGGAGCTGGAAACAATATATGACTCTTTTGTGGAAGGCTAAATGTGCTATTTGTGCCTACTGAAGAGTTAAGTCCCATTGAGTTCACTGGGGCTTACTTACAGTCAGGTAACTGGCTACAGGAATGCAATCTTAAATGTTGAGACTTACTGAACAGAGACAATTACCGTATTTTTCTGTGTATTAGACTAGGTTTTTTCCCTAAAAAATGATGTCAAAAATTAGGGGGCGTCTTATACATGGATAGTGCCTCACCCCATTTTCTTAAATCTGAGTCCCCCAAAATAGGGGGCGTCTTATACATGGGAGTGACTTATAGATAGAAAAATACGGTAAGTTGCAATTCAGATTTCTGAGCATCACTTCACTAGTGAAAAAGGTTTCGGGTAGCTTCCTAGAAAGGATTAGAAGCGGACAAAAGATTTTGCAACTAATATTCCTTAGGGAGCTTGTATCTTTTTATATCTATCTATATTCAGATTCAAAGAGGATAGCTGTTAAGAGGTGCAAGCTCTTTGAGTAAAAAGCTCCTCTGCTTGGCATCATGTGGGGATGAGTAGGAGTTCCTGGCCTGTTATCATGTTGGCTCAGCTGACAAATTGTGTGTGTTCTGCCTAGTCTGTGCTTTGTTTTAAGTCCTCTATCTTGATAAAATATAGATTGGTGAGTGGGAGCTGTTAAATTAATAGGTTGATGAGTGGGAGCTGTTAAATTAATTTGGTCACATTTAGGAGGTAGGGTGTAGTAATTTACCTCTTCTACCTTAAAAGTGTCTAATAATCTCAAGATTTGCCTTCAGGACTGAGAGACTCCCTAGCAAGGCAAGGTGCACTTTTGAGGTCAACTTGTATCAGCCTGTCCAGTGTTGTGGGACTCTTGCAAAAGTTAATCAGGGAGGCCTTCCTGCTCATCTAAGAAAGTGGGGTTTAAGGGGAGGGGCAGATAAACAATACCACCCCCTCCCTTAGCAGGGTTGGCTCACCACAGTTATACATTTTTAAGCATCTTGCACTGTCATCACCACTCTCTTCACCACTTCCTACACTAGCCGCACCTCACTGAATATCTTTCATTAAATAAACCCAACCCACTTTCAATCAAATTTCTGTCTTATCTCCTTATTTCCCTGTCATAGTGGCAATCCCCTTTCCTATTGCTCTCACAACAAACCAGAAAAAGTTTGTTTGGTTTCAACAATTTATAGAGTCATTTTTTGGTTAACGTGAAAATGAGTTGACTTCAGCTGTCTAATACTACCTGCACATTTTAAAGAATAATTTTATATGAGGGAACAAAGCATGAAATGTATTCTATAGATATACCAAATTACTTGGAATGATGTAATATTTTCTTGAAAACTCAATAAATTGTTTTAAAACATTTTTTATTTTATTTTTTAAAAAAATCAAGTGGAAGTTAAACACGAAATTCTTTATCAGTTCAGCACAATTAGTTTTATATTCAAGCTTAGCTAATTGCAATACTTAAAGAAAACTTGTATGGGGTTGAGAAATGCAAGTGCATGTCAAAAAAGCTGGTAGTGATAATAATTACAGTTTAAAAATATCTTTGATTTAAGATTCGGAAAAATATTTTCTGTACTGTATCGTTATATCTTGGCTTCTTAAGTTCCTAATTACCACAACAAAAATTACTGCTCATTCCCTGACTACTAATCAGATGCTTATTAGTGTTTTTGGTTGTGGGGGAGGAGGTTGTTGGTGCTTTTTATATTATTTTTTGTATCTTTATTTTCCATCTTATTATGATTTATGTGGAAATTGTTCAGTTTGGTTGTGTATTTTCTGATGTTCTATTTATTCCTTATGACTACGGTTGTAATTGTTTTCATCTTGCAAGCCTTTACCCGGTTCCAGAGTGTCCCACCACAATCCTATGGAACCCTTGATCCAACCTCATAGAATACATTTATTACAGCATTTTAACTAATATTACAGAAGAATTTTCTCTATCAAGGTTAAATTCTTTCAAAAGTAACTCGATTTTAAGATTCACCAAAGAGAGAAAAATGATTAATCAAGTTATTGTGTGCAGGTTCCATTTACTTTAACACCACGGCTCACACCCTTTTATAATACATATTTATCAGTTTTTGATGATGCAGAACAACATTTTCTTGTAGATTAATTATATGATTAAAACAGAGATGACTTTGCTGCTGCCAAGATAATGCGGCATACGAATGAAAAGCTATAGAGAGAGATACAGTTATAATAGCAACAACAATAACATGAGAACCAGAGATGCAAGACACAGATTAGGTCATGCACTAGTCAGACACAATGTATGACTTCAATGTTTAAATAAAAAAAGAAAATATCACAAAGAGATATTACAGTTTTTGTAATTATTTGAAATGGATGAAGACTGCTTCAAACTGAACATGGTCAAAGGCATCAAAGATCAACACATTCCTTTAATGTGAAAATCTGAAAGATCGTCACAGAAATATTCTTTGGAACTAGAATAGTGTTTTGTTTCGGGCAAAGTAGCAATTTTACCCAGTTTTAGAAATCTAAATCTCGTCAGGGCCAGGATCTAGGTACAGCAATGAAAAATGGGAAGTACTACTGGCTGCATCATACATAGGCCTAGGTACAGTTAGCCCACTGCAAACTTGAAAAGTTTCCCCCTCGTATAAAGTTTAATTTTATTACTCAGCAGTCTTCAAACTTCTCAGGGCCATGTTCGGTCACAACTTACAACATGGGGACCACTGTGATTTGCCACTTCTCTTTATCTTTTTTTATTCTCCCTTCTCCCCTTTAAAACTATTGGTGTAACTGGTACAGTAGTTACACCTGGTGTCAACCACTTGTAGACTACAACCCATTAACTGAAGATCAATGTTTTACATTACATTTGTGTGTGTGTACACACACCATTTACCTATGTTTCTAGAACAGAGGAAGGAGCATCTCGGACCCTCCAAGTGTTTCGATTTTCCAGGGACAGTCCCAGATTTGAAGAAGAAGAAGAAGAAGAAGAAGAGGAGGAGGAGGAGGAGGAAGAGGAGGAGGAGGAAGAGTTTGGATTTGATATCCCGCCTTATCACTACCCTAAGGAGTCTCAAAGCGGCTAACAATCTCATTTCCCTTCCTCCTCCACAACAAACACTCTGTGAGGTGAGTGGGGCTGAGAGACTTCAGAGAAGTGTGACTAGCCCAAGCAGCTGCATGTGGAGGAGCGGAGATGCAAACCCGGTTCACCAGATTAGGAGTCCACTGCTCTTAACCACTACACCACACTGGCTCATCCCAGTTTCAAATTTAATCCTGGAATGCCCTGTTTTTCCTTAGGATGCCCCTAATTTCATTGGAGAAATGTTAGAGGGTATGGCATCTGAGTCTGAAGGCTTGACCACACCCATGCCTGGTCAGGGGATTTGTTGAACCCGAAAGGTTTTGCTTTGCTTTGTTATTCCAGCTCATTACTCCTTTTGAGAATCCTACCTTGGCCTCAGTTCATGTGGAGTTTATGGGTTGTAGTTCAATGACAGAAAGGATGCTTTGCCAGCAAAACCCTAGTCTGTTAGAGACTCTGGAAAGTCAGTACTGGGCTAGGCAAGCCAATGGTCTTACAAGGTATAAGGCAGCCTCATACACTCCTGTGAAGAACATCTGCTGCTCAAGTACACTTGTTTCACATATGAATGCAACATGCAGCTTAAATTATATTTAATGCTTTGAGGCTTATATGATTAGATATTGATGCTACTACCTCTAAACCTTTTCTGGGGGTTCCCCTAACCCTCCAGGAGCAGATTTGAGGAGGATGCAGGGAGGGGAAACAGAGAGGAAGTTCCACTGCATAAATGGAATTCCTTGCTCTAACAGAATAGCTTGGTTGGATACTGCCCTTAGTCAATATTTCTACATTCAGTTAGAATTAATCCTTTAGATTTACATGTGGAAGTATGCATAGTTTCCATTTTTCTAAGTGCAGCATGACAGTTTTGCCCACATTATAAGCACCTAGTAGATAAGTAAATATCTGTGGAGGATATTGTAATATATGGGGTGGTTGTGAGTGGTGGATGATGGCTAGATTCACAAAATGGTTACATTGTGTATCAGAACAAAATTAAGGAAAAATAAAGCCCCAACTTCAAGGCTTTATGAATCTGAAGCTCTGTTTGTAGTTTATTTCTTGTTCTTTCTCGAAATTTCCCTTTGGCAACTAAGTTGAAAAGAATAAGAAATTATAGCAAATGCCTTTGGACCTCTCTTCATCACTCCCCACTTCCTAATAAAAATGCGGCAAGAAATCTTTTCTCTGGATATTGTGTTACTGTTCACACTCCATAATGTAGAAAGTGTCACCTCTCAGTATAGTCATTGCAATATGAAGGAAAAAGCACAAAACTTAGCTAATATTGTTATTCAGAGTAAGGAGGGAATGTGTGGACCCATACAGAAGCCTTAGCAATAGTTCTGTAGTTTGAACCTATGTATTACAGCCTTTATATTTACGGTTGTGCCAATCCAACTAAACTTAACTGTGACTGAATTCCCACTAAAACCACTAGAATTAGAAGTTAGTCTAAACTCCCTTTTCTCCATTGCTTTCAGTGGGACTTCAGTGGGACTAACTTTTGCTGGATCAGGGCCATTGTGTTTGTTCCCAGATTTCTGCTGGTCAGAAAAGAAAGTCCATCCATCGTCGACTTCAGACATTTGTAAATTATTTGGTGGATGGGAAAGGGGAGGGAAGAGAGTTGTATAATTGAATTAGTGTTCAAATGAAGCTATTCATTACCTTTAGCTCTTAGTAGTGGTAAATGTCTATTCTAGGACTTTGCATAGACAGAAAACTAAGTACAGGCCTGCAAACTTCTAGAATTTCCATTTCATTTCTTGCTTCATTAATTTCATTAACTTACAAATTGATGAATTCATAGAATTAAAAAGCCATTTACTTTTAATATTTCTTAAAATCACTTTTGCCAAGTATTCAAACCTTTTAATCTGTACTTTTAAATTCCAGCTGTAATTGTTTTCATCAGAGGCATAATTGAACTTCTATGAATTGCATATCAATGTAGCTTGGTTCCCAAAAGCCAGACACAAAAGGCACTCTTTCGTCAACAGCAAAGGATAATAGTTTCTAAAATGGATGGCACATTGTTTGTCTTGCAAGATCAGTGATTTGCTGTAGTTTTAACATGCTAGCAGGAGAAGGAATGGGAGTAAGCAATGATTTATTAGTGAGTAATCAAAAAGACTGTATGGAATTTTTTTTCTCATATAAAAGACAGTATGAGGGTCATGTTCACTTGTTTCCTCTTACTTACTGTTTTTCCCCTTTCAAAGGAACAGTGATCAACTCAATGTGGAAATACACATGAGACCGAGGGTACTTTCCCCCCACCCTGTGCACAACACTCAACAACACACCCTCATTCCTCATACTGATTTAGGAAACTTTCTGATGGTAACAGCTGTTCAGCAGTGGAACAGACTCCCTCAGGTGGTGGAGGACTCTCTTTCATTGGTGGTTTTCCAAGTTGAAATTGGATGGCCACCAGTTTTGCATGCTTGAGATTTCTAGGGGTTGGACTAGGTGACGATCAGGGTCCAACTCTACAAGTCTATGATTCTACGTTTAATCCCCAGCATCTCAATGTAGGATTGAGAATGCCTCCTGTCTGAAATGCTAGAGGGCTGCTGACAGTCTACTCTGACAATACTGAACTAGATGGACCAATGGTCTGACTTGCTGTAAGACAACCTCCTATGTTCCTATACTCTCTATTGACTACCACAATAGGCAGGAGACTACTAATAATTCAGCAGGCATTTCTTCCTATATATTTCCAGAATATCTATAAATATGGTGTGATAACAGCTGAAACTGCTGGAAATGAGTCTAAAGCATACTGCACTCATCAGTCATATTGTAAGTCAATTAGCCACTCAGCACAATGGGATATTCTTGAAATAGGAACCATGTACATGGCAGTAAAACTGCATCTGGTGCTGTTTCATTGTGATTTCATTAGCATAACAATGAGCCATATAAAAATACAAATTAGAAACCTCCAATTCCACTTAAGGAATCTCTTCCAAACCTTAACAAAAGTACATATTGACAATGGCAATGATCTGACTCAATTTCAGTGGAAAAATTCCAGGGACAGCTGGATCTCTTATGATTGGGGGTGAAAAAGAAATGAGTACTGAAGATTCATGAAGCAGTGATGATACTGGAAAGCAGATTGTAAGACAATGCAATTTACCGTTAGGCTGGCTTACAGGCCAGTCCTATGAAATCCAGTACTGGAACAGCAACTCAGAAAAGTGTTTATCAGGTTGTCAGGGTACCAGTATCAACAAAATGCTGTACCTGATCCCCTGCCCATTCTGGCCCATTAGAGCCACTGAGGTAGGAATGTTCCTGCACCGTACTCAGAAGAGACCAATAAGGCAAGGACATAATTCCACATAGTTCATACCTAATCATGGAACTGTTGGGAAACTGTGTACGTGCAGCTACTCACACAGAGTCTATTAAGGTTTGGCAGACAGCCAGAAGGCAATCTGAAGGAGTAAGTCTGCCTGGTGATAACAGAGGCATGGATACAGCTCCCTGATTGGTCAAGCTCTCTCAAGGGAGTGATAATTAATGTCCTACTAACTGGAATGTGTTAGTTCAGTGTTCAGAGGTTTAGAGTTCTGTGTATCAGTGTAGGAGTTGTGAGTCATGTCAGAGAGAGTTAGCAAAAGATCCGTGTTCTGTTCCTGTAAATAGTCCACTGTCCACCTAACTACAAGTTCCTAGTTCCTGCTTCGTCTATCCTGTCTGCAGTCAAGTCGCCAATTGCTTCCGTGGATTCTGCTTGTACTCTGCTAGGTCTGGCTAAGGTCCTGCAACTAGTCAGAAAGTTGCAAAACACCAAATAGGTTTTACCAATAATTCAGTGCTGCAAGATGAAGTGGTGGGATCCAGAAGTGGATATTTTACAATGCAGGGAAATGATTTCCAACAAGTGCTACCAACTTAATGGTTTCAGTCAGTGTTTTTTTTTCTGGGGGAACTCAGGGGTATGCATACCCATAAACATTTTGTGAATCTAAGTTTGGGGCAGTATTTCAATATGAGTAGGAAAATGAGAGTACCCCTAAACATTTTTTAAAGAAAAAAAAGGACTGGTTTCAGTTACCCCATTCCTGAGGGGTTAGAAAGGGGCAACAACTCAGGAAGTGTGAAATCATGGGCACAATTCCCCCAACAGATACAACTTGTTTCATTCATGTACCTAATAATGTAATTATTGGCCCAAGAAAGGTGGGGGTTTTGGGAGGCGGGGCTGCCACACACTAAATACCTCAATACAGTAGTTGCTCATAAAACCAGCCAGTTTGGAAATGTCACAACTTTTGCAAGATTATTAGAGAGCCAAACTTTCTGCAGCTTTGTGACATGCATTTAAAAATAAAATAAAATAAACATTTACACCCACTCTTGGGCTGCAATATTTGGCCAGTGGGTATGGTAATCTAGGGAGCAATATGGAAACAATGTTCTGACACTCATTTCATTGATTGTCTCTTACAACAGATCAAAATGTTTGCTAGCAGATGCATGCTCAAGTGTTTTATGCTGGCAAAGCTGCAAAAAATAACTGTGTATGAATCAAACCACATATTTCTTGCTGTTTAAAAGAACACATAATGTGCTGTGGTTTAAGAACAAGCTGTTATTTTTTTGTCTCTGAAAAATATGTGACTTTAACTAATGTGCTGCAAAATCCATGCACACCAGGAGACTAAAGGATGAATTTTTAGACTTAAGTAAAATGACCTGTTCTCTTGGCTGCAATACAAATGCTTAGGATTACATTTTCAGTGTGTATGTCCAGGGATTTCTCTAAAGGAAAGTAGCCAAAGATTTAAGTGCTAAAATTACGGTCTTGAAGGGAAAAAAATGAAGGAGCTTGTAAATGGAAACAATGATGATACATTAACTTTGTGGTTTCTACAGAGTTACTATTTTCTGTCTTTGCAACAGGGACAACATGTAATAAGGCCATCCCTGGGATAGTAAAGGAAGTGTTTGCACCGCAAGTTCTTCTGTTGGGTACACAAGAGGTTCCATTTATCTAGTTGTATCAGCCTTAATTAGGATTAGAAAGTCCCACAACCTTCCCAATCCATGCTTTCTTCAAGTGATGCTATCCCTGTGTTTTAGACCACCAAAACTGTAGTTTTTATCCTCCTCCCTCACAAAACAGATTTTGTGTCCAGCTTCTGAATGAAAAAAGGTGAGGTGCAGTAATGGTTGCATGTATGAATTTTTCATATATGATTTTATCAGTTATTAGAGACTGTCACTAAAATAGTTCATCGGAGAGGCTATGCATAAGGAAAACTTATGAGTTGGATTTTATATATTTTTATATGTGCATTTTTAAAGATGCATCACAACGTTAGTGGCAATCTCCCAATTGTTCACATATGTATAGACCCCAGGTGTGCTAGTTATTTTGGATCTAGAACTGCAACTTCTCCCAGTACTTCTCTCCCCCCCCCACATATTTATAAAATCACAACAACAAACACACCTGGGTTCCATACATGTGTACAATTTAGAATACAATGAGGTTTCCTAACATATAAACACTTGAAAATGTACAAGCAGTACACTCTGAATGCTTGGAAATTAAAGTCTTTCTGTATGGAGCAAAAGTGGTTGCAATGATTTGGGGTCTAGAAAATCACAGAATGAGGGCTCTGCATCGTTAATGGTCTTGCTAGGTATTCCATTTAAGATTGGCCTTTAATATAAATGAATAAAATGTACAATCTGTTATTTCCTTAATTTCTGTGTTTACTGACTCGTTGTTGTTGTTGTTGTTGTTGTTGTTGTTAAGGCTATTTCTTTTCGTACCCATTTATTTCCTTACAGAATTGCTTTGATTATGAATAAATTTCAGATTTATCTCTCCAATGGCCCAGAGGGAAAGATGATATATCTATCAGAGTCTCCTGTACAATTTTGACTGTTCTCTATTTCCTCAGTGTCTTGCATCCAGGCATAAGTGCCCATTCTTGTTTTGCTGATCAAAATATGCCCACAACAGTATCAAACAGAAAGCTGCAACCCTTCACTTCTCCATTCTTTCTTTAAATAAAAGGCCCCTGTTCCCAAATTTCCAGAATGATGCCTCCTTCTCAGTCACCTCTTTATTTCTGCAAATAAAAATCCAAATACAATTCTGAACATAAGAAGACAACTGGATGCCTAGGGGAAGCCTATAAGCAGGACCTGGGGAAAAACAGCATTCTCCCTTCTTGCCATTCCCAGCAGCTGGTATACAGAGGCATACTGCCTCTGACAATCATTGGTAGTCATTGATAGCCTTAGACTGCATGAATTTGTCTAATCCTCTTTTAAAGCCATTTATATTGGCAGCCATCATTACTTCTGTGTGAGTGAGTTCCATAGTTGGACTAAGCACTGTGTGAAAAGCGTACTCTCTTTGGTCTGTCCTGAATGTTCTAACATTTGGGTACATTGATTGGGCCAAGGTTCTAGTATTATGAGAGTGGAGGGAGAAGCTCCTTTCTATCCACACCATGCATAATCTTAAGCATCTCTGTCATGCCCCCCCCCCCCAGTCATAGGATTTGGTAATTCTCTATAGACATTGTTGCTACTGCTCTCTATACAACTACCAACAAGAATTGGTTAGGCAATTGTGATTATGTCTGTTTTCTCAACATGAATCAATTATGCAAACCTCATCCTGAGAAATATACATAATTGTCCCAGTACAAATTACTGGTACCTTATTCCTCTCAAACATAGCATCAACCTCAATCTCATGAAAAGTGATCTCCTAATACTGCCCTTCTTTCCCAAAAGTTTCACTCATGCATGGCTTACTTTCTATCTCATATGGAGAGGCATACATGCCCAGGGCGATGATGATGTATATTTTTAGTAAAACATCTCCTTTTAGAACACCTGTGAAAAACAGCCAAGGAGGTGTTTTTGGCTGACTTGGCGTGCAAGAAGTGTTATGCTAAAAAGAGATGCATCTGTCTTCTCTTATATGAACACATCTTTGTGTGCTAGAAAGCACCATACAGGAAAATAAGCAAATATTCATGCAACACCCCCCCCCCCTCCAAAAGCTGTGTTGGGAGAAAAATAAAACAGTGGCTTAAATGTAATACAGTCACCTACACCTGTATTTAGTTAGCCTGTTTTATCAGCTCTCTGTTAATGTCACAGTCAAAACCCCTGAGGTTTCCTCAATTCAGGGGTATGGAACCCCCAGGCCAAAGGCAATGACTAGATCTCTCTCTATGCCACCAGGGACTCTTCCTGGGCCTCAACCCTCATCAGCCTTCCTCAGGTGCTTTTGCATGGCTGGAATGCATCACTGAAGTATGGTCATGCTTCTTCCTTGCCTGTATAAAATATGGAAAATGTGTATGTGGTGTGTATGTGTGAAGAAACCCTTGAATTTTGACTGACTGGAATGTACAAAGGTAAGAATCACACCTGTTGCATCACCAAATTTTGCTTTTGGTACCCAGGACCACAGGTGTGCTAACCCCAGAAAGTTTCCATTAAGGGAGTGTGGCTCTTGATCTAAAAAACAGCCCCCCCCCCGCTCCAGATCATGTGTTATTATTGGCAAAACCTATTTGGTGTTTCGCAACTTTCTGACTAGTTGCAGGACCTTGGCCAGACCTAGCAGAGTACACGCAGAATCCACGGAAGCAATTGGCGACTTGGCTGCAGACAGGATAGACGAATCAGGAACCAGGAACTTGTAGTTAGGTGTTTATTATATACAGTGGACTATTTACAGGAACAGAACACGGATCTTATGCTAGCTCTCTCTGACACGACTCTCAACTCCTACACTGATACACAGAACTCTGAACACTGAACTCCTGAACTAACACATTCCAGTTAGTAGGCCATTAATTATCACTCCCTTGAAAGAGCTTGACCAATCAGGAAGCTGTCTTCATGTCTCTGTTATCTCCAGGCAGACTTACTCCTTCAGATTGCCTTCTGGCTGTCTGCCAAACCTTAATTGACTCTGTGTGAGTAGCTGCATGCACACAGTTTCCCAACAGTTATAACCTTAAGGATTTATGTACATCTTGGATAACATTCTACCTGATGCTTCAGGTGAATGCATTTTCTTAAATATCGTATCTTAGAATCTTGTAATTCTAGATCCAAAATTCTCCACCAATTCTTAGCATTTGCTGTGCTGAGCCTAGTCAACTGAAAAGAAATCTGGTAGCACAAAAATCTTCTTGAATGATAGTCAGTCAGTGGGTATAACTAACTCAGATCTATAACTCATTGACTCAAGCCTAGATCATTGCAGCACATTATATGTAGGGCTGCCTCTGAAGATACCGTATTTTTTGCACCATAACACTCACTTTTTTCCTCCTAGAAAGTAAGGGGAAATGTCTGTGCGTGTTATAGAGGGAATGCCTATGGGTGGCATGCCTACGGATTTTCCTCCTCTAAAAACTACGTGCGTGTTATGGTTGGGTGTGTGTTATAGAGCAAAAAATACGGTACTTCATGAACATTAGCTGGTTGGTGCAGAATTTAATGGCCAGATTGCTCACTGAGGCAAGACAGCATATTACACCAGTTCTGGCTCGACTGCTTTGCCTCCCAATTAGTTTCCAGGCCCAATTCAAAGTGCTGGTTTTAACCTATTAATACTTAAACGGCTCAGAACTGCAATACCTCAAGGTCTGCCTCTCCCCATATGAACCAGCTTGGACCCTGCAACCATCATCTGTGGACCTTCTTTGTCTGCCTCCTCCAGAAGAGGTCCAAAGGGTGGCAACATGAGAATGTGTTTGTTGCCTTCATTAAATACGTTTAGACACCAGGTGAAAACATTTCTATAACTAGGCCTTTGGCTGATTAACATCCTATGGCAGTGGTAGCCCAACTTGGCCCTTCAGCTGTTTTTGGACTACAATTCCCGTCATCCCTGACCTGTTAGCTAGGGATGATGGGAGTTGTGCTCCAAAAACAGCCGGAGGGCCAAGTCTGGCCACCACTGTCCTATGGCATTTTAAATGTGTTTGTGGGAGGGGGGTTGTTCATTTATTTCTGTTTTATTATGTATTTTGTGATGGTCGAATGAAGAATGGTATACAAATCTAATAAATAAAAATAATATCCAAATCAGGGAGAAATCCAATGGAATAGTATAATCAATAGAATAGTATAATCTATCAGTATGAACAATCACAGTCCGACTTTAGGGCTATAATATCCAACCTGTAATAAGAGGAGGAATTTGGATTTGATATCCTGCTTTATCACTACCCTGCTTGTTTCCTGCTTGGCAGGGGGTTGGACTCGATGGCCCTTGTGGTCTCTTCCAACTCTATGATTCTATGATTCTACCCTAAGGAGTCTCAAAGCGGCTAACAATCTCCTCTCCCTTCCTCCCCCACAACAAACACTCTGTGAGGTGAGTGGGGCTGAGAGACGTCAGAGAAGTGTGACTAGCCCAAGGTCACCCAGCAGCTGCATGTGGATGAGCGGGGAATCAAACCCAGTTCACCAGATTACAAGTCCACTGCTCTTAACCACTACACCACACGGGCTCTCATAACGTTGTATTATTCCCTAAACAAGTTTCCCCGGCTTTTGCCCTAGAACAACAAGCTTTGTAGTTATGATGAAGTGTCACACCATATGGCAGCTGCATGGAGCAGAAAGAAAGGTTGAGTGGGTTGAATACAGCTCACATAGATTTTTTTTTTGCGAAGGCAATGCTTGGAAGGACAGCTTGGAAGGCAATGTGAATGTTCCGTTCAGTTCTGCCTCAACCTGAAAGCACTGAAAGCAACAGACAAAGCCTGACAAAAAGCACCCAAAGAAGCTCAGAAAATATCAGGAATGTCCTTCAGTGAAGTTTAATTATAGGCCTCCTTTGTTTCTGCATTTGTTCAACAACTCTTCTCTGACAAGCATACAGGACTATTTGGGAGGTTAATTATTCCTGGGTATTTTTTAAGGCATGGAAGGTATTGCCCTTTGTTGCATGATATGGTAGGTGAACCAAGACAACTAGCAAAGCAAATAATAGCATGTGAACCGGTGGATACAATTTAAATCACAGAAAGAACCATGCCAGGTGTCTCAGTACCTTGCCATGACAATCAAACGCCTAGTAAATTAAATTAACTTTGTGTGATGGGGAAAAGTTGCAAATATCTCCTTGAGTTCTTCCTGTGAATTCTAAATGAGCATTGCTCTGAGGAAAAATAAAACCCACACTTACCTCCCTCACATCAAGTATCTTCTTAGATCTCCTGGCCCTGGGGAGAGGGCTTCTAAAGAAAAAGACGAAAGCAATATTTTACAGTAATAAGAACAGGCAAGCATTTCACAAAAGAAAATAATACACGTAGGAACCCTTCACCTCGGTAAGACAATGGGCATGCATGCTGCAGCCGTCTGGATTCCTTGAATTAGTATGATCTACGTTACATTGATTCTGAGGAGGTCAATAAACAATATGTGGCATGACCCGCATTTATAATTAACGAGCAGGTCAAAACTAATGCTTTGATTTCAGGGCGGTCACAACTAATGCAGTGCATGCTCATGATTATTCTGAAACTAGGAACTTAGATTTGTGTGCTATCCAGCAATCTGTGATGCCAAATGCTCTTAATGCTTGCAAGATCTTCCCACTCCCAAATTTAAATTTTATTAAGCCATGTATGCTTTAAAGAACACTTTTAGCAGAGCTTTCTGGGGGTCTATAAGCATTTCCTGCTATTGGAAATCCTACCCCAAAGCAAATCCTTTATTTATGCATTTTAGCTTCTGCGTTCTGCATTTGTTTCCTTGCATAAAGTATTTAGGTACTTTTCAAAATGTGAGTTATTCAGAGAATAGAGCAAGCAGAGACCAGGACTGCTTCAAAACCTATGTTAAAGTAATACTTCCTAAATAACATTTGTGAAATTGTGACAGCTGAAAACTATGTCACCATGCAAGTGACTCTATATCAGAGGAGGAGAATCTGGGGATCTCCAGGTGTTGGACTTTAGCTCCCATCAGCCCTAGGCAGTGTGACCAATGGGGAGGGGAGTCCCTATCCCTGGGTTAACTAAAGTACTAAAGTACTAACTAAACTACACATGGGGATATTTAACTAAATATGAAAAGTCTCTGGTACATTGGTTAAAAGGTTTGAGAAGTTTCAAGTTCCTCCCATATTACCACCTAATGGTCTGGACTGAGCAAGAAGAATGCCAACTGTTAAGAGATGGTGGGCAGTGAGGCATCCATCTATTTTAATCTGCAACTCGTCCCATGCCATGCCATAGGTCTAGGTAACTCTGCACACTCTATTTTCTATTGGCAGTTTGCTATTAAGCCAAGAAAACAGGGCCAAGCACTGTGTTTCTCCCCTATGCCATCTCCCATTCCTGCTAACGTCCAGAGATTGCAGAGTAGATAAAGTAGGAGCTCTCTAACCAATCTAAAAACAATTTTCAATGAGTAAAACATTGTTCTGCAATTGTTAGGTCACTTGACCCAGGGTAGCCCCCACTGAATACTACAGAAGTATACTACAATAAAAGGTTTAGGGAGGAGGAGGATTACTCAATTCTACTGCAGTTAAGATTTCTCTTATCCAAAGAAAATAAATGATTATCCAAGGCCTCCTAGCACATGGATTTACAATATTCTTTTCACGTGAAGTCTTAAAATAGAAGTAACAGAATGCAGGTGTATTTTTTAAGGAGGCGACTCCATCCTTTCTATCTATAAATTATATTTATTAGGAAATGGTTCTTACCATATTATTTGCCACCCATTTGTCTTCATTGCCCTCATTAAAGGTGAGCTCAGGCCTTAATTTCTTTTCTGTGAAAAAAGAAATCATGAAATTGAACAGATAAACCTCAGAAGTGTTACCAGGGGTGAGAAACGACAAGAGAAAAATTAGATAATTAGAAAGACCTCTATAAAACTGCAAATTCATCAGCCATTTTGAACTGTATATAGATTTACTGGAAAGGGAAATGGTTGCAATAGGAAATACTTACCTGGAAGAATCCAGAGCTTTAACAAAGATAATGGCAAAGTTACTGAAACTGCAGGTTTTACTAAAAGGTAGGAGCTGAATCTAAATTCTCATCTACCTCCATGACACATCAGTGAGATAATGGCTGAATGATAATAAAGGCGTTTTAATAGCACACACTTCTTTTTCCATTGATCTAGAGTACTGTGGCCTATGAAACATCCTTCTGGTACAGCAGAATCCTATACATCTTTACTCAGAATAAGTTCCATTCTGAGGGTTGTATTTAGGATTTGGTTCTAAGGACAGAATACTAGGATCAGGTTCTGTCAGCCGATGAGATAAAAGATTTGATGGATGTCCCACTGATAGAATTCCAGAAGAACTGATCCCCTGACAGAACACTCCGTTAAAACAGGATAGAGTTGTGTCATGCTCTCTCTGATAGCACAACTTTACACTGGCCCTGGTCCAAGTAATTTCCTTTGCTTTCCTTCAACTGCCCACATTGTCACTAGAGAGCATGGAACACGGTGTATGTTGAGATCTAGTCACAGTACAGCACCACCACTATATAAACCCCACACAAGAAGACCAATACTAAGTTGATGGGGGTTTGCAGCATACATCTATAGCTCTCTGTCCCTATGCCATGCAAACTTAGAGCTCAGGATGAGGAATTCTAGTAATGATAAACAAGGCAAAAGGGTACTTTGCACAGAAAAGAGTACTTTGTACAAACAGCCTGTATTCAGGACACTCCTAAGAATTTGGCCACATTTCTAACACTCATCTACTTAGAACACCAATAGATACCATGCCTTCTGTCATATACATGAACAGAAACCTCCATGACATTCCAACCACTTTGGGAGCATGCTGTGGGTTTATCTGTCATTTTCATTCAATGCTTGTATTTTTTGTGCTCTCCCCATCCCATCTGTACTTATAGGATATGGTTTTCTCCTTCCTCCATAGGACATGGCGGTCATTCTTCTTCCATTGTTAGGAGGAGTCTCTTCCTCTTCCCTTACATAATTGCTAAATAGAAGCGGTAGGGAATCTTCCTCCAACTCCTGGCAGCCCCAGCCCCCATGGCTGTTGATCAGGGATAATGGGATATGTAGTCCAACAACACAGGCATGATACCACATTGGCTACCCCTGTAAATTATATATAGGGGGGGGGAGGGAGAGTAGTATACTTGCTGTTGTGTAAAGAGGTAACTGATATTGAATAATGCAAAGTAAGTCCCTCCTTGCCAGTAATTTGCAGCTATTTCCCCCATCTGATCTAGATTACTGGACACATTGGATGGTATTGGATTTCTTCTGGGTTGCTCTGGGTGGTCAAGACAAGCAGGTGTTTCTCACTGACATGGTATCTAGAAATGCAGTTACCAAAAAATAAGCACATGGAACCAATTCAACTCATGCCTGCCTGAATGGAGGAAAGTTTTTGCCAATCCATCTTGACTGTAAATTCTTTAGCAGTTCTCTGCTAAATGTTAGTTTTGTGAGATTCAACAATCCCTCTTGGCTTCTCCTCAGTTTTTCTTAGGCAGTATCTCTCCCAAGTGAAGATGGTGATAAATTATCTAAACATTTTAGTAACAGACTCAAATACTTCAAAAGATAAAAAAAAGTTTAAAGTTACCCAGAGTGCCTTTGCTGAGGGGCTATGTACTCTGGATGGCATTGAAAAGGAATTGGGCTTCATTCCCCCTGGCCAAAAAACAGCAGGTTGAGGGATTTAAGTTTATTTATATTATTAAAAATCTCCTTTATAGCATTGTAAATTTAACCTGAAAGTTACACATGTGGAATCACTTTTCATTGCTGTAATTTGGAGCTCCACTGAATCATGTCAACTTGCCTCAGAGGTGAAATAGCCCCAATGTTTTTCACCTGGTCTAATTTATAAGAACAGCACAGCAGCGTCAATAAGCCCACACCATCAAGAATTCTTTTCTATAGGGAATGTGTATAAGATCACATTCTGAATAATCTGTGATTTACTCATCCTCTGCCAGAGTAATCTGAGGCTGGAGTTGCTTTCAGATGCCCTATTTCCCCAAATGTGTGGATCTATCTAGTTGATATGCATTATGGGGTTGTGTCATCAGAAGAGACTGAATACATGGTGTGTCTGGAACTGGTCCTTCTCTTGAAAACACCTACTTATTGGACTTGGACCACAGCAGCAGTGGCATTAAAAAGGGAAGAAGAGATTCCCCCCCCCCCACACCACTCATCCCTTCCTCTTTAGTGTGCAAAAAGAGCTGGTAGTCACCAAGAGTTGCATATTTTCCAAAGGCTACTGCAGTGGGAGTTTATTTTTTGGGGGGGTGCATTTGTGGATGGGGGCAAATAAACTCAGCAATTCCATGAGGAAGGCAAACCTCATCCATCTCTTGTCTTAATATTCATGCTACATCTTGGTTGAACTACATCTGACTGAAGATTCATTGACTAGAGATGTCTTGTGCATAATGTCTATGAATCTGGGGGGGGGAATGTTCAGCTTTTGGCACTGAAATTCACACAGGGGGTGAGGGCATTATTATGATTTACTGTGATTCATCATCACATACGCTCCAACATTTTTTCCGATGAAAATAGGGACGTCCTATTTCATAATAATAATTTTTATTATTTATACCCTGCCCATCTGACTGGGTTACCCCAGCCGCTCTGGGTGGCTTCCGACATATATAGAAACATAATAAAACATTAAAAACTCTTCCCTATACAGGGCTGCCTTTAGATGTCTTCCAAAGGTTGGCAGGTGGCGCTGTGGGTTAAACCACTGTGTAACTTGGGCTTGCCAATCGAAAGGTTGGCGGTTCGAATCCCCACAACGGGGTGAGTTCCCGTTGTTCGGTCCCTGCTCCTGCCAACCTAGCAGTTCGATAGCACGCAATGCAAGTAGATAAATATTATTACATTATTTTAATATTTTTTGGAAGCCGCCCAGAGTGGCTGGGGAGGCCCAGCCAGATGGGCGGGGTATAAATAATAAATTATTAGAATTAGAATTATTATAAATAGCCACCACTCCGGTGGGAAGGTAAAGAGCGTTTCCATGCGCTGCTCATGACCCGGAAAAACTGTCTGTGGATGCAGACAAACACCGGCTCCCTCGGCCTATAAAGCAAGATGAGCACTGCAACTCCAGAGTCGTTCGCGACTGGACTTAATTGTCAGGGGTCCCTTTACCTTTCAAGGTTGTATAGTTACTTATCTTCTTGGCTCAGGGGTCGCCTAACTCAATTACCCTCCAACATTTCTCCAATAATAGGGACGTCCCAAGGAAAAGCGGGACATTCCAAGATCAAATCAGAAACTGGGATGGCTTCTGTAGATCCAGCCATGTCCTGGAAAATAGTGACACTTGGAGGGTCTGCAAGGGTGGTTGCCCTCATCCAGTCTCAGTCTTCCCAAGGAGACTGGATCTTGGCCAGGAAGCGGGGGACTGGTGGTGGACAAGGCTGGCTCATGACATTTATTGGCCTTGTATGTTTCATTCTTGAAGTCTGTGCAGTGGATGGGGATGTGACTTAACTACACTTCCATATATCCCAGTAACAAACAAAACGAAACAAAACCCTCGGGAGTGCACAGGATTTAGGAATGAGGCCTACAAGCTCTTTTCTGCTGGCCATCTCCCTGCCCTTCAAAAGTTAGGTTTGTTTGAAAAGGCCAGGCAGTTGTAGGAACAGCTACCTAGTGGCAACGTCTTGACTAACTTGGCCCAACTGTGGTTTAGGGGCACTCATATTGTACCTGTGATTTCGAAACTGCCCCAGTTCTAAAATTTGTCACGAACTACAGTGGTACCTCAGGTTAACTACTTAATTCGTTCTGGAGGTCCATTCTTAACCTGAAACTGTTCTTAACCTGAGGTACCACTTTAGCTAATGGGGCCTCCTGCTGCCTCAGCGCCGCCGGAGCACGATTTCTGTTCTCATCCTGAAGCAAAGTTCTTAACCCGAGGTACTATTTCTGGGTTAGCGGCATCTGTAACCTGAAGCGTATGTAACCTGAAGTGTATGTAACCCGAGGTACCACTGTACGATAAAATGACAGTCAACGACATATAGGATATTCTTTGAATCTGCTTTAAAGGAATAAGCATTCCTCCCCTATGAAACTCTCAAAATCAGAAATGAAAATGATTTTTCCCTCAGATGAATGAGCCTCATAATAGGGATGGATGGCTAGAATTTTCTTGCATTAGAAAAAGCCTTTCCCTGATGTTCATTATAAGTGGTATGAAGTGAGTAGAGAGTGATAATTCATTTCATATATTTTTAAGGCTTTGAGATAGTTACTGCACAGTAGACTTCAAGAATAGTCTTTTCTCACATATGTTCTTTTTTCCTAGCCAATTTTCCTTTTGTATTCTTCATTATGTAGTTATGCATGTGTTTCACTGGTCTTGACATTTTTTGTTCCTTTCATGAAATTGCTCTGATTTAATTTTAATGTCTGCAGTTCCATTTGCTCTTAAAAAGAACAAACTGCTGCTGGGGGAGGGAGTGTTGTTAAAGAAACTTTGCTCTATTTCACCCTCTCATTTTGTTTGCCTGTGTATCTCTATCTGTATGTGTGTATCTATATTCCTTGTGGTGCCTGCTTTTGATAAATATGCAGCATTTTTATACCAGGACAAAAGGTAATGGCAGTGTCACTTGGGCATCAGTCTAGATAAAAAGAAAAAACCATTCTAGCTTCTAGCATAAATATAAATGTGGGATATGACAGGTTCATAATCCAGCACTATAGTCACCTCCTATCATTTATTTAAGACCATTTAAGGCCTGAAATGTTAAAACCAAGTATAAATGCTGATTAAGGGTCTGAATTATTCTAAGTAGATGATCCATAGCTAGGGTTGCCACTTGTCCCTAGAAAAATGTGATCACCCTTTCCCCCCCTTTTTTTCTTTTTTTGAGAAAAGTGTCCCCTGTCCTGTGTGGACTTTAAACGGGACACCTTTTTTCACATATTTGCGCTTCTTCTCAAAAATGTGCAGGCAGAGGGTGGACTCAGTGGGAGGAGGAGAGCCGAGAGGGAGAGCAAGAGTTATCATGGGATGCAGGTAGAGGCTGGGGTGGGGCTGGGAGGAGGAGTTTGAGAGACAGAGTTTTTGTGCAGGCAGAGGGTGGGTTCTTATTCTTCCCTGTTGTTTGCAGTTAGGAATTGAGTTGCCAGAGACATACTGTATTTGTGTATCCTCTACTTTGGAGCCGAAAACCCAAGTGAAGCTGCTTGAACCTTCACGTAAACAAACACTCGTTAGTTTTCCTTTCCTGTGTTCAGATTCTTGCTTTATAAATAGCTCACCTCCCACCCCACTGCCCCTGAAAAATATGGTTTTCTTTGCTCTTTGTATTTTGAAAATGTATATACATATTATATAGGAAAACTCATGGCAATTTCTGATGTATGAATCTCTCTCTCTCCCTACCCCCCCCCCCCGGTGCCCATTCCAAACAGCAGCATTCAGGCAGAATTCAGTTGATATACTGAGCCTCGTTAGTCAAGTGTACATTCAAGAGGTTGGATGAAAGTATGAAATATCAGGACTGCCTCTTCACTTGGAATCTAAAATATGGGTTTTTTTTACAGTTGTCCATAAATTTGGCTAACACTTATCCAATAAGACAAACTTATTTATCTGAAGTTACAGGAAAACATTTACCCCATCATAAATGTGGCTTAATTTTTCCACTGAATGCAATAATCAGACATATTGAGACAAATGTTATTTCCCTTCTGCTCTTCTTTGCTGGTCTTTCATGTCCACCTTCCAAAACATTGATGACCATTCTATCGTCGTTTCATTACCCAAATAGTAGTTCAACCTTCTAAAATAGAATAATAATAATAATAATAATAATAATTTTTTATTTATACCCCGCCCTCCCCAGCCAAGGCCGGGCTCAGAGCGGCTTACAAGCAATAATAAAAACAAGATGAGTGATTATAACTTAAAAACAAAAATAAAATACAACATTAAAATAATGGAACATTAAAATATTAAAATGGAGCCTCATTGCAGGAGAAGGAAAAGAAAAAAGAAAAAGGGGGCGGAGGGAATCAAATTGGCTCCAATCCAAAGGCCAGGCGGAACAACTCTGTCTTACAGGCCCTGCGGAAAGAGATCAGATCCTGCAGGGCCCTGGTCTCATGAGACAGAGCGTTCCACCAAGTTGGGGCCAGTGCTGAAAAGGCCCTGGCTCTGGTTGAAGCCAATCTAACTTCCTTAGGGCCTGGGACCACTAGGGTGTTGTTATTTATGGACCTTGAGGCTCTCCGTGGGGCATACCAGGCGAGGCGGTCCCGTAGGTACGAGGGTCCTAGGCCGTGAAGGGCTTTAAAGGTCAAAAGCAGCACCTTAAATCTGACCCTGTACTCCACCGGGAGCCAGTGCAGCTTGAAAAGCACTGGATGAATATGCTCCCATGGCAGAGACCCTGTGAGGAGCCTCGCTGCAGCATTCTGTACCCGCTGGAGTTTCTGGGACAGCTTCAAGGGCAGCCCCGCGTAGAGCGAGTTGCAGTAGTCAAGCCTGGAGATGACTGTTGCATGGATCACTGTGGCCAGGTCGGGGCGGGAAAGGTAAGGGACCAACTGCTTGATGCGGCGAAGGTGGAAAAATGTCGCCTTGGCTGTTGCTGTGACTTGCACCTCCATGGAAAGGGAGGCGTCAAGGATTACACCCAAACTCTTAACGGAAGGCAATGGCACTAATTGGGCCCCCGCAAGAGAAGGGAGTTGGTCCCTCATCCCCATGCTATCCCGACCTAGCCATAGGACCTCTGTCTTTGAAGGATTTAGTTTCAATCGGCTCCCACGAAACCATCCAGCCACAGCTTCCAAGCATCTGGTCAGTGTGTAAGGGGCCGAGTTGGTGTGGCCATCCATCAGTAGATAGAGCTGAGTGTCATCAGCATATTGATGACAGCCCAGCCCAAAGCTCCGGATAATCTGGGCAAGAGGGCGCATAAAGATGTTAAAAAGCATTGGGGAGAGAATTGCGCCCTGCGGCACTCCACACACCAAGGAGTGGCGTGACGACATTTCCCTCCCTAGTGCCACCCTCTGTCCCCGACCAGAGATAAAAGAGCACAACCAGTTACGGGCTATGCCCTGTATCCCCACGTCTGCAAGGCGATGGTCCAGAAGATCATGATCGACCATGTCAAAGGCTGCTGACAAATCTAAAAGGATCAGCAGTCCTGACCCGCCTCGATCCAGTTGTCTACGAATATCATCTGTTAGGGCAACCAGAGCCGTCTCCGTCCCAAAACCAGGACGGAAACCGGACTGAAATGGATCTAATGCCGATGTTTCCTCCAGAAACCTACCAAGCTGTTCAGCAACCGCTCTCTCAATTACCTTACCCAGGTATGGAAGATTTGAAACTGGGCGGTAATTGGATAGGTCTAAGGGATCTAATGAAGTTTTCTTTAAGAGTGGACGCACCACTGCTTCCTTCAGTTCCCCTGGGAATGTCCCCGTGTCAAGGGACAAATTGATAATTTCAACCAGGGGGGTCCGCGCAACATCTGGACACTCCCTAATCAGCCAAGACGGGCACGGATCAAGGAGGCAGGTGGTGGGCCTACCAACTTGGAGGAATCTATCCACATCAGTAGGGAGTATCCGATCGAAATGGTCCAACACTGGACCTGAAGTCAGTCGAGGGGCCTCCAGTTCAGTCACTGTGTCTAAATTGGCAGGGAGGTCACGGCGGAGCAACAGGACTTTCTCCGCAAAAAAGCTTGCGAATGCCTCACAGCTGTGGGTCGAATTTGTGCTTAAATTTGGTTGTCCTCCTAAGGACGTTATTGACCTAATTATTCTAAAAAGTTGTGCCGGGCGAGAGCTAGCGGATGCAATGGAAGCTGCAAAGTAAGATTTCTTAGCAGCTTTCATAGCCATCTCATAGGCTTTCATAAGCGTCCTATAAGATGTTCTTGAGGCTCCGTCACGAGTCCGTCGCCATAATCGCTCTAGCCGTCTGAGATCCCGCTTCATTTTCCGGAGCTCCTCAGTAAACCAAGGGGCCCGGTTTCGACGGGGTCGCAGAGGACGCTTAGGCGCGATCTCATCAATGGCTGCCAAGAGCCGGTTATTCCAGTCCTCAACAAGGTCATCTAATGAGTCGCCAGGAGGAGCAGGGTTCCGCAAGGCTTGTCGGAATCTATCAGGATCCATCAGTTTTCGCGGACGAGCCCAAATAGGTTCGCCACCCGAGCCGGGGAGGAGCGGGAAGTCAATCTTGGCTTTTAAAGCGTAGTGATCAGACCATGGCACTTTCACAGCAGGGAGCATGATCACATCTATGCCAGCCCCAAAGATCAGATCCAACGTGTGGCCTGCTTGATGAGTGGGGCCCAAAACAAACTGGGAGAGCCCTAGTGTTGCCATGGAAGTCACTAGGTCTAGAGCCTGTGAGGAGGGAGCGGCATCGGCATGGACGTTGAAGTCTCCCAAAACCAGTAGGTTTGGGAACTCCAAGGCCCAGCCCGCCACCACCTCCAGCAGATCTGACAGGGTGGCCGCAGATGTGCTGGGTGGTCGGTACACCAGCCAGACAGCCAAGCTCTCCTTGGTGCCCCACACGAGACCAACACATTCAATGCCAGAGATCGCCGGTGATGGCAGAGCTCTGAAAGAGCAATCCTCCCGGAATAACAATGCTACTCCTCCCCCCCGACCTACAGTCCGCGATTGATGGAGGACAGAGAAACCTGGGGGTGTTATCTCATGTAGGGAGACTACTTCGCCTTCCCGTACCCAGGTCTCCGTCACGCAAGCCAGGTCAATCCCCTGCGAGACAAAAAAGTCACGCATGGTGGCAGTTTTGTTGCCTATGGACCTGGCATTGCACAGCACCAATGACGGAGGTGTGTAATCCTTGTTTTCCCTACCCTCATCCCTTGGGATGGGGCGTAGATTGGAAGGGGTTCGAGGATCACTGCATCTCGAAACCCTTCGCCGATAGAGATATCTAGCCCTACCGCCATTCCTCCCTAGCCCTTCAATTGTGGAAATCCTAGATCCCATACTAGCCTCCCCAATAGATGGGTAACATCCCCTCAATAACAAGTCATCCTTGGGCCAGGACTCCTGGGTCAAAATGGTATGGGAAAGAGGTGGAGGTCTGATAGGGTAAGTATCCCTAGAAGATAAAACCCAACCAACCGCACCCCAAGCGGGGGGGACAGTCCCATGGTGTTTCATTAACTGTCAATCCCCCTCTCCCTCCTGGGTTAATTGGAGGATTGTTGGTTCTATCTGTGGCTGTGGAAGTATTAATGAGGTATGTGTTATAAAATGTGGATCACTGGCCAACAAAGAGCCAGATTCGAATTCGGAAGATCTGTCCATCCTGTCTTGCCAGGAGTACAGTAGAGAAGGCTGATCATTCTGATAAGTTTTTGGAACATTAGGCAAAGGTCCAGATGTAGAGTTGGTGCTGGATATCTCCAGATTGTCAGCAACATAGAATTCTTTAGGTGTTGTTGCCATAGAAATGTCGGAGGTGCCAAATTCCTCATCTAATTTGGTGTCGTTTGAAAAGGGAACAGGGAGTTGCACTGATGTCTTTCTATGGGATAAAGAGCTATTGGACGTCTTTAAATATTGTGCTCTAGGCTCTACTGTCCTTATATTTTGGGTAGAAATCTCAGTCTTTATACTCATTAGCCTCTTCTTCAGGTCTTGTAATTCTAGGCTTACAGAGTTCTTTTCTTCCTTCGGGCAATTAGTATTTCTAGTGTTGAGCTTGGTTTCCTTTATCCGCATTAGCTTTGACTCTATGCAAGGGACCAATTGCCTCCTTGTTTCGTCTTTAAATACCCTCACTGGGCGGAGAGAGTGGGACCACCATAGAGTATCCTTTATCTCCATGAGTCGAGATGGGAGGGTTGATGACCTAAAGGTCATAAATAGGCGCATGGTGTTTCTCAAGGTAGGCAGGAAGTGGAAATTTTCTAGATCTACATTTCGGTAATGGTAATTCAAGAGCTGAGACAAGGACATAGTAATTTGTCTGCGGTTCATCCACCTATGAGTGTATCGGTGAATCTCAAGCATTATCTGGTTCGTTTGCAAGACTTGACAGGACCTCACTTCATCCATAGTTTGAGTTGGTGAGTTGTTAACAGAGTCATTTCTTATCATCCCTTGGGCATTTAAAGGGGAGGAACTAGTATCCAATTGTTTCTCAATGTTAACTATTGAGAAGAACCCTTCTGCAATATATGTTTATCTTTGATAGCTACTCTGAATATCATTTTTCTAATATAAATTATGCTGTTGTAAATTATGTTAGCAGTTGAAAAACCAGGTGCAGATTCCCAACATCCCCTGCCCCCTTCATTAGGGATCTGCTATTTGATGGATTTTTGTTTAGTAAAATTAATACTTTATTATTTCATTCTTAATCAATGAAATCCAGCTGCTTTTGAGGTCCTGCAGACTGCTGTTTTCACCAAAGCTGTTCACTCAAGTAAAGGAATCATGAAGTTTTGTGATCATTAATCAAAGAGCCATTTGGAATCACTGCCCTGTTTGCTTTGACTGTAGCAGAAGGTGAGGTGCACATTAGCCACACTTCCTACTGCTAAATTGAACCAATTGCTATTTTCTTAAGAGCAACATTTGGCAATTGTATTACACACAGAGATTTCTTTTTCAAAACCCAAAGGACCAAACCACTTAAAATAAAGACTACTGTAGATAAACTTTTAACTTGTTGAAGTTTTTTAACACTTGGTTCCAGTGAAACTATGAGTCAAGTTGGAATTTGCACAACTGTCTCTTGTGACCTACCACAAGGTAAAAGTTTTCCCCCAATCTCCTTTAGTGAAAACCTTTCAGAACTGGTTGTTAGAAAGCTTTAATATACAACAAAATTTTAGGCCATGAATTTGTCAAATCTAAACAGTAAACTTCAGCAACATCAGGAGAAGCAGATCTCTAGCCTAGCTTTACCTCTTTGGTGTTGGGAGATAAAAGGAAGCTGGGTGAAAGGCAAGGGAGCGTGATGAGAGGGCAGAATGGTGAGCAGAAGTGGAGGCACTTACCTACAGAGGCCTCAAATTCAAGTTGTTGATTAGGAAGTGCCCTGCTTGAAAGACCAGTTGTGAAGCAGGAGGTTCTTGGCTGAGCAACAGAACCTGCAAATGTTTATATTAGCCTGCTAAGAGGCTACTAGCATTGAACCTCCTCACCTTCTGCCAAACAGTTGAGGGACACAGTGATCTGTTCCTCTTTGACCAGACTGCTTGGTTTTTGAATTACTAATATAGTACAGTAATTACTAGGGACGCGGGTGGCCCGGTGGGTTAAACCACAGAGCCTAGGACTTGCCGATCGGAAGGTCGGCAGTTCGAATCCCCATGACGGGGTGAGCTCCCGTTGCTCGGTCCCTGCTCCTGCCAACCTAGCAGCTTGAAAGCACGTCAAAGTGCAAGTAGATAAATAGGTACCGCTCCAGCGGGAAGTTAAACGGTGTTTCCGTGTGCTGCTCTGGTTTGCCAGAAGCGGCTTAGTCATGCTGGCCACATGACCCGGAAGCTGTACGCCAGCTCCTTCGGCCAATAAAGCGAGATGAGCGCCGCAACCCCAGAGTCGACCACGACTGGACCTAATGGTCAGGGCTCCCTTTACCCTTTACCTTTACAGTAAATACTAATGGAGTAATTCCTGCTCCCTGCAGGAAGTGGTAGAAGTACAGCTGGTGCACATTTTGCTTGTGGTAGCCTTTGGAAAGAACCAAAAAAGGGGCAGAGCCAGCCTGGGATCTGCTGGATCCCAAGCCAACTCCACTACTTTCACTTGACAGCATCAGGCCCTGTACAGGCCCAGTCAGCATGCCAACTCCAGGCTGACATACTTCACAGCTGCCTTTCTTCTGCCCTCTGCTTCTCTGGCTGGTACAAATGATGGGACTGTCCCTGCCACTGCCCAGCCAGGTTTTAGATTGCTCGGCCCTTCTATTATTGCTACTATATAAGGCTAATAGAATTTCATTATTTGGCTCATTGATCAGAATGTGCTGCATGGAAGTCTAGCATTTTCATTCTAGTTGTTCTTAAAACAAAAATGTAACTGAGGGTGGTTTTCACTGATAGACAAAGAAATATTATGCACCTACAGCTTCTGTTAGTTTTAGCTCTCTTGAAAATATATTAGTATTTTGTCATAATTGTTTCCTTTTTTATTGTTTTTAATAGATTTTAATTAGGGTCCCATGCCTGGCCTTTTCAAAGGCTTTATATACACAAAGCAGATAGCTTGAATTAATTAGCCTTTTTTACTTTTTTGAATGTAGTATACAAACCTGTTGTCATCACAACTTCATACTGGTCTGTATCTTTTGCTGTGACATGCTTAACAACAGTACAATTTTAGCAGCAGGGATACTTGAAGAGAGATCCCAGAGGGCAGCCTCCGCTATTTCTTCCCTAGGAGGGTACCAGCAGTGCCTCCTATTCACCAAGAGGCTGCTGTAGAGGCAGCATTGGGCAGGGGGCTGTTGAGGAGGCAGCAGACCTGGTCTCCATTACTGCCACTGTGGCAACAGCAGCTGGTGATGCATTCCTTTGTAGGCCAGATTTGCTGCCACTATGGATCCTGCCTCCTGAAGTGAGCACCTCACCTTGCCTCATGGGTGGACTGACCCTGCCTAGTATAACCACCTGTAGTGTTCTGAGGGTCATTCGATTTCTGGGAGCAGACTGGGGGGCATAGGGGAATCCAGGAAGAATAAGGAATTGGTGAAAATTGCCTCTGTGCCTCTGCCTATGGGGGCATCCTTTGTGACATCACTTGGTGCAACTCTGGATCAAAACTACTATAAAAATGAGATATGAGCAATAATTGACCAACAGATTATATTACTTGCTGTTTTAGAATTGTCTGGATGGCTTTTCTAATATAATATCCTCTCTCATTCATCTCTCTCTTCCCCTCTGTCTGTCTACACACACATACACGTGCTATTTTTCTAGAAAAAGAAGTGCTGGAACTCACCATGAACATCCCCCTTCTTGTCTTATAATAGTAATGGTGCCCACCTGAGAGGTGCTGAAACTGAGTTCCGGCGAGTTCCGGCTGAAAAAAAGCCCTGACACACAAAAAGAGATCTTAGCCATTCTCTTCTTCCTTCCCCTGATTCTGTTGCTATGGCTACTGCAGTACCCCCATCTTGTCTTTATAATAATAATGATACTGACTCAAATTATAGAAAATGCATTCCCCCCCCCCCCGCTTTGGAGTGGTGGGAAATGTATGTGTGCAAATATTGCAAAAGGCACGTTCTCTTTCATGTATAAAGTGAATGCTTAAAGTTGGGTAGCTATTCTTAAAGCACAGTGCTCAAACAATCTATATTCAAGAACTGCAGAAAATCTGTTAATGATATTGGAACTTTAATGGCACTCTCCAGCCCTTGACCATGCTGTGCTTCACTCGTACACAAGCTCTCCGATAAGACAAATGCGAGGACAGAGGAGCTGCTTCACAGCTGATCTCGTGGGCGCGGGGATTATAGCTGCCTTGCAGCTGATGGAGCCTGGGCAAAGTGGCTGCTTGAGAGCAGTGAACAAAGACGATGACTACAGCAAAGAGCTCCAACAAGAAGGCAAATGGAGGTTGCCCTCAGCCGCACTGCAGTTTAAACAGCATTGGCCACGCCCCCTGGCTAACCTGATTGGTTGCCCGGGGGCGTGACTCAGCTGGGAGTCCTAATGACATGGGCAGCATTCCCTCTGCCCACTGCCGGGTCACTGGGAGGTCCCAGATGCACGTCTGCAGTGCCACCCACTGGAGAAGGGGAGTGGTCTAATGAAATTGGAACTGTAATAGCACTATCCTAGAGTAAGGACTGCAGCCAGTCAGATAACAAGATGTAAGTAGATTTGAGACATTGATTGGTTTTGGGTTTGTTTGTTTTTAACCAAGAAAAAGAAAGTTAAGGTAAAGGCATGAGAGAGAAGCCAAGCCAGAAAGCCAGTCTGGAAACTCTGTTATAAAGCAAATTATGATAGTTTTATTGGGAAATTTCCTCCATTTGTTCTGGGCTGAAGGCATGCTATCCTTAGGCCTTTCTTCAGTGTGCGTTTCATTTTTGTCCAGTGTTATTTCCAAGTGAAGAACAAAGGGAAGGTACCTATCTATGCAGGAACAAAGGAAAATGGAGCAAGCTTCAATATACGCACTTAAAGCAGCATTGTCAAGGGTCACGCTAGATGTGACATCAAATTTTTGTGAGTGAAACTCTTTTTTTCCCTTTTACAATAAGAAGCCACAAGGACTCTCAGCCTGGATAGGAATAATGGCACGGTCTCCCCGCCTCACCATTTTATTGCTGAAACCACCCCCACTCCTGGTTCAGATGGCACGATTATAAAAACCGATTAGATAAGCTTTACAAATGGGAGGGGGGAAGATGAAGATTCAGTGGGAAAATGGAAAATCTAAGCCTCTGTACAAAAGGAACAGGAACAGAGCAAAAACCAAAGCCCTTTGGCTGCCGCCGGAGAAGCAAGGAGAATTGGTTCTGCTGGGTTTTGGGGAGATCTCATGAAAGCCTCATGAGATTGTGGTAAGCGAGGCTTCAGTGGCAAGAGGGAGCGGGCAAATGACAGCTCCTTCCTGTTTTGCCTCGGTGGCAAAACAAGACATGCTGCCTCTGCCACATAACATCCCTGGATCTGCTTGACATGTAGCCTTCAATGTGTACTTTGTGCAAGAAGTCACCAAGGCTCAGTTCTGCTCATGTGATTTTAACCCTGAAAAAAATATGGAATAAGAATAAAGTGGTCCTTGGCATCTTCTTCTACGAAGCTGTTGGGAGTGGACATTATGAGTTTTGGAGCGCCATCAGTATGCTGGTGACACTCAGCCTATTTCTCTATAATATCTACCCATATGTTTAGAAAGTTATGCTAATTTTAATCTGTTTTAACATTTTAATTGTTGTATGTTTACAGTATGGTTGTTAATTTTTCTCTTCATTGTTATCTTTTTATAAAATGCTTTGAGGATTTATTTATTTTTTTACACTCAAGTGGTGTGTAAATTTTATCAAATAAATAAATAACATATTAAACCAGCTGCTGTGTAACTAGAGAAGCCCTGCTCACAAGAGATATGTTTTCTGAGCGTGTGGAATAGGAGATTGCAGCAAGATCATGCTAGCTAGTGTGAACACAGCCTGCAGGCAAAAGGGAATACTGCAAATGGCAGCATTCCCAATTGCATGCATGTTCTCACATGCACAGGCTCTGGACTCAGCTACATTGGCAAAGAAAAAGCACTTTATATGTGTTGTATATGCACTCTAACATTGTGACACCAGATGGCGCTGTGGAGTTCCATTTTTGCCAATCTGATTTCTCATACAAAGTTTACAACGCGTTTAACTGAAGCGCTTCTTTGATGTGTCTAGATCCAGCCTCTGTCTGTACCTGCAGCTGCATGTACAGAGGTTGGGAGCAGGATGTGTGGATGCAATCCTGCCCTCCATTCCATGCATTTCAATAACCACACTTATATCTTGCGAGCAGGCCTAGGAAAGACCCAATCATTATCGGATTAGGGGGTGGAATGTTGTTTTTAGATTTGACCCTTCATTTTCCTAGAAAGAAAGCACATGCTTCCCTGATTCTCTCCCATCAACTATGAAAACAAAACTGTCATAAAGTTCCTTAAAGCACTTTATTATTTGCTTAACCGAAAGAAGAACAGAACGGTTCTAAACGATTATATTTATAAAAGAAAGCACAGCTTCCTCCATGAGTAATGAAACTAGAGCCCCAGTCAAACTTCATTGAGATAATTACCATATTCTCATCCACTTTCTTCCATTGTGAAGGTTAGATGAATTATTCCTTTCCTCTGCTTTTCATTCACAGAGTAGCTGCTTTATTCCATCACACAGACAAATGCATTTAAATTGATACATGAATGGCTCTATGGGTTAGGAATTATTCTTTTCTGGCGGCATAACCTGCAGAATTTAACGTGCAGCTGCTAAAGGGTTTTTTGGGGGGGGAATTTCGGTGATCAGGAAAAATGACTTCATATACATACAATTTAACACTTCACTATTCATTATTAAACACCTGTCACAGTTCCTGAATAGGAAGAGCTGAAGAGTGGTGCATAAGATCTTAGAAGGGACAATTAATGGCTAGTGGAAATTTTTCCTCTCTTTATACTCCACGGAAAACAGGTTATTCTCAAGCCACCTTTTCGGCACAATTCATGGTGGATATCTCTAGGCATAGGCTTGCTCAAGTCAGAGTGAATGAGAGCTGGCAACACTTGCAGGGATGCTTGCATTTAGGTCCCCCCCCCCTCTTCAGTTCAGTCCGCTTTAATCTAACAAGGCAACACTTGGAACTTGTAAAGACAGCTGGATCAACAAAGGAGAGAAAGAAAACAAGAAACTATGGAATGGTGCTGAAAGAATATCCTTTAACCAGGACAACCTTTAACAAGGAAAATCACCCTCTTTTACTGTTCCTCCCAGGAAAAGGCAATCCTAATAGTAAAAGTGAGAGCAGGTGGGAAAGGTTATACACTGTGAATTGGTATTAATCTCAGTCCCCAGCAGGCATTTGTGTAAGTTACAAAGACAGCAAGTAATTCCAAATGGTTTGGCAGCCACTGCTAAAAAGAGAGCTAAGGACAGCCATATAATGCTAAGCAGGATTCGCTCAGCTTTCAGAGGGGAAACTAAGCAGATTCTGGCAGGAGTGTATAATACACTGCACAATGGACCTTTTATTTATATGAATATTGAAAAATCAGCTGCTACAAGAAAGAGATAATGAAAAACAAACAGAAATGTTTTCCATGATGAGCAGAGGCTCTTATAATGATCCTCTTTGCTACAGATATACTGAAAATCTGCAGCAAATTAACATAATAAACATAGGATAAAATAACTTTTGTCCAGAACATTATGCTGCTCTGCACATCGTTTGAGAGATCACTTATTTAAACTTTTTAAAAAACATGTCTAGCTCTGCACAGATAGCAGTGTAGAAAGGGAAAGTAGGATTAAAAGACTGTGACCCCACTTATTAAGCAAAATAAACATTGATTGTTGGATCTTGATGCTATTCATTAATTATTATTAAAGCCTATTTACATTTACTAAATCTCACTGCTTCAGAGGTTACTGGGATTTGCTTTCAAGGGTGGCGCTGTGGGTTAAACCACCTAGGGTTTGCCACTTGGTAGGTCAGCGGTTTGAATCCCTGCGAGGGGTGAGCCATGGTACACCAGCATCAGCACAATTGGATGGTGCCTTCATCTGCTTTATGAGGAATGTTTGAGACATTTGGAAAAGAGGACACTGAGGGGATCTATAATAGTCATCTTCAGATATCTAAAGGGCTGTCATGTGGAGGATGGAGCAAGCTCTGGAAGGTAGGACTTGAATCAATGCATTCAAGTTGCAAGAATGGAGATTGCGACTAAACATCAGGAAGAACTTTCTGACAGTAAAAGCTGTTCAACAGTGGAATGGACTCCCTCAGGAGGTTGCGGACTCTTCTTCCTTGGAGGTTTTTAAGCGGAGGTTAGATGGCCATCTATCATGGATGTTTTAGTTATGGATTCCTGTATTGCAGGATGTTGGACTAGACAATCCTTGGGGTACTTTGCAACTCTACAACTCTATGTAAAGCAGGGGTGGTTAACTTTTTTCAGCCTGAGGGGTGCAGTACCTTCTGAGCAACCTTTCAGGAGCCATATGTCAGGGGTGTGCGGAGCCAGAGACAAAAGTGGGAAGAACAATGAATGTAACTGTTTCATGTGCGCTATGTTAGCTTCTACACACACACACACACACACACACACACACACACCCTTCACTATTCTTCATCCAGGCAAGCAGTTATTGGAATTAAAGGACATATTTTAGTCAGGCATAAATAGTCAAGGAGATTGTGAAGCAAGGCTGCTTATGGGAACAGGCAGTGGGCCTGGGGAAGAAGTGTGAAGGGAATCCTGTGGAGACCTGAAGGGTCACATTCAGCCCCTAGGCCTGAGGTTCTCTGCCCTTGATGGAAGGTAAGCCAAACAAACTCCTTCCTCCCTGAAATCTTGGCAGTATTTCTCTCATTCTCCCTTGGCTTTACAGCCGGCTTCTTTTTGTTCCCCCACCCCCAGAAAAAGCTAGAGCCCACCTCTAACCAAAACACCTCTAAAATATGGATAAACTTGATTTGTCCTCCTGTCTGTTCTTCCCTTACAATGACCAGAGGTCATTGCTAGCAACCTGAACTGATACCTCTATGCATTGCATGTTTCAGTGACCCCCTGCAGTCATTCTGCCAGGCTGCAACATGGCTCAGTTGGAACCAGCAAGGACCTGCTAAATGTTTGGCAGGTTTTCAGTAAGGCAGTAACTAACATCCACAGAAGTATGGTGCATGGTGGATACAGTGACGCAGGTGAATTAATGTATCCAAATGCCTGGAAACTTAACTAGAATTCACCCTCCAACCTCATAAATAGTCAGTATGTCCAGAGAAGTAGGTGATTTATAGTTTAACATTTTCCTGTGATCTGTCATTTGCTCTTTCGCTTTAAAGCTAAATCACTCCAGAAATGCACAAGAGGGGGGGAAGGCAAGGAGAAGTCTTTTTTATTTTTAATTAGAGTGCACTAAATGGCAATAAAGTAATGTGAATACAGTGGAGACCTCTTAAATCCATAACAGTAAATCTATTGCTGCAACAGGTCCATCCTTTATCTGATATTCGTTTAAGATCGTTTCACACCTGAAGTGTAGCGCTGACATGAATTGGTGCTAATAGACTCATGTATTTAAATAATTCAATAAAACATCTGGAAAGGGATATGCCTTGTGACTTTCCTGATGGAAACTTGTTTTGTGCTGTATGAAATGTGAGGAAATTGACTATGCTCATTACTTGAAAATCAGCCATTCAGTCGCTTTCTTCATTCATTATTTTGGTTGAATATTCATTTCTTATTATTCCTATCCAATTTTGTTGTGATGGCTCAGGATAGGCTCCCAGTAGCACTCCCCCCCCCCTCATATTCTGCTTTCATAGAATGCAATAGTGAGCATTTTGTCTTAACTTCATGCTTCCCTGCTTATGTGGCATCTTGCAGGCTTGCAGCCTTCAGGGTACAATTCAAAGTGCATATTTTGACCTATAAATTAGCTTGGTTCAAATGTATTTACAAGATCATCACCTCCTCTATTCCTCTGTAATTATATTTTACTTTAATTATCTTCAATGTGAGAGACAGTGAGGTGAAGCTGTTAGTTAGTGGATTGAACTAGGAGCTAGGTGTCAAGGATTCAATTCTTTCTTCAGTTCTCTGGCTGATTTTGAGCTAGTCACTCTCTCTCTGCCTAATCTACCTCACAGGAGTTATTGTGAGGATAAAAAGGTGAGGAGGAGAACCTTGTATGCCACCTCATGTTCTTGATGAAAGGTGGGATATAAGCACTGTACAGTACAATAATAATTTCAACTATGCATTTTTTAAGGAAGCGCAAGTTGCAGAGCTTCAATGTAGCAAGAGGGAAGTTGTGCATACGTCCCTCCAATATGGCATCTCTACTTACAGCTTGCATAGGGTAATAAGAAGCATATGGATAGATAGTTGCCATCCCACATCCCTATCCACCAAAATGGCCATGCAAAGCCCAAACAGTTTAAATAAATCTGATTCTTGGGAGGTGCTAGAAGTTGCAGAGAGTATTTCAATAGAATTCCTCATTCTTGTTAAATCAACCTTGTTCTTTTTACTCAAATTAAATCTCTATAGCTACCCCATCCTAACTAGTAAAAAGTTAGTCTTCTTCAGCCCCTAAGATGCTGAAAATAATTTGACATGTACTTGCTTTTAACAATACATTTGCTATCTGAAACTATAGGGATCAATTTGGTGTGAAGCAAAGGGATAGGGGGAGGTACCATCCACCTGTGTGTGCCTTAATGTGTGCATTTCTCCCTTCCTTCCCAGAGAACTAAGGCAACTTCTATATTTCTCCTTTACTGTCTTCATTTGAATTTGTTGGGGCCAAACTGCACATACTAAATGTTACATTGTGTGAATTTTTTTTTCAAATGCAAATAGCAGGCTCAGTAGAGCTCAATTAGGTTCTGGAGTGATGGGGAGGTGGTGGGAAGAGAAAAGGTGACACACAGAAAAATCGCTCCCCCTCCAGTGTTGCACTAATGGAATCTTTCCTCTCATGCAAGTAGCAATTTTGGAAGGGCAATTTTCATCTAGACCGTGATAGAGGATGAGAGGGTTAAATTCCTCCACCCTCTGTAGATTTGGTAGCCCGATCAATTTGCATCTGGACAAACATACAACTTAAGATACGTAATTAGTGTCACATGTACTTTGGCCACAGATGCATGGCAATTTTATTTGGAACACTGAGTTTCTTTAACAGTTAAGTTATATTGAACTTCCACTTTGAAAAAAGAACACATCTTGAGCAACCCACAGACTACTGAATTACTTACTACTAGCTAATCAAGGAAGGTATTTTGGAATAATTGTAGATAGTTCTGTGCCACTGTAAAATTAAGAAGATGACCCGGAACAAAACTGTGCCTTTGAATTTGATGAAACAAAAGGAGGCTCCCTGGTAATTATGATGACCTTATGCAGTTTTATTCCTTCTTCTTTAGCACAAATAGCAATGTTCTGGTTTAATTGATGAAGCCTTTTAAAATATGCTTTCCCTTTTGCTTCTTTGACCTTGCTTTGTTGTGGCTATATACTAGTCAGAAAAATTATAAATGATTCACAACTTCCCTTTTTTTCTTTACCATTTAACTAGAGGGTCTAAAATATATGAGCCACTGCGCACACATGTGAAATGACAAGTTTCCTGGCTTGCAATTCAATTGAGATATAAACAGAAGAATAGTGGACATGAAAAGGAACGTGGGGTCAACAGAAGAGAGTAAAAGGAAAGGGGAATGATATGTTGGCAAAGTTTTAAAACAAAGCAAAACAGGGATTTCCAGGACCAGTAAAAGTCAGTGGACCAGGCTAGTCCCCTAAATGTTCCCCGGCACCTCCTTCCCAAAGCCCGGGAAGCTTCTATCCAGCTTAGAGAGGGAGGCACGATGTTCACACACATGACTTCAGGAAGACATGTGCATGAAGTCGCCCCCCCCCCCTCCATTGCCTTCACAAGCTGGCTTTAACTGTTCCCCTACAAAAAAATTCACCGCACACCACTGATGTGCACCTATTCATTTCAAACTTTCCAAAATAGTATGTGAACCAAAGCAAAGATCTCCTTTAAAATTCACACTTTTCAATTTTTGCAGCTCAGTTTTCTAGCCAAAAAAATGTGTACAGGAATGCATGTATTAGGGGGAGTGCCCATAAAAACCCATGGTATCATGAAAAGGACATACAAAAATGCATTCTGTTTGGGGGAGCAGTTTGCAAAAATGTGCGTATTGGGAGAAATGTTCATTAAAATGCAGACAATTTTTAGGAGGGTCCCTTTTTTTAAAAAAAAGGCAAGATGATGATGACAAAGTGAATTTAAGATTGGTGGGGGAAATGAGAAACTGAAATAGACCATTTTATCCATTCCTAAATAAGAGTAATGGCAGAGGAATGGAGAAAATGAATGCTAAGGAGAAGCAAATCATGGAAAACCTTAAAAATTAAAGAGAAGAAAAGTTGTTTAAAAAAGAACAAAGTAATATTATCTCCATAATAATAATAATTTATTATTTATACCCCGCCCATTTGGCTGAGTTTCCCCAGACACTCTGGGCGGCTCCCAATCAAGTGTTAAAAACAGTACATATTAAAAACTTCCCTGAGCAGGGCTGCCTTAAGATGTCTTCTGAATGTCAGGTAGTTGTTTATCTCTTTGACATCTGCTGGAAGGGCGTTCCACAGGGTGGGCACCACTACCGAGAAGGCCCTCTGTCTGGTTCCCTGTAGCCTCACTTCTCACAATGAGAGAACCACCAGAAGGCCCTCGGCACTGGATCTCAGTGTCCGGGCTGAATGATGGGGGTGGAGAGGCTCCTTCAGGTATACAGGTATATATACCTGTATACCTGAAGGTATATCCATATTGAGCACTGTTTCCATTTCTGGATAATCCGCCTCAAACAAGTAAACAGCCAGGTCCAAACCCAGAAACCTATTTGTACTTATATAGACACATGGGCCTGCTTTGGTTGTGTGTCTCTGGCTCTCCCTATAACTCAAAATGGAGGGAGCAAATTGGGTTGTGAAAAGGAAGGGACATAAAAATCAACTTTCTTCATGAAAATTTATGCAGACACCATAGATGCAGGTGGATTCAGTCTGTACAAAGGAGTTTCTGGGCTTGAGAAAAGACGGCCAGATTGAGACACTCAACTAGACAATGTGCAAAGCATCACAACAGGTGGTTGAATTACTGTGGACTCCATATGTCCTCAAAGCTGTTGCAACCAAGCTTAGAAATAAAACACTTTCTCATATGATCTCATGGTATGACTCCTCATCCAGAGGCTGATCTAGTAGTGTCATAACTGGTAACTCTCTGAAATTTGGGGTGACTAGAGCCAGCACCTCTGCCACCACTTTCTTCCTCTGTTTTTTAATCGGCCATTGAGATTTGCAGCTCAATTATCATTTTGCATTTACAGAGCAAAGATCTTTCTCTATTTTAAGATCCGCATTCAAGAAGACAAATGAACTTGCCATTTCACTGACACTTGAAGTACTCAACAGTACTTGGCATATGAAGTAACCTTAGCCGTGGAGTTCTTACTGCTTTCACCATGTTATAAAACACATGTAAGCTGACTTTGCCTTGGAGTGTGTGCATGCATATGTGCTTCCAAAGTTGGTTATGTTGTGGAGTAGCGATAAAGATGTGTCTCTCTGTTGGTGTGCTTACATTTTGTTAAAGAGGGATTTTTTTATGGCTAGGCACTCTGTTGTTAACCTTGCGTTCTAGTTGCATCTGCTTAGAATTTGCCTCCTGCCACCAGCTTCTTAAATCAAACAGTCCAAAGGGATTGTTTTAATGGCAATCACATGGTCCTTTGGACAATATATTTTTCAAGATGCCAGACATTAAATACTGGTTCAGCTCCCTGGTAATCCCTCTTGAGGATTCCAGTGCTTCATTATAAATGACCCTGCGAGGTGAACGGTAGCAGGCACTGCACTATTTATCTTGTAATTGCCGTTCTTTAGAATTTTGGCTGGGACACGACTACTATTATACTGCAGATGTAAATCAGTTCAGATAGCATGAAAAACCCAAGTAAGACTCCAATCCTTCATGCTGCTGTACTTGTGTACACTCCACTGAAAACCATTGCCCTCATCTGCATGTTACTGAGTCAAAGAATACATCTATAGCCATGCAAACCTACTAAACCCTAGTGGGAAGGGCTTTTGTTTACTTAATCACATGTTTGTGGCAGTGGTCTCTGATACCAGTAAAAACAAAGCTTTGAGTTCAGGCTTGCCCTTGGTTTTCATTTGATTATTTAATTGCTATACCGCTTAATATATTAAAAGTATCTTTAAGCGGTGTGCAAACAAGAAGCAACAACAGACAACTTAAACAAGTATCACAAAAATACACAGTTACATATAAAAATGTTGCCTCAGTGTGAAGTTACTAATATATAAAAATCAGCCCAACATGACCACAACAAGAAACTGCCGACAGCATACGAATCAATCTGGCTAACCTGATTCAAAAATACACACTCACACACAAAAACAATTCACCCTGCAGCTAACCAAAGACAACCAACCACACTCTAAGCCACCCCCAACCTCTCTCACCACCAGGGAAATACAACAAGAGAATAGTAAGAGAACCCATACAAGTAACGCCGACAGAACCCCTCTCACACACTAAGTAGAATAATGGAAGCATAACCACACCACTCCACACACCATTCTCCCCTCTTTCCATTCCTAATTGTTTAAACCAATTCATGAACTTGTACACTGACCACTAATAATGAAACATATGTTGTAGATATTTTCCCACATTTATTATGCTATTTTTGTGATACACAAATGGCATGAGAAAACTTGGTATACTTGTTTGTATAACATTTTTCATGTTTATAAAACCCAATTTTAAAAAATCAAGATCCTTTTCCTTCTGACACAACCTCCCTCACAGCCTCTGGGTTCTCACTCAGGGTCCAACAAACTCTCAGCTCATGCACAACAGTCTTACCATGAGAGGAGCTCCTGGAAACAGCAAACATCACTCTAGTCTCTCCCTCTAGACTTGCTGTTTATGAGCAGGCCCCAGGTGGATGGCATTTCCTCAGGCTGCCCACAGCTGTGTCCCATTCAGCTGCACCCTCCACACTCAGTTCCAGGTGCAGCAGGTTTGTTGAGTTTCCCAGGGTGGCCAAAGGATGGGAAAAGCCCCCCTCCACTCACAGCTCTTTTTTCATTCTCTCTCTTCTCTTCCTTGTCCTCCAGCTGATTTACACAGAAGAAAGAGATTGAGATGCAATGGAGGCACCTCCTGGAGGAAGGAGGAAGGTAATAATCCCAGAGCCTCCCTCCATGCTTTTTTGGAGGGTGTCCCTGTTGTGGTTGATAGAGGTGATTTAAAAAAATCAATTCTCCTGTCAGACTGGGAATATCCCCTCACTTACCCAAGTTTACGATATTCCACCATTCTTCAGCAGAGTTTCTTTTCTTTCAGCAATGTAAGCAGCTCACGTATATGTCAAACAAAGCTTTAATAACAAAGAAAACTGTAACACAATAACATACTGTCTGAAAGAAACTAAAGCAACCTCATGCGGCAAGAATGACAGTTGGTCTCTCTAACTCAGGCATCACCAAACTCGGCCCTCCAGCTGTTTTGGGACTACAATTCCCATCATCCCTGACTACTGGTCCTGTTAGCTAGGGAAGATGGGAGTTGTAGTCCCAAAACAGCTGGACGGCCAAGTTTGGGGATGCCTGCTCTAACTGAACTTAGCTGAACACCCAAAGGGAGGGGCTGATTCCGGAGCACAACACAAAAGCTCCGCCCACCAGATGCCAGATATTCTATTATTCAAATTAGGTCCCAGTGTTTTTCTAACAGTCCCAACCTTCCAGATCAGTCTTTCAGGAGGCTGCAGTTGGAAAAAGGAATAAGAAAAAAAAGCACATTCCCTTTTCTGTCCTGTGTCTTTTGAGCAGAGTTCCACTCTGGATCAAATCCAGCAAAAATAATAAACGTGATACAGTCAATAAAGTGCAGGGTTTAGATGTGAACACTTCATAGACTGACCTATAAAGCTCTTTAAGTGGCCCAGAGCAAGATGCTATCTTTCAACCTGCCCTGCCCTCCAGTGATACTGTGTTGTTCTGAGCTCCTTGAAGGAAGAGCAGGATATGCTTTCATCCCTCTTTAGAGGTCAGAGTACCATTGTGCATGTATGCCTTTGCAAGCACAAGGGTTAGAAATTAGCTTCTTTTTGGGGGGGGTGGGGGAGGTCTTTTCAAAGGACTGGATACCTTTTCACATTTTGTATGTGGAGGCCAATCAAACACGACACTGAATAATACAGGAGCCCCCAATGATATGGAATGCCAGTTGCTTAAAATTATGCATAAGAAATAACCACGATGCCTGTTGGAGCAAGAATTCTTCATAGCATTAATGTTCGTAGTCATCTTGATTCAACAGAAGATCATTTAAAACTAGCCTAAATCTATGCAGTAATCCATGAATATATTAGCAACATTATCTTCTAAGATAAATGGGGGGGGGATCTTGAAACGTCATTAGCCAACTTTGTATTTAAACAAAGCTTTGCCTTGTCTGGAAATAAATATACTTGGATTATTCATGAGTTAGGAAGATTCATGGACATAATTGAGAGGAAACTGATAGTTTTAGATGAGCAAAGACACTGAATGAATAATGATAAATCGAAATAGTTCCAGTATTTGCAACTAAGAGGCATTGTTTCAACTTTTACCAGAAAAGGGAGCCACAAAGGTCACTTTGACCAAATTTGAAACAATCTTAATTAACACCAGGCCAACAAGGAGTGTTCAAATGGTATTCCTATTCATTATAGTTCAGTTGTGTTTCTGAGCACAATTAAAAGTGTTGGTGCTGACCTTTAAAGCCCTAAATGGCCTCGGTCCAGTATACCTGAAGGTTCAGTATACCCCCATTGTTCTACCAGGACACTGAGGTCCAGCACAGAGGGCCTTCTGGCGGTTCCTTCACTGCGAGAACCACTGCAAGGAGCAGCCACCAAGACCACATAACACCGGTCTTGAAAGACCTACATTGGCTCCCAGTACATTTCCAAGCACAATTCATAGTGCTGGTGCTGACCTTTAAAGCCTTAAATGGCCTCGGTCCAGTATATCTGAAGGAGTATCTCCACCCCCATCGTTCTACCCAGACACTGAGGTCCAGCACCAAGGGCCTTCTGGCAGTTCCCTCACTGTGAGAAGCCAATTTACAGGGAATGAGGCAGAGGGCCTTCTCTGTAGTGGCACCCGCCCTGTGGAACGCCCTCCCACCAGATGTGAAAGAGAAAAACAACTACCAGACTTTTAGAAGACATCTGAAGGCAGCCCTGTTTAGGGAAGCTTTTAATGTTTGATGCATTACTGTATTTTAATATTTTGTTGGAAGCTGCCCTGAGTGGGGCTGGGGAGGCCCGGCCAGATGGGTGTGGTATAATAATAATAATAATAATAATAATAATAATAATAATAATAATAATAATAATAATAATAATAGAAGACTTAATGTAATGTAACTTTACATTGGAAAAAAATGACTAATGTAAGTATTTCAAAAGCAATTTGGGTTCAGATTTTAACTAAAGGTCCAGCATCATCTGGCTGTGTTAATTTCAAATAAAATCAACATTGATTTATGTTCTGATGGCACCTTACTTCTCTCATAGATTAAATAAAATGCCTAAGAATGGTCGCAATAGGTGTAGTCTATATTATATGTGAGTTGACCTAAAATATGGAATGGGGTGGGGGTTATGCAATTTTGACCAATTCTTAGGCATCATAGAATTGTAGAGCTGGAAGGGGGCCTGAGGATCATCTAGTCTAACCCCCTTGGACTAGGGGGTGCAAGAGTATGCAACTGTATGGGGATTGAACCTGCAGCCTTGGCAACATCAGCACCAAGCTCTAACCAACTGAGTTGTCCAGGCTGCTATCAATATTTCACGTTTCCTTCTCCTTTTCCTTTCTATCAGTTAAGCTATGTCTTACCTCTATTGGAGTATATGGTAATTAGGGACGGGGAAGAATTTCAGTTTGCATTTTAATACAAACCTATCTAATTCACACTTTGTGAAACAAAATATAAAGTTAAATTTAGCTATCCTTTGAAATTCACACTTCTGCAAATCTTGCAACTCAGTTTCTCAACCCAAAAAAGTGTGCAAAAATACACGTATTGGGGAAAGTGTGAATAAAGACACATACGTTGGTGAAAAAGACTATTCAAATGCATTACATTATGGGAATTAATGCACACAGAAAATGCTGAATAATTTTAATGCAAATTTCCTTTTTTACAAAAACAAAACAATGCTGGGGAAATGTGACAAGTCTGGAAAAATGAGAAATGGAAAGTGACAGATTCATACATCCCTACTGCTGTTCGTCTCTACTCAGCAGAGTTGGAACCAACAAATCAGTTTTCTCCCCCCTTTCTCTGACCTCTTGAAGACTCTACCCTGAAAGGAGAGGGATCATCAGTAGCAAAGTGGATATATTTGCAGGAAGCTGCCACTGAATGGAAGAATCAGCAGAAATAATTCATAATCTACCCAAGTGTGTAAATGTGAGTAGAAATCCCTTTGGATTCAACCCAATGATACTGGCTAATGCAGGATTTACAGGTGGGTAGGACTGGGTTAACAGAAAATATATCATGACTGGCCATCTGTTTCCTATTGGTTGTTTCTGTGCTGCCTTAAAACATAATTAAAATGTTTAACAAGGGGGAAAAGATAACAATGGAAACCATGCTACAGTTATACTTAAAGGGACACTTTTGAACATAACACAATTATATCTATCTAATTGTACTTTGTGCCACACCATTGCCTGAGAAACTGAGTAAATGTAGACATTTTAATGATGCAGTTGGTATATAATTACATGTTTCACAATTTTATTTGATACGGATCTCTCTGACCTCATTTAAAAATATGCTCCCATATGCTAAGCACAGCTATTTTCAGATGCAAACCACATTTCTATTACTCTTGCTTGAATAGCTACCTGAGCAATATTTTAAGTGTATTAACATTTGTAGAGGGGGTTTTTTCTAATGAGTAAGTTCAATTATATTTTAATAAGAATTTCTGGAACATCTAGTGTTAGCTTTTTACTGGTTATTTATGTAACTATGGTGCTTATTTTGTTTGCAATGCATTATTATGCATGCTGGAAAAAGTGCCAATTTTTTGACAGTGCTTTATGTCTAATGACGACACTGATAATAAATAGTAACAAACAAACAAACAAACAAAAACACCATTGTAACATATTGCTGCATTATCAGATTAGAGTCCAGCTCTTCACTCTCCACTCATGTTGATGACTGTTAATGACTGCAATTGGTCTTACAGGAAAAAGCAAGGGGTGAGATGGCTAAAAATAGCTTTATCTTATTTTACATGATAACAGTTGTCAACAGGTTTACCACACTTATCAGCCAATCACCCATTCCCACCACCCTTCTGAGTAACACCCCTCCCCACCCTCTCACTATATATAAGGGTCTGGTGACTTCTGTTTCAGTGTATCTGAAGAAGTGTGCATGCACACAAAAGCCTATACCAATTACAAACTTAGTTGGTCTCTAAGGTGCTACTGGAAGGAATTTTTTTATTTTGTTTCGACTGTAAATGTAGACATTTTAATGAGGCGCTTAGTACAGAATTTAATGTTTCGCAATTTTATTCAAATCCAGAACTCATTTCTTTTATTGTTGCTTGAATAGTTACCTAAGCAATATTGCAGAGTCAGGCTGGGAAGACCTGGGGGACTTGGAGTTCAAATCTCCAATCAGCACTCAGTGGTGAAGTTCACTGGGTGACCTTGGGCCAGTCACTGTCGGTCAACCTAGCCAAACTCACAATGTTGTGAAGAAAAAAAATGGGTAGGATGGACAACCATGTATGCCACCTTGAGCTCCTTGGAAGGAAGATGGCATATACATTGAGTATTGTAGATGATCAATGGTTGGGATATTCCTTGTGACTGATCCAAGGAACATTGCCCTCATTATTGTTTGGTCTCAGTCACCCTTAATGACATTAACACATAGCCATATTGGCTGCATTGGATTGTAAGATCATTCTTTTTATACCATATCTTGTTTGGCTTAGATCAGCCATGTGACCAAGAAAGGATAAAAAAACTCAACAAATCAGCAACAGATAGAAGAAACAACAGCTTGATAAAGGGATTGGGTGGGAGATGGTAGGGGAAATGTTGATTCTTTGAGCAGCTATACAGAATGCTGCTTAACCTCAGTGTTTAGGAAATAATCACAAAGCTAGCATGTTGCTTCACTGAATACCTATCTATATATAAATTACCTAATTTCAGAATCATAACATAGTGGAAAACAGAGGCAGGAGCGGCACTCTTTTTGGGGGGCGGGGTATGATGTTAAGCACATCATTTATTTAACTCCATACCTGATTCAGAAGAACGTTTAAATATATTTCAATATCGCCAAATGTCAAGCTCAATTTTTGCCAGTAATGGAAGAGTGGAATAGACATTACCATTTCTAAAATGCCATTTTCTAGACTACCAATTTTCGGTCTCATTTTAAAGCTTTTTATTGCTTTGAGGATGTTCAGAAGTTCTCTGAATAATATTCAAAAATGGTGTTATTTCTGAATGTAAACCAGAAGTGTTTATTTTAGGGATGTTCCCTTTCTAGTAGGAGAAAAAGGACTGTATATTTCTTATATATTCCACTGATAGTTGAGTTTGAGGCATCAAAGAGAGGAAGCTATTACAATTCAGACATATGCGTTCTAGGAACACCCAATCCCAGGATCAAAATCTGTGAACTCATAGTGATGGGTGCCACATTCTACCAGTGGAGTGGGGGAACCTTTTCAACCTAAGGGCTTCATCCCGTCCTGGGCAACCTTCTGACAGCTACACGCCATTGGTGGATGGGACCAAAGGTAAAAGTGGGTGGAACAATCAATGTACATTTTACCTTCACATGCTAAGCTACTTTCTACATACATCCACACCCTCATTTACATCCAGGCAAGCAAGGGGCATTATCAGAGTTCAATGATACATTCCTGCCACATGAAAATACTCAAGAAGTTGTGAAGCAAGGCCACTGAGGGCTGTGACCTGAGGAAAACCAGATAAAGAGACTTGGACAACCTCATTCATTCCTGGGCCTAGGGTTTCCCATGCCTGTTCTATTGTGCAATTTGAAAATGGTGAATTACAACCTGACAGTGTGTGTAGTCTCAGGCTTCCATTAGTATTTCCACTCATAAGGTCATGACATTGACGTGACATTGGCCCTGCGTACATTGTATTTTTGTTTCCATGCATTTGTGCAACAAGTTTGCCAAGCCAGGACAGCTCCGTTCATATTGATACCTTCAGGGGAAGGAAAGATGTTCTATCTGGAAACTAGAAGTCGTAGTGCCTTTGTTCATGACATGCTTGTGTTTTCCCAGCACGCAATGTAATTTAGCGAGAGCACCATGCTCAGAGGAAAAAATAGCAATGGTGTATCGCTACCCTGCATTATCGGGATGGGTTATACAGGCAAAATAACTGACTGACCAGATGGCGAGCGTCTAGTCAACTACCTCAGGATTGGCAGACACCCAAAACTCATTGAACCCAGTGCCCTTTCCCCTAATAAACATGTCTGCTCAATCCCAGCTGTGCTAATATAGATATCCCAGTTTAAGAAAAACTCTCTTTATAATTGGATACGACATTTAGATATATTCTTTAGTCTGCATGACTAATGCATACAGCATGACTTCAGCAATGATCAAGTAGCTATTAAAGCAGAAAAAAGCCCACCTGTATTAACCTTTTCAAAAAATTAGTAAAGCATGAATGGGATGGAAGGTGCAATGTGTTTCTGGACAGTAAAGCATTTGGGTGAAAGATCACCACATGAATGCAGTAGCAAATTGCAATGGATTATTATTTATTTAGCATGCCTGAAGAAAATATGAAGGATGGAGAAGCTTTTTGGAAATCTCTCTAGGTCTTGGAATAATTATTCCAAGCAAAGGGGAAAGTTTCTCAACATATGGGGTAGAAGATAGGCAGCAATACCCACAGGCTTTCCTTGGGTTATTCTTTTTTTGACTCAGGACTATTTCTTGAGTCCTCTTCACCTGTTACACTAGGCAACAAAACTGCACTAATGGTATGTATATACGGGCTTGATGGGGAATGAAGGGAGTCGAGTCCAGCAAAATCTAGAGGGCTTCAGGTTACCCACCATGAATGATCCATGGAAGGAATTTAAGGGAACTAGGTGGTCTACGGAAGCCATAATGGCATTAGCCACAACCACCACCCCCAACAAATCTCATTTCCATCTATTTCTGTATCTCCTATGAGTTTTGGACATCCTACCAAAACATCTGGAAATAATGGCTGTGTGAACAAGCCACCATTTTTCAAAGTCCACAGTTGAAAAATACTTTCTTTAGCTTACAACCTGACTTCTTGACTACAACATTTGCCCATTTTTTTTGCATATCCTTGTCCCCTTGTCCCACCATTCTTTGATTTGTGTAACATCTTGCATGATGAAGAGGTCTGGAGAACTCAAAAGCTTGCCACATTTTTGTAACTTTTTTGTTGGTCCTCATAAAGGTATTATCCAATTATGGTTTGAAGTTTTTATGGATCAACATGACTTCTTTGATTTCTTTGCTAAGTGCAGTGAACAAGATCAGGTTGCACTGTTGTATTCACTTTAGAAAGTTGCCCCATTAGAAATATGGGTTTAGTTCCTGTTCATTCCTATTTGGTTTGGTTCCAGTCCAGACACAACTGTGAAAATCTAACTGATTTTATATATCCAAATGCACTTTATATAGAATGATTAGTGTGCACAGTTTACAATTGCAGTGTGAAATATGACACTATTATAAATAATTTGAGAAAAATTTATTTTTAAAGAAGCATTTTCTAAACACATATGCAACATCCTCAATAACTGTTAGTGTATTGTACCAACATCATGTTAAAAAGAAAAGAAGCAACAAAACCCATTGTTAGATTTGCTTTGAAATGTGATGCCTGGATTTTACTCCTCTTTTTATTATTACATACATACATACATTAATATTAAGAATTGGTTCTTCTTTTTATTTTATTTTTATTTTGGAATTAATATGATTTAGGTTGCAAACCTATGATACTTACCTTGAAGCAAGCCTTACTGAACTCAGTTGGAGTTACTTCTGAGTAGACATGCATAGAATTACGTGGCTACTTCCTTTGTATGTATCATTGTAATTATATATAAAAAGAATTCCTTGACAGCTGTGCAGCCGGAATGAATTTCAGTCCTACAATATTATTTCTAAATCAGCTAGCATGGCAGGAAAAGAAAACATCATTTTAGTTTCATTTCAGGTATTTCTGATTTCTGGCAAGTGTAAATGGAATTGTATCAGTATGTGTGCTTTAGCCACATGTATAATACTGATACTGTGGTTTCTTCATCTCAGAAAGGATATCCTCTAGGCCAGCTTGCATCTGCATCATAAGCATGTCTATTCAGAAGCAATTTCAACTTCGTTAACTAAATCTGCACAACGTCGCAGCACAAAATGATCAAATACAGGTAGTGTATCTTCACATGAGAGAGGTGTAAAGTGTTTTAGGCTTTTTTGTTTATCATAGCATGGATGCAGAGAATTCTTCCTCATGTTCTCATGTTGATATAGCACAGCCTCTAGAAATTTCAAACTTTTAGCTTAGCTTTATGTCAGGGAACTGCCATCGGAAGGAAGGGAGGTGGAAGGGCTCACACAGGTTGGGAGAGACTCAGCAGCTGAAGAGGGAACCAGTAGGGGGAGAGGAGCTGAGCTGAGGGAAAGTGAGCAGGAGGGATGGCTCCGAGACACTTCCAGCGAGGGCAGTGGGGAGGTTTCAGGACCTCCCGTAGGGACACCCACTCCTCACCGGAAACTGTCACACAGAGAGTCCAGAAGACGTGTTTCCGTTAAGGAGCTTTTATGTTGGAAGCGATTCCGAAAGCAACCACTGTCGGAATCTGCCAGCGACTGAGGGAGCCATGTTTAAGGGGCTCCGTTACAGACAGAGGTTTGCAAACTTGATCAAACTCTGAGGGACTTGGATTTTACGCACAAGCAGCTCATCGTCCCATCACAACATTCCGACAGTCTCTGTGAGCAGTTTGTGCAGGAGAAGGCATCATGAGCAACCCAGCCGGAACCGGAGAAGCGGGAGCTGGAGCGGGTCCAAGCCTGGAAGAAAGGTACCGGGCGTTGGAGATCCAGCTAGCGCTGCAGACGGCGAGGCTCGAGGAGAGGAGGGCTCAAGATGCAGAGAAGGGGAAAACCGCCCCGCTCGCCAGAAAGTTGCCAGGATTGGTGCAGAAGTTTGGGGGGGGGAGCCCAAGGACTATCATGCCTTTAGGACAGAGATGCAATATGCCCTTAACCTGCAGTTTGATGACTTTCCCGACGAGGAATCGCAGGTGGCTTTTGTGATTGGGCATCTCGAAAAGGGGGTGAAAGACTGGGTGAGGCCCCTGATGGCAACAAACAATGACATCCTGAAGGACACGAGGAAGTTTTTTCGTGCCATGGATTTGATGTATTCCAGCGATATTGAGCAGGGAGTGGTACGCAGACAGTTAATGGCGTGCAAACAGGGGAGCCGATCTGTTCATGAGTACTGGACTGAGTTTACCATGTTGATCCATAAATTGGGGTGGGATTTATCGGCGGAACCCATTCAAATGCTCTTTGAAGAAGGGCTTGCTTCGGCGGTAAAGGATGAACTTCCCCGGGCGCCCAGGGCAGAGTCTATGGACCAGCTGCCCAAATCAGCGCTGACCATAGGAGCGCGCCAAGAGGCGAGAGCCTTGGAGAGGTGGGAAGGGAAGGGGGAACGTTGGAGGGAGCTTCGCATTCCAGAGATTCCAGAGCCACCGTTTCCGCCGGGAGAGCCGATGGAAATTGGAACAGCGCGCGCACGCAGTTTCAAAGCCCAGTGAAGAGCGGAAGAAGGAGGGGAAGGGCGCCAAGAAATGTTATCTCTGCCAACAGCCAGGTCATTTTGCCAGAGTCTGCCCCCAAAGAAAGGAATGGCAAGGAATGGTGGGAGCTGTTGGGGAGAGGGAGGAAAAGGTACCGGAGCAAGTAAAAGCCAACGCCTGGCTGCCACCATCAGGGCACAGCAGCCAGGCCAAAGAGCAGTGAAAGTGCCCACGCCGGAACCTCCTAAACCCGCCCTAGTGATAGAGGTGTTCCTAGAGCTGCCTAACGGACACCCACTAAAGATAAAGGCGCTATTGGACTCAGGCAGCTCCTGCAATTTCATGAGTAAGGAGTTTGCTGCTGAGCACCAGATACAGACTATCCCTTTAAGTAACCCTTTGCAGGTGACCACGATCGATGGAAGGGAGCTGCTGGGAGGAGAAGTCAACCAGCAGACCGTCCCAATGATAATGAGGGTAGCAAGACACACTGAGCTAATAGCGTTTAATGTGGCTACCTTGGGAGGAGCTCCCATTATTTTGGGGATGAGCTGGCTAGCGTTACATGATCCGCTAGTGGACTGGCATCAGAGAGTGGTCTCCTTTGGGTCAGCGCATTGTCTAGAACAGCATTTCCCAACCTTGGGCCTCCAGCTGTTTTTGGACTACAACTCCCATAATCCTCAGCTAGCAAGACCAGTGGTCAGGGATGATGGGAATTGTAGTTCGAAAACAGCTGGAGGCCCAAGGTTGGGAAACACTGGTCTAGAACACTGCAAAGAGAGGGAGGCTCAAGGAGGGGCCAGAGCCACTCTAGCAGGGACAGAAGTAACGGAGAAGGGGAAGGTTCCCCAACAGTACGCCGACCTGAGCAACGTTTTCAGTGAGAGGGAGGCAGACAAACTACCCCCACACAGACCCTTTGACTGTCAAATCAATTTACTACCTGGGGCACAGCTCCCTGTAGGCAAGCTGTATGCCATGTCAGACAGAGAGATGCAGGAGCTAAGGGAGTTCATTGACAAGAACCTGAAGAGAGGGTTCATCAGAGAGTCCAGGGCGGTGGGGGGCAGCCCAGTGTTTTTTGTGGACCAAAAAAACACGGACAAACCCAGGCTTGTAGTGGACTTCAGGGCCTTGAATGCAGTGTCAGAACCAGTGACTTTCCCGATGCCCAGAATTGATGACATTTTGACAAGGGTCAGGCAGGGAAAGATTTTTACTAAACTGGACCTGAGGGGGGCGTACAACCTGATACGAATAAGGAAGGGGGATGAATGGAAAACTACCATGTTCACCCCTTTGGGGGCATTTGAATATTTAGTTATGCCCTTCGGCCTACAAGCAGGCTCCGCGTGCTTTCAATCGTTTATGAACCACGTCCTGGGGCCTTTGCTTTACAAGAATTGTGTAGCCTTCTTAGATGACGTGTTAGTATATTCAGAGACTGAGGAGCAGCATGTAAAAGACGTCAGGGAAGTGTTGGGCAGACTGCAAGCCAATCAGCTGTGGGTGAAACTAGAGAAGTGTCAGTTTCATGCCAAGGAGGTGGAATTCCTGGGGTACCGCTTGTCGGACAAGGGATTGGCTATGGATCCTGGCAAGGTCCAAGCGGTACTGGAATGGAAAACACCGAAAACAAGGAAGGATGTGCAAAGATTCCTTGGATTTGGAAACTTCTATCGGAAGTTCATCAGAAATTTTGCCCACGTGACGGCTCCCATTACGGACTGTCTCAGCAGTAAGAGGAAATTCGTTTGGACGGCGGAGGCGGAGCGAGCTTTTGAGGAACTGAAAAGGGCATTTGCTTCGGAAGAACAGCTCTTGCATGTGGATTTACAAAAACCGATGCGAGTGGAGACGGACGCATCAGACCGGGCTGTGGGGGCAGTGCTTCTGCAGCCTGGGGGGAAGGAGAAGTCGGAGTGGAGACCGTGTGCCTTTTTTTCGCGAAAGCTGAACAAATCTGAGAGGAAATACACGGTGTATGACCGAGAACTACTAGCTATTCATGAAGCATTCAGGAGATGGAGGCATTTATTAATTGGGGCACAACATAAGGTGCAAGTGTGCACGGACCACAAGAACTTAGAGTATTGGAGAACGGCACGAGTGCTCAACCAATGGCAAGTGAGATGGGCCCAGGAGTTCTCCAAATTCCACTTTGAAATTTGTTATGTGCCAGGTCCAGAAAATGTTTGGGCGGACGCTCTCTCACGCAAACCTGAATATTTGGAAGGGGAGGGGGCACCGGAAGAGAGACATGTCATCCCAGAGGACCGCTGGGTGTGTGGGGCGGCATTGGTGGGGCAAAGAGAACTGGTAGAGGAAACAGAGAATGATGAATATGCCCAGAATAAGCTCAGAGGTCTTAGGGGTGAGGGAGAGGAACCAGGGGGTTTCGAGGAAAGAAATGGAGCATTGTATTACAAAGGGGCACTGTATATCCCCGAAGGAGACTTAAGGGGGAGGGTACTCAAGCAGTTGCACGACAGCCCCACGGCGGGGCATTTTGGACAACACAAAACCATGTGGTTGGTCACCAGGGAATTTTGGTGGCCTAAGGTGAGGGAAGATGTACGGGAATATGTAAGAGGGTGTGAGCAATGCCAGCGAGCCAAAGGGGAGAGGCGGGTGCTGGCAGGGCTATTAGAACCCTTACCAACCCCAGAACGACCTTGGGAGGCAGTGTCGATAGATTTTATGACTGATCTGCCAAAGTCCAAGGGGAAAACAGCCATCATGGTGGTGGTAGACCTACTAACAAAGATGTGCCATTTTGTAGCCTGCTCGCATGCAGTCACGGCGGAAGAGACAGCGAAGTTATTTGTAGAACACATTTTTAGGTTGCACGGGGTGCCATTGAGGGTGGTCTCAGACAGGGGAAAACAATTTACTTCTAGGTTCTGGAGGAAGCTCATGAGCTTACTGCAGGTGGAGGTCAACTTTTTGACTGCCCGGCACCCTGAAACCAACGGGCAGGCGGAAAGAGCAAACGGTGTCCTCCAGCAATACCTGAGGTGTTATGTCAATGACAGAGAGAATGACTGGGTAGAGAAATTGGCGCTGGCGGAATTTGCCTACAACAATGCAGAGAATGTGTCCACAGGGATGAGCCCCTTCTTGGCTAATTATGGGTGTCATCCCAGGGCATGCCCAGGGGGAGGAGGAGAGAGATGGAGCGTCCCGGCAGCCGAGCATTTTGTAGAAGAAATGGAAGCAATCCATCATCAGCTCCAACTCAACTTAGAAAGGGTGAAGGAAGAATACAAGAGGCAGGCAGACAAGAACCGAAGGGAAGGTGAAACCATAAGGGTGGGAGATCGGGTGTGGCTGTCAACCCAAGGGTTGCCGTTCAAAGGAGGTTGCAAGAAATTAAGACCTAGGAGGTTGGGTCCATTTGAGGTCATTCAACAAGTCAACCCAGTGGCTTTCAGGCTCCGGTTACCCAACCACATGAAACTGCATCCAGTATTTCACAGGTCGTTACTGTCACCGTATGAGGGGGGACGGGAAGGGATGTCCACTCGGGGACCGGTCATAGAAGAAAGGGAATGCAGCAGCCATGTGGCAGAAATCCTCGACGCCAGGTGGAAGGGGGATCAGGTGGAGTATTTGGTAGCGTGGGAAGGAGAACCGGAGTCAGAAAACACTTGGGTAATGGCAGAAGATATCAATGATGAGGTATTGATAGAAACGTTCCATCAAAGGTTCCCAAGGAAACCTCAGCCTGTGGAGAGGTTCCGGAGGGAATACTTTGGCACCACCGATGAAGAGGAGGAATTGGAAGGATTTACGGATTCGGAAGGGGAAGGGGAGATGGACTCTGAGGAGGAGGAGTACTTCGAGACCCGGAACCGCAACAGGTGGAGAGAAGTGTTCGAGACATCGGAAGATGAAGGAAGTTCCTTCCGGGGTTTTGCCTCCTCACCGCCCATAGAGGAGGGGGCGGGAGGGGGTGAAGGGGGCCCTGGAGGGGAGGTGGATGTCAGGGAACTGCCATCGGAAGGAAGGCAGGTGGAAGGGCTCACACAGGTTGGGAGAGACTCAGCAGCTGAAGAGGGAACCAGTAGGGGGAGAGGAGCTGAGCTGAGGGAAAGTGAGCAGGAGGGATGGCTCCGAGACACTTCCAGCGAGGGCAGTGGGGAGGTTTCAGGACCTCCCATAGGGACACCCACTCCTCGCTGGAAACTGTCACGCAGAGAGTCCAGAAGACGTGTTTCCGTTAAGGAGCTTTTATGTTGGAAGCGATTCCGAAAGCAACCACTGTCGGAATCTGCCAGCGACTGAGGGAGCCATGTTTAAGGGGCTCCGTTACAGACAGAGGTTTGCAAACTTGATCAAACTCTGAGGGACTTGGATTTTACGCACAAGCAGCTCATCGTCTCATCACACTTTATCTGTGTATTCATATGAACTTCGTATTTGTGGTACAAAATACCTGCAGCAAACAGAATAATGATCCCTCAATCACAGGATAATTCCTGCTACTCCTCTCATCTCCTGCAACAGTTACCTTACAAAAATACTATCTTTTGCCTTCCTCTCTATGGTTACTCAGAAGAGGAAGTGAGGCCCTTACCTTATCACTCCCAAAAGAAGCCAGGGAATTTAAATCATGGTTCAGTTACAGTTCCTACGGCAGGGGATGTCATAAACCCTCTAAGCCAGTTTTGGGCTCAAGTTCGTTTCCACTTCCTGGTTCAAGTAATTGTCTTTGTACCTGGTTCTAAGCACTGCTTTTTCTTTTTCTTTTTACAGCTGTTCATGAAATTATTTTCTTACACTGAGTTTTTGCAAAACATTTAAAAAAATGCCAGATAATTCAAAACTAAATACAGTACAGTGGTACCTCGGGTTACAAACACCTCAAGTTACAGACTCCACTAACCCGGAAGTAGTACCTTGGGTTAAGCACTTTGCCCCAGGATGAGAACAGAAATCGCGTGGTGGCAGCGCGGCGGCAGCGGAAGGCCCCATTAGCTAAAGTGGTACCTCAGGTTAAGAACAGTTTCAGGTTAAAAATGGACCTCCATAATGAATTAAGTTCGTAACCAGAGGTACCACTGTACTTAAATGGTTTGATAACAATTAAGGTAATGGGTTCAGGCTAACATATCTGCTCCCATGAGCTGGCAGCTCCACATGAAGCACCACAATGTTTTTACTTTTAGCAATCTATTAATTAGTACAACTGAAATGTGTGTGGTGGCGGGATGTTAAATAATCTCACCTGGCTAAATTCTGATCATAGGTGAAATTGCGTGTGTATGTGTATGCTCATTGAAAATGATGCCGTTCCTGATATGATAATTGAATCCTAAAAATAGATTGTACAAGTAAGGAAGCTGCAAAGCAAAACAATATGCAATCTTAGGGAGTCCATAGAATATTTATGAGTTAAATTAACATAGCTGTGTCATATTTCTATATTTAAATATTTATAAGTTATTCATTGCCTTCCAACAAAGACTGCTAAAGGAGAAGTCTAAATGAATATATCTTTGCTTAAACCTTTCCATACTTCTTCCATCAGGATCTGTGTTTTAGAAAAGATGACACTCAACAAACCACTATTATTTCTTCAACCAAATTCAACTAGCTCTCTAAATACGGTTGCATCATTTGAGTGGTGTCCAATAGTTATGCTAGCGTAAGGACTTTTAACTGCACAATGCAACTTCCCTGCCTTCTGATCACTCTCTGATCACTCTGCAAATACAACTATGGGACCCCTAAATCTGTTCTGGGATTTTCCCTCCAACCCTCCAGAGCAGTTTTACCTGGCAGGCAGTGCATGTGTGGGTAGATGAGATGGTGGGTTCCACTGCACAGCTAAGGATTCTTGTGCTAGCATATCTAGTTAGTTGGATAATGCCCTGCATTTCCAAAGAAATAGTCCTTTCATTTGGAAGAAGCATGTGATCCTTCTGGGGCTGTGCCACTTCAGAAAGGAGGTATGACTTTCTCGGGACAAAAACCTTCTGCTTGTAGAAACCCAGGACATCAAGTAGATGTCTAGCCTTCCATGAATGCAGATGGCGCTTGTGGTTTCTCCCACCAGCATTCTGGAGTGTTACAAGTCTCGGAAGGGCCATACAACTACAGACACACTCTTTCTGAATAGTGCCATGTATACACTACCTAAGAATATAAAATGAAACTGACCAGTCAAGACAAACCAGATCCTTCAGGTTCAGATTTTGCTCTGAAAATTCAGCTGAGCTCTCTGCTGAGGTACAAGTTTCTCCAGATATAGCCTTTAGGCAAACTGACTTCCCCACAAGAGTTCTTTTTTCATATTCAGCACTCTGCCTCATGGAAAGCACTTCAGCCTGCCCAGGATGGGTATCAGGTAAAAAGGTAAAGGTAAAGGACCCCTGGATGGTTAAGTCCAGTCAAAGGTGACTATGGGGTGCAGCACTCATCTCCCTTCAGGCTGAGGAAGCTGTCATTTATCCATAGACAGCTTTCCATTTCTGGTGCAATGGAACACTGTGATGGAAGCCAGAGCGCACGAAAATGTCATTTACCTTCCTGCCGTACCACTACCTATTTATCTACTTGCACTGGTATGCTTTCGAACTGCTAGGCTGGCAGAAGCTGGGACACAGCAACGGGAGCTCACAACCATTGTGTGGTTTCGAACCGCCAACCTTCCAATCGGCAAGCCCAAGTCTCAGTGGTCTAGACCACAGTGCCACCTGCTCATTATTTACATCATGCTATCCCACTGTTGCTTAACCAGCACTGGCTTCCAGTGGCCTTTTAATTCCTTTCCCTCCTATATGCATGTAGTTCCAGAACAGTTGGGATGTATAGTATTTTATCTGATAAAAAGAAATTGCTCAGGGTCTGTGCGTGGAAATACTTAAGTCAGAAGGAATTACTTTCACTTGCTTTCCACAACTGAAGCTTATTGTTGGACTAAAAAAATAAAATTTGAGAGTAACCCTATCAAACACAGCAGGGATTATTTTTTAGTAGACCTCCACTGGAATTCTAAGCTGAGGCAGCCAGGGTGAAAAGCAAGGTGGTATTTGTTCTAGATGAGTTAATCCATACAATTTATGGTTCTGGCTCCAACCATCATCAGCTCTGCTTCCAAACACTTCTGGCATGTGGTCCCTGACAAATAAACCCGGAGAGAATGCAGCTCTAGTCAGAAAAAAGCTGTTGTCCACTTCTGCTCTATATGGTGTGGTCCCTGAGGACCTAAAGGGCTGCTTTCTCCTCCATGAACCTGTCCATCAGTTGAGGTCTTCTAAGGAGACCTTGCTTTGGATGCCACCACCATTAGAGGTGCAGCTGGTTGTGATTCAAGACAAGGCCTTTTCCAAAGTGGCTACGTTAAGGAATTCTCTCCCCATAAAAGTTTACCTTGTCCTTGTGCACTACGTATTTGGCTGTTAGGAAGCTGCTGCTTTGCCAGGCTTTTAAGCTTAGGTGATTATTGTTGCTTGGGCATCTCTTTTACTGGCCTTTGATTTGCTTTGGTACTGCTAGTTTGTTTCTACTGTTGCATTTTAGTTGTAACTTTATCTGTTAGTCACCATGGACCATTGAGCAAAACTGCAACCTGTACAGTTTTAAATAAACAACACAAGCATTTCCCCCTTGGAACAAGGCTAGCTGCCTCTATGCAAATTACACCCAACAAAGATGGAAAAGGAGAAAGTAGGAAGAAGTGCAGAAGGAAATATCCAACCTTCTCCCTCGGCAAAGGCATGTCTGGTTGGAGAGATCAGCCAAGTGTGGAAATATTGCAAGCATAACACTTATTCTGAGTTGAGAAATGAATCAGTATCATAATAGTTGTATGTAAATTAATAGAAAATAAGAGGACAATGCTGAAACTATCATCTAGAAAATTACTTTAGTACTGTAGCATACCATTTACTCAAGCATAAACTTTGTGAAAATCTATAAATCCCCTTGGTAATAAAGAGAGGAATTAAAATTCAGGCAAAATTAAATTCTGGAAGATTAATGCTCCCTTTTATATTTTGATGACAACTATAAGCATAATGTAATTTTGTGGATTTATGGCTTTAAAATGCAAGTTGATACTCTACAATTGTGCCATTTTAAGCACAGAGCAAAAATATATTTTTCACCTGAATGTCCCAACAGATAAATATTGCAGCAGTAATGGAAAGACATTGGACTTCTTAACTGCCATGTAAAACAGTATGGGAACACATAATTTGTTTACTGTTGCTAGTTCTTGGAAATATGCCATATAGAGAAGTAGTGTGGAATTGAATAGGACCAGGCTTTCTAAATAAGGACTGAAAACCTACGTTGTTATTCCTAGCCATGCTAATAGGATAGAATGAGTAGGTTGTTGCTAGACTCCAACCATACAGGTTGCATTCATTTCTGATGTCCTTTTACACTGCAGTACCTGTTCCATTGTGGAATGTTTCCTTTCTGATCAATACACTATCATGTTGCACTCATTTTTAAATGCTGGAAAAGAACTGTATGCCAGGATATCACTCCCAATTTTCTCACAAGATATTACAATGCAAAACTCTCATGATTTTCTGAGTTAACGTGGTTACAAATGGATTTTACTGGAAACAATTCATGGTGATGAGAGCTAAACATCTACATACTGGATTCTATTAGATTTCCAGAAGTGGCTTTTATTTGTGTGAAAGATCACATTAAATGTGGAAATTAACAGTCAAGGGAACATCAGGAAAATAGAATAGGGTGCTGTCTGAATGCAGCCATAATAAATCTCTAGATCAGACATGCATTTCATTGCTAGAATTTGTTCCAACAGTTTCTGAGGTAGAGCTGTTTGCAACAGTGTGTTTTACCTTTGGTGGCTTCTTATAGCTCAGTCAGTAGAGCCTGAGACTCTTAATCTCAAGGTTGTGGGTTCAAGACCCACGTTGGGCAAAAGGAGTTTGGATTAGATGCCCCTTAGGGTCCCTGCCAATGCTATGATTTTATGATTCAGTTCTATGATTCTTCATCCAGGCCCTTCTTCCTCAGATTTCCAATTTTGTTGTGATTACCAATTGTGCTGCCACCAGAAGAAATGGCATCATTAATTTGTTCAGGATGCCAATATTGCCATTGTACGTCCCTTCCCTTTAAAGGTGGGGATTCACAAGAATCAAGGATATGTGTGGATGAAGGCATGCTATCCAATACACACATTACAGTAGTGGAGGATTACACCATGTACAGTACACATAAATTCTATATTTGTGACCTTGTGAACTGGAACCAAAGGTATAAGAAGGCTGTTTATGCATCTCCAATAACTGTGCCAACTACTGGTGCTGAAGAAACTGAAATTGACCAATTCTATGAAGACTTACAAGACCTTATAGAAGTGACACCAAAGAAGGATGTTCTGCTCATTATAGGGGATTGGAATGCTAAAGTAGGGAATCAAGAGATAAAAGGAACAACTGGCAAGTTTGGCCTTGGAGATCAAAACGAAGCAGGGCAAAGGCTAATAGAGTTCTGTCAAGAGAACAAGCTGGTCATCACAAACACGCTTTTCCAACAACACAAGAGACGACTCTACACATGGACATCCCCAGATGGGCAACATCAAAATCAGATTGATTATATTCTCTGCAGCCAAAGATGGAGAAGCTCTATACAGTCAGCAAAAACAAGACCTGGAGCTGACTGTGGCTCAGATCACCAGCTCCTTATAGCAAAATTCAAGCTTAAACTGAAGAAAGTAGGAAAAACCACTGGACAGGTAAGATACAATCTAAACCAAATCCCTTATGAATACACAGTGGAAGTGAGGAACAGGTTTAAGGATTTAGATTTGCTGGACAGAGTGCCTGAAGAACTATGGGTGGAGGCTCGCAACATTATACAGGAGGCAGCAACTAAAACCATCCCAATGAAAAAGAAATGCAAGAAAGCAAAGTGGCTGTCCAAGGAGGCCTTACAAATAGCGGGGGAGAGAAGGCAAGCAAAATGCGAGGGAGATAGTGAAAGATACAGGAAATTGAATGCAGATTTCCAAAGAATAGCAAGGAGAGACAAGAAGGCCTTCTTAAACGAGCAATGCAAAGAAATAGAGGAAAGCAACAGAATGGGAAGAACCAGAGATCTGTTCAAGAAAATCGGAAATATGAAAGGAACATTTCGTACAAAGATTACCATAATAAAGGACAAAAGTGGTAAAGATCTAACTGAAGCAGAAGACATCAAGAAGAGGTGGCAAGAATACACAGAGGAATTATACCAGAAAGATATGGATGTCTCGTACACCCCAGGTAGTGTGGTTGCTGACCTTGAGCCAGACATCCTGGAGAGTGAAGTCAAATGGGCCTTAGAAAGCACTGCAAATAACAAGGCCAGTGGAAGTGATGGTATTCCAGCTGAACTGTTTAAAATTTTAAAAGATGATGCTGTTAAGGTGCTACACTCAATATGCAAGCAAGTTTGGAAAACTCAGCAGTGGCCAGAGGATTGGAGAAGATCAGTCTACATCCCAATCCCAAAGAAAGGCAGTGCCAAAGAATGCTCCAACTACCGCACAATTTCACTCATTTCACATGCTAGCAAGGTTATGCTTAAAATTCTACAAGGAAGGCTCAAGCAGTATGTGGACCGAGAACTCCCAGAAGTGCAAGCTAGATTTAGAAGAGGCAGAGGAACCAGAGACCAAATTGCAAACATGCGCTGGAGAAAGCTAGAGAGTTCCAGAAAGACATCTACTTCTGCTTCATTGACTATGCAAAAGCCTTTGACTGTGTTGACCACAGCAAACTATGGCAAGTTCTTAAAGAAATGGGAGTGCCTGATCACCTCATCTGTCTCCTGTGAAATCTCTATGTGGGACAAGAAGCTACAGTTAGAACTGGATATGGAACAACTGATTGGTTCCAAATTGGGAAAGGAGTACGGCAAGGCTGTATATTGTCTCCCTGCTTATTTAACTTATATGCAGAATTCATCATGTGAAAGGCTGGGCTGGATGAATCCCAAGAATTAAGATTGCCGGAAGAAATATCAACAACCTCAGATATGCAGATGACACAACCTTGATGGCAGAAAGTGAAGAGGAATTAAAGAACCTTTTAATGAGGGTGAAAGAGGAGAGTGCAAAATATGGTCTGAAGCTCAACATCAAAAAAAGAAGATCATGGCCACTGGGCCCACCACCTCCTGGCAAATAGAAGGGGAAGAAATGGAGGCAGTGAGAGATTTTACTTTCTTGGGCTCCATGATCAGTGCAGATGGTGACAGCAGTCACGAAATTAAAAGACGCCTGCTCCTTGGGAGAAAGGCGATGGCAAACCTAGACAACATCTTAAAAAGCAGAGACATCACCTTGCCAACAAAGGTCCGTATAGTAAAAGCCATGGTTTTCCCAGTAGTGATGTATGGAAGTGAGAGCTGGACGATAAAGAAGGCTGATCGCCGAAGAATTGATGCTTTTGAATTATGGTGCTGGAGGAGACTCTTGAGAGTCCCATGGACTGCAAGAAGATCAAACCTCTCCATTCTGAAGGAAATCAGCCCTGAGCGCTCACTGGAAGGACAGATCGTGAAGCTGAGGCTCCAATACTTTGGCCACCTCATGAGAAGAGAAGACTCCCTGGAAAAGACCCTGATGTTGGGAAAGATGGAGGGCAGAAGGCGAAGGGGACGACAGAGAAGGAGATGGTTGGATGGTGTTCTTGAAGCTACTAGCATGAGTTTGATCAAACTGCGGGAGGCAGTGGAGGACAGAAGTGCCTGGCGTGCTCTGGTCCATGGGGTCACGAAGAGTTGGACACGACTAAACGACTAAACAACAACAACAATAACTGTGCCAAGCATGTTTCTTAATACATTCTGTATATTTTGCAAAAACATACGTGGAGCGTGGATGTCTTAATCCCAGCACGTCCCTAATTATGATTAACAAATTAACTATGATTCAAACAGAATCTTAAAGAGAGGTCACTGAAAAGCTCAAGCTACAGTGCTCTTCCTAATTACCAAACAAAACGCAAAGAAGCAAAATTGTCCAATTTAAGTATAAAAGTTCTGGACCAAAATACAGACAAACTTTCACAAACAGAAGAGATTTTTTTTAAGGCACTGTTTAATTAATTAATCTGTGTGCGTCTGACATAGAGGACAATGTGCACAATCTTCTACCTATATAAACACTCCTTCAAATTAATTACAACCAGAGCTTGGAAATGCATGTTGCTTATTCACCATCCTAATTGCTATTATTTCTGCCCAGAAAACAACATGAGGACAGATCAAATAAATTTCACACCCACACCACACATTTAAAAGCCTTCTTATGCCACCTTAAGGAAGAGTCAAAGTTTCTCCAATGAGTAGGTCACAACATTATGATGGAGGATTGGGTTAAATTATGGAAAACTGACTTAAAATTTACAGATTGTTCCCTATTGAAGGAGAATTACATGAAGATGATGTACAGATGGTACACAACACCAGTGCAGTTAGGGAAAATGTACAAAACTAGTTCAAACATATGTTGGAAGTGTAAGGAAAAGGAGGGAACATTTTATCATATGTGGTGGGATTGTAAAGTAATTTAAAAAGTTTGGGAAATGATATACAATGAACTGAAGAAAATGTTCCATTTAACATTTGTTTAAAAACCCAAGGCATTTTTGTTGGGGATTGTAGGGAAAGACCTGCCAAAAAAGTTGAAAAACATCTTCATGTATGCGACAACGGCCGCGAGAGTTCTGGTAGCACAAGGATGGAAGACTGAAGAAATCCCAACTAAAGAATCATGGCAAGAAAAATTGATGGATTATGCAGAACTGGCAAAATTGACTCATAAGCTACGGGACAAGGATAACTGTGACTTTAAGGATAAATGGGAACCTTTCACAAAGTATTTGAAGACGCAACAAAGCGAACTGGACTCCTTGGCAGGTTTTGAATAAACATCCACAATTTTTTTTACTGATAATAATTAGCTAAACAGTTGGAGGATCTATACAACTCTGTAACATACAGAAAACAGCATTATTGGAGAATCCAAAGACTGGAACTGAGGGAAGTCGGGGGGTGGGGTGGGGGGATGGTTTTTGGGGGGGAGAAAAAATGGGGGGGGGAATAAGGATATGTTTTTGGAAAATATGTTTTGTTATAACTTTTAATAATTTTTTTAAAAAAGTTTCTCCAATGAATCATGGGAACTGTAGTTTGTTAAGCATCTCCTTTAAACTATTAGCACCATTAACAAACTACAGTTCCCAGGATTCATTGAGGGAAATCATGACTCGTACAGTGGTGTAAGAGTGCTTTAAATGTATGGTGTGGGTGTCATGTGGAATGTTGAAGAGTATGTAGGATCTATATACCTTGGGTTACATAGGCTTCAGGTTACATACGCTTCAGGTTACAGACTCTGCTAACCCAGAAATATTACCTCGGGCTAAGAACTTTGCTTCAGGATGAGAACAGAAATCGTGGGGCGGTGGCGCAGCGGCAGCAGGAGGCCTCATTAGCTAAAGTGGTGCTTCAGGTTAAGAACAGTTTTAGGTTAAGAACAGACCTCCAGAACGAATTAAGTTCTTAACTCGAGGTACCACTGTACAAAGGGAAAATGAAAGGGAGGGGCCCATTCTTATGCTTGTTGGGCTTAACTGGCCTTTAACTGACTGCACTGCTGCCTAATAAACAGGATTTGGGATGGAGACTTAGGATGGGAATAGTGCAAGGTAAGAGGACTAAATTAGCAGGGTAGAGGGATGAAAGCAGTTCTGCCTACCTGACTTGCATGACCTGCATGTGTCAGTCAGCAAAAGCCTCTTGCTTACCCACTGACCCTTCCTTGTTCAGCCCAAAGGATGGGGTGGAGACAGCTAAGAAGGCCCTGACAGGAACTTCACAGCACCTAACACTGTTCCCCAGGCACAAATCTATATATGCTCTGGAATATCGTATCCAAACTTTCACCATCCCGTACTCTCCCCGTCTCCACCCTCAGTAAGTTCTATGTCTTTATTACTGACTGGTTTTTTGTTTGTTTCTTCATTTTGTTTTATTTTAACCCGACTTCTCTAAATTACCCCTCTTCAACTGTGTGTGTGTGTGTATACCTTCCAATTTATCTGACACACCATGCGTCTGATTCAGTGAACTCTAGACCATAAAAAATTGTGCCATAATAAATGTGTTACTTGTTGAGGCACCACAAGTTCCTTTGTTGCTTTTCCTACAGCTTCTGAAAAAGCAGGTACAGCTTTCTCCAACATCCGCTCCAAAGTCTGGCTACCCAAATCAGCAGCTGCTTTCCCACCACTGCCCAAATAGTCTATAATGATGTGCTGCTGTTTTGCCTTTGTTCATATGTACAAAGCCTGAATGGTTTGTTCTCTCCCCCCACCCACTCCAGACTATTTGAATGAGTAATATTGTACTTGACTGTTTTTATGTTGGAAAGTGCAATGCTTATAAGTACAGCTAGCTGTGAAATGCACAGCCCAGAAATCTGCTAGCTCTCCTATCCCTCTTTACATCTTTCACTGACAGAATTTCAATGGCACTATAGGGGCCAAAAAGATTATGTACACATGCACGCACACACACACATACTTACTCACTCACAGATACATAATGCAATATTGCTAATCCACCACAACTATATACTAGTGACATTGGTTCAGAATGAGTTGTTCCTTTCTTTTTTTCAGCTAAGAAAACACTTTCACATTTTCCTTTGCTACATTCTCACTACCAACTAACCCAGGATGTGTGAAGTCTTTTGTAAAATGCAGTCCAAATTATCAGTAACAGAAAAAGCAATTTGCGCATAACCAATGGGGGACAACAGACTCACTCACCTTGGCAACGCCATGCATAGCACTTCATGACGGGCATTCAGTTTGAGCCTGAATACAAATGCTTCAGAGAACTGTATACTGACAATACCCAAGAACTCTCAAATAAACCACAAACACAGGAGCCACACATCCCTGACCACTGCAGCAGGAGAGCAGAGGAGGGGGCCAGGAGGGAATGTTTAAAACTTTCCTCCCCACAACAGCCACCCAAATCTGATGATGCAGATGAGTAGGAGCAAAGAGCCAGCTTCCATGGCCTCTTATCTTTCCTGTTGTGATGGGAAAGACAAGGGATGGAACCATCACTTTTAAGGAACCACCACTTATTTTGGAACCACCACTTTTAAGATGCTCCAGGCACCTTGAGGCAGTGACTGAGAAGGCAACCAGATTCCCTTCCTCTTTACCTTTCCCAATAAGACGCACCACTGATGCTCTTTGAGTTCTCCGAAAGACCCCCATGAAGATTCCCAAGCATGTCTCAAAAACAGAAGTCACAGAGTGCAACTGATAAAGACCACCTGCACTGGACTCTGCATGGCTTGTTTTCCTAATGCTGGCCTCCCCGCTGTCAGCTAGCAGTACATTTCTTTGTTTTTGTTCCCTTCAGCAGCAGCAGCAGATGCAGATTCTGCCACCGCCAAGAAATAGGATAGGGGCTTAGTGGCAAACCATACATAAAAGTGTCCCTGTTTTCAGTTGGGTAATGCTGGAAGATAGGAAATTGACCCAGATCATTAGAGGAGTTCTGGGGCTACTTAGGAGACACAGGGAACCCTGTTTTTGTATCATTATGTAGTTGTTGGTTTCATTTTTCTTCCATAATGATTACTATTATTCAGCTTAGCAGCCAAATATATAATTCCTCTGTGCACCTACCTGTAATATATTATTTTTTGGGGGGGGTGTTTCAATAAATATAATGTTAACATCCATTAACCCTGCTTTAAACAGTTGTAATGTATATTACGATTTGAATGAAGGAAGGCTGTACTTATGCAGAGTGGGGGAAAGAAATCCCAAAGTATCTGCCAGTTCAGAAAGCCAGCCTTAATTTTTTATATACATACATATATAAACACACAACCAGGAGAAATTAAATGTGTAAAATGATTTATAGGTGGTTGGGAAAAGCTCACAGCTTTTTAGTTTCATACATCTTCATGAAAACCATTATAAATCTCTGTAAACTAAATTGCTTGTCCAACTCCTATGGAAGTCGCATAAACAGAGCAAGCAATTATATGTAATAAACTTTTCTTTCTTTACTGCCATTGCATTCACAGTTCTGCGAAGCACATGCCATTATTTATCTTGTTGAGGAATCACAGCCAGAGAATCTCTACCTGAGCCACACAATTGTGCAGAAATAATTCCCTGGGGTAAGGTGCTTCCATTGTTAAATGGTGAGTACACTATTCAGCAAATGCACTCGCCAAAGCTATGTGTTGTTTCTGATGGATGATATGGCTTTTGTCCACCTCAATAAATGTTTCTTTAACCATTCCATCTGAGTTGTTTCGAAATTCATTCTGTTCCATTTTATCTGGGCAGAGCTTTTGGGGGCCATGCCCAGGATAGAAAACATGGTTTTCTAAACTCAATTAAAGACAGTTTGATGCCTCCACAGGGACCAGGAAAACACATCTAACTCACATTAGCATGAGCAGTGTTAAAAGAGAGCTCTACAATGGTTCAGCTAAGAAGCTTAAGGGATTTGCAGAAGTGCTCAGCACTGGCCTAACTTTGCCTCTGCTAATGTCAATGGTAATGCAAGCAAGGGGGAAATAAAATCAAAATCTACTTTAAACATAGCCATTAATATATTAGAAGCAGTTATAGGGAACCGATCCTGTTTACTCATTTCTGAGGGTTTCTAAAACTGTCTAGATCTGTAGTGATCATATGGCTCTGAAACACACAACACTGCCTCTTTCGCTTTATGATTGCCCAAAGCACAGGGTATCATCATCCAGAGCATACACTCCTCAGACCACATCCATGGCAATCAGCAACATGGGTTATATCCAAACAGTGCCAAGTAACTCATTGCATGGGCAGAACAACTTCCGCTTGTGCAATAGGACTTATCCCCTCTCCTGCTGTGCCTCCCAATCTGTTCTGGGTCCCCCCACCCCACAAGCCTCACAGATCTGGGGACAGTGCAAGAGCATTCACTGGTAGTAGAGTGGAGGGAAGACTTGCACCTCACTTTATTGAGCTTTACAGGCATTGCTTCTTACAAGGACATGGGTGCAACTGCAGGCAGCCCAGCTGCCTCCAGGGGAAGGAAGGCCCCACTCTGGCTGCTGCCTCTCTTCTGGCCACAGGAGTGGAGTGGGCTAAGGCAGGAGCCGGGTTTTCCCCCTCCCACCCCTGCAGCCAGAGTGGCCTGTCATAATAGACTACAGTATAGAGTAAACATAACTTTTATACACACTGGGAAACAAAATAAAAATAAAAATGTGTGGCTCACTTTATTGCAATATTCACTTGATTGCAGTGGTCTGGATCTCAACCAGCCATATCTCTGAGGTATGCCTGTAGCTAGATACCCCATTACAGCTACTGGCCCTAAATTGGAGTCTAGAGTTTCTTTGAGTATTCTACCTGACACCTCAACACACAATAGGTCCTGAGTATTGCATCCATGTACTCTAATGCTCGGCAACTCCTTGACTCATTTACAGGTCTACTAATCTTGTTTCATTCTCACGTCCAAGTTCTTCGCCTTTTCCTTATAGCATTTTCTTTGGATTGCAGGGGGGGTAGAGCTTTAGGCCAGATCGACCCTCATGGTAGCCCCATCTTCCCCTTTTCTTTGAATCACAATGACTGTGCAGGCATAGGATGACATATAACATATCTTGGTCCCCTCCATGTGAATGCCCCTGGCTAACTCTATAAACTCTTTTTCTTCTTTCAACATTCTTCATATTATACCAAAGCAGCAACTCCAGCTGTGACTTTTGGCAGAATTTGATAACATAAGGGTATGCAACACTCATGCCCCCCCAAATTAAATCGGGCCCCTCCACACTGATGAGGAGGCAGGTGTATTCTGCAGCATGTCATTGACGTAATCATATAGTATTAGTGGTGAGTTTATACTGGGCTACCCACACATCGTTCAGCTTTTTTAGTTGTTCTGTGATGTCTATGCAACTAAGATAGGGCAAATGCAAAGATGCCTTGACCTGAATCCCAGTGCTGCGTGGTCCAGCCATCCTTGCATGGGGCTGGTGACTATGAGAAAGAGGACAGTGGACTTGAAGGGCCCTGCTTCAGCAGGGTTCCTCTTAACTTCCTAGGAATGGAGGCATTAGACACACAACTATATGGATTATAATTGTCCTTTAGGCATTCTGTGACATCACAGAATTGTATTATGGGCGTAATGTGGTTCAAAAGTGAAGGAAAACGAACCAAAGATAAACACAGATAAATAATGCTGACCTAGTAAGGTGTGCTTACTTTGATGGGACTGTCTGTCTCCCCTGGAAATACTGGTTTGTGCATTTTCCTTTTAATCTTCTTTTAGGAGAGAAAGAGGATTTAGGCTACAAACCTACACATATTTAGGCAGCTTAAGTACCATTAAAGTGAATGGGATTTAAGCAGCCTATGTGCAGGATTGCAGCCTTAATGATTTACATAGTTTTTCATGCTAACATCTTCTTTGATTTCAAGTTGAAACCCTGTGCATATGCATTAGGAAGATCTACAATGAAGTAACTTTGAAGTTTTAGACATTATTTGCCTTTCTAATTCTGACCTGCTGTTAACGGAGGCATTATAATCATTTCTAACTGCTATGGGTATTGAAAGAAAATGATTAGCAACTCTAGAAGGATTAAACTTCCTGCAATTTTATTTTTCAGCCTTCGAAAAGCTAAACAGCACCATTGGTGCTATTTTGGAATCCCTTCATTTGACAGTTTCATAGTCAGCGAATGGCTCCCTTTGAAGGTGTAAATTGCCTAACCAAGGGAAAAGTTGCAAACAATTCTTTTATTATTTCTTACCATGTATCATCTTCAGCAAGCTATGGCAAGAGAATTAAAACTATACTGAATCACAGAATCATAGAATTGTAGAGTTGGAAGGGACCCTGAAGTGTAAGATGTATTTTTTAATTAGGGGTTATCAATGCTAATTACCCAGGGCATGTTCCAACCAAACAGAAGCACTTTGGAGCACCATTGAAACTGAAAGGACTTGAAAGTTGTGGTCTTTTAGCTAGATTGCACCAATATCTTTAACACATATTGACTAGGTTCAGATGCAATGCAAAAAATGGTTTGTTTAGCTTAACTCTGAATTGTCTGTATTTCTAAAGCTGCCCCAGCCAACTAATTTGTTTCTTTGGGGGCATCAAACTGAAAACATGATTTGAAGTTGATTTGTGGATCTTGGCTTGAGTTTGATATTATGTTTGAATTTGGTTTCCTGACTTAATGCTAACTGGTTGCATTCCTTTGCCTTTCCCACCTACCCAGCTAGCTGGGTAGAAAGAGTTAAGGAAAGACTGCTCACACAGCCAATAGGCTCTTGTTGGAGCTTTGCTAGATATCTCCATTCCTCAGTCGGCCTGGAGACAAACTTCTTTCCACGGTAACCTCATTAAAAGTTCCAACCTGGATGTATAGCAGTTATTTTTTTAAAGAACAAAGTTAATAGGGACTATGGGTGCCTTTGCCCATATCTAGTGAAGGAGATCTGTTAAAAGCATGTCTTTGCCCTAAGCAAGGATTAAGAATGGGGGGTAGAATCATAGAATTGTTGCGTTGGAAGGTCCCTGAGTATAATCTAGTCCAACTCCCTGCAATGCAGGAAAAAGCAGCTGTCCAATACAGGGATCAAACCTGCAACCTTAGCAGCACCTGCTGAGCTATCCAGGAATAAATTAGATTCAGTTCACATGTAAAGGCAAACCTGCCTAATTTGGACTTCCTAAAATAATACAAGAACCAAAACACAGCAGCCAGTTTAAATTGTGTGTCAAGGCCCCGCACCCCCTTCCCTTGATGAATAAAAGACGTGGACACAACTATTTTAGGTTAATGGGCTGGGGAAAGGCCATAGCTTTTATTGGTTACAGAATGTGAGTGGTATTGGCTTTAGGCATTGGACCCGAACTGACTATAGCTGACTCCTGCCCACCTTGCAGGAAGTATCACAAGGGTTAACCACCTGTAGGGGGAGCCCTGTTGATGTACATCAACTCAGATCTCCCCCTAAGGTCACCAGACAGGTCGTGCCATGGCCCTAGCCTAGCCTCCACCCGGGCTTCGGACAGGAACCATGACCCCCAGATTCCTTTAACAGAATACCCTTAAAGGGGAGGGGTAGGTGATGGCCACAACCTCTCCTCCCATAAACCAAGCTTTTCCAATGCCTAACCGCCAAACCTTACAAAGTTGTGACAATTTGCTATGAGGTAGGCGAATACCAAGTGGCTGGTGCCAATCTACCAAGTGGAAAAATTCCTACCAGGCCCCTTCAACAGGTGACCAACCAAAGTCCATAACAAGGTTAGGTGATAGACGCAAAAAGAAAGGACGGGAAGGCGGGAGATCTGTGGAAGCTGGGAGCAGAAGAAAGCGCTCCCAGTCGCGCGGCCCTTAAATGCAGCTAGCCATGCCCCCCAGCCAGCCGGTTTGACTGACTGCTGTCATGACACATGCCGGGACTCCCCAGTGATGTGGGGGACTCAGCAGACCCCCTGGGGTTCTGGCGCTCATCTCGCTTTATAGGCTGAGGGAGCCGGCGTTTGTCCACAGGCAGTTTTTCCAGGTCATGTGGCCAGCATGACTAAGCCACTTCTGGCAAAGTCAGAGCAGTGCACAGAAACACCGTTTACCTTCCCGCCGCAGCGGTACCTATTTATCTACTTGCCCTGCGTGCTTTTGAACTGCTAGGTTGGCAGGAGCTGGGACTGAACAACAGGAGCTCACCCCATTGCAGGGATTCGAACTGCTGACCTTATGATCGGCAAGCCCAAGCAGCACAGTGGTTTAAATCACAGCGCCACCCACTTAGATGTATGCATTTGGCCCCTGGCATCCCCACTCCTGACTTAGCATTTTTAAACATATGACCGAGTTTCCTATTTAAAAAACACATTAAAATTATCCACAATCCAATCACCCTCATTTTGTACTTTGGAAAATGTACGTGTGGAAAATGTAATAATGAAGATAATTTTGCAACTTCCATTTTTGAAATAAGAGTAATCAGCCAATGTAAGTAAAAGGAAATTATAATAAGATAACCAGGGGCCGGGGGAGGGGGAATCAAAGGAAACAGAAGGAATTGTAATCACTTTGGGCATTTCCACTGAAGACAAAATTACAGATCTCTTAGACTTGTTCATGAACTTTATGCAAGCAGAGGGGTTCCCCTTGATAAATTTTTACAAGGGGATTGGAGCAAGAAGTCAGAAGAAGGCAAAGCTTGGCATGCATGATGAATTGCTGTTCATTAATCCAATTAATGATTAATTCCAGGGACTCTAATCCAAGATAAATCCCTTTATTATAGCTGGTTGACTAGGTCTATAATAGTTGAAGGTCTGTCAGCAAATCCATTGTAAACTTCTTTTTTCACAAGCTGATATCCATAAAGCTTGCTGTGCATTGCCTTTCCTCTGGAAAGGATGTTTGCCAAGCAGAAGCGGGGGGCGGGGGGGGGGAGGCCTGTTTGGTCAGCACCAAGCCATAGAACAGTCACAGAAAACGGACAAGTGATTTAAAAGACATGATCGAGTTTCATTTAGCACCTATTTTTATCGTCTGACTCATATTGAAGGACACATGACTATCTGAAACTCTCAAAATACAACCTCAGTAAGTTTGATTAAAGATTGATAGTCAACTAAAACACTAACAATTAAGGTTGCCTGAGCTTCAGATATTGTGGAAGCATCCAAACTATTTAAGGTCACATGACCTCCCCCCCCCCCGCAACACTCCATTCTGTGCATATGATTTCAGTGTTCCATGCATTTATTTGCAACAGTGCTCACAAAGGGGGCCTGGGAGAGCTCAGTCTCTTTAAAATTCAAGTGGCCTAGAGAGAACTAAGAAGTCAACTTTAAGACAGGAATGTAACAACAGTCAAGTTATAGTCATATATTTTTTCTTATTCAAAGAAGACAAAAAATCCCAGTGTAATGTAATGATTAGTGTTAGATTATGACCTGGGTTGAATTGAATAAAAGCTCATTGTGTGAACTTGGACTAGTCACTGTATCTCAGACTAATCTACCTCACAGGGTTGTTGTGAGCATAAAACAAGGAGAAGAAAGCCTTGTACACCACGTGAAACTCCTTAGAGTGCTCATGAGGACCCTGTTGCTCAAGCAATGCATAACTGGAATAGGGGTAAAATCAATAGCCAGCTAGGGAAGGTGAGGTCAGTTCAGGGTCTGAGGATACTAAACTATATATGTGGAGGCTGTAACACGAAGTTCAATGACTCACCCCCATGCCTGGCAAGCAGGAGTTCACTGAACAGTATCAGGGCCTAAGTAAACCTCACTGGCACTTTCCCCTGAAGAACTGAGTGCCTCCCACTTTGCTTTGCCGGTTGAACAGCAGAAGGAGCACACCAGGCAGGAGGCCAAGGAGTGAAGGCAATCTTCAGTCCAGATGGTTGCTCCTATAAGAGATTCTAGTTCCCTAAGGAGTGGGAGCAGAGTCTAGGATAAGTGGACCAGGCCTCATTCCACTTCTTGTTCGCTAGGAGCTGTCCATGGTGTTGTGACAACTGCCTTTCCCCAAGCGCTCCTTCCTCTGCAGGACTGGAACAGGACCATGGGGGCTGCCTTATACAAACTTATCCCCAGACAACAAAATGAAACCCAAAGTCATTTTCATATAATGACAAGTTCCTCATGCCTGATAGTTTTGTCAATCCAATTTATCTTGGGTGCACAAATTTCTCCTTGCATTATGTGGTTTGAATTGCTTCAAGTAGGTGGAAAGATAACTCCAGCTGTGAGAGAAGGTTGAAGTAAAATGCACTGCGGCAACCCCAGCTGACTCCAAAGCTTACTTCATCTCCTTTCTCTGTCAGGGGTCCTGTGTTCCGGCATTCACAGTTCAGCAGACACTGAGAGTAAACAAGTGGTGCAGGTTTTGCTATAGTGGAGATGTACTAAGTCTCCGCATACAATAAAGCAGGTAGGATTTGACATATCTCTCTTGGTAATGGTTTGATCAGATAAAACAATATTCTGGAGAAAGATGTGTTGACACCATTCTCATAGGTAGAGAAAAACGAAAGTCCATCTGGTCCACTATTATGTTCCCATTAGCAGCGGTCAGCAAGATTACTTATCAAATGGAGCATAGGTGAATGGATACAGCAGAAGAGACCTAGGAACACATAATGCATCTCTCGTCTTCTTAGAAATGTAGTTATATTCCTCTCAGATCTGAAGCAGAAATGAACAATCTTCCCTCTTCCAATTCCCATACCCCCAGAAAGCTTCCTCTATAGGCAAGGTATTTCTCATTTCTTTCAATGCCTAAAGCCAACTCCATGGACCTTGTAATAGACATCAAATTGCAGAATTGCTAAAAAGAGGATTCCACAAAACCTAATGGGCCACATCCCCAACAGTTGTAAATCAGCGCAGCACCATTTGCTTCAACGAACTGATTTGCGGAGGCTGAGGGACTGTAGCTTTTGCATTTCCCTCTGCGTGATAACAAATTTGTGTTCTCTAATAGAGTTTGCTAATCAAAATTATTTGAACCATATCATGTGATATTGTATTCAAATGATTTGGTTTTCAGCACAGTGTAAGAGACAATTATGTTTTGCTCCGGTGTCTGTCCTTCCGCCACCTTTTTGTTAATTCTTCCATTTGCTTGCAGACAGTCAAGGGCAAGTCAAAATGGAAAGTTGTGAATAATTGCTGGTAAATAAACCTCTGACTATCAGCCCATGTTAATCAGAGAATCCTTCTTGGGATAGCAAGTAGCTCTATTGTGCCTCTCTTCTAAAGATAATCATCTATGACTGGAGTAATCCTCATTCTGTGTTAAGGGTAGGCAATCAAGTATTTTGTCCTCAGACTGTGTGTGTGTGCACATGCATGTTGATAAATCCCCACTTTCCCCCTATTATTTGAGAGAGTGTTTGGAATTTCTAACAGTATGCACTGGTGCACAGCTATTAAAAATAATAATAAAATAGCTGACGCCAGTGCATGGCACAGTGTTCAGACACTGTCAGTTTAAATAGCATTCAGAATAATAAGGAAAACAACAAAGAAATAAAATTTCTGCCAGCCAAGGGGAAATGTTTGATGCATACAATAGCTGTATTGGAAAATGTTTGATACATACAATAGCTGGTGAAGCTTTTGAAAAATTAAAAACTCCACCTCCTACTTTGCTTCTATCATTCTTTTCTGCTTTTCCATCAGGTGGCCAAGGATGCTGGTAGGTGTCAGAAAACACACTGGCAAGCTAAGGGAGTCGAACTGCCTTTGCTTATGCATGCAGCACAACATCTAAACTAAAGAGCAGAGCAACATCCCCATCATAGGAAATTTCAAAAAGGAGGAGCAGGTGAGTTGCATGTCTCACCATGGGGTAGACAGGAGTGATAATAATTTAAATGCTTGTAATCTTTACCACTTACCAAACACACTGGCTTCATTCAGACATGCTGTCATTACATGAACAAGACTTAGGCTTGTGTGCTCACCTTTCTGGCATGGCTATGAAGATCAGAACCTTTGCTTCCTTTTTCCAATTAACCACAGTTTCGTGTTATGTCTGAATCATCCTGAAAAGACTCTACAACCTGGAAAAAAAGAGACAAAGCACGTATTTTTGTAACGAAGGAAAATCTTTAATTAAAAAAAAAATTAAAGAAAGAATGAACCGAAGTCGGCTCGTTAATGTAAGGTACCATACTTTAAGTACCATACTTAATACCAGTGCTTTTTCGGGTCGGGGCGCCATAGGGGTATGCATACTCCTAAACATTTTGTGAATCTAAGTTTGGCCTCATTGAGGGGCAGTATTTCAATATGAGTAGGAAAATGAGAGTACCCCTAAACATTTTTTTTTTTTTTTAGAAATAAAGCACTGCTTAAAACGGACCACAGTTTGTCTGGGTTTGGGCATAGTGTTGTGGTTAGTTAAAAACAAAAGCAAATGCAGCCACATCAGGGAAAGAGAAGGAGAGGGAAAGCTGAAAAGCCTGAGGCTTGCTTACTTAATGATAAACCATAGTTTACATAATGACAAACCATAGTTTATCATTGCATCCAAAAATTATACACCTGTTATCTAATATTCAAAGCCACTTTCACTCCACCCTGGTCCCTCAATCAAGGGCCTGGTTGACTAAAGTTGTAATTTCTGAATTATTATTTGAATTTACATACCAATTCACAGAAGAAAATCAATATATAAAACCACAAAATACATAATAAAAACAAAAACAACAGATCAACCGAATTCCTGGTTAAAAAGAAACGTTTTTGCCTAGCACCTAAAGGTTTATAATGAAGGCACCCTGGGGAGAGCATTCCACAGATGGGGAGCCACTGCAGAGAAGGCCCCTTCTTGTGTTGCCACACTCTGGAATGGGTATCCTGAGGCAGCATTGTGAAAACCTAGCCATTGTTTCCATGAAAAACCCGCCTGTATTGAGATAGATAGCAAGATGTTTCTTTCTGAGTTTCTCTTGCTTTGAATGTGCCGCAGACCACAGCTGGAGTCTAGATTTTAAAAAATCACAGTTGAAGAAAGTCCAGGGGCTATTACCTCCTGTAAACAAGCCCTTTCTTACGGGTTAATTAAAAGAACAGTGAAGCACAACAAATTCAATATAGCATTATTTTCATTTATAAGCTTTATTAACAAAAGTGTGGTGTAAAGGTTAGAGTGGGAGATGAGGGTTCACTTGGCCATGAAGCTCACTGGGTGACCTTGGGCCAGTCACTTCTCCTCTGCTTAATCTACCTCATAGTTGTGGACACTATATGAGGATGGGGAGAACCACTTTGAGATCCTTGGAGAAACAGGTGGGATATCAGTGCAATAAATAGATAAAAAAATTCAGCACAACATACCATCCACTAGCACCTCGTCTCACCATGGAGAGCCTACTTCTCATATCACTGAATTTAGGCAGGGCTCTAATGCATTTTGAGTTCAAATATGTATATATATATTCTGATTGGCCATTGCTCTTTCATTGCTCTGCATCTGTCTACTCACTGCAGCATTGCTTGTGTTACTTGCAATGTTATTTTTACTGCTTGCTAGAAAACGAATGAAAACATGGTGTTTAAAAAAAATCTAACGGCAAGCCCTTTCCTGTTGCATAATACTACAAAAGTTGTAGGGTCCTCAAGTTTCTCCACTTCCCAACAGAATCATGAAAGCACAAGGTGCACAAGGAGCCAGAAGTGTCACTTTAGTTCCTGCTGTGTTTTTCTATACATATAAAAAAGTTTGGCACATTCTGAATCTAATAAAGAAGCCACATATGAATAAGGTCGTAACCCTATGCAAAAGAAATTGAAGAGAGTTCTTTTATGCTGGATTCAGCCTCTACATTAAACTTTATGGATTGCTACAAAATAGCTATTTTAAGACTCCTAATAATGTGAACCAAGGATTATAAACATATATATAATGTTCTACTTGCATTTCATTACTGTGAATTATGTGGGAGGCTAGTAATACAAAATAAAGAGCCAAAACTTTGGAGGACAAACAGCAAGTCAAGGCTAGGTTAAACTTATTGCTTTCACCTTAGATATAGCTATGCCTCCTGAATTTATAGCACACTGTCGGGGATGAGGAGTTTTTGCTTACCCATTTGAAAGTTGAATATAGCCTTGGATATTAGAAAGCTGAACCAAAGCATGTGAGTTTGTGTGTGTTAATCTACTTATGATGTGGCAGTAACTGGATGCTCTGCCCGGGTTTTACGCATCCCCCAGGTTTCATGTTCCATGCCCCGCATTGCATAGCTATCTCACAACACAGCTTGATGCTCACCTGATATGGGCTTTATCTACCAGACCAATCAATCTCTGTAAAATTTATACTTCTCTGCAGAGCCATTATAGAAAATGATAGTGCGATTGCCTATGATTTTGCTTGGTATGTTTGTTATATTCTGAAGGAGGTGGGTTTGCTTTGTGACATACTGCTCTGAGTATCACTGAGCCAAGTTCATTCCAAGGCGCTAACACTGTTATTTCTGGAACTTAGAATTTTACCTTCCCTTGTAATGGCCGCTAGCGATGGGAGCTAACTGAGAGTCCTAGGGGAGGTACTGCATCTTGCTGCTACTGCAGGCCTGATCACTTATCCTTAGATGTGCATTATCAAGCTGTAAATCCAAGATGGCAGTTTTAAAATGAGAAGAAAGTCCCCTGGATAATTTCTTGCCATTGTCTCACTTCAGTATAACTGAACTTATAGTCAGCATCACAGGCAGAGTAATAGTACCCTCTTAGGCAGAGGTGGGCATTGTGTGTATTTCACAGGAACACACCTTGAACTAAGAATGACTCAGATTAGTGGGTGAAAACACTTTGGGATTCATTGCCTGTGTGAACGAGCCCAAGGCAAAGATGCTATTAACCTTGGTGACAAGGTTGGCAGCTTTGAACACAAACAGAATTTCCAAGTTTTTACTATCACATTTGCACTAGAAGACAAACAAAGCAGAGCTTTGCCTTTTGGGGGTCTAATATCACCATAATTGTGATTTTTCTTTAGCACTGCATAGCTCCATGATACTGTGTTTGCAAACAGTTATCTGGCTATAAGTCTGAGAGACATAACAGGCTGAATCTCTCTTTTTAGTTTACACTATGGATGGACAGATCAGGCTAACCACATCAGATTTCATTTTTGTCTGGTCTTTTCCATCCCAAATTGCATGGAGCGTTTGAAAGAATATGTGAAATGTATACAATTTTGTATGCCTTCCCACAAAATACGTATTTATTTCAATGCTTTTCAATGTGATTTTCTGTAAAATATGCACCTTATATGCCTCCCCCCCCCCCGTAAAATATATGTTTTACATGCATTTTTGGGACACTGAAAATGTATTGCAAAATCTGGAGAAATGTGTATTGTGATTGGGAGTTGTGTTCTGATTTACAGGCAACTTTGGAACCACCGAATTCACTGGGTCTGCTGTGACAAGCAGTTCTAATGAATTCTCCCTCCATCCTTAGTGTGCGCTAAGCTGCAAGTAGTTGTTTGCCTCTGTTTTGTGCTCATAGTGTACTTACTGTTGGACAAAAACAAACAAATAAACAAACAAAACATACCAAGCAACCTGAAGAGACAGATGAGAGGTCGTTTATTGCGAGCCACCTTGAGAGTAGTTTTCTGTGGAAAGGCAGCATATAAATAAATGGTGATGATAGTAATTTATTAGATTTCTTACCCATCCTTTACCATAAAGTCCCAGTGTGGCTTACAGTGATAAAATATGCAATTATAAAACAAATAAAACTGTTGCAACCCCAAAATGAGAAAGGTGTAAAAACTATTTAAAAAACTTCCATATATAAAAACAGTTTAAGATAGTTCCAGAGCAGATGCAGACTGGGATAAAGATATTAGTGTAAAAGGCTTGTTGAAAAAGGAAGGTCTTCCATAGGGGCTAAAAAGCCAATGGAGACAGTGCCAGTTTAACATATACTGTACCTGGAGGGAATGTCAAATGGTAGGTTGTTTCTCACTAAAGGCCCTGTTCCTAGTACAGAATGGATCTGATCTTCTGCTGATGGATTGGGTATATAAAGAGTGACATGAACTTTCAGTTATCCTGGTCCCAGGCTATATAAGATTTTGTTCACCTGCACCAGCACCTTGAACTTAGCTTAAAGCTGAACTGTTAGGTTCAGTCGTGACCGACTCTGGGGTTGTGGCGCTCATCTCGCTTTATTGGCCAAGGGAGCTGGCATACAGCTTCTGGGTCATGTGGCCAGCATGACTATGCCCCTTCTGGCGAACCAGAGCAGCGCACGGAAATGCCGTTTACCTTCCCACCAGAGCAGTACTTGCACTTTGACGTGCTTTCGAACTGCTAGGTTGGCAGGAGCAGGGACCGAGCAACAGGAACTCACCCCGTTGTGGGGATTCGAACTGCCGACTTCTGATCGGCAAGTCCTAGGCTCTGTGGTTTAACCCACAGTGCCACCTGCATCCCTAAAACTTAGCTTAGTAGCCACAAAAATAAACTAATCTAAACTAAGCTAATCTTGGTGATTCTGGATTATAAAGGATTTATGATTCTGACCACCTCTGCAGCTTCCTGCACATTTGCTAATTATCTTTTAAAAAACTGTTCTACAAGCAGGATGAAATAGTGAGCAGTATCACATGATCAGGGAGAATTGAGTAGTTTCATTTCACGTCATGCTTCCGGGTTTGCCGCTTTCGCAACCCGAATATTACGTATCCAGAGAGGTACGTAACCCAAGGGTCCACTGTAGTTGGATTCTGAATTGTTTTTTGTTGTATGTTTATATTTTTGAGAATCAAATAAAAAGAAATACAAAAAAGAGAGAAGATGATGGTGACGACCTGGAATTTCATGTCCCCCACTAGGATTGTTCAAAAGCACATCAGCCTAGTCAAACTTTTGTTTTGTTTTGTTGCCACTGAAGCAGAATATAGGCCAAGCGTAAGTTTGTTCTTTTTCTGCATCATGTGCCAAAGTCAGTTATAAGTCTGGGACAGACTGGATGTGATTCTGAGATCTCAGGCTGCAAAGAGCTGGTTTCATTCCACAGGTGCAAATGCTGGCATTTTCTGAAAAGGCCAGAGCCTGCACCTGCACTTCAAGTACCTCATGCATGCAAAGTTTGTAATTTGTGTTCTGATTTTTGCTGAAAGTAATTAATGTGGCAAACATCACATCATCTTTTCTAATGCATAAAGTAAGCCAATCCCCAGACAAAACAAAACAAAATCTCCAGGGGATTTGTTTTACTGATGGAAATATTACTCTCATAATAGCTGGTAGTTATAGTTTCCATAGAGGATTTCTGTATTCTGACCATGAATTCATTCTGCTGCAGTCAGTTTTGTGGTGGAGATTCAGACAAAATACATCTGGGATCCTCATGGAAACAGTAGCATATTTTCTTTTCTTTTCTTTTCTTTTTCTTTTCTTTTTTCTTTTTTCTTTTTTTTTTTTTTTTTTGAAGCAGACCAGCACAATCCCACATGCAGTCCCTTTCCCAGATTTAGGCTCTGCATACACAATAATTTATTCTAGAATTAATGGAGACTGAGGAGTTGTTTATTCTATGTAGTCCATGCACAAACTAGATTTGCTGCATATTTTCTTGTCCCTGAAAAGTGCTTCTAGGGAAACTGGTTTTATTTCAAAAAATAAAAGCTCATTGCAGATTGGTTCTGCATTACTCCTCAGTGTGTCCATTTGAAAATAGATGTAGGTGGCCTCATCAGTGCACCACATAGTGGGATGACGTAGACCAAGATCGAAATTCTTACTTCATTCTTCATTCATCCAGGGCACGTGCAGGAAGGATAAGGTGTGGATAACCTAATCAAGGGGAGGGTTTTCAAATGCATATCAAGTAACCACACCCTCCCTTCTGGACAACAGAATCTAGAATCGGTCTAGATTGAAAGCAGCATGTTGAGGATGAACATCAATGATTCTGGATTTAGAACTACTACATTTTGTGCAACAAACAGGTGGTCATGTGTGGAGCCTGAGATCAGCAAATTATGGATGGAATTATGATACTACTGTGGTGGCACACATTTGAAGGTAAAATGGAGACATGGGGTGGGATTCAACTAATGAGTCCCATCAGCAGAAGCCCTGAACTTGTGCAATGGGATTTCTCCCCCAACTGGTATTAGTTCTGGGGGAGTCAGGAGAACCCCTGAAATAGCATGCAGGAAAACAAGAGGGGGGGTTTCCATCTGGCAAGCTGAAATGCTTCTCCTTACAGAATGAGATGTTGCAAAACTACAAAATTTGCCAGCTGCTTCACACTAATCAAAACCAGGTTTGTAGCTCATGTGTAGAACATCTGCTTTGCATGCAGATGGTCCTCGATTCAAATCCTGGCATCTCCAAGCAGGGCTAGGAGAGAGCCTTGCCTGAAACCCTGGAGAGCTGCTACCAGTCTGTGGAGACAATACTGAACTTCAGGACAATGTTCCTTTCCAGACTCTGACCACATTCACATGATACATTTAAAGCAAGCACCATGGTACCATTTGAAATAGTCTTGGCTTCTCACAAAGAATTCTGATAGCTGCAGTTTGTTAAGGGTGCTGGTAGTTCTTAGGAATCCTGTATTCCCATCGCAGAACTATGATTCCCAGTTTTCCAGGAAAAGGGATTGGTTGTTAAACCATGCTGAGAATTGTAGCTCTGGAAGCAGAAGAAGAGTCTCCTAGCAACCCCCAGCAACCTTCTTCTACAACTCCCAGAATTCTTTGGGCGACGCCATCCTCAGGGTCCATTCCAACTATGATTCTATGAGTGTTCAAAGCCGTATTATGGTGCTTTAAATGTATGATGTGACGTCTCCCTAGTTTGGCATGCATTGTTTGTTGTTGTTTAGTTGTTTAGTCATGTCCGACTCTTCATGACCCCATGGACCAGAGCACACCAGACACTCTTGTCTTCTGTTGACTATGAGGGCCACTCCATTTCTTCTACAGGATTCTTGCCCACAGCAGTAGATATAATGGTCATCTGAACTGAATTCACCCATTCCCATCCATTTTAGTTCACTGATGCCCAGGATGTCAATATTTATTGGCATGCATGGTTTATAATATTGTCAGAAAGCTGTCAAAATGGGGACGGTCTGATGCAGAAAGGTTACATAGCGTGTGAGAATACAGGACTCTGTGTGCTTGTTTCTAGAGATCCCTGCAACTCTGACTAACAAGTGGATTTGTTGAAAGCAGGATTATTATTATTTTTTAAATACATCCACATATCTCTGCTTGCTTTCAGACTAGCTGACAACAATATAGTGACACAAAATAATAATGTGGGATGATAAGCCAATGCGAGATTCCAAAAGAACAGTCAGGATTCAGAAGTGGTGGAATCCCAACCTCCAAGTCATTGGCTCTTTTCTTCCAGCCAGAGAGGAATCCCAAAGTCACTGCATCTTTTTCATTCTTCCCCTTGTGTGCCTGCAGTTGCAGCTGAAGGTGTGTGTATTCTGGCCTACAGCTACTCCTCTCCCTTTGTGCTGTCACTATTTTCACTCCGCATTACAAACCTCACTTGTTGTTTTCCTTCCAAATAGCATCTGCTGCAGAGAGCAGCCTGCCTTTTAATATGTTGATTTATCATTGTCAGATATAGGAGCTCTTATTGCTGGAATGTGAATATTGTATTTAAGGCACTTTTTGCGATTACAGATGCTTTACATATAAATTGCTTTATATTACTGGGGTTGGGCAGGGGGAGCATGTCTGTATTTCTAAGGCAGCCTTATGCGCATGTGCTTTCCATTTTAATACGTTCCCTTGCATTAAGGGCTGAATGTGAATTGCTTTTGTTTGTTTTTGTGCTTGTAGTGGCTCTTTGTGTGGAATGGATTCTCTGTGCTTCTGCCACTTATAGTGCAAGATGTGGCATTTTCATCCATTGTCAGATGCCCCATTTAGAGCTGCCACTAAATTTTGTCTAGTTAAAGTCTGAGGGAAATTTATCGGCTCCTGCTTAGCTAAAATATTCAACAAATGTTGAGGCAGGGTGGGGAAAATAAGCTTCTAAAAGCAGTGACATTTCTCAGAACAGTTTAGCACCAAATAAATGTTCTTAAAAGTAGTAGTAGTTGTTGTTTTGTAATTTTCAAGATGGACTATGGCTGTCACATTCTGCCTCCTCTGTGGGGTAAAGGTAAAGGTAAAGGGACCCGTGACGGTTAGGTCCAGTCATGGCTGACTCTGGGGTTGTGGTGCTCATCTCGCTTTACTGGCCGAGGGAGCTTGCGTACAGCTTCTGGGTCATGTGGCCAGCATGACAAAGCCACTTCTGGCAAACCAGAGCAGCTCACGGAAATGGTGTTTACCTTCCCGCCGGAGCGGTACCTATTTATCTACTTGCACTTGATATGCTTTTGAACTGCTAGCTTGGCAGGAGCAGGGACCGAGCAACGGGAGCTCACCCCTGTCATGGGGATTCAAGCCGCCAGACTTCTGATCAGCAAGCCCTAGGCTCAGAGGTTTAGACCAGAACACCACCCACGTCCCTTTCCTCTTTGGGGAGTCCACAGCAAAAAATACCTCTCCATTCAGAAGGGAAAGTTGGTAATTCCTGATAGAGCTGCTACCAAATTCCACCTCAAGGGAATATTGATATATATATGTGGGATAAATAAAAGGGACTTTTATTTTATGTTTAGGGAAGTTTTTAATGTTTGATGTTTTATTGCTTTATTATTATTCAAATCAATTCAAATACCTTTATTGGCATCCCAGTATAAACATTTCAGGTCACTGGGATAATTGACAAGGGTGAGGCTGTCAAGGGTCATAAGGTCACACTGTGATTGTGTGCTCTTAGATATTATTATTAATATTAATATTATTAATATTAATATTCTGTTGGGAGCCACCCAAAGTGGCTGGGGAAGCCCAGCCAGATGAATGGGATATAAATTTGTTGTTGTTGTTGTTGTTGTTGTTGTTACTTTTACACAACCCTTCCTATGCAGGGCAAAACAAGCGCTTTCCCCTTTCTAAATGGGATAAACTGGTGATCACAACACCTAAATCCCCTTTAGTTCACCTGGCAGTTTAGAGATTAGTAAAGGTAAAGGTAAAGGTACCCCTGCCCGAACGGGCCAGTCTTGACAGACTCTGGGGTTTGTGCGCCCATCTCACTCTAGAGACCGGGAGCCAGCGCTGTCCGGAGACACTTCCGGGTCACGTGGCCAGCGTGACAAAGCTGCATCTGGCGAGCCAGCGCAGCACACGGAACGCCGTTTACCTTCCCGCTGGTAAGCGGTACCTATTTATCTACTTGCACCCGAGGGTGCTTTCGAACTGCTAGGTTGGCAGGCGCTGGGACCGAGCAGCGGGAGCGCACCCCGCCGCGGGGATTCAAACCGCCGACCTTTCGATCGGCAAGCCCTAGAGATTACTGAACTCATTTAGTTTAGAGATACTCATTTAGTTTAGAGATTTAGTTTAGAGATTTAGTTTAGTTTACTGAACTCATTTAGTTTAGAGATTACTGAACTCATTTAGTGAATTTCATTCAAGCAACTAGTTCTTTCCTAACACTGGACCTGTTGGGAGCCTAGCAACACCTGAACACCTTGCTTTGCTTCTCACCATTAGGCACACACGTTTGTGCCACTGCTATGAAAACCTTGAGCGTATTTTGGTATGTATCATGCCCCGTCCTGCTTCTGTTCCATCTGTGTTACAACTCCTGTGTTCTGTATGTCAGCACTATTGGCACACCCATCTGTTCTTGCAGATGTGGCATTGAACAACAGGATGCTGATTTACCCTCAATTTGGGGTGGTTTGATTTTGGTTTGCATTTTTGTCATATGACAACCTGTAAATAAATAGGATGCGGAGAACAAAAGTGGACTAAAATAGAACGAATGTAGAAGGATTGGGTTAATAGGAAGATACTTGCATGGTAGCAAAACAGAGTAAGCACCTCCCTGTCTGTGGGAGGAATTCAAAAAACAAGGTGCCATTACTGAAAAGGCTCTTTCACACTAGTTAAGCTGCCAGTGGAAATATCCTGGGAAGAGCCTCTGACAAAGCTCTCAAAGTCTGGGTAGGGGAGAAGCAATCCTTCAAATGCTCTAGTCTCAAGCTGTGAAGTGCCTTTAGAAAAACACTTTGAATCAGGTCTGGAAATCACTGGATGTGTCAAAGCACTGCTGTAATCTGTTTGTGTTTCCTAGCTCCAATTTAACAATCTTTCAGCCATATACTGGACATACAATCCATTGCAGTAATCCAAACAGGAGGTTACCAGGACATGGATCACTGAAGCAAGGGTTACCTGTATGTAGCTAGAGTCACAGTTGGTGTATCAGCCAATACTGACAGAAGATTGATCAACGAGCAACCCTATGAACATGGGTATTGGGAGTGCAACTCCCCTTGAAATAGGTTGCACACTACTAATCCAGGGGGACAAACCACCCACAAACAGTACCTCCATCTTGTCTGTTCATTGGCCTTTATGCACTCCATTACCATGGCCAGGCTATCTGTAAAATAAGAAAGGCCTGCAACACAATAATAGACCATTTGACAACTCAGTTCATTTACATTGGATTATTTAGATATGCTAATTTAGAATAAAAGTCTGTGGGGAGGGACTTGATGTTGTTTTTGTTTTTGTATAGCACTTATAGATAGGGTTGCCATATTTCAAAAAGTAAAAACCAGGAGCTTTTTAGGCACGATTTAACCCCTGTTGCCAGTTTCCCAGTACATTTGCCTGATTGGCAGGACATATGGCAGCCCTACCTACAGATGATATCCAAAGAGTCATGTGGTCCATGAATGCTTACTAATTAGTGAGATTTCTGAGCAAGACCTTACTTCATGAGAAGTGTGTTTATCCTGCCCAAAACACAAGCCTAGCAACCAAGTACAGTGGTACCTCAGGTTACAGACGCTTCAGGTTACAGACTCCTCTAACCTAGAAATATTACCTCAGGTTAAGAACTTTGCTTCAGGATGAGAACAGAAATCATGCGGCGGCAGCGGGAGGCCACATTAGCTAAAGTGGTGCTTCAGGTTAAGAACAGTTTCAGGTTAAGAACGGACCTCCAGAACGAATTAAGTTCTTAACCCGAGGTACCACTGTAAAACTAAAATGTGCATCTCTCACGTCTTCATTTTCAGAATTATGAAGAAACAGTAAAAACCAAGAACCAAAAATTGTAGCAGAGCCCACTTTGGACTATGCTTCTCTTGTACTTACAAAAACGGAAGCTTTCATAAATCTCACACAGGTACTTTTCATAACTGCCATCAGTAAATCTCGGGGCAGGTTTATAAACATTTATTTTCAACATGTTCCAAGATCCCCCAGTGACCTCTCAACTTGTATTCTCCTGCTCTGACTCAAACCAAGGGATTCAAGTTACAAGAAAGGAGATACTGACTAAACATCAGAAAGAGCTTTCTGGAAATAAAAGCTGTTCAACAGTAGGTGGTGGACTCTCCTTCCTTGGAAGTTTTAAAGCAGAGGTTGGATGGCCATTTGTCATGGATGCTTTAGTCGAGATTCCTGCATTGCAGGTGGTTGGACTAGATGACCCTTGGGGTCCCTTCCAATTCTATGATTCTATGAACCCCAAGTGTTGAGAGAGAGAGAGAGAGAGAGAGAGAGAGAGAGAGAGAGAGAGAGAGAGAGAGAGAGACAGAGATCTCCTGGGTCACCAGTTCCGAGATAAGAGTGAGAGAGTTGCTGAAATAATACCACCATCTACTGGACAATGTGTAAGCATTATGAGCATACTAAAAATATATGAATGAAAATGTTGTATAATATTCTAGCAATTTGATTACATTCCTGAATAGCTATCTGATTCAACCTTGTCATTCCTTTTACAACCTATCTATCTAGACGTCTGTGTGCATTCTACATTTTCTGTACCTTGATAGCCAGATAAAAAGCACAAGTCCTTGATAAAAAATCATCTACTCTGATGAACCCATGAGGTATCTTGCTGGACGACCCTTTTTCACATCCAGTCTTACTGGGCACTACTCTGTGATGAGATTCAGAACAGCAGTCTACCAGACAGCCCTGTGATAATAGATGTGAGATTTTCCATAGCACTGGAACCGCCTGCCACAGCAGCTGTAAAAGGTAACCTGAATTCGTACTAGCTCTTCCCACACCTTATTGTATTCCTGGTTGGTTGCCTGGCAATGACACCAAATGGAAGCATAGGAAGCAAGATGAGAAAAGCCAGATACTTTTCTCTTGGGCTGTCCCATGCTAACAGTTGCATGAGCCTGATATTGACAGAAAGAAGAGAAAGTTGCATCGTCCTCATTTAGATATTGTCCTCATCTGATTCAGAGAGAGAGAGAGAAAAAAGAAAACGAAAAAGGAGTATATATATTTGCAGCTGGTTTTAGCTTCTTTCATTTCGGAATTTGACTGAGGAATCCAAATATAGGAGACACTTCTTCATATTGTGATGTTAAGGCTGATAATATTGTGAATTTGCAAAGTTCAAACACAAACCAACCCTTATCAATCATAACTTTCTTATAAAATTTCTTAGGAGGAATTTTGCTGAGATGCCTGGATTTAGAAATATCACTTGCTAGGCAGGATGACTAGGAAGTTCAATCCAAACAAAGATTTGGAATCTTATGCTCCAAATTGTGGCAAGATGTCCCATCAAGAAAACTGTGCTCTTGGAAGTTTTTAGCAATGAGGTCATTGGCTGAGCTTTCATACTGTGTACAATATCAGCTTGCACAGCAGAGCAAAGTTAAAGGTAATAAAGACTGGATTTTCTCTTCTTTTCCTGCTGAACCTCAAAACTCATCCTTCATGTGCCTAAACTTCTGGAAGAAATGTCCAGTTCAATCCTTCACCATGACAAACCAAGTTCAGGAAAAGTTGATGATCCAAGTTAGCGCTTAGAAGGTTCCTTCACAAAATCTCTTGAAGTTGATGCCTCACCTCATATGACTGGTGACTGCCCCATTCTAGCTAGTTACCCAGTCTTGGCTACAATTATATTGGTTGGCAGGAGTGCTTATGAGAAAATATGTAAAATGACTCTGCCTAAGCTTTCATTTAGTTTGACTGGGGAGCTTGCCAACAGTTGGACAGACTACTAAGGCATTGTCAACATTTTTTGCTCCTAGAGCTCAGAAGGTTCATTGTGCTGTACCCTGTTGGTCAGTTCAGAGAGTACACACAGTTCACTGGAGAATTAAAGATTTACCTCTGGGAGCTTTTGCACAGCTGTAAGGTGTGATTGGTATATAGAATTTTGACGAAAAGCAAAGAAAAACTTTTCTGTGGTTTGTTCAATGGATTGAAGAAAGGCTCTTCCTCATCAAACTTGCAAATTTTGGTGTCAAAACTTGAAACTCACAGTTCAAATGACCTGGATTATTTCCATGCTAGGACAGCTCATTATGAGCTCAATTAATAACTAATGAAAAAACAGACAAAGATACCCAGCTGCAACATCCCATACCAGGTGATGGCGGAAGAATGTATGAGCCTTCTTAATCACGTAACAGTTCATGTCTTACATTAAGGATGTAAGAATTTAATGACACAAGTGCACCAAACTAGGTCAAAGTAATGGCTGATGTTTCCCAATAGCATCATGTCTATAACTGCAGCATCAAGGCTCAAGAAGATAAGAGCAGCACAAAGTACCAACAAAAAATCTCATTTCTGGCCTCAAGGGTGCCTTCAACATTAGCTGCTTTGCCCCAGCTGCCATAGCTAATAGCAGCAGCAGCAACATTTGTGCAATTACAGCCATGCCGTTGACACTTCTTTTTAGCAAATTGATGTGCTCTTTTCTGTTTATAATGCCCTGGTAGCATGTTCCTTCTTGCATAATATTACCAAGTGATTTGCCCTAGGCATCCCAGTACGATGTTTGGGTGGTAGACACATGAAAAGCCACAATTTGCCAGGTAATTAGTACAACAATTTAACTCTTTTTTAAAAAAGCATGAAAAGAACAGTCCAACCCTTATTGTCAAGGATTAAAAACACAATGAACTAACTGATTATTAAGCAGCAGCACCAACAAATCTTTCTCAGAACTGAAGGATATATTAATTATTTACATGTATCTCATTTACATGTTTCTCATTAACTTTTTACCTACTGTTAGCAGCAGGTTTTTTTTTTAAAAAAAAGAAAATAATTTCCAGTGATCAAAGCTCACAATGGCTTTCTTTCCAAGCAATCTGTTTAGCCATTCAGTCGTTAATTATTTGCAGCCTATCAAGAAATGGCATTTACAAATTGTCACCAATAGTGCAGCACCACAGGTACAGTAGCAATTCCCAGCTCTGTGTTGTGTTCTGAAACTGCCATGAATATGTTTACTCCCTTTAGGAAAAGTAGCAGATGGAGTTGCACACCTATACATCGATAAGCCTTTTTCAAAATTACAGAATACAATTTATTTATTTTTAAGTGAGGAAGGAGAGAATAGTTGTGTTTGCTGTGTCTTCTCCTGACCTCCAAAGTTTCATCTGAAGGCCTCAATCCCATATGCACAGAAGAGTGTATCTGTAGTGCTCTTTCCATGCTACTTTTCTGGGCTTCCTGATTGCATGGAGAAAGCTCTACACGTGTATCATCAAATACACATATGAAGAATTAAGCAGTATACAGAGAAGTCAAGAGGAGGGACAGCATGCAGAATCTCCACCCAGTCATTCCTGCATTCAGGCAAGGATATCCCATTCCCCATCCCATTCTGTTTTAGCTGCAACATCACACCATTACTTTCCAGTTTGTTATATGTCAGGATCTGGAAGAAATGCCCCCCCCTCCATATTGGATGGGCTAGATCAGGCATAGGCAAACTCGGCCCTCCAGATGTTTTGAGACTACAACTCCCATCACCCCTAGCTAACAGGCCTAGTGGTCAGGGATGATGGGAGTTGTAGTCCCAAAACATCTGGAGGGCTGAGTTTGCCTCTGCCTGTTATGTGCAGTGGGAGAGCTAGGGTAGCTTTACCTCAGCCCAACCCTGCTCCTTCTCCTGAATGGTGGTTCAGGGTCTGGCCAATGCTAGGATGGGTGACCATTTGAGAACCATATGTATGCTGTCTTGTATTCTGTGAGGAGAGAAAGGTGGTCCATCAAGGTATGAAAATAAATAACAGTTTCCAGAAAAGCAATATAAATTTTGTTCCCCAAATGCTGGTAAAAATACCAACAATGATGCTGTTTGTATTCCCACGTCACCCCCCCAAAAAAAAACTCAGAATGTTTTTCAGATCTAAATTGCAAGAACAACAGCTGTACCTTTAAAAGCAAGGAAAAATGCTTTAGAGATAACTTCTTTCATTCTGCCACGTGTGTGTGTGTGTGTGTGTGTGTGTGTGTGTGTGTTTAAAGCAGTTTTTGTGAGAAATTATTTTTGTACTGAATAAAGTAAGGTGTATATTATCTGCACCTTTGATGTGTTTGCAGGAGTATTTCAAATTGAGCTATAACTGAGTTGGAAATTAGCTGCACTCTAAAAGGAACCACTCCCATGTGACAGGAATGGTGTTTTGACTTATGTCACAAGCCAAGTGAGCATAGTATTAGTGTCTCAGTTCACTGGCAGGATATGTCTGTACTGACACTTTGGGTGCAGGATGTTCTCTCACCTGTCTCCTACTGTCAGTTGGGGCAATTATTCAGAATTATTTCTCTGAGAACAGTGCAAACTTTTATTTTTTATTTTTTTCATGGTAAATCTTTATTGGTTTAAAATACAAACGTACAATGAAGGTAAGTATAGAAAAGTTACAAAAAAGAGAAAACATCAAGACATAAAAGTACGGGAATTTTTTAAAAAGACAATAAAGAAAAGAAAAAAGAAAAGAAAAAAGAAAGAAAGAAAGAAAGAAAAAGAACCGAAACTTTGTACAAAATCATATCCATCAAATAAAAATTTCTGCATAAAACTTCCAATCGTTCTCATTATACTGTTTCTATTGTCATGGTTTTGTCACACAGCTTTACTTTATATCCTTTTTCATACATTCCACTAAATATTCATTTCATTCATTTTTGAATGAACAGTGCAAACTTTTAGCATAGGCCAACTGATTTGTATCCTTTAACTACTTCCATTTTTTTTGTTTATTAATTTCTCTCCCCCCCCCCCGTCTTTCCATTAAAAAATGCGTAAGGCAACTAATGGCAATAAAATCCACAATAATAATCAAATAAGCAATATTTAATATGTAAAATCAGATTTTAGCAGATAACAACAACAGCTAGTTAAAAATAATAATTAAATTAGAAAACACAGAGCAACAGAGCACAGTGGTGCAAGTAGGTAATTTCAGACTGATTTGTATTTATATCTAGACATAGCAGTAAGGCATACAGCACAGGTATGTACAGAGCTTGTTCCATATTCCTGGGAACTCATGTCAATTTTTCAATGGACTCTAAAATGAAAAGGCCTATCTTGTTTAACTCTCATAGAACAGTATTTTACTACATGTCCCATCGGTGCAAAGATTACCATAAGCAACAATGGGACTTTAACCACTGTCTTCCCTGTGTGGACCACACGCTCCCCAAATCTGCTTTGGAGGCTGAAAACAGGACAGCAAATGGAGAAAGAGAAGAGCTGGTAATGCTCTTTCCACTCCCTCCCTCATCTCTTTGGACTTTCTCAGACTGAAGATCTCATCCCTTAAAAGTCCTTCATGTTGAGGGTAGAAGTGGGAAGATTTCTGCTCTCCTCCGTCACCCTCATATATTTTCCTGCAATGAGAATTAGCAGAAAATTGGGGGGGGGGGGTCTGAGGAAGGAACAGCTGGCTGCCTAGGAGCTAGTGGAAGAGTGCTGCAGCCTCCTCCATCTTGCCAGCCAACCAGAAAGAGCCTGGTTGGCTGGCAAGATGGAGGAGGCTGCAACACTCTAGTGCAGACATGCCTTTGGCCTGATTCAGTTAAGACTTCTTGATTCTAGTTGAGTATCTGCAGAACAAATCTTTCTCCCAAAGCTCACTGCTTTCCAAGATCACTGCTTTCCAAGATTCCAAGATCATCCTTGGAAAAAGCGAACTTGTCTCTAGTATGAGAAGCTCCAAAGTAGTAAAAGCAACTGGAAACCTTCTATGGAGAGAATACAGTCTCACCAGCCGCATGAGGCCACCAGTAAGGTCTTCACGAAGGTCTGTTTTTTCCTCCCTTGACTGCAATAATGGGGGGGGGGGAGTTATTGGATGCGTGGCAGTGACAATATATGGCAGGTTTTGCTTTCCAATCAATATGCAAAATTCACTTCCCCTTATCCAGATTATTGGGTTCCCAAGGAAATAAGGGACTCATATACACACATATATTTTTTTAATTAATTTTTATAATGAAATGTTTTTAGAATGTTGGATTATCTGATTGTTGTTAGCCGCCCTGAGCCCGGCTTCGGCTGGGGAGGGCAGGATATAAATAAATTTTATTATTATTATTATTATTATTATTATTATTATTATTATTATTATTATCCTAGCTAGCTCACTAGCTACATGCAAAACACTGATAAAATCAGTAGCAGATGGCATGGCAAGCAGGTAGCGCTCATCTGCCCTCCTAACCACCAAGTCACTGCTGGGAGAGAGCAGTGGGAGGCAGAGGGGTGAGGCAATGGAAAGGCTGGTACATGGCAGAGATAATCTGGCATTACTGCCAGTGTGTTTGCTTCACACTGGCCTCCCCACCATTCCCTTCAGTAGCAAATCAGTTCTCGGGAGACCAGGCAACCACTGTCATCCACCATACTACCAGCTGTTGGATAAAATGTTGATCTACCCAGGGCTTCATTCATTCAACAAATCACCAGGAATAAAATGTGGAGTGTCTTTAATAAAATATCAGTGCTGAGTCATAGAATTTTATTTATTTATTAAAATTTTATACCGCCTAATATCATAAAATCTGTAAGCGGTTTACATAAAAACAATAAAAACACAACAGAATTCAAGAAAATTCCCTAAAAACAAGCTGAGAGCAAAATGCAGCTGCACATCACAAATAAAACTGAGTTGAGCCCAAAGCAAAAAAGATTAAAAATTAATAAAGTCCAGGAAAGCTTGGATAAGCTTATACATTTTTAAGAGATGTTGAAAAGTCATTACTGTAGCTGCCTTTCCAAAACAGAAGGGGCATGTTAGACATGGTTACTACACATTCCACTTTACTCCTTTCTCCACCTGCATTTTCATCCAGTTATCCAACAAGTTTCGTCATTAAGCGTTATGATTTTGTCGCAGTATGCATGCAACTGAAATTCCACCTCGTAGGTTAATTAACTAAAAAGATAATGCACATTATTTTTATTTTTATTTTTGCACTGGGGGCAAATGCAGATATTCTTGATGCTCACATAAATGCCTAATCCTCTTTCTAAACATGGCAAATTCAGTATTGTGTGGTGCTATTAAGCATTAGAAGTCTTCTAAGATGAATGACTGGAGGAAATTATACTGTAACAATTTACTGGAAACAGGCACAAAATCATGACTCAGTGATAAATTGCTTCATTCTATAGTCTTAGATCAATTATTTAACAAAACATTTATTACTTTCGACTTGAGGCCAAGTAGTGGCATAATTCGACACAAACCAGCTTAGAGTAATACCCAGGCTATAATGCATAAGAGAGCATACAACAAAAGCGGGACACTTTTAAAATGGGGTTACAAATCAGTTATTCTTACTGTAAACCTTAGTTGTTTGGTGGAAGACATAGGCTATATAACAAAATAAAGGAAGGCCAAACAATGCAAGTACCACGCTTCTACACGGCAGTTTTTTGCTGTCCAATACAATTGGGATTGTATGTCCCTTTCACTTTATTATGCCTGCCTCCTCCTTAGGGAAAGTGGCAGCATGAGAAGCGTGTGGCATCGCATAATCTCTAATGATTAGTAGGTTCACACAGAGCCAATTCCAGGGCCAGTCCTACTGTGAGGCAGAGTGAAGCAGCCGCCTCAGATGGAAAATGCTAAATTGATAAAGCTGTGTGTTTCACGTGACCTGCCCTACACTCCCTAAAGTAGCCAGTTGTCCTGTTGTCAGTGTCAAGGTCAGATTCAGCTGCTAGCTTCTGTATATGGAATGAGGGGGTGCCATTTTATTATTTGCACCAGGCAGGAATGGTTCTGGATTACTTAGATGCCACTTGCCTTATGAGGTATTTTCCCCATGGAGAGTTTGGGAGCAGGCCATGCCATCTCATGTATTCATTCCTTGTTCCTAGCCTGACCCTCTCCTCCCCTTAAGGAAATGTGGGCATCCATTCAATCTCAGCCTTTCCCATGACTGTGAGGGATGAAGTTCTCCTTTAAAAGATTCATTCCTTTCTATGAGAAGAACAAGTAAGGGAGTGTACAAGCCCAAGGTCCATCACCAGACTTTTCATGGAGAAGCTTTCCCCAAGGCAGTGGAAAAGCCATGTCTGAATAGGCTCATACAGTTTTGCCAGTGCAGCAAACGCATAATACATCCGTGACATACTAGTTGTGAAAGCCACCTTCTGTAAGTTGGCCATTATTTTGGTCATCAAGCTGAATATGCTGCTTCTAAACAAAAAACAATTCAGGGAATGCCATACACATTTTAACAGAACTCTTACACCCAAAGCATACACTTGCTGTAATTTAGCAAAGTTGATCAGTGTTCACTCAGTGATTATTGCTCTGTTTCAGTGAATCTGAAACAGAGCTGTCAATTTGACTGAGTGAGGAGAAGATATGTTGGCATGTGTCTGGATTGGCATAGATAGGTGGAAAGAAGAAAAGACAAATAACTGATGGTGGTCTTTTGAAATAAGAAAGCAAAGGTTTGGATGGAGGAGAATTTTTTTTTAGTTTGCCTTAAAAGACAAAGATACCTAATCTTTACTTTTTGAAACAAGACACAATCCAAACCAGCCAGCCTTCAAAATTCACATTTCTCTGAATTTTGCAATGCAATTCTTGTGTACAAAATGTATATACTAGGGTAAGCTGTGCACAAAAAAATGTGTGTATTGGTGAAAGTTACACAAAAGTGCATTATATGAGGAGAAACTGCTTTGCAAAAATGTGAATACAGTGGTACCTTTGGTTAACAACTTAATTCGTTCTGGAGGTCCATTCTTAACCTGAAACTGTTCTTAACCTGAAGCACCACTTTAGCTAATGGGGCTTCCTGCTGCTGCCATGCTGCCACCGCACAACTTCTGTTCTCATCCTGAAGCAAAGATCTTAACCCGAGGTACTATTTCTGGGTTAGCAGAGTCTGTAACCTGAAGCGCCTGTAACCTGAAGCGTCTGTAACCCGAGGTACCACTGTATTAGGCAAAATGTCATAGAAAATGTATGCTTTATGAGACATCTACACTAAAATGCTTATGAATGCCTATGAGGACTTCTTATTTTAATTTCTGTCAGTTTCTAATTTTTCTACCCTTAAGTTCAGTACCCCATATTTTCACAGAAGCCTGTGAATAAAGATTGATAGTTTTGTCTACCGCTAGGCTACGCTTTGCTCTTTACTTTGTGCTTATGTTCTGGATTTCTTCACAGAAAAACTTTTTTCTTGTTAAAGATCATAGATCTTCTTCCTTTCTGCTTCTTCTAAGTCATTGTTCCATTCCATGGATTTCATTATGTGGGGTGCTGTTAGGTACTTAAAGAATATATCTATATATGCCTACTTACCTATCTATCTACGATGGGTAGCTGGGCTCTCACCTGCACTGCATATTTGCAATGCACAGTGTCACCCTATAAGTGCAGTTTCCTTTTTAAAAAAAGTTTAGGAAGGGGGAGAAGAGGTTTTGGACCTACTGTCCCTGTTCATTAGTGGATGGGGGAAGGGAATCATATTAGCTTTTCCTTTTTTCTGCTGGTTTCTTTTCAGTCAGTCATAGTAGTTGGTCAGGCCCTTCACTATCGAATTTTGCCATCCACCCTCCTTGCATAATCTCACTGTATTTAATTTATTGGAGTATATAGGTTCAATGATACATTGGGGAAAATTCAGTGGTTTTACAATTCAGATGTAAAAAAAATAATCTGAGAAGAGGTAGAACACATGAAAATGAAATATGTGGAATTAATTGCTGGGATAGCAAATAATAAAACTGTAATGAAATGAAATGAAATGAAATGCGAAAAGAGCACTATCCTGGTCACAGCTTATGACCTGTAATAATCAATGGTACTGTTCCTTACTATGTACTCAAGTCTCATTTATTTCAGTAGGTAGTCTAACCAAAGGTAACCATATCTCATTAATTATAATGTAAGAAATTAACCACCTGCTTAAATATCCTGCTTAAATCAGAGAGACTTCTGGGATCCTGTTCAATGAGGATTAGGTGCCCCTAACATTTGTTGTTGTTGTTGTTAATGTCATTAAGCCATTGTTCTTTGGACAGTACCCACCCATTATATGGTAGAAAATCCCATTGTTTTCAACAGAGCTTATTGCCTCATGGTTGCAGTCTAGAACAAAATTCAAAGATGAATTGTATCCACAGGATAGTTCCATTACTGTAAGCACTTCCACTTGTTCAATAAAACTTCACTTTCCTTGTCTCTCATCATGAACTTCTGAAACTTCCAAATCTGTTGCTGGTGGTTGGAAGAAAACCTAGAGCAGATCAGGGCAGGCAAAGGGGAGAGGGGCAACTTTCTTTGCACAAATGGGAGTCCTTGCAGTAACAAGATGACAAGATGACTTAGTTAGATACAACACTTAGAATTATGTCCCACTGTATTCTGGAATTAATATACTTGCATTTGGGCCTCAGTATTAAATGAATCCGCAAGATGGCTTAAAATAATTAGTATTAATATAGCGGAAGCCTATGCTTATTGAGAATAATTTAATGTAAACATAAAAATTAATATTATTTATTTATTGTAGTTTATGATGGAATGAGCTTCATTATGTAGCTTTTTATGTTTACTCTGCTGTGTAAAACTGATTTGTTCCAAATGAAATTCTTCAACAGGGATCTTAAAATGAACACACGATTCCTTGCTAGCATAGGACTGAGGCTGTAAAATCTATCTATGTAAAAACTCAACAAAGAAGAATGCATATGAAGAAAAGTCATAAAAATTCTAATAAAAAAGTCTTGATATCTAACTAGATTCTTGCCAGTGTCCAGCATTTCACTGGAACATGACAAAAAGACAGAAGCCTCCTGTCATTTAAAATATCAACTCTTCTTCCAATGTAGAAACATTTATACCTGGAATTCATCAAATTCACTCACTTGAGAATTCCTCAGTGATGAATGGCAGCCCTTGGCAGATGACAGTAATAGCACAAAAGGTTCAAAGCAATGAGGGAAAAACAGAAATCATTAGAACACCTGGATTCAGGAAACAGTTAGGATTGTTAAATGTAAGAATCCTGGGTTTGTGTTTCTATTTATTTTTAAAGTGTTTTTATTGGGGAAAGCTTGCAATAAAAGATGCTACTCATGTGAGGTCAAGGAAAGTTTGTTCAAAAAAATAAATAAATGTGAAGACAATAAAGAATCAGTGGCTTGGCTCTCTTCAGAGCTGAAAAATGACTGCCTCGAGAGAATTGTTTAAGAGCAGGTCAAAGTCTAGCGTCCTCCAAGTTCAAAATCAGACCTTATTTTTCTCCTTTTGATTAATAACCCAGAAAAGTGATGCAAAGAGTGAAGTGTCAGGCAAATTAGCAGACGATGACAAACTTTTAAAGGCAGTTAAGTCTGAAGTAAGCTGCTGAAAATGACAGAGTACACTACAGCACAGAGCCCCAGGGGAAGGGAACGGGTACAAAATGGCAAACAACACCACGCTGATAAACAGAAAATGATAAATCATCTGCAGTGCGGGTGGGTGGAAACCACTTCTTGTCATTATACAACTTGCCACTTAAGAAAGAGAACTTGGGATCCTTTCCCCTACTCAGCACTATAGAAACAAGATTCCATACGTGAATCAATCCCACTGCACATGAAAATGACTTCTCAACATCCACACATCCCTCCTGTATATGCTCATCTATTAAGTTTTCTACTGTAGCAATGGCTTCCCTCCACATCTGACGGCATCTAAACAGCATTATTTAGGAATATGGGACCAAGGCTTCTTTATGGCCCTGACCAGAGAGAGATATCTTGTCCCCTCATTGCTGACCCTCCTGTTTTGGCAGGCTTTGGGCCTGCCACGTTGCCTCTCCCTCTCCCCACACTGCTGCTTTGTCTCATAGTGTTATGGTTTTCAACTTTTAAACAGCTCCTGTTTTGAATCTCTTTTGCCTTTTGAGATATTTAATTTATTTTAGACACCTCAGGAATCAAAGATGGGAAGGCAAGATAACCATTTGTATGTTAAATAAATGCACGCAGACGTACACACATACACACGCAGGGAAGATTTAAGACAAAAGGTAACATCCTATTGCTGTATTTGTGGAACCTACACTCATTCCTTTCCTGCGCTGGCTACAAAGCAGGCATTTCCTTCCCGTTGATCAAGGCCAGCCCAAGACTTTTTGCTGCCTGCAAGGTGAAGGAGAAGGTGGTGCTTCCTCCATCCCATGTACAAATGCCAACAAGACAGAGTCCCCTGAGCACACTGGATGCAGCACAGGCTGTGTAGCACACAGGGAACTGATCACTCTCTGCTCCTTAGCATATGCTGCCTGAGACTGTCGCCTCACTCTGCCTAAGTTTAAAAGTTATATTTTTGTCTATTTAGAATTAAGTGGAGATTAGCATTTTTAGGCTCTGTATCTTCTGAATCTTACACATCTCCTTACTTCTTACAAGCTAGCCCCATATCTTGTCAATTTTTTGTTGTGCCAATGTTAAGCACTTTTGAGACCAGCTGATTCCAGCTGATTTTAAGAAGATGCAGAGCATCTTCATTAAAACCATTGGGACTTTTTGAGCGGGGGCCTAGTGCTATCTACAACATATGAACCTCTGACTTATTCTTCCTCAGATGTTTGGCCAAGTCTGCAGTCCCTTTTTTTGTTTGTTTTCTCTTCTACTGTAGCAATTTAGATTGTACACTCTTTGGAGGCATTCAACTCTCTTTTGTTTATGGGATTTGTGTTGTTGGGTTTCTTGCTTATTTTAAAGCACTATAAACTACAATGTCAGGCCATTACATCACATTACTATTGCTTCTATAACTACTACATTACTTACTTCTAATACTACTGCTGTTACTACTATTGTATTCTCAGGTTTATTTCCAGTCTTTATACTGTGGCAGTTTACAGAATAGAAAAAATGCAAACTACTGAATTGTAATACCTGTGGAATACTTTGGTCCTTTGTGTTGAATGTGGACACAGTCATAAACTAATTTCCTTCGCTGATCTTTACAGAAATTCTCCAGAATGGCTGGTTTATGATATTAGCCTTTGCATCTCATTTGTTACAGATGTGGAAACAAAGTGTCTTGTTCATTTTCAGTCAATGTTTCAAAATTAGATTAAACAAATTGGAGGTTGCTGCAGCAAATTAAATGATGGCTAGGTAGCCAAAGAGAATGATTTGATGTGGTAACTCTCCAAGGGTGCATATTTAAGTATTAGGCCAAGGGAAACCACTACTTGAATTTGATTTGCAAATCTGCAGAGCTCTGTTCATCATAGCAAGAGCGCATCATTATTTAGTGCAGATACCTATGTAGTCATGTGTCTTGCCTCTCCATATAATAAAAATGTAAGGCTGTCATTGTACAGCTGCCATTGGAGGATCTTTAGTGCCGCATCACAATCCTGGATTTGCATTAAGTCAGGGCAAGGTACTGGAGGGGAAAAATGAAGGCAGCTTGCACAACAGCAGAAGTGATGTCACAGGAGTGAGAAGAGACAGAACTGTGAAGGGGAAAGTGGTGGTTTAAAACAATGGCAGAGGTTTGAGTAAAGCATGGATGGAGAATCACTGAGAGGAAAATTGCAGTTTTCAATAACAGCAGAGGTTTGAGCAAAGAAGAAGAAGAAGAAGAAGAGGGGGAGGAGGAGTTTGGATTTGATATCCCGCTTTATCACTACCCTAAGGAGTCTCAAAGCGGCTAACAATCTCCCTTCCCTTCCTCCCCCACAACAAACACTCTGTGAGGTGAGTGGGGCTGAGAGACTTCAGAGAAGTGTGACTAGCCCAAGGTCACCCAGCAGCTGCATGTGGAGGAGCGGGGAAGTGAACCCAGTTCACCAGATTACGAGTCTACCGCTCTTAACCACTACACCACACTGGCTTGTTGGAATACTGAGAGGGGGGAAAGGCTGCCTCTGCTATTTTTGCTAGCTAAAACTGTTTTTAGAAAACCGTTAATGTCCCCTAATTGCTACTTTACTCATGTGTAATGGCACACTTTCCTAAATAAGTGCTGTACAAGTTCCATTGTGACGAAAACATCAAGGTTAACTTTTTTTAGCTCTATCAAGTAAAAATGTTACCAGCTGCCACTGTCAGTTATAGAGCACCTGCTTTGTCCCAGGTTCAGTTTCTGGCATCTCCAGGTAGAAATGTCAATTGCCATCGGCGTAGTCAGCACTGAGCTTATTGGACCATGGCAACTTCCTGTCTTTCTAATGTACATTTCACACTATATGCACATGTTGGAAGAGACTGAATACTCAAGTATTTATCTTAATTTACTATTTTGCCCCCTGTTTTAAAAAAGCAGTTACTCACTGATAGCTTTTAGGGTAAGGATGGATAAGAAATTAAAACAAAACACCAGTGAAATGTGACGATTTGGAGTGTTGGAAATGCAATAGATATTCTTTTCCACTGCTTTTCTATTTGAAATCACAATTATGATAAGCAAATGACAAACCTAGGATTATATTTGCAAGCCTGGAGGAGACAGATTAAGTGAGAAAAATTAACAAAGTTGAGGAATCTTCTTGCTTGGGTGACTTGCCATGGGAGCCAAGCGGTGTTGTGAGGGGAGGAGGGGTGCGGGAAGTATATTGTTCTTGTCCACGTTATACTTTTGCTGAAGATAAATGAGGGACTGAATGTACTGGTATTGTCAATCTGTTACTCTTCACAGACACTAAATTCACATTTAAAAAAATAAAGGTAAGAAAAGCAATTCACTTCAAAGGGTTGTTGCAATATATCATTTATGATTTACTGCATATAAGCACCAATAGCATAAACATTTAAAATCATCAGTAGAGCTATAAAACGAAGAAAAATGTTTTAAGATAAATCTGTGTCTTTTGCTACTCTGTGTAGCACAGAGGTGGCTGCAATGAGCTTTCAACAGAGTTTTATATAAAAAACACACACACCAGCTTATTTCTACCATAAACCACTCCAGGCAGCAGGATTTTCAGTATCTTGTTTTATCCCGTGCTGATCAGATACCATCACAGCAGATAGGTATTTCTCCCCAGTTGCCTGAAAATCAGGCCACATATTCTAGTGCTGGCTATCCAACAAATAAATTTGAGAGAAGAGAGAGAGAGAGAGAGAGAGAGAGAGAGAGAGAGAGAGAGAGAGAGAGGGGTAGCTTAGTTTTTGAACTTAATCCATTCCAGAAGACCGTGCGAGTTCTGAAATGTTTGAAAACCAAAAACACAATAGCCAACAGCTAGGCCTCCAGATCTTGCACTCAGCAGAAGCCGCATGGCATGTTTGACTTTCGAGGTGTGTTCGAAAACCGAAGCATTAATTCCGGGTTTATGGTGTTCGAAAACCAAAATGTTCATCATCATTCCCAATCCCTCTGCCATTCCCCCACATTAACCCCCTGGGGCTTCCACTTCCCACCTCAAGCCCCCTTTCACCATCCCAACCCCATTTCTTTCCTCTATTTCTGCCAGCCTGCTTTGCACCCTTGTTTTCACCTTCAGCCACATGCCCATGCCTCTCCCCTCCTCTTGTGCCTACCCCCTTGCAAACCACACCTGTGGTAACTCCCTGCATCTTCCTTTCCCACACGTTGCAGCAACTAAGCACCCTTCTCGCCTTCCACCCAATTATGAAGCCACCAGACTACCCTGTTCTTCAGACCTTTTCATGCTCCTGCATGAAATGGGTGGCGACAGCCTTACATTTCCATGTACTCTACAAAGGAAAATGTGGAGTTGAGTAGTTATTGTGCATAACAACCAGCTGAATTCTGTACACCCTCCAGCTAATATGCATAAACCCCCAAAGGCCTTGGGGAATGTGCACGTGTTGACTCAGGTTTCCTTTTCCTGAGTCCAGCCCCCTTTTCACCATTCTCAGCTCTTCCCCAGTCAGCTGAGTTGGTTGCTTGGTTGGTTGCAGGCAGGGAGAAGTTTTAAACCTTCCCTCCCACATTTCACAACAGCAGCATGAGATCAGACATCATGGGAATCACATGGAATATCAAACCAGATGAGGAAGGGTTTCCCAGCAGTGAAAGCCCTTTTTAAAAAACATCCCGGTGCTAGTGCTCTTCCTTAAACCTCCAAAAACCAGAAGTTTAAAGAGCAGCTTGGGAATGTTTGAAAATCCTTTGTAACCTCCCTGCACTGCTCCTTAAACCTATGACATTCTTGGAGCTAATGGAAAGCCCTTTTTCCAAGCCTCTCCCACTCCTGATACACCACAGTAACACTGATGTTAGGAGGTCATGTAAACACTTGTGTACCACCAACCACTACTGATGTGCTGCACATTGCTTGGAGGATGGGGAGTGGTGCCCAGTCACCAAAACAATAAAGAGCTGCTTAACTTTAAGCTTTGGATTGGGAGCCATGGAGAAGACAGGGATGACAGAAGACAAGGAAATGTGTTACTTCTGCTGCCTTACTTCTTTTGCAGCCACAGAATTGTGCATTTCAGATACATTTGGGGGAGAGTTTACACGCATCACATGCCACAGAATTCATGCTAAAATACTGCCTTTGTGATTCTTTGTCTCAGTACTAATTACAACTGCCAGCCCATTCCTAAAAACTGTCTGCTCTTCCCTATTTTCCAGTCTTCACCACCTGTACCTCACTATGAAAGAGGTGTAATAAAAATATGAGTGGGAAAAATGATTGACAGCAGGGGAGTGTGATGGGCAGGGTGGGAGAAAATGACAGATGGAGAGCTGGGCTTAGAAGTGACAGTTAGAAGGGATGAGTTGAGAGATGGCTGCACAGAGAGCTGCAGCTTGAAGAAAGGAATGAGATCAGGAAGAGTAGAGATATAGGAAAATAGCTGGAAGTTACGGCAGCTAATATAGTGGGAGCAGGTTAGGCTATTAACACTATTATTTGGTATTGTAGGGGTTTTTTAATGCATGGATATGTTATGCTCTAGGGAATAATAGCTTAGATCTCACCCCGCATGCTGGGTATATTGTTATGAGTTGTTCAAGGTAAAGGTAAAGGGACCCCTGATCATTAGGTCCAGTCGTGAGTTGTTAGACCTCTCTAAATCCCTGGATCCAGTAAGTGTTAGAATCAGGGTTTCAAACTGGGTACCAGACTTCTAATCCTTTGATCCAGCAAGTGTTAAAAGCAAATTAGGTAAATGGTAAAGGGGACCCCTGACCATTAGGTCCAGTCGTGGCCGACTCTGGGGTTGTGGTGCTCATCATCTCACTTTATTGGCTGAGGGAGCCGGCGTAAAGCTTCCGGGTCATGTGGCCAGCATGACTAAGCTGTTTCTGGCAAACCAGAGCAGCGCACGGAAATGCCGTTTACCTTCCCACTGGAGCGGTACCTATTTATCTACTTGCATTTTGATGTGCTTTCAAAGTGCTAGGTTGGCAGGAGCTGGGACCGAGCAACGGGAGCTCACCCCGTCACGGGGATTCGAACTGCCGACCTTCTGATCGGCAAGTCCTAGGCACTGTGGTTTAACCCACAGCGCCACCCGCATCCCAAAAAGCAAATTAAGCCAGGCTAAATTTTTGCGTTGAGGTGATTGCCTGTGTGATGGGCCATTAAGAGGGGGGAAAACCATCAAGGTGGCTCAGTGCACGATGGCAAATGGGTGAGGACCCCCTCTCTCAGCAGCTAAAGCTAGAGTTTAGAGTAGGGAGGTTAGACATGGAGTTATGTAAGTTAGAAACTGCATGAAAAAGGTTGCAGGCTGGAAAGGCAGAGCACAATATAGCGGTACCTCGGGTTAAGAACTTAATTCATTCTGGGGGTCCGTTCTTAACCTGAAACTGTTCTTAACCTGAAGTACCACTTTAGCTAATGGGGCCTCCCACTGCCACCGCGTGATTTCTGCTCTCATCCTGAAGCAAAGTTCTTAACCCGAGGTACTATTTCTGGGTTAGCGGAGGTACCACTGTGCTTGATTTCTGCTTGAATCAAAGGCTGCAGCTATGGGAGAAGCTTTTGGGGTGTTAATGCTGTAGACCCCTCCATCGTAAGCCCAAGTTGGATATATGTGTAAATAAACCATATATCATAAAGACACCCAGGGGCCCACACTGCAGGTGCCCAACATTGGTGCACACTGTGCCACACCATAATGACATCTGCGTGCAGCCTGACTCCACCTCCACGTGCTGCCCCCTGCCACAGCCGCTGCCCGCTGCCTCTGCATGCCACTTACTGCCCACTGCCTTACCCCTGGCACTCAGGCTGGGCGCCACAGCAAAAATGTGAAGACATCACAGTCTCCACTGTGTTTCATTTCCTAAAGTAAACATGAACCCTCGGTAAAGGCCTGGAACCCGTGGAATCTTGCACCACTTGGAGATTGGGGTGGCCTGCAACAATATAAAAGGACACTCCAACTGCTGTCTGTAAATCAGTAGGTGGTGGCAACAGCTTATTTTGGAGGAGATCTGAACTCAGTGGACCAGCAGAGTGGCTTACCTAGCAGCATCTAGAGACCAGGCCTTGCATGAGGTTTTGAAAGCTTTGGAAAGGGAGGGCAGGGAGAAGCTGCTGTTTCTACCAGTGTTGCACTTCTACTCTGCAATTCTATGTTAAGGGTGAATGGGGAAGGGAATTGGTTTGGCAGCTGTCGGATAAGGGTTTTTGATCCAAAGAGTCCATAATCCCAAACCAAGAGTTGGCAAGCACAAGCAGCACCCAATCACTTAAGCATGCCTCATTGTCTCACTGGGACCAATAGAGTAACAACAGTGTGTACCAGACTGCTTGGTAATTGAACAAATGCTCATTAAAAACAAAACAAAATACAGACTGAGCAAGCCTATGCAGGTTTGCACAGAAGCAAGTCCCGTGGATGTGACATTTATGAGGAAGACTTGTTTCTTATTTCCAGCCTTTTAAACTCGCTAATTCTTTCAACAATGTAAAAATAATACAGTATCAGGAATGCACATCATTTCGTTTCACATAAATTGCAATTGCAATTAATTTTAAGCACTCTCAAATAGTTTTCTCTGCACAGCCGTTGCTTTCAAGCTTGATATTTGAGAGATGGATAGAATACGTCATAAAATACAGTATCTTGTTACCACCTGAGTTTAGTGACAAGAACGCCTATTAATCTGTAGCGTAAACACTTCAGCCTGTCAGGCAGCAGAAGGGAAGCTGTTTCATCTAGCCACATCTGTAGCTGAAGACGATAAGTTGACATCTGCAAGCAGCCTGGTAGACATCTGAAGCTGTTGCTATGCTGCATACAGCAAAATGTATCCTATGCGGGTATTACCTATCTCTAGAATGGCAGGGGGACTGACAGCTGCATTCACCCTCACATGCAGTTGCACGTGCATATACAGAGGGTGTGTGCGCACACACACACCATGGCAGGCAAATATAGAGAAACACAATCCCCCCTCTGCAGCAGAAATTGGTAGGGTCTTGGGGAGATAATAAAAAATGTACTGGGAGTTCAGATAAGACAGCATTATAATAGGGTGTTAGCTAACCCTGCCCTAGAGCATAGGAGCCAACTCTTAGGGGCTGTGGGGGCTTCGGCCCCCACAATAAAATATTTGAGGGGGTCATATCCCCCCAAGTTGATGAACATTTGTCATTTGAACGGTGTGTGCACTGCATCATGTGATTATGTGGGGCGGGGCTTACCTGTGTCCCCACAACATTTTATTGAAGTTGGCACCCTTGCTTTAGAGTGTTTAATGATCCCCATTCTAGAGTATTAGCATCCCTTTAGTTTCTCTATCCCCTCAATCATTTTGCTTGCCCTTCTCTGAACCTTTGTCAACGCCACAATATCATTTTTGGAGGTCAGGCAACCAGAATATTCCAACTGCAGTTGTGGTCATCAGGGCCGGCCCTCCATGAGGCAAGGTGAGGTGACTGCCTCAGGTGACAGGATCCACAGGAGCAGCTGATCTGGATGTAGATCTTTATTCCTCCCTTCTTGTTCTTGTAAATGTTTACTCACTCCTTGGTCCCTTGTGGGGAGGGGGTCACTATTTGGTGGTTTGCCTCCAGTGCCAAAATAACTTGGGCTGGCTGTACGTGCCTTAGATTTGTATAACAGCATTATAATTTCAGCAGTTTTCAGTTCCTTTCCTAATGATCCTTTTTCACAGTTGCCACACATTCGGTCAACATCTTCAATGATTGCACTACAACCCCAACAGTTCATTCCTGGTCAGTCAGTGACAATTCAGACCTCATGAGAATACTGTATACGTGAAACACACACACACACACAGAGAGAGAGAGAGAGAGAGAGAGAGAGAGAGAGAGAGGGAGAGAGAGGGAGAGAGAGAGAGAGAGATGTCACTTGTATTTAAGCAACACATCCTTCTAATTATTCTAAAATGATCTTAGTGAATCATTTTAATAATATCTTCCTAATGCATCAAGATCAGCATTCTGTTTCCATTACAAGACAGCAACTCCAATGTAATATTTCCTTGTAATAATTCATTAGCCAGTTTGTGAAGAGACAGTCATAGGAGAATGGAAAGTGCTCATTTACCTAGTGTGGCCCTATGGCTTTCTTTTGAAATTATTATACAGTAGTTGTAGCAAATCACAAAAGAAGTTACATTCCCTGAGTAGTGACACTAACACTACAAATAAATGGGGGTCATTCCTGAATGAACCTACTCTAAATACTGGGTAGAAGTGAAATAAACAGTTTGGGTCCTTTAAAACACACACACACACACACACACACTATTTTGGCCTGATTAGGAGCACTTGGCTGACGACCCTACTTTTATTGAATTTGCCAGTGGATTTGTTGAAAATGTCAGCATCGTGGAACATGGCAACAACTGCTCCATTTGTGTATGTGTGTGTTTGCTGAAGGGTGTGTAAATTGTAGCAGCTGGACTGCTTGCAGCTGGACTGGGGATTGCATTCTTTGCCGATCAGGGTGTGTGCTTATAACTGGAGAAGGGGGATTCCTATTGGAAAAGTGGAAACTGGCAAAACAGTCAGTCCTACCTAGAACAGAAAGTTAAAGAAAAATGAGCACAAGCACAAAGGAGAGCTGATGCGTCTTCCTGCAATGCTCCAAGACTTCTAAAAAAGTTAATTCTTAACTGCAGACGTATGGCTACAATACCCTTGGGACAACATGCAGCAGCAGCCCTTCTGCCTCCACCTGCAATTCTTAGCTGCTTCAGCTCTTGCTTGGAGTTCCTTCTTGAGCTTTGGTCCTGGGGCAGCTGAACTAGGTAAGGATCCTGAGCTTTTAACACTTGGTCCTTTCTGGGGTGTGGGGAAGGCTGGTGGTAGGCTCAAAGAGGAATGAACTGGGAAGGATGAAGAGTTTGTCTATTGTGTGGGATTTACACTCAAACTCAGAAATTATGCAAAACAACAACAGCACATTTCTAGATCCCAAGTAGGTTGGAAGTAGAGTTAAATTTAATACTGTAGATTCTGAGGAATGCATGTCATCCGCTCACCACTGTAACTTCGTTGTGATGCTTTTTACATAAGCATCAGTCCTGCTCGTTTCAGTGGAATTTTCTTCCAAGAGTTGTTAGGCTTGAAGTATTAGTATATCTTGTTATTTCTCTTTGAAAGCATATAAATGAAACAAAACAGAAATCTTTGAGATATGCTTGTTAGAGGTGGGGTGGGGAGTTAAATACAGGAAAGTACTTAAATTGAGTAAATAAAAACCCCTTTAAAACAGGCCCTGTAAGAAGAAATGTTTTGGCTCTTTTTTAAAAAAATGTAGTTGTCTTAATGGCTCACTTAGCAATATAAAATTTCAAGACAGGAAAGTAATTTTTGTGGTTGTGGTGGTAGCATTCGTAAATGGAATACCTAATTATCCAATAACTGGATGCAGATTTTAAATGCACAGAAAAGATGCTGCTGTTTAGAAGTATTGATATAATGGGCAGACAACAAAACAGAGTAGAATGCATAAGCTAACCATGATACTTTGAGAGCATCTGTTTAACAGGTTGCATACTGCAAGGACAGCCAGAAGGTAGAAAAACACTTCCAATCATAGATAGGGCATGGCATTTAAAAAGGTCACATTGCTGGAGGTCACATGTATGTGCTTGCAGGCAATTCACATGTGCATCATTAGCTGGATGGATCATTGTGCACACATAATTCTTTATCGTTATTCAGCTGCCAGTGCTGTGCATGTATTAACCTGATAGTTAAAGGCCCTTAGCACAGAGCAGGTGTTCAGGGATGGGAGTAGAGAGGACTCTGTGCAGTCTTCCATCTCTGCAAAGCAGCTGATCGGTGAAATCGAAGCATAAAAGGCTATGTGCGCCCACAGTTGGAATGGGGTACGCTAAGCAAATCTCCTTATTGCCGAATATATACTGCAGTATTTCAGAAAATAAGTTGCAAGCGCTGGACCTTCTGTTGATTTCAAAAGTGATCAATGGGCAGCATTTATTTGGCATGTACTGTATAGTGAAAGAGCTATCTAAAGCATCCTTCATTTGAATTTCAAAGGGTCACCCAGGAAGGTTTCCAGGGCTAAAAACAAGGCAAACCACCTTATCTTCTTGATCTTCAAACAGTGTCTCTAATTTCTAAACCTCTTTGAAGGGTTGCCAGAGTATAAGTGACTACTTATCTGATAGAAAAGACTTTGCACCAAGGGGAAATGACTTTTTAATTCCTGGAGGCAACTGATTTCCGTTTCAGGGGTTATAGCCAATGAAAGTAATATTTATAGACACTGGGACAGATGCAAATGATGGGAGAGGTGACCATTATGAAAGAGTTATGAAACTGGTGATTGCCTTCCTTTTTTCATTTCTTGCTGAGTATTCCACTCAAATGAAATTGCTTGGAAGGAGTTTGCATTGTGACAGATTGCGCTGTGACATTACAATGATATTAACAAAACCATATGCTGTTTGCTTTTATATTCTGGCGATAACAAATCTGCTAATTCCACTGTGGATAGGGGGAAAGCAACCAAGTAGCTGTCTGCAGATGCCTCATTAAGGAGAAGAGAAAAATCTTAAGGAGTAGGAAATAACATTTTCTTTGTGATTTTCTCCATCAACATTTACAAGACGAGGACTGAGTAATGATTAATGAAACTCTCATTATTTTCGCACTTTCATGTTTCCTTGTGCAAGAAGAAACATGAAAGGGTTACCAGCAGTAGCTGCTTTCTGTAGTTATTACTTGAATTAAGCACTATGCACAACACAATAATAAAAGGTACTGGTGATTTTTATGTGTAGGTTGGAGATCTGACTCTAGGCAGAACCAAAGTACACTGAACCAAGCATGCAGGTCACTGTGCGCATGCACACATGCACACACACCATAAATGCCTTTGGGCCACTTCTGACTGCTGAGCCACAAGTAAGCAATTAACAGGAGAATGTGGGATCAGTGTCTGTCTTCCCCTCATTCTGAATTTCCCTTCCTTTCCTACCAGCTCTAAGGGAAAAACTACATCTTATGTTAATCACATGGTTTGCCACTAAGTGCAAAATTTCCTCACTCAATAGCCATTTTGGAGGCCCTAGTCAGGATAATGACCCTGGCAAGGAGCAGGTGAGAGATTTAGTCCATTACCCCTCTCACATCTGTTATTTGCAAGGTAGCAAAGCTCCTTGGCTTTAGCCTCCTTCCAAATAGCATGGTCCAGTCTAAATAACAACAGGGACAAAGGATGGGAAAAAACCATTTCCCATGTCAGAATCCTAATACTAATCTTGCCCCCCCCCAATGCTGGCTACAAGTGAAAGAAAAAATATGATTAACATAACATGCAATTTGGGGGTAGGTTGCCTTGTAATTAAGCATAATATTAGTGTTGGTGAATGCTGCCAACAGATTTCTCCTAAATTCAAAGTGAGTTTGGAAATTCCTTCTCAGAAAAGAGTAGAGAAATTTCTGGGTATTTTGTGTGGCATGATTGGGGTGGGCGGTAGTATTCCAGTCCCCTGCAATAAACAGATACACAACAGATATATGACATAAAGATAATGTCTTGACCATTTAATTCAATGGCAGGAGTATATTTGTGTAAAGACAAAAGCCACTATCCCCGCTTTCAGTGTCTCTCTCCCTTCTTGGTGTGCTCAAACTTATCCTTCTTCCATTCTTCAGCTCATGTGAGGGAGATAAAGGATGCAGAGCCCTCAAATATTCTACAGTACATACAGTGAAGCTACTTTACTCAAACCTCTGCCATTGTTTAGAACTGCCATTTTCCTCTCAGTCTCATCCCCCTTCTCCCTGCCAATGCCACGGCAGTTGTTCAACCTGCCTTCATTTTTGCTGCCCTGTCCCAACCTGACTTCATGTAAATCCAGGATTGTGATGTGACACTACAAATCTTCCAATAGGTGTTGCTTGATGACATTCTTACATTTTTATTATAAAGAGGCTAATATACAAATGGAAAGCTGATAGATCCATTACCATATGACCACACTGCTGTTCAGGATACTCTCATTTAAAAGATCTTCAGGCTATATGTTGAGCAAATAACTTGAAGCTAAATACCAGAAACACGCCCATTTCCTTCTTCAAATTTTAAAAACTAAACTGTACAATTAAATCAGTATTTTCTTGTTTTCTGATCTTTCAGTAGTTTCTGTTTTGGTTGAATGTTGTAAAACTATATATATATATATATATTGGATTTAAGTGTGGCTTCTTCTTTTAATAGGAATTCAGTGGCATTCTTTTTCTCATTATTTTTTTTAAAGAAAGATGGGAAACCATATGCTATTGTTAACCTTAATAACAACATATCTTTATATTCTTTCCAAAACTGTATTTTCATATCTTTGTGAGATGATTGGAACTAGGAAGATGTCCCGAAAGACAGATGCACCTTTTGGATTCCTCAGTGGAAGTTGTAATTTTAAGAAGCAGTACTGGTTTAAAATGTATTGTTGCATTGTTTGTTGAACCTTGCCAACTGATTCAGGCTGCATACCACTACTGATAATGGAACAGCTTTCATAATAGGATTATATACCCTTGGTGGGTTTCTGAAATATAGGCCTGAAGCAAGGTTTCTCTTAGTTGAAGAGAGGGGAATCAGAGGATGTCGGACTCTACTCACAGCAGGGCTGAGGAACCTCAGGCCAGAGGCTGGACGTTGCTCTGCAGGATTCCCTATCTGGCCAGTGTTAATCTCCCCAAGCCACACCTCTCACCATGCCCTTCGTTTGCCTGGCTGGAAGGTGTTCTTGAACACAATGTATTTACTTGCCTGGGTGGTGGTAATGGTGTGTTTTTTGTGTGAATGAATAAAACATCTGAATTTTCCATGGCTGAATTGTATGAAGAGTCACATGCGTTGCTGTACCCACTTTTGCTTCTGTTGCCACCCATCACTATTATCTGGCCCTGAGAGGGTTGCCCAGCAGGGAATGTGGCCTCCGGCTGAAAAAGGTTCCCCACTCAAGCATGGGCAACTTTTATAGGCAGCGGTGGTGAGAGCTGGTCTTTTGCAAACACTACTCCAAAGCTTTGTTGCATGCACAGAGCTACTACTTTGGTTTCTGCCCACAATGCTCCTTGACAGAATTGTCAATGGGCCACCAGCAGCCTCTTGTCTACTCAATATTGATGAATTCGTTACATGATTAAAAAGCATATACAGTGGTGCCTCGCAAGACGAAATTAATTCGTTCCGCAAGTTTTTTCTTCTTGCGAGTTTTTCGTCTTGCGATGCACGGTTTCCTATAGGAATGCATTGAAAATCAATTAATGCGTTCCTATGGAAACCGCCTTCAGACCAGGCCCCGACCTCTTCTGAAGGCTGGGGGGGGGGGACAAGGGCTTTTCTTCCCACCCCCAGCATTTAAAAAAACCCCGGGACAGCGGAGGACTTCTCCGCTGTCCGGGGCAATCTTAAAATGCTGGCGGGCGGCATTTTAAAATCGCCCAGGACAGCGGAGGACTTCTCCGCTGTCCGGGGCGATGTAAAAGCCCCTGGGAAGGCAGGAAGGAGGGACAAAGACTGCTTCACAGGAGAGGCGCTGTGCAGAGAGGGAGAAGGCGCAGCGCCCTTCAGCGAAGCTGGAGAAGGAACAGAAGGAGACCCTTCTGTTCCTCCTCCGGCTTCGCTTGATATGCGCGTTGCTCAAGGGGCGCTGCGCCTTCTCTCTCTCCTTCACAGGAGAGGCGCTGTGCAGAGAGGGAGAGGGCGCAGCGCCCCTTCAGCGAAGCTGAAGGAACAGAAGGAGACCCTTCTGTTCCTCCTCGGGCTTCGCTGGACAGGCGCGTCGCTGCGAAGCGGGAGGAGGAACAGGAGGAGACCCTTCTGTTCCTCCTCCGGCTTCGCATGACAGGCGCGTTGCTCAAGGGGCGCTGTGCCTTCTCTCTCTCTGCGCAGTGCCTCTGCTTCACAGGAGAGGCGCTGCACAGAGAGGGAGAAGGCGCAGCGCCCTTCAGCGAAGCTGGAGAAGGAACAGGAGGAGACCCTTCTGTTCCTCCTTCGGCTTCCAGGACAGGCACGTCGCTGCGATGCGGGAGGAGGAACAGAAGGAGTCCAGGACCTCTTCTGAAGGCGGGCGGGGGGCGAAAGTCTTTTCTCCCCCCGCCTGCCTTCAAAAGCCGTCCGTGATAGCGGGAAGCGCTTCCCTGCTATCCCGGACTGCTTTTAAAATGCTGGCGGTGGGGAGCAAAGCCTTTCGGCCCCCGCCGGCCTTCCTGGACCTCTTCTGAAGGCCGGAGGGGGGGGAAAGGCTTTGCTCCCCACCACCAGCATTTAAAAGAGGTCCCCGGAGATTTCCCTATGGGCTTTCTTCTTGCGAAGCAAGCCCATAGGGAAATTCGTCTTGCGAAGCGCCTCCAAAACAGAAAACCCTTTCGTCTTGCGGGTTTTCCGTCTTGCGAGGCATTCGTCTTGCGAGGTACCACTGTAATTCTAAGCAACGAACAAATGCACATTCTATTCTGAAAGGAGTTACACATACTGAGCTCTCATGTATGATTTAGTTGGAATTCCTGCATCACAGGGGATTGGACTAGATGACCCTCGGGGTAGCTTCCAACTTTATAGTTCTATGATTCTATTTGATTTTGTTTAAGATAAACCTATTTCTGACGCATAGCTCTTTGACTAGTCCAACTTCCATTACTTTGATTGCTCTGTGACATCTTCTGAGAATCATGGGGGGAATAGTCCTAAAATGGGAGAAACCGAATGGATTGCCTAATATAATATCAACAGAATTGTAGGAAAGTGTATGACTTTTCTTGCTGTTTTTATGTTTATTCATTGATTGGCAGGTAAGTATATTCTACTCCCTTGTTAGGTACAGAGGGCAGCTTCTCTGGATTGGACAGCAAATTATCTGTAGGCTTCACTGATATGATGCATCTTACATGGTGGCAGGTGCATTTATATCATGATAGCCTCTTGACAGCTTCATTTGTTGGCAATCCCAATGTATGATCCCTTAGGTAATGTTAACATCTCATCAGTTCAGTGACTCTCAAAATCCTACTGTTCTTCTCATGATGTAGGAAACACTCACAACTTTGTTAGGACATTTTTAAAAGTCCTACAAAATTTGGAATACATAGTGTCACTGCTTATAGATCAAAGTGCAATGCTTATTCTGAAATGGTGGCATCTTCCCAGTTTTGTGCGCTGTACCATATTTGCAGTGATCTGTCAAAACACTATTTTAATTGGCTGTTTCCCAAAGACAATGGGTGAAAGGAAGAGGGGGCAGAAAGAGTACAGTTGGTACTTGCCTGAATGGTAGATTTAGGGGGCGTTCACTGGGCTATCAGGTTGAGCTTGAGGTTCAGCCTTGATGACAAAATGGTAGGAAAAAAACTCTTCAGGGACATGAGATAAAAAAGAGATGAGATAAAAAGCTACCATTTCAGATTTAAACTTAGTTTTGATCATTCAACAAGGGTACAGGCTATTGAGAAAATTGGATGACATAGGTAAAAAAGTTGGATCATTTGTTATGGAATGATCCAGTACTAAGGAGGAAGAACGTGCTTTAAGCCTCCAACTTGTAGTGTGTTGTGAATGTAGTTGGGGTGCCCAAGTGGCAGCCCAATAGACAGACATCAAAGGGGCATTGGCAGAGAGCTGCTGAAGTAGCTGCCGGATTAATAGAACGACCTGTAATAGAAAGTGATGGGGAAGCTTCAAACCTCCATATACAATCACAATAGAAGCTATAAGCCACCTAGATAAGCTGGAGGAGCTAAGCTTTTTGCCCAACGAAGTGGGATGAAAGGAAACAAATAAGAAGTCAGTTAATCTACACTCTTTAGTCCTGGCTAAGTACATCTCGAGTGCACACTTCACATCTAATGTGTGCCAGGCCTTTTTCAATGAGAAGAGTTGGGACAAGACGTGAAGAGAATTGACTCTTGCTGAACATGGAATCTCAACAGAACTTTGGGCAGAAAGGAGAGGTCAGTTCTCAAAACCACCATGTTCTTATGGAAAATACAGATATGCTTTGCTACAGATAGAGCCCCCAACTCTGGCACTCTATGAGCAGATGTAACAGCAATTAGAAAGAGAATTTTAAAGGATGAGAGTTTAAGTGACATTTTGCCCAAGGGTTCAAAGAGAGACTTCTGCAGAGTTGAGAAAATAGTTCCTAGGAAGGAAAACAGTGAGCTACCAAGTGGACACTCTAGGACTGCACCATGAGGAAAGCACTTCAGCACTTGAGAGTGAAAGAATAGATGATAGAGTTGCTGCCTGGTGGTTCAGTGTGTTGGGTCAAAGTCCTTTGCTGGGGCTTTTCTGTAGAAAGGCAAGTATGTCAGGAACTGTCAGCTTGCACACTGACATAGCTCTGCCTGAGGTGAGGACCACTTCAGAAGTTTTCCAGCTGGCCTGGTATAGACATTGTGTGGAAGGAATGCAGAATGGTTGTAATTATTGGTTGAGAGAGGTGCAGTCTCTTCAGACAACTCCATTCAAAATCCTCGCAGTCAGACAAAGCCAACATGGATCTGAGTGAATGAGAGGGCCTTGGGAGAGCATGTCCTGGCAAAGCGGCAGTTGCTGGGTGTGTGTGATGTTGCCAGGATAAAAGCTCCCACATCCATGCCCGGCCAGAAGGAGCAATCAGCACCACCTGGGCCTTCTGTTCCCATATCTTATGCAGCACTTCCTGGAGAACAGATGTGGGTGGACATGTGTAATGGAGACCAGGAAGTCAAGGGCAGATGAGGGCACCCCAAAAATTCTGCCTGAGAGATTATGCCTATCTATATCCCACATATATATTTGTGTGTGTGTGTGTGTGTGTATTCTGAGAGCACACGATCGGACTGGATATGTGAATATTGTGTCTTCAGACATCAGCTGCTTATATAAACAAACCTCTCATATACTGATTTAAATAGTTTTATTGTGGGCTGGGAGGGGATTCTCTGCAAGCTTAAATTATGCCTATCCATATCCCATCACAATATCCATTGTCTATTAGCATATCTTGCTCTTGTTTACTTATTACTCTCATTTGCATGAGCATGTGGGCACTTCAGTTCATTAACACTTCAAACAATAGCACAGTATTAATCTTCTTTGTTTCAAAGCACCTCTACTCTCCCTGCCTGAGGGCTGAACTTGCACAGAGAATGTTCAACATCTCCTTAAATAACCACAATGTCAGTTTCCCAGTGGGGAGGGTGGGACAAAGAAGAAACTCCTCCAAACTTTCGAATATATATGAGAAAGAATATGGCTGTAGAGTGGTGGCGGTGGTGTTTTTAACAAACCCTAAATGTTAATTTTTTTAAAAAAAACACCAACACATTTTGTGCCCCAGGGAGGTCAGTGGAGACTTCTTGTTTATTTCAGTGGCATCTGGCGATTGTTCTCAGTTCAAAGTTAAGCCTAGAATTGTGGGGAGACTTCCATTGCCACCCTCAAGCCTTGTCTTTGACTTACATATCTGCAACTGTCTATTTGTGTTGGGGGGGGGACAATCAGGAGGATATAACACATGGACATGAATCACACTTCTTTTAACAGTTCTCCAAATGGCTTGGGACTTTTAAGGAGTACGGGTTGTGTGCCCCCACTCCCCAGTGTTTTCTGTGATGGAACTAGGGCAGAAGGTCAAAAATTGTATCCTTGAAACAAATTTTGAATCCTTAAAGCCCAGTTCCAGGCATTCTGCCAGTAGAATGCCAGCTCATGCAGCCAAGCCTTTAGGTACTTTCGAAGTAGCTAATCTTAGAGAGAAAGGGGACATTTCTCTTCTCTAACTATAATTCAGCCCCAAAGCCAAACCTATTGATATTCTGGATCACATTAGTCATGACAAATCACCACTGTAAAAACATTGTTTCATTGCCCCTGAGGTACTGAGAGATAATTTAACTATGTATTTTCATGACTTAATTCATAATATTTGTAATAGGGTTGAGAAAGGATGAGCCTCTGTTTCCCCTTTCTTTTTCTGGATGTCTCCTTGCGTCCGTAATGGAGCTAGTCACTCCAGCTGAGGGCTGTGTGAAGACTGTGATGTTAAGCACAACAGAAGTAATGCATGCTTGGGCCACCTTACTGATTTCAACGAAAGGGGCAGCTGTACATTCACAAATTAATGTTGACGAAGGGCTGTCCCTGATACTGAAATGAATGTCAAAGCACATGCATGTATCAGATCCCCATTGCCACAAAGAAAGAGCTGTACTTCAGTAGTAGAACATATGCAATGCCTACAAAAGTTGCCGGGTTCAGTACACCACAACTTCCAAGTCAGACAGAGAGACACCACTCTCTGAAAACCTGCTGAACCACAGCCAGTCAATGTAGACCATCTAAGCTGAAAGGACCATTGGTCTGTCTTCCTATGTTGCTGAGTCTCTGGATCAGCATGAATGGGTACAGCCTGCACAACTTATATATTGTTATTATTATATATTTCATTTATCAGTTGCTTTTTACAGTAAAAAAATATATGTGACTTGACAACACAACCAGAGAAAAATTTAAAACTCTGACAATACAAAATCCATAAAATGTTCAGACGACAGCACATTATTAAGGACTAAGTCCTACCAGCTTTATCACACTACAATAATCTTACTTTGTTATTATTAGCTTAAAATCCCACCATTTGCCCAAGGTGCTGAAGGCAGCAGATGCAATTCTCCCCATTTTATGCTCCCAACAACCCTGTGAGTTAGGGTAGGCTGAGAGACTATGACTGGCCCAAGATCGCCCAGTGAGATTTGTGGCTGAGTCGCTCTCCTAGTACTTATGTGCATGCACACGAAAGCTTATACCCAGAACAAACTTAGTGGGTCTCTAAGGTGCTACTGGACTATTTTTTTATTTCGACTGTGTCAGACCAACACGGCTACCTACCTGAACCTAACCACTACAGTACACCACAATGGCTCTACCAAGACATACCAAGCCAAATGCCATTTCAGAGCATTGTGTGATAGCCAATCAAGCTCAATGGATTTCCTATTTTGGCCACTTGCCTGGAACTACACAAAGAGGTGGGTTGTTAGTCCCTGGACAAGGTACAGCTTCCCCTCCCCAATGCTTGGAGGTGATAAACTTGGTGGATCACAAGCTCTGCAGGTGTAGTACATATATATATATGCAGGGGAAGAGCTTGCCCTGTGTTCTTCAAGTGTATCAATATGCATGTTTAGTTACTTTTTTTTCCACATTGTCTAATTCATTTTTTACCAACTTGTATAAAAATGTTGTTTTTAATAAACCCAGCAGGAAGAAATCAGGAATACACTTGGGGTAAATATAATATATCATTCCATAATTTATACTGTATTCAAGTGCTCAGTGTTTTCTCAGGAAACGTTTAAGCCTTCCCTAGTTGCCCCAGCTAGAAAATGAAAATTCACAGATTGAAATTTATTCAACAGCAGATGTTCTAATAATTATTGTTGAATCAAAAAGTGCTAAATAGTTCCCCATTTCCTTGGGCAAAAATCTCAAATCATTATACCAATTTAACAGCATGATGTAATGAGTCTGAGATGCAACACCCCAAAGCACCTAATTTCAATGCTTTTCCATTCATCTCCTATAATACTGTTTTCAGTAATAAATAATTCTTTCCTGTCCGTAGAATTTGATTCTGAAAGGCGCAGGGCCACCTGCCTTGCTTATGGTGGAGAAACTGAAATCTGTAGTTGGAATTAAATACAATACAATAATGTCACCTAGAAATGAAACCTATTCACACCACATGTTGTGTGTGATGGAGCACTTGGAAAGGGGAAAGGGATGTGGCCAATTTGGTGGCAGTCTCCATCAACAGCAGTAGAGTCATAGTGCGTAACCTTGGATTTTAAATCATGTTGAGAATTTAAAATGAAAATCATAAAGGCACTAATGGCACCAAAACCACGAGCTGCATAGGAAGCTGCCTTATACCAACCAATAGCTCAGTATTGTCTACACTGACTGACAAGGATTCTCCAGGAGTTCAGACAGCGATCTCTCCATCCCCACCTGGAGATGACAAGGGATCTTCTCCCTGCAAATCAGATACTCCACACTGAGCTGTAGTCTGTCTCCAAACATCAACCTCTAAAGAGAAGGTCTCTTTCTGTCCATAGATAGGACTCTGTTCCTGTGGAGGCTCTCACCCCACTAACTGGATGGAAGATAGAGAAGTGATTTTCACATATCTCCTTTCCTGTATAATCCTATGTACAAACCTCCCCTCCCGCCACCTGGCATCATGGAGGGCTGTTTGATTCCTCAACATCAGTTTTTTGGGGGTATGGGGGATGCTCAATCTGCTGGATTCCTCTGTCATCTAGGACTTAATCTACTGCTGAGAATTCCTCTTCCACCAATGGTGTAGGTGCCATTGGAATGGTTGGGTGAAAGACAGGGAGGCCAACAGTAGGGGAACTGGAGCTAATGATTGGCAAAGACACCTAATTCTAGTTTTGTCCCTATCCTCCTTGCTGAGTTTTACAATGGCAACACTGAAACTAAGAAAGAGGAAGCCAACAGCTGGTGTCACTCCCTGAGCTGGTTTGTAAGTAAGAAGGCAGGAGTTGGTTGGGCAATTCCTTGTTCGACCTAATGGTCGAACCTCCACTAACCGCTTGTCCATTCATAGCAGCAGACTGAAAATAGGTAAAGTTCTCTATTAATTCTCTTGTTCTCTCATCTCACTCACTTCAATTTTCCTCAGAATGCTCCATTATCTAGACCAAGTGTCCTAAATTACCTATACTCCTATAAATCTGGCAACTTGTGCTAGTTTCTGGGCCAGCTATACTAGACTGACAACAACTTGTCTTCTGGTGGGAATGGAATCAGTGGTTGCTAAGGGAATAAGTCTCCCTAACACCAGACTAAATTCTTCGGTCATCCCTTGTACTTTATTCCTCAAACATGAAAAATAGGTTCAGGTGTATGCGCTGAACAAGTGTGGTAACCATTGCTTGATGGTACAGTCATAGTCTGTATCTTTTTAAGTTGTAATTTCTTTTGATGGTGAACACAGAGACAGACCTATTTTTATTCTTTCTCCATTATTAAAATATATTTGAAGTGTTTGGTTGAAGTCTCCTTTTTGACTTGACTGAATTATCAAATTACCCTATTACTATCTGATTTATTTTAATAAAATGGATATGTGAAATTAATTTGCCATGTATTATAGGAAGCAAAGGCCCTGGCTTAAGGTCCATTACATAAAAATTCAATTTAATTCAAAAACTTCCCTGAATTATTAAAACATCCACTTTCTGTCCAATGACAACTAAGATATTTTGGCTTTTAAAAAATGTTGTGGAGCTACCTTTAATCACCACAATATCCCCATTAGCAGACAAATACCTACTTCTGCCAGTTTTCTAGACCCATTTGATGTTGAGACATGTGGCATCCATTTCACCAATTGAGGAAAACAATAAATTTCTGGTAGAAGGTTAAAAATGTAAATCAGACTTCTGCAAACTGACTTACTCCCCAATGTCAGTGATTCAGTATCCTCATCATTACCCTAAAATATATTAATCTTAAACAATATATGTAGCTCCACTGAATCCAATGATATAGTATTTCTGTAGTATGTCACCCTATGGAAGCTGACTGTCTTCTTAGGCATTAAGAGCACTCATCTGCAAATAAGTCCCACTAATAAGATTGCTGCATAATAACACATAGTATTACACTGTAATTCTGCTAAAACAACAAATAAACCACATTGTTACTTTCAGCCAAAAACTTTTACCTCACCCTGAATATTTAGAATGCTGGTCAAAGGGGAAGCAAATCTCTATTTTTCTTCTGTTTTCAAGAATTACCATTTATTTGTGAGAAAATCTAAAAGCGTAAAGAGTAATAATTTGAATGATTGCAAATGAACATATTTTTTAGCCAGTTGTTCATGCTGTGCAGTCATTTTCACTGCACAGACTAATATTGCCAGTCTTGTGTAATTTAGACCCACTCTCTCTCTCTCTCACACACACACACCAGAGACAAATCTATAATATGGCTCATATATCAAGATTAATAAAAATGACAAGAATAAGTTATTTGTCAACTAATGTCAATTCCTTGGCTTTTTGTTATAGCTTCTGTTGAACAAAATATATTGCACTTGAACTCTGCATTCATTCGTGACAATGAAAGCTACCACAGAGTTGTTTTAATTATGTGCTGTTGTTTTTAAAGGAAGCCTAACATTTATTTATTTATTTGAGGAAAACATACCCTCAATTTCAAGCTTTCTCTATAATTTATATAACTCTGAAGTGATCCATCATTTGTTCACTGGACTACATTTCTCTTAAGAAACATAATACATAAATAAATAACACTACCACTCTGACACTGCAAAACAGGGCGAGCGAGGGGGGAAAGTTATATCCAAGACTGACACAAGCCTGTCTGGTTAAGATCACTGAAGGTGGGAGGGGAAGCTATGGCTCAATGGTAGAGCATCTGCTTTGCATGCAGAAGATCCCAGGTGCAGTCCCCAGGTAGGGCTGCACAGCCATTGCTAGTCAATGTACTCAGCATTGGTTGCAAGGAAAAAATAGGCATAAAAGGAGAATTCCTGTCAAGATCCAAGTTTGGGGCAATTACTCTTAGGTGAGGCAACCCAAGCAGAGATTTAAAATAACAAAATAGGCAGCCAGATGAACCAATGATCTGATTTAGACCATAGAAAGCTACTTTATACTATATTCCCATGCTGAAAGATTATGTGCACACATTTTTTGTTTTGTTTTGTTTAGTAAGGCCTTTGGCATGAATGTTAGTTAGTTCTTCTCTCTCTCTCTCTCTCTCTCTCTCTCTCTCTCTCTCTCTCTGTGTGTGTGTGTGTGTGTGTGTGTGTGTGATCTTTTGTGATTTTAATCTTTTGTGATTTTGAATTTTGTGGTTCAGCTCTGAAGTAGGAAAAAATGGAATACTTTAAAAATAGAATGGTTATGCACTTGTAGTTACACAGCATGCTGATAAGTTTCCAATTTTGGCCACAGAATTTAAGGAAAGCTGTACATGGAGTGAGTCAGCTTTCTTTTGGATGTAGTAGCAATCAAGCCTGAAGAATATCCTCGATACTTGAGCAGAGGAGACTAAACCCTAGTTCTGGGGATCTTACCTGGCTTCCCCAAACCCCACTGATTCTGGCTGTGGTGGCAAAATAATAGTTATAAGGATGATGTAGGTAGAGCACTGTGCTCAGGCAGAGCCTTGCCTACTAATGTGGATGCTATTTGCATTTCCCAAATCATCAAAATGATCATTTTATGCATGGAGGGGGCCCCACAACCTACCTCCCCAGATAAGTCAGCTGATAAGGTAGGACTCTGTGTCTGTGTTTTAGGATTTCATTGTTAGTCCTGCTTAGAGTAGACCCATTGACAGCAATGGAACTTCAGTCAGTCTTGACTAATCTGAGTCCTATGGATTACAACAGATCTACTCTAAGCACAAGTGTGTCTGGATGCAACTCTGAAAAAACTATTTGCAAATAATAAATATCTACAGTACACTTGGGAATACAACAGAATAAAACAGAGCACTGTGAGTCCACATTCACAATGACCTCTACAGAACTGCAGAGAAGCAACTATAAATCCAGTTTAATTTATTCACAGAAAGGGTCTACAAATCAGACATTTTAAAGTTACTAGGATATTTATTGTAAGATGGCTAGGGAACATGAACAAATATGCTAAGAACAGTCCACTTACTCATGTTAATATGGCAAAATAGGTAATAATGGTTAGCAAGATGCAATATATAATGCAAGTACATAGAGTGCATTCGGTGGTAACTAAACTTAGGAGAGAGAAAATGAAGTTCTGTATCTTGATTTGGACTGAGCAGCCAAGACAGCCAAATCCCAACCAGTGAACTTCCATGTATAGAAAGCTCTTCCTGAGAGGGGAAACCGTCACTGTTTGTGCCAAGTGGTGTTTTGGGATGGTCACCAATATCCCTCATTTAATCCTACTCCTTATCCCTCACTGATCTACCAAGCCAAATGCATTTTCACATCATTGTTGTTTAGAAGAGGGAATTTCAGCAGGTGCAGCTTGTCATGCAAGCTGAAATTTTCTGTTCTGGAACTCTGTTGTCTTTTTTTCATCATGCCACCCAGCTAGCTAGCAAGGCAGGGCATTTCCTGGATCTTGTAGCATGGGAAGAATTGGGAAAGCAATCTTAGGTAAATTTCTCTGCCTTTCTTCATAGAAAGACAGAGAAATTTACCTCAAGATTAAAGTAATACATTCTTAAACTAGCTCAGCTGGGCATCTTCCCTTTCCCCTTTCATTCATCTTCTAGGACGAAATTATTTATGCACTTTCTCTTTTCTTTACAGGAGCAATGATTAAATTAAAATGAGCAAGACAAGACACAATAGCCTCGCCTTGTTTGACAGGAGCTAATAAGGACAGGAAGCAAATTAAATGCACAGTAAGATTATTAGGAAAGGTTTAAAATGGCAGGTCCAGTTAAGGAAGTTGCCCCCACAGCTATTACAGCTTTATTAATGCATTAAATGCAACAAATAAATATAGTCACAAGTGGCTTCTTTTGAAGCAACTGTGACTTAGGTGAAAAGGGCACTCTGACCTTTGGAGCCTCTTGGACTGAGGTAGTGCAAATGTTAGATGTATTTCCCATTGCCTCTTCTCCATTTATGAGTGCCCCTTGCTTTAAACACATTAGAACTGTAATCAAGCATAATATTTGCTCCCAGAGCCTTCAAGCAATCAAATGTAAAATAATGCTGGGTGATTACAGAAAGCAATTTCCACGCCTTGTATGGAGCTTGAGTTTCCCAGGGTGGCGATTAGCGTGGGGGATGTGTGTAATGGGCCAATGTATACTACTAAAAGAAATATTTCTTCAAGCAGCAGTCTTGGCAGATTAATTCTGGGAAGAAGAGGAAGAAGGAAAAACCCACACACCAAGAAACAGTGTTAAGAATGTCTAGATACTTGATATTTCTGATGATCTCACTTTCTTGCTAGCCATTTGATTCTTAGTGAAATCTTCCAGAGATAGGCAGCCAGATGTACACAGGCCTGTTTCCCAGCTGATAAAAGTTAGCAGAACTATGATTGAATTGTTACACAAGCTTGCCCTTCTTGCACAGCATTCCAGAGATTTCATTTCTCCACCACCTCCCTGAAGAGTAAAAAGTGATGTCATAGCTGAAGATCAGAAACAGATCACAAAAGGGATGCTTAACTTTCTCCAGAAAAAAGGCATACACACATATACATACCTAGATCCTTTATTATCTTTTAGTAGGCATTTCGATAATGCAGTTGGTGTAAGGGCCCATTGAATGGCTCATTATATCTTAAAGTGTGATTTACACATAATTTTGCAACCACACACAAGGTTATAATCACAAAATGACAACGGCCACCCAGGACATTGTAAATAACTTACACTCCATCAAATTGCTCCATCTTTCTGAGGGGTGCGTGGATTTCGGCCAGGTGAGACCAAATTCTCTTCTACTCTAGGGCAGTTTTGTTTCATATATGACCAGCTGCAAAAGTGGTCCTTTCAAAGGGGTGGACTGGATATGTATGCCTCTCTGAAATGCACCTCAGAGAACACATAAGCTTCCATGCCAACTCCTGAACAAATGAAGTCTCTTCCTTCAAAACACACAGCAAATGTGGAGGGCCCTTTACAAAATCAGGAATCATTGTGGAGGTCCCAACTTGCATACCTTTTGATGTGTAGGGAGGAGGGTATGCACACTTGGCCGTCATGTGACAGCTGCTAGCACTAACTGAGTTAAGGCTTGATGAATTGCCTTTGTGCACCAGTAGAAAGTAATAGGGGAAAACTCCAAAAAAAAAAAAAAAAGAGGCAGAGAAAGGCTGCAAACTATTGGCATTTAGAATTCTCCCAGGAATCACAAATGCTCAGGGAAAGAGAACCATTTGGTATGCAAACTTCATTTCGTGTTGGTTTGCATTAGAATATGCTAGATTTAACATTTTCCAAAAATAGTGTTAAAATAATAATAATAAAACCTACCATTCTTAGGATGGACTGGCTCATTTTGCTTGAACTAAACAACAACAACTAAAACCCTAATAAACAAAGTCAGACATTCTCAATGCTTTCTATGCTAATGCAATAATATATTTATTTATTCACTGTCATCTTACAAAGTGCTTACTCTTCTCATTTTTATCAGCTGAGTAGCGCTTTGGGAATTAATGTAAGGTTATCTCCAAGAGATACAGTGAATTCAGGTATTGAGAGTCAAATTCTCAATAGACAGTAACTTAAATCGAGCGCATATAAACCAACCACAGAGAGAATAATAGCACAAGCAAATCCAAATTCATGAATATCTGTATGCTGCGGCCTATTCACAGATGCCAGAAATATGTGTCTGAACAACAGAAAAGCATAGAGAGCAAAGAATGGCTTTTCCTTGGAGAAACACCTTTATCTGACTCCTTTAGGAGATATTAGTTTCTTTTTTTGAATTTCAAGGCATGTGAATTTTAAAAATATAATGATGAATATTTCAGATTTGAAATGATTTAGTGATTAATTGTCAGTAGTAGGTGATATTCTATGTTAGTCTTACATAGAGTAGACCCAAAGAAAGCAATGGACTTGACAGGATAGGATTGGACCCAATAGTTTTATTATATGAATCACACTGTTTTGAGAGGGACAGAAAATGCTTTTTTTAAAGCTACAATGCAAAGTGTTTAAATGTAGTAAAAATAAATTAAAATTTAGCTTTAAAGGAATTGATTTAATCATGCATAACAGCAATGAGGCCAATATGGTATTGGCCTTACTGGTATTGAGGATAAATTGAAAACTGTTGTTGTTAATTGAATTTATATACTTCCCTATACCCGGAGGTCTCAGGGCGGTTGACAGAAATAAATCAGTATATATAACCACAAAATATATAATCAAAATAAAACAACAGCCCAATAAGCCCTCCATGCTTTGTGTTACCTAGTAACTTCTCATTAATTATGTTCATAGAAAAGTCACATATTACCAATGCTGTTGAAAGCTAGTAGCATTTCTTATACAGGCAGGGAAAATAAGGAAGAAGTGTCCAAGTGCACAAGAACATTGTTGTTGGCAGTAATTGTCGCTGTTAGTACTACTATTGTGTGACCTACTCCAGCAGTTCAGCCAGGCAGGTTACGGTACTTCCAGAGAAGACAGTGTGATTCAGTTCAAAGAAACAACATATTCTTTATTTATCATCTCTTCTTCACACAGTGCTGGCTTCTGTGAGAGCGTGGAGCCCAAAAGCAGGATGTCCCAATTTAATCAAGACAGTTGGGGGATATGAGTCCTATACACTCACTGCTCAGGACACTATTATTGAGACCACTGCATTTTGAATGACGTTTTTCCTCAGGGGCACTCTCAGTATCAAACTATATTACAAACCATTTGCAATATGTATTTGTAATATGATTACAAACCATATTAATGAAATTTACAAAGAAAACTTGAAGAGGAACAAAACAGACCAGCAGAATAATCCTGTGGAGGGGTGGGAGAGGAAGCAGGGAGAAACCACCAAATACTTAGGCTAAAGTGGAATGTCCTGTTTTTTCCATTTGTCTTCTCTGACCCATTTTTACAATATATCCTATTGCTCTCAATGGGATGAAACATAACTGCATCAGTTCCAGAGCTGACACATTTCCCTTCCATTCTGAGGATGCGTTAGGAAAGCAGGTATAACTTTGTATCCAAATTCTTCAATCTTTCCAAATAATGCCCCCTTTTTGCTGGTATCAGAGCAACCAGAGCAATGAAGGTTTCTGTGCTAACAACCAGAAGATTTATGATGGCAGACCACCTACTCAACACAAACACCTTCTGCTTGGTAGGCACAGAGTGCAGAAGGGTGAATCTGCAGTATCCTATGGTTTGTTCCCAGATGCTGTAATCAGACTAGACAGAGAGAGGGCTCACTGCTTAAAAATTTACCTCAGTGAAAATTATAGTGGAAATAAACAGACCAGCAAGGCCAAACACATAGGGTTGCATTCAGCTAAGCCCTCTGCAGAATAGACCAATTAAAATGGTAAAGTTAGTTATTGTCATGGTCTGATTGGGTGCAGAGGAACCAATGGGAGGAACCAGCTGGGGAACCACCAAGGGAAGAAGGCTCAGAAGCTCAGGAAGTGGTGGTGGGGTGATGATGAGTGGTCAGAGGGAGAAGAGGGAAAAGACTGGGAAGAGGAGGCGTCGGAAGCTGAAGGCGTAATGGCTTAGTGAGCTGAGACAGTCTGTGGCTGGGATAAGTCCATCCAGAATCATAGGCAGAAGCTGAAGCAGGAGGGTGGGAGGAGAGAGGCAGAGATGAGTAAGGCTGGTGAAGAGTCCCTTCCACTGCAACAAGCTCCCCTCCCTGCTGGTCTCCCAGAATCAGAAGAGGCATGAAGTGTGAAGAGCAAAGACAGACATGCAGGTGCTGTTACTGATTGCTTGGGGGGAAACCTTGGAGGAGGAGACATAGACAGCTGTGGTGACCTTTTGTCTAGGGGCAAGACCTACCAGGGATAAGTTCCTGTGCTCCACCAAGTCTGTGCAGATCATGTTCCCACAAATAAAGAGTTAACTCCAATGTGCACAGTATGAATTACTGCCAGCTCGCTCCTGTCAATTATATCTACTAAATTCAATGGGTTTACTTTGACCAGCATTTAATGCCACCCATTTAATGCCACACCGAGAAACCAGGTAACTAGCAAAGCCCTGCCGCTCCAACTGCTACTGCTATTTCCTGGCTTATGTGCAGACACTGGGAACTGAATATGTGCAAAGCTTATTCTCTGCTAGTGAACGACAGTTCTTCCCAATGCACAGGGATGTAGCTGCCAATGCCGATTCTCAGGATTAAGCTGCATGGACACTTGATTTTACTTTGGACCCCCCCCCCCAATGTTCTAAAGGACAGAAATTAAATTAATTCATATTAATGTAACAGAAGTAAACCAGCAAATTATTAGCTAGACTTAATAATCTGTTGATAACACAAATACACATAAGCATTTGGACTAAATCCGGGGAAATACAGCATGTCTGTAAGCAGCTCAGTCTTTCCACATTTACACCACGTAATTTGTAGCATAATGTGGTCCCCTATCTGTGTGAAGAAGTGTATTTAGTTTAATTCATCTCTGGGAGTTAGGATTCCTCTGAGGAAACTCTTATCCCAGCTTACAGAAATTCAGCCATTTGAATGTCATTAATATTAATGAGTCAACTGATGAATCAATATGCACTGTAATGAAATTATCCTGAAACCGTATGTTGCTGTTGTTGTTTGTTTTTAAAAAAGGATTGCAGTGGTAATAGTAAACAAGGGAAGCAAAATTACTTTAATGTCAAGGGCCTGGTTACCATGTGGGGCTGTGGGGTATACTTAGACATGAATCTCCCCCCTCCCCTCTTTTCTATATTTTCAAAATAGCTTTCTTAGTACATGGGGAAAGTTTATTACAGATTCAGAAAGGCTACTGGGATAAAGACAGTTTATACAAACTGCATGTTTGTTCTTTACATAGTGTTGAACAGTTTGAGAAATTATGGGAAATCGTGGCTATTGTGGCCTGAGGCAGGGGTGGGACATTTTTTGCTTGCCAGGCCTTTGCTGGACTCCAGTTCCCATCAGCCCCAACCAGCATGATGGATGTTCATGGATAGTGAGAGTTATAGTCCCAAAAATATATGGAGGGCCAAAGGTTACTTAACCCTGGTCTACAGCAAGGTGTCGTGACCTGCAGCACTTTGTCGCATTGTTATACCCTAATAATAATCTTGGGTTTAGTTTTAGACTCCAGCATTGTACTTTAAACAAGACTTAGCAGATGTTTTCAAGATGAATTCCTAGGGGAAATGTCATCCAAAGCAACCCATTTGAAACAAAGCTTATATGAGAGTGATCGGCAAGATAATTGTCCCTTTTTTGAAAGAGATAAAAAATAATGAAGAAAAAAACTGAATGATGGAAAAAGAGGTTTGTTAACTGCATTGACTATATTCCTGATATGGTGCACATCCTGGAAGTTTATTCCTTCAGCTCTCTATATTGGACAAACAGGCCAAACCTTACGCCAAAGAATAAACGGACATAAATCTGACATCAAGAATCACAAAACAGAGAAACCAGTAGGAGAACACTTCAATCTCCCAGGACATTCTATACAAGATCTCAAAGTAGCTGTTTTACTACAAAGGAATTTCAGAAATAGACTGGAAAGAGAAGCTGCTGAATTGCAACTCATTACCAAACTTAAAACCATGGAGAGACCTGGTCTGAACAAAGACATTGGATTCTTATCCCATTATACATGACTAAGCCATTTCTCACCTTCTCACCCCTTGCCTTTTCCTGTAAGACCTATTACAGTCGTTAAGAGTCGTCAACAGGCTCATCTCAGCTATCTGCCAATCTCCCATTCCCACCACCCTTCTGAGTAATACCCCTCCCCACCTTCTCACTATATAGAAGGATCTGGCTACTTCTGTTTCAGTGTATCTGAAGAAGTGTGCATGCACACGAAAGCTCATACCAAGAACTAACTTAGTTGGTCTTTAAGGTGCTACTGGAAGGAATTTTTTTATTTTGACAAATTGTTACAGAATCATTTTGCCCATTGAAAGATAATCTAACCAAAACTAACACTCCACTGAACTAGCAGAAGGCATAGATATGTTTGAGACAAACTCTGGGAAAGCAGAGTCCTTGGCAGGAGTCCTCATAACTCCCTTTGCACTGCCTGTTAACCTTTGCTAACAGATGTTAGGATTTCTGGAAGAGGGGCTGAGTTTTGTTCATATCAAAAGTCAGAAGCAAGTCCCTGAAAGAGGGGAAAAAACCAGTTTGGGAAACCCAATTGACTGATCTCAGTGATGACCAGAGACTCTTGTCAGTATTCTTCTCACTTTCCATTTGTCTGAAGTCAATATAATTTCCGGAGCACTGTACATAAAAATATACATATTATGGTCTGTATCCAGTGCTCATTTTGAGCTAGACTTTCCTGTGCTCAGGACACGGCACCCAATTTCCATGAATTCCCCCATTGCAACCCCTGTACATCATGAAAAGCTTCTCTTGAGTGCTGAGGGGGGGAGGTCTGCAAAACTTACAGGAAAAATCCCCCCCCCCCGTTATTTGGCTATCTATAGCTAGCGCTTCATCTCAGTGAATCCTAGGGCAGGGTATTTTATTGATAATTGATATGAATTCATTTATTTCATTTGGTGGCAGCAGAATTCTATGGAGCAGCCACCCTTTCTTTCAAAATCCAGACAGTTTGGAGTTTGCTTATCATGCATGCATGATTTGTTCATAGTGACACTGTCCTATGTTTTACAAGGGGCTGCAGGCTGCATATTATTGCTCATTTCCAACTGCCTTAAACTGAGTCAAATGCTGGTCTATCTAAGCTCTGCCAATTATTGTCAGCTTTCCAAGGCAGAGGGCTTTCCTATTACCAGCTACACAATCCTTTTGGCCAGGGACTGGAACAGTGACCTTCTGTGTGCATGCGTGCTTCACTCAGAGTTGCAGTATATAATATGTTTTGTCATTTAAACTTTAAAGTATTAGCTGCAGCCAGTGCTGAAGCTCCGCTGGTGCAAAAGACTTCCATGCAAACTACAGAGCACGCTCACTCCAGTCCACCACACACCCTTGCAATGAAGTCCAGAGGGTGGGAGGCTTTATTTGACAGCATGTAGTTGTTCGGTCCCAGCTCCTGCCAACCTAGCAGTTCGAAAGCACATCAAAGTGCAAGCAGATAAATAGGTACCACTCCGACGGGAAGGTAAACGGTGTTTCCGTGCGCTGCTCTGGTTCACCAGAAGCAGCTTAGTCATGCTGGCCTCATGACCCGGAAAACTGTCTGCAGAAGCAGACAAACGCCGGCTCCCTCGGCCTTTAAAGCGAGATGAGTGCTGCAACCCCAGAGTCATCTGCGACTGGACTTAACGGTCAGGGGTCCCTTTACCTTTTTAGGGGAGGAGAGAAGATGGAAATTTTGTTGGGCCTGTGGGGCTTTGCACACAGAGCATTGGATAATGATACAGTGGTACCTCGGGTTAAGAACATAATTCGTTCTGGAGGTCTGTCCTTAACCTGAAACTGTTCTTAACCTGAAGCACCACTTTAGCTAATGGGGCCTCCTCCTGCTGCTGTGCTGCTGGAGCACGATTTCTGTTCTTATCCTGAAGCAAAGTTCTTAACCCAAGCTAATATTTCTGGGTTAGCGGAGTCTGTAACCTGAAGTGTATGTAACCCAAGGTACCACTGTACTCTTTTGAATAATATGGGAGGAATTAAACATCACACTCTTCCAATCAACCCATTGTCACAAACATTTTTGTTTGCCAGACAGAACAACCCCTGCTTGCTCTCCCATTCATTATTCTGGAGGTTCTCCTACCCCTCCAAAGCAGATTTGGGGGAGGCACAGGGCGTGCAGAGGGTGAGGACAGGGGCAAAAGGCCATTGTGTTAGTGGGAGCCCTCATGCTAGCACGCTGGGTTAGATGAATCCTAGCATATGGAATGTTTGTTGATGAGATGTTTATTGATGAATGAACAAGTGGTGTATTCAGTGATAATTTTTACTGAATCTCCCAACGGTTTTGGAACATCGTTTCAGTTTAGTGGAATGACAGATTTCAAAATAAATTCCATTTGGTTAAAGATAATGTTTGTGTTTCTTTCTAACATTGCAAGGGGATTGTAAATCCTCACTGCATCATGGTTGCAAATTCCTCAGGAGTAACACATTAATCATGTGATTATCCTTCATTTCTTCACACCATGTTGCAGTGGAACTGATGATATAAACCAAAACACAGAACAAGTTCAGAAATGTGGAATTGAGAAAAAGGTGTGTGAGGACAATAGCTTTTTATAGATCCAGAGACGGCAGCTTTTGAGAACAAGCCCTGTTACCCAATTATCATAGGGTATTTTCAGCGCCTGTTCTCAAAGAAGCAAAGTGAATCTTAAGAACATAATGATTCTTAAAAAAAAAATCTCTTCTTAAGTAATCCCTGTTGATTTCACAAGAAGCTTTAGCATCATAGGCGAAATAACTTCAGCCACAATCCTCTAATTATCTCCAGATACCATTTATACAGCTCAGTTTGACACCTAGGCTGAAGTAAAGGTTAATGAAATTCTTATTTGCACACGTTGAAAGGCAAAACATGAAATGCATTCCTCACATAAGGCTAGATATGCCCTCTGTTTTGAAGAATTTTAGTTCAGGCGAGGTAAACTTAGTGTTATTTTAAAGAAACTCTTCTTTTGCTTCTTCTTCTTCACCCAGAATGAAGAGATTTCTATTCCAGGCATGTATGGTGTCAACTGAATACTATGTATTCCAAGAGGTGTTCCTAATATTTCAACCATGGGTATCACTAATCACACAGAATGAGAAATTGTGTTGGAATGAACTGATGTGATGCTTACAACAGATGTCTGTGCAGTAATATATGTATATGAAAGATATGTATGAGTAGCAGGTACACCGGCTCATAAAATATTTTGTGCATTGCTATTGTTCGTGCTTGCTTAGAAAACTATCATTCGGTGCTCTAAACTGAAAACACGTAAGAACGTAAGATGAACTTTGCTAGATCAGTATGAGGTCTATATAGTCCAGTATCTTGTTTCTAACCATCACCAGCAGATACCTACAAGCATAACAGTACCAGCACGACGATTTGTTTATCCCCAGCACCTGGTATTCAGAGCAGTGCAACTATCACTGAAGATAGATGTACAATTTTGTTCACACCTCATTGGGCTGAACTTTTGCACTCTTATATTTTCTCCCTGAAGATTATTTTGTACTTCTGCAAGTGTTAGGGGTACCCTGAGTCTGCTGATATCTCTGTCGTGCTTTTTCAGCAACCCCATTTTGACTTTAATACTGTTGGCACTTAACAGTAGAGTTCACTGTCAGAGGGAACAATAACCCTCTAATCTGAATTCGTCTAATCTGAAAAGATATCCAAGTTTGTGACCAGCACTATATTCAACGGGAGTGAATTGCCTCACTCTGGGAAACAATGGAGACTCTAGTATACGTTATTGACTTATATTTTTACATTTATAGCCCACCTGTCTTCTATCATGGAATGCGAGGCAGATTACATGCTATTCTCAGGCATTCACCCATCTGGGCATTAACTAGAAAGAAATCTGTTTAGTTTCATTGAGGTGTCTTCAGGGTTGATAGAAAAGAAGAGACTTATAAGAAAAGCTCCATTTTTATATTCTAAAACATCAGTGGTTCCCAAGCTCCTTCCCCACTTGAAAATTGCTAAGGATCTTGGCTGACCAGTTAATGGGGTTTTTTGCCTGTTGTAACAATTGTAACACTGTGCTAGATGCTATATGGTTTTCAGTTGTATTTTTATTATTTCCTTTATTTCTTCCAAACTATATTTTATTGTGCTACAATGTGTATTAATTCCATAGAATGTGAACTGTAATACAATAAAACACAATGTAAGAAATAAAAGAAGCAATGCAATACAAATGCAGTTAAACATGGATATGAATATGTAACACAATGGATGTGCCATCTCCTGTCTTCAACCACAAATGCAGACATGCTGTAGACCACCCGAATTAAGCTTGTGAACCACTGGTGGTCCGCACACCAGAGTTTGGTTAACTCCTGCTCTACATATAAAGCTCTACATAGACATTCTAAACTGAACAAATTTTGTATCAACTATGACAACTTTGAAACAGCAGGTTTGCAGAGACAACCACTGACTAATGAACAAAGACTGAAATGCAAATTTATTGCCTGTTGTTTTCTTTGTGTACTCATTTTCCTTACAGCTTTTTACATGTAAATTGCTTGTTTAGAGTTTGTTTTTAAAAAACACAAATTGCAAATGGAAAGCCTGTAATAAACTCCAGGTATCAACTATGATTAAAACCTGGCCTTGTTTCTCAAAAACAACAACATGTTGTTTAGCCTGCAGGTATGAAGATGAAAGTTTGCCTTTATTAAGCCAGTTTTCAAAATTCATGGTTTGAAAGTTCACAGTATGTTTCAAAGAACAGTAGTAGATTGGGCCTATTGTATATTACAGTGAAACAATTATAATGTATGATGAAATTAGCCAATAGTTGGGCCTAGTGGGGAGTTTGGTTTAATTCCACCATTCGGCAATTTCTTCAAGTGTTTATTATTATTATTCCATTATTCATTCAGTTGTCAGAATGAAAGAAGGTTAGATAGCTATTGATAGTCCTTCCATGAAGTTACTAGCATTGATGGCTATGTTCTGCCTCCACTGAGGGATGCGGCATATCTTTGTGTACCAGTAGCTGAGAATCAGAAGTGGGCAGTGTGGTGTTGCATGCAGATCCTGCTTTCTGGTTTCTAATAGGCTTTCTGGTTGTCCACTGTTAAGAGGACACTAATCTATGTAGATTGGCCTTTGACCTGAACTAACAGGGCTCTCTACTTTTGTGCCAGTGTGGTGTAGTGGTTAAGAGCTGTGGACTCGTAATCTGGTAAACCGGGTTTGCTTCCCCGCTCCTCCAGATGCAGCTGCTGTGTGACCTTGGGCTAGTCACACTTCTCTGAAGTCTCTCAACCTCAATCACCTCACAGAGTGTTTGTTGTGGGGGAGGAAGAGAAAGGAGATTGTTAGCCACTTTGAGACTCCTTAGGGTAGTGATAAAGCGGGATATCAAATCCAAACTCCTCCTCCTCTTCTCTTATAGCTAAATCTTGTGAGGGAACATTTGATCCATACTTGTTTTAATATTGTATATTTTAAAATTTTGTTTGCCCATGTGTTAATAATACCAACACACTCAGAAATGTGGCATTTACATTAGGTACTCAACTGAAGAACAGTTTGTCTTACATTCATTTTCTGAACCTTCTGTAACAAATTCTACTTCTAACATACACGAAATGGGGCAAAATATAGCATTTCCTTCTATCTGCGACACTGACATCTTCTTCCATGCACTGTACACCTGGCTTTCGATACCCTTCTCTGGGCATTTAATAGGGTGTTTTCATTATTATGGGAACAACTGAATGAAAGAGCATGACAGACAGTTGGAAGTGTAACAAGGACTTTAGCTGAAACCAGCTGTATTGGAATGCCTTTGATGATCACTAACTGGCTTCCATCTGAAGTCTTAAGTAGGTTGTTGGAAGTCTGATATCTTTCTGCTACTTCTAGCAAATCATCAGAAGGTTATTATACAGTAATTGGAAACACAATACGATGCATGCCCACTTAGGAATAAGTCCCAGTGAATTCAGTGAGACTTACTCCCCGCTAAGTGTATAGGATTGCAGCCTAAAGCACATATCATATGGATACACGCAGAGGAAAAGTTAACATTGTTTAAAAAGTAAAATAAAACTAAAAGCATTGCTGTAATGGGATAGAATTCCAGGAATGAAAGTAAAATGTTAGTATCAGACCCTCCAAATGTCCCTATTTTCCAACGACAGTGTTGGATTTACAGAAGCCGTCCTGGTTTCTGATTTGATCCAGGAATGTCCTGCTTTTCCTTAGAACATCCCTATTTTCATTGGATAAATAATGGATGGTATGTAGTTGTGTGATCCTCAAGCCAAGGATATACCATATTTTTCGCCCTATAGGACACACTTTTCCCCCTCCAAAAATGAAGGGAAAATGTGTGTGCGTCCTATGGGGCGAATACAGGCTTTTGCTGAAGGCCGGTGAGCGAGAGGGGTTGGTGCGCACCCTCTCCAGGCTTCAGAAAGCTGTGACCAGCCCTAGGGAGCCCGGCACGAAGCCGCGCCGGGCTCCCGAATGTTGCACAAGCTCCCAGAGCAATGCCGAAGCTGCGCTCAGCTTCGGCATTGCTCTGGCTCCTGTTCTGGGGGCTGGGGTCGGGGGAAGCTCGGGCTTCCCCCGCCCCAGCCCCGCACCTGGGTGGGTGGGGGGAATAATTTTTTTTCCTTTATCCCCCCCCCAAAAAAAATCTAGGTGCGTCCTATTGGCCGGTGCGTCCTATAGGGCGAAAAATACAATAAGTAACTTTACAACCTTTAGAAGACATCTGGGCAGCCCTGTATAAGGAAGTTTTTTAAAAAATGTTTAATGTTTTATTATGTTTTAATATATGTTGGAAGCCACCCAGAGTAGCTGGGGCAACCCAGTCAGATGGGTCGGATAATAAATGTTATTATTATTAGTTATTGTTATTATTGGGATGTCCCTATCAGAGAAATGTTGGAGTGTATGAAGTTTCAGGAAAACACAGTTGCTATTCACAATACCTGTACTTTCATGGCCCCGATAGTTGTAAGAGCAGGTATGATACCTTCTTCAAAGTCAGGTTATAATAACTTTCTATGGAGCTCATCACTTGCACACTGAGAAAAACCATATAAGCAGACTACTGGCTGCTTATAAATGGTAAAGGTAAAGGTAAAGGTACCCCTGCCCGAACGGGCCAGTCTTGACAGACTCTGGGGTTTGTGCGCCCATCTCACTCTATAGGCCGTGGGGCAGCGCTGTCCGGAGACACTTCCGGGTCACGTGGCCAGCGTGACAAAGCTGCATCTGGCGAGCCAGCGCAGCACACGGAACGCCGTTTACCTTCCCGCTGGTAAGCGGTACCTATTTATCTACTTGCACCCAGGGGTGCTTTCGAACTGCTAGGTTGGCAGGCGCTGGGACCCAGCAGCGGGAGCGCACCCCGCCGCGGGGATTCGAACCGCCGACCTTTCGATTGGCAAGCCCTAGGCGCTGAGGCTTTTACCCACAGCACCACCCGCGTCCCTAGCAGGTAAGATACCTTCTTCAAAGTCAGGTTATAATAACTTTCTATGGAGCTCATCACTTGCACACTGAGAAAAACCATATAAGCAGACTACTGGCTGCTTATAAATGGTACTTTTCCCCAACTCACTTTTTGAAACTGTGTTTATAAGAAAGCTGCTGTTAAATGGGTTCAAGAGAGGCATGTACTTTAGTAATGACATAAGGATCAGAAGAGAGTTTAAGAAGAGGTTCTTGCAAAGCTCCTGGGACATGTCATTATAGTTCAAGTGCCCCTTGCTCCAAGCCCAGAGAACTAAATAAAAATGCATTCCCCTCACACTTTACAGAATTAATTCATGCTTTATATAATGTTGGAAGCTCATATATTTCAGCATTTAAATTGTTTCAGATATGTTTTCAGAAATTACTGCTTACAAGTGCTGAAAAAAGCAAACACAGACAGCTGTTGATCAGAACAAGGGACAACAGAGACTGGAGAATTAATGCTTTAATTCCAGACTTGGGAGCATGAACTTTTATCTTATCAGGCTGGCCAGGCAAGCTTACTGAGTGCTTCCAGTCCTGGAAGCTATGCAAAAAATGGTTGAATTTTCAAGCGATGGAAAAGGAAGTGGAATTACTTGGGACTGAATCTAAACATGCTTCTAAAAAGCATTTGGCTTTGGGGGTAAATTACAAATAGTTCCATTTGTAATGTGAACTGGCCTGAACTGTGGCTGTTAGATTTTGCCTGAGGATGTCTGGGGAGCAGAGGATGAGAGGAATATATCTTTGTCCAACCAGAACCACATCACCTATTATTGTTGGGACTCTCAGTACATAATACACTTAAGTACAAAGTTCGCATTGTATTCCAAACCAAATATTCATTTTAGTTTTATCCCAATGACAGAAAAGAGAGCAGGCCACAATGAAAGCTGAACTCCTGGCCTACTTTATTGTTAAGAACAAGGCAGACCATCCAGCATGCAAACCACTGGCTGTCTATGTTTGAATAAAGTATCATATGCTGCTAGAAGGCTCACATTCTTCAGGGGAAACATTCCTGTTACCTGGAGCATCTGCACTTGGCCAGATCCTAATACCCCCCCCCCCATTAACACAGACACGCACACTTCATGAAGAAATCTATTTCGTAATGGAATGTCTCAATACGGGCTGCCAAAGACTAACACAATAGTCTGTTAGACTAAGATTTGTAAGATTTCTTACCCGCCCTTCTCAATAAGGTCCCAAGGTAGGTTACAACAAGGTAATATAAAATTATTGGATCAGTTATAACAATATGATGTTCCTCTATTTAAAAAAACCCCAGATTAAGTGGTTATAATGATGAAACAAAACCATTTCAGGCAAAAGAGTGTAAATTCAATAAAAGAGGTTGGCAGTGCACAGCAAAATACCTTAGCTGACAAAGAGCAAGGTTCAAAAAATAATAATGGATCTTCAGCATAGCGAAAATAGCACTACAACTCAAGGACTGCTGCAGAGAAAGCCCTTCCCTGGACTACCTTTTCCCACGCTTCTGAGAGCAGGAGAACTGCCAGGGATTCCCTGCTCTGCCAATCTTAACACCCAAGGAAGATCAGAAGGGATGAAAGTGGTTTGTGACCCAAGTCATTTAGGGCTTTAAGTACTAATATGAGCATCTTCAGGAGGGACCAGAAATGAGCTGGCAAGCACTGCCCACATATCACACAGCAACACATGGCCTTGGTGTGGCAGAGTGCTATGCAATAGGCTACTTAGGAATAAGCAAAAAGCCTGGATCACTGGTATAAACCCCCAAAATATGGAGCTTTAGCTATAGCAGAATAATGTACATTTGCACAGCTAGAGATAAACACACATTTGAAACCACAGTGATGGCTGAAACCTGCTTGAGGGGGAAATGGTGGGAGGACAGTTAAACAACTTCCCCCACCCCCAATTGCGGTTCCACTCTGTTTCCTCATTTTAAAGCAGAATCACTATTTTTATGGCATTGTGGCACTGCTAGTGTGTGGATTTGTAGCCAGTCCAAAAATATAGCATATCTGAGTCCAAGCCTTTCTCCTGATTATAGGTAGAAATGAGATTGGATGCATTACAGTGTGAATACAATGAGAGGAATATTGTCAAAATTCAGTTACCGGTCCACTATGGGAGCAGTGTGAGAAAAATATTTTGATTCCTGAATTATAATTAGACTGCATTATGGCCTCTGTATGGAAATAAGTGATTCTCAAAGGGGGAAAGAATGAAAATCAAATTTCCATCTGAATACAAACCCTTGGATTCTAAAAATCAAGGCATATTTGTTCATTTTATTTGTGTTCTTTAGGAAAGCAGCATTTGCAAGGTGTGTTTGGCTGAGATTAGGATGCAGGAACCTGTTAATTTTGCCACATTTCTTCATTCTCAAAGATGGGGGGGAGCCAATCAATAACTATAATTATAATTTTCTTCATTGATTGCTCAGAAGTCTTTAAAGGCACCTTCATTAATTTAAAGTCAGTGTGCAAATTTACAGAACTAAAAATCCTCAACAAAGCAATAGCATTTCTATTTTCAAGTTCTTACAGGTTTTAGTCAGTAAAAGAGCTAGAATTAGTAACTAAGACAGTGGTATTTTCTAGTTGGCCACAGGACGAGTGGTAGCCGAAAAAAATGCTCACTGTTTCTTTGGCTTGACATCACAAGAAATGACACTATGACAATTTTTCATTATCATCATAGCAGCATGGAAAGCTGCTAAATCTATGCAGGTTAGAAAGCCAATAAAATCTAATGCAGACCTTAATATAGTTTGGCTTGTCAGGCCAAAATCCTTTCAATTAAGATACATTTTCCAGAATTGTTTGTTAACCTTTTTCTTCCACCATTTTGCCTTGTGTCAATTTGATGTTGATGAATATGGTCATACTCTGAAGACATCGGGCAGATTCAGGAATTACCCCCTTTGTGAGAAAATATACCATATACAGTCTTGTTCCTCTGTCACTGTACCAGTTTTCTTGCCTGGTCAGTCCCATGGAGTCAAATTACTCCACTCTTTCCATTTTCAAGTGTTGTGTAAGAGGGATTGTAATTTATGGAATTCAGAATCTTTCCACCTTCAGAATCACTTGATTTCATGCACATGTACATACAAATATCCCAGGCCTATTTGCTTAATACATTTCTCCAGTATTCATGTCTCTTAGCCTCTTCCAAGAAGAACTGAACATCTGTGAGGAAAAATGGTTTGCTATATTCTTCTGCATCTGGCTGCAAACTACAGTATGTGGGGTTTTTTTGTTTGTTTTTTGTTTTTGGTAAATACTCTTGGGAAAGTCTGACTATAATAGATGTTTCATATCCTCAATGCAATCATTCCTAATCTACACATGAGGAACAGATATTAAACTCCAGCTAACAGACCAGCGTATGAAAAGGTAATTGTTTTCTCGGCAACTAAACAGAGAGCACAGCTGTCCAGTGTTTTGGCAACAGCATGTTCATTACTTCATGGAAGACCCTGGATGATAAGTGACCTTCCTCCCAGGCAAATTGTACTTTAATGTTTTATGCAAGTCAAATGCTGCTTTCTGACTGTTCCAGAGTAACATTTTTATACAAGAAAGAAAGAAAGAAAGAAAGAAAGAAAGAAAGAAAGAAAGAAAGAAAGTAAGTGTACTTATTCAGGCACCATAAGAAATCATTTACAGATTCAGCTATAACTACTTAGATAATAAGTTTGAACAAATTGATTAGGTATTTTAGTAGGGACCCATATTTCTAGAATAAAAAATTCTTTTTCTTCCCACCACCCATTTTCTCCTACTGCAAATGCTATTAGAAATGCTTATGGTGTTGGATACTTTGTAATACTATGGTAACAAGTACCAACAAGTAAATCATAAATGTAGGATTAACTCCATAAATGTCAACCGGAACTTCCCCTCTGCCCCCCAAAAAATCTAATTGCGGGAAAGGGTTGGCATACTCTCCAAATTGAGGGAAAGGTCTCAGCAGAGTGAGGTCTTGTAGAAACCGCACTGAGCATGGTTTCAGGGCCAATATCCCGGGAGGCAGAAAGCAGGAGGAGATAGGAATATTAAAGAGGCTGGCCAAAAGTAGCTAAAGGAAGTGGTTTGGGTTTGGCTTTTTGGAAACATGAGTACTGTACATGTACAGTGGTACCTCAGGTTAAGAACTTAATTCGTTCTGGAGGTCCGTTCTTAACCTGAAACTGTTCTTAACCTGAGGTATCACTTTAACTAATGGGGCCTCCCACTGCCACTGCACGATTTCTGTTCTCATCCTGAAGCAAAGTTCTTAACCCAAGGTACTATTTCTGGGTTAGTGGAGTCTGTAACCTGAAGCACCTGTAACTCGAGGTACCATTGTAGAAACATGGCCCTCTACATGTAAAATGAATGCATGGAGGGCAAGCAAGTCCACCTTTCGAACTTCATGTTCTGCTTTGCTTCACAGTGTGAGGCACCATCTTCTCTGTTGATTGAGGGGGCCCAGTGCGACGTCATGATGTCACACATGCGATGTTGCAAGGAGCTAGGGGACAGAGCTGAAAACCCTTTGAACATTGAGGGGGGCAGGGCCCCCTCACAAAATACATTGAGGGGTGAAACTGCCTTAGCACCTATGCTCACAGCTAAACACTCAGGTATTTTGTGCTTGTGAAGTAGAGCATGTCAAATTCAGGGCTAGGCCCTTCTTACCAACTTCTGTGGTTGCATGTGGAGGGAATTCTTCTGCATGGAGAAGCATTCAGCAAAGTGTGCCCCTACCTGCATTATGAAGTGGAATTATCTGGGCCCAGGTTCATTAATGCAACTTGTCACAACCAACTTTCATGCGTCTTAAGATTACTTCCAGCACTGTTGGTGTCCCTTTCAGATGTCTGAATCTTCTGAGTGACATACTGAATATAAGTGTACATATTTGTGCAATTTGTTTAAGCAGTTCTGCTTATAATAAGGAACAATTTTTACAGCTTCCTTCGGGGGGGGGGGGAAGGAATCACAATGCCCATTGCACTAAATAGTTTATACAAGACTATAGAGTATACAAGGATATGAAATCTACAGTTATATATTTGAAATAGAACAAGAATAATTCTATTGCGTCCTAGTTAAATATCGTTTCAGCAGTTCCCTTAGTGTAGCATTTCGCTTGAAAAGGCAAGGTACATGCTAACAGTTTAGACCAGGCATTCCCAACCTGCGGCCCTCCAGATGTTTTGGCCTACAACTCCCATGATCCCTAGCTAACAGGACCAGTGGTCAGGGATGATGGGAATTGTAGTCCAAAACATCTGGAGGACCAAAGGTTGGGGATGCCTGGTTTAGACTAACCATAAAGACGGGGGGGGGGTTGTTGTTTAAAAAACACACCAACGGAATGGTAATTATTGTGTCCTGGTGCATAATTTCAGTTTGAGCATTCATCCTGCCTCTTGCATAACCACTTTCAAGCCACAGATATTTCACCTATTCAGTCTGATGGAGTCTGTCAAGTTCACAACCAGTACTGACAGTACTAGGATGCCACCTCTCAAGCCCCACACCACGGATAATCCTGGTGCAATCCTGTACATGTTCAGAAGTAAGCCTCATTTAGTTCAATAGGACTCTCAGGTCAGTGTGCACAGGATTGCAGCACAAATCTGCTAAAGCATAAGACAAGGCATCTGTGGTTCTCCTACCCATAAATCTCTATGATCCTGTTGTCCCTCTTCCACTCAGCCTTCACCCACACCATCTGCTGAGGTAAGCAGAATTCAGATTAAGGATCGTGTTCTGTGAGACCCTGATGTAGTTTTTCTAACCTGGTTTCACTTAACAAAATACATTTACTGCATGCATTCTTTTCACAACCATTGATTTGTTTTGTATAAAGTGTCAAGAAAATTCCTTGTGGCTTTCATGTTGCATATTTATGGAATACCTATGGTATATAAATCAGCACTTTCTTGACACTGTATTAGGTCACCCAAAGGCAAACCTTGGTTGTGAGGAGGTGGCCATTGAAACAAAGTGTTTTCCACAGCAATTTTCTCTGGTTTCTGCGAAAAAGATCTAGCGCTTCTCTGATAAAGGACAGTGGTAATTTAAAAAATAAAATAAAACATTAAAACAAAATACAGTGATGTGCTGTCCCTGGTGAAGAGAAATAAGGCTTTCACTTAAGTCCCATTGAACTCAATGGGGCTTATCTCCAAGTAGACTTGTATAGGACCTTGTGAATACTTTTATAAGCAAAAGTAATACCTGCTACCAGTGCTTTTAAAATAATAATTTTTTTAAGTGTCTGTACTCACCACAAAGTTGTCACAGTATGTGCCAAACTTTTAACACTTGGGGGGGGGAGGGTCTGGTACTGCATACCCTTGAGTGCCCCCAGAAAAAAAGCACTGCCTACTACTCTTACGTTGTTACAACATCCCCAACTAAGATATGATAGTTATTCTGATTCGTTACATTTTTGTCTGGATTGATCTCGTCACTATTGCCATGATAATGACCAACCTAGATCAAAACAACGGATGTCAGTCTTCTCTATATCATGCCCATAGACCAAATGATCAAAAATGACACATCATCATGTCACTGGTAAAACAGCTCCACAAATTCCCAGTCCTCTTACTTCAGCACATTTGGAGTCCTTGGAGGAGGGTCAGAATCAATTTGGGAAATGACAGTTGAAAAACGGCCTCAGATTTTCTTCATGCCAGTGATTTAACATAAAGTAGTCCTAATTTACAAGTCAAAAAAAGATGGTGGCTCTAAGTGATATCTTTGCATATGTAATCTTAGGTAGTGGGGGGAAAGCAGTATTATTTTTTCTTACTTCTTACATCACCACCAGTAATAAAGATCCCACAGTGTGAAATTAACTGACAGTTCTTTTGATGACGAATGAGGAAGATGAAACTAGTGCATTCTTCCACAGCTGCTTTGGCTCTTTTGGTGCTTTATAAGAGTAATTTGCTTTGCTCTACAAAGAAAGGAAGAAGACAAAGTCAATAAGTAAGAGTTTGTTTTATTGTTTTGTTTTACAGTATCTTTTCTTCTAAATACATAGTATGGTTACAATGGTCAGATCTTATTATGGTAAGTTTCAAAAAGATCTAAGAATTAATGTGGGGAATCAAAGGACCAGGGCTTTATTTTTAGGAGAGAAAAACAGGTGCCGGGACTCGCCATTAAGCTGTTGCCAGACTGTACAAAGGTGATGGGATAAAATCAGGCCAAATCTTTATTGACAGCAGCAGGCAGGGCAAGGGTTGGCATGGCATTGGGTCCCAGGATCAGTTCATCATTCCACAAGCCCCATGTTGATGGAATGGTTCTGCTGGGTTTGGATCACTCAGGATTGGCACGTGATTTCATGATGAGAAATCTCAGAATTCCTTGGAAGTTGGGTAGATAAGAAAAAGTCTCAAATACTACCAGAGAGGTGACCAGTATGAGTTCTGACATTTCACTTAACTACATGAATTCAGTAATTTTAGTGTAAAACTCAGGACGCAAATGATTTATTGGTTATTATTTACAGAAAAGACACAGCAAAATAGATGTCTTTTTTCTTATCGTTAGCTCCAGAATGCTTGCCAGAAGGACATCGTGTTCTGCACAATGCTTTTCGCAGCATCACTTTTGATTCCCTGGAATTGCAGGAAACTGCCATTCAGGACATGGTCTGCGATCATTCCCTTCCTCAAGGATGGTACCGCTTCATGATTGACAACAAGCCTGCAGAAATGCCAACCAAGTGTATAGAGGTTCGTACCATTTTTTAAAAAATATATTTTTCCCAGTATTTGTGTGATTCCAGCTCACCTCTGATATATTCCTCAGTAATATTCTAGCCTCCTATGTTACCATGGATATATGCATGGTTAGGATCTGGAAGAAATGTCCCCCTCCATATTGGATGGGCTAGATCAGGCATAGGCAAACTCGGCCCCTCCAGATGTTTTCGGACTGCAACTCCCATCATCCCTAGCTAACAGGACCAGTGGTCAGGAATGATGGGAATTGTAGTCCCAAAACATCAGGAGGGCCGAGTTTGCCTATGCCTGGGCTAGATCATCCAGATTTTACTGTATTAGTTGTATTGTGTGGCGTATCTGACTCACTATTGGTGAGTTTGTTCTCCTGGAAGTCCTGACTTCTTTCTTCCCTGCCCCAGGAGCAGCTGGAAATGTGTACATAGAGGCAAACAGATGAGTGTGAATTTCTTCATTCAATAAGCAAATGAAATTCTCTCTTGCGTTGTTCATACCTTGACAATTCCACTGACATGTTGAAAATAGCATTTACAAGTCAACACACTTTTCCTGGTTCACAGCTCCAAACCATCTTTCTGACATCCGCTGCTTTGCATGCAAAATGTGGGTTGAGAAGTTGGCATATTGTGAAGCAACCCATGAATATGCAGGGCTTTTGTGGTGTTCTCAGGGAGCGCATAGATAATGTTCCAGCTGTCCCAGGGGAAGTGGGTGACTCCCAGTGTGTTGGGCATTTCTAAACACCTTCAATCCCTCTAATCAACTACTTAAAGCTACAGCTCCTTTGAGGTTTTGCTTCTTCTATGGATGACTTTTTGATTCAAATTAAATAATAGATTATTTGGTTTCTTCTGTGGATAACTTCATAATTCAAATGAAATAATAAATTCATAAACTCATAATTCCAAGCAGCAGCTCAGCTAAAAGCTGGCTTCATTTAATATCAGCCGAAGTGAAATGGGATTTGAACTGAAATGAGAAGGGGGGGGGAAATCATAATTTAACAGTGTACCAAAAAACCCCCTGAACCAGTGGAATGTATTGGATTTTAAGCAAATGAATACAAAACTTAGCATTCGCTTTCTTGGTGGTTCTTTTGGTCTAAATTGTCACTGTCTAAACTCAATGGCACTTACTTCTAAGTAGTCACATGTAAAACTGTGCTGTAATTATATATGTTGAATTTAAGATTTGATGTTCCAGCAACTACATACTTGATCATGTAAAAAAATTATCCAGCACAGTACTAGAAAGTCAACTGAAAGACCTTCAAAGGGACACAGGTCCCCATCCAGAATCTCCAAGACCAGTTAGTCAGTGTTCTTGGCTTTAACCGTAATGGACAACAGTTGTAGGAAAGGGATTAGACCTAGATTCAGGACTCCACAAGCAGGTGATCAGCATTTTCCAAGCTGATCAGCAATCATCTTAGAAGTTGGTTGTGTGTGTGTGTGTGCACGCGCGCGCGCACACACACACACACATGTTCATGGTACAATGTGCCAGATCCCCCTCAATAATGTTTAGGATTCATAAATATTAACAGTCAATTATTCATAAACAGCGCTAGCATATCCAGTAATGTGCAGCATACTAAGTCCAATGATATCCAAATTAAAAAAAAAACACCGTTCTTCTTGAAACCCACCATATATTCTTCTCCAGTCTAAGCAGACACTCTTTCCCCCCTCAATTAAAACATCAAACAATGTTCACATGGAAACAGATGTTCAGTCTAATCCATGTTTGCATAAGTCTTGAGTTTGGCTCACATGATTCCCCCCCCCCTTATTTGCCATTTGAGCAGAACCATCAATTCACATAATACATAAAGTGTGCAACCAAAGATATAATGAACCAGCTGCAATTCCTGTGATTAAAATGGCTTCAAAGCTTCACCAAAGTCACCCAACTTGTTGGGGCTGGGTCACACACACACCAAGCATGGATCCTGTGTGTGCCCTTCCCACATCAAATATAGAAGACAGCACATGACACAGTTATTTATTGTACACCTGGTTTGGGTGATTTTTGTTCGTCCTTGAGTAAGAAAAATATTGGTAGCATTCAACTAAATAACTGCACAAGCATCAAGACTTATGCTTGTGTAAGGGGGCTGCCCCACCCCATCTCCTCCAACTGTACATGCTCCACACCATCCCCAAATCTGCTTGAAAGGGCTGGGAGAAACCTCAGAAGAGATTTAGGAGTGCACATGGGGGAGGGGGAAGCAGGAAAAAACCTGGTTACAGAAGGGGGAGTCATTCCACTTGTGCAGAGACCTATGCAGCAGTACTTTGAATACAAATTGAAATTTGTAGATGTACACTCATGTCACCTATGACACATATCTTCTTTGTATAGTGGGAGCATGCACACATGCCCATTTCCCCCACCAGACGCATGCACCCCACTGTATGGTAAGTGTGTGAAATTGCTCCATGTCTGTGATCACCCCCCAGTCACATTATGTTTGTCTATTTCAGGACCACTGGAACTGTTCATTTAAAACATCTTCCACTGCCTTGGCATAAGGCTTCCTGCATTACAACTACATACTAGATTTTCCAGATGCTAATTGCTGCTAAGTCAAGTAAGAGTAAGCCCATTAGAGCTGAACCAAATACATGCAGCAGAGTTAATAACCATCTCATTTAAATTATATTAATCAGCCTACTCAAGATGTGAAATCTACCGTGATTTTCCAAGCTTTGCAACCTAATCTCGCACAAACATTTACTGATAAAAATATTGACCAAACACCAAATGGAGAAAACAGTTGAATGAAATGTATCAAAATACATATTAATTGATTGGTTGAATAATATCATGTGCTCAGAACATGCAATATCAAGACTCAGTTCACTGAGAAATTAATTGTTTTTGAATGAAATTAAATAGAGCATTTAATTTCCATATGATTATTCTTTTTTTAAAAAAAACCAATTAACAAAGTGCAGCATTTCATGAAGCAGCTTGTAATATCTCAAGCACTGATCAGCAATATCAGTAACCAACAGCCAGCAAAACGCTGAAGAAGCTGCTCTATTACTTAAATATCAGCAGCATTTTTTCTTATAAGCTCCTACTTATTTTTAATACCATAATTTCTATGCAAACCCCAAATGATAGGTCCAACAGCTTGATTTTTAAAAAAACAACAACTTTGCAATTGCATATAACCTGGGAATGTTCAATCAATCAAATCACTTTGAATATCTAAATCCCGAATAAGTGGAATAAGACATCCCAGGGTGCAGCAGTAATTCCAGTGTGTTTTACATTTACTTGAAATGGGCAGCTCGTCCACTTTTTCATGCGTCGATTCTAAGTTGAATAATTTGATGGATTAGTGGCTGCTTAGCCAGGAATGAATAATATTTAAGACATACATACCTATCTTGCAGTGGCGCTGCATGGATTAATTAAGAAATGTCAGTACAGTATGCTTTAATGAAAAGTGACAAAATATGGTAGGAACTGAGCATTCAGATTCCCACTTTGAAGCTGAACCCCTTCAAGGAGTGCTCAGTAGGTGCCAGGTAGAGATCAGCATCTGATTGCATTAATGCCAAAAACTACTTCCCTCTGAAATTGCATATTATCTTCTCTTTGGAGAAGGGTGCTTGATCATATCACTCTTCCCAACTGAAGAGCAGATAACGTATTGAGGTTTTTTTGGGTGGAGGGTTTCATCAAAAGATGAGCAGCAAGGAGTCTGCAAGACTTCTCCATCCTGTGCTACTGAACAGTGTCAACATAACTTTGATTCCCACCCCAAACTCCAAAAGTTTCAGTGTTCCACACCTAGAGGATGTTTTGAACAGCATCCAACAAACCTGAACACTTTTCATTCCCATTAATTTCAGTAGGAGACACTCAAGTGCGTATTTAAATACCTCACTGAAAAATCAATGAGGTATCAATATGCCCGGATCATGTTCTTGGCTGCCAGTGGCGTAGACATACAACCACTTCCTGCATCTTGATCAGGCATGCACATAACAAAAATCTTGGCCACAATCTAGCTGAAGTTAAGCAAACAGAAATCTCCTTATTTCAATGTGAAAAATCTGAATGCTCACTCCCCACCGAGTTCAATAGAAGCAGTGGGATAGCTCAATTGGTACAGTAAGAGAATCTCAGGGTTGTGGGTTTGAGCCCCACACTGGCAAACGATTCCTGCATTGCAGGGGGTTGGACTAGATGACTCCCTTCCAACTCTATAATTATACAATTCTATTATACTAAGTGCCTCTTTGCCTGTATCACTCTCCTAAGCACATGCATTAAAACTAGCTATGTATAAAACTTTACTTGTTTTATATTTAAGACACCATTATGAAGGAGTGTTTATTTGTCCAAAATATCACATTCAACATCACTGATTGTGCCTTTAGAAGCACTTTTACAGGGCAACTGATGACCGAGTTAACAACAAAAGTCCATTCTGTCAAGGTGTACAAAACAATGACTGAAAATACGTTCCTAATACTGCAAAAAATATGGGATATTCTTGAACATGCTTCTGTATCCCAGACTCCCATGTTTATACTTCCTGCATATTTTATTTTTCTCTCTTCTAACATTGCAACTTTAATTCTAGATTGATTCTAACACATGCACATGTGCATTTATTCATTCGGAAATCAAGTACCACCACCATAGCCCATTGGAATTCTGTGGGAATGCCAACAAAGGGTGAAAATATATATGTGGATACAAATGTGTGCATGCATGCACGTTCCACCTTCTAATTTTCTATTGATAGAGGTACACTTATTTCTTTAATTTCCCTATAAGGTTTGTCATGCTTGCTTTTAACTCATTATTTGAATACAGTGGGTACTTTGCTTAACTTCCTCTTTAGTACCTGGATATCAGTCATAAGCAGAAGCCTTGAGTTAGAAGCAGAAATCGGTGCGGTGTGCTTTCCTGCCATTTAATCTGCCGAGCACTGAGAAAGGACAGGGAAAAAGAGGAGAAGAGGGCTGAGGCATGAAGAATCATAGCTCTGGGCAAGGATTTGTGCTTTATAGCCTAAATCCGTCCTGTGATAACTTCCTATGAATCTTATGAATTCAATAAAAACCCCAAGTAATCTTTTCCCATCAGAGAAAATAATAAAATAAAATAATAATAGCCTTTCAAACAAGGCAATAACAAACAAATTAAATATGCTTTGGCAAATGCTAGATATTAATTTATCATTCCCACCATTTTATTCTCAAAGCCCAGGCAGGCTTTTAGTTTCCCCTGTGTCTTTTAGCCTTGGGGCTGTCAGGTAAAATTCAGCTGACAGAACTACAATAAAGCCAGCATAACTTATACTGTGACCTCCACTCTCACCCTGCTGTCATACACGATCCATTTTTTGTGTGTGCTACAAAAGAGCTTCTGCTACTGCTGCTGCTTAAGGAATCCAGCAGGGCTGCACCAAAGCAGGGGGGACTTCCCCACTCTTTTAAAGTCTCTCTCCACCCCCCCCCCAAACCTAACATAATGCTCAGATTTACCAGTCTCATTTTAGCACGACACCATTTCACGTAGCTCCAAAATTGAGGCAGAATAGTGCACAATTTGAAAGTGCTCACCTCTTTGCAAAGGGTAACTGTTAAACTCTTTAAAAAAAAGTAATGACGGCCAATTTTTATTTATTTTTTTAAAGCAGCAAATAAGCCAAGTCTTCTTCCACCTATTTGAAGGTGTATATTTTGGCGGTATAAGCTTATAAGTGTTCCAATTTGTGATAATGATTTCTTCCTTTATTCATTGTGCAGTTCTTACAAGTGCCTTTCAGGCTTATTTATTATGCCACCCTTCATTAAACATTTCAAGGCAGCTCACCCCAATATAAAATTCATTAAAATCAAGTACATTAAAACAACCAACACGGCAGCATCTACGGAAGTTTGAATAAATACGATAAGCTGGGCTATTCTAACCGAGCTTGTTATTTTAGAGAACTTGCCAAGATCCTGGGGAGGCTTGACCCTCCCCCTCTTTCCTTCTCAACCTCCTGTTTACCAATCGTCCCATTGTTGGGAAGTTTTCTCTTTCGACATCAAATGTGAGTGCATTGGACTTGCTTGGCAATTGTTTGCTTACATATATGTAGAATGAGAAAGCAAGGCAGTCACTATCCCCAGTCAGTTCAATGACACATCTCTCACTAGTCCCCTGGCCAGGCCAGGGTCACCTGCCCTCTGTTCCATGACCAGCTGTTTTAGGATGCTGTTACTTTGTCGTGACTATAATACACATTTAACCAGTCCAAATGAGGATAATTAAAACCACCCACCCATTGTTAGAACTTTTCATCCTTGAGATGTCTCATTGAATTCATTCCCGATTTCAGGATCACACAGAGTATTTTAGTTGAGGCTGAGATAGTATGTTCCCGGCACTTAATTGCTCTTGGGGCCTGGTATTGCTACCCATATATGTGAAGGAATATGTGGAGGAACCCTCCACTTTTAGGATTTATAGTTTGCCAGATTCCATGTCCTCTTTGACTGGTGGGATGGTGAGCCTCGGGCCCAGGGGGTGCCTCTCTTTCTGGCCCTCAGAAGCCTCTTTAGGCCATCCCTCTTTCCCCAAGTCACACCCCTCACTGGCCTGAGAGCTTTGGTCTGGCTGGAATGTGTCCCTGAAGTCTGATAATGCCTTGTGCTTGTCTAGATGGGAAACAGAGGGTGTGTGTGTGTGTGTGTGTGTGTGTGTGTGTGTGTGTGTGTGTGTATAGAAACTAGCCTACTGTACAAAAAGTAAAGATTGTATTCATTGATCCACTCCCTTTTGTCTCTTTTTGCACTCGCCACTGACACGCAGCCTTTGCAAGGTTGGCCAGAAAGGAAAGTCATCCTTGGGCTGAAAAGGGTTCCCTCCCCATTATAGACAGAGTGAGACCATTGTTAGTACACCTTTCCTGGTGTCTCTCTAAATGTCTCTGGCCCATGTGGTTTCCCCTCTTGGCTCTTGGGCTCCTTTGCACTTCTATCGTGTCCCCTCACATTTACATTGCCTGCTTCTACCCTCTCCCATTTGCGCAATCAAATGTTTTTGCCCTCATCCCTTCAGGATTATTTGTCCTGAACCGGAGGATCCAAGCTCCTGCCCACTTTCCCCACCAGCAATCACCTTAAAAGCTGCTTGCATGCCTTTTTGATTTCAAATATCAGCAATCTGGTTCCTTACTGGCTCTAGTGGTGCTCACTCTTATGGGACAGGCCAGTATTGTCCCAAAGTGTTCCGCGGTGCCTGTTATGAAACCTACAACACCAGGGCTTAGACCTGGAATGGCAGAATTTGGAGGAAGACAATGAGGGAGATAAGAATGAATGAGATGGGCAAGCTGGACAGCCTTCCCTTCTTTCAGGCATGTCTGGTTCCATTGCTCACATGGGAATCCCAGCTCCTTCCCTTTCTTTCAACCAAAAGTCATGTTTGAAGGCCTTTGACGTGGTCTGGAAGGTTGCATCGGTGCTCCAACACGACTTCTGAGCCCCGCGTTGTGGGTGCTAAGCACCCACGTTTTTTATGGCTGCCCTGGCACCCAGAGCCCCTTAGTCCTGATTCCTATGGCAGGCATGCGTGCCATCATGCAATCTCTGTGCTCTTTTCTTCACATTTTATGTACATTAAAATGTTTTCTTTTAAGGAATCTTAACAAAAAAGCTTACAATTACTACTGGAAGGCTTTTAATGGGACTTTTAAAACACAGTTATGCCTCAATTCCACTTGCTGAATATTGTTTTAGTTGTTCCATAGTAAGCTTCTGCTTATACCGCAGCTACTAAAGCTCTCTCAGTATCAATGAGAAACCAAACAGCTTCCCAGATGGGAGGAAAAACTGTTTAGTTTTTAGATCTTCCCACTTTCTCCAGACACTTGAAATTCTTGTTTACTTTATGGTTTGCTCAAACAAATGTGCAGAATTCAAACGAAGATGCATTCCTTTGAAGCTCTGAAGCAGAAAATATGTTATATCTCTTATTCCAGATATAAGCATGCCTATGATGGTCTCATCTGTAAACTGCCACTGTTTTTTTAAAAAAACAACAACCCAATGGCGAATAATAATGATACAAGGCAATTAATATTCTTCCAACGGCTACAGTGTTGAGGACCACAAATATGAATAACATGACCTGCACCACAGAGGTTCATTAGAAATACACAAAAGAGCAAGAATACAATCATAGCAGATTAATGTCACACTTCCATCAGTGTGGCTGTCAGTGTGCTTGAAATATTTTTTGCTGCAGCACTGGCCTCGAGTTTTGTGAACAGACTCAGGAATAAAGAGGCTGCAGCTCCCCATTTACCTTGCAGACCACCCTGATTAAACCCCTAGGGCAGCCTCCCCATACCATTCAGAGAAACATGCCCAACCAAAAGTTGGCCACCCCAAGCCACTGTTGCCAAGTAATCAGAAAGTCCATACAGGCCAGAAAGATACTTGTCAATAACCTCCAAATCATTGTCTCCCAAGTGTAACACAAAGACTTGTACAGGCTGCAAAACATGGCCAGACTCAAAGCAATGTTGGCAGGAGGCAATCCCAGGTCATAGGGAACCCGCCCCCCCCATCACAAAAAAACCCAGATCCTGGAAAATTCCTGGAAAGCCACTGCAGAGCAAAGTCACACCACAGAAAAGTAGGCAAACAGCAAACAAACCTGCACCTTCTGAAGCTAATATGTTTTAGATTGGTGAATCCAACTGAGTACAACACACACACACAACCTTTCACCCTTTAAAGGTGAGATCCACCAATTCTAAAGCAGTGCATGAGCTGTCAGCCTTAGAGGCTGCCATCAGATCTCGAACATGCAACTCCCCCCACCCCCCACAAGGGCAGTCAGTGCTGCCACATGGAACAAGAATTGTTGAAAAGATGAGGCACATACCAATGCCCATTGGGCCTTCAGTCCCTTTAACATTTCCTTCAAGTTCTTCCACACTCTTTAGTCCTCAGTAGCGTAAGGCACCCCATTAATTTTCACCAGAAAGATCAGGCCAGCCAGTTTCCCTCACATGGTTCTCACAGGCAAACTGCTACTGTGCACACATATACAAAATACCACCAGGTGGTTGAAGAAGATTGGACAACATTCCTTATAACTCCTGGCCACCCTAAAGCCTTACCTGTTCCAGTATGAGGGCAGGCTATGTTAGGAGTGACTTCCATATCCCTTAGAACTTCAAGAACCCACCCCACTTCTGGGATGGTCTCAGTAGGGCCATGCAGGGCTTGTCTGAGGCTCTGAGTGAGAGTCTTGTTAGAACAAAGTTATAAACTTAAACCAAACAGTAGCCAGTCCCTGCCAGGGCCCCTGGGCAGCTTAGCCTCCCCACCCACAATCCTGGGGAATGTGTATCTGCCCCCCTCCCCTATTCTGCACAGGCCTGAGTCTCAGGGCTAAACATTGATTGAGGAGCCAACCTTGAGAAGGGCTACTAGCATTTATAGTCCACAGAAGCTGAACCCCTGGCCTACCTGGCAGCAAGTGAGTTTGCCAAGTCCTCAGTCCAGGATCAATTGGCATGTCCAAAGTCCTGCAACCCCTCAAGCTCTGCTGCCCTTTTATAGTTTGCATTCTGATTGCAGCATCTGGGCTTGATGAGGTATGTGACCATCACCTGTTCCGAGCCTACTCCAGCTGAGGAATCACACACCTCCTTCCAAAGCTAATGAGCCCCACCTGGCCAGCTAGGAAGCCAGGCTGTGGGCCCTTGCCTGCCTCAGCCTCCTGGAGCACCCCTCCTGCTGCTTCCTATGCCTCAGAGCCCACTGTGTTTGTGGAGACAGGGGTCTCCCTGGCTCTGGTGAAGGGTCCAGCTGTTCTGGTTCCTGTGCACTGACCTCCCCCCCCATCCCCTTGCCATCCTCAGTCACCCTGTGAGTACTTCATACACCAACTTTTCCTTCCGCACCCCCAGCTTGCACCAGTGTGTCACAGTCTCAGATACACTCCTTTCCCTCCTCTTCCTTCTCCCCATTGTCCTGACAGTTCGCGACACCTCGTGAGGTGGGTGGAGCTGGCCATTTAAGACTGAGGACTTGTTGGTTGTATGGGGAAAGGTTTTTAGGTGTTACCCCACTTACTTCAAAACATTCCTGCTGTATTTGGGGGCTCTCCTGCTCCTTCTGCTGTGAGGACCCCTAGACACCTGTCCCTAAGTCCTGCACTGATGTGTTTATTATGTTCTTTATTAAGCCTATTTATACCCTGCCCTTCACCTCAACAGAGGACAAAATATAGCTGATAACATCACTGTTGCACCTACCGCTCCAGGGGAAAGAATTATATTCAAGGGAAAAAGCCAAGCAGAAATGCAGCCATTTGATTGATTTGGTTTATATATTTCCACAGATGAACAAATGTGGGACACAAGCTCCAGTCTGGCTGTCGCTTGAGCCTGACTCCCTCCCGCAGCCTGGTGAGAGAAAGCAACTCACCGCCTGTGCTACCTGGCAGTTCTTTTTCGGAAGCATCAAAGACTGTTGTCTGTTCCGGATACCCATATCGGTCAGACATTGTGGAGAGTTCTTTGTTTATCTCTTGCAACCAACTCAGGGGTGCATGGGCTACTGCGCAGAAGGTGGGTTTCGTACAGTCCATATTTGTCACCCAGACTGTATATGCCCCTCTCTTCCTACGTGCTCAAGGGTTGCGTTATTGCTCTGCGCATCCCAGTGACCTTGCAAGTCAAGCATTGCTCCCAGTAAGATGCAGACAATGTAGCTAATCAATCAGCAACAGCCCAGGGTGTTTCTGAGGAATAGCTGTTATTACTTTGGCAGAATTTAATCTACAGCATGTTACCAAGGTATGCTTAGCTTGGTTACACTTCCTATGTAACCTTTGTTGCAGCCTTTTGCGTCCACATTTGGTTTAAAGAGCAAAGCTAACTGGCTGAGCATGTTTGTTACTGTTTGTTTGTTTGATTACATCACAGAATGGCATCTAATACTGAAATGATCTATGAGAGATAAAATGATGATTTGAAAGCCCTTGAAAGGATGCAAGGGAGAGAATAAAAAAAACAGCTTTGTGGTGCCTTTTTTCTTTATAATTACTTTTGTCAAATATAATTGCCAAACCACCAGAAGAGTTCTAGCCTCTATATTTCAAAAACAAAAGGAATGGCAGATAGCAATTCCTCACTCTGTTACACCTTCTGAACTCAGAGTCTTCAAGTGCATATAGATTGCTAGAAATGATTCTCCCTTAAGAGACTCACAAAGGCACAGATCATTATTCCCCTGTATTTGCCTTTGGGACCTGAATCTTATTGTACAAATTGGAACTCATGGATTCAGCACAAAGAAGACTAGAGCTATCAGCTTTTCAAAATCCTGTTTCCATACCTTCTGCAAGTCACTAACCATAACTATTTAGGTGAACTTTTCTGCCATTCCATCATGTCTTAGTTTGAATGGAAAGGAACACTGAAATATTAATTTGTGATTGGACTTCTGTTTCTCAAAAGACTCCCCATTGCTGTCCTGTATGCTTGGAACTGCTTCCCTGAACACCTGTGTGGTGCTAATTCCATTTTTTTAACCATAACTCTCCTCAAAACCTTCCTTTTTTAAATGAAGGTTGTAGCACAACCTCCTAATTCGCATTCCCTACTAAAACTTAGCCTAAGTATGTGCAACTGAAATAATTCCAGATTTTATCAATGTTTACTCCCACCTTTACTTCCTTTCTCTTCTTCTGTTGTTTCCCCTGGTTCAGATTTTAGGGTTGGGTTGAACTAATGTGTCACATCAGTGGTAGCCCTGTGCAAGAACTTCTACTTGTTTTCCCTCCTTCCCCTCATGCCGCTCTCTAAGATTGGCTCAATTGTGGTAGTGGTTGAGAGTTGAGAGAACCCCCAGAACAGTGGGGGATAGAGGGAGATTATTCCTTTTGGCCAGCTGAAATGCTTGCCCTAGTGCAAAGTTGAATTCCACATCCTCATATATTATAAGCTACTAAATGCAGGGAGCTTTCCTCTGGTACTTTGTACAGCACCATGCAGATAGGCAGCACTATATGAAATAATTACAATAATTTCTCCCTTATGTCAATGAAAGATAAGTATATTCACTTGCCAAATGAGAGCTTGTCTGGTGTAGTAGTTAGCAACTTAGTGTATTGAACTAAGACCTGGGAGACCATGGTTCAAATCCCCATTCTACCATGAAGCTTGGGTGACTTTGGGACAGTCATGGTTTCCCAACCTGACCTACATTACATAATTGCCCTGAGGATAAAATGCAGAGGGCAAAATTAGTCATGCCACTCTGAGCATCTGGGGTGGGGGGTGGGAAGTGGGATATAAATGTAATAATTAAAATAAACATTCTTAAATCTCTCCTATTGAAATCAGTGTGACTTAACAGTGGTTGACCTTGGCTGGATTGTGAATTTCATAATATGCACACTCCCAAAAACAACAACAATTTTATTATTTATACTCTGCCCATCTGGCTGGGTTCAACAGCAGAAGACAAGAGTGCTCTCTGCATTTTACTGTTTGCACCTGAGTATGGATGTATTTGGCACATTCATTGTAAATGGGACACATACTTAGGAATGCCTGGGTTTCAGTGAAATATATGCAAAACTAAGGACAATCGTTTCAAGATGTCCAGTTCTTTGATTATTGCAACAGAAGCAGAACATTTAAATTCACATATGCCTTTCACAATAGGCATGCTACTATAAATTTTGTGTTTGGGAATGAATGAGAACTTTGGAAGTTTTTCAGACCAATGAGTCCAATTAAACAACAACACACCTCTAAACGCTAGTTTTATCACTTCATGGGGCCATACTAATCTCATTTTATTTCTTTAGCTGTTAAAGAACCACAATTGAACTATTTTGGTCCCAGAGGAACTGGAGCAGACATCAACTTTCAAGGTAATTTATTAGTGTTAGCATCAAATATGTGTTGTTATTTATTGGAACATAGTAGCTGGGATCCAAAAGGCCATGAAAAATGTTCCACATTCACACCTGTGCTTTTATAGTGCAGCTTGCCCCACCCCACACCTATTCAGCTGAGCTGCAGCAACACCACTGTTGGAAGGACAGCTTTGCCCTACTACACCAGCTACTGCTGGTGAAACCAGTCTATATTTTCTAGTACTATCTCAATTATAATGATTTCTTGGCTAAACTATTACCCCACTCAAGTGCATCATGCCCCCACTCTGTTTTTCTTTGTACGCAGGGGCATCTCAACTCCCACCTTTACAACCACTTGTCACCCCTGAGCTTTTGGGAGGCCACGTCTACCTCAAATGCACTTTCAGCACTCCAACTTCAGATCTGTCTATAGGTTATGCGGTGGTCTGGTCACGCCTTTCCAAATCCAGAGCGAAAGAACAGCTTCATCATGACACAACGCTGCAGACATTCTCCTACGTGGAGATGGATGGAGTTAATTTCAGATTGGGAGATACGGTAATGCTTTCTTGAAAACAAGGTCAAGCGTTCAGAGGAGCTGAATCTCTCTGCATTTATTTGTTTGTTGGTTTGTTTTTAGCTCTTATTAACTGTTCTCTTGAATCTGAATTTGGCCTGAATCTAAAAGACAGCCCCCAAGTGGGAGTACATTTTAATATAATGTTATTAAATGCTATTTATCAAGTTTAGAACCCTGAGCATTCCAATGCATTAGGAAGTTCACTTATGGTATCCAATTTATTTATCAGAACTTTGGTTGTTGTTACATATCATAGCATTGCTTCTTTTACAACTTACGCCTAAAAATGTCACTGATTAAGGATATGTGTATCATGTCATGGCACTGCTGTAATGACAAACAGGCTTGGTCAGTCTGATCAAAGGACTTACAGCACTAGCCTTACTTTCACAAACCAATCCATGTGTCCAAACCTGACATTTTCTCATCTTAGCAGCATCATAACTCTTCTTCTGGATTTCCCTCATTTTCTCATAAATAGAAAAGTATTTCAGGGTTAGAGAACCCTTAACTCTAGACAAAGAGCAACTTGGTCTGAAATGAGTAAATGACCAAATAATAACAAATAATTTATTATTTGTATCTGACCAGCTCGCCCCAGCCGCTCTGGGAAGCCTCCAACATATATAAAAACATAACAAAACATTAAACCTTTAAAAAGCTTCCCTATACAGGGCTGCTTTCAGATGTCTTCTAAAGTTACTAATCTCCTTGACATCTGATGGGGTGGGGCATTTGATAGGCTCTTGAAGGCTTTTTTGAGGACACAACAGTTCTGAAGAATAAAACTCAAAAAATCCTGTTATGTTTTAGATGCAGATAGCAGGGGTGCCAACTTGAAAGAAAAATGGTGTATGTGTGTGAGCAGGTAAGCCCCACCTGCATAATTAATCACATAATGTGGCACACACATAAACACCATTTGAATGGCAATGCCCATCAAATGGGTGGGGACTTGGCCCTCTCCAATATTTGATAGGTGGGGCGAAGGGACCTCGACCCCTAGGAGTTGGCTCCTGTGGCATGTAGGCTATCTTTGGTGAAGTGGTCTAAAGCCAGGCAAAGGGCTAGATTGCAGCAAATTAACAACAGTTTAGGACAAAACAAGACAAGGCATCAAATAGCACTAGCAAGGACAAGTAATCCTGATCTTCCATGGCTGCTCTTTTAAAAGGAACACACACAAACAAACACAAACACAAGGTGTGTGTGTGATTTGTGGTATGTGAGACCTTATTTGAGGAATTGCTACCTGCTGTTCCTTTTGTTTATGAGGCCTCATTTGATGCTCCAAAGTTGTAAACTGACCTTAACACCCATCCAGTGCTCTGCATGTGTATTTTCTGATCATGATGTAAACTGAGGCATCTGTTGGGTTTAGTGGCAGAATCAGCCCGTTCTTCTGTCCCTTGGCAGTGCAGTCTTCAGGAACCTGCACTCATCTCCCTATGAACTTATTTTTCTGAAAGCTGCTGCATGGTTCTGAGTCAAAAGGAGAGGAAAAAATGTTAAAGCTCTGCTTCCAGTTGACTGATATCCATCTACGCTACTTTCCACACATTTCAAACTCTCTCAGCGATATCGTTCAAGCATAATACAAAATTTCCTTCAAGATGTTGTTCATATCATAGCTTTTAATAGAGTCATTGAGCTTTACTGGTCCAATGGAGTTTGAGCTTTTATTAGCATCTCTTTAGATGAAATTGCTAAGGCCATTTCTTCATAAGGCTTATAAGAGCATTTTCCCATACTTTAGGTCCCAATCAGGCCATTCTGGAAACTGTGTCGGCAGAGAAATGTTTGCAAAACTACTGCAGCTTTAATAAATAAATCTATAATCCACTGCTCCCCCTCCCTCCCACCTCGTAAACACTCAACATAGCCCATTCCATCTGATTTGAAATTGTAGCAGTTCCTAAGCCCAATTTAGATTATATTGACAGAGGTCATTCCATACCTGGAGGTACAGCCATCTGTAAATTACAGCAGGCACAGTGTGTGCAATGGGTAATGCTAAGGAAGCAGGATGTGCCAAAGAAACTGGCCAGGTTTTGCTCTGCACAGCAATTTGAAAGTTCATGCGGTGAGATGGCATACATTTTTTTAAAAGGCTTATGCAAAATCACTTTTTTTAAAAAAAGTTTGCCAGTGGCAGTGGCCATCTTGCTGATAGGTTACACTGTTTGCAAATGCAGCAGCAATAAAATAAAATAAATTCAGCTCCATATACAAGCTTATAAACTGATTTATCTGCGCATTAAGATTAGAGAGAGAGCCACTTAGCTTCCACCATGAAAGGAAAAGGAGAGAAGTTTTTTCTTTAATTACAGCCTTTCACAACAGAACAATAATCACCGCTAATAGGAAGGTTTCTGATGTTTTGGAATGAATTTCCACATTGAGATTCCATATTTCAATACGCACGGATTTGCTTTGGTTGACAGTTTCATTATGAATAAAAACAAAACACAGAGCAACCCTATCTGAATTAAGCATAATCTCCATTACAAATGTCTTTGACTTTAATGTAATCTTTGTGGATAACTCAGAGAAAAGCTCATTGTGCTGAAGATGCCAAGAAATTCAGTGCATTTTATGGTCCTTTAGGAAAGTAGTAATATGGAGCACATGTTAGCCTCTTGTTTGAATGCAGGAAGATGCAAAGCAGAGGTCTTCACTTGTATACACAGGGCCCAGGGACCCTGGGAGCCAGGCACATGTGATGGTGTGCCTTCACCCAATGATCAAGACTCCCCAAAAGGCACCATTGCCACCTAGGCCTAGGTGTATCAACACTCACTAGACAAAAAAACAACCCTGAAACTCCATCAGCGGCCAGCAGGGTATCATTGGTGGGTCTGCATTGCTGACCTGGCTTCCCAATACCATGTATCACTGCCTGTTTCTTAGAGGGAGAAGGCCGAGGCAGCAAGGAGCTTAGCACAGTGGGAATACAGAGCCAATCTGATGCTCCCACCACTGTACCAGCACCACAGCAAGCTCTCTGCTGCCTTGGCTCCCCACCCCTCTGTAACTGCCAGTGACACATGGTGTCTGGAAGCCAGTCAGCCCTGATTGCACCACCCCATTGGTCACTACTGAATGAAAGTAAGCTGTGCTTACTAGCATTCTTCATAAGCTGTGCCTGAATTTTCAGCCATTCACAGCCTCACTTTAGGAATCTAGAGGGGTGGGTGGATTTTTGTTCTCCACCCAGTGTCACTTTTACATATTTTTATACATAATTCAGTTGCATTTGCATATTAATCTGTAGGCTTTTTTAATTAATTCAGTTTCATTTGCATATTAATCTGTAGTTTGTTTTTTTAGAAAAAACTTAAAACAGGTATATAAATGTATATTTGCTCCTCTAATACACATATAAGTTTTAAATGCACATTTTGATACATTGAAACTTCCAATAACTGTGTCACAACATTCAGAGAAGCAGAAAACCTGGAAGGAAAGCCAAGTTGTGATTTGCACGTTAGTCTGAGGGGTGTGGGTCAGGTCCTTTTGTTTAGAGATTCAGACTGAATTCAACAAGTATAACGAGGCTTCACCAGGAGATACACAATGAAATATCTCTCAGAAGCTGGAAAAGTTTAAAAATTTGCCCCAGATAATTGGACGCAAATAAATTTAAATGGGCATAAGCTCCATCTGAAGCACATTAAAACTGGTCATCAGCAAGGCCATCCTCTTCCCCACTTGCATTTGCAAAACTCTATCTGATGTTATTATGCCTTCTCAAGTTCCTGGATCTCATTACTGTCTTTAGGCTGAATATGCCAGTCTCTTTTTTTTATATTGCAAGTGTTTTAAAAATACTGACAGTAGGATTTTATTTTACTGAAAAGCTTGGGGGGGGGGAGTACCCAACCACAGAGTAGTCAGTCAATGTTGCATTCATACTGCCTGCAGGGAACCTTTTTCATTCTCCTCCCCCGTCCCTTGAAATGATAAGATGATAAAAGGGGGGGGGGGAAGTCTCTGATAGCGGAGTTACAAAGTAGAAGCCAATATTCAGCTGGAGGCAAGAAACTCCTAAGGAAAGCTATCTTAATAATTATGTGACAAACTGTCAAGTCTGTAGATCAGTGACCAATGCGCATATCTGATTGTGAGAAGTTCACACCTGAGTTGTAGAAGAAGAAGAATTCATCCTCAAAAAGGAAGGAGCTGTGCACATAGTATAATGGGTACGGAATGCGCAGTACTTTTCCAATGCAAATATTGTACTTCCCTTCTTGATTCTCCTGGATTGCATTCAAAATCACATACAGTACAATACAGGTGAGACTAGATTTTTCAGATTTCCCCTTGGAAGCGTCTTAATATTGAGTCAGATGTACGGCCCACCCAGGTCAGTATTGTTTACACTGACTGGCAGTGATTTTCAAGGTTTTCAGGCAGGAGTCTGTCTCATCCCTATACTCTGGTTTCTCTTCAGATCATATAAATCTTTTGTCTTTTACTAAAGATTCCTGTGGCTGGAGAAGCCAGGGACCTGGGACTTTCTTCATGCAATGCATGTACCCTACATATATGATTCATCTCCAAAGTTTTAAAGGGAACCATGTGGAATTCACAAATTTCTTCCAGGTCTTCCAGAAAACTATAATATGAACTATTTATCCTAGACCTACTTTGGTGAAATAACCAAGTTAGACTAGTGGTCTATCTTAGCTCAGTGTTGTCTCTACAGACTGGGATCAGCTCATCAGAATTTTATGCAGGGGTTCCTTCCCAGTCCTACCTGCAGCTAGTGGGGAATGAACCTGGGGCATCCCACCTGCAGAGCAGATTCTGTGCTACTAAGCTATGGCTCTTCCCCAAATTTCAGTGGGAACTATGGATTTGGATTGCATATTCATTTTGTAAAGGGGTAAATGCATTAACATTGGCCACCTCATGAAACGAGAAGACTTCCTGGAAAAGACCTTGATGTTGAGAAAGATTGAGGGCACAAGGAGAAGGGGACGACAGTGGACGAGATGGTTGGACAGTGTCCTCGAAGCTACCAGCATGAGTTTGACCAAACTGCGGGAGGCAGTGGAAGACAGGAGTGCCTGGCGTGCTCAACACTCATCTTTTTTTTTTTGCATCCTTTTTTTTTTTTTACAAAAATGAAAAGTTCTGGTATAAGGACCACTTCACATGATACAGATTTTTGTTCAAGGTACAGTACTTGCTGGTTTAGCCTTGGAAAAGGGGAAGGGAAAAAAGTTTACTAGGGTGAAATAACCCCATTAAGATAGTAGATGGTGTGTTGCCTCAGTGGAGATAACAATTGTATCGCTACTGTATGAGCAAACATAATTGGCCAGAACTCTTGCACTTTCTGAAAAATAGACCTTGCTGTCCTTTGGACAGTGTTTGTACACTGGGTAAAAGCGAGGAAATGGCTTCTCAAAACCGAAGCTCAACATATGATATAAAAGGTATCTCTGTCTTTTTAGAAAGGATTTATTTTAACCTAAACTAGTGCAAAGCCTTGTCCCTTGAACACAGCCTAAGAAAGCAGGCAGTGAGTTTCTGTATGGGAGCTATACTTAGGTTGTTGGATAGAATTTGGATAGTACAATACAAATGCGCAGCCTCCCTCTTTCCTGGTAAATTAGGCTGTGACCCAAAAGCTACATAAGCTGAACTCAACAGCTGATCTTCCCTCTCTGAGGTTTTTTATTTTGCATTTTTCTTTGAGCAGCAGGCTTCATATCATACCACAAAATGATTTCACAAGCCCCTCATTTTCTCGGTCTTTTGTCATCTGCTGTCAAGGGATGTTTTCCAAGAAACATATTCCAAAGAGAAGTTAAGCATGTAGAACTAGCTCAACAGTTCTTTTGAGTCGTGCTACAATCTCCAATTCCTTGACCCACACCCAATGCACTGCCATTGGGACACAACCTTTCTTTAAATGCCAGGGCTTATCCCACTGGTGACACTTGTGTGATCCCACCCAAACTGAGCCCTGCACGATGGTGTCCTTAACATGACAGTTATGCCAATCATCTTTATTTTCCTGATAAATTTTCCTGATATCAGCTTTGATAAAACCAAATAAAATAAAACATAGCCACCACAAAAACCTGGTGGCCACTTTGCAATGACCTCCCCCCCATCCTGGCCACCCTTTTAAAAACCATAATATTCTAGAAACAGGATTTCAGGCACATTACATTTTGGAAAGTAAAGTGGCAGCTGAAACTATGGCTGTATAGAGGACCACCTCTCTTCAGGACCTGGACAACACTCTGCTAAGCATCACTAAACTCTTGCACACACCCTCTTAAAGCCAGCTATGAAGGTAGGTGCATGCACTGATGTGTAGCCTGAGGGTTACAGTTGTGCTTCTCACAGTAAGCATGCAACCTTTGAAGGACAGATATGTGTGTCATCAAAGCCCTGTTTGAACAAGTTTAGAATAGAGACAAGGGAACATGCACAATCCCTGCCTCCCATTTCCCTGGCCATGTTGCCTGGTCTTCAGACCATGTGATTAGCACAAAGGTCTCTAAAGGGTTTTGAAAACATTTTCAGCTGAACTTGCGTAGAATCTTCCTCACAAGTGAAAACTCTGGCTTGTCAAGGTTTCTAGTAGTGGGGACAGTTTCTAAGCACATTCAATCAAACACACTTTAAATGCAATGCACTGCAATACAATACAATACAATGCAATACAATACAATACAATACAACCTTCAGAAATCCATGCAAAGATCTAAAGAGCAGCTTGAGTGCCGATGGATGTTGAAGGCAAGGCTTGCATGTGTGTCCCTGGAACATGAATGCCTGGTGAACTATTTCAGAAAGGTACAAATTGCCCCTGGGTGTTTTGAGAGGCATGTCTGCCATTAATGTTTTTTTGTTTTGTTTTTTATGTATTTACGCCTGAAAATTGTGGTGTAGAACAAATACAGCTGCAGAAATCACTACACAATCACCACAAATCAGCTTTAATGTTCTACAGTGGTACCTCGGGTTACAGACGCTTCAGGTTACAGACTCCACTAACCCAGAAATAGTACCTCAGGTTAAGAACATTGCTTCAGAATGAGAACAGAAATCACGTAGTGGCAGCGGGAGGCCCCATTAGCTAAAGTGATGCTTCAGGTTAAGAGCAGGTTCAGGTTAAGAACAGACTTCCAGAATGAATTAAGTTCTTAACCTGAGGTACCACTGTACTGATTAATAACCAGATGCCCTAGTTTCCAGCTAGCATTATTTCTGAACGTCAAAACTACCTGATCCAAGCCTACCCAGAGTGAGGGATATCAGCTTTTAATTGCTACAGAAGACACCTATGGATATCTGTAAGTACATGGAATTTTACATTTCAAGATATAGGAGGATGGCTGCCCCCCATGGGTTCCCCACTTGGCGAATGCTTTGGCTTTGCAGTCAGCAAAGGGAAAGACAAAACAGCAAAATCAGTCTTCATAGAGTAGAATATCTCAGCCAAACCTTTACAACACCTTCAATCACTCTTCATAAACTCTTAATTTAAAAAGAAAAGAAAAAAAGTTGTAAAATGGACAATTTATTTATTGCAGGTCTTTTGCACTGTCACAGCTTTTAGGTGGGACTCTCCTGATCAACAGTCTTCCCCTGAAGAAAGCGATGGATTCTATGCTGGGATTAAGGTAACAGCAAAAGACCTCATTTAACAAACTTCTCTAGCATATCCTCAATGGAGATTTCTATATTAACCACCTTGCTCCGCAAGACAACACACTGTAAAATTGGCTTTGGTGATTATAAACAGTGTACTTCTTAGGTGCCCAAGGAGAAAATGTCTCCAAAAATTGCCTGCCATTCTATCAATCATTCTATCAGACTTTCTAAAGGCACTAACAGCTACAGCATCTAGGTGCCGAGAAATGTATTGTGAAAGCGTTTCATGTTCATTCACCTTCTGAGAGGTGATTATATGCAACCTTAAGTAGATAGGCACAGTTCTGCAAATTCAGAGTGATTTGGTCATAATGCCTGAGCACTTGCGGTTGTCTCTCACACAATGTGAAATAAAAGTTGGGACGTCTTTAAATGGACAGCTTTTGCGAAGACTGGCATTTAGCGTCTGCATCCTTTGAATGCTGCGCTCTCCCATTCATAAAACTCTGGGGGCAACCCCCCATTATGTTAATGGAGAATTTTAGCAGACTAAAACATTTTCTGACCTTGGCTGGCCATTCAGTAGCAGATATTTCATAAAAGAGCCTTTCTTTCCCCCTTTGTTAGCTTTTTCTGGAATGCAATATAAATAACTGGCCAAAAAAAAAAAAAGTCATTCCATTAAGGAGGCTGTAGTACAGATTAGTTTCCAAAAGCTGAGCCTATAAAAACAAGGACCTGCATGCTAAGTCTGCCATTATTATTTATGGGACAATACATTATTTATGGGGCAGACTTCACTTTGATTCATACCTAATGCCTTTGATGGGAGACCTAACAGCACAATCCCCATCTTGGGTAATGTGGCATCTCTCTCTTTCGAAAACTCATATGACACCATAGACTGCAGAAACCACAGAGATACAGACTCCAGAGCAGGGTGAGGGGTGCATCTACCTGGCTCTCAATACCTAGCCCATGTCCCTTCTACAGGCTACAGTTCTCTCCGGCCCCATTTTGCTCCCCTCAAGTGTTTTTGCTTGTCTAGCATAACTCCTTGAACTGTGCTAATGCCTCTTGCTTGCCTGGAGGGTGGATGGAGAGAGATGTGTGTAAGAAACCTTTAACTTTGTGTGGCTGGAATGTAGCCTATTTGTTGAACAAAGGTTCAAGTCACACTCAATACTCTGACCACTTTTGTATCTGTCTCCACCCACCACTGGCTTGCAGTCCTCAGATGGTTCTCTGAGAGGGAAGGAATCCCCTGGGCCCAAAACAAACCAAAACAACACAAAATCTGCCCTTGCTCCAGAAACTAAAATACAGGGACTGTGTCTTCTTTTTCACTGCATTGTTAAAAATTATTATTATTTTGCTTTGGCAGCAAACCTGGGAGAAGAAAGAATCTATCTGTTTCCCCTCCATTATCATTCTGTTATTTCATTTAGGGTTAGACAGAATGGTAAGATGTGATGGGCTCTGCAGAAACCTTTTTTTTTTTTTTTTTTTTTGAGTGGGGTGTTGTATGTGGCACAATCATTTCCAGTTATGGGTTGTTCATCTTTATCTTCAGATGCATAAGTAACTATTCCATGGCACTTGTTTATATGTAACCATCAGGGAAGGGAACGGGTAGCAAGAGTAAACTCTGCATCTTGTATTCTCTAACAGGAAAGCCACCAGAGCCATTTCACTGTGAACCCAGTTATGTACTGTTTTTCATTTTGAACAAAATGAGGGAACTCAGGCCGGGGACAGAGGGAGTGACTCTGTATTAGAGCATATACTCAGTATCTATAACAGCTGTTCTTCTGTCTCCAAGGTGATGCACTCAACGTACTGTTGGACTACAACTCCCATCAGCCCCAAGCAGCATGGCCCATGTCCAGGGATAATGGGGGTTGGAGTCCAAAATATCTGGAAGGCACCAGGTTGGGGAAGGATGATCTATAAGGTTTCTGTTTCAACCCTAGCATCTCCAACTGGCCATTCGAAAGTAGCAGGTACTGGGGTGGGGGAACCCTACCTTAAGCCCCAGAGAGCTTCTCCAATAGTGTAGCCAATACTTAACATGATGGAGAAACAAATGGCCAGACTCTGCACACTCAACCCTACCATTAGGTTGAGTGAGGGAGCTGCTTGAGGCAGTACGTAGCTGCTTGAGGGTGAGGATTAGTAGGGAGGTGTTGAAAGATAGAGATGTGTGTCTTGTCTGCCTCTGTGCTGTCTACACAAGGCGGCCATGGAGTGCAATGGAGGCTGCTGTCCTACTGCTAGTAATGAAATAAGATTCAGCTGTCTGCCCAGCTGGCTCTTGTACATGGAACAGGGAGGTGTCATCTCGCCTTTCACTTCAGGCAACAAAATGTCTCAGGTTGGTCCTGGACTCTGCATAAAGCATATGCATTAGCATAAATTAGTCCCCCCCCCTTTACCTTACACATAGAAAGTAGAGTAATGTGCAAGCCATATGACCAGCTAATTATCCTAATATACAGCCCAGCACATTTTAATTAACTTTTTTTTTTTTACTAGTAGCTCTGCACTGAGCAAATCGGTTCCATGCTGTTAGTTATTAGGATTTTTCAAAAGGATTTTTTCTCCTGCATCAGAAATAAGAAACAATTACCCTGCTATTCCTGAAAATGATTTTGTAATTACTGAAGATGTTCAAAAGCAAAAGGTAACATTAGGAAATTAAGGCAATTTTTACTTAATAAGCAATTACGGTGGCTAATTTGGCAGAATGTTTGAGAGCTAAGCAGAAACCTCGGCGAGCCACCAAAATAGCAATTTCACCTTATCTTGGAGTAGCAGCAAGCTCAGATCTTCTTAACGTGCTATCAAAGTCGTGAGAGAGAATAAGGAAGGCAAAGGCTGAATAAGACACCATGTGAAAACCCTTCCTTAGTGACTGGTTTCAACAACGCAAAAGCACAGCAATAGGTGCAAATAATTTGTCTCTAAAGCAACTTGAGGCTGCCTCCTCTCCCCCTTTCCTGTTATGAACACAAGAAGCTGCCTTAGCCTGAGTCTGCCCATCAAGCCCATTATTGTGCATTCTCACTGACAGCAGCTCTCCAAAGCTTTAGATCCAGATCTTTCCCAGCTCTGCTATCTCTGAGGGTCTTTAAATAGGGAAGTTTGGCACTGACTCTTCTGCATGCAAAACTACATGCTATAACACGGAGCTGTGACTTCTCAAGACATTGCCCATATGTCACCAACATAGCACCTGCGGCCACACATGCACCTACAGAGGTCTTCCCTGGTGCAAACAGGATCCCATCCGTGCTCTGCCTGCCCCATCACTTCTGCTGCCTAAAGGAAGGCATTCCGGCATGTGCCATTGGCGTTTGTCTTCTCTGTCCCCAGGTGGAGAAGATGAGCAGCTACGTTTTGAGGTGCACCCCGGCTCTTACCAAATTTGGCAAAAGCCAGGGCATTTCCGGGTGACACATTGCTGATTGAGTCCCACTCCCCAGATTGGAGAAGCTAAGCGGCAACATTTTGAGGAAGTGCCCCGGCTGCTGACAAGTTTAGCAAAAGTTGGGGGCGCAGTAGCAGGAAGGGCAAGTTTTGAATATCTTTCCTTCAGAGATTCAAAACTTTGAGAGAGCCCAACAAGACAATGACAATAATCCACCAACAGCATACAAATCAATATGGCTAACCTGATCCAAAACACCCACCCACCCCACTCACACACGAAAACAAAGATCACCACAGCTAATCACAAACAAACAACCACACCCTAGGCCAACCCCAACCTCTCTCACCACCAAAGGAACACAAGTGAACAGCAGAGACAGTGGCGTAGCGTGGGGGGTGCAGAGGGGGCCGGCCGCATCGGGCGCAACATCTGGGGGGGGGCGCGCTCGCACTCGCAGCTCTCTGCCCCTACCTGGCTCATTCACTCTCTCTCACTGCAGTGCTGGCTGTGCGAATCCGATCCAAGCCGCCGGGCCGCCGCCCACTGTGGAGGGGGGGTGCCAGGCGTGCAGTGCGGTGTGGAGTTAGGGGGCGCAAATTACTTGCCTTGCCCCGGGTGCTGACAACCCACGCTACGCCACTGAGCAGAGAACCTGCACAAGCAACGCTGACACCAAACCCTACATATATTAAGAAAAATAGAAACATTGCCATCTGACCCCACCCATCTTTCCCCCTTTTCTTCCTAATGTCTCAACAAATGAAACTGATTTGTAAAAATGTTACATGGAAAAAATACAAGAGAGAGAGACATTGCACATACTTTTGTAAATCAGGAAAATCTTTAATAAAAAACAAAACAAAATCTTGGAAACTACTCTTCATTCTCCCTCCCCAAATTAGCCTTAAAAAAAATGTTCTTTAAAAATCTAGATATTGCCTGCTTTTTCAGGGAAAATGTTCCTCCTTCTTGAAAGGGAAACTTCTGATGCAATAACTGAAAATTCACTTGTGCCTTAAATCAGAGGCATTTGCCATCAAAACAGGCCAAGGCTTAATATGAGTGCAGTGTAAGACTGATCATCTGTCTCTATTTCCAGTTTGTGCCAGAATCCATACAAATTTCAGAAGATAGTGAAGAGCATATTTTGACAATCCTAAGTACCATCCCTATTACCTGTCTGGGCCAGGATGACATCTGTAAAATTACTTTGCAGCTGACTACCGGGGATTCTGGTAAGAGTCTTATGTCAGTGAGCATTTGATCAAGCACTTTTGCTGACTTTCCCTGAAATCTCTGTAATGAATCTAAGAGCATAGCATAGGTAGACGAGAACCGCCATCATTTACTGCTAGAGGGCTTCATAAGACAAACAAAGTGATTGGCTATAAAACCAGAGAGATGGGGGGGAAAGTACTTAAAGCTTGTGGTCAGTGCATTAAACTATTTGGCTTAATGTTTTAGGCTAATTTGACTAATAACGGTATTACTTATAGTCACGTACACAAAGGTGTGTACACACGTGTGTGTGTGTGTGTGTGTGTGTGTGTGTTTACTGCAATAAACTCACTAGCTAGATCAATCACTTCCTCTCAATCCTAGTTTCTTATTTGTAAGATTTGAACATATTTGTATGGAAGAAAATGATATAATAATGATGATGATGATGATAATGATAATAATAATAATGATGATGATGATGATAATAATAATAATAATAATAATAATAATAATAATAATAATAATAATAATTAATTGCACGTTGGCCCTGTTATGTTGCTGGACACTGGAGTAATTTCTTTGGAAGCCTGGTGACGGCTTAAAAATATCATTGCTTTGAGAAGTTGTGCCACTGTAGCAGATGTCATATCCTGTGTACTCATCACTAACTAGTGCAATAAATATTAGGATCCGGTTGCAATGTTACTTAGATGGTTAAAAAATAATGGGTGGTTCTTCTGATCAGGAACTACTTCTCCTTATCATTGAAAGCTCTTAGGCTGCAATTCTAAACACACTAACAACTGAACACAGCAGAAAGACGTCAACATCCAAAGGAGTGCACTGTTGTAAATCTGTTCTACAGTTTACTACTGATGCTTCAGAAGAAACATCTGATGCAGGCTGAAATTATAAATGAAGCAACATGCAGTGCACACAATCCAAAAAAGCCCCCAATAAATAGGGAGCTACACACACACACACACACACACACACACACACACAGAGCTATTTGTGCAACAGACTCCTGCTTGTGCAAACTTCCCATTCTCCTCCTCCCCCTGCATCCCTCATGTACTTCTAAAATGGGGGATATACAGAGGGGAGGGGAGAAAGGGGAAGCCCCACTGCCTTTGCTAGTGCAACACTGGATCTTGCACATAACATAACTGACGGCAAGGGTCAAACTACAGTGTCCATCAGCCGCGCCGGGTATATGGGGCAAAAGGGGCCTAAACCCCCTCAATATTTTGAGGCAGGGGGTGCAGCCCCCCTAATATTGAGGGGGCTACCATCCCCCACTATCCCTGGGTGAGCGCCAGTGTGGCAAGTGGGAGGCCGATTTTCGCCCTCCGTGCTGCCCTCTGCAATCGTCAGAGCATCCCGGTAGACACCCCCACGTCCAAGCAGGTGTGGCCCGACGGGGGGCGGGGCATCACATGTGATGTCACACACACTCGACAGTCCCACCAACTCGGTGTGCCTGGTGCCCAGAATTCTTTGAGGAAAAGAATGTGCTTCAAATGTATAGACGTGCACATAGTAGATGACTATGAGCTGTGATGATTCTCTATCCTAAGGCTTGCAGTGTAATGGAATATTTTATCCTGCGAGCTTCTATCCTGAGACCTTCAGGTATAGGGTGGTATACAAAACAAACAAACACACAAACAAATTAATAAAATGCCTACCTGAGAGTAAGTTCCAACAAATTTAATAGGACTTAGTTCTTAGTATACACATATATGTAGGGTTGTGATTATTTCAGTGGTGTTGAAGAAGATTGTTTCAGTGATATAAAATACGACACATTTTATATTAGTATGCATTTACAGCTAAACATTTCATGAGTATTGATATATTTGTGTTATTTAACTGATCCTTGATCTAAAGGCCATTTCACATTTTACCTTATCTGACACAGAGATTGTCAGTATTGTGTTTAATGTATGAAGAGTGACACAAATGCCATTTTTTTGCATGAAGTACTGCTGCTGGGAAGCTGATATAAGAGTCCTTATGCAGAAAGACATTTTCTCAATCCATCACCTGTGACAAAGCTCCCCCCCCCCCAAGTGAAGATGACTTGTGCCAGAAAGCAATATGTGAAGAAACCTATAGAATAGGTTTTTAAATACTTTAAAAAAAAATCAGCTCATGTTTGAGGCTGCTGGATGTAAAATATATAACACAGATTTAAATGACATATTTAAAATTGAAAGACCTACATTGGCTCCCAGTACGTTTCCGAGCACAATTCAAAGTGTTGGTGCTGACCTTTGAAGCCCTAAATGGCCTCGGTCCAGTATATCTGAACGAGCGTCTCCACCCCCATCATTCAGCCCGGACACTGAGGTCCAGCTCTGAGGGCCTTCTGGCGGTTCCCTCACTGCGAGAAGCTAACTTACAGGGAACCAGGCAGAGGGCTTTCTCATTAGTGGCACCTGTCCTGTGGAACGCCTTCCCACCCGATGTCAAAGAGAACAACAACTACCAGACTTTTAGAAGACATCTGAAGGCAGCCCTGTTTAGGGAAGCTTTTAATGTTTAACAGACCACTGTTTTTTAATATTTTGTTGGAAGCCGCCCAGAGTGGCTGGGGAAACCCAGCCAGATGGGCGGGGTATGTATGTATGTATAAATAAATTATTATTATTATTATTATTATTATTATTATTATTATTATTATTATTATTTATTTCACATCTAGCAAAGCTAAAATATCAGCACTGAAAATCATAGTGAATATTGGTCATTCACAAATGCAGAAAGAGATCTCCAAATTCAAGCAATCTCATGATGAATTCTGCAAAACAGGAGATTTCTATTTTGATTTGTTTTCTGCTGTGATGCATGTTCTGGTGAACTAGCCTTTTATATAGCCTTTTTGTGCTGGTACTTACCAGTATGGAGTACTGAAACCCTTTTTTTTTTTTCCCTTTTCTTTTCTTTTCTTTTCTTGGAGGGAGAGAGAGAGAGAGAGAGGTGGTATATGAGATTTAAAATAGAGAGAGAGAAGTGTGTATTTTTCTTGCTGTCATTTTTTGCATGTAATGGTTCTGTTTGAGTTCATGTCTGGCTGTTGTAATAGCAACAATTATTCTGATCACAGATGGAAAACCATCCATCTTCCTTTGATTAAAAAGAAAACCTAGCTATTAACTTCTAAACAGAGTTATGAATGCCAGTATATTTGCATTTTAGATGATCTGGGAAGGAGGTCCCCAGACATCGCTCTCTCAGCATGCCAGGTGGCTCTGGAACACATGCCCTGCGAGGAAGGTAGCTGTGCAAGAGCTTCGGTAACTGTAAGGGCTGTGAATGACTTTGCCGAGGATGGAAACCTCACCAGCTATATCAGAGTGGAGCCTGTCCAAACGAGCGAGCTGCTTTGGCGGGATTATACACCAATGGATGTCAAAGTAGGTTTAAACAAACAATGAGTTTGATAGGAGCATTCTAACCAAGGCATTGCTGTCCTATTTATTTTTGTATTTGTAATTCACTTTTCTGTCCCAGAGAAAATCCCCCCCATCCACTTTATGTGTACCCTTGTATCATGTTCTCCCCTCCAACCACCCCAAGTATTTTCACATTTGATAATCTGAATATGGCCAGAGAAGTGCAGCTAATCATGTCTCTCTAGCGAGCGTAACTTTTAAATATTTTTTATTTTCAAATACAGTACATGTTTGTCCCATTGTGTCCCATTTGGAGCTATAAAGTTAAAAAAACAACACTACACCTAAAAATGTGTGTGAAGCAATCTTAAGTGTGCTTGAGTGCAGACGAAGGCAATGATCCTAAACACATGTATTTGAAAGTAAGTCTCATTGTCTGTTAGGATTTACATATGACTAAATGCTTATGATCAGTAAGAAAGCTAAGATTGCACAACCATAATTGAAAGGAATCAATGGAATTTCTGGGGTAAATCCTAATAAGTGTCTTGAGATTCTGTGTCAATGTTTAACTCTCTGTGGTATCACTTTGTAGACATTGACACTGAATCTCAAATTTGTTGTTCTAATAAAAATATTTGTTTCATCTGCTAACAAGGTTCTGATATATAGTTGATCTGATTATATTAAAAGCTTACAACAATGAAGCCAGGATCAGGCTCTGGTTAAAAATCTTCACTAAGTGATTTAATTCAAACTACATACTATAACATGTAAAGGTCAAAAGAGCCAAGAATTGCTTGCTTCTAAATATGATAATGAACTACTGTTGGAATATACCCTATGTAATACTTCTGGTTTTGAAACTGGTTTTATTTAAAGAAGTGCCTTAATTTCAGTCAGATATCTGCTTCTTGCATTATGGGGAAAGTTTCACATTGCCACACTAACAAAGCAACTCAAAGGAGGCTTTGCTTGACAAATTTGATGTTTATGAATTCTGATATGAACAGACCAGATCTTGGATTGATGTGCAGATCTGATCAGAATTTAGTATTTATCTTTGTTCTCGTTCTTGAAGGTTCAGACCCAAATATTGGCTCAAAAAACGTAAAAAACTTGTTTTTAAAATGTGTATTTTTCGAGAATTTTTTTTGGAAGAACCTACTTTTAAAATATCATGGAATCATAGAAGTGTAGAGTCAGAAGGGATCCCAAGGGTAATCTGGTCCAGTGTTCCCCAACCTTGGGCCTCCAGCTGTTTTTGGACTACAATTCCCATCATCCTTGACCACTGGTCTTGCTAGCGAGGGATGATGGGAGTTGTAGTCCAAAAACAGCTGGAGGCCCAAGGTTGGGGAACACTGATCTAGTCCAACCCCCTGCAATGCAGGAATCACAGCTAAAGAATCCCCAACAGATGGCTATCCAGCCTGTTTAATAACCTCCAGATAAGTGCACCACCTTCTGAGATAGTCCATTTTCCTGTCAAGCTGCTCTTGCCATCAGAAACGTCTTCCTAATGTTTATCTGGAATTTGAATCCATTGGTTCTAGTCCCACCCTTTGGAGTAGCAGACTTGGGTACTATGGCACCCTGTGCAAAGCCAAAATTTGGCAACTCCCCTCCCCTGGAGGTGCCCACCTTTGGGAAGGAAGCACAAGGGATTTGAGAGGATCCTGGAGCCCTTCCACCTCCTTCCTAAAGCTGAGAAAGTGCTAACTAGGCTTTGAGAAGGAGGCAGGAGGATTCCAGGACTCTGTCAGAGACTCACTCCTCCTTCCCAAAGCCCAGTTCCTTGCTTACTAGGTTTTGAGACAGTGATACCTTGGCTCAGTGTCCAGTGCTTGCACATTGCTCAAACGGCACTAAATCTGCTCCTGAAACAAGCTTGCTCCAATGTTGATGTGACTTCCCTTCAGATATTTGTAGATTGCCATCATATCACCTTTCAGTCTTCTCTTCTCCAGGCTAAATATACCCAACTCCCTCAACAATTTCTCATAATGCTTGGTTTCCAGACCCTTTACCATCTTGGTCATCTTCCTCTGCACATGTCTCATCTTTTCAATGTCCTTCTTAAATTCTGGTGTCCAGAACTGGACACAGTACTCCAGGTTGGGTCTGACCAAGGCTGGATAAGGTAGCACTATTCCTTCCCTTCTGGACATTATACATCTGTTGATGCAACTTAGAATGGCATTAGCTTCCCACCCACTTGGTGAATCACGCTGTTGCCTCATGCTGAGTTTATGGTCTACTATGACCCCTAGATCCTTTTCACATGTACAGTTCCCAGTGTCACCCATCCTATATTTGTGCATCTGATTATTCCTGCGTAAGTGTAGAACCTTATGTCTGTCCCTGTTGAAATTCATTTTGCTACTTTTGGCTCTGCAATCTGTTAAGAGCATCTTCAGTACTAATTCTGTCTTCTGAGGTATCAGCTACACCTTCCAGTTTTATATCATCTGAAAATTTGTCCTTCACCAGGGTTGTAGCTGACAGTAGTCACACCCAGAACAGACCTACTGAAATGAATGAACATGATTATGTTAAATCCATTAATTTCTGAGTAATTAATTAGATGCAACCATCATACTTACATGTGAATTTTCTTGTGGCTTTTAAGAACTCTCAGATTACTAATAATGACTTATTAGTAAGCACGTGCAAAAATGACATGGATCAGAAATAATTGATTCATTCATCGCTGCTTTGCTTTTCAGGATTCTAGATTTCACACACTTCCAGTTAAAAACTTTTTTATTGTAAACTTTTTTTGGATGGGCAGGGAGAGACTTGTTTTTTTGCTGATGTTTACCTAGAAGAAATAAATTATATAGCCTTTATATACTTGCTGGGTGCATATAAAATAAGTAATGATAATAAGTAAAACACAGGAAATACTGATCCTGTAACACACTTTAAAAGTCACATTTTGTTTCATTCACCCATAAAAGTCAAATGCAGCCCATAATGTTTTATGAGTAAAAAAATAAAATAAAAAAATGGAGCTCTGCCTCAGAGACTGTATGCATTACACATCTCATTTTAACTAGGTCACAGTTCAAGACCTCCCCACAGAGAACTGCTACTCTTTGACTGATCCACACATCATCACATTTGATGGATGGTGAGTATTCTTTCATGAAGCTATTTGGCTTCACAATAATGATATGCTTTAGTATTCTGTTCAGCTATCTAGGATGCTATTTTATGAGTTTACAGTAAATGCTGTAGTGCAGAATCCAAGGGACGTTAAACACACACATGAAAAAAAATGCCTTCCAAGTTTCTAGCATTTGCTGTCACACCCAGAAAGACTTGTGAGACCAGAAAATAGGATGATAGTTATAGCTATTAAAATATAACAACAAACCAATTAACCAGATTAACTAAATTCCAATAGCTTCTGCAAATGAGGATTTAATTAAGGCTCTGTGTACGTTATACCTTTAAATCACATTTGAAGTATATTTTCCTCCTCAAAAAGCTATAGGTGGTGCAATTTCTTAAGAGGTGCTGGGAATTCCAACTCTGTGCGGGGTTAACTGCAGTGCCTAGAACACTTTTAAAGGTATTGTGTGCACACTCCTGGACATATAAACTGGTTTTGTGTGCCCCCTCCACAAGAGGTCTGAAGGGTGGGAACATGAGAATTGGCCTATTCTGTGGTGGTTTCCTGTTTGTGGATGCTCTCCCCTGGGAGACTTGCCTGGCACCTTCAATGCATATATTTAGGTGCCAGGCAAAAACTTTCCTCTATAACCAGGTATTTGGCCTTTAACTATCTGTGGCCTTTTGGAAGTAGGTAAGGTAAAGGTAAAGGGACTCCTGACCGTTAAGTCCAGTCGCGGACGACACTGGGGTTGTGGCATTCATCTCGTTTTATTGGCCGAGGGAGCCGGCGTACAGCTTCCGGGTCATGTGGCCAGCATGACTAAGCCGCTTCTGGCGAACCAGAGTAGTGCATGGAAACGCCATTTGCCTTCCCATCAGAGTGGTACCTATTTATCTATTTGCACCTTTTGAGTCATCTTTTAAGAAGGGAAGAGGGTGGCAAATGTGCCTCCATTGAAGTGTGGGAATGATATTATAGAAGCAGAACATTTTTCTTGAATATATTCAAAGCAAAGGGATAACATTTTATGAGAATTAAGCCTAATGTAAGTATGGACGATGGCTAGAATTTTATTCAATACATTTTGCTTGGTTCATAGCAAGTTTTGACAGATGATCACGTTGACCCTTTTGTCTCATTCCATCCCACAAGATGGCTGTTCATAGGATTATGCCATAACACTGAAATCTAGGAAACTGTGATCTTTAGCATATTTGCTCCAAAATGTTCCATTAATTTCAATGAAATTTCCAAGTGATTGTTATTAGGTTAGACTGTCCCAGGAATAAGAGCCTTCTGTGTCAGTTGCTTTTGAAAAGCATCTTGTTCAGCCATATGGAAAAAGCCAATCTTCTGTGAGCATTTTGCATGGAATCAACACTCATGTAACCACCTCAGCTTATGTCATCCATAGCTAAATGCAGAGTGTGCTGTAGCCACCATGTTGGCATGCGTTCCAGAGCAAGAACATCATCAGCTTCTCAGTGAACCCTAGTAGACTTGAGCTCATGCAACAGTGAAGAGTAAAACTGACAAATTGTTCCAGACGTGGCCATTTGCCAGCTGGGAATCCAGTTAAGAGTAAAACTTATGTTTACAGCCAAGATGTTCTAAAGGGGGGAAATATGACTTCATTTTAATGCGATTCTGGCAGAGCCCTAATTTTTCATTTGAAATGTTCACCTAGTCATAGTCAACCTTGTCGAAGTGGGTGATTAGTCACGGAAGATATTATTTGAGTGCTGGTTTTGCTTTGAAGCACATCATGCTGTAAAGCATCCAGTTACAACTAAAACATATTTATTAAGGCCCGGAGGCAGAGATATTTTCCTATTTACTTTTATCAAATGTTTATCCTCCTTATCCATGCCTGTTGCCATGGCAGCGGCTCTCAGGCAGCTATGAGCTCCTCACATGAATTCTTATGCACTCCCAGCTAATAACTCTGGTGGTATTAGTTTGCTTATGTTGATGAAAAAGTGTTTCTTCACCAAGAGTTTATTTTCTTTTCCCTCTGAGGCCAGCCACCAAACTGGTCTAATTAGGGAGCCTTGTTGGCTAGAGTAAAAATGAGCAGCTAACAAACTGTGAGTAAATCCTTCCTTTATGTTGTTCTCTTGATTGCTTAGGCGTTATGACAGCTACATGACTGGAACTTTTGTGCTGTACAGAAGTCTGAACCGAATGTTTGAGGTGCATGTGCGTCAGTGGCATTGCAGCAACCGCCATCTTGCCTTTGCTTGTAACTGTGGTGTTGCCGCATGGGAAGATAATGATATCGTCATCTTAGATATGTGCAATGGGCAGTTTCTGGAAACCAAACCTCAACTGGCAATTAAAAGCATCAAAGCCTCGTCACAACCAAATGTCAGAATCATGGAGTCCTATGGAGGGAGAAAAATTACCGTACGTATCTCAAATTTATTTGGGTTTTGGTTTTGATAATTACCAACGAGAGAGATTACTTTTGTAACAAAGCAGTGTGAAAGATCGAGTATCCCTTGCTAAGTTGAATGGCCAACCACTGGTGCGTATTAGGCTGTCCTAGCTGAGGTAAATTCCACTCAATGTAAGGCTAAGAAGTGTCTTCCAATGGACAGAATACTGCCCATAAAACATCATAGCAGGAGTTCAAGCCCTGACTTAGCCACAAGCTTAATGGTGGCACTGAGCAAGTCACATTCTGTCTCATTACAAGAGGCTTGCCTTTTTTTACAGAGCGGTCACTATGGTCTTTGATAAAGCAAAGGATTTCCCTGACTTGGCTGATTTACTGATTACAGTAGGGTTTGTGTCCAGCCAAGCTAATGGAAAGAGTGACTAGATCCAAGTGAAGGGATTGGTGCCTGACCAATTATAGGTGAGCACAAGTAAGTTTTAAATCCATGTCAGACTAGGAAGAATCATCGATCCACGGCATTACTGATGTGGAAGCCAACATCCTGCAATTCCCCCCACATTCATTCATTCATTCATTCATTCATTATAAGACTATTTATACAGCACTAATTCAAAAGAAAAAATATATATAGTGGTGATGTACAACCAAAACCAAGTAAAACCTTTAATATATTATAGAATCATAAAATACAGAACCAAATGACCAACAATAAATAGGATTAATTATCTAAGAACACTTAACAAAACAAAAAACTCTCACTGGGGACTGCTACCTGGTTCATAAATAATGCAGGGCACATAACACTGATCCTGAACACTGATCAAGGTGCTAGTGTTGACCTACAAAGCCCTAAATAGGTTGGGCTATGGGTATATAAAGGAACACTTCTCTCTATATCAGCTTGCCTATGCTGATGGGGGCGGGGCTTGTCTCAACATCCCAACAACAGGAGAAATATTCTGGGCAGTGATTAGTGATACAAGAGAGATAATTTTTAAGCCTAGGTTTCAGATGGGTTCCTTGCCAGTGCACATACAGAAATGGCTTAATTTCAGAAGGAGGAGGGTGCCACAAGACAACACTATCATAGGCATTGCCTCACAGTCTAAATGGCGTATCATTGACATACTAAAGCACTGAAGAAACTTTGGCTCCTAAGATGAAGAGGGATTACCTGCCCACACAATAGAGGGAGGATCTTACCTAGGAATCCTCACTTGGCTCCAGAGATTCTCCCATCCTACCCACCCTCAGTTAATGTCTTATTTTGCAGGTTAACTTTTCTTCACAGGTTTTGCAGGTTAACTTTTCTTCACAGGTATGCAGGCACTGCTACGTTAAGGTCGCTGTTAAAGGGCCGGAAAGGAATTTCCCTGCATTGGCAGGTTTCGCCTTTCCCGTAGCAAAACGTCACAACTTTGGCGGTATCAGGCCTTGGGCGGAATCCTTTTGTCCATCTTCCTCTTGCGGCGGCGATACCAGGGTTCCCCGTTAAAGGGGTTTTCTGAAGGGAGGCTTTGGCCGTACACCGAAAGGTCGTCATTGCTCTCTCCTGCGGCGGCGTTACGGGGGCGGCCATCTCTGCTTGAACATATGTTCTCCAGAGCCGGCCCATCCCCCCCCACACACACACACTGGATAACCCTGATTCTCCCTAGGTCCCCGGCTGGGGACCGGGGAGGGAGAATGCCCAATGCCTGAGCCAAGGTCTACCCACATTTGAAATTTAATAAAGTTGTGGCCAATTTAATCCCATAGCACGTTGTCTTGAGTCGTTATTCCACATGACGGGGGGACCGTGCAGGATCTGGGGACTCCGCCTGTCCACGCAATGAGGCAGCTGTTCTGTTCAGTTTAAAATACAATCATTTCCTGTGTGAATTGGTCTTACAAGGAATATTCTAAAAGTATTGGCTATATATATATATATATATATATATATATATATATATATATGAGAGAGACCATTTCCCAAGGAAAATCACAGAGGTGATCTTATTGTCATGTTGGCAGTTTCGGTTTAATAACAGGCCTGTTTAAGAACTATTTGGTTTACGAACTCCGCAAAACCAGAAGGAGTATCCTGGTTTGCGAACTTTACCTCAGTCTAAGAACAGAATCCGAACGGTGGAAGGGCACTGGTGGCGGGAGGCCTCATTAGGGAAAGTGCACCTCAGTTTAAGAACGGTTTTGGTTTAAGAACGGACTTCCAGAACGGATTAAGTTCATAAACTGGGGTACCACTGTACTTCTCCCTCTATCAGCATCAAGAAAAACAGATCCTAATTGTAAATACAATTTTGATCATGTTCAGTATAAATAAGAGAGCAAGCATATGAAGGTCTAATCAGACGTAAGTACCCTGAGTTCAGTGGAGCTTACTTCCACGTAAGTGTGCACAGGATTGTAACCTGAAAGTGGCATGCAGGTTACCTGGGAGTAAGACTTCTTGAACTCAATGGAGCTTTCTTCTGAGATATATTGCACTGTGGATTACTGATGCCAATAGCAGGTCTCAACTTATTTTTTATTGTGCGTATGACATGTTATTGTGTGTGCATGTCTCTGCTTTGATGCTTAATTTATGGGATGGGGGGGCAGAGGCAGCCTGCCCCCGGCTTTTTATATGGATCCTCTTAGCTGCTGCTTAAAGGTTACATTGGGAAAGATTTAGCAAAAAATGTGGGAGGGGGACTCAGTTTGCATGGCTTGTAGCTTTCATTAAGGCTTCTCTACTGTTCTCCCAAAATTCAAGCATTGGCTGGTGCGCACGCATGCACACACACACGCACACAGACGCGCGCACACACACACAATTGCTGATGGAGTTCATATTCACCAGATTTGCTCCTTCTCCAGATCTCATTCCCTTCAGGAGCATTTGTTCGAGCTGATGTGAGCGACTGGGGAATGAGTTTGACAGTAAGGGCACCAAGCATTGATTTTAATAGCACCAGAGGTTTATGTGGCATCTTTGACAGAAACAGTCAGAATGACTTCCATGGGCCTGATGGGAGCCCTTTACTTTCTCGCCAGAATAACACGTCTGAGGAGGACTTCATAAAAGCTTGGAGGTAAGGAAAGGAGATTTTCAATGGTAAGGGATGCGCCAAAAAATGAATCGCCATTATAAGAGCGTTCTATACAAGCTGTTCAAAAAGTGTTCGTTTAATGATCCGGCACAGAGCTGCAGTGACAAAAGAAAATGCACTGGCCTTCAAGACCCCTCAAATAATACACATTTTCAGCTACTGTTAGAGAGGAGTTTCATATTCACAAATGACGTCACATTGCCAACTGCCCTGAGATCCTTCTGAGCTGTTACAAAGGACAGTTCCCAGCCATCCAGGAAAATGTAAAATAGGGACAGAAGGCAGAAATCGTAGGCTTTGATATTTCCTCTGTTCTTTAATTTCTGAACGCTGATGCCAAGTACATGGCTGTGGAATTCAAAGACAGATTTTGACAAGATGTGGCAAAGTGCGTAGAATGAAATGTTAATATTTAAGAAGCCTATTCTGATAAATAAATAGGACGTATAAAAACCATCTGATATGGCTGTTCAAATGCCAGCTGGAGGACTGAGTATAGGCACCTTCCATTTCAGAGAACTTCCAAAAGTGGAATCCAAACACCTCCATTCTTCTTCTAAAGCAAGTGTGGGGCATTTTTAACCCTCCTGATGTCACTGAACTATAATTCCAAGCAGCCCCAGCATGTATGGCCTGGGAGTTGTAGTTCAGCAGCAACTAGAGGGCCAGAGGTGTCCCACACATCTTCTGAAGCATCTTTAGCTGTGACCAAGCACTTGGGAAGTACTAAAGCTCCACCGTCCAATATAATGCAGGAAGAATGTGACTATTAAGGTGAACACATGCAGCAACTTGCAGAAGCAATTCTGGCTTCTGCAGTCAGGAGTTTTAATGGAGCAGCATTGTTTCTTTCTGCTCTCCTCTGAAATGCTGCAAAATTCAGCACCCCTACAGAATCATCTCTATGGTGGAATAGTGGACCTCTGCCCCTTACTGCCACTATGTGCCTTTCACAATGTGTGACCTACGGGTTTCACAGTTATATGACAAGGCTCAGAACACAAATCATTACCTGCCCTCCTTTTTCTGAGTGCAGCAAGTAATGACTTGCTCTCATCACGTTTTCGGACCTCTGTGCAAAGCCTTCACATCACACATTGTGGGAGGTTTGTGGTGGACAAGAGCAGCACACACTCAGTCATTTATGCTTTGAGCCAAAGTCTTCATGAACCAACCTGTACCTCTCCTTCAATATCAACACTCCCTCATTAGGACTGATTTGTACAACATGGATTTGCAGCACATGCCAGGCCATTCTAGGTTCAACTTTCCTTAAGGCACTTTCTACAACCTGAACCTATTATGGAGGAGTTCACGGCATCAGCACCCAAAAAGGGTCTTGTTTTCCCCATAGCTGCAACCTTGGATAAAAATCAAAATCAAAATTGCTCTCAAATGTTTCTCTAGTTCTCTCTTCAGCTTGCTGCTTTCCTTCCAGATCACGTTACTGCTCCAAAACTGTCTACTCTAAACTCTGGCTTTATCTATTGAAGGAGGGGCCCCCAACCTATTCGCTGTTTCACATTGAGCCCCTTAATTCCCCTTAATGGCTCATCACCCAGGCTTTCACCTTCATAGCTTGGATATTCTAGGAATTAGAAGCCTTGATTAAATTATAACACTTGCTGGATTAAAAAGGTCTGGAACACAGCTTCAGACCCCAAAGTCATATCTGTTAGCCCAGGACACACTGTTTGTGGATGTTGTTAATTCAGGGATTTATGTTGTATTCAATATAGGTTTTACATTTAACTACAGATGTAGGAAATGAAACAGATGATTTAGGTGTCATTTGTGAAAATCACCGAGAAAACACAGCAATGTTGTTCATATAAATAATGAAGCTCTCCAGATTTTCAAAACTGCTAGCATGTTTACGAAATCAGGTAGAAGTAATGGAGATGGAAGCTAGTAAAGCATTTTCAATTGGCTGCCTTCAAGCACTTGGAACTTCAGCACCTCCAATCACCAGGGACCAGTTGGAGAGTTCGCCTACTGGTAGTTCTGTTCTCTTATTTCCACAGCCATTGTTCGTTGCAGCTGTAAAACTGAGGGTATCCCATAGCTGTTTAAAGCACTACATACTTCCTGCAAAAATAAAAGAGTTTAGAGTTGCAATCGTATCAACACTTAACTAGGAGTAAGACCCATCAAACTCACTCTGTTAGCACTGTTAAAAGTTCTAAACTCGTTTTTAACCTGCAACTCAGGATATTGCTTAATGATTCTAAGGAAGTTGACCGTAGTCCATGAAAACCTATAAATGTACGTGTGCTCTAATAAACGAGTCTTTAAGGTGCCACAAGACTTGCTTTTTCTTATCATAGTTATTTTTGCTTTTAAGCAGGTATACATACTTAAATCCCGAAAGTCAGATTGGAATGATACAGCCACATTATTGCATTTCACTCCAAGTAAAAATGTTATTATTAATAATATTTTTCCTGCTCACTTTCTTCTGAAGGTTAGCAAAATAATAATAAGTTCCAGTTGAATTCTAAGATTGTTGCTACAACCCTGCTGATAACAGTTTGTTATCTTCATCTCACCAATGCATGTTCATACTTTAAGATCCAAGCAGAGGAATTCATGCTTTTTTCCTGTTAGCCACTGGAGTAAATAAGTGTTCAAGGGCATTATTTTGAATACTTCTATTACCTTATACAGCTAGGGGCCATATACATGTTGAAGGAAGCTTTCTTGCATTTATCCCTAGCCGGGTGAAAAAACCACATGTGCTACATGCACAATTCCACAGCCCAATCCAGCAATGGAGGTTGTAGGCACATGCCCCCTTTTAAAAAGCCGCTATTCCACTGACCATTTGTTTATTATGGAGTCTTGGGATTGAATCCAGTCATACAGCCCCTCCCCCTCTCTTTTTGCTTCAGCTGCAAGTGGAGGGGAGTCCACTTTCCTTCTCTGATTGATGTTATTTCACCTTCTTTAAAAAGTGCTTTGCATGTGGACTCAAACTCCAATTATTTCCTTGTAGCTTTTTAATCCAAAGGATAAATGCTGATGACCTTTGCCAAGTAATCACTTATGATGTAACCATTATGTAAAGCAGTAATCTCATCTATAATGTCCTATTAAGTGCTAAGGAGAATTGTAACTCTCTCCTTGTTTCTGACCAGGTATGCACTATGTACACACTTCAGCCTATGAAATGCTGGGCTTTGGAGTTTTCCAAAAGCACTTTGTAGACATCTCTTTGCAAGTGTCCATACCTGCACATTAAGCAGACAGTGTGAGCAGTTTTTAAAGCACAGTGGTTTGTTGTTGTTGTTTTGCTCCTTCCTCTTTCAGCACCCCAACCCCTTTAAAAAAATAATTTTGCCTGTAAGTTTATTGATATACCAGAGATAGCAGAGAAGGCAGACAATGTACTTTATGTACTTTATCCACTGATAGATGGATGGATGGTACATTTCTCCTCAGCTTTTGGCAGGATGCTAAGTACACATGTGATCTCTGGTAATCACTCTAGGGAAGCTTATGCATTATGCCATACACATGTACAGATGTTTGTGTGAATGACTGTTCCTGTGGTGAATTAAATGGATTGAAGTCCTAAAAATGTGGAATATTGATTGGGTGTACTGATGCACATGTGTGGAGTATATGACCATGTGCGATGTTCAATTGTATCCACCCATTCAGGAAGGAAATATGTGGGAAAAGAAGGGTTCATTTTCTTAAACTAGAGATCATTGGTTATACTGCAGAATATTGGGGCTCTGTGTTTTTCATATTATAGCTGTCATGGGGGAGACAACTTGAAATATTTTCAGATTAAAATGCAACTCCTTCTTGCTCTCTAGGCAAGATAAGCTATGTCCAAAAACCGGGGGTGGGAGGGGGAGAGATGTACAATGTGAAGAGGAGGGAGAATTTTTAGGTAGCACAGAGGCTGGGTTAGCAGGCATTTCTGCATCAATGAGATGTTTTGTCAGTTCAAACATTTCTACTGAGAGAGACTACTTAAAATGCAAGCCATTTGAGAAATGTACACGCAGCTAGAGTTCTCTTTGAAGTTTTAACACAGCCATTTCAGCATTGCTGAAGAAACAAGCAGCTACAGTGGAAAGTTCAATGAAATGAATTTTCATTGGCTCCGCAGTGTTACCTGGATGCTGGGTTGCATTTGGCTTAGCATGTTACAGGCTGCACAAACCTGCCACATGTTATTACTATTTAATTAAAAAATGTGGAGTTTTGTACTCATATTGTTTGTATTTCAGTGTATTTTCTGTATTTTACAAGATAAATATGGAGGATGCTAGGGGCTGAGACCCTCTTTGCTGCATTCACCACTCCCTGCTATTCCCCCCAAGTTAACCCCATAGAGTTTCCCTTTCCCATCCCATGCAACTACTAAACTCACTTTTCACCTTCCCAACTCCATTTCAGAAGCCACTTCTCTCTCTTTTTCTGCTGCCCTGCTTTGCACACATTTTCACCTTCACCCCATGCCTTCTCCTTTTGCACACACCTCTTGCACACAGACCCACCCCCCCAGTAACCACTTGCATCTTCCTCCTTCCACACATTGCAACTGCTAAACACCCTTTTCATCGGCCACCGATTGTGAGGCCACCATTCCCTCTCTTCTTACTCTACTCAAACTTCTCCTTCAGTTCTTCAGCTGCCACATGTGTGAGAGACAAAGGATGTGGAGCCCCCAAATACTCCAGAGTAGTTTACTTAAATCTCTACCATGGTTTGAAACTGCCATTTTCCTCTTAGTTCCCTCCAGCTCTGCTTTACTCAATAGTCTGCTGTTTTAAGCTACCACTTCTTCCCTCTCAGTGTCCCTTGCCTTTTCTCCCATGCAACAGACATGGGTGCTGTGCAGCCTGCCTTCACTTTTGGTTCCCTATCCCACCCTGATATCATGCCAATCCAGAATTGTGACTTGGCACTACACATCCTCCAACAGGGGCTGTGTGATGATATACTTACATTTTTATTATAGAGATAAATAACTATGAAAGTTTGATCAGTGAGAGAACACCAAGCCTTTTTAACTTTCTGACCTGCTTCTCTTTTATTTTATCAGAATAGCTCCAGGGATGAGTTTGTTTGACAAGACTCCACCACTGTCAGAATGGAAGAAGAGGACACATTACTGTCTGTGTCAGAAGGAGCATTCACTGTATTTACAGTCAGTAAATGCTCTACACACTTTTCAGCATTCTCCCCCGGAATCTTTAGGTTGTTTTTATGAGCGTGTGGATTACAATTCTGTAATCCCATATCTAGATGTCACATCAGAACATCCTACTAACTTGGACGCTGATTCTGCATTCCTAGCTGATGGAATATTATCACCTAGATCTCTTGAGCAGTGGCATTTGCCTCAGGCAACCAAAAAGAAAGACAGCCCCAATGGCCTTTTAAACTCAATTGGTCAAAACATCTCATTGAAAAAATCAGGAAATGAAACATATTTTGAGTCTTCCGATCATTGGAAGGAGCTATCAAGAGAAAAAAGGCAAGAAGCTTACTGGGAATCCTTATCTGCTTCCTCTTCTCAAAGCTTGAGTCAGGCTGACTTGGAAAGTTTCACCTACTTTTTCCCAGAAGATTATTTTGAAGGGAGGCGGCCTAAAGTTCAGGTCACATGGCCTACTCCAAGTGGCCTAACCTCAGCAAAAGCCTTAGCAAGCTGTCAGAAGGTTCTTGAAACCTCTCCCATTGGCTTAGCTTGTAAAGGGCTTCTGGGCACCCAGCTGGATGTGGCTATTGAAATGTGCCTTTTGGATGTACAAAGCAAGGATGACCTCGCATGGGGAGAATCAATGATTGCATTTCTGGAAAATTCCTGTGAAAAAAGGGTGCTGGAAAACATAACTATGTGGTTTGATTCAACAAGCGAGCTACCTGCTACACATAAAGAAATAATCAGAGCTCTCAGGTGCCCCAATTTATGTAATGGACATGGGCAGTGCAGTATGTGGGGATGCCAGTGCTTTGAAGGATACGATTCCCATGACTGTACAACCACCAAAAGTGAGTAAGAAAAGAATTATGTTTGTTCGTAACCTGTGTATCTTCCTGTAGCATTTGACTTAATGGAACATCTGCAGAGAGCAATTTGCTCTTCAAACAGCTTCACTAGTTAAGACCTATGATGAATTAATAATCAGGTTTTGACCTTGACAAGTTGATCGCAATACCTGGCTGGCTGCTCTGGAGGCGTGTGGGTTTGTGCATGCAAGTTTACCTTGGTAAACTTGCAAAAATGGATTTGACAATTCCCTTAAACAAACTGGTTTGAGAGAAGTGATTTTTTTCTTATCATCCCCATGCTACAAAAATAAACTCCTAAAAAAAAGAGAGAGTCCCCAACACAGATGTTATACTAATTTCAGAAGGCTCAGTTGCAGGAGTGGGGGTGGAGGTGCCTTGGGGCTTCATTCTCCCCACAACTTTTTAACATCTATATCACAATATTGGGGGTGACTATCTGGAGGTGTGGACTGTGATGTCATCAGTACATAGACGACACTCTGTTCTATGTTTCTTCCCCATCTACTCATTCCATGGAGACTATTGAATGAACTGATGTCTGGAGGCAAATTTGAGCTGGATCAGGACAAACAAGTTGCAGCGGCAGCCAGACAAGATAAGGATGTTGAGGGTAGGGAAACCACCTATTCTAGAAGGAGGTTTGCAACTGATCCATAACCAGTTGGACTCCTCCTTTTTACAAGCTCAAGCTATTTATTTTCTAACCAGCTCAGAGTTGTCAATTGCAACTTTACCTGCAGAGCATGGATCTCACCTCAGTTATCCATGCACTAGTGACATCCAGGCTGGATTAATCTAATGCACTCTATGTGGGGCTACCTTTAAAGGTGGTTAGAAACATCAACTGGTGCAAAATGTCAGGTGCCAGGCAGTCGGAACATGTGACACCTACAGTCACTACACACCAGGGGTGCCAAGTTGAATAAAATATTGAGGGGGCAGGTAAGCCCTGCCCCACATAATCAATCACAAGACGCAGCATGCACACACTATTTGAATGGCAATCCCCATCAACTTTGGTGGGGGACGACCCCCTCAAATATTTTATTGGGCAAGACCAAAAGGACCTCAGCTCCTAGGAGTTGGCTCCTATGCTACACACACACACACACACACAAACACACACACACCCTTTATAAATTTGGCTTCAAATCAAATTAACTTGTATGACAACCAATTCTGACCAATTTTTAAAAATGTTTACATTATCCCACAGATGAAAAGCAGTATTCTTTTCTTTTTAAAAATAGTTCAGTTTTGTAGGGAACTTTGATTCTCATCCCTTCTTCTTCTTCTTCTTCTTCTTCTTCTAATTGTTTCCTGATATTTTAACTTTCTGACATTATATTATAAAATGACCAACTAACCCTTCAATCTTAAACACACATTTTTAGGAGAAAATCCCACTGATACCAATATAACTTGCTTCCACATTGCTATTTGTGGTTGTAGCCTGTCCACTTACATGAGATGGAGACTAGTAGCTGAGAATCAGACTGCAAAATCAGAGGAGACTGCCAAAGGGAGTTGCTCTCTCTTCCCCCGCCCCCCATTTCATTTATAAAGTGATGGCAAAATCTCCAACAAACAATGTCAAGGTAATGCACAGCAGCCATTCCAAAAGGTGAAGCTGATGGACCTGGGAAACCTTTAACATTTGTTTTTTCAGTTTTCCATAATACACCTGAGATTGCGTGTTGTTTTCTCATAAAAGGAAGCTTCATCTTAAAGATCACTCACCCAATTCACACACAGTCCTCCAGATACATATTAACCACTTGGGTGCTACAACAGAGAAAAGGAAATACAGTGGTGCCCCGCAAGACGAATGCCTCGCAAGATGAAAAACTCGCTAGACGAAAGGGTTTTGCGGTTTTTGAGCTGCTTCGCAAGACGAATTTCCCTATGGGCTTGCTTCGCAAAATGAAAACGTCTTGCATTTTTTGCAAGCTTGTTTCCTTTTTCTTAACACCGTTAATACAGTTGCGACTTGACTTCGAGGAGCAACTCATAGAACGTGGTGTGGTAGCCTTTTTTGAGGTTTTTGGAGATTTTTGAAGCTTTTCCAAAACTTTTCCGACACCGTGCTTCGCAAGACGAAAAATTCGCTAGACGAAAAAACTCGCGGAACGAATTAATTTCGTCTTGCGAGGCACCACTGTAATAAACAGTTGCACTTGTTAGAGTGATAGCCTGAACTTATGACAAGTAATATTATTGTGCTCTCTTTTAAGCTGTGGTAGATGTATCATGGGAAGATGTGTTGCTGCCAGTATAGCCATCTGAGGGTTATCTAGGCCCAGGTAAACTTTAAGTGGCAGATAATAATGGAGAAATACACATTCATACATATAAACAGATGGGATGCAGGTGGCGCTGAGGGTTAAACCACAGAGCCTAGGACTTGCTGATCAGAAGGTTGGCGGTTCGAATCCCCATGACGGGGTGAGCTCCCGTTGCTCGGTCCCTGCTCCTGCCAACCTAGCAGTTTGAAAGCACGTCAAAGTGCAAGTAGATAAATAGGTACTGCTCCGGTGGGAAGGTAAATGGCGTTTCCGTGTGCTGCTCTGGTTCGCCACAAGCGGCTTAGTCATGCTGGCCACATGACCCAGAAGCTATACGCCGGTTCCCTCGGCCAATAAAGCGAGATGAGCGCCGCAACCCCAGAGTCAGTCACGACAGGACCTAATGGTCAGGGATCCCTTTACCTTTTTACATATAAACAGAGCTTGTTTTCAGCACCTGTCAGATGGGTGCTATTGTCAATATAAGAGAACAAGAGAGGTGTCCATGGTGAGGTGTCCAGCACCTTTTTCTAGAAAACCAGCACTGCATATAAACATATACTATGGGAGATGTTCAAGTGTTACTCAGAGTAAGCTCACTGAAGTTAATAGATTTTAATCATGCACATTACTTTCAATGTCTCTACTCTGAGTAAAAGTTAACTGAACACCACCCTTTCTCACATTCACTCCTAATTCACTTACGCTACATACATACTTCCAAATCAAAGTGAAGGATCAGGGGATTGGAGATACAGAATTAAAAATTGCTACTTCATGAGTCCCTTTGTCCACCTTCCTTCTCTGAAGGACTGGCCTGTGTAGCAGGTTACTTGTCCAGAGTGAGCTAAGGCCACCAGCGTATTCTGCCCAGACTAGACTTTCCTTGTCACCTTTGCAGCTAAATGGCCTGGAACCTAAGTACCTAAAAGTGCACCTTCCCCAATATCAATAATTTCTGACCCTATGGTCTGCGGCCTCAGTAATGGTGCTGCTTCTTAGTGAGCATGTCCCATTTGTGGAATGCCCTCCTTGGTCAGGTGTATCTGTCTCCCTCATTCTTGACCTTCAGGTTGAATTTAAAAACATTGCTCCTGGCACCCCTGAGATAATTGTTGGGTAAAATGCATTTTATAACCATTTTATTGCTGATTTTATTGTACCAGTTGCTGGAAACTGCAGGATGAGAGTGCAAACTGGGACCATCTCTTCCAAACAGAATAGCACCAACGAATTTGTTATGTTTAAACCTACATTTTTAAAAACAACAACAGCTCAGGTCTCTTTGAATGGAGCCTCTTAGCATTATCTCTGTGTTTGTTCACAGACAAAACTCCCCTCCCCTTAACAACCAGCTTAACCCTCTGAAAAAAACACACACAAAAAATATGCTCTTTTATAAAAACATGCAACAAAACAATGTACTAACAGAACGATAGTTTCCTTGACTTGTATGTCAAGTGTGCATAATTATGCCTTCTGTTGAGGAATGTATACCTTGATACTTGTGCTATAGGGAATAAAGTAATCCTCCAGTGAACCTATCAAGAAACAAAAAGGTGAAGACATTGCAAATAAGGATTGCAGAGACAATGTGAAACATAGCCTTGGTACCTGCATTTGATGAGCACAGGGCAAGAAAAGCAAGCTTGAATTGGTATTGAATTATGTTTGCTCTCTGGTATTTTGTAAAAAGCCATTCCACTGAATTGTATAAAATATCAGGTTTCAATGTATTGTCTATGTGATGGGATGATGAGCTGCTTGTGCGTAAAATCCCTGTCCCTCAGAGTTTGATTAAGTCCGCAAACCTCTGTCTGTAACGGAGCCCCTTAATCATGGCTCCGTCAGTCGCTGGCAGATTCCGACAGTGGTTGCTTCCGGAATCTCTTCCAACATAAAAGCTCCTTAACGGAAACACGTCTTCTGGACTCTCGGCGTGACAGTTTCTGGCGAGGAGTGGGTGTCCCTATAGGAGGTCCTGAAACCTCCCCACTGTTTTCGCTGGACGTGTCTCTGAGCCATCCCTCCTGCTCACTTTCCCTCGGAGCTCCTCCTCTCCCCCTGCTGGTTCCCTCTTCAGCTGCTGAGTCTCTCCCAACCTCTGTGAGCCCTTCCACCTCCTGTCCTTCCGATGGCAGTTCCCTGACAGTCTATAACGTAGTAAAAAAAGAAAGAGTTTCATCAGAACATAAGAAGAGCTCTGCTGGATCAGGCCCGGTGACCTATCTAGTGCAGAATCCTGTTCTCGGAATGGCCAGCCAGATGCCTATGGGATGCCCCAAAGTATCATCTGAGCTGAGATAGTTTTCTAGTTCCAATGTACCTTCCTGCTTAAAATATAGGGGGGGGCAGTTTTGTGTATTTCAATGAATTTCTTCAAGAAAAAGAAATAGGGGTTACATAAGAACTGTCTTCTTAGATGAGACTGGTGGTTTATCTAGATCAGAGTTACCCCTTCGACTGTGGCTGAACAGATGGTCTGGGACATGGATGGAGAACTTACAGCCCTCCAGAGGTTGCTGGACTGCAACTTCCATAATTCCAGAGCACTGGTCATGCTGGCAGGATAGATGGGAATTGGACTCTATCAACATCTGGAGGACCAGAGGTTCCTCAGCAATGACCTAGAGGTTCCTCAGCAATGAAACAGGGAGAGGTAGTGACAGACACCCCTGTAGCTTATCCCCAGGGTGTACTTGGAGGAAGTACGTCTGTAAATGTGGAGGCTGTCCTTCTGTCAAAACTCTGAGTACAGTCATATCTTGTGTGGCGTTAGGTTCATGTTGTGTATTTTCAGCTTGCGAATGCGGCAAACCCGGAAGTGTATACTTCCGGGTTCCGCTGCACGTGCAGAAGCGCTCTGCACGCTTCGCACATGCGCAGAAGCGCTCTATTGCGCTCCGCACTTGCACAGAAGCACCGCTCTAGTTGTGGACTTTTCAGGGTGCGAATGGCACCCTGGAACGGATCGTGTCCACAACTAGAGGTACCACTGTAACTTGTAGACAGATCTAATACTATATTATCATATTTTCTTTTCTGTCTGTTTATTTTTATACTGCTCCTTTTAAAAGCTATTGATGCTAGCTTCCATCACAAGATCTTTTGGTGGTGAATTCAGTCAGGGTTGACAGGTTCAGGGCAAGATGCACAAATGGGGACTAATGGTTATTCTATAATTACACATTTCTGAAAAAGTTACGAAAACACTCAGAAATATTTGCCGGTACCTACGACCAAAAGAAAACCTGGAATATTATAATGCATGGTCCCCAGAGTGCAGCAAGATGCACATTTGTTAGGCAAAGTGACATGTCTTTACCTAGGCAAAGTCACCTGGTTGTTTGTCCAAAGGTGCTAGCAGTGTGGATTAAATAGGTTTTCCCCTCCCCCCCCCCGAGAGCTGGTTGTTCAATGCCCCTGATCTTAAGGAACACCTTATTTATGGGTGTCACATATTTGGTTGACAATAGTCAGATAGCACTTAAGGACACTCAAGTAAATCTGAGGAAGATGTGCTTGTGCCGTTAGGTTCCTTCATTCATCTTCCATGTGTTCAAGGTTCAGCCAAACACAAATAGGCAGCTTGTTGTAGACATGTGTAGTGAACAAGTGGACACTGAGGGAGTAGGGTCATTGGCATGTGAAATGAAGGGGAAGTGCTAGCAGTGTGGTCCTACTTCCCTTTATCCACATGTACCTGGTCCACATGAATAGCTTATGATCAGGACTAGTATTCTTCTGCAGCCTAGGTTTTTTCTAATATCAGCTTGACGGGGTGGTTCATAAATATACCCAGTATTTGAAACTCTTTCATTTGCTGGTGGTGCAGTTGAGAGAAATCAGAGGTTGGTTTTCTAGGTTTTTTTGTTTTTTCTTTAATGATATTACTTCTTGTTTTCCAAACCCATGAGAATAGATCCACATTTTATGTCAAAGCAAGACCTATTAATTTAAAAAGAAAAGCATGTTTCCCTGAGGAAAGCAGTGGGACAACAACAATTTAAAAATCTTTTTGGACCCATAACTTGAAATCAAGGGACAAACAAAAATGTGGATGGGCCCGTAATCACATTTGAATGTGCTAGAACTAAAATGTAGATTGTACCAACCCTTAAATACTCACAACTCAATGCAAAATTGTCCAGGTGGCCAGATTTATAATTATCATCAAACTGATATAGAAATTTAGAGACGAAAAGCAGTTACAAAATTTGGCATTACTCCAGGAAAATGTCACCCTTTAATGCTCCTTTCTAGCGTCATTAAAAGAAAAGAAAAAAACTCCCAACACCTGTAGAAGGTGCTTAAAATGTCATTACCTACTGTAATTAAATGGAGAATTCAATTATCATGGATAACAAATCAGGCTGGCCTGCAATTTGTGTACACTGACCATGGTAGCTTTTTTTTTTTTTAATCATAACCAACAAGCACAACTTAGGAAGTTATATAGAGCTTCTGTAATACTCTGGGGAGCAATCGCAAAATAAAAGGTAATGAGGAGTAATAAGGACAAATTAGTTTCACTATGGTAATGACAATTTAAGAGCTTTCTGGGTGTGAATTTCAATTCCACTGTGGAATGTCCAGGAAAGAAGAGGCATCATAGGCAAAAAAAAAAGTCAGAGTTATTAAATGTTTCATTTGCATCCTTTTCTTACTTTGATACATCACTTTACCTTGGGCTACTTAGTTCTCAAATCTATATTAGTGAAATCTTCCCCTACTTGGAATGCAAATATATCCATAAATTTACTATTTCTATGCTTGGAAAATATATATCCAACTGAATGTACATATTTTGGAGCCAAACCATATCCCCTATAGCAGTAGTTATATGAGTTGTGCTTAAAAAAAGATTTTAAAAGAATATTAACCATTTTCCAATGTTATCCTTCTAACATTAGACTGGATTCAGTTCTTCTATTACATCTTAGATTAGAGGATATTAATTTAAAACAAGTAAAAACATTAAGGCTGCAATCCTATACACACTTACCTGGGAATAAGGCCCACTTATGAATGAATGCTCGGATAGCATGTTTCATAATCCCATTGGATTCAGCGAGCACCACAGACATGCAGAAAGTTTGGACTGAAGGCTTTATGTACAATCATAAAACAGATGGTAGACAAGACTGAAGGAAGATTGCTTTCTCTTCTCAGGATGTGGATAGGGGAGAATTTAACAAAATAAAACAAAACTTACAATGAGAGCCATGTGCAATGTGACTTGCAGAATGGGCCAGAGCCAAATGTAGGTTTGACCCATCAGTGATGAATGAAAGGTGTCTTTATTGTTAATACTTAGGCAGCATACGCAAGTGAAGCATTTCACAAAACTGTTGCGCTCCAATTCCACTTTGTAATGGAAGGGATCAGACACATCAGTTCATCCTGAACTGAACAAGACAGATTCTTAAAATCATGTACTGTTGCTTTGCCACTTATGTTCTGTGGAGTCATTAAGTGATAACACCTTATGGAAGCAAGCCAGGATAAGAACAATCACAATCCTGGAAAAGTCACTCAAAGATAGATGTGCATACCCATGCAGGACATAGAGTTGGTATTGGGAATTTGGCAGGTAGACAGAACCACCTTGATAATTGCGCCCAAGGTCTCACCTGATATTGACTGCCTATGAAAATACATTTTATGCATATTTCCTCTCATTATTTATACATACATATATACATACATGGATAGGCACATCATACATACATACATACATACATACATACATACATACATACACACACACAAATTAAGCTCTTTGTGGAATGAAACTAACCAATGCTAATACCAGTCTGAGTACCCTACATTATGTAAGGCAATGGTATGCCCTTTTCCTTGATTTGGTTTGCCTATTTACTTATATACATTTTTGTTTATTTCTCTTTATTTTCCCCTTTTTATACCCCCACCCTCTTAAAGAACCAACTACTCTTCAGTTATTGGCATGGAAGGGATTATAAGTATAAGGGGTGGGTTGCAGGGGATGTAGTAGTTAAAGGTTGGGGGAAAAGTGAACATTCAGGAATACGTTACTACTAATAATATTTAAAAAAACATAGACAGACATAGTGGTGTGCAGAAATGACTTGGAGCCACTTTGCGCGCTGTAAACTCCCATGCTGCATTGTGGTCAAATAATGTATCAGACATAAATGGAGCACGGCAGTGGGACCTACAATGTTACAGTGAATTCCCATCCTAAATATTTTGTGTATTGTACAGTGGTACCTCAGGTTACATACGCTTCAGGTTACAGGCGCTTCAGGTTACAGACTCCGCTAACCCAGAAATAGTACCTCGGGTTAAGAACTTTGCTTCAGGCTGAGAACAGAAATCGTGCTCCGGCGGCACAGCAGCAGCAGGAAGCCCCTTAAGAACAGTTTCAGGTTAAGAACGGACCTCCGGATCAAATTAAGTACTTAACCCGAGGTACCAGTGTATACCATACCAGTACTGCATATAGCATTAAAAGCAGGAGTTTGTAGTCCCCATTGTTTGGTCTGTGATTATAGACATCTGCCTCTGTTCCTAGAGCTGGCGAAACGTGAACATTTTGAAAAACAAAGAAAAACATCAATAGTGCCCTAGTTTCTATTGTTTTAGCTTCCATTACTTTCCATCCAAAGCACAAATCTGGCTGGATTGTAGCAGGTCTATTAGCTTGATAGATACAAAAGTCAATAGAAACTAAATTTAGAAAGGATATCAAATCTTTATCATAAGGGACCTGGGAGGCTGCATGGCTGTTGATCTATATTGTACCACCGCAAATCAAATAAGGGAGATTAGTCCTTTTGGTGATTAGTTTATTTGCTTTAATGCAAAGCAGTGAAAACAATTCTGTGAAACAAGCAGTTGGGAAAAAAGTCTTATTTTTAAGGCATCTAGGATTAACTAACACATGGCTTCACAAAAGAACGTGCTCTGATTTTAAGTGGCAAAACCATTCTCTAAAAAATACTATGTGCAGGCATGAAAAAGAAATTCAAACCTAGTGGGCTGAAAACACTGTAAAGGGAACATCCTCCTCTCCACCCCCTGCAATTCAAAATCGTCCTTTTAAAACATAAATACATTACCTGCCCAAACAATTTCAAAACAGCAACTATTCATAATAAATATTTGTTTGTAGATAATGAGATCATTTGTGTTTTAAATTATTCACAGTGAGCCATTTGTCCTGCATCAGTGTGCACACACAGTCCCTGCATGTAAATAATAATTCACTTAAGTAGCTTAAAGTGACAGGAACTAAACATGGGTTCTTTAGTGCAGGGAGTTTTTCCTGTTGGTTCATACACTGGCAATTATCCATGAGCATGTTTTTCTTAAAGCAGCACACTGTCTTCTAGTCAGGTATAGTAAATCAACTGTCACCTGCCTACTCAGCCTCCAGATTTTCCTCACACCTCTCTTGCCTTGGCCTGTTGCAGGTCTAGGGAGCCCAGCTAGGGAGCCGTATACAACCCTGTTTAATAAACATATTGCTTTACCAACAGCTATGAATAATCAAGGTTCAATATGCAACAGAGATAACCTGTTTTGCAAAGCATTAACTTCAGAATTCTCATGTCCCCACCATTTACTACAGAGGCGGGGAACATCTGGCCTGCAGGAGTCTTTGACTGCCTGGGCATCCAGTTTGTTTCCCTAAAACTACATCCACCTGCCTATCAGCTAATGTCACTGGCAATGTCAGCCAATGGGCTAGGGGACAGCCTTTAATCCTGCTTAGGCTGTATCACCCTGTTCCCAAAAGTAATCTCCCTGCCTTTCCTTTTAAACTCAATGTCATTGCGATCTTCAAGGGGCGGGAGACTCCCAAGCACTTTAGAAAGCTTCCCCTGAAGACAGGAAGTCTGAAAATGGCTACTGTAAAAATAGAAGCAGGAAGTAGTAGCAGTGGGAAAGAACCAAAGTGCTCCTTCGACGTTTCATATAGCAAAGCCATTTAAGAGGACACAAGACGGAAAATGAAACCAGGAAGAGAGCTGAAGTTTTGAAGCTCAAGACTTCAGCAGTTAATCTGTTGAATGGTTGTTAACAGTATGTTACAGACGGAGCAGATGCAATCTGAACTGCAAGTGTACGAATAAGGCAGCTCAGCCAGAATTTCGGGTCAAGGGTTTTGATGCACTACCTGTAACAGGGCAGCTTTATGGGCAGCAAAGAACATAAATAGAGTACAAAGTGCCAGTTTGAAGCACTCCATGGGATGAATTTACCAAACATAAAGTTGTTTTTCAACTGTAAATGGCTTGCCAAGACAGCTTATCATAATGATGAATTTGCAGGTGTAGCCTCTGATTTGTGCACCATGGGAAGTTCTTTTGACATCAAGAGATAAAGAACGGCATGATGCCAACTTTGCTAGCACCACCGTGGCATTAAAGGCATTAAAGAGCATAGTGAATGAGTTGATCCAAGAGTAGCAGGGGATGCACTTTGAAAAGGCCAGGTAGAAATGCATACATAGGAACCAAGATGCAGAAGATTAATTTTCAGTCGTCAGCTGTAGAATTAGAGGAAGAGAGTCAAGTACACACCTTGAAACAAGTAAGTCTGCTTATAGATTATGCCAAAGTCATCTTTCTGGGTCATTGTGAAAGGAGGAAAAGGTAAAGGGACCCCTGACCATTAGGTCTAGTTGTGACCGACTCTGGGGTTGCGGCGCTCATCTCGCTTTATTGGCTGAGGGAGCCGGCATGCAGCTTCCGGGTCATGTGGCCAGCATGACTAAGCCGTTTCTGACGAACCAGAGCAGCGCACAGAAATGCCATTTACCTTCCCGCTGGAACAGTGGGATTAGAATGATTGTGGGATTAGAATGCAGAGTCCAGGAGTCCAAAAGGCTTCTTGGAAAGAAAAGGAAATAAACCTTGTGACAGCTGCTGGAAGTGGGGACACTAGAGGAGAAACCACCCACTGTCATTAGTCTGTCCCAGAGGAACCTGCTGCTTCAGCAGGGCAGTATATTCTATTTTTCCTTCCATCACAGTCTCCTTTTGCTTTTTCTAGCAGAGAATCTTGGCTGGGTTGTTTGTTTGTTTGTTTTTGCCAGGGTTGGCATCTGCTGAATGGACCCCAAACCATTTCTGAAATATATACTGTAATCATGCTGTCATATATTGCATTGTTAGAATTAGGACCGCTGAGATATAAACTGCTTTGAGCTCTTAGGAAGTAAAGCACCACGTGAATACCAAAGGCTCAATCAAATCCACACAGCTGGTATGTGAGGAATGATCTTGTAGGACATAACAGAATTCTGTTCCTTGCCCTCTTCCACCTTGCTGGCCCCTTCAATTTGAATTCCTTGACAGAGCAGAGAGGGGTTGACTGGCCAAGGATAATGGAGGCCTTCCATCCCTTTAAACAGCCAGTCGCAGTGGGTGAGTACATGCATTCCACAGTGGGAGGGGAATGGAAGCAGGACTCTGTTATGTAAACAGCAGGAATGGGAAACCCATAGCCCTCCAAATGCTGTCAGACGCCACCAGAACCATCATGGTCAATGATCAGGGATTATGGGAGTTGTAATACAGAAGCCTCTAGTAAACCCTAGATTCCCCACTCCCTGTTTCATAGGCTTTCTCTCCATTTAAAATATTCCTAATAGTATTCCTGAGCTGCCGGATCTGCTGCTAAGGGGACCGTGCATAATAAGCAGCAAGCAAGGCATTCCCTTTTGCACACTCTTTTTCTTTTCTTTTTACACACACTTTAATTGCTATTTGTCCTTTTAATGTGATTATACACATTAATGTGTCAACAAAATTCTGCACCGTTTCATTAAAGATGACATGAAAGTTGAGGAACCTCAAATTTATCTATCCACATTTAAGGGGGGGGGGGGAAATGCCATCAACACACTTAAGGTCAAGCACTGTTCCTGGGACAACTGGGTAGTATGACCTGAAACAACAGAGTTCAGTACTCCCTGCCCACCCTGTAATGTAGCAATTAGAACATTAACTTAAATACTATGTCAGATTTGCTTACAGTACATTACACTACAAGTCCAGCAATAGCTGATTTTCCTTTCCTGTTGGTGCAGTCTTTAAAAGACACCTATAGGGTGTTTAAAGGTAAAGGGACCCCTGACCTTTAGGTCCAGTCATGACCGACTCTGGGGTTGCGGCGCTCATCTCGCTTTATTGGCCGAGGAAGCCGGCGTACAGCTTCCGGGTCATGTGGCCAGCATGACTAAGCCGCTTCTGGCAAACCAGAGCAGCACATGAAAATGCCGTTTACCTTCCCGCCACAGCGGTACCTATTTATCTACTTGCACTTTGACATGCTTTTGAACTGCTAGGTTGGCAGGAACAGGGACCAAGCAACTGGAGCTCACCCCGTTGCGGGGATTCGAACCGCCGACCCTCTGATCGGCAAGTCCTAGGCTCTGTGGTTTAACCCACAGCACTACCCGCATCCCTTATAGGGTGGTTAGAAGCATGGAATAGAGGTTTCACATCTCCTTAAAAATTGTGTGGGTGAAGGAAAGTTGGTAGGCACAGAGTACGCATGGGAAGGAATCTAGATGGGTGATATTCCTTCTTATGCACAGCTGGAGCTCTCTCCTGCCTTGCCATCCTAAGCATCTATAATTCATTTCTCTTATTTCTCAGGTACGTAGTTGTAATTATGCAGGTACCTCTGGTCCATGAGCAGAATAAGATTCAGATGAACATCTGGGACATGGGTGGGGAACCTTCTTAAGCTCAAGGGCTGCTTTCTCTCACAGTCAACCTTCCAGGGTCCACATGCCAGTGGTGGGTGGAATAGACAAAAAGATGGGTGGAACAATGGGTGTGATTCATACCTTTTTCTTTCTTTCTTTTTACACAGTAGAGTACATTCCACCCATACAAAAGTCAGTGGTTTATACACACCCACCCTCCCACCCTCCTCTCCATCTGGGAAAGTGAGAGGTATTATGACAGAGCAAGGACACATTGCAAGCACTCTAGAAGGGTGCAAAGCATGACCTGTTGATCTGCAGAGACTTCTAAGGGCCCAGAGAGCTGCATTTGGCACCTGAGCCTGAACTTACCCACCCATGGAATAGAGGAAACAGGTTGTAGGTGGAGTCCAGATGTCAGAACGGTTTTTAAAGACAATGGGTATGTTGTTGTTTTTTGCAAAACAATGCTTATCAGCAGAACCTGTTCCAAACAGGCATGGGATGGGGTGTTCTGTACAGCTCTGCTTTCCACTACACTAACAATGACAATTCTCAATTAATTGTACATTATGACCATTTCAATACATGTTGAAAACATGCCTGAGAATGAAAAGTAGGGACCTGGTACATTTCCAGTGCACTTCACATATGGCAATGCCTGTGCTTGAAAACAATCATATCCCCTAGAACAATGGGAGAAGGTCATTACAGAGGGCAACATCCCTGAGACTGTGAAGGCTGCAAAGCACAGGTTTCAGAAGGATCCAACTGGCATGAGGGTTCATTATACAAGCAGGCATCACTCTTAGACTGTTGACCCCAACCAGTCTCAACAGGCTACCAGAGCAATTGCAAGAACTCTTAAACAGACCCTACTGTCACAGTACGTAGAAAATGTTTTATTGAAGCTCCAGTTCTGCAGTGCACTCACAGGCTAAAGATGCTTCCCTAATTTGTTAGGAAAGGCTTTATAGACTCCAAAATGTAGCAGGGTCACGTCCCACTAGAACATGCTTTTCTGCTTTCTGAAGAAATCATTGGAGCAGAGAGTGTGAAGGCTGCATTTTAGCATTCAGCCGATACCAAGGTGTCTGCATTCATCACTTTTGACCAGAGTGCAGAAATCCACCAGGTTCCAATTTAAGTTGGAAACACCTGTTGGTACGTACTCAGTCTGTACTTATTACTGCAGGATGCCTTCCATGCGCACCACAGTACTGGAAGAATAGATTTGTTGCTCTGGCCTTGATATCTGAAATATTTTACATATTTGTATGGCCTACTGAAAAACATATGCATACATATATAAATATCTTGTATCAGATATGACATAGGCAGTAGAAATATCATCATCATCAACCTTTATTACGGTCCAGAGACCCAACAAATAATTACAAAGCAGTACAGAATTCATACAGCCTACCTCCAAGTTAAACAAGCATTTTGGTTAGAATATAGGGATCATTTGTTCTTGCAACCACCGATAAAAACTTTGCCACTGCTAATGTTCTAGCATTTGTCCGGTCTTCCAGTAGGAACCTGACATAGTGAGCCTCTAATTTTCCCAGGAAAGGTACCAGCAAGGGTAGTATCAGTTCAGCCCTGGCTTGCTCATATTTTGCACAATGCAACAAAATATGTTTTATGGAATCAATGTCTTGAGCACACGAGCAAAGTCTGTCCTGGTAGGGAACTCCTCTCAACCTGCCATCCAACACTGCAGAAGAAAAGACATTTAGTCTGGCTTTGGTGAAAAGCCTTCGATAGTTTGGTACTGTCAGGTTTTTAATGTAAGATGTTAACTTAAAGACATACCCATATTGTACTCCTACTGCCAGTGGACTACAGACTGCGTGTGATCGAGATCGCAATCACTGTGTGCATTATCCCATAATCTTTGCTTTAACATCTTTTGGGCGCCTTCATAACCCAGGTAATACAGTTGGAGGGGAGACAGACCAATAGAGGTGGCTTTTTTAGCCATGGTTCTCTGCCATTTGCTGACAAAGATCCTTTCAAGATGGCGTTGTTAGTAGAAATATAAACAATACAAATATAAAAGCACATGAAACTCAGTACAAGCACACAGGGGCGTAGCGTGGGGGACCTGGGGGGGTTGCCCCTCTCCTTGGCTGGGCAGCACCATGTGAGGATGTTGCCAAGGCAGCATTCTTGCGGGCCCAGCGGGCTCCCTCTGTGCCCCACCACCCCCCGGGCACACCCTGCACACCCAACCCAGGTGGCAGGAACATACACTCTGCTGCTGAAAACACAGTAACATAAAAACAGTGTTAGCACTGGGATAAAACAGAACAAAAAGAGGGGTCTCTGATGCAAGAAATTAAAGCAAAATATGAACCTAATACTTTTCAGGAAGGCCCCAGCAAACCTGTACACAGCAACACAAACTATGATGCTGCTGCAATGCAGTTTTTATAAATTAAAAGGCCTGAAAGAATAAAAAGGTTTTTGTCTGGCACCTAAAGGCATTAATCAAGATGCTAAGATAATCTTTTCCAGGGAGGGCATTATTTAAGGGTCTCTGAAACGACCCCTTCCCTGATCACCATCTTTCTCATTCCATTAGGTGCAGGTACATGTGGCAGAAAGCAACTTTCAGGCAAAATAGTCACAACTCATTTAGGGCTTTAAAGGTATGGCCAACCTTTTGAGTTTAGCCTGGTAATGAATTGGAAGCCAACATAGCATTGGCCATGAGATTTTAAAAATTGTGCCTTTTTAAGCACCAGCTTCTGGAATTGACTACCCAGGTGAGAGCAGAACCAATGTACAGTGGTACCTCGGGTTAAGTACTTAATTCGTTCCGGAGGTCCGTCCTTAATCTGAAACTGTTCTTAACCTGAATCACCACTTTAGCTAATGGGGCCTCCTGCTGCTGCTGTGCCACCGGTGCACGATTTCTGTTCTCATCCTGAAGCAAAGTTCTTAACCCGAGGTACTATTTCTGGGTTAGCGGAGTCTGTAACCTGAAGCGTATGTAACCTGAGGTACCGCTGTAATGCAATACCTCCAAAGCCTAACCCAGACAACCTATTTAGGTACTAAAAACTGCTGAAAGGTTCAACAGGATCAGCAGGGTAACAACTACCACCCACCAAACACATTGTCTAGGAAGGGGATGTTTGCAACCAGCCAATAGTAGTTCATCATGCTTTGCAGAAATAACTCAGTGGGACCTAACACTACAAGCTGTGGCTGACTGTGATTTGTAAATTCCAAAAACTTGGAAATTCTAGAGGGAATAGTAGGCAGTGCTATTAAAACCTCATGAAAAACATAATGAAGCCTTTATTTTTATGCGCTACCCATCATTTATCAAAACTGCTCATCCTGCCTTCCTAATAGTGTTGTGTATTACACGACTACTGAACTAGCTGATGAATGCTGATAAGCAGGAAACTGGCTCTTTGTAAATACAATATTGTTGTTTAATGATGCTGTTAATACTACTGATGGCTCTTAAAAAAACAACAGCAGAAAACAAGGGAAACAAAAGAAGTGCTTTGCAGTGGTAGAGCACATTCATGTTGCTTCTTGGATCTATTTATCCCATGTGGGGAATTCTTACTCTTTCATTAAGATGACTAGCCAGTCAGGTGGGCTTACAAGAGGGAATGAGAGGACATCTAGGAAGCAGCTAGTACTTGCAAAAGGGGTACTATTAAATGTTTAAGGCATCAATCCTAGACCAACTTACCTGGGAATAGGGATGGAAGGATCTGCCAATGTTGGTATTCTGTTTCTCATTTTTCAACTCTTTGTTCTTCACATTTTGCAGCAATTTGCATTCTTCAAAAAATCCTCATGGAAATTCATCGGCATTTTTTGGGTGGATTTCTCCTAATTTTCATATGATGTTTTGATTTAGTACTACCTTTGCAAGCAGATTTCCCTAATATAATTAATGTTTGTATGTTAATTTTCACCAGTATCTTATTTTTTTATGAAAACTTTCCCCTAATACATTCATTTTTTTCGAAACACTGTTTGGTTGAAAAATTGCATTGCAAAATTCTGACAAGTGCAGATTACTGAGGATTGCTATGTTTCTGTTTGAATATTGTTTTGGAAAGTGCACATTCAGTTTAAATCTGCTCCAAGGCTAATTTCTTCTCCACCACAAGCTGGCAGCAAGCCCCACTGAACTCCATCGGATTTACTTCTGAGTAGACATTTAGAGATGTTCAAAGATATAATCATTCATCTATTTGTTTATTGTTTTTACAAGGGAAGGATGGTATACATACGTGCTTTGAATATATCAATGATTTAGATTGTAGTCCTCAACATACTAATAAATTAGCACATTCAACAATGTAGATCTTTCATCCACTCAATCTGCTGAAGTCTGTCCTTGCATGCAGGGAAAGTCTCTAACTCACAGAGGGTTTAAGACCCATCAGCTACCCTCACCTGGTTCAGCTGGTCAGTCTAAGCCATTTCCTGGGATGTGGCCTCTGTCACATGCTGACAGCTTCTAGGAGCCACAGGTGAGAGTTGAGTGCAGGGTGGGGACCAAAGGTAGACAGACTACACCGAAGGAGGACAACAAGTTCCCCACCAGAGGTACTACCCCTCCTCTAACATCCCATACATCCCGATGAGAAAGAACAAATTAGAAAATCCTGCCTTCACAAATACCACAAAGCAGATATGCAATATCATTTTATTTTGCAGTATGAAACTAATAGCATTTGTGTGTGTGTGTGCAGTCCTGCAAGACTTCATTTTGAATTTAATAGTAGCTGCTAGAATGACCTTTGCCAAAATCTGGAAGGCTCAAGCAGCTTCCCATCACAACAGTTACAGAAGGTAGAGGAGCAATGCATTTTGTTAGGGTGACAGGTTATGAAAGGGCTCCTACTAAATTCACAACATTAAAGCTGCAATCCTACACACACTTACCTGGAGGCGAGGCCCGGTGCAGTCGGCAAGGGCTTACTTCTGAGTATTGGACTATATTGCATAAAAGCCTCGATATCCAGCTAAATCATATATAATAAATCAACCACCAGTAAGTGATAAAGATTGTAAACAATCACATCCATGTATCATTTGATTTTGATAACAGTTTTAATTTAGAAATTAATGTGTAATATATTTATAGTCAAGATGTTAAAGTTGAAGGGAAACTCCCTATAGGAATAACTTGAATAATTGTTATAATAGTTCTGCAATAGTCACAATGTTGATTTTAAAAAAGAAAAATTCTTTTTATTTTTATTTAAAGCATACCCCAAGATCTGTGCTGGTTGCAATCCTGTGAAAATATATAGTAAAGGTAAAGGGACCCCTGACCATTAGGTCCAGTCGTGGCCGACTCTGGGGTTGTGGTGCTCATCTCGCTTTATTTGCCGAGGGAGCCGGCATACAGCTTCCGGGTCATGTGGCCAGCATGACTAAGCCGCTTCTGGCGAACCAGAGCAGCGCACGGAAATGCCGTTTACCTTCCTGCCAGAGCGGTACCTATTTATCTACTTGACTTTGACGTGCTTTTGAACTGCTAGGTTGGCAGGAGTGAAAATATATACAACAGGATTTTTTTAAAAAAAAGAACAAAAAAAATCACATTTAAATTGTACCTGGTTTCTATATGTTCTTTGTTTCTTTGTTTAAAGCACAACACATATATTCCACTCTTCATTGAATATTTTCAAACCCAGACTGGGGAGCAGTAAATCAAAACAATAAAACATATATAGAAAAATTACAATATAGAAAAATTACAAAATTGTAAAAATACCCATTACATTAAAAGAAATTAACAGGTGCATCATAAGGCAAACAGAGCTAAACTACCATTAGAATTCCCAGTTTAAACCAAATTCCTGGGTAAAGACAAAAGAACATTCAACACTTTGAATTAAATGGTTTCAATGACAACCCCATTCCATCTCTCACCTGTGAGCCCACTCACTCCTCCTGTGTCTCATACAAAGAGGAGTCCACTCTGCACCAACAGACTCTCACTCTGCAGCTTCTGAACAAAGTAAAACCTTTTGCATCCACTCTCCAACCCACCTAGACTCTTACCTGCATCCACAGAAAGAGCCCCCACTCCCTTTGCATAATAGCAACAGAGCAAAAGAGCAGGAAGGTAGCAGTAGCCCACAGCTGGTATTTCTCTCTTGTTCTTGGTTTTGAAAATACCCATGGGCTTCAAGGTCAGTAAGGAGGAATGTGCATGTAGAAGTTCTGCCCCCTCTTACCTCTCTCCTTATATGCATTTTATACACATTCTTCCCCTAAAATAACATTTTGTGTGCTTTTTAATGCATTCTCCCCTGAAACATGCATATTTGTTCACATTTTTTCAGTAAAAATGTGCAATCTTATGCACGTTCTTTGAACTGAAACTGCATTACAAAATCCAGCTCATAGCACCTGCATTCCTATTTGCGTATAACTCCTGGATTGGTGAATTAGGCTGGTCTGCTTTAAAATGCTACCTCTGTCCCTACTGCAGACTGTTGAAACTGCAGAACCAGTATGGCTAATGTAGTCCGCACACGGAATGGAATAATATTGCTTGGGGGAATTGTCGCATATCCTATGGCTTTTGCTATTATAAGGATGATCTGTAGTAATTCTTGAACCGTTGAAATGACAATCAATGGATGGCTTATCAAATAGCTTCCGATGAACATCCCCTTGAGCAACATTCAACAGGAATCTTTGATCCTGCTCAGATCCAAGCCCTCAGAGGAACACCTTTCGTTGACATATTTTCCCCACACATACACACTTATGGGATCTCTTCAAGTGCCACATATATGAGATTACCAAATATTATGTTGGATTAAGGGTATTTTCAGAAATCCCTGATCAGCCTTCAGCGTCAGCTATCTAGGATGAGTGTATGGAGTTTAAAAGCAGTAACTGCAGCGTGGAGCAATTTTGTGACAGGGTGACAGATAAGTGGTTGCAGTTGTGCTCTCTCTCTCTCTCTCTCTCTCTCTCTCTGTGTGTGTGTGTGTGTGTGTGTACCTGGAAGTAGTACCTCAGGTTAAGAACTTTACTTCAGGATGAGAACAGAAATTGCGTGGTGGTGGCAGCGGGAGGCCCCATTAGCTAAAGTGGTACCTCAGGTTAAGAACAGTTTCAGGTTAAGAACGGACCGCCAGAACGAATTAAGTTCTTAACCTGAGGTACCACTTTATATATCTATAACAAGTAAAGCCCGCCCAGCCATTCCTATATAGGCTTCCTCATTCCTTAATGCTCCCTGCCTTTACTCAAAAGTTCCTGTATTTAGAACATCATCTTGGTGACATATGAATGCTCAGAGTGGGATTCCAAAGGACATGTGCCTGCAGATAAAGCTAAAGAGAAGTAATAAAAACAATATAAAAAATTATGTGCATGATCATGTACCATAGTCCCACTGCTACATGTTTGTTTCCCTTATAGAGCATCCAGTGGAGATCACAGATCTAATAAATGGGGGTTTCTGTGACATCCGGACGTCCGACTGTAGCAGAATCCACGTGTTTGGACACAACTTCAGAGATTCTTCTGATCTTCATTGTGAGGTCACCCGGTTGACTGTAAGCAATATGGATGCACAGATAGGTGAAAGGGGCGCTCTTCATCAGGAACCTTTACGTATTCTCTAGGTCTATAATTTATTGAGCACAGACAGCAATGTTTGCAATAGTATTCAGTGGCAAAAAACATCGCATTGGGAGATAGTGGCATGTCCATAGTTCATTTCTGAAAATAAACCCACATATGCACGCACAAGCTTATCACTGAGTTTTCCCCACAAAAAGCCACAGTTCTATGTTATACTGCAGTGTGAAAGGAATATTAGACATCAGGACAGAAGTACTACAAATATCATCACTAAAACGAATGCAATAAACCCCATGTCTGAAGCAGCCTGAGTCTAAGCCGGCATGGCTCTAATACTGTGAAGCTGGAGATATAACATGAATCTCAGCTGGTCCTATTTCTTGTTTACTGGCCTGCATCTAGTGGTTTGATTCTCTTAGTCTATTTATATGTGTATATTGCCTGTTATTATTGGGACTGGAAGTGATAAGTTTTCTTTCTGGCATGTACACTTTATACAATTGGTGTCACATCACCTCAAGATTGGTCCATAAGTGAATCAAAACCATGCAATCTCTTCCATTTCTCTGCGAGCTTTTATCCCAATTTTACCCTAGTTCACTGATGCTTGAAATCACAGTATTATTATTTCTCAATTTGGTGCATCTGGAATCTATACGCTTGGTTGTATTTCTAAATGCATTTGAATTTTAAGTATCATAGCTAACTATCCAAGCTTCCGGATACACAGCTGTAGTCTACAGCTGAATGGTGGACTATTAAGATTATTATTCTACATCTTAATCATGTAATATGATAGTATGGTTAAGAATTATTGGGATGAGAGGGGTTCTCCATCAGAGTGTTTCAAAATTGGATTCATTACAAAAAGTCTTTCCCATCGAAGCAGAAAGATACAGAACTTTCTGAAATTGTTTGTAGAAAGTAGACTTCTATGTGACAGGATGTATCCTACAATCCTAGAGATCCACATAGAATATTTATGTACAAATAGACTGTGTCATGAGCCATAAGTTTCATGAAGGGCATGTCTAGATCCCATGCATTTGAAATACAGAATCACACAAATACTACCAAATCCAGCATTAGTCAGGAATGCTACTGATAGGATGACACAATCAGTTTGTCCCACAAATTACATTCCTTCAGATGTTGTTACATGAGGTTGCTCCAGCTATGGGAATGTGGACATGGCACTTGCCACAGAAGATAGGATTCAGGCATTGTAATAACATTTCCAGTTTTGACATGGGGAAGTTTTTAATGTTTCATGTTTTATTGTGTTTTTAATATTCTGTTGGGAGCCACCCAGAGTGGCTGGGGAAACCTTGCCAGATGGGTGGGGTTTAATAATAATAATAATAATAATAATAATAATAATAATAATAATAATAATAATAATACTGCCATCAGCCAAGATAACTGAGCTGCGAAGGTCTGATCCATCCATTTTAAAATCCAGTTCCCAATACCATGAGGACCTCAAGTTGCTCTGCTTCAGTTTTATATTAAAAAAAGCAATTTTCCAGCTCTCACCAAAGTAGGGGGAAAAACTTGAAAACATAAAACCAAGACTTCAAATATTACAGTTGTTCCCCCCTCCCCACTTAAAATGCATTTCCCCCCAAAGACTTGACATTGCATGTTTAGGTTTTGAAGCTTTTGCTATTAAATTCTGAAGGGCACTGTTTCTAAAGTCACTGACAGAATAGTGCAATCAGCAGGTTGTTTGCAAAGGCAGATCCAGGGGAGCATGATCAGTTCGGTCACCCCAGGCGTGGAGCTTCTGGGGCGCCACAGCTATGACTCCCAATGGAATGTGAGAGATGGGCGGGCAGATTTCGGCATCACCAGGAGGCCACTGAAGATTGAGACACCAAGGTCTGCCACTGGTGTTTGCTTTAGGCATAATTACACTACAACACCAGCAAATATTAGAGTCAGATTTGACTCCAATTGTGATTATTATTTAACAGAGTAAGCATAGGGTTAGTATAGCTTCCTTCCTTCCCTCCAGCTACCTAGAGAGGGGAAGGACTTCAGCTCAGGGGTAGAATATCTGCTTTGTAAGCATAAACTTCCAGGTTCAATCTCCAGATAGGGCTGGGCGTGTGTTTCCTGTCTGAAACCTTGAAGAGCTGCTGTCAGTCTGTGACAACAATACTGAGCTAGCTATGGTTTGACTTTGTATAAGGCAGCTTCCTGTGTAACTACGTAGACTATATGTTAAAGAGAGGTTTCATGTGGTGGTGCTTTTGAGAGGAGATATCACAAAATGGACATCCAGGTTGGACATTCTAAAAGGAAGCCTGAGATATTCACCAAAAAGGAAACTCATCCAAGCTCATCATTCAGGATGGTTCATTAATGAAGCCTCTGTACCATGAAGCACATTGGACAGGAAGTGCTTCTGAAAAGGGCAGGTGGAGAGTTTCTCTTGACCAACCTTAATAATAATAATAATTCTACCCTGCCCATCTGGCTGGGTTTCCCCAGCCACCTCTGGGCGACTTTCAACAGAACATTAAAAACAGTATAAAACTTCACAAATTAAAAACTTCACTAAACAGGACTGCCTTCAGATGTCTTCTAAAAGTCAGATAGTTGTTTATTTCCTTGACATCCGATGGGAGGGCATTCCACAGGGTGGGTGCCACTACCGAGAAGGCCCTCTGCCGGGTAGTGACCTTGCAGTGAGGGAACTGCCAGAAGGCCCTTGGCACTGGACCTCAGTATCCGGGCTGAAAGAGGGGGGTGTAGACTCTCCTTCAGGTATACTGGGCTGAGGCCATTTAGGGCTTTAAAGGTCAGCACCAACACTTTGAATTGTGCTTAGAAATGTACTGGGAGCCAGTTGTAGGTCTTTCAGGACCGGTGTTGTATGGTCTCGGCAATAAAGTCTGCAAAACTGGCATAATCTCTGAAGCATTATAGTATCTGTTGGACTATACACCCCATCACATTGTACTTATACCAATCAGATTTGAACGTATGGAATTCCTTTGTTTTCCTCGGGAGTTCTATTGTGTCTGCTATGTTAATCCACTTAACACAGCAGCACATCTGATCAAAATATATAAAGAAATTTTTATATATCCATGTAGATCACTTGAAATCTACAGTAAGGACATGTAGACCTGCAGTAAGTCACACACATCTTCCTGCTCTGTTTCCTGCAGTATCACAATGGTGAATGGATATCCAGAGAACATGAAAACACCAAAGCAACGTTTCTGAATCTGACAATGGTGGACTGTCAGATCCCACCTCTGAACAATACAGGAGCAGGAGCTGTTCGTTTCATGATGGATGCTGAGCCTTATGCAAGATGGCAAGTGAAAGTAGGAATTTCTTGTGCTACTAGCAAAACAATTTCAAAAGACATTTCTCAAGCAGCGTGATGATAAAATGGGAGATTACGGATTTCTTCCTGCTAATCACTGTGAATAGGAGTGCACACGAGAGCAAGAGATCTTTAGTATTGCCTCATAATAAATAAGAAAACAAAGGAATAGCAGAAATTACAGGCATTGTGGGCATTTTAATAAGTAGTCTTAAGGTGCAAATTACAATCACTGTTCCTAGTAATCACCCTGAGCTGATATAGTGGGTGAATCAATTCTTAATCATCTGCATTTCATTTCAAGAGACACGGCTGAAATTCTTGATTAGGTCACAAGTGCAGAATGACTTCAGCTTCATACTGCTGCCTGTTGGGGGCCTTTCTGGCTCACACCCTCCATTTTGAAATTGTTGGACAGTCCTACTCAAAGAGATGGCAGAGAACAATGCTGAATACTTGAGGATCTTCAGTTTTACTGTAGCTGAACGCAATTGGTTTTTCTGTGAGATGCTTCTGCATGGGTGTGGTAATATTTGTGTGGCCCAGCCACATGAACGTAAGTCAAACTTACCATCCTTTCCCACAGAATTGACATGTGTGCATGTGGCACACCCAGAATGCACTTCAGCTTGCTGATTCAGTGGTTGGAACCTACCCAGGTCAAGAGCACTCCAGACCCTGAGATCGAAGGGTAGCCTCTGGTGTCATGGGGGGGGCGCAGTGGTCTTCAGTGAGGTTATTAAGCACAACACACTAAGCATTAACCACAGTTGTGGAGAGCATGTCATTCAAACAGAAAAACACAAAGTCTAATAAAGGAGCAAACATGTCACCGATCGGAAATTAAGACAGAAAACCTAACTAAAAGGCTTGTTGTGATGCTAACTGTGAACTGCTATTGCGAACAGCCAGATAGGACAATGGTGCCACAAGCACAGGATTTTCAGGCCCCCAAATGTAGAAGTGCTGGCTTATTTATTTACTTGTTTCATAAAATTTATGCAGCACTCGATTCACCATAAAGCAGTCTAACCAAATGATAAAACAATAAAATCAAGGAAAAAAACACAATCATACTTTACAACATTGAAATACCAAAACCAGTGGCGTAGCGTGGGTTGTCAGCACCCGGGGCAAGGCAAGTAATTTGTGCCCCCTAACCCGTGGATTTGCGCCCCCTAACCCTAACCCGCAGATGTTGCGCCCGGTGCGGCCGGCCCCCCCTGCACCCCCCACGCTACGCCACTGACCAAAACATATTAAAGTTACCTCAACTTTCTAAGCACATGGGTTTGAATGTTTTCAGCAGGTGCCATGCAGTCAAGGTGCCTGCTTGATCTCAATTGGCAAGGAGTTCCAAAGTGCATCTGCTGCCACACTAAATGATTGAGTTCTTACAAATGCGTAACAGGTATTATCTGGCACCTGCAGTAGTGCCAGTTCCACCTATTGAAGTGGTTGAGTGGGCACATGTGGGGCAAAGTAAAGTAATATGAAGTGAAGTAAGACATATTGCACTCTAAAGAGAGCCCCATCACACACCCACACCCAAAATAGACCTATGGAGTCAGAAATTACCAAAGATCATCACTGGTAGACCTCAACATATTTGTTTCACAATTTTCTAGACAGGCAGCCAAGAAGATGCCTAATACTCTACCCTAGCTGCTTTATAGGAGACTTTGATCTGCCCGTGCTCCTCCAAAGCACAACAGAATAGTTGGGATGATTTATCTACATTTTATTTTTATTTATTTTTTTGCAGTAGCTTATTAACTTTTGAAGAGGAGATCAATGTTTATTTTTGTTTTAACCAAAGCACAGCAAGCAAATGAATGGGGTTTATTTGAATATCTTATTAGAGGCTGCTAAAGTCCTAATCATTATTAATGTTCATCTGTTTGATCATTAGTGCTGTGCTGAGAAAATGAACATCTTGAGGGCTTTAGTAAAGGAAAGAAATTAAGGTTAAAATTGCATTAAGAGTGATCAGTTTATACAGATGAGGTAGTGCTTTCGCCTGCAAAACGGCAGGATGCTAAACTAATCCTTCTTTCCGCCTCAGAGCTTGATTCGCTTAGGCCTAGAATCCATTTTCAGCACCAGGAGTTTGTATCAGTCGTATCATCTCCTACACTAACATTATCTGGGACCTTTATTTCTATATATGCTAGCTCATGCGAAGACTGGGTCTGATTGAGTGCAGAGTACATTGACCCACCCCATCAAATAGCTACATCCAGTCCCAAATAGAAGCATGGCTTTCCATTTCAGATTTGAGCTGCAGACCACACACTTTGCAGATTAAACCCTAGCTAGAGACCCTTGAAATGGTTTCCCCGCCTTATTAAGATGGCTTGTCTATGAAGAATGTGGCTAGGGAGCCCCTCTTCTAAATCAAATACTGAGAGAATTGAGTTCATTCTTTAAATTATGTTAAGTTATGCTAATTCAGTTTCAAATTCTCTGAATAGATTGTAAACTTATTTCCTTCCTTTGAATTGCAAATGCTAGGCACTGCTATATCCTCACATACCTCGGTCCCACCTGTTCACACCTGAGTGGAACAGGTAGTATTTTATCAGTTTAAAATAATATAATGTTCCTGGAACAGTTCACTTAATGCTGATTTTTTGTGGCATGTCCCATCCTCTGTTCACTAGGAAATATCAGTTGTGTGTGTTTAGCTTTACATGAGTTTTCTTTCTGTTGTTTGTGATTTTTGCCTCTCCTTTTTTCTGTGCTTCACAGTGATGCCTTCCATCTGTTCAATGCCATGGATGTTGTTACCCACTAGACCTACTAGGGTGTCAAGGAGGTGATGGGTGCATGGCCAGTGGAGACACCGGGGTGTGGCCAAACTGTTATGGGTTTCTCCTCATCTCTTTCTCTCTTGAAAAGATACTGTGAAGAATTGCATTTTTACAAATATTTAGTACCTAACTAAGCTATGTGCCATGATTACAGTTATGAGATACAAAAAAATACACACACACTTATTCAAGTAAATTTTGCTCAGAGTATGCTCATAATAATAATAATGGTGGCAACAAAACATTCAGCAACACTGAGTTGGGTGGTAGTCTTTCCTCCCCTCCTTTCATTTGTGGGGATGTAGGAAGCAGTGGCAACCTCTTCAATTTTGGTGGTGATGCTGATATCTCTTTCTTTCGTGTCTTCCCGTACCCAGGCTAAGTAGGCAGATTCAGTGCTTCCATCTGCTCTGATGTTTCTGAAGGGGTAGCAAAAGTGGTGTAACATGGGTTGGCAGCACCCAGGGCTAGGCAAGTATTGCGCCCGCTAACCAGGGGTCCATTAGCACTTCCTAAGTCCTTTCCACCAGTCCAATATTGATAAAGCCAATGAAATACTCTACCATGGGGGACGCGGGTGGTGCTGTGTTTGAAACCACTGAACCTCTTGGGCATTGCTGATTGGAAGGCCAGCAGTTCGAATCTATGCGATGGGGTGAACTCCTGTTGCTCTCCCCCAGCTTCTGCCAACCTAGCAGTTTGAAACCATACCAGTGCAATTAGATAAATAGGTACCGCTGCAGTGGGAAGGTAAACAGTGTTTTCATGCACGCTCTGGCTTCCGTCATGGTGTCCTGTTATGCCAGAAGGGAGTTAGTCATACTGGCCACATGACCCGGAAAGCTATCTGTGGACAAATGCCGGCTCCCTCAGCCTGAAAAGCGAGATGAGCACCACAACCCATAGTTGCCTTTTACTGGTCTTAACTGTCCAGAGGTCCTTCACCTTTACCGTACCTGTATCTTTAATGTGCACATTTGAGACATTTGCCCCACCAGCCCCCGCACTCACCCCTGCAGCACCTCAGAGACCAGCAGCTTCCCTATGCAGAGATACTGGGGTGGTGGTGAGACTCTCATTCTCCCTTGGCACTGCTCCCTTCCCCTGACTCTCTCTGATGATTGGTCTATGACCGATAACTTACTTCTCCTCCTATTCCATATTGTCACCACCGCCAGCAGCACCAGCTGGCAAGGGGGCAGTGGCATGGGGTGAAGTTCCTTGGCACTGCCTGCCAATAGGTTGGAACAAATGGGCAATAGCTCGGCGGCCTACACAAGAGGCAACTGCGGCACCCATGAGTGTCAAGAACGGTGGAGAGCAGGATGAGGGAGTGAGTATACAGTAGAACCTCGGGTTACAGAAGCTTCAGGTTACAGACTCCGCTAACCCAGAAATAGTACCTCGGGTTAAGAATTTTGCTTCAGGATGAGAACAGAAATCATACTCCGGTGGTGCAGCGGCAGCAGCAGGAGGCCCCATTAGCTAAAGTGGTGCTTCAGGTTAAGAACAATTTCAGGTTAAGAGCAGACCTCTGGAACAAATTAAGTTCTTAACCTGAGGTACCACTGTATTTTTAAAGCCCATGCAGGGGCACCCTGGCAATCAGCCATTGCTCAAATCCACTCCTCAGTCTGTCCACATGAACATTGGGATATTTTCTGTGTGAGGGGGAAGGCACACTTTTGAAATTTTGTACCCCTGTGGCCCTGCCCACGCTACACCACTGGGTATAAACACTCAGGACAAATGGACCTCTTAATCTTAAACCAAGTCAGATCAACCAGTTATCCAGGACTTCAGGCAAGGGTATCTTCCATCCATCTACATGGAGATTCAACTGAGGACTTCTGCAAGCATCTCTTCTGCCACTGAGTTCTGCCCCTTGAATAGCACCTCCTACAAAAATCAGAAAACTGGGAATCTATGTTAAAACCCCATAAACCAGAACTTGCTTTCCAAATTCTTGAACAATGAACATAAAGGATTTTTCTCTAACAGAGAGGGGCAGATAAGAGCAGTGGACTCATAATCTGGTGAACCAGGTTCGATTCCCTGCTCCTCCACATGCAGCTGCTGGGTGACCTTGGGCTAGTCACACTTCTCTGAAGTCTCTCAGCCCCACTCACCTCACAGAGTGTTTGTTGTGGGGGAGGAAGGGAGATTGTTGGCCGCTTTGAGACTCCTCAGGGTAGTGATAAAGCGGAATATCAAATCCAAACTCTTCTTGTTGTTCTTGTCCAACTGAATGCTTAGCAACTATATCCAGATGCCACCAACATCACGCCAGTCATGTGCATTCAGATATTATGTGAAAAGTAAAACTGGTTATGATGTGCCAAAATGTAGGGCCCACTTTGTTTGTTTGTTCCACTATTCTGTCACCAGGTAAACTGCATGGATTCTGTGCCTACAGGAAATACATACGGCAGCAGTGGGGGCAGTATCGGCTCTGATTTTCTGTTCATTTCCCCTTAGATTGAACACTTCAGGCATTACATCTTATGAATGAATAGCTGCACTGAGTATGGAAATCCATCTTAGGGGGAGTCAAGGGCAAAGGCTGCCATACAGAATCATCTTCCTTTGAAGCAGGCTCAATAAAATCTTGTTGACATCTATGAGATTCCTCTAGAGTAAATGTTTTATGGATTGCAATCAAAATGTCTGAAGCAGGATTTATTGTTCAAAATTGTGTCAACTTGAGTAAGAAATTTACAGGAAGAGGTTAAACAGAGCACGGCAGTTATCAGAAACTCCAGATTTTATCCGAGTGAAAAGATATTTTGGTAATAAATGAATGGCTTTTCAGTTTGCAGCATCAAGTGATTTGTTAGCTTGCAGGAAAGTAACTTGCAAGTGGTTTAATTTATCTTCTTGGCAGACATTTAGTTCAGGGGTGTATTGGGCATGTGCTTTAGAATGTGCAGACAGTATCTGTATGGAACATGATCACATAAAATGATATGATATATTTTTTGTATATTTTAGATTTCTAATGATGGTTTCCAGTACAGTAATTCAAAAGTCCTGACCTTGTATGACGGAGTCTGCCAGGACTGCGAATTCCATCAAAATGGGCTTTGTAAATTAAAGGTAATTTCAAAGCACTTAGAGGTTTAATACAGAACATCCATCTTTTCCTTAACCCTCCAGTTTCCCTGGATTGCCTGTGTAGCTTGACAAGTGTTGGAGAAGAAAATGTGTTTATTGATCAGCTGGGAAGCTAAATATATTTTCTTCCATTCACTTGTAAATTATGCCCTTTTTATATCAATCGTCAGGAAGCCAACACATTGTACATAAAAAAACATTTCTTCCAAATTAACATTTTATATTCACAAAGAATTTAGCACCTCCATGCTGGAAATGTTCATGTAAGTAAATGAAACTTGGAAACAGCAGAGGTTCTGTTATTATCTCAGATAAGGCATCTTTCACACTCAGAAGATTCCGGTTTACAGAGAACCTATGCTGGGTCGACATTGCTCTCAGTCTCCACAAGCAACATTTCTTTGTAAGACATGGTGTCAAATTCTTACCAGTCCTCTCAGATTTACTGGGGGTATTGCAACAACCAATCCTATTACCTCTGGGCCTGTTATCTTCAAGTATAGATGTGATTGCCACAGCTGAGAAACAACTCTCAACAACTACACAGACTCAAAACTGCTCTGTAGTGACTTTTAAACATGAGGAGAAGGTCTACTGTAGTTTGATTTCAGACCCAACTCTGATAGGTAATTCTAGCAGCATTTTATTTTATTTACACTCTGCTAAGTTCACTATTTGACCTTTTACACCCTGATGCAGCCTAGTCAGCAAACTAGTTACATGGTTCTATGCCATAAATTCATTAATTTTGTAACTTTCCCACCTGTTGGCTCTGTCCCAATTGCATTATGTGAAGCAATGTATTTTTAAGGGTTATGCAAAGCTCTGTGGTTTAGTTATCATTCCTGTTGTTGTTATTTACATTATTTATTACGTTATTTACGTATTTATTATTTAGAAATGAGCATCCCAGGATCAAATAAAGAGATGTTATGAAGCAGATTAAAGAACAAAAAAAAAATAGTTTTTAAAAGCAAAATAATGACTTATTCAGGAGGTTTTATTGAAAAGGAAGCATATAATATCATTCTAACTAATATGCTGCCTTGACAGCTGGAGTTGGGGCTTGGAGTTGGGTTCCATCCATACGCTGTTGACATTCAATTCCTATTTCTTCTTGCTATCTGAATCATGTGTGGCTGCGCAGATTCTGCATTGGTGCTCAGCCACTGTAATGGACTGGATGAAGGCTAGTTGAGGTGGAATTAGATCAAGGTGCTATGACTCGGCACTTCTTGAGCTTGGGAGATAAGCATATGGCCAGTTCTCTATGGGGCTGCGCTCCCCTTGTAGTCTAGAGGTACTTGCTGATTCTTCTCTGTCACTGGAGAGCCAAGTGACATAGAGGGCTTTTTCTTGGCTCCCAGCTGGTTGGCCAGTTATGGCTGTTCCTATACAGGGATGGCCTTGCCATAGAAATTCATGCTCTGATAAGCTCCCAACTGTATAACTGTAGTCCACAGGGCGGCTCTTGCAGACCACTTGGAAATTGCAACTAATCCAGATGTAGTAGTCTAGCTTTTGAGTGGAGCAACTAGCTGGAGCCATGTTAATACAGTTCAAAATCTGCATTGACTGCCAATATACACCGGAACATCATACTTAAGAATGGTAAAGAATCAACAGATTAGATTCTACATCACTGTTCATTCAGACGAGTCTGTCTTTTAGCTTAGCAGAGGCGAATAATATGCAGCATTACATGAAGCATGTAATTCAAAATTTACAACCATTATCCCCTCATTAAGTGGGAACAAGTTTCAGGCACCTATGCACTAAATCATCAGCTCCCACACTACCTGGCTATTGGCCATGCTGACTAGGGATGATGGGAGCATAACAACATCTGATGGCTACCACATTGGCTAATCTTGAAGATTCTCAGCCTAGCTCCACCCACCTAGTGTGAGTGCAGCTGGTGAATGTAACCAAGTGGGATAGAGCTCCAACATGCCACTTTAAGTGTTATTTAGCAAGCCACTGTTTATCCCATCATTCAGCCTTTGTTTATTTTCTAGAGGGCACCAATTTGGGTGGGTGATGGAGCTTGCAACCTAGTAGAGAATGCTCAGCTCAGGGGTGGCTTTATGCCACTGCAGCTATCTGTTTGGAGGCCCTTTGAAATAAAAAAAGGGGGGAGTATGTAGAGAAGGCTGGGATTTTGTATTATTTGCCCACTTGCCTAGATACATGCTAATCTCTATATGGTAGTGGATGACACTGTGGCATGGTGGTGTTCACCTGACCTCCATACAGCTTAGTTGTTGTTCCTTATGGGGAAGGGTGAGGCAAGTGGGGAGGCCAGCACAGTGGAAATTCACCAGCAGGAGTGCCAGATTGTACTGCACCGACTTTTCCACTGCCTCTCCCTTCTCTTTCCCAGTAAGCAACATCAGTCAGTGAGTGCTGCCACCCCACCAAGCCATCTGCTGCTGGCTCTGCGTAAGGACTCAATTATTGCACAATGTGCATTGTGTAACATCAGCAAGCCCATATAGAGGAAGGACTAGAATGCGCCTGGGAGAGAGAACTGCTTTGTTTTGGGACTGTTGTTCAATATGACCTTTTCATGTATGTCTTCTTTTAGTATGCCTTGTCCCCAGAGAAGCAGCATGGCTCTAGGCATGGGGAAAGTCATGGTGCTTAAGTTAAGGCAGGCAAGAAGGCTTACTAGTCCTGAGGCCATCACACACACAAATGGAAATGACTGAAGCACGTTGTTGCATCCCATTATAACCAAGGATTTGTGCTATTGAATGGGGATATGTGGCATTTTCCCCTTTACAAATGGCTTCTGAGCAGATTGGCAATTTTAATTGTATGTGAATGAAAGGAGATTTTTAGGATCTCTGAGCAAACAGTTTCACTTTTTGTACTGGGTCATAAAGCAGTTTCCTCATAACTGTAGTCATAGAGTTCTGTCATACAGAGTTTTAGCTATTATACCCTTAGAGTGGAGCCCAATTTCAGCAGGATCAGATAATTAATCACTCTGATAACAGGTGTCTGGGATTAATGATCTTGTACAACATGTTAGTGATTTTCGTATGATTTTTTGTTACAGTGGCATTATCCGGCAGCCTGAGATAAGCCATTCACAACTACAAAAATCTCACAATGAAGCTGGCAAAGCCTGTGTCATTACAGCAATTTTTAAGAATACACTTGTATTCTTCCCCAAGGCAACAGAGTGCTAGCATTTAAATTGCTGTCATTTCATTATTCAAACAGCAAAATATTTCAAGCAATTACTTGCTGCTAATTTATCTTTCTTCCCCTTACTTGCAGGAAAACGCTTGCAATATAGATGGATTATGTTATGCAAAAGGTGATTCGAGCCTTACGAGTCCTTGTCTTCTCTGTGAACCAGATATTTCCAAATTCACCTGGTCTATCAATGAAAGTAAGCCTAAAATGCATAAAATGTTTCTATGGTATTCAGGTTTTGTTGCAAAACCCATCCGGTGTTTTAGAGAGAGGGATATTCTTTCTCTGGACCTGTATATTGTGTACATTTCTGACATTTCTCTAGGCCAGCATTTATTAAGCTGGTGTCATCCTGATGTTCTGGATGACAATTCACATCTGTGCTGTCTAGGCTGTGGCTGATAGGTATTTCAGAATATCTGGATGACCCCAGATTGGCCAAGTTTCTGTAGGATGTAATCTACAGTGGTACTTTGGTTCTCGAATGGCTTGGCTCCCAAACAAATCAGCTCCCGAATGCCGCAAATCCGGAAGTGAGTGTTCCAGTTTGCAAATGCTTTTTGGAAGCCAATGTGGCTTCTGATTGAGTGCAGGAAGTTCCTGCAGCCAATCAGAAGCCACGCCTTGGTTTTCAAATGGTTTTGGGAGTCAAAGAAACTCCCAGAATGGATTAAGTTCGACAATCAAGGTACCACTGTAGTTTCTTTGGATAAGGCAGATTCTCATTAATAGGAATATGTACATTTTGGACCCTAATGATTATGCAGAGGTTCCAGGTGTGTGCTCAGATATTTCTGAGCAACATCATGGGGAATGTTTTTCTAGGACCAAGGTGAAACTGTCAAGCTTCTTTGTTATTTTTGCTGTTCAGTATTTTTTATGAAATCTTTTTATATTTATACTAGCTTTTTTGGTATGTTAGATTTGCCATTGTGATGTTGTTTTATTATATTATGAAATTGTTTCGTACCGCTTGATTTTGAAATGCATTCCTGTTTTCTTTGTTGCAAGCTGCTTTGAGAATAGTATCTCTGTGTGTGAAAGCAGCATGCAAATAAAATTATGAATGAATAAATTTTCACATCCTTTGAAGACAGAATAGTCTAATCTGGAAAGATGAACTACAGTGATCAGGTGACTTATTTTCCATCAGCAAGGAAAACCAGTAAATGATACTTTGGGCCATAGCTACTACATGGCAGTAATGCTGGGTCCAACAGTATCCCTGAATCACACAGTGGTCCTTACAGTGGGGTGACTTCACCCAAAACAGATATGCCAAGTCAGCCTCACTACTGAGTTCCCTGCAATCGTTAACTCTGGCTTATCCAGACAGAGTTTATACACTGTCCTCAAGTCCGCCACTGACGATATACATCCATTGAAGGATAGCACTACACATTGCTTCATGTATTTAAGAGTTAGGTCAAGGCATTCCTTAATCCATTTTATGATGCTTAATCTATTTTAAGAGCATGGTTATATTACTTTGATGTTTTTATTGAGAGCATTTTTTATGGTATCTAGGTTCTTATTGACTGTGAGACATGATGACTGTTTTCAGTTGGAATGCACAGTATAAAGTTTAATGTAAAATAAATAAAAGCTTTCCTGAATGCATTGCTCAAGTTTCTCAAACTTGCTGGTAACTGTTTTTGACTAAAATGTTCTAAAGGGATTTTATCGTCTTTGTCAACCGCTGTGTAACATTAACTGTAGCCACCACAATCAACCTCAAATGTTAAGTGTATGCCACTAAAACGATAAAATGTGTGCCCTTGCTGCCCAGAAAGAGGGAGAAACATGGCAGAGAGACATCCACACCATACATTAAAAGTGCATTTATTTATGAAAATATTTTAATCTGCTCTTCATTTTAAAAAATCCAAGCATTTTACAACAGCCGTACAATCAAATACAATAAAAACCTCATCAACTACCTATTACTGAAATATTTTTTTTATTGCATTGCCTGCATAAGCTTAGCAGCATGAAAAAGTTTTCAGCAGATGTTCAAAAGGTGAAAAAAGGCACCTGCTGAATCTTTCTTGGAAGAGCCTTTCCCAGGACTGGGCCAAGAACACTAAAGGCTTGGTTTCAGGCTACTGTCAGATGAGCCTCACTAACCTTGGGATGACCAATGATGCTCCTGCTCCTACTACTTTAACAGTCATGGCTTTCCCCAAAGAATCATGGGAGCTGAGTCCCCCTCACAGAGCTACTATTCCTGACACCCTTGACAAACTACAGTTCCCAGGATTCTTTGGTGGAAGCCATGCGCTTTAAATGTATGATGTGAATGTACCAACAACCAACAAGACTACGACCGGTGATGTATTTTTGCCAGCAATTTTCTGGTGGTCTAGGTGGTAGATGTAGTTTGAAAACCGCTGTCTTAGGGAATTAGAACATCCCGTACATTATTGCATCTTGCTATTTTGCTTAGATAACCAGCCGCCTGTGTTCCAAGCCCCAGCCAGCCAGCTTCTGACGTTTGCAGGAGAGAATTTTGTGTACCAACTGCTAGCAGTGGATCCCGAGGGATCAGCCGTGCTGTTCATCTTAGAAGGCGGACCTCCAGAAGCCACCCTCTCTCCTGCTGGCCTTCTCATTTGGAAAGTCAGCTCTGCCAAATCAGAGAGCTTTGAATTCACCGTGTCTGATGAATGCAATGCACAAAGCAGGCACTCGGTTCAGGTAGGAATAGGGAACCCTTCAGAAAACTGGTTTATCACACTATCCGTTGCTTCCATTATAGCTAATAATTTGTTACTGTCTTTAAAAAGCTAAGACTTCAGCTATTTTCAAGTAAGTGCATATTATCCAACATGGCAGTAATGATCAATTAATCTAATAAATAACTCGGAGAACGTAAAACCCATATATACAACGAACAAGAGAGGGTACTATCGATTGCTGTCTGAAAGAACACTTTTGCCGAGCCTCTTAATGGTTCATTAATCTGCTTTAAAATTCACTGTGTGCATTTGGATCTTTGAAGAAAAGCACATAACAACATAAAAGACCAGGTTTTCGCCATAAAGGGGAGAACATAATTCATTTGCAATGATATTTTTAGAGGTTCCCATGCTCTTATGTCGTTACTCCAGAGCCTCAGCTCCCTGGCAGTGCTTCTCTTCTGCTTTGTCTTTATTGCAAGGTGTTCCATTAATCCTTCAATAGGGTGGGCTAATGAGGAAAATGCATAGGAGGAGGAAACTTACAACCAGAAGTGTCTCGCTCACAATGGGTAATTGTTAAGGAGCCTGGAACGAGATAAGTGCAGGATAAATATTAACCCACAACACTTGGTAAAGAATTTACATGGTACCACACCCAGACTTACTTGGAAATGCATGAAAAATAAAGACACACCAGACCACAAGACGCACCTAGTTTTTGGAGGAGGAAAACAAGAAAAAAAATATTCTGAATCTCAGAAGCCAGAACAGCAAGAGGGATCGCTGTGCAGCGAAAGCAGCAATCCCTCTTGCTGTTCTGGCTTCTGGGATAGCTGTGCAGCCTGCATTCGCTCCATAAGACGCACACACATTTCCCCTTACTTTTTAGGAGGGAAAAAGTGAGTCTTATAGAGCAAAAAATACGGTAAGTCAAGGATTAGATTCATAGTCTATATAAGGCCAAATTAGATGTTATGCCAAATACACAGCTGCCACTGAAAATGGCAAGTGTGTGGCTAACTTTCCCCTTCCTCTCTGCAATGCTAACTGTGTCCTGATAGTTCATCTTTACTTAGTCCATGCCAGCAGCCAATGGTGTGGTGCAGCAGTGGGGAAATGCAGGATGTTGTGGCATTAAGAGATGAGCAAGTTCTGCCAGCTATTACAAAGCTGCTGGGAGGCGATGCATACCTTCAGTTTTCAGTGGCTATTGCATATTTCTCAAGTTGCATTAAGTGCCCCATAAGTGCTGCTTCTAGTAGACCTGCAACAAGAGTGGCAACAATAGAGAGGTCCTTTTCAGTAGTGGGATGCTCTCCCCAGCAAAGTTCACCAAGTACTGACCATATCTGATTCTTTCTGTTGCTTGGTGTGATTTGCTGCTGGTTGCTATTTTAATGCTGATCATGCTGATGATGTGTGTTTTGCTGCAGTTTATTGTAGGATTACTTTTTGAAACTCTCTCTGGTGCTTAATTTTTATGTAATTTTGTATCTGTATTGCATTTTTTGATGCAAGCCATTTTGAGATCTCTTGTGGTATAAGATGATAAATAACAATAATTTGGCCCTCGGTATGTCTCAGCTACATTTCAGACAATATTGCTTTGTATTTATAATTTCATATTTGGAGCTACAAACCATGGTTACATAGAATTCTAAATGACTAGATCTTGAAATAGCTGTTTTACTAAAAGAAAGTTTTAGGAGGCTGGATACTGAACACTTCCTTTGTAGAAAAGGTAGTTAGATGCTCCATTGCAATGCAGTGCAAGAGAAAGAAGAAACATCATCCCAGTGCTTTCCTCTTTTAGATTGCAGTGAAACCATGTGGCTGCTTAAATGGTGGAACATGTATCACCAACATCAACTTCCCTCCGGGTGTTGGTGAATATCTCTGCATATGTCCCAGTGGATTTGAACAGGAACTTTGCCAGAACAGCCGTAATGACTGCCAATCAAACCCATGTGGGATTGGCTCCTGTATCAATGGAAAAGATAGTTACATTTGTAAATGTCCAGCAGGTTGGAAAGGTAAGCAGAGCTTTGCATTTTTTTTCTGGAGTCTCCTTACTGTTTTCTGGTCAAATTTAGAGGCAGTCTATATACTACTCCTGGTATGTGCAAGTAGTGTCTGGCACACTGAAGTGGTATCTGAATATCATCTTTTCCACATGGCAGGGTTAATGCATAGAACCTAAGGATGGACTAATCTGTCAATTTCAATCGCTCATTTTCCCAGTTTTAAGTTTAGTTCACGACATTGTGATTTTTTTCTTTAAAAATCTTCACAAAAATTCATCAGCATTCCTTTGGTTGGTAAACTGCCAGGTAAAATTTGGAGAGGTGCAAATGGATTTTGGTCCATATATTGTTTTGGGAAGTAAAACTTACATAGTTTGCATTAAATTGTGAACCAAACCAAATTTCTCTCCCACACTTTTGAAGCAACGAGACAGAATCAGTTATTTTCTACTTACTAACTCTGGAACACAGGCATCTGACCACCTTTCCCCACTACTGTACTTTGTTGCTTACTTGTTGCAGATTAGGTAACACGAATGATTCTGACATCTGACACTTGTGCCTGAACTGACACCTCAGGATAATCAAAACACAGGTTGAGGAACTTTGGAGTATTTCCACACTAAGGCCCTTTAGTACATCTGAGACATTGCTTTTCTCCTATTAGCACAAAATACAAATACAAATTCCACACAGCAGCAAATATACCCCATTTATTACCTAGCAATATCGTTTTTCTGGTCAATGTCATTCTAATATCTTTCTTCAAGTCAATCAAATTCACCAAAGTTGCTTTCAGCAAATGCTAATTGAAAGCATCTTGGATGCTATTCAGCCCATTTAGTTGCTTCCTCTTGTTCCTGGCTGGGAGATTATAAACAGTCTTATTTGCTCCCTGAGTAGCCACTTTGAATTACCACAATGTCAGTTTCTCTTCCCCTGGGGTGGGGGTGGGGCTTTAATTATTTATTTGATAGTCTATTCAGTCTATAAGTCAGGAGCTATTCATTACCACTAATATATTAAATTCAATCCCTTATCTTGGAGCTTAAACAGATCTCCATTTCCAAGCGGACATCTCCAGCAAGCGAAATAGTCACATTTCCAGTGAAGCCGTGATTTAAGTAATCAAGGCTTTCTAAGAATGTGATCCCATGTTAATTTCTGGAGAGAATGAATTTCTCTGCAAAAGGGTTTAAGGCCAGTATGTACAATGATTTAATAAAAAAGAAGGTGTGCAACAGATGATGCTAACCACCAAGCAAAAGGGGGGAACCTCAGTTCTTTAGATTGTAAGATAACAGGGGAATATAGTAATCTTTTAAGTTAGTCCTGACAGTAGCAAATACACTGTGAACACTGGGGCCCCTTCTTTCCATTTATTAATAATCCTAGGAAAAGTGATCTGCTTCAATTCCCCCCTTTTCCTTCAGGTTCATGTAAATAAAAATATTCACTGTTTTTGCCATTATTTTCCTGTAGCAAGTAGACTTGGGGAGGGGAAACCAAATAATCAAATGATTGAGTGAAATAGGAATATCTTTCACTTGTTTTAATGGCAGGTGAAAAATTATATGCAAGTGCAGCAGGAAGCCAGCTGGGAAGGTAGATGATTTCACTTCAGGGCAGGTTCCATTACAGCAATAAAAGCTTATCCTTGATGTTGTGTTTATGTCTCAATTCCCTAGAAAGCCATCAATAATCTAATGAGAAGGCAATGCTGTACTGCTCAAGTGACAAGACTGTTTCAGCGTCAGTTCTTTACAAATGATAGCAAACAGATAGTAGGAACAAAGACACGAACTCTTTAGAGAGCACCTTAAGTATCATCTCTGGAGAAGCAACTCGTGGAGAGTGCAGGAAGCATTGTTATGCATACAGAAATACAAGGGCAATCTTAATTCCTCTCTGCTGTCATTGATAAGGCAACATTAATTTTGGATGCATGCCAGGGGAACAGGTAGAGGGCTAAAGATTTTTAAAAATGAGCAAGAGCCATGGGAATGCCTGTGTAGACTGTGGGCCCAGAGTTCATTCGCAGTCATTTTAAACTTTCATTTGATACCTTCCCACTGGGACATCTAAACGCATTGACAGATATTTAAAGGGTTTGGTGCTGATGCTCATTGCCACCATTTTCTGTACAGAAAGAGCACAGTGAGGAGCACAGATATCGACAAGTTAAAAAATAAGGTGGGGGGCATAATTCACAAGGGAAAGCACACCCTTTCTTGCCTTCCCTTTGCAGTATTCTTGTGTAAAAGAGTGTGAAGATTTTCACATTTGGGGAGAGAAATGCCCCTTTTGCCAAGTTGGGAGAGCTCTAGTCATGTGTGATTAGATGCTCCAAAAGGCTGTTGAGGGTGCACATTAGACTGGACCTTTGGAGAGATGTGGACCTGGATAGACAACACCTGCATTTGGATGCGGATTCAGTCCCAGGCTTGTCACATTGCTCTCCAATGAAACCAACATACAGAGAAACAAGGAGTCCTTCCATCAGGACTGTGGATGCTATGCATCAAATTGTCTTTCCATTGTGACTGCACTACACTGGCACACACAATTATTTTCCCACTCAGATTGCCTCCATTTACATTTTGCCTCTCACCTACCCTGTTGTCTACCTTGGATTGCTAAAATGGCAAGGGCTATCAACCAGAAACAAGGGTGCTGGATTGACCAGGCTAACCCCTACCATCTATCAAAATGAAAACAGTGTGTCCTAACCCCTAAGTGTCATGGGCTGAAGAATTCTGATACTGTACATGCAAATGCCAAACCTCCCTGCATGTGTCGTAACGTAATCAGTAGAACACTCATCCACTCATTCATTATCAGTACCACAAGGCCTGTGCTCTTTTATGGTTTTCCTAGCACCACATGACCTGTCCATCATCTTCTTCCTGTTTTCAAGAAAGTGATCCTAACATCGCCATTGCTTTTTCTCCCTCTGGAAAACCCATATCAGCAGAAACCATAATGTTTATTTCCTAATTTTTAAATGGTTTTTGGGTTCCTGAACCAATAGATTAATTATACAATCAGAATGATTAATTTGATAACAAAGATATGGCAAAAGCCATTAATAAATAAAACTATTACAGAAACTTACAAGCAGCAGATCCCCAAAACCAAAGATATTTGAAAAAATTGGGTTCTAAAGAATATCTGTAGGAGAGGGGGTAATTAGTAATTTAAAGCATCATGTAATTTACGTATATGGGAACAAACAACCTGCCCTAAACCAACTGGTGAAGTTTACTTTATCTACTATAGCAGAAGAGCTAAACAAAGCTTCAAATATTTTGTGTAGCTAAGATTATCATTGTCACTTAATGAACCCCATGTTGATTAAAGAAAAGCACCTGGTTAACAATCTGTGCTGACCTTCCAAAACACATGATCAGATTTCCAACCATTCTCTGCAACCCATTTCTTAATAGCAGATTGAACTGCAGCAATTCACTGATTATTCTATTTAGGTCCATCTCTCTATCACACACACACACACACTTCTTTGTATCAAATTTCTATCTAAATCATGGAGACAGCTCAGATTGTTTTTTCTTCCAGATGGTCAGCAAAAAAACTTTTTTGCACAGTATAATCAGCTTTGGTTAGCAAACCCAAAGGCCCAAATAGTGACCCTAGATTTCAAATTATATGATAACATTGCCGGGATAAAAGGAAAACAAGAAAAGCATGAGCCGCAATTTGAGAAAAGGGGGTTATTCATTTCCTTTGGGTAGCTAATGCTTTTCACCATAACTCTCAAGGTTCCACATTTTTGATAGCAATAAGCTGACAGTAATGAACAGTGAAGCAGCAGCAGGATGAAATGAACCAGTGGGGAGTTTGGGTGGCAAATGAATGGCATATTCTTCAATGAGTTTACAGCTGAGACACCTGCCTAGTATGCATGAAAGTTTAAGCTTAGGATTAATCAGAGGCTTTTCTGTTTATTAACCTCCACTGTGTTTTTCCTGGCACAGGGCTTACTTGTCAGGAGGATACAAATGAATGTGAAGAGGAACTTTGTTTTTCTGGTGTCTCTTGCACAAACACAGTTGGATCTTACACATGTGGCAACTGCCCCAATGGGATGCAGGGTGATGGTAGAAGCTGCAAATGTGAGTATTCTTTGTTTGTTTGTTTGTTTGTATTTATTTTTATATCATTTCGTGTGTGTGTGTGTGTGTGTCTTTGTGTGTGTATGTATATGATTAAGCAATATATATAGGTACCCCATCCTGCATACATTCTGGTGCTTGTCTACAAAAACTGTTGCATGTGAAAAGGTGTAGAAATAAAAAATACCACACACACACACACACACACACACACACACACACACACACACACAAACAACAACAACAACCCCAAATTCTGCATCAGAATAGGCTGGATGCTTCAAGCTGAGTAACCCATGCAACATCTGGAACATGCCGTCTTCTTTTTTGCACAGTATAATCAGCTTTGGTTAGGAAGTAAACAGGATTAAGATGCTTGGTTTCCTGGCCACTAGAAGATCTTCACATGGCTTCTGAGAGCCTTCCTGACTCACCACTATACATAGAACCAGCCCCTTCAAGTGGTGGATCAAGCATCAATCCCTCCTCAAGGGTTTTGTCATTTGAGGCATAATGTTTGAAGGGACCAGATTCCATTTTTTTTTAGTCAAGCAGCTCATGCATGCTTAGTTCAGAATATCTGAGAATGAACACAGGTAACCAGAGATGCTGCAAGTGTTGTGTTAGGTCTGGAAGTGCAGGGGGAGTTTTATTAAAAACGTACATATAAAAAGTACAATCACAAAAATAGTAAGTTTTTTTAACTAATTGAAACCAGATTTTAAATTGGTTAATAAAGAAGGAGGATTATTCCCATCCATATATTCTATATTTCTTGGTAGCTGCTAGGATGACTGTTTAAACACAACAGAATGAGCCAAATTCTCCATTTCTTGCCCAGCTGCATTCAAAGATCTGGGATGGAGGAACTTATTTATTGACCTCAAACTCTGACAAATGGAAAAGTCCATCTTTGAAATCCTGTTACCTAACAGGATTCCAGTTCATCATAACAGGCCTCATTAATGTGAAATGTCGCTTATATACTAGACCAATTCTGTTTTAGTTTTCATCATTTAGCAGCTTATTTTTCAACTCAGGTCGACTGATTTATGATGACTTTTTTGATATTGCACCTCTGTATTTTTGTTTGTTAAACCATAACATATCTCTGACAATTTGGCCGTACTCAAAATTTTGATTTTCTTTTAGTGCCCTCACTCTTCAGACTTTATAAACTTGATTGGTTTAGAGGTTATGCTCACCCAAACCTTTATTTCTTTTTGTTGTAGCCTTCTCACACAAGAGATACATTTTATTTACTTAAAAATCAATAAAAATCTAGTTACAAAAATATGTCAGTGGGTGAGCGCTGCGCGTGTGTGTTTTAACCCTGACTTCAAGAAAAGCGTGTGATGCTCAGAATTCCCTGAGCTGGTATTAGAGAGGGTGTTTAATGAATCATTCACTTCATTATGCATAAAATAATTTATGAACACTCCTGAGGATCTAGCCACCTGCCTTCTTGATTTTTCTGTTTGTGTATACTTGTCTATTAACCTTCAGTGTGGAGAAGAAACAAATTAAATGAACTAAAGAGGGAATGGCCAAGAGCTTCACACTTTTGTTGATTATAAAAGAAAACAGCACTGTGGGGTGGGGGGGAGAGAGAGCGAGCGTGTGAGGATAACAATAGCTTACAACTGAGGAATCCTAGAATCAATGTACCATCTATTGTAAAGTTGATTAAATCTTTCCTTGCTTAAATTTACAATTTAGCCTGATATAAACAGCTTTCTAGTCCTTTGCTTGAGTTCAGGGCATTTTGTGGCTGCCTTGAAGTGCATCTGTGTTTTGTGTGGGTTAATTCGATTAAGTGTGACTGGAGAAAGGAAGATTCAATTAAAGTCTAAGCAAAATCCTGCCCTTAGCCAAAATGTAGTTGCTTATTTGCACACAGCCAAGCTTTTTAAAAGCTTTCTTTGACATAACAGTTGTACCAAGCCTAAATAAGCAACTTCACTGAAGTAATGAGAACAGTTATTGCTTGCAAATTCCTTTTTCATGGAAGATTTTCTACTACCTTGCCAACTTGGCTTGGAATGACATTCCAAGATATAAGAAGAGTTACTGTTCTGAGAGCTGAAACAAATCTGATTCAATAACTGGATTGCCTGGCTTTCCAAAAAACAAAAAACAAAAACCCATTGGCATGTAAAAGCAGCTGCAGAGACCTCCAAATCTGATTAGAGCAGCCGTGCTGAGGGACAGTGTTTTAATCCTCCTCGCCTTATGCAGCAGAATATCTGAAGACATGTGGGAATGGAATGAGGGTAGAAAGAGTTCCACAGCCCCAATGCTAGCCAAGGTCAGACAAGTTGGATGTTACACCACCATTGTTGCATGACAATAATGAAAGTATTGTTTTATCTCTGTTGGTGACACTAGTTAATCGAGAGACATAGCCCACTCTGGCGGATGCAAGAATATGATGCAAGAAGCTGCTAGCTGTCTCCTAAAGCCCATACTTTAAAAGCCTCCCATACGTTGCATCTGAGGCACATCCATGGCTTATTACCAAGATATGGGCCATTAAGTCAGCCTTGAGGGCTTTTTTGTTATATTTTGCTTTATTCATCGCAACAGCATTCCTTCATTAGCACGTCTCATGGCGGCTCCTCTTTTGTAATCAGTGCCTTATCCTCAGCTGGGTCTCCAACGCTAACGCTTATGCTCATCCCGGTACCACGCAAAGTCCCACAAATCCTCATGCCTTGGAAAAGTTTCAGCTATATGTTGTGCGCAGTAGGTGGACTATGCTAACCTGTGCCTAAAGCGCCACCGTGAGTAATGGCTCCCCAACATTTGATGGAAAATATTCACACTTGCCTTCTCAGTGAAGCTAGCCAGTAGCTAATTGCTTTGAAACATGGCTCCAAGTGGAATATTCAGTCTCTAACTTATTGGAGGAAATTAATATTTTAAATAGTCTCCGATGGACAATTTACTTGATTTACTTCCTTGAGCACTTTAAGCAAGAGTGTCCAAAGTACAGCTCTTGAGCCAGCTGCTGCTTGGAGACGTCACAGTGTAGTTTGGCAACAATCCATTTGGTATAAATGCAGGCTAGAGCTGGAGTAAGGCCAGCATGATTTTGTTTTTAATTGGCCAAGGTAATGTGTCATTTTAGTCCCTCCAGCAAAGTCTGTTACCTTATCAAAGGTCATTTGGGTAGCAAACTTCTCTTTGCACGCCCTCCATTAGATGTGGATGCTAAATTATATCTTGTTTTGATGAGACTCCAGATGCTGACTCATTTGACCGCCTTTGTTCCCCAGTTGGCTTCTGGGATAACATCCTGGAGGGTTATCTGATTTGATGCTAAGTCTTCATTTCCATCATTAATCACAGCAAAAACTAACGCAGTGTTTCTTTCACCTCTGCTCTTTTTTATTACAGTTGAGGACAGTGCTGACATGACAGAAGCTTTCATTAATGATAATCATAATCCTAAAGGTGAATGGAAAAAGAGTGAAAGTAAACAGCCAGTCATATCTCTAGAAGCGAAGACGTTGCCTGCAATTAAGCATGTTAATATTACTGATCATGGTAAGTGAAGTGTGATTAGATGAGTGTCAAAAGGTTTCTTTTCAGACTTTGTTGTGTATGTACATAGCTGTCACTGGTTGCACAAAACTAGTCTCCTAAACAGTCTTTGCATAAAAGCTTAAACATATGGATTGAAAAAGCATACAAATCACTTTTAAATAACATTAGCTCTTCAGTGTGTTGGCAGGGATATTAATTATGATTGATAAGAAGACTGGGTGACTGCCTGTGCTTCTAAAATTATGGGATCGGGCCCAATAAAGCATGGATAGGCAACCTTCCTGGTGTGACCTTCCAATAAGTTGTTGGACTTCCTATCAGCATCAACCAATACGGCCAATAGGAATGGATGATGAGAGCTGGAGTCTAACAACATCTGGAGGTTGAAAGGTTCCTTATTTCTGTTTTAGGGACACAATGTTGCTGCTATGAGAGAAGGAAATTCCCGCCTTCCTGTTTTAGAACAGCAGATTCCTGTCTAACCAAGACTGGGGGGTTGACCCTATCTACTAAGGAAATAAAAGATAAATACAGTAATATAAAGTATGCATAGAAAAGTTAATTCTGCCCAATGCACATGGGATTGTGGTTTCAAAAGTACATAAGAAGAATTGTATCTAGCCCAGCATCATTCTCCCCATAGTAGACAACAGGGTGTCTCTGGGAAGTCTACAAAGCCCTTATTATCCTCCTGCTCCTCCCCAGCAACTGGAATTCAATGGGGCACTGTTTCTGAACATGGAGGTTCCATTTAACCATTGTAACTGACAGCCATTGAAGGACCCTATCCTCCAAAATCCTCTATAAAGTAGGGGCTGATTGATGTTTCTGTTCCTAGTTTGTGTTCTTTGGCATTTTTAAAAATATATTCATGTTATTCCATTTCTGCATTGAACCAAGAATTGGGTTGTTGTTGTTGTTTTTGTTACTCCCTTCCAAATGCAACCACTGCCACCACAACCCATTCACTGTTCATTGCAGAAACAGAATAGAATGATGATGGTGGAATTTAAACATGCAGTTTCCCCCCAAAATATCTAAATGTGCGTTTTGATGACTTTAAACTGCTTCCAACTGCCATGAAAATCCAGTAGATTGTTCAATTCTGTTCTGCACATTATTCTGAAAGGTGCAGATCAGGCAACAGCAGAGTTAATAAATGACAGGAAAACTACATCGGCTAAATTGCCATGCCAAGCTACTGTTAAAGGCACAGGAGCAGGGTCAATGTGTTTTTTTTTATTTCCCTAAGTAATGTGAAATACCACTTTTTCCATACAAGCAAGTGTGAGGGGAGGCAATGTTGCACCCAGCCCTAGAGGAAATAGGTGGTGACGTTAAGGTTCCAGACCCATGTTTGCAAACTAAAATGAGATTTGGGGGGATGTTTCAAGGGGAAACGCTTTAAGCAGGAGGGTGGAGCACTCCCTTCTCCATTGGTCCTTTCCATTTCAAAGCACCCTCTCCAACAGATGCTCTGCAAAGGAAAGAGGGCCTCTAGGGCTTCCATAGATTTGCTTGTGGTGAAATATACGTTGTTTGCCTCCTACTAATGCAGCTTCTTCGCTTACGTAATTGTTCCCCAGCACTGAAAAATTACCATTTCTATTTCACTCCTGATAAATGCCAAGCACCTTTGAATAGTAAACTTTAAAACATGTAATTAGAAGGCTAATAAATCTTGCCTTAATGAGAAACAGCTGGCTTGATATGTTGCGCCTTCAGGGTTTTCTTATGCTTGGCACACGATTTTGGGACATTCAACATTAATTATATTTTAAAAGAGTAAAAATAATGGAAAGCCTTGGCCAAAGCTCATATTAGCTCCCTGCTTAACTTTTTAATTAACTTTCCCGTTAATAGTTTAATATTGAGAAATGGCTCTTGGATACTGTTTTAGGTCATGGAGCAGTTCTGCCACCCATTACTAACTGTGCCAACAGACCTTGCTTTCCTGGAGTTGTCTGCATTGACCGTAAACCTCCTGATATTGGATATCTCTGTGGCCGATGTCCAACAGGTTTATCTGGAAATGGACGAATCTGTACAAGAGCATCAAGACCAGGTACCTGCCTTTCGTTTGGGAAGTTAAATATGATGATGATGATGATGATGATGATGATGATGATGATAAATAATAATAATTTTATTTATATCCCGCCCTCCCCAGCCAAAGCCGGGCTCAGAGCGGCTAACAACAGTAAAAGTAAACACAGCATTCTAAAATTAATTCATTCTAAAATTAATTCAGAATCAAATTAATGGCAACCATTAGTCTAGCATTAGTCTAAATAAGTTGGATATTGGGTGGTAGACTTTTTATATACATTGTAGCATTATATTTCAATGTTAGCATTTTACTCAATCAGTAAAAGAAAAGGAGCATCAGAATGCCAGGTCATACTATTTGTCCAACCAGCCCAGAATTTTTCTACTCCAACAAAAAGAGGCTCTTGGAAACTTGATCCTTTGAACTGAAGCTGCTGGGGATTGAACCTGGAACCTTATACATGCAGTTCATGTGCTCTACCACCAAGCTACTGAGACTTCATCGCAGCAGTTGTGCTCTAAATCAAACCATCTTTTTGAAATGGGAGCTGAAAGCAGCTCCCAGTTTATATATATATATATATATATATATATTTATAAAATTTTTATTGGTTTTTCACAATTTTTATAAACACAGACAATGCACAATACAAACAAACAAACAAACACATAAACAAACATGTATAATTTCAAAACCTTTTTTCTTAAACCTTACTTCACCGACTTCCCCGTACCTCCCCTTTCTGCATCCCAATTTCCAATTTTTTTCCAGCAAATCCTCACCCTTGATTTTATCTAATTTTCCCTTGTTCTTTTCTTTTACTTAATCTTTTACAGCTGTAGTCCCCTTTTTTCTATAACCTCAACATTTTAGCATTCGCAGCTCCCAGTTTATAGCATCCACAAGCTAGTCAACAGTTTAACACTATGATGTCATTGGTTAACTGTACCCACTTTCCTTGTTGACTGTGATCAGAAGGTCGGCGGTTTGAATCCCTGCGACGGGGTGAGCTCCCGTTGTTCATGTTGGGATACTGCCAGGGAGACAAAGGCCATCCTGGTTCCACGTCGCCTCCGGACGATCCATCGATCTCCCGTAGATACAGTATCAGTCAATTAGCGACACGAAGCCTCAGAAATAGCTTGCCACATTCCAGAGCTTGTGCACGCTCTATCAGCAGAGTTCGCACAATGAAAGGTGCACTCCGGAGAGCATTACAACTTTATTCAGCGTTGATCAGAACAAAGAAAAAACATGACTGCCTGCTTCGATGTCTCAGGCACAGAGAGAGAATGAAAGCAATAAACAAAAGAGAAACTTCCTGTGAACAGGAAATACGCAGTCTCTGTGACTCACAAAGCCTGCTCCCTTTTAAGGTGGAACGGAAATATCCTAACAGTTCGGTCCCTGCTCCTGCCAACTTAGCAGTTCAAAAGCATGTCAAAGTGCAAGTAGTACCTTCCTGCGGGAAGGTAACTGGCATTTCCGTGCACTGCTCTGGTTTGCCAGAAGTGGCTTTGTCATGCTGGCCACATGACTCGGAAGCTGTATGCCGGCTCCCTCGGCAAATAAAGCGAGATGAGCACCGCAACCCCAGAGTCGGCCACGACTGGACCTAATTGTCAGGGGTCCCTTTACCTTTACCTATATCAACATTACCCATTTAGAAACAGATCCTTGCATCAATGACAGGGGGTATTTGATAATAAAAGTGTTCAGACTATCTCTCGGTAGTGTGTTGCACATGGTCTAGCTCTAGTTTTCAAACACTGATCATTTTATGAATTTCTGTATTTGGGTTATGAAAAGTGCTGTGATGATAGAGAAAGAGGTGACCCCCAGGTCTTAGGGACATGGCAGAAACAAGGCACATGGCCACAAAAAAGAATTCAAGATTTTGGCTATCAACCAACCAGATTTCTTGTCTTCTTTTTTTTAATTCTCCCAATTCTTCATAGCCTCTGGAAGGACAAACAGGATAAATTATCCTTGTCTGCTAAATGGTGCCTGAAACTTCATCAAAAAGCTTGTCAACTGTTCATTTAGAATTCTGAGGAGGGTTTTATTTAATTATTTAAGTGAGAGTTCCTATTTATATTTCTTATGATATGACCCTTCTGCAAAGGTAGCACTCATCTGTTGCACCATTTTTAATATAATTTTAATTTAATACCAAATTCCAAGAGTGGCACAACTGGAAAAAAAAATTTGACTGAACTGAAGCCTATGGGCTTTGGGGAGAAAGGGCTTCCATTCAATAGTCTGATGGTTTTTCAGTATAAGACTTTTCAGTTATTATGATGGAGTGCAAAACTTCAGTTAATCATTAGTTATACATGCAATTCTCTTTAAATGGGGCCTCCTGAATGGACAGTTTCCTAAATTGAGCAGACTCTAGGAGCAGACTTATTTATTTGAGCAGAAAGAAACATCAGTCATGCCATTCCTCTTTCTGTGTTGAAGAAAGGTGTAATCCTAATTGAGAAAAAAGACCACAAGTAGAACTTATAGATGGTCATTTGGATTTGCATCTCTCATCCTTGAGAGATACAGATAACCATCTTTTGAAGTAGTACAAGTGAGGATTTCCTAAATTTGTGCTAACGTAAAAAAAATGAAGTGTGAAAGTATAGGTGCAGTCTTTAGTCATTGCTTCATTGTTCTTTGTTTAGCAAAATAGATTATTATTAACATGTTCTTACTAAGCCTTTTAAAGGCTTGTCCATGTGTGGAGCAAAAGCTCAAGGTTCCAGTTGTGTGGCTGCACCTCCATGTGTACAGGATAGGCTCAAGTACTTTATATAACCTGATGATTAAAGTGGATGAAATGGAAGAGTAGATAAATTAAATTTACATGCATGAAGAATTGTGATTATTTGAATAATAGTTTCGATCTGCCAAAGAACACTCTTCCAGTTCCTAAACAAAGATCTCCTCTGACTAGTAAGATTCCAAGTGACATTTAAAATATTTAAACGAAAGGAGCTTCTCGGTGGCTCACACATTTTTCTGTCTTATCAGATGGTTTTGATTCAGTAGTCATGATTTAAGGATTAAGAGATAAGCATTTATTCATACAAAAATTGCAAAATTGCCCATCTTTACCAAAGTGTTTTTGTACTCATGGGGGAAGAAAAATAAGCTTTTTCTTTTCTTTTTGCAAACAGGAAATTATTTTTCAAGACAGCACCTGGGAAGAAAAAAACATTCTGATTTATTGTCACCAAGTGCTTTATTGTAACTGACTACTGCTTAGGGATAGGAGTGAAATCTAGTGCTATTTGTGAGCTCCAATTATTGCCCCTATTCCATACATCAGCTTCTGAGATGCATTTTCTTACTCTGGTAAAGAGAAAAGTAGAGCTTTTCTCTTGTTTCACTTGTAGATTTTATTGCTGAACTGTATTTTCTCTTTCAAATATGACAACAATGAAAATTGCATAAAGGCTTATGAGCTATGAGAGAGAAGCTTAGCACACTATTTGTTAGTGCTGCAAAGCAATACTTTGGGTGAAGTTATTCTCAGGTTTGCACCTGCCATTACTGAGCAGCAGCTTCTAATCAACTCAAGCCTTACAGTCGGAACTGGGATTTTCAAGGCGGTCTAGTGCAAGTCCCTATAGATGCGTGTTACGATCCCAAGACCTCCCCCCAATAAATAAAGACACAATTGACACAGAATTTAGTTTAAGGTTATTGGCATAATTTTGGCCACGACTTTATTGATTACTGATTGTGAGTGGTTTGCTTAGGCATTGGTTCCCGACTAGCTGCACCTGACCTCAGCAGGGCTGCACTGACACCTGGACTCCAGCACACATCAGTAGGGGAAAACATCCCGGGGGAGCATTGGACCAGGTTCAGACTCAAGCTCACCCCAGATGCTCCCAGAGGCTCCGGCGTGGCCCAACCCCTAGAAGGGGATCAGACAAAAGCAAGGCGAGCCCCTGGATTCCTTTAACAGAATACCCTTTTGCACATTGGGGGGCAGGTATGACAACCTCCCTTCGACCACACCTTGAACCAATGCCTAACCACCAAACCTTACAAAGTTGTAACAATTTGCGACGCAGCAGGTGAAACCCAAGTGGCACCAGCCAATCAGCCAAATGGGAAAATTCCTACCGGGCCCCTGTCCCAAGAACAGATGACCCACAATGGCAAAGCAGGGCATAGCAAGACCCTAAATATAGGGAGGGTGGGAGAGTGATCCGTTGCACGAGGCGAAAAGAGGAAGCTCAACACAACGTGCAGCGGTATATATGGGTCCCTCGGTTAATGCATGAAAAAATTCCATTGGCCAGATTTACCCCAGCCACCGAGGGACCACCAATCGGGTTCTTGTCGCTACCAATCACTTCCACCCACAACAGGAGTGAGGTCAGGATTGATGATCTAACCGCAACGCGTGCTTTCTGGGAGCAGGACACAATTTGCAGGGACCCCACTAGTAAAGCATGCTTAATAGAGCTTGGGTGGCCACTTGCTTTGCAATTTCTAATGAAATGGAGGCTGTGTGTTCCACTGTCAAAACAGCCCAAGGGCCTCTGCTGCTGTCCTTCCCTGGCACTGCAGCTAGTGGCTACTTGTATTTGATCACCCAGCTGCAGGGTTGTTGGCCATGGTAGCACTCACTGCACCTGCTAGTTGACAACCAGCTTCTCCCTGCCTGGATGGGCTTAACCAGTGACCGCACTGTAATATGTGATGGGAGCAAATCAGCTGCTTGGCTCTAGCAGTTGGGTAGCCATAATGTTTTATCTCCCACAATACATTGTCATACTCGTCAACTGACCGGGGAAAAACAGAATATCCTATTTTTTTTTCCTGCAAGAGGACAGTGGCCCAAATGGCTGTGTTATTTCAGGCAGCACTTTTTTTTTAGACATGGCATGCCGACACATGCATTTTGGGGTTCTGTGCCTGAGAAAAAGTGCTGTTGGGGGCCCCACAATCTTGTACAGGTCACATAACTCATGCAGGGGTACAAGCCCAGAAGATGGCACCCTGGATTTGGGCAGTGTCGTTTGGGAAGGGATGCAATGCCCAGCATTCAGTGCTGGGTGCCAAAGCCTTGCATTGTGGGAGATAAAGCAAGGCTACTTCCTGTTGCTCACCAGAGCTGATTGGCTACCATCCTATTGCAGCATATGCCAATCTAGGGTGGGAGTATATGCAGTGCTGCCAAGTGGTGAGCACCAAGATGATTGGCAGTGGGCAACGGATAGTGAGGGCCCATATAAGTTTAGCCCTGGTTATTCCCATGCACATAATTTTGAGGCTTATACCTTGATATTTGCCAGTTTTATTTTGTTTTTGTTTAACAAAATGCACTAAAAAAGATATCTAATATATTTTCTTTCATATAAGCAGTAACAATAATATAAATATAATTGAGTGTTTTTGTCCTGCCCTTTTCAATGTTGTGAGAAGGGGTTGCTGTTTAAGCACGTGCACGCGCACACACACACACACACAGAGAGAGAGAGAGAGAGAGAGAGAGAGAGATATTCTATGGAGTTCAGTTAGTCACAAATTTCTCTGGATCAGGTGCTGGGTATTAGTGATGCTGTCTATAGCCTCATCCAGCCTGGTTCCTATGTGCATTCCTCCACAGGAGTTCCATCTTTCCCAGGGAGTATAGGGAGAGATTAAACTTGGGGGGGGGGTAGCAGTTGGCTTGCATGTACAATTCAGCTTTTCCACTCCATCCACAAGGGATAAATGCAGACTACAAATAAAGAGGAGGGATGGTGCAATTAAAGAAAATGGGATTTGATCTGAAACCTGCTGAGATTTCTTTCAGGGATAGCTAGGAAAAATCTAAGCAGAACAATGTCTTGTTGTGTTGTAAAAATAAAGGGCATATCGAAAGAAGAGGAAAAGGATGTCATCATGTCAGAGTGTTGCGTTAAACATTCAGTGGTGGTAGGCGGCAAACTATTCAGATGTGCTGTGAAAATTACTGTGGACCCAGGGAAGTAATAGCTTTTTGCTTCTGGGATGCAAAATAAATCCAGTAGTACCCAGTAGATGTTACTGGAACTGCTGCTAGGAGTCATCCTACCTCTCAGGGAAAAATGAGTTTTCTACAATAATTTATCTTGCCTAGGCAATAGCTACTAAAAATCTAGACACTTAAGGGGAAAAAATACTACAGGGAAGTTTTCTACGGAGTATTCAGTGACCTAGATATAACACCCAAAGGTAGACACGATGGGAAGAATATTTTAGATAATTTAAAAGATAAATGATTTCCAGCCTTGCTGATCCATACATTCCATCAATCTAGAATATGTTAAGCACTCCAAATCCAGATGATATATTTAGCAAGCAATGTAGCTCAGCAACAGAAGACCCATGAATCCCAAGCTATAAAACCACTAGGGAGAGGCCCGTGTTACAAGCCATGAATAATATTTGCATTCAATCACAACATCTACCTCAGATTACATCCCTTTTCTAACAAGGCCCTGCTATTTTCCCCTCCCCCCAACTCCACTTAAGCAATTGCACTTCCTTCCTGAGTTTTAATAGAAATGACTAACAACCCAACTACTAAGTATCTAAACAGAGGAAAATGACTTTGTATGTAATTGTGAGAGGATTTTGTAATCATTTAAATGTAGGTGTTCGGGTGATTACATTTCTATGTAACTATGCATTCTAAATAAAGAGAGCAGCCTTTTCACAACAGTGACAATGAATGCTAGTGGCAGCCACAGGACAAAGCTTAGATATTCTTTCCAGCTTTGTTGAATGCTTTTCTTGAACACCACAAGATGTACTGATGGCAGCCAAGCTTAGATGGTTTTAAAATGGGATTAGACTAATTCACATTGGACATTCTGTCCAAATGCTTGGTTTGGCCTACTATTCAGGCCCCTGAGAACCGGGGTTGTTGCTGAAATTTAAGTTAATAGTCTCCACCCCACATGGATGACATTTTGGATTATGCCCATCTGTGACGTTTATGGGGCTTTGTCCCAACAGTTCCAGCCAGCTATGGATATTTGGTTATCTTTCTTTTCTGCCAAACCACCTCAAATGTAGAAGATCTGACTTATCAATATTTGCTCAAAATATGTTCTAAATATACTTTTGTTACATATCCCTAAAAAAATGATTGCCACCACAATATCTTTCACAAAACAATCTGCTTAGGACATCATGAATAATATAATAGCCAAGTATTAGGCATAGAATGAAGAGACACAATAATTATTCAAAGGTGAAAACAAATCTATCTTTATTAAAAATTTCTTTACATGTAATATATATTCATAATGTTCTTAAGATGTTCTTAAGATGCTTCAATGTTTACTTCATTTGCACTTTTTCTTAAAAGGAAGCTGTTATATTCACTTCGCTGAGTAAAACCCAGATGCCAATGGTCCTTTTCATAACTCTGTCCAAGTTAGCTCTCCAATAATATGGTAGAGAACAAGATGTAGGGTTCTCTCTCTGGTCAGAGACTCACTGGAAGTATATAGAGTCTCACAGCTGTCACACACTGGAATCTCCACTTCTTGAGACAAACTGCCAGGTTCTTCCTGAAAAGTGTGTGATAATCAGGATGCATCCAAGAACATCTTGAAGTCTCTTGCTACCTGAGGCCAACTGCCTTCCACTGTCACTGTGACCAGAGGTTATTCTAGAAAACCACCTCCTTCTTCTCCTTACTTACTTCTCCTTACTTATCCAGTCTCCTACTTAGGCTGTGCTGTTTAACTCCTCAGGCTCTTCCCTGCCTAAATTGCTTCAACTGACCATATTGACTTTGGACAATGTGGTGACCGCCCTTTTATACGACCTCAGTCAGGGCCCATCTGACCAGTGGCTAACTGGCCTCTCAAAACCTAAGCTTTTATGTTTTCCTGCCCCGTTTATAAACTGACAGACCTAACTATGAAGCACTAAGACCTATGACAGCGTCTTTCATGACTAGTTTAGCAACATAAATGACAATTACAACAGCCCAAAATAAGTTTAGTATACAAAGTAAACAGTTGGGCTTTCTGTAAATGCAAGTTTTTAACCTCTAACTGTTTACCAGTTCATAATCACGACAATATACATTTTTTTAAAAAAAATCTACATAGCGTGTTAACAATGTTTTACCTCAGACTTTAATTCTCTATACTATCCATTGCACACAGTGCTAGTTCCACTGTAGCTATTGACCATGGAACAATGTGTGTGAAGTGCTCTGAACACTTGGTAGTGCTGTACAAATGTCAGGTATTAACAATGACTAAAATGTTTCTTACATTATTTTGGTTGTGTTCCAAAATACACCGTAGAAGTCTTCTGCTTGTTGTTTAGAACAGAAGATCAACAATCACTAAAAGTCACCAGTCTATAAAAAACATCAACATCCAGTACAGTACTAAATTTAGTGAGCTCTTTAACAAATATAAATATACCTAGGGGACATTACAAAATTATAGTTCAGTGACATGTTTTGAATGCAGAAGATACCAGGTTCAGTTCTTGGTGTCTCCTGTTAGAAGAATCAGGTAGTGGGTTATGTAAAAGATATTTGCTAGAGATCCTGGAAAAGTACTAACAAAGTAAGATAACACTGGGCTAGATTGGTAAATAGTCCTGCTTGCCATAAGGAAGTATGTCCTGTTATAAGGAAACCTCCTATATTCCTAAGCTGCTAACACACACACACACGTATACACACAGAGATCTAATCATTTGAAAATAACTGTGAAATCATGCAGAATTGCCTAAAGAAAAGTGTTCTTGGGGGGCATTTACATATACTTATGTGATATTAAAAGGCATCTATTATTTCTTTTGAAGCAATTGCAATTTAGAAAAAGAAATCCTGATTTTCATCACATGTTAAGTAAATGTCACTTTTATGTATTTATCGCTGGAAATAATGTGGTTGCAATTTTAGGCCATTTACTGCTTGGGAGTTAAATGAAAGACAGAATTATTTGCAAAATATTTAAATTTGAGCCATTTTTCATTTGAAGAAATGGCATGGGTTTTCTTTTGAAAAAAATATTATGAATTTCTTCCGCCGTCTGTTCTTATACATCTTAATATTCTCACGTAGCTCAGCGAACTAGATCAGACCTCGCTAGTTGTAGCTCATCCACTTATACCAATATTGAACAGTTTCAGCCATGAGGAAGTCAGTGACAGTCCTAGAGTCATCAGATAACAATAACATTTTTTCTCTCTCTATCTTTGTGGGAGTATTGGAAGGGGAGCATGCCTGAAATACTTTAAGAAAACACACTATTAGGATCCTATTTCTTGAGAAGCAAATATGCCGGTATGGTAGGTCCCAAAAATCCATACAATAAATCTAGCAGTGATGCATAAGCCCCGCCCCCTTGTATTGTGGAGCACTTGCCCCACCCTGTATGGTTTACTATACATCGTCAAGCAGACTTCTCATTTCCAAACAATCCTACAGCACATGGAGCTTGGGAGTGAGGTCACTAATGAATAAGAACAGTTCTTCTGGATCAGACCAAAGACCCAGCTAGTCCAGCATCAATGCTCTCATGCTGTGTCAACCAGACACCCATGGGAAGCCTTCTAGCAGGAGCAGTGAGCCACAGTGTACTCCCCACTTGCATATTTATCAATAGTCCTGATTTGATTGGGACATTCCGGAATTATGGAAGCCATACCAGCTTCAGATCCCAGGATGTTCTCTTTGGGCTCCTGAGAGAGTGCAGTCCCCAAAAGAGTCACTAGCGCAGATTGTGCTGGCTCCTTCATGCCTTTCTTTGTTGCCTCCCCACAGCAGCTGTGGCTGGAGCTGCAACAGCAGTACCAACAGCGCAGGTGCCTCTCCTTGCCTGCCTGCCTGCCTGCCTGCTTCTCCCTGATGCTTGCCCATCCCAAAACACACCAAGAGCTACTTCTGGCTCCTCCTCCTCCAGTATAGAGATGTGGAAGAATGTAGAGCAAACCTCTCCTAGGACTTTCAGTCTCCAATTGAAAAATTGGCTTTCTGCTCTCTGTCCTGATTCACTGGCCCAAAGGAGGGCTGGTGGGTGCAGAGATACCAAACAAGGATGTCAAAAATGACAGTGGTCCGTTTGAATGCTTTATTAAAGAAAAGTGTCGACTTACAGCAAACACAGGATGGACACTGCAGCAAGGAGATGGCTTGTTGGCACCCAAGCAAAGGGGCCTACATTCTTTACACCCAAAGCAGCAGGACTTCCTTGGCCAGGACTTCCTATCGCTTCATCTGACCAGATGAGGTCATAGGTGGCAGCACCCCAAGCCCACTGGTAAGGATAGTATCATAAACAAGCCAATTAACTTATATCAAAGCAAGTGAATATTAAACATATATGTGATCATGATTACAACAACTAGCAATTAATTGTGGGTTATCTTGACCACCCAAGATGGCATTTGCAGGGCTTCCAGAACAATTCCCCTTTGGTTCAACACACACTCTCAGTGGAAAACTGTGCATCAGAGAAGGGAGCAGGGGTTCATTGCTGAGTGCCTAAGAGCCAGAGCAGCGCCTTTCCATGCCGTAGAGATGCCAGAGCAGCGCCTTTCCATGCCGTAGAGATGCCAGAGCAGCGCCTTTCCATGCCGTAGAGATGCCAGAGCAGCGCCTTTCCATGCCGTAGAGTCTTCAACTGTTTACCAGAAGTTTAGGCTGTATTGTCACTCTACGCCTTTCCCCATATTTATGTCTCTACTTGCCACACATCCACCAATCAGTGTACTGCTGTCTGTCCCCCACCCCCACTCTCTCGGCGTGCTGACAAAACTCCAGGAGCACAGCCCCTAAAGATGAGAATCCCAGTTTCCTCTGCAGCATGCTGGAGGATATGCACAACAACAGAACATAGCCATCATAGCTAGTAGCAACTGATAGCCTTGTCTTTTACAAATGTGACCATCCCTACCTTTTGTGGGAGCCCAATAGGCAGCTTGTATGGTCCAGTTCCCTTTCCATGCTGTCTTAATTTCATATATAGAATAATGCCTCACAGGACTAAACTGATCTGTTTTTTCTCATTTTGTTTTTGCACTTAATCAATACACCCAATCAGTCCCTTGCCAAATGTGCCTAATTTATATGTTTACAAATGTACGAAAAAAATAATATTGCTAAAGACCTGAATGCCCTGGCTTTCTTCCCACTTTATCTGGCTAGTGATTTTGAAAGCTAGCTGGCTACTGTGTGCATTAAGGTAATGAAATTCAAAATGAAAATAATTTTGATGGATTGCTCTGTCTTTAGAGAACACCCTTCTGAGTAATTTCATAATTATCCAGATAATGGGAACATTATCTACCTGTTGTACCTTTAACGTAACATATATATGTGTATGTGCATTTATCTGTAAAAAGTCCAATATTTTACTTATGCTGTCATAAAAAGGCAGTTCACAGCTATTTTTTCCTTAAGGTGAAAAATAGCATTCAGGATACTATGGAAACACCTTAATATGAGCAAGGCTGCTGCATATGTGTCCATTATCGTCACTCGCAGCGTCAAAACATTTCAATGTTTCTGCAAGTTTGCATGTTGGCTTCCAGTGTGATTAGGAACTGAACAGGTTAAGTACATTTGTGTGTGTTTAGCCTTGGACTTGGATCTTGGGAAACAGATGTGTAAGGAAGCTGGGGGAAACTGACTTCACTGTCCTCTACACCCCAGCAGACTCTCAGCCCATTGCACAGGCTCTCCTAAAGGTCATGGGACTATGAGGAGGACAGAGAGGAAAGTGGGGATCCCAGAAAATAATAAGAAAGTAACACTGATATTCAGAAACTCCACCTGCACAGGTTGCCTGTAGCCAGTTTTGAGGAATTCCCTTCCCTCACAGCAACCTATGTCACAGTCCCCACCCCCATTCATTGAGGTCTTCTGACCCTCAAGGGAGCCTTTTTGTGCAGCTGTGTGAGCTACTAGGAGGGTGGGGAGGAGGTTTCTCGGGATCCAACCTCTGAAGAATGTGTTACAATATAGAAGCAATGCGGCCGCGAGCTGCTAGCTTGAAAGCAAAACATAATGGGAATGTTGAGACTGTTCCGTGGGAAACAGAGGGACAGTCTATTCACAGTGCGAAGCACCGGAATTAGCTCAGAGTGTAATATGAGCTGTACAGGAAGTACAGGTGGAGTTAGTCTCTCGGCTGCTGGAGTTTGAAGAGAGCAGACGTGTTTTCTGTGACGCTGCAAAGACAGAAATAAAGGCATGTAAATACGTTTCTGTCTATCTCTTTCCCCTGCCGGGGGGGGGGGCAGGAAAGAGTGGTGTGTTCTTCTCACGCTGAGAAGGATCGCCTATCACGACCTCTGCCTGGATCCTGCCGGAGAATGCAGACAGGGAGGTCAACCTTATCAGTTTCTCCTGATAAAGGCTTGATTCCCAACAGAATGAGCACGTGGTGTTTGGGAAAGAGGACAGTAGGTACAATCCTGATTCATAAATTCACATATAAATTTACTGGAAGCTTCAGCTAGTGCTCTCTGACATCTCTTACAGATTTCCATAGCTATTCTTTCCATAGTTTCACACCCTGGTCATAAGAATCAAATCATTTTTTCAGTTTTAATTATTACTGATGCATCCTTGAAATATATTAGCAATAATAATCTTAGTATTCTATATCCTAAAATTCTATTGCATCATCTACATGTTTTTTTCCCCCTTTGTTACCTTGCAGTCTCACCTTAAATGAGTAACTGGTACTTTCACTGCTGGCACTATTTCTATTAAAGTCATGAATGTATGTAGTTCTGTGCTGTCATCACATATTTCACAAACAAATATTATCTTCTAATTAGAGTTGAAACAAATATTTACATTTTTGATTCTGGCAGGCATCAGACATGAAATCTCATAAGCTGTCCACTGTGAAATACTAAATACCACTGAATGTCAGCTGTCAAGAACAGTCAAATATTAATTACTACTGTGGGCCAATGATAAAATGCCGAATGCCTTTTCATCCCATGTCAGCTCTCAAAAACTGTAAAATAGCAATCAATTGCATAACTTGTGACCAACCAAAGTCCAACATAACCCAAAGGCCATCTGACTAGTAGGCCCAGTGGGCTATATTCAGGGCGAAATCCAATGCTATGTAAGTGGACTTCTGCTCAGAGAATGGGACCTCCCATTCCTCTGCTCCTACAACCTGCTTCTGACCATGAACCATTGGATTCACTGTCAGCTTGGTCACATGGTGTGCAGGTTGTGTTTAAAAGTAAAGCGTAAAGGGACCCCTGACCATTAGGTCCAGTTCTGCCGGACTCTGGGGTTGAGATGCTCATCTCGCTTTATTGGCCGAGGGAGCCGGCGTACAGCTTCCGGGTCATGTGGTCAGCATGACTAAGCCGCTTCTGGCGAACCAGAGCAGCGCACGGAAACACCATTTACCTTCCCGCTGGAGCGGTACCTATTTATCTACTTGCACTTTGACATGCTTTCGAACTGCTAGGTTGGCAGGAGCGGGGACAGAGCAACGGGAGCCCACCCCGTCACGGGGATTCGAACCGCCAACCTTCTGATCGGCAAGCCCTAGGCTCAGTGGTTTAACCCACAGCGCCACCTGCGTCCCTCTAGGTTGTGTTTAGGAGTATATAAATAGATGGACTTTCCAGAAGAACCTCAAGGGTACATCTCCATCTATCTGATTTAGCAGGTCAGTTTGGGAGTTATAAGACTGGTATGATTTAGAAAGAAACCAATTTTATTTATTTATTTTTATTTTAAACTTGCATCCCATCTTAAGGAAACTGTACGAAAACTGCTCATCCCCATTTACATGGAGCCTGCACTGACTTGGAAAGCAGCAGTATTGAACTGAGCGTAGTTCTGAGCAGACATGCCTAGTATTGCACTATTAGTAAATATAGAGACTGGGATGAGAAAGGAGATAAAATGCACAAAGCAGAGGTTAAGCAAAGAAAGCTTCACTTTAGGCTTCAATAGAGTACTGTGGTACCTTGGGTTAAGTACGTTCCGGAGGTCCGTTCTTAACCTGAAATTGTTCTTAACCTGAAGCAACACTTTAGCTAATGGGGCCTCCTGCTGCCACTGTGCCACCGGAGCACAATTTCTGTTCTCATCATGAAGCAAAGTTCTTAACCTGAAGCACTATTTCTGCGTTAGAGGAGTCTGTAACCTGAAGCGTATGTAACCTGAAGCATATGTAACCCGAGGTACCACTGTATAGAGGGGGGGGGGAATTCTCAGTGGTACAGCATGCCACTGCTTTAAAAAATAATAATTTTGGCTGTTCCAAATATGGAGGTTTCCCCCTTTTTGTTTAAAACTGACATACAGTGGTACCTTTAGTTACGAACTTAATTCGTTCCGGTGGTCCGTTCTTAACCTGAAACTGTTCTTAACTAGAGGCGTGCTTTCACTAATGGGGCCTCTTGGTGCAGCTGTGCCACCGGCACTCGATTTCTGTTCTCATCCTGGGGCAAAGTTCTCAACTCGAGGTATCTCTTCCAGGTTAGCGGAGTTTGTAACCTGAAGCATTTGTAACCTGAGGCGTTTGTAACTCGAGGTACCACTGTGCTCAATTTCTCCCACCCTTCCCTCAAACTGCCTCCAAAACGTTCATTCTAATTTCAGGTGCTGCAGAAAGTTGGAAAGACATACCAGGGAGATTGCATGAGGAAACATGTCAACTTTCTTGTCAAAAAGATAGGAAATGGGGGGGGGGCAACAACTCTTTCTTTCATCTAGCTAATATTATATTTGGTCTGGTTTGTAGGAATGAAGAAGAGCTAATGATGTCCCAGCAGCATCTTCCAAATACTTATGCATAAATAGTTTTATGGCACCATCCACGGGATGAACATTTTAGGACAAGTCAATATGTGAAGAGTAGACAGCTGCAAAGACCCATATATATCACGTATTTTGTCAGAAACTGGAGTACTCAGGCTATGCCCCCTGCTGTTATTAACTCCCATCTGGCGTGTTTACATAACTGAAGGGTACCACAGCAGTAGTAAGGGAGCAGGTCTAATGGCTGGCATGTGTGCATGGTCAACAAACATAATCACCACCATTCCTATGTCATCATCGGCAGTTTTTACTGCTACTACTCTAAACATTATATAACTAGCATGAATAACCAAAGAACATTTGATTTTCTACTGGGACATAAATCTACTTAATATCCTCTGAATTTAATGATTGGCAGGCCAGCACTCTCCACATCTGATTCAGAAATGATCCATGAAAATGGATTACTTCATTGTGAATTTGACAGGTGTCCAAAAATAATCATTGCTTTCCTCTTTTTACTGATTGTTTTCCAGTTGACAATGTGCATTTGTGATGTAATGTAATTCCAAGTACATGAGGGCCAATACGCCTTCCAGCATTTTTCCTCCTACCTATGTAGGGAACATGAGGAGAGAAGAGTGGGATTTGGTGTCCTACCCAATCTTCATAGTTCCTTTAGGTTCAGCATATTCTACTGCTTTTCAATGCAATGTTACACTCACCATAGCCCTGAATTCTGATTGCTTCCTCCTGCTAAATGCTCTCTGTAGCTTTATGTTGCCCTTTTCATAATGAAGTAGCTGGCACGGAGAGGGATATATCTAGTGCAGCATTTGGGGAATACCTTAAGCATTAAATGGATTAACTAGAATTAAATGCTATTTCCTCTCACATCTTATACAGTTCAGAAAAATATCCTCTGACTTGCACTCCACCTCATCATTGCTGCATGCCAGGACTGTGTTTGCTTTAATGATTGAAGCTTTCAAATTCTTCGATCTCATTTTATTCAAATGCAGCAATAAATGGATTTAAATGTCAATTACACTGTTCTGAAAGATTTTCATTTGAAAACCAAGGAATGATCTGGATTCTGAGACAAATAAATAAGTCCTTTAATATGACATGAGTAAATAGATTGCTCTCACTTAATACAACCTCTTTCGCTATAAAATAACTCAAGATTTTAGCACCACTCACTTGGCAGCAATGAAGTCTTTGCAACAGTGTTTGCCACCATTTTTATTCCAGCTAAACTTTTAAAAACATCTCACTGGTAAACAACCAGTGAATGCTTACACACACACACACACACACACACACACACACACACACACACTACATGGAGATATACTGAGAAATCTTTGAGATTTGGAGAACAAATATATGTCCATTTTTTACTAGAGTTACTTGGAATTAAATCCCATTAATTGACTGGAAACGAATTCTGGATGTCATTAGGATTGCAACTGCATCCTAATCCATATCTGCCTGGTTCATATACAGGTTCCTGTGGTTATCACACATAATTGTTTTATATTTTAACTGAAAAAATAAAAAAATAAACTATGATAATGCATACAACAACAACAACAATAATGAAACAGCATTTTATACAGTGTATACACACTCACACTCACACACACACATATTCATTTTAGGACCAATGAAGGTTCTGGAGAAGGGTATAGCCTGAAGAGGGTGCTAAGCGCTGGATAGAGAGCTGGACTGGAGGGCTATATTTGACCCCTTGTGCCTGAGGTTCTTCATCCTTGCTCTACACCAAAATTATAAGCAGTTTAAGTTTTTTGAGAAAGAAAGATAAATGGAAAATGGATGTAGTTAAGAGGTTTTGTTGTTTAGTCGTGTCCAACTCTTCATGACCCCATGGACCAGAGCATGCCAGGCACTCCTGTCTTCCACTGCATCCCGCAGCTTGGTCAAACTCATGTTTGTAGCTTCGAGAACACTGTCCAACCATCCCATCCTCTGTCGTCTCCTTCTCCTTGTGCCCTCCATCTTTCCCAACATCAGGGTCTTTTCCAGGGAGTCTTCTCTTCTTGTGAGGTGGCCAAAGTACTGGAGCCTTAGCTTCAGGATCTGTCCTTCCAGTGAGCACTCAGGGCTGATTTCCTTAAGAATGGATAGGTTTGATCTTCTTGCAGTCCATGGGACTCTCAAGAGTCTCCTCCAGCACCAGAATTCAAAAGCATCAATTCTTTGGCGATCAGCCTTCTTTATGGTCCAGCTCTCACTTCCATACATCACTACTGGGAAAACCATAGCTTTAACTATACAGACTTACCATAATTCCTTCCTCTGAATTTCCTCATTGACACAGAATCTGAACACCGAATCTGAATGATCTGTGAATCATTTGAGGAGACTGAGTGAATTAGTTGACATGATCACAGTCACATTGGAAGCCACCTTTTAAATAGATGTCATGTATATACATGTACATGTAAAGTTCGTCTGGTGAATTTGAGTAGTACATTGAGGTGATTAATAATATCATCATTTACCTGTTTTAGACCCTTAAGCAGTAGCAGCTGCCAGGACATTGTCCTGATCACTTCTTTGTAGTTCCTTCCTTATTTCAGATATTGTGATATATTGATATATATTGATATATTAATATATCCCGATGTTTAGCTGGTGATATACCACACTATTGAAAACCAGTTATCACCCAGCCCTAGTAGAAACCTGTTAAATTTTAGCATATAGTTATACTTCACTAGAAGGATGCACTACACACACACACACGCACACACACATCCATATGTGGAGTGTTGAGCAGCAGTGCATATAAAAACATGGCTTCTGACATTGTTGAGTGCCCATACCATGTCATTTTCTCTTTGACAATTTTGTTGACTTGTTCAGTCTTCTTGGTTTCCCCCTATTATTTTTTTTAAAAAGCCTTGTTAGGTTATAGATTCTCTGTGTCACAAAAGAAATTCAGAGGGGAAACCCAGAGAAGCGGTTAATAAAGAGGCGAAGAGAGATAAATGGAAAGATGGGACGATATCTTACACTCTTGTAGCAAGACTCCTTAGACTAATATAATTTTTCTATACTCTCCCGGCAATTTAGATAAGGCATATGTGGTGTTGGTGGTGTATGTTTCTAGTTTAAAGTAATGAACCACAGAGCACAATACGTCAGAGAAATGTTTCTTTGCAGACATTTTTCTAAATGAAGGATGAGCTATTCAGAATGTGCTACTGAATGTTAACGATACTAAAGCTATACAAATTGAAAATTTATTGAATTGTCTTAATAATGAGATGCATTCTTAAAATTATAGAGTACATTGTAAAGCTGTGACAAGAAAATAGGAAGCCAAGTGGGGGAAATATTCAGCATGGCCAGTCAGAGCGGCTCATAATGATCCAATGGTGGGTAAATGCCCAGGTAGAAGTAACACAGATTTAATTGTGAACGGGACTGCTAAAGCATCTGCCTATTGAGGCATTTCATTATTGAGAATGAGAGAGTTTCTAACTCTCATGGGTAGAAGGGCAATAAAAACCCTCTTCAGTCATTTGGTACCCACTGGTTTATTCTCCACTGGCATCAATTTGATCAGACATCAGCTGTCAATCACACCATTCACACCTACCACCCAGTGGAAGGATAGCCAAATTTACATGGATAGGCAATGGATAGGGGTGTTCCCGAAACCATTTGTGGCTCAAAGGTAAAAACCAATGCTTCAAGTGTGCTCACAAATGGAACACAAGGAGGGAGCCAATAAATAATGTCCAATAGTGGAGTCACATGCTCCAGTAAACACACCCCAGCCCAAATTCTGGCTGCAGGATTTTGTTCCAACTGTGATTTCCAAACACTTTTCAAAGGCAGACTCGTGTCAAGCCAGTTGTAATAATTTAGCCTGTTTGTCACCAAAGCATGCAATAATGTTTCCAGTCATATAGAAGCACTCTGGCTACTTTCCTGATCTACGGTTTTCAGACCCAGTGATGCTGAAAACTAAAGATAGGAAAAAAAGCAGGTTTCAGATTCCTTGCAAGAAGATAACATGAGTAATCCTACCCCAATTTACAATTATAGCCAAGTCAATGTTTCAAAGGAATATTTGCAGGTAGATCCCCCAGCATTAAATGCTACTCTTTAATAAGCACACTTTAAATAAATAAATAAATATTTTCTATACTGCCTTTCATCTGAGGATCAAAGTATAAATATAAATATAAAATACAACATAAAAACACAAATATACATAAGATAATACCAAACAAAACAATACACACACACCCAATTTTAAATTGTTTAAGTACTAACCAAAGGCCTTTTCTGCAGCACACTTGCCATAAGTAATAAACATTGTGGCCATGGCCCTTCCCTTTGATTTTTTTTTTTTAGCTACAAAGACATTGACGTTCCCCATAATACCAAGCATGCAACTTGGCAAATACTCGTATTAGGAGGAAGTCACTCCAGCTGTAGCTCATTCTGCTTACATATTTCCAAAGATGCATGACACTTTAAGGAAGGAAGGAAGGAAGGAAGGAAGGAAGGAAGGAAGGAAGGAAGGAAAGAAGGAAATCCAGTTTGGTACTGCATATGCAAAACACTTTGTGGAGGGGAATATAAAGTCAACTTTGACCTTGAACACTGTCCTTGGTATTTCCTCCCATCCAATCCAATATTTAATTACTTGGTAGGTTAAATAAGCAAAATGAATAGGTCTAACCAGCTCCACCTCTGCATATAGATTTATGGTATATAGATTTAAAAGTATTGATTGATTGCATGAAATACGATTTGAAGATATGAACCATGACCTTAGACAAACCTTGCAGTTTCAACCTTTCTTTGTTAAACAAAAAGTGCCACTTTAAGAAATAAATTAAAAATGCTGCCCTGATTCTAATTTTTATTAACGAAACCTACTTTCTTCTCAGGGGTTGGTAAATTATGTAGTGCTTCAAATAAGAAATAATGTGATTATTCTGCCGGCAAAAGTACAGTTCAGAATTAAATGGAAGAGGAAACAGGAAATTTATTCCAACACTAGCAGTTTTCAACAGACATCCCCATGTTATGGTTCCCATTGCATTTTATTCATCAGTTCAAAATCTCACTAGGCAATCTCTATAGTGCACACAGTGGTGAAGACCCAACTGCACTATGGATATTCCCAAACAACTCCATTTTGTGGTGCATTAATGCTATAAGCTGCCCCCTATGGTTATAGGGAAACGTATACAGTAGATGTTTAAAACAAAATAACATACAAAGACTTTGGTAGGGAATCAGAAATTCAACTGTTACTGCCTGCTGTCAGTAACACTGATGTAGGAGAAAATTTCTTTCTGAATCCATTGTAGCACTAGGACCTCCATTGTGCTTGATTTCTGCAGGATGTGCTACTGGCTCACTGCAGTGTCAATTCTATGCATTAAATCAGGGAAAGTACTATGCAGAAGAGAGCTGATGCATGGATAAGCCTGCCTTTGAATGGCAGCTTGATTTTGTGAGGCTCTTCCAGTCTTGAAAGCCTATAGCCTTATTCAGAAAGGGAGGGCAGGGATGGTATTGATGGAAACAGGCCTCTGCCATGGAGAGGGGTGACAGTAAGAGTATATTAAGAAATAGCATGCATTTCTAGGTCTCAAAAAGGTGTTTATCATATGCACTATTTTGCAAACACATCAAAATCTGGTAAAGACATAGCCCAGTGATAGAGCATCTGCATGCAAGCTGGTGGGTTCAGTCCCCACCATCTCCAGGAAGGGATGAGAAAGACTCCTGTCTAGAGAGATGATTCCATTCAGTGTTGGCAACATTGGGCTACAATGTTCGCACTTAGATTCCTACGGTCCTATGTAAAAGATCATCCCGACAACATCTTTTACAGTGTGTTTATATAATTGTGATAATTTGAACTGGTATGCAAAGCTGGAAGGTGCATTCTAGTATCTTTCTCAAGCCATTTTGTTGAGGTTCACCCTTAAAATCGACCACCTACTTCCACTCAAGTTTTTATTTTACTAATTAACACTCACGTGTGTATTATAGAAAAGGGGGAAAGGCATACTGAGAAAGCAGTTGTTTTCCTGATAGAAATTCTCCCCCTTCTAAGATGCTATTAAGTTAGATTGAAAGGGGTGACATACAAGAAAGAGCCTGTATCACACTTACTTATTTCCCCCTCCTTCAGGAAGGATTTTGATAGGCAAAAGAGGAAAGGGTTACAATTTCTCCACAGCACCACTTCCCCAATCAAACCCACAAGAGATCCTGACCACATATCTCCCATGTCAAGGCTGTCCATGCCACTAGCAAATGTTAAATACTTCCTGTTACTGATCCGTATTTCTTTCTGTTTAGTGTCAAGGTCCACCCAAAGTGTGACTGACGTACCAGTGAAAGTCACCGGGGATGTTAAGGTTTCTTCCACTCAAGATGACTTAAAGAAATCAAATAATACTGATTCGAGACTCTCAGAAGTTCACATCTCCAAACCAGAAACAACTTTCCTTACAGCTCGATATCCTATCACTGTTGATATTCAACCACTAGCCAGTGAAAGAGTGGAACCTTGGCCTCAGGCATCATCTGTGAAGAAGCTGCTTTTGAATTCCAAACTGTTTCACAGACGCATTTCATCAGATGAAGCGAAAAATAGCACCCAGAGCCTTCTTCTGCACCATGAAACAACTCACCAAGGGGCATCCCAAATCTTATCACACTATAAGAGTCACGCCCAGTCACTTGCCAGAAGAAATGTTTCCACTCAACAGAAATTAAATACAAGGCCACATGCTGATTTGCAGACTCATACCTCATTTGATGGACAGTCTTTTGGGAAAAAGTCTCTTGGGACTTCACACACTAGATCTGTTCTTGGTTTTAAAGGAGGCTGCCCAGGTACTTCTGTTTTAGCAACACCATTGGCCTCCTCATCCCATCTGAAAGCTACTTTTTCTGGTATAACCCCACAAGGCCCCATCCGCCCAGCAGGAGCTTCTACAAAAACAAGGATTCCAGTATGGACATCTTGGGGCAGAAAGCCTCATGCCTCCCCAGCCAATCATTTGGGCCTTTCCACACCAATTGATAGGTTGCTACTTGAGAAGAAAGTCACCTGTGCAGATACACCATGTTTCAGTGGCGTGCTTTGTGAGCCAACAAAGGACAGGGAATTCAGATGTGGACCCTGTCCATTTGGATACAGCGGTGATGGAATTGAATGTCAAGGTAAGAGACGGGAAGAAAGTAGTGCCTGTGTTAATATTTTAGTCATTTCAAGTGCTGAGTTGGTGTTTTACTTATATAACACATTTACAGTTACAGTGTATGAGAGTATAGTAACTCATTTAAGTATATCTACTATGTGTATATAGGTCAGGAGTCTGAGTGTACAAATGGGTTTACAATCTTTATTCCAATTGCCGTAATGTATCAGGAACTGTGGTGGGATATAAGACAGAATATAAATAGAACAAATAGTAAATAAATAAACTGTTGCGGTCAGAGTTGGTGAGGTAGATTCTGCCACATCCACAAAGACCACACTGCCTAATTTGCAGCAGGAAAGCTATGCAGATAATAAACTATGAGTAGAGGATAAAGGGTAAAATATAGCTTGTTGGATTGATGTGGCTGAGATATGCCTGTTCAGTCACTGTTTCTTTATTCTAAGGAACAATGAAACTTCCCATGGGACATTTGTGCCAGTGGAAGGGGAGGAAGCTGGGTTGTTGTTTTTTGCAGATTTCTACTTCCTCCATATTTCCTGAAAAGGTGCTTTGGAGGTTGAGAAATTCTGAAACAGTGCAGAAGTTGGCACATGGAACAAGGGGAAGGGAGAATTGGTGAAATTTTTCTCCCTGCCTTCCTTTACTGGGAGCCTACACTGGATTGGAATCCCTTCCATGACTGGAAGGAGCCCTTCCATTTGACAAAGGGCATGTCTGGGTCCAACATCCAATGGCTCCAACATCATCTCTGGCTGTTTTTGATTTTCCAGAATCATGGATCATGTGCTGATATACTAGCAACTGCTAGACAGTGCACTCACTTAGGAGCAACTACTAGGAACAACTATTTGGTATGAGAGATAGAGGGAGAAATGTCTGAATTCACAGCATTTAGAAGTAGAGTCTACTTCCTTCAACAAGTTGATCAATGAAATTTATGACCAAATTACTTGAATGAAAAAATGGGAAAACATCTATTGTCGTCTGTAACGTTAAAACAGGCATAAATGAAACTAACAGAATGTACCATATGTCTATTAACTATACAATTACTCACAACCTATATTGTACCAAATTATAACTTTACTTTTAAAATCTTCCACTGGTAGTCTGGAGGTAAGGAGGGGATAATTGTCCTATGACCGGATATACATGTCTCCAGAGATATAATCACTGTGTTGCATTATGAAAAAGATGATTAACTTTCCTGCTTAAATTAGCACATTAATTAGACAATTTAAAGGAGCACGGTGAAATAATGTTATACACAATTACGGGAGACTGGGTATATTCCTCTTTCAAAATTCTTCTTGCAAATTAAATTCATCATTTTATTATTAAATAACCTGTGCTATTAATCTAATTAAATTTCCATATGCATGAAAATCTATTTGCCCAAAAAATGTAGCTTCTTCACCTGCTGTTCCTAGGACTTGTCTAACCCCATATATTAGGCAGGTTTACCACTGCCTATCTCCAGTTTTCATATATGCACCTGAAAATAGAGGCTTATAAGTCAGATGCTAGTTATTCATGGCCATAGGAAGTGCTAATAGGTTACTTTGTATATTTGGGTATTAACTACTTAAACTCTGTTACCTTGTTTTATTAAAACAAATTACAGTGGTGCCTTGCAAGACGAAATTAATTCGTTCCGCGAGTTTTCTCGTCTAGCGAATTTTTCGTCTTGCGAAGCACGAAATCCCATAGGAATGCATTGAAATTCAATTAATGCGTTCCTATGGTCAAAAAAAGTCCAAACAAAGCCAAATTTGGTACAACAAGAGTTTATTAAATGCTCTTTAAAGTCACACATACTGTAAAGAGCATTTCAAAAATTGAAGGAACAATAAATTAAGTTTCTAAACATGACAGAAAAACATTTAAAAATCAACAAAGTGTACAGTACATTTTCTAAGACTCTGGGGGACAACTCGAAGAAGGTTCCTCTTCCACTCTTTGCTTCTTGCTGAAGAACCCCCTCCCCAACTGTTCCCCCAGCCGCCCACCACACAGAAATTCAAATCCAGATTTTTTTAAAAAAAACAGCAGAGTGGCCCAATGGTCACAGAAAATCATAAAAATGCAGAAAAAAACCACACAAGCTTCCAGATTCTTGCAAACCCCTCCTCAACTGTTCCCCCAGCCACCCACCACACAGAAATTCAAATCCAGAATTTTTTTTAAAAAAACAGCAGAGTGACCCAATGGTCACAGAAAATCATAAAAATGCAGAAAAAACACACACAAGCTTCCAGATTCTTGCAAACCCCTCCCCAACACCAAGTCCTTGAATTCCAAACACCCCAACCCAAAATCCAACCCCCCCAAAAAAAGTTTTAAAAGTTTAAAAGAAGTTTTGGAAAAGCTTCAAAAATCACCAAAGTCTTCAAAAACCTCAAAAAAGGCTACCACACCGCGTTCTATGAGTTGCTCCTCGAAGTCAAGTCGCAACTGTATTAACGGTGTTAAGAAAAAGGAAACAAACTTGCAAGACGTTTTCGTTTTTCGTCTTGCGAAGCAAGCCCATAGGGAAATTCGTCTTGCGAAGCAGCTCAAAAAACAGAAAACCCTTTCGTCTAGTGAGTTTTCCGTCTTGCGAGGCATTCGTCTTGCTGGGCACCACTGTACACTGTAGTTTGTGAGGTACTTTTTCATTCATAGTTAATATTTTAGTTTACAAAATACAGTTCAGCATTTTTTAAAAAACTGTGTGACAGTTTTTTTCAATCAGCATATGCTGATTGTCCCTTTTGAATTAATACAGATTGCTTTTTTATTTATTTTAAGATTGACCATGAGGGTTATTTATTGTTTGTTAAATTACTACAGGAAAATAATGGACCAGTTCCTTCCCTCTAGACACTCAGCATTCATAGAAGAAACAAAATCAGTGTCAAAACCAACACAGTGACATCTAGTAAAATTATATAGACAGACATATACACACGCACTATTTTCTGTTCCCAAAATTTAGCCATTGATTTTCCATACAGTGTGAAATCTTTAGTCTCCAAACTATATTCCCAATTGCACAAAAGTCTACTCCTTTAAAATAAAGACAATCCATCATCCACCCACACTAGAAGCCTTCCATGCAATTAAAACCTTTCACTGGTTTCTAAAAGCTCAAAGTTTACAGAAATGAAGAAAAATAACACCAGACCCTAATCATGCCACATACTGTACATTCAAACATTTCCCCAATGTGGCCCTTGATCTTCTGGTGTGTGAAATCCTTGGGCTCAGATAAATTAATCTGGTAACAAAAACCAAACTCCCTGTTTCAAAATTTCCTTTTCCCACCTTCCTTCAGCCTTCTGTGCTAGCAACTGCCTCCACAGATACATTATTCTTATCTGACCCTTCTTCGTTCTCCCATGCCATCAAATCCCTTCACTTCACTTCTCTCTCTTCCTTTCCCCTTCCCCCCAGTTTTGTGCTTCCAGAATTACAGAAGCATTTTTCCCAAATCATGAGAATTTTATGAAATTGTTACAGGAAAAAAACCATCACACACACACCAGCTAGGGCTCTGTTCTGTGCCTGCTATTCTCTCTTTTAAAAAGCATTTACACAGTTACTTATTGTATCACTCATGTCATATCTTGGGTAGCTGCCACTGATTTAGGGCATAAGGAGTCATGAATATTCTACCTATGCAGGATCTGCAAGTGAGATATCTGTAGTGCTTCTGAAATACAGTGCAGTGCACCAGAATACGTGCGGCACTGAATAAAAAATAGGAAAAGGCTCTTGCCGTTTTCTTTCTTTCTTTATGACATGAAGTGTTTGTGTGTATGTACTCTTCTCAAAGAACCAACAAAATATCAAACAAGCCTTATTTTAAGTGGTGATTAAAGTTGGGTACCATTCCACTTCTTTCAGGCTGATAGAACTGAGTCTGGCCTAGCAATCCCATTTCCATTTTTTAAACTCACTTCAGTGACTGCATTTAAGCACAGTTTATTACAAGGATATGGAGAGACATTTCTTCTTTGAGGTACCAGGTGGCAGACTTTGTGATAGCTCAAGGTGGAGTCTGTTGCTTTTGCATGTCAAAATGTGAATATTAAAAATTAGGTTTTTAGAATATTTTAGACTGGATATTTTGTTGTGTCTGCTTGAACTAGCTAATCTTTAAGGATAGTAGTAGTAGTAGCAGCAGCAGCAGCAGCAGCAGCAGTAGTAGTAGTTGCTAACTCCTGGTGGTGAGAGCCAGGGTGCTGAGGTAGTTAGAGTGTTAAAACAATAAAGTAATGCAAAATCCTACAGTAATGTTCTTGACAAATGAGGCCTTCAGAGAACTGTAGAATACAGTAAATAAATGTCTTGTGGAGGGAATAAATTGAGGATAAGAATGCTAAACGTTGAGTAGCACTTGTGCCTGACAAAATTAACTTTTCATCATTATGAATACATGCAAGAAATAATTGTATTTTGTATGTAATTCCTCTCCCCTGAGATTTATACCGGTGGCATATTTACAATGGAATATCCAGATAGATGTACAAAGATAATGACTGTGGCTTTGTTGCCCAAAGGAAGATTAAAATGAGGCAACTTTTCATGGCTGAGATAAAATGTTAACGCTAGTATTTTACTAGTTTAAATTTCAGTAATAAATTCAAATGTCTTAATCAAATTGGCCTCATACCTCTCATCTGTATTCATGACAGCTTTGAGCTGCCATGCCTCAAAGTTTACATTGCCTAATATGGTTCTTAAAATATTGTGGTACGCTTTACTGAAGCTTATTAGAAACAGCAACCTCTATTGGACAAAGGCTGCCATCCATTTGCCACAGTTGTGTTAGCTTTTATTATAGGCCGCAGTCCATAAACCACATAATCTAGAGTACCTCCTTCAATCATATCATATGCAGTTAAATGTTGAGAATCACTGGGCTTGTCCGCAGGCCCCAGACATCAGGCTTTATTTTATCATGTAATTATTCTAGATGTTGATAAATAATTTACTATGGCTATTATCCGCCAGGCACCACTCTTGTTCATGTACATCCATTTTAAATAGTGATTGCACAGCAACAGCACTTGATGGGACTGTGATCAGTAATTACATGAAACTCTCTAATGACGTCTGTGGTCTGTTTTGAACAGGTTGTATCTCCCTTAATTGTTTAATTAGGTGAAGTAAAAAACCGAATGCAGCTTCACCTTCATCAGAACGCATCCAGAGTAACAAGATGAATGTTGCATAGGCTGTTTCATTTATGCTAATCATAGTTTCAGTAATAAATCTACCGTTAATTTTTATTTTATTTTACATAAGCTGTTTGTATTTCTGAATGCCAAAATAAGTGCAACCACACAGCACTGATTTTTGCGAGTATCCCAGATGCTATGTAGGAGAGGTCTGCAAATATGGCCTGGTGTTTTATTTTTTTTTAAAAAAAAGTGATTTTTAAAGATCTGCAAGTTTATTTCGATGTAAATTACACTTAGTTCAGTGAATTCACACTATATGAGTCCTTGAGCACATTGCATTTATAGTTTTACAGGACTATCGTGATGATTCTTATCACATCATCTAATAGAGAAATTGGGTGGAAGTGAACTAAGCCACTCAAAAAGAAGGCAGTGGTTTCAACATGATTGGGAGATTCACTAGATACAAAGAAGACAGTGAATTAAAGAGTTAAATGAAAATGATTATTATTATTTAATTAAAAAACCCTGAAGTCCAGAAAAGATCTTGGAGCTTCCAAGTCTTGTGAATGTTGTTCTCAGTTGAGCAGATAGGAAATGATACAGTAACTTCCCACTCCCATCTCCATCTGGATATACAACTTATTTGTTTCTTTTCTCTCTCCCCCCCTCCCTTCCCAACCCAAACAATGGGCAGTTCCATGATTTCAGCATAGCTGTGCTTGGGTTGTAGTGTGTCCATCCAGAAACAAAAGTCAGCAGTATAGACAGGAGCTTCTGCACTTTCTTTGTTCTTGTATAATATGGAAAATGTGATGCATTTATTTTAGATCCTTAAACTTTTTTTTTACTCACTAATACCTACATGCTCTATTGCTTTTCCAGTGCCTGTTAAACACATTCCTTTTTCAACAAGCCTTCTAAAATGTTTATCCCAGTTGGTATATGTTTTGGATTTCAATTCATTCTATGAATGTGCTGTTGTCGTTCAAACTGCTTATATAAAGAGAATTGGTTTTATATATGTAACTGTTTTATGTATGTTATTAGATTGTGGGTAGATTGACCATTGTGGTAACTTGTGGGGAGTTTTGCATGGAAAACTTTGGGCTGGAAATCTAAATGAGCCTTAGCTGCTTTCCCAATCTAGAATGATCAATTAGGGGTGATCTGAGAATTGAGCGGAGGTATCAAGAGGTGAACAGAGGAGTGAGATTTCCTCTATTCTTTGCCATTTTAGCTGACATCACTTTTGTTTCGTATCTTTCCCCCTTCAGCCCCCCCCCCTTTTCACCCCGTAACTTGCATTTTTTGTATTAAACAGGAATCTCCTTAGGCTCACAAGAGATGCCTCCCCATTCACTCAGCAGTTTCCGTGTTCTCACATTAAAAATGGGAAATCAAACGTTGTGGTGACCATATCATCACTCCCTGATATTTTAAAGGCCACTGAAACCAAAAAGCATTGAATCCTTATATGGTGGAAATAGTTTGGAAAAAGCTTTACTTCGATATATATTTTTTGCAATAAAATTGTCAATTTGCTGAAATAATGTTCTCCTTATTAGTATTTTCTGCCAACATAAGAAAATGTGAGCAAAAATGGGTCATTTTATTTTAAAAAAATAAGTTGTGGAGAGTTTGTAGGATGGGGAGAAAATTGTCACATAAGAGACATGAGCAGGCTTTGGAAAGCCATTTAGTACTAAAAAATTTTTTTTATTATTGGTGACAGCTTGCTAGTTATACTTTATATATCTTTCTTATGTTTTCTCTAACCAGGATGTTCACTTTTCAACTCTGGCTTCCTAACAAGCAGCAGATTTCTTTTAATTTCATATTCTGTATAAATGTGTGAAATAATAGGTGAAGTGATTTGGCATGGGAAGTGAAAAATGCAGTGCCCTTCACAATTTAAGATACGATGAAAAGAGAAAGATGACTCACAAAGAGAAAAGAAATACATAATACTTGGTGAAATTTATGCCTTACAGGGACAATGTGACAGTAGTTGTTAAAATAGCTAACAATTTTCAGGAACATCTCCACCCCAATATAACTGACTGTATCACTTCATAAAACAATAGCTGCTTCTACCATATACTATGATATTATTTGGATGGTTACTTATCTGCATCATTATATAAAATGCTCGTCTTCTTTTCATTTAATGGTAAAAATGCCAAATTTGTTGCAACTCTCTTAGGAAAGGTGTAGGTGGATTTCACTGAACATTGCAATTCAATTTTTCTAAAATTTGTACTAATTCATTCAGAATCACAGAACTGTCCAATTATGCTGATCAATACGCAGAAGCCAAATACTGTTGCAAAGAGGGGATGGCTTCTCAACTGGGTTTGTACCTTAAAAGAGAGAAGTAGTATGCCTTGTAAGATGGGTCCACCAAAATATTAATGACTTAAAAGACCTTGCAGATGGTTGCGCTTCGAGGCCCCCAAGCCCTTCCCCTGAAAATAACTTCACACTGACACATAATTTTAGTTTAAGTTATTGGGCAAAATTTAGGCCACAACTTTATTGATTACAGCAAAGTGAGCGGTGTTGGCTTAGGCATTGGCAACAGACTCTCTGGCTGGAAGTCTGAAAGGGTAAACACCAAACGAGGGAGCAACATTGAGGAAGACCAACGAAGCTCACCCTGTGGTCCTGACATGGCCCTAGCCCCTCAAGTGGACTTCGGACAAGATCCAGGACCCCCAGATTCCTTTACCGGAATACCCTTATTCATGGAGGGGCAGGTGATGGCCGCACCTCCCCTCCCACACACTTCAATAAGCCAATGCCTAACCGCCAATTGTGACGATTGCTAAGTGGGTAGGCGAAAACCAAGTGGCTACATCCAATCTGCCAAAGGGAAAAAATTCCTACCCAGCCCCTGCTCCAAAGCAGGCGACCCAATCCAAAGCAAGGCCAAAGCAGCAGCACCCAAGGGAGGGGTGTGTGTTTGGCAACATGATGCAGGTTCCCCCAGTTATGCTGTGCTGCCGCTTTTATAGGCCCCAGGAATCATGCCAACCGCCCCGATTGGCCCAAACAGCCTGGCTCAACCCTGGGGTCCAATGGTTAAGGCTTGGGCCACGCCCAGCAACAACTCTCCCAGCGAGGGTGCGTGCAACCAGGACCCTCATTAAGGAGGATCCCATATGTCAGAGTACAGGCACCTGAAACTTGAGAAGGAGCTGAATTTCACCAGCCCAATTTATGCCTTAAAAATAAATTGATTAAGCTGCAGGTCTTTCTGAGACTTTCAAGGTAGGTGGAAACCAGACACCACCACCACCACCACCACCACCACCACCACCACCACTACTACTACTACTACTTCTTCTTCTTCTTCTTCTTCTTCTTCTTCTTCTTCTTCTTCTTCTTCTTCTTCTTCTTCAAGATATCATGGCAGTTCACAAGATAAAAACACAAATAAGTAATTAATGCAAAAACCAATAGCCCCCTCCCAAAATACCCCCCCTCTCCCACAGGAACGCCCCACCCTTTCATAATTCGTCTGTTTCCTAGTACATATGAGGTTCCCAATAGAACCCCTGGGACAGTGTTTTGGGTGAGGAAAGGAGGAATTGTTCCATCTAGCAAGCTGAAATGCTTCCCGTGGTTGAACAATTGCCTTAACGTCATCCTGAATTGTTCCCTTCATTTCTAAGATGCCACCTCAAAAGCTATTTCAGATTGGGCAAACATGATATGTAAAGATGCACATCTCTGCTCAATTTTTGGGTGGGTGGTGGTGGTGGTATGGGGATGTTTCATTTTTGCTTCTGCCATCTGTTTTATTGGTGTTTGGCCTTAATTTTATGGTGCTGATTGATTTATTGTCAATTGTGATTTTAATGTTATTGTTTTCTCCTCGCCTGGAACTCTTGAGTAGGCAGACGTCAGATATCGCAAACAAATAAATATGGGCAATTAGCACTCTCGTAATGTTTCTGAAATACTGGTGTAACCTTCAGATGCTAGGAGGTGGTGCTGACGCAGCTATTGATGCCCTCTCTTCTAATCATTGACTTGTGCTGTTACTGCAAATCTTGAAGGTTCATATTTTGCAGTCGTGGAATATAGAAAAATGCTATGTGAGAATAACAGAGTGCAGGTCACTGGGGCTCCTGATTGTAGCTAACCTGTTATACTGTATCAAATCTCTAATTATCTGCTTTCTGTATTTTAATGTAGCATTTTGTGATCCCTCATGTGAGAATGGAGGAACATGCATCACTCCAAATATCTGTTCCTGTGTTTATGGATTTGTGGGTCCTAGATGTGAAACATGTATGTGCATCTGTTTTTATTTTGCCTTTCTTGAATTTAATTATTTTCTTTGTTGACATCCCTGTATTTTCAACATATTATCCTAGAATGCAGCCTACGTTTAGTTTTCATAAGTAGTAGTGGACACTGTGATAAGGCCATGCTGTTCATCTGACCTCTGCTTGATAACATCACTGCTGCTTACTGGGAGTTAGAGAGGAAGTGGTGGTGGTGGTGGTAAGGTTGGAATTGTGCAAACACACCAACAGGAGCGGCATATTGTTTCTGCTGGTACATTTGCCCTGTGCCAGTCTCACCAGTGCCTGGTGAGCAACAGTAAGATGACTGAACAGAGGCCTTTTCATTTAGGCCTTATTATTTATACTCTGCCCATCTGGCTGGGTTTCCCCATCCACTCTGGGCAGCTTCCAAAGCAATATTAAAATACAGTAATGCATCAAACATTAAAAGCTTCCCTAAATAGGGCTGCCTTCAGCTGTCGTCTAAAAGTCTGGTAGTTGTTGTTCTCTTTGACATCTGGTGGGAGGGTGTTCAACAGGGCAGGTGCCACTACTGAGAAGGCCCTCTGCCTGGTTCCCTGTACCTTGGCTTCTGGCAGTGAGCGAACCGCCAGAAGGCCCTCGGCGCTGGACCTCAGTGTCCAGGTAGAACGATGGGGGTGGAGACGCTCCTTCAGATATACTGGACAGAGGCCGTTTAGGGCTTTAAAGGTCAGCACCAGCACTTTGAATTGTGCTCGGAAACGTACATCAGTAGCAGCTAGAGTCTACAAATATATTTAAGTTTGAATATCACCCCTGTGCTGTGCTTTCCTAAAGCACATTACAATTATATAAGAAGTCTGCCCACCTTGTTGTGCATGAGCACTAGAAGAAGCCTCATGTACAATAATGCTTATGGAATTCAAGGCTATGCAAGCAAATGCAAAAATACTCAGATAAAATAAAAAGTAGCAAACTTTGCCATTAAGGTTCAAACTATTGTTAAGGGTGGTTAGCAAAATAATCTGCCTTAGAACAAAACTGTCTATATTACCTTTAAACCACAAATGTGTATTATAGTGTTGGAATAGCACTCTTTGCTCCATGTTTGAACACTAGGTTACCCAGGATGGAGATATATATATCTGCACTTATAATACTGGAATATTTAAAAAGTGCCTCTGTATAAATCCTTTCATAGTCTATAATTCAACAGGAAACAAAAGGAAGCGACATATCATTCTCATTTCAGTTTTAGTAGCAAATGGGCTGAGAAAATTTCCATAGCTGCTCTGGATTTTGATCAGCACAATTTGAAGCAAAAAAACACAAACCAGTACTTTGTACTTTGCTCAAATAACCTTGGACTAATTTGTTTTTTTAGTGGTATGTAATAGGCATTGTCACAATGGTGGGAAATGCATTGCACCGGATGAATGTGAATGCAAACCTGGATGGAGCAGCCCTTTGTGTGAGACAGGTAAAGATGTACAGCAGAATCCTTTGTAGCTTAAGGGTGCAACACCCTCACTTGGAGGCAACGCCCAGCCATCATTTGTCTAGGTCCAGCATGTACTTCTAGCAGTGTCCCCCTCTCCTTCTGTGTTGTCTGTTTTGAAAAATCAGAGGGCTAATTGGCATTGTTTAAGCTCCACTGTTCAGTCTCCTTATGGTTCTGTCTAATTTATAATTACAGCCACATTTTACAGTATATTGCATGTGGGTTCTTGCTCTTGCTCCAGGATCTCAGATGCCCTTGACTATTATGGGACGTGCCAATCCCACTGGCCACTAGTTGAACGTCACAGTCTGTTGGCTCCTTCTACCGGTGCATAGGAAATGCCATTGAGAGCTCAGGAACTGTAGCATGTAGTTCTTGAAAGAGCATGTTGTATGGGGGCATCTCTCTTTGGTTCAACAAGTATTAGAGCTACCTGCAGAAGTGTTTGGTGACTCCCCCTTTTCCAGAGAACCTGAAGTTCACTTATTGTCAATATTGTTTGTCTTGGTAAGGACCACCTGAGCCCATACATCTCAGTTCTATGGTTGAGATCATCCAGAGGAACACTGTTGGTTGTTCCCTGTATTATAAAGGCCTTCCAGAAGATATTTGGAAGGTGTCCACACTTTTGACTTTTAGGCATCTCCTGAAGACTTTTTTTTAGCTCACAGAGATGATTTCCAGCTATTGAATTTTATTTTTGATTTATTTTTGATTAACCAGATTAACTTGAAGTTTTTACACACACACACACACACACACACACACACACACACACACACCTGAAAGATCACATACAATAAAAACATTACAGCACCAGGCCTTTCCTTAAAAGTAAGTTGTTATAATGGAGAAGAAAGTTCTAAAGGGCTGGTTTTGGCAAACAGCTGATTCTGTAAGTTCACCCTATCTGTACTTATTAACCAGTCACTTTAATGATTATCTGATTATTATTTTTTCAAACAGTGCTTTGTATTTTAAAATTGTATGTCTCCCGGATACAGTGGTACCGTATTTTTCGCCCCATAAGACGCACCGGCCCATAAGACGCACCTAGTTTTTTGGGGGGGAAATAAAGGGAAAAAAAATTTATTTCCCCCCCAGGTGCGCTGCGCTAATCCCGAAGCTTGGGGCGTGCTGAGCTCAGCGCACCCCAAGCTTCTGCGTGCGCGCAAGCAGTCCGCTAGCCTTGCGAGAGCCGCGGGGCTCTCCCAGGGCTAGCGGATCGCTGCACTACACCAGAAGCTTGGGGCGTGCCGAGCTCAGCGCGCCCAAGCTTCTGGGTGCGCGCAAGCAGTCCGCTAGCCCTGGGAGAGCCGCGCGGCTCTCCCAGGGCTAGCGGACCCCTGCGCTAATCCCGAAGCTTGGGGCGTGCTGAGCTCAGCGCGCCGCAAGCTTCTGGGTGCAGGCAAGCTCTCCGCTAGCCCTGGGAGAGCTGGGTCTCCCACAGCTAGCGGATAGCTTCCTAAAGCCTGGAGAGCGAGAGGGGTCGGTGCGTACCGACCCCCCTCACTCTCCAGGCTTCAGCGAAAGCCTGCATTCGCCCCATAAGACGCACCCACATTTCCCTGTTCATTTTTGGAGGGGAAAAAGTGTGTCTTATAGGGCGAAAAATACGGTATACAAATACTTGTATGTATGTATGTATATATGTATGTATGAATGAATGAATGAATGAATGAATGAATAAATAAATAAATTTACAGGAGTGTCTGGTGCAGTGGGACAGTGCTGTACTACCAGCCTCCCAGCTGTGGCGTTGCTGCTGCTTGCTGAGACAATATGGGGCAGGCGTGGTGGGAAGGTTGAGGCTGCACAGAAGCAGCAGCAGTGTGAATCTGTTGCACCTGCCAGTGTCCCCATGCAGTCCTGATCTTGCCACTACTCTTTCCTTGCCCCAGTAATCAGTAGCAATGCAGCTGTCAGGAAGGTGGCAGCACAGCATTGTCCCCCTGCCCCGTACATTCCTGCTGTTATACTGTTGATTGGTTTCAGAAAATCTCTGGGACTGTTAGATTGCTGTCTTTTTCAGCCCCTGCAAATCTTTTCTGCAATAACAATGTGTGTGCATTTAGGGATAAAAGAGACACACATTTTTATTAAAGTACTTGTGCACAATTAGTTTCAATGGCAATTAAGTGAACCTTACTTTCTCTAGATTGTGCCCATAGAGTGCTGTCCTGCATTGTTTTTGCCCCACATATAATGCTCATGGATTTCAGGGGAGGATTATACATGCTGAAATGATTATCTTATTCATATAAATTACTAAGCCTGTCGCAAGATGGTTTGTTCGGAGCAAATGACAGATCTTGAAATGCATGTTTATAAACCCTCTCATTTGATCCACAAACCAATAAAACAAGCCTGGGTTCCCTTAAGGTGTTTTTGTCCAATAGGAGACCAAGATGATTTGTGCACACAAATGCCGGTTTAAGTGGTTTATAGATTTTCTTGACAGACTCCTCAAATCCTTTACAGCAATGCTAAAATGCAATGCACACCTCTTATGTGCTATGAACAAATGGAAGTTATGTCAGTGTATGGAAGATCTCAATAGCACCACATTTCCAACAAGCTGGGAAAGCCTAACTTGCTTACGCTAATCCTCTTTCCCCACTCCACCCCCGAAACCACTGATCAGCCATCCAAAACTGCCCAAAGAGGAACACATTATGCATCAGGAATACAAGCCCACCTGAGAGAAAGATTACAAAACAATTAAGAAATAAAACACACTGCTGGTATGGGGGGGGGGTCTTGATCACAGTGAAGCACTGTTTTAGGTGCCATTTCGGATTGTGACCCTTGTTTAAAACAAGGATTCTTTATCGTTTATGAAAAACCAGGAATAAAAATCTATGGTTGTGTACTAACCAATGAATTTCTCCTCAATTGTATGCAGCTGTTTGCAATCCGGTTTGCCTAAATGGTGGGACCTGCATTCGGCCGAATACGTGTGCTTGTCCTCATGGTTTCTTTGGACCTCAGTGTCAATTCGGTAAGATGGAAAAACAGAATCCCACTGGTGAAAATATACCTTTCCTCTACTTTACCATCTTCATCAATTATTTGCTACATCCACTTGCATCACAGTTTTATCCAGAACACGTCACCTACCTTGTAGCGGCATATTGTTTAGAGGATGTGTAGAATAATGTCTCAACTGAAAGCTGTGTGATACATTCTATACTTTCTTTTTTGCAACAGAGTGGAATGTGTGAAAAATATATTGAATGTACCATTGCAGACGGTTTTGCAATGTGTAATTAACTGAACTTCAAAGTATACGTTGGCAAAATGTTACACAGTGTAGAAGACAGCATTTTATTATTCCACAACCCAGTATGTTCACAATTATAGGAAATAGCCTGATACTTACTCACATTAATATAAATTCAGTGTAAATGAGGTCAGACTATAAACTACTTGTCTTCTTTTCTTCTTTATCAGGGGCTGAACTTTCACAAACTGAGTTGCTTTGACACCCATAGAAACAGTCTAGCTGGATCTTTTCTTCTCTTATGGGGGTGGGGAACGGAGGCATCTGATATAAACTTTTGGTTACAAATGCATGCATATTTTCCTAACCTTAACCTAATCTAATCACAAAAAGACGGTGTTTGCATGTCACAGGAAACATGGTTCCCACTTTACTCCTCCCTGCTAATGTGTGAGAGCAGTCAATAGTTTTTTTTCCTGTCACAGATGTTTTAGTTACTATACAATTTATGATATATATCATTCTGTCCTGTTTTGTTTTGTGCATTTGTAGACCACTGCCAAAAAACAATCTTCATGTGGTGTTATTGACTAAGGCAGGATTTCCCAAACTTGAGTCTCCAGCTCTTTTGGACTACAATTCCCATCATCCCTGACCATTGGTCCTGCTAGCTAGGGATGGTGGGAGTTGTAGTTCAAAAATGGCTGGAGATCCAAGTTTGGAAAACCATGAATGAATGATTTGCAATGGAGTTTTCCCTCATAGGGTTTTTCTTTCTGTCTTTTTCACCAAGTCAGTTTGGAGGAGGGAAGATGGATTGGGAATATGGCATGGAGGAGAGGGGCTTTAGCCCTTTGTGTCCAGGTCATATCAACCACAGCACCTCAATTCAGTGTGAAAACATGATAATTTCCTTCTCCCCCAATGCCACAGCAACTCTTATGGCTAGAAACAAGCAGCTGTGGAAACGTGAGCTACACCAATCTGGAGTCTTGGATATTATTCTAGGCACTGCCTTGCTGGTACTGCATTCCATAGCATCATGCTGCCTAGAGATTATGCTGCAATTTCCAGTCACATTAGTAGTGAGGCATTTACTTTCTTTCTTTGCTTTTTCAAATTAGCTTTCTGCAATCCTCCTTGTAAAAACAATGGACAGTGTATGAGAAACAACGTGTGCTCCTGCATGGAAGGTTATGTTGGAAGAAGGTGTCAGAAAAGTAAGGTTTTTTTCACTCCTCTTTAACTTTTCAAATATATCCTGCCTTAGAAATGCATTTTCACCTAAGGAAGTTTCTTATTACCAAGCACGTTAAATAGGACGTTTAGCTTGGATTAATGTACTAATGTACTAATCTTCAATTTTTATATCGTGGCACGCATATTGGCAGCCTCACTACAAAAGGCGGTACATCCCATTACCAGAGGTTTGCTTAGACCATGTCCCAGTGTATTAATGGCGCTATCATGGCATCAAAGAAAGGGAAGCGCTTAAGCCTATTTTGTTCTGATCTTGTCTGTGTATATGTTTAAATTCATTTCAAGTGAACTGAGCAAATCTGCAGGGTGAGATGAGCTAATTAGATGGCATTAAACGTAGTGAGGAAAATTATTAAAGCCCAATCCACAGCCTCTGACTAAGACCATCTAAAATGTCACTGTGCTATCTTTCTAGCCTAATTAATACAGTTAGCTAATAAGATTTTTGCTTTACTTCTTTCTTCCTATCAGTCATAATTCTCTCTACACCTTAGCATATCTATTCGCATTTGATTCCCGTAGTCCTATGGGAGATTTGTTATTTTGGCAGTTGTACAAATTCCACAGCAACTTCCTATGTCTGTCATACAGGGAATTTAAGACAGGCGAAAATTCATTCTCCCGAACTTCTCTTGACACGCACATAAACCAGCTTGAAAGTGGCAAGGAGGGAACTGTGAAGCAACCACACATGGCATGAAAAGGCTGTATATTTCCAAAGGACTTTTAACTTTCAGACAAAGAAAAAAGCAGTTCAGAATCCCCCTCCAGCCATGCAAGCTGCCTTATTCCCCATATTGCATTGATTATCCCTTCAGCTGAGAGAACAATGAAGCACCATCCTTGCTTTGTTGCAAAAATACACAACTAAATAGAAGCCCATGGCTGGAAGAACCTAGAAGGGAGAAATGGTGGGGAGGGCAGAGATAGATAGATAATGCCTTAAGTTTGACATCTAGCTTTTAAGGTCAGGGTACATTTAAAAAGTGCTGTTTCTACCTTTAAAATATATTGCTTCCATTTCTCAAAGCAGACCGGGCAGTATTGTTGCATTTCTGCCTACTTACATGTGAGGTTTCTCAGTCAACAGCTCTGAAGAAACATGAAATGCTGAGATGTTTCCCTCTCTTTTAGCTAACTGTACCTACTTAAACATTATTGCTTACACTGCTTTCAGGATATTGAGTGGTAGTCAACCAGGTTTTCCTCAGGGAAGACCTAACGAAGGTAATGAATTGCCTTTTCCTGTAAGACCTATTACAGTCGTTAAGAGTCGTCAACAGGCTCATCTCAGCTATCTGCCAATCTCCCATTCCCACCACCCTTCTGAGTAATACCCCTCCCCACCTTCTCACTATATAGAAGGATCTGGCAACTTCTGTTTCAGTGTATCTGAAGAAGTGTGCATGCACACGAAAGCTCATACCAAGAACTAACTTAGTTGGTCTTTAAGGTGCTACTGGAAGGAATTTTTTTATTTTGAAGGTAATGAACCTAATTTAGTCATGTTCTGCAATTTTAGTGGGTTGACTCTGAGGAGAACTTAGCTGAATAGGATAGCTCAGCTGGTAGACTCAATCTCAGGATTGTGGGTTTGAGCCCCACATTGGATGAAAGATTCCTGCATTGAAGGGTGTTGGACTAGATGACCCTTGTAGATCTTTCTAACTCTACAATTCCATGGTTCTATGAATACTACACATTTCATTAGTTCAGAATAGTTCAGATTTAGAATAGACACTCATCAAATTCTTTCTGTGACTAATAAACCAATACAGAAATGGTTTGTGGCTGCCCAGTAACCATGAAGTGTATTTGGCATGCATTCCTAGATTAAGGCTAGAACTACACATGAGTTGGAAACACTGGTGCGAGCATCCAATGGATACTTCAGCAAGAGGTAATTTGGAAGGGCTAAATGTTAGGGGGAGGAGCACTTAACCCTTGTCCTGCTTTCTGTCCCATCCCCCGTAGCTTCTATTCTTGTTTCCATGGGTATATTTGCCTTCACAAATGTGCATTTGATACTCCACAAGGATGCAAAACGTTTGGAGGCTGATGTGAAGGGGGAGTGATCCTGCTTAGTGCTGGGCCCTTGTTTTGTGCAGCACTACAAAGGTTCCCAAGAGCCAGCTGGTTGTCAGGCACTTTGGGAGTTGCACAAAGTGATCTTTGGGCAAACTCCACCCTTACCAGGTGTAAGGTGCATGAGTATGGCTTTGTGGGCCAAATGGGGAAGCCTGGCAAGCCAAGAGGGACACACAGACAATGGGTCCCTCTTCCCTGCCTCAGATGCATGGAAGTCACTTGTGGAAAGCTGACTCCCCTGCCAAGCAACTACAGCTCAGCTGGTTAGAGCATGCTGCTGATAATGCCAAGAGTGCAAGTTTTTGTCAGGAGTTCAGCCTACACTCGAGTAGGACTCTGGCAGAGACACATGCCTGACTGGCATGTTCCCTCCCTCCTGGTCAATTGTTCGGGTGCTTCATAAGCTTTCTTCAGCCCGAACATCACAGCAACTGATGCCAACCAACACCGGCACATTTAGGGATCTGCAAAGTTTGTGCATCATGCGTGACAGACCTCAGCAACTCAGCATTTTGGCTAATCTACTGTATTTACATATAAACACACACGGAGCACTGCAACATGGCTCCCTCTCTCTCCAGCATCAGACAGCAAAAAGAAAAAGAACAAAGGACAATAGTCCCTCTTCACGGAACACGGTAACACAAACATCCTGTCTCCGTCACTTCCCACTCTGTGGAGTCAAAACATATACCGTCATGTGATAGACAAAAATCCCATGACTGCAATCATGGAGCAGGAATTCTAACAGTTTTATCCCTGTATGGGGCAGCTGCACATTCCTGCACTGCAGGGAGGTTCGCTAGATGATCCTATGAGTCCCTTCCAACTCCACAATTCTGATTCTGTGACCCCTATTCTAACTTTTAATGCACTGTTGTATTCTGTATTATCCCTTCTTTGTAATATTTTTTTAAACCAAGTGAGCTTGAAACGATGACCAATAAATTTCTTATTATCACCTTAAATCGAAAGAACTTTAAGCATAAGGAGGGCACAACAGTGAGAGGTGACAATCACCCTTCATTCACTTATGAGTTTGTGGAAGTGCTCCGCTTATGGCCTCGTTTCCTTCCTTCCACAGCTTATTTGTTTGTTTTAGCTTTCTATGGAACCTTTTCCGGCAGCTGCCGTTGCGCGAGGCAGAACATATTCTTCACCATGTCTCTTGTCATTCAGTCTTGTTCTATCGTTGTTTTGCTATGTCTTTAATTTTAAATAAAATGCATTCAGGTTGAAAGTGGATGTTGATTGTTGGTGTAAACAAATATAGCGCTGGAGCAGGGCGGTGGGGGGGATGTTATGTAAATCACACATCTTGGATTGGCTGGCAGCTGAAGTGCAGAGATTTCAACACTTTATGCTTGCTGACAAACAACCACACTGTGATTATGCTATCCAGACTCTTGCAAGCAAAATGAAGAGGATGCCAGAGCTGACAGCAAAATGTATGATTATGCATCAGTTACTGTACAGGCTCCCTATATTCTGCTTGCTGAGAATTCCATTATTCAGCATCCACACCGGGCCAAACAACAAAAGCTCTCTTAAAGAAAATGCCTTTCATGGCAAATTATATATCAGAACAATATTTAGCCATACTTCAATTTTAAAGAAATAACACTACTTGAACATTGATTTATTACCCTCTTAAAGCAGGGGTCAGCAGCATAAGGATTTTTCTCTAGCCTATGGGCTTTTCTCTCCCCGCCCCTCGCAATGTGAAGCTGTGGGTTGTTTTTTAAAGAGGAAAACATACACAATACTTTTTGGCGTAGGTTGGAGAAACATGGCATATAGGCTTTACAATGTTTATCCTTCTTATAAAGTCTCGGATTTTTAAAAATAAAGACTAGCATAAGCTAAACAGACATTTCTTAAGTCGAAGTAATGCACAATTGTGACATAGCTCTGTACTTTTCAGTTAGGAACCCATGACTTGCTAGCTCAGTCAGTCGAGCGTGAGACTCTTAAATCTGAGAGTCATGGGTTCAAGCCCCATGTTGGGCAAAAGATTCCTGTATTGCAGGGGGTTGGACTAGATAGCCCTCATGGTCCCTTCCAACTCTACAGTTCTATGATTCAGTGATTCTAACGATTCAAAGACTTCTTTCCAGCTTAGTTATACGTCAGAGTAGGCCTACTGAAATGAATGGATGTATGACTAACTTCAGTCCACTTAATTTAAGGGGTCTGTTCTGAGTATGATAACCCATAATATGCTGAGACGTGAAGTAATAACCATACAACCTTTCGAAATATATATATTTTTAATTTTAAAAAACCCTCCAAAATTGAATGTCTTCTTTTGCAAATATGGTTGTTGAATAATTTTTAAAGACGAATTATCTGCAGAAATATCAGAGAAGGGTTTTTTTTTTTAAACATCCTTAATACATTAATACATTAAGGATGTGAGTCACTAGTTTCACAAATCCCTCCATCTAAAGTAAGCTAGTTGGAGGAAAATTGGTAATTTCTGGTTGGGATTCAGAGAAATGTGTGAGGGGAAGTTTTGCAAGGTGAGCCCCACCCTACATTAGTGCTCACTATTCTAAATTCCCCACATTTCCTAGTGTATCCAGCATAGACTTGTAGAGTTGCAAGGTACTCTGAGGGTCAACTGGTCCCACCCCCTGCACTGCAGGCATCTCAACTAGATCATAGCATCAATCCAGTGCAATGTGGCTGCTAGCTTCACATGACTACCCAGGGCCATCATCAGGAGTTGCTTGAGTCCCGGTAGATGATGTTGGTCCTATTGGGATTATCAGCCATTGAACAGCAAGTAATGGGATTAGCTCAGCTATATGAGAACTCAGTCCATAGATGTTTGTTCCTCAGCCTGCTACTGGCATGTGTTTAATCTTCCTTTTGTGATGAAGGTTGTTCTGAAGCTTCAAACGCAACTGTTGTCTGATCCAGCGCCTAGCTTAGATCTAACTTCAGTATGGCATTGAAACTGTACTTGTGCCTCTGAGTGATAATCTTCATTGGAAAGTAGCAGGAAAACCATGCCTTGCTGAACACATTTGTTCTTGACGACTCTTGTCTAATGTGGTATTCAGGGCCATCCCTACCATTCAGCAAAGTGATGAGGCTGCCTCTGGTGGCAGATGCTTAGTAGTGTAGAGTCCACGCTGTCATTGTGTCATGCAGCCTGTTCTGCACTCCCTAAACCAGATTGCTGACCTTGCATGTGGTGAAGGACTCTACCCAACTGTCACTCTGCTCAGCGTTTCTACATGGGATGGGAGAAGCACTATTCTGCAGCAAAATCTCTGCAGCTGGCCCTGATGGTATTGGTGACAAATCTTGAAAATAATTTGTAGAAACACTGATATCAGTACTTTCCTGTAACAACTGTGTAGTCATCTTTACTGTGTGACATTGTTTTCATTGAACGTTTGGAGCTGAATATTGAGTAAGGGTGTTAGCCACAAGCCAAGAACTAAACGCTTATCATCATCCCTATCATCAACCATAGCAACAATCCATGAGAACGATTACAACATAGCCATTAATGTTCAGACAACACAGATTATTAAAACATAATATAATCAGCAGTAGAAAACCAACAGTAGTGAGGCTAAATGATGTTTCACATATAAAAAAAAACCTAGCAACAATCGAACTAAAAGTTGCTATACATTAAAAATGAGCTGAAAATCTATGATGGAAAAAAGCAATTTTGGATAGGAAGAGCTCTCCAGAGCTGTGGTACCACTACAGAAAAAGCTGTGTCTCTTTTGCTCATTCAGTGGATACTTTAGCTGGTACCAACAGCTAGATCTCTAAAGTTGATATTAATGCATAGAAGCTGGAGTATGCAGTTGATGTGTTACCTAAGCCACTTAGATTCTAGAACAGGCCTAGGCAAACTCAACCCTCCAGATGTTCTGAGGCTACAATTCCCATCATCCCTGACCACTGGTCCTGTTAGCTAGGGATGGTGGAAGTTGTGGTCCCGAAACATCTAGAGGACCGAGTTTGCCTATGCCTGTTCTAGAAGATTCCAGCACAATGATATATTAGTCTATCTATATTTCCTCCTGACCAGATGTTACCTGCTTTAGAAGATTCATTTCCTCATGAGCAGACATTTATCTGCAGCCAGTCTACCTGGACACCTTGATGTACCTCGATGTACATTGAAAGCTTGACAGAGGTACATATCCACAGGACACCTAATGGAATGCCCATTCACACTGCAGGGTGTAGATGGGAATAAGCCTCCATGGTGCATGCAGGGGAAACAATTGGGCAATTAATTCTGCATCTGAATGAGAGATTGTCCTCCTTTTAGGATGAGGTTTTAGTGATTCTGCTGCCACTGTCACCCTAAGTAATATGGTATGGGAAAACAGTTTGATGGCAAAATATCTTAGGTCAGAAATGAGGAAGCAGTGGCCCTTCCTGTGTTGTTGGACCCAGTTCTCATGAGCCCCAGCCAGTGTGGCAAATAGAGATTATGGGGGCAGTTCTCCAGCAATATCTGGAGGGCAGTAGATTCCCAGCGCCTGATTTAGAGGATGTGGAGAGTACAGCTGGATACTGTTAAGAGTCCCCTATGTTGTGCATCATTTTAGCCGATATCTGAAGACAGTTTGTTTGCACTTTGAAAAAAATAATCCCTCAATGAATGGTATGGTGGAATCTTGAAAAAGCCAACATTGAAGCCTAAAAAAGAAGTAGTGAACTCATTAGCCTTAAAAAAACAACAACCCACAAATAATAATAACTTAACATTTGGATGATTGTATTTCATAACAGCTCAGTAGCGAAAATAGCAAATGAAGTGCACCACAAAACACTGAACGACTTGTCTCACAATTTTGTGGAGTTTGTGGGGTCTGAACATTCTTAATATCTGTTCACATACTGCATGAGGTCCTTTGGGGAGGTGTCATTCAGCTGTTAGTTAAGAATTATGGTACCTCTCTTTTATACAATGTACCTCAATCACTTTAGTAACACATCTTCTGATAAATGATATCAAAGAATGGTATATTATTTTCACCAGTTATGGTTAAGGGCTGGTCATATTTAATATAAACTAAATAAGGTTATAACTAAATAAGGGACACGGGTGGCGCTGTCAGTTAAACCACAGAGCCTAGGGCTTGCCGATCAGAAGGTCGGCAGTTCGAATCCCTGCGACGGAGTGAGCTCCCATTGCTCGGTCCCTGCTCCTGCCAACCTAGCAGTTCAAAAGCACGTCAAAGTGCAAGTAGATAAATAGGTACCGCTCCAGCGGGAAGGTAAACGGCGTTTCCGTGCGCTGCTCTGGTTCACCAGAAGCAGTTTAGTCATGCTGGCCACATGACCCGGAAGCTGTACGCCGGCTCCCTTGGCCAATAAAGCGAGATGAGCGCCACAACCCCAGAGTCGGTCACGACTGGACCTAATGGTCAGGGGTCCCTTTACCCTTTACCTTTAAATAAGGTTATTCACCTGTTGAAAAAGGTATGTACCTTAGCTATGGATCCCTTTACTAATGTTGTATTTTTCATATGATTCTCTTCTGACCTAATCTGACCATTGCAGTTGATAACACTTTCCTCTTGAAAATGCATCAAGAATACATGCTGTCCTATCCTACTATTCAATCATTTATCATTATTTTTTGGCATTACCACCTAGCAGCTGTATCTGATACATTTGATTGTTTGGCTGGTTAAGAACATATCGCTAGGAGGTACTCTCTTGCCTTTCACTGAGGTGGGATAGATTGTTGAGGTCAATTTACCAGCCTCTCAGGGCAAAGAAATCCAATGTTTCTAAAACTGTATCTTCCTAGTCAGCACTGCAGCATAGTCCTATTCTCCCCTTATCTCCAGTATTGCTCAGGCTATGTGATGACAGGTAATTATTGTCCTGGGGCTAAACAGAATCTAAATTATAGTTTCAGGAAAGGTTAGTTAGGTACATGGACTTTCAGTTCCTCTGAAAGGGTCCAGACAAAAGGAAAGGGCTTGAAACTGACACCAGGAAACTGAGTTAATATTCTCCCTACATAGGATTCCTCATTTTGTTTCTTATAGCTAAAATGAGAGGTATTAAAGTGAAAAACCCTGTCCCTTTGTGCTAAATTATGGTCTAATGGAAAGGGTAATCTTATTAAAAGATATGAGATGTTGCAGTATGCAAGAGAGATGAATCACGACATTCTTAGCATACTGTGTAAAACTCAGCATTAATGGTGTTCAGTTCTTTGTCTACCTATTTCCAGTGCCAGTTAGATCAAATGGCAAAACTTGCATTGCCATTGCCAACCTAACAGACCATTAATATCATAGGTAAAAGCTAAGGTAAAGGACCCCGGACAGTTAAGTCCAGTCAAAGGTGACTATGGGGTTGTGGCGCTCATCTCGCTACAGGCCGAGGGAGCCGCAGTTTGTCCACAGAAAGCTTTCCAGGGCATGCGGCCAGCAAGACTAAACTGCTTCTGGCACAATGGGAAGCTGTGAAGGAAGCCAGAGCACATAAAAATGCTGTTTACCTTCCTGCCACAGCGGTACCTATTTATCCACTTGCAATGATGTGCTTTTAAACTGCTAGGTTGACAGAAGCTGGGACCGAGCAACAGGAGCTCACCCTGTCACACGGATCTGAACCGCCAACCTTCCAATCGGCAAGTCCAAGAGGCTCAGTGGTTTAGACCACAGCGCCACCCGCATCCCTACTTCAATACCATAGAAAGTTAGATAGATACTACATGATGATCCACCTTATCTGGAATGGGCAATTTCAATGTATTATGTGGATATCAGTTATGAATTTTCAGTGAATAACAGACCAATCCAAACATCCCTTATGCTGGACTGAGGGTAGGGGATGGATTAGATGGAGGCACTCCCCCTTCCACCCACAAATGACAGCTGACAGAAGTCCATTACTGGGGCAAGAAAATGGTCCAGCACATCCACTGCCACAGCTGCAGATGTAAAGGAAAAGTAGAGCTATGTGCTATCAGCATTTTGCTGACATTGTACTTGAAAACTCTGGGTGACCCCACTCAGAGGTTTCATGTAGATCAGGCATGTCCAACAGGTAGATCGTGATCTACCAGTAGATCATGGGTGGATCAGTAGCTCCCCCCAAAGAAGCTAAAAAACTTTGGCTCCCTTAAAAAAAGCTTAACAACTTTGATCTGAACCACCAAAAACAGGGTTTTCCTTCCTAAAAAGAGCTCAGTGTCACTTTCTTCCTCCCTAAAGAAGCTCAACAACCTTTACCTGAACCCCTGAAAAGGGGGTAGATCACTGCCAGTTTTTAACTGTGAGTAGATTGCAGTCTCTTTGAAGTTCGCCACCCCTGATGTAGATGTTAAAGACAAGGGGGATAAAATTGAACTATGAGGGACCCGCCACCATTTAATGCTCCACAAGGCTGAAGCATCACCCTCTGGAAATGACCATCCAAGTAGGACCAGAAGCACCACAAAGCTGTGACACCCACCACTAACTGAGGCACTCCAGAATGATACCATGGTTGATGGTATCAAAACAAACAAACAAACCACCGAACGGTTGAGGAAAATTAACAAGGACACATTTTCCCTGCCTCTGTCTTGATAGAGGTCATCATACAGGGTGAACCCCACAAACTTATAATTCCCAGAGTGGCTTCATAATCAACCCCTCTACAAACAGAACTCTTGGAATTAACAAACTACACAATTATTTAGGGGAAGCCATGACTGTTCAAAGTGGTATCATAGTGCTTTAAATGTATGGTGTGATTGTGGCTGTCGTCAAATCTGATTGGATTTATGGCTTTGTGATTGCAGCATGTTTACCACTTGGCTGAGATTATCCATGTCACTATTCTCAGGAACAGGAAGATCCAAACTATGCCACCAAAACACTAGCAAAAAGTGACACATTAGCAGACAACAGGAATCAACATGGAAAAAGAAAGGGGAGAATTGGGGTGTTAGTTCAGCCCCTGGAAAGCAGTATTTCAGCCTGGCCATTTGTTTCAGTCCTAACAACAATGTACCAAGAAGCTCTGACAATTGTGCTTTTGCTCTTAAGCAGAAATTAATCAAAACAATTTATTGGAAACGTTATCTATACCACCTATTCTGTTTAATACTTTTCTAGTTAGCAATTCTTTTTTTCTGCTAAAGGTTATTTTTCCTCATTATCAACAACAAATTATTTTTAAAAATGGAAAAGAATTTTAAAATGGAACTCTCCATTTCCTGTGGCAATTACTCAATGGATTGCTTTTATATAAGATTTCCCCCTCTGGTAGGTAGGGAAAAAATGAATTTTCATGATCTGTGGGGTCAGTATGTGATGCATTTCTGCAGGAAAGAAATCCTGAATCTTTTTCAAAGTCATGCTTGCTCCTGGGAGGATTAGGATAATTCAGTTTGTTTGCAATGTCTGATAATTTATTTAGTTTCCCAATGAGAGCCTGTAACATTTTGTTTGCTATTTTAAAATTGGAGTTTTTCCACCGAGGCCTAAAGTGGGATCTAGATTGGAGCTAGTTATCACCGACAAATGTTGAAGGCTGCCTTGTGGGTATTGAAAATGGAATTGTATTTAAAGAAAATTAAGAAATGGGAGAATGAGGCAATGGTGTTAGCAAAAGGAAGCAAGGGAGAAAATACTGCATTTATCTGCATTGATGGCTCACTGTAAACTGACTTTACATAGCAAGAATCTTCTAGTACATATAACTGAACAGGGACTCAACAGATCCAGGGACCTCTCCTCTTATTCATTCACTGCTAAGCTTACTTAGGAGTCTCTGGTGAAACTAGGGCAGGATAAAATAACTCATTGTCTCTTACAAAGCTAGATTCTGGAGTACTAGCCTTTAGTCCGTCTGTCCCTCCTCCTCTCCATATCTGAAAAAGAGTTGCTAACTTTCATTTCCCAAATGTACTGGTATGGTGGTATTCTACTATGATAGATCTGGGGTGCAGAATAAGGCTGGATCTAGAAACATCAAAGAAGCATTTCAGGTAAATTTGTTGCAAACTTTGTATGACAAATCACATTGGCAAAAACGGACCTTCACAGTGCCACCTGGTGCCACAGTGTTATAATGCATATACAGCATATAATGCATATAATGTATAAAATGCCTTTTCTTTACCAATCTAGCTGAGTTCTAGGCTGCTGAAAGCCTGTAATGAAGCATAGAGGGTCATGGCTTGTGATCAAAATTCTAAGGCCAAAAATTCTGAGGCTATGTAGTGAGATGGAGCCACAGACCTTCTCTCCTGATACCAGCATTACTGCAGCCTATTTGGATAGGAATGGACTGGGGCAGAGGGTGGTGAGGTTAGGACTGTGTTAGCATACTGCTGGGAGTACCAGATTGGATCCACCAATGTGGATCCAATATAAAGCCCCAAACTTCCCACTACCACCCTGCCCCGTCCAAGTAAACTATGGTGAGACCAATGTCAGAAGCATGTCTCCATATCTGTCAGGGACTGAGCAGAGGAGGAATGGTGGAGACCGTCCCCCCTTCTCCTAAGCCTTCCAAGGAAGAGGAGGAGGAGGAGGAGGAAGAAGACAGTATAGATTTACAGCAGGGGTTTATGGGAGGTCACAGCTCACAGGCAGATGAGAGGGAAAGTTGGGAAATCATGGGAGAGCCAGAGCAACACCTGGTTGACATGTCATTAGAAAGCATTCCAGACCCACCCTCTCCCAGAACCTGGCAAGCCTTGAAAGTAGGAGAGCAAAGAGCTCAAAGACACAGGGCACTTATCAGCACCTGTAGAAGTGACAAATGCGGAAGTGGGAGAGACGGGGGGGTGGAAATTCACTCAGAACAATGTCATTATCCAAGAGGTTGAGTTGTATAGCCTCTCTCTGTAAATACTGAATAAAAAGGACAGTAAGAAATCTTCCATTGTCTTTATACTTTCCTGGGCAACAGCCAGAATCACTGACAGCACCCTGACAACAATATCTCCAAGCCAACCCATTGACTGCAACTGAATATCATTCTGTATGTATTGTAATATGAAACTCCTGGATCAGATCAGTGCATTTAGCACAGTCCTTACTAAATGCAGAAAATAAGAATAAATAATATTTTGACTGGCAGGTGCACTCCAGAGTCCCAGGCAGAGTTCTGCTACCGGAAACGAATGATGCAATCTTGTGAGTCAGCCAATGGGAATTACTTTTGAGCAAGCATGCATTGCATTGTGCTGTAAAGCTGGAGTCCTGGGCACATGTATTTGGGAGTAACTCTCATTGTAGTCACTGGGACCTTCTTCTGAGTAAACAAGGATAAGATCAAACTGAGTCTATCACTAAGTAGCTTTCTCCAATTTACTCATTTCTAATTTGGTTCCTGGTACATTGGGCTGCAGATGTTTGAGATAGCCAGCTGTGGCCACCATTATTATCTCCCCAAGCCACAGAAATTGGCCCACTTGGGCCAAAGGACTTTGAAATAAATGTTTGAAATAGTGTTTGCTTAGCCATTTTTCCTATCTTTTTTCTAACCACCAGCAATTCCAGCCTTATCTTGTCTGTTATCCTTGATGGATAAAATGCAAACGCATTCCTGAAATTGTGTGAAACTAATCAATTCTCCACCAGCTCTTGCTGATCCAGATGAATGCCTGAGAATATGTTTTCCAATCAGGAGGGGAATGGCTTTAACAAGAATTTGGCAATCAGCAGTAATAAGTGGTATTGGTCTGCCTACATCTGCCACTGAAGATTTCTTGTTTACTTTTTCAAGAATCATTGTAATTAATGTCTCCCTCATTTCTCTGGCGAAGCAGCTCTTATTGAAGGCTCCTTGAAATGTCTCTCGCACGCAGTGGACCTCAGCAGATTTCTAGAAGGATTTACTAAAGCTTTCAAATCCCAAAGTTTAAGACTTCTTCACTTCCAAATTACTTTTTGTCTTTAATTACACAAAACTTTGCCATCACAAAACTTGCAACAAAACTGAAACAAAACTAATTTTTTTGGACAGGGGGAGTCTTGAATATTCCTCAGTCATTCACCTTGTTTAACTATGCCACACTGCAGGTGTCTGTGATCCTATGTGTATGAATGGAGGAAGATGCATCAGCCCCGACATTTGCGACTGCCCATCTGGCTGGAAAGGAAAGCGCTGCAGTAAACGTGAGTCGAGCTCCTTCCCATACAAAAAGACGCTATTTGTTTATCACTCAGGCCTGCCAGCATGAATTGTAATCTCTTTTAAATGCTAGGATGCCATATAGCAAATGATCTAGTTTTGCTGCTTCAGGACTTTGTGGAGAAAACAGTTTTATATATTGGCAATACAAATTGATATAAACATTTTATGCTTCCGAATAGAAAGATTAAAAAGAAAAAAAACCACCCTTCCCCTGTCTTATGCAGCTGTCTATCTGCTATGCAGATTTTTCTTTGCAGAAATTCAGTTTTTGTAGTATTAAATGTGAAGTATTGATTTTCTGTTTTAGCAGCCACACATATTTTGTTACATTTTATGGAGAAATGACATATATTTCAAATCCAGAACTATTTAAAGCCTGTAGTAAAAGCCTTTCTATGCCGATATATTCTCAAGGTCATCACAGGCACATTCATTCAGTGCATAATTTACACTGTTAAGCCTAACCACATTTGACTGCAGTTTACATAAAAAATATAAGTCAAATAAGTCATCTGATCTGAAAATGTTTGGGGAAATAACTTCCACCCCCCTTACATGGTTATTCATTATTATGATGCTGGCAGATAAGCTGAATAAATTTTAAATGAAGATAACAAACTGTACAGAAGACTTATTAATATACTGGCTTGACACATCGTATCTGTCTTGCTGATAAAACATTTCAAGATTCAGCACTGGGTTTCATTCTATCATTATTGCTAAGGCACAACACCTGCTATTCCTGAGGTTCTCAAATATTAACTGTGCCCCAGACAGCCAGTTAGTACCCTCATCACTCAAAAACATAGGGTGTTATCCAATGTTAGCTATACTCAGAGTAGACACAATGGAATCAAGCAACCTAGGATTTAAGTAATTTATGAAGAACATAGGGATCTGACAACCCAAGTCAGACCATTGGCTCATCTAACTCAGTATTTTCTACACTGACTGCATACCCTCCAACATTTTGTCAAGGAAAACAGGGATGTCCTATTCCATAATAATAATTTTGCTACTTAAACCCTGGGTTGCCCTAGCCACTCTGGGCGGCTTCCAACATATATGAAAACATAATCAAACATTAAACATTATAAAATTTCCCCATACAGGGCTGCCTTCAGATGGCTTGGGGGTCGAATAACTCTATACCCTCCAACATTTCTCCATTGAAAATGGGGACGTCCTAAGGAAAAGTGGGATCAAATCAGAAACCAGGATGGCTTCTGTAAAATCTGGGACTATCCCTGGAAAATAGTGACTGGCAGTGGCTCTCTAGGTTTCAGAGGTTTCTCCCAGCTCTACTTGGAGATGCCAAGCATTGTGTCTGGGACCTTCTATATAAAGAGAAGATGCTCTACCCTTGACCTATGCCCCTTCCTCAACTTAAGCTAATTGATTTCTATGCTCTGAGTATTACTTCATTGGTTATCACCCGTAGTCCAGGATCAAGTAGCACCTCAAGAGGCAAGCCTATACTTGGTCTTTGTTGAATATTGAAGGGGATGGGGCTCAGAAGTCCCACATAAGACAATCAAGGGAAGGCAGCATCTCTTCAGACTTGAGGCCAAAGCCATCACACCACACAGTTCCAGGAGAAGAACCACCGAGCAAGTAGCTGATAGTATGTTTAAATGCAGGGCAGCTTATAGTTAATGCTTGCTAACTATTTTATATTGCATGGATTTGGGTTGTTTATTATATATAATGTATTATTGATCAGTTGTTTTCTATTTTTGTGTGTGTATCAGTTTAGAAAGCTACATTGAAAGGTAATGCAAAAAACATAACTAAATAATAATAGTTAAAATGTGAAGCACATTCACAACCCACTACTACTACAAGAAAATCATAAATTCCTACTATGGCTGGCTCAACCCAGGAGTCCTTTTTCGTATTCAAGCTCATTCATGAGGCTGGGTCTGTGGGATCTGCTTGGTCAAGTTTTTCCCTGACCTATGCCCCATGCTTTTAAGCAGATCATGGATAGGACCCTGTGTACAGCCATGGCTACTTGCCTGGCAGTGAATTCTTGATGATATCTCAGCCCAGATAAGGGGCAAAATCATTGGTTGCACAGAGGCAAGTTTCCATATAACCACTAGCACTGCTTATGTGAATATTGACTGGGAAATCCTAAGCCATTGCGCTGGCCTGATTGATGCATGCAGATTGTTTACAGCAAAGATACTGCCCCTCAGCACCCTTTAAAGGGCACTGATCTGGTTAAAATCTCATTTAATACCCACAAGTTTAGTCTGAAATTAATGGATTACTCAGCTAATCACACCAATCAATCAATTAAGGCTTCAAGCCCTAATAGGAAATGAAATTTTAATGGCCAGGGAATCTGCCTTTGGAACAAATCCGTGATGAAACTAGCAGTCAGACTAACAGAGATTAAGGAGAACTTTCTAATCATGGAAATTTCAGAATGCTAATTGCCTCGTGAAGAATGCTCATTAAGCTCTTTTGAGATTCGACCATTTTGAAAATAATTGAGGGAAGCTAACACATGCCATTCACTTACGAACAATGGGGGCATCCTGCAGATCCTCTCATTTGCCTCTTTTCACCTTTTTCTTCTGTTCAGCTGTTTGCTTGCCCAGCTGCTCAAATGGTGGGGAATGTATCAGACCTAATGTCTGCCAGTGCGTGGCAGGATGGGTGGGTCTCCTGTGCCAGATTCGTAAGTACTTGTTGAGCTTTGGTCATAGTTATATTTTCTGTTTGCTTGCCTTTGCCCCTGGCCTGAAGAATATGGTATGCTTTCAGTTGGGAAAAGAAGCTCACTATTCATTAAAGTAACTGGAAAATGTGGTAAACAGCACAGACTTTGAAAAGGCTAATAATGAGGAGAGTGGATTGATTTGACAGTGTGGGAACCATGTTCATGTCAATCCCTAGCTTCTCCAAACTATAGTTTTCCCATCTGCATATTTGGTGATGAACCCAGGGTAGGCTACAATGCAACTATGGTAAAGTGAAGGTAAAGGGACCCCTGACCATTAGGTCCAGTCATGGCCGACTCTGGGGTTGTGGTGGTCATCTCGCTTTATTGGCCGAGAGAGCCAGTGCACAGCTTCCAGGTCATGTGGTCAGCATGACTAAGCCGCTTCTGGCGAACCAGAGCAGCGCACAGAAACGCCGTTTACCTTCCCGCCAGAGTGGTACCTATTTATCTACTTGCACTTTGACGTGCTTTCGAACTGCTAGGTTGGCAGGAGCCGGGGCTGAGCAACGGGAGCTCACCCCATCGTGGGGATTCAAACTGCCGACCTTCTGATCGACAAGTCCTAGGCTCTGTGGTTTAACCCACAGCATCACCTGCATCCCGCAACTATGGTAAAAACAACAACTCACAAACACTAACATAGTAATGTCATAACATTCTGCTGGATCAGGCCAATGGTCCATCTAGTCCAGCATCCTGTTTTCACTGTAGCCAAACAGATGCCTATGGAAAGGATGCAAGCAGGACCCAATCACAAGAGCTCTCACCCCTTTTGCAGTTTTCAGAAGCTGGTATCTAGAAACATACTGTGTCTAACAATGGAGGCAGAGCACAGCCATCCGGAATAGCAGCCACTGGTAGCTTTATCCTCCACTAACCCAGAGCATTATTTAAAGTACAACTAATACTTTAACAGAGCAGTAGATTAATTACAGATATAAGTGTAGCTGGCCAGGTAAACTCAATCCCTGGTTAAAGAGGCTGGTGCTGAAAAGTCATGTCAGCACCAGTCACATTTCAGAGTGGAGAGCATGAACTTTGAAATGTATGCAAACTATGATTGTCGAAACAAGAAATATCTGATTTATTTCATTATACTGAATTATTTCTTCCAAATTTAATACCCCCCCCCAAAAAAAGGGAATCCTATGAAAGGATTACACTGGAATCTTCATCTAAGTTGTCTCTTTCAATTTCTCTTCCCCCTGCCCTTCAAATGCACACAATTAAATAGACCGTTTTTAGTCTTTGTTAGATCTGCAGAGCAAATGGCAAAGCCTATGCACACAAACTATCATTGCTGTAGGGGATGCAGCTTATCATATGCACATTTGCCCACAAATTTTGTTGTTTAGTCGTCTTAGTCGTGTATGACTCTCCGTGACCCCATGAACCAGAGCATGCCTTGGAAACGCTCACTTTCTTCTCAAAGCTTCTCCTTTTTTTATTTCCATGGAGTTTTCTTGGCAAAATACTGGAGTGGTTTGCCAGTTCTTTCTCCAGGTGCCCAGAAACTAGTGCTACTAAATTCAGGAAGCTTACTCCCAAGTAAGCGTACCTGCTCTTGCAGTTTTAATGGTATGACAGAAATCTTCTTGGTGGCTAAGTATAAATTGGGAAAGCACATTTCTTTCATCCTCAAACACTGTCTCTGTCTTTCTGCATAGAAGTCAAATTAAGTAAAACAAACTTGCAGTTTTTCATGTTGAACGGGTTGGGGGGGATGTAATCACGTTATCATTTCATGCATAAAGTACTTACATGGAGGAAATAATAAACATCTATAGGGCTCCCCACCATAATGCTTCAGTTGAAAATAAATGGCAGATTGCTAATAGCAATACCAACACTTATGACCACCTGCTGGTTCCCCATGTTTTGATTGATTTTGCTTTAATGTTTCCTCTTGTTGTCTGACAATATGCAGCATTCACGCTTAAGAGAGAGAGAGAGCAAAATATTATTTTGGTTCCTCTATTAATTCTGCAAAAGTTCTAATCACAGCAAGTTGGCTTATCATACTTTCTTATTCTGAAAACTGTTTTGTCCAATATGAGACAGTTTTTAAAAAATAGTTTTGAATAGGTGAAAGCCAACATAGCTATTTCACCTGATGTACTACTCTTTGAGCAGTATAAATCATTTCACAGTGGGCACCACCAGTAAAGATCCTCACTTTGCATCTTTTATTTATTATTTAAAAGACTCCAAATATGACTATATAAAATTAAGAAAACTAAAACACTGAAGAGGAAAGAAGAAATATATGCTGGTCCAAATGTTCACTAAATAGGTACAGAGTGTTTAAAAATCTACAAAGACAAATTAAAAATAAAGCATTTGGGGGTTATAAATCATTTCTATTTAAGATTAAACAAGATGTTTTAAGATTCTATTTTATTGTTTTTATTTATTCACTTACAGTAATAAATAACAGTAATCCCACTTTTCTGTATCCAAAGACAAAGCAAAACACAGATTAAAATCAATAAAATAATCATTTTACTTATGGAAGCAGAACCTCACAACAGAGCAGTATGCTAGCAGTACAAAGTATCAGGTTAAGAGGTAAATGCAGAGATGAAGCAATCAGAGGCTTTCTGAAAGAGCCAAGTTTTTGCCAAATATCTAAAAGGATAAAAGTGCTGGATTCTGATGCCCCTCTTTAGAAGGTTTTCCACAGAGTGGGCACCAAGATTTCCTAATATAGGTCTACTAAGCTTCTTATGGTAAAGGCCTCAAATGTTGAATAAAGTGTCCATAGGGGGATACCTGAGAAAAAATACTATCTAGTTGCTTAGATATTTAGCTTCTACTCTATCACTTCTTAGTGCAACATTTTACAAACCACACATGGTCCTATGGGCCACCAAGCCATGTGGACTGATTCAATGGGAGTTAAGGATTCCAGAACTTAAGCCAGGAATTCCATGACCTAAGTATGGGATTCACTGTGGTGAGACGCTGAATGTGCAGTGTCTAGTAGGATGTGTATGAAATCAAGAGCCTTGGAGCCTTCTTCATGCATAGTGACCATTGGGAGTTGTATACACATCAGCTTCCGTAACTGGCAAGCAGTATGAAGTATCTAGGTTTGCCAGGCTAGTATTCATCTTGGAAGCCTGGCCTTTGAGGATTGGCTGGACAATTGTTCAGATTATGGAGGTGGACGTGTGGGAGCTCTTCATGTAATCCATTGATTCTTTCCAATGTCAGGTTAAGACCCTCCTCTTCTAAAATCAACAGCTACATCTTCCACTTGCTGCAGTTCACAGTTCATTTTCCAATTTCCAAAGAGGCTTTTTTTTTTTAATGAAAGGGGTTTGGCACAGTGGTGGCTGACCTGACTTGACACTGCCATGGCTGTGTTGCCAGTAATGATTCCATTCCCTTTGGACTGGCAAATATCAGCACGGGGGTCCTCATTCGGTATGCAGCTGCTGAGGGCACTCATTCGCCGTGTCTGACACTGCAAACTGCTGTGTTTGGAAACATCCTAGGAATTAATTAGAAAAATGAATGAAGCTGAAATAATGGGGAAATCCTCTTCACTGACCTCCCTGTCATTTATGCTGGTTATCATCTGTTCTAATATAATATTATTGAACACATGCTAGCTTTCTCATTTGCCCTTCAGGAACAGTTTCCTTCCATTCACATGTCAAATCTGCAGCTTCATGATTTTATGAACCTTTTGCTGCCTCTATCACTTTTATACTCTTGCTTCCAGATTTTCTATTCCATTTATACAAGGAAGGTAACATTCTCAACAAAGGTTGTTATTTGCATGAAAATTACTGCTCTGTTCTTTTTAGCACACAGGGAAACTTTTTTTATATAGTATGGTGCATTTATTGATTATAATTTCAGCACAAACTTGGCTTATTAAACAGCACTCCTTGCCAAGACGATAGAGGATAATGCCTGTGTCATTGTTAGTGTTTAGTGGTTTGATGTTCCTTGTAAATGCATTTATGAAATATTCATTTAAACCCCAGCTATGTTATTATCTTCTGATTTCCATTCCAATTTTCTTCTGAAATGTTTTAACTCTCCCTGCAATAATACGTGGGGTAGAATGGGAGTGTGTTCTACTTGAGTACTGAATTATTATTTTTTTGCTAGTTATTCTTCCCTTTAACATACTGTGCCCCATTAGCTCATTTAATTTCCTCACCTCATGTGCAAGATAGTTCTTTGATATAATGTAATGCCTATTGTTTTATTACATATTCTAGGCAGTGGAGTTTCTCCTGGTCCGTTTTTGTGCATCCAATGTCTTACATCTCAGAATTCTATTACATTACTTCTGTAATACGATAAACAGCTCCGCTCCCTGTAAGCATATAATTCTATACAACCAGGTTGACATATTCCATCTGGCATAGAGCTTCTGTATCCCTTAGAACTCTTAAATGGACTGGTGATTTATTTTCCCTGTTATTGCATCACTGCAGTGGTCCAGGTTGCACCTGTGGTCTTCTGCCTTTCTCTGAGCTCTTAAGAAACAGAAGGCTTATCGCAGGTGCAAGGTATCCATCTGTGTACAAACCAGCAAATTCTAATCAGAGCTCAAGAAATGCTGTATGAGACCAAACGTTTATGTAGTCTATCATTCTGGGTACAAGAGTAACCAGCCATATGCTGCTGGAAAATGTACAAGTTCAGGTGTGGTGGGGAAAGGCTTTCTTATCTCTGTGTGAACAAAAATTCTATTTTTAGCAATAGTCTTTTATACCGCTGATGTTCATAAACATTAAGGGGTAAAAGGTAAAGGGGACCCCTGACCATTAGGTCTAGTCGTGACCGACTCTGGGGTTGCGGTGCTCATCTCGCTTTATTGGCCGAGGGAGCCGGCGTACAGCTTCCAGTTCATATGGCCAGCATGACTAAGCCGTTTCTGGCGATGCAGAGCAGCACACGGAAACGCCGTTTACCTTCCCGCCGGAGCGGTACCTATTTATCTACTTGCACTTTGACGTGCTTTCGAACTGCTAGGTGGGCAGGAGCAGGGACCAAGCAACGGGAGCTCACCCCGTCGCGGGGATTCGAACCGCCAACCTTCTGATCGGCAAGCCCTAGGCTCTGTGGTTTAACCCACAGCGCCACCCGCATGTACAGTAGCATAATGACTAGGAATCAACTGTCTATGGAGTTAGTTCCATACACCAAAGGCAGCTTGAGACTTGCATTTTTCAGGTAGAAACTTATGCTGCACGACAAACTATGTTGGAGCTGAGAGGATGTTTAAAAGCAGTTTGTGATAGGGCACTAGGTTCAGCTGTCCTAGGAAGAAAGTAATGAAAGCTCCTACATGAGCTAAAACAATTCTTTGGATTACAGACAATGATCATTGCAAGATAGGTAGTGATAGCTAGCAGAATAGGATGGATATATGGATAAGGATAATGCCATCTTGGCTAAGCAACTTGCAAGGGTGTGTAAGATTTTCCTCTGCCCTGCTCATTTGGATGAGAACTGCAAATACGCCTCAGTTCCGTACAACAGTGGCTTGTGCGGTTGTTCCCTGGAAGGCTACCTCTGGTTCATGACACATTCTGGTAATGACCTTGAATTCCACTTTTCCTATTCAGTGGCACACAATGGTAGAAGCTGGTCACCTTTCAGCAGCAGCGGTTGGTTCTGGTGGTACAGGTAGGCTATCTTTGCTCACCTGCCTTCTGAGGTATCACTGCCAATTCCTGAAAGAGAGGGGGAGGAGGCATGGGGAATATAGCTCAAATTTAGTTCTCATTTCCACGTTATTTGCTTCCAGAAAAACAACTCACCTGCAAATAACATAGAAATTAGTGCTAAACTTGCACTGTATTTCCAGACATGGTTTTTACATTGGGTGAAAACTCAATTATCATGTGGAAATTAACAGCTAAAAAATGGTGGGGACAGGGAATAAACTGGTGTGTGAATACAGACCCAGTAACAAATCTATAACTTTATTGTACCACACAATTTAAGAGAGAGAGAGAGAGACTGTATTTTGCTAGTGACTTCTGGTATCTTTGCCACACAGACAGGCAATTCAAATAACATTGTATCAAAACAACATTGGCTATAATCAGTATAAGTTCGCTGCTAGGAAAGATTTTGTTGTTTAAAAAGAAATTACAGAAATTTCAGCTCCTGAGATCTAATTAAAATAATAACATGACATGTGTGTTCTTGGACTAGTGCCTTATGAATTGGCTGTTCTCTTTTTTCTCTGCCAAAACAATGTCATAGGAGCACACACTGCTAATTAGGAGAGGAAAAAACTGGCTTGAAATCAGCAGTCCTTTTGCCTTAACTTTTATGAAGGCGGGAAACATAGCTGAGTTTTAGCGGAATACCACTCAAACAGAAGCAGGGGTCAGTCACACAAGTGATATGATGCATAACTTTAATGAACTGATATATCTTTTAGATTCATAAAATAGCTTGCCAGCATTAGAAAATAAATTATATGTCCAGACAAGCTTGAAATGGTGAACTATACTGTATTACTTATAAACACTTCATAATCCTGTTTATTTATTTTTACAAAGTGGTGATATTTCAAAAGGTTATTTATCACATTAGACTAGATGAACTAAAGCAAACTCATTTCATCCTGTATAGAAGGTGGATTGTATGCTGCAGTGCTCTTTCCTAATCATCTGTCTATAGAATTCAGGGGATTATGCAGATAGTTTACAGATTTGTGCCAGGGGTGTAATCCAATCCAATCCATATTTGCTTGTGATCTTCTATCCAAACATGGCCCATCAGCCATTGATTGTCATTTTCTTCTTGACAGAAGGGGGAGTCTGCAGTCTAGGTGGGTGTGATGCAGTAATACTTGAGAGGTCATTCTAGGACTTTGAGCCTTCCTGCCTCATTGCTCTAATGCAGGCATGTCCAACTCCCAAGAGGCTGTGATCTACTCCCACTATAAAAAAACTGGCAGTGATCTACCCATTGGATTAACCAAAGTTGTTGAGATTTTTGGGGGGAGCCAATTTAAGGGACAAGCATGATGAAAGGAACTGCACACAGCATGTTTAGCTCTGCTCCAAAGGTTCTGCTGTTTCTTCTGCACCCAACATTGTTGTTTGCCCAGGGCTCTATATTGCCCAGGGAACTTCCCTGCCTAGAAAAGTCTCTTTGGTGCAGGCATTGTGCTGCAGACATGGCAACAAGGTGGGTGGGAGGGGCAGTGGAAGTTTGAAGGCAGGACTGAATGCATGACCCTGCATCCCTCTTCACTGTGCTTGCCATCTATATGTGGCTATGATTTAGGAAAATGGAAGAGATTAAGCATTAGCCAGTTACAGATAGGTTTCAGTGTATCTGAAGAAGTGTGCATGCACACAAAAGCTTATACCAAGAACTAACTTAGTTGGTCTTTAAGGTGCTACAGGAAGGAAGGATTTTTTTTTTATTTTAAGCATTAGCCAGTGTATAATGAGTAGGGCACTCCTTTGTTCATCTCAACAGAAGGTGATTGCACACCTTGTTAGACCTTTCAGGCTAACATTTACAAGCAAAACTGAGACTTTTGAGCCAATGTGATTGTGAAGGACCTTGACATGGAGGTGAGCTGGTACTTTCTGGCAACATGGCAGGCCGATGAGGCACAATGTTTAAGCCAGAAGAACCAAGGTGTTTCAGAGTCCCATTGAAAAAGTTCTGGAGTTAAGCATAGAATGAAGTGCTTAATTTCCACTGATACTACTAATGGAATTTAGGTGAGCCCAGTTTTTCATGGATCACAGCTGCTGTAGTTGCAGGGGCATGGTTCAGATTTACAATACGGGGCCATTGTCATCATCTGCATAATCTATATTAATGGATTTTGAAATTCCTCTTCCATTGTAAGGTAATGTATTATAAACAGAAGTCGTTGTTAGTTCTTCAAGGTAGGTTATCTTAAAGTGTGTGTGTGTTATTTTGTTGGAACTGAAAAGGTCACTGTGGGCCCATTCACCAATGGAACTCAAACCCCATACTTACGTATTTATTAAAGAGGAGAAATTAGAGTCTTCTGCCTTTCTCTGTTAGTTCAAGATAATAGGCAAGGACAATGAGAAGCAAGCATGTAATGGCTTTGGAATGAAGAGCTCCCATTCACAGAAGTTATTGTTGTCTCTCCTTAATAAAAAGTTATTATAGGAGCAGAATCATTAGTCACTCAGACCTTGCTTTACAGTTGGCTAACTCATGCAGAGAACTGCTCGTGCAAGTAATCCACTCACGTGAACAGTGCAATGTTAGAAGAGCGTTTTGTTATGAGATTGCCCCTTCTTTTCAGTGAATGGTATTCTCATGTCATCAGAACAAGGGACTACAATCTTAGAGGGGTTCAGTTTTTTATCCTTACAATGCCCACACAAACAGACCACTCTAAAAAGTTATGTACAGATTTAGTATGTTAATAGGTTTTTGGAGCCTCTTCACAAAACTCTTCCAGCCCATGACAGCTGCTGTTCTTGGATCAGGCTGCCTGACTCTGGGCTGGTGATATGAAAACCAACATCACTGGATGAACACAGCATGGATTCGTGGCTTTTACCATCCAGTTCCAAATGCCTGAAATTCGAAAGGTGCAATCAAGCCCCCAAATCTGATCCACACTGAGTTAGCATGTGGATGACTTCCGAGGGTTGAAAGAACTGTGAAATGGGGGGGGCGGGAACCACTTCACAACTGAATCTGATGCAACTGAAGGAAATCTGACGCAAAATCTGATGTAACTGAATAGTTTAATATAATTGCTGTTGTTTAAATAGAAATGATACTTACAAATTGTTTTGTTGCAGCTGTTTGCGAGCCCAAATGCCAGTTTGGAGGGAGATGTGTTAAGCCAAATGTTTGTGCCTGTAGAAGTGGGCATGGTGGTTCAAACTGTGGAAAGAAGGTACAGTAGTATTTCTGTAATGTTGATCCCCTATTCATAACATGGGGAAAGAACTATTGCAGAACGAACAAAACATTTTGGATGGTATCCAGCATTGTAGTTCCATTAGCATGAGGATTTATGTGTGTGCAAAGGCACACACACCTCAGCTTCCACAGATCTGCTGTGAAGGATTTGGGGAAACCCTGGAACAGATTTAGGGTGTGCACAGGGAGGGGAGGGGGGCATTCCACTGTTCATCCAGAAGTCTTTGCACTAGCAGAACTACTTCCCTGGATACTGCCCTTCATGTTTCCCTACATGTTTTTTCTTCTTAATATTTTTTATTTTAACCAGTCAGGCTTTGTGTGCCTCTTTCAATAACATGAAATCTCCTGAATCAAGCTTGACTATACGTTCAGCATCAGGGCAGAGAATCATAGTGTTTTCTACTATGTTTGGATAATGTAGTACGATACACTATGACAGCCTTTTCACATTCAATATTCTGGAACTGAAGTCACATCTTTAAACTCAGAATTACAGTTATTGATGCATTTCATTGACAGTGACATTCTCCCAGGAAAATAAAACTTCTATATTGACATTGGCATGCAGCAGATGCAGATAAGATGAAGCAAGACTCATTGTAATTTTCAGACTGCACAAAAACTATTTAAACTGGTCAACTGTAGCCAGCGGGGAAAATATACCTTGCATTTTCTGAAGTGCTCTATTTTATATCCTATTTTGACACCCTAGATTTCAGTGAGATAAACTGAAGCGATTGATTGTCTGTGTGTGTTTAAATTCAAAAGTTTTTATATATAGTTTTTTTCATGGTACAGTGAGAACTGACCTTTCTGTTATATCAAAACCAGAATTATCAGGTTTGTTTTCGAAACCATTGCTATGATTGCAAATGTGCAGTATGAGATCTGTCAGTTCACAAATGAAGTGGAACTGTGCTGTACTTTGTATAAAATATCAAATCAAATGCTGAGCATCCATTTTTCCTATCAGTGAACCATTGCACAGTAAATAGAATTTGGAGAAGCTTTAGCAGAAGCTTTAGAATATGAGAAATGCCATGCTACTGGGTCACTGCAGTGGTCACTAGCTCAGTTTATCTTGTCATCAACAGAAGTCAGTTCCAGAAAGAAGATTACAGCCCATTCCTAAACATAGCTTACTTTGAACAAAGTCCAGCTGAATTTCAGTGAGATTATCTTCCTCGTAAGCATGTTCAGGATTGGCATCTAAAACGAAAAGTAAAAATAACAGCAGGTATTATAATCCACCTAAATCCTAATATTAATGCTAGCTTCTGACCACTTGGGATTTATCACATACACAAGCTTGTCACATACACAAAAACTCTGTGTTCAATGCCCTGATCAGGCATTTTATTCCCAAATTCATCCAGCGTGAGAGGGGGCATTGGTGAAGCCACACTTTCAACATGGCTGTCTGCAAGGAGGGCCTTTTTGCTTACAAATGTATGTGTGAAAGCTTCCATCTGACCTGGAATCCTTGTATGTAACTATAATGTTCAAAGGTTTCCTCCCTGCAGACATTCACACTGTATCTGTAGATGCTAGAGGATGGGGCTAATTGGTATAACACCAGTTCCCAGTTCATGTATTGGATAAATTTGTGAGGAAACAAAATTCAGCACCTTGGTCATGCACTTTTGAGGCAAGGAGCAAGTATTTAACATATATCTTTGAATTGTTCAACACTTTCTAAATCCAGCTGCAATTAGATGCAATTTATATTCACCTTCACGTAGAAAGTACATTGAACTTGATGATTTCTCAGTAAACGTGTTTAAGATCATGCTCCTAAAATGCTCTTTGAAAGCAATGGGACTTAAGTGATCAGCAACTTGTTCTTTGCTTTGATGACATTTAGTCATAACTAATTTTAGCTGTATCAGAGCCATTGTTTATACAGTTCTTGCAATAATAGAATACTATTAGGTTCAAGAAAGACTACACAAATAGAGGTTAGTCTTTATGTTGTGTTATATTTTTCTTATAAGTCTCAGAAAAAAATATCTAGATGTGATAGGGGAAGCAAGCAAGTTCTCTTTAAAGCAAGATTTTGACCGAGCTTCCCTGGAATTCTCCCTGGATTCTGAAAAGCTTGAAACACCCCTTCAACCTGGGTCAGAAAGCAGAGCCAAAAGTCTAGACAGAGTGGGGAACCTGTGACTCTTTATCAGTTGTTGTTGGACTACGACTCCTAAAACCATCAGCCATTGGCCAACCAACCACATTTCTGATCTAATTTATCTCCTTTATGTACAAACCCTACCTAGTCAGTATCCTCTCAGAACTTGATTTTAGTACTTCATTGTTTACTTATCTTTTCTCTTTCTCTCTCCTTCTCTTGATATCTTTTAGCAAGGGACATGGTCCATTACAAGTTGAGTGTGAGGAATTTCATATTAAGTCCCCACAGCCAAGCCTTGTAATCAGGTTAGGGATGTGCCTGGCAGTGGAACAGAAGAGCCCATGGAAAACACCAAGACTCTTCCCAACTCTCTCTCCCACCACCAAATGGCAGGGATAAAGCATAATCACAGCCTGCCTTCATCTAGGTCTTTCCTTCCAAGCTATAAACACAGCATGACAGTGGAGTGCCTGACAATAGTGCAATCATGAGCTCTTGTCTCCTCTCTTAGCTTCCTTCCCTAAGGGGGCAGTATTTAAATGACATGGGACTACGCGGCCTTGGTGCACACCCTGGGATGGTGGAGAGCCTAGCATGAGATTCAGCATGACGCCATCTTAGTAGAGTATGTCAGTTATCTCAATCCTCATAATGCCTGACCCCCACCAAAGGCAAGGTTTCTTTGTTTTTGTTTTTGTAGAGGAGAATGTTACCCTAAGAATATCTGCTACCCTTCCCTCAATGAAGAGAGACTCGTCAAGAATTTGGCTTGATTCAATTGCTTCATGTCATTAAGGAGGTAGAAAATGTGAAGCCTGACAGAGTAGAAAATGTTTCATATACCACTGGTGAAATTCCTGCATGTTGCTAATTGATGGCATGGAACAATTTCATATTCAGTTTGAGGGGGATATTTCCAGAAACCTATCTGTGAGAGATAGTTAAGGGGTCATGGAGTTGTCCTAGCCTTCTGCTTTTGTTCAGTTTAAGTTGGTTGAAGTTAGCGCTGCTGCATTGGTATTGTTCATTCCTTTGCAGCTTTTGGATTGAATGGGGTACAGGTGTTCAACTCCTTCAATCTGGATTAGAAAAGCAGAGAGCCCCCACAATGGGAAATAGCCAATCTAGAGTTTTGGCCCTGACTTCTGTCCCAAGAGGGAAGAAATTTCCCAAAGGATTTATAATGGCCTCCAGAAAGCAGGTCTGAATGGGAATTTGTGGCAAGAAATGTTCTTTTTACACTGAATTGGCTGAAGGACAACAGCATGTGTAATTGCATCTTGGCACCTAAGTGAATCCCTGTCCCTCTTCTCATTTAGCCTAGAAAGGGAAAAGTAATCACTGGATAGACAGGTTAGAAGATTGACTTCCTTCGCCTGAAACAAACCTCTGGTTTCATTGTCCAGTTAGTAGCACTAAAACATACACAGACACAAACACAGTGTTTAGGTCTCTGCCAAATACTGGCTAATAAACTACAGGAGACAGGGATGATGAAAAAAATTAGTTCACATTTTAATGAGAAGCTACCTAATTTGAACTCCCCAAAATTATATGTATGCAGTGGAATGCAACTATTTTTCAATGTTTTCACTTATCTGAAAATTGCAATGCAGTTCTCTAACTGAATAATGTATTTAGGAAAAGTGTGCATAAAAATGTATATATTAGTAAATATAACACAAAAATGCAGTATGGCTTTTGAAATGTGTGCATTAGAGAAATACACACTAATATGATGATGGTGTGTCAAACTGAGCCAAAGACTAGAAAAATGAGAAGCTGAGAAATACCAAAATGGACATCTTCATCCATCCTAGAGAGAGAAGGATGACTTGCCTCGGTTATTCATTTGTTAGGGCAGAAGTGTCATTTTTATTTTTAACATTTTATGTAAGTTTCATTTTTTTCCCTCAGGAAAGAAGGGGAGGGTTCTATAAAACTCTTATTTCTTTGCTTTCCTTTGTCCCCCCTTCACATATTTCCATTTGACAAGATATAATCAATTGAATTACATATTACAGACATGACAATGTGTGGCAGTGGTGCTAGGATATATGTTGGAGGATAAAGAATTTGTAATAGTATGCCAAACTGCAATAAGACAGTCCTTGCAAGATTCTGATCATTTAGCAATTTTGAGGTAAACATGAAGACAAATGCCCTTGCTAGCTTCTAAAAATCAAAACCGACAGACAGAAAGACTTGCTCATGAAAGGAGAAGAAAACGCTAACAAGCTAAGAACATAGCTGTTTTCAGGAAGCCTAAAGGAAGAAGATAAGACCTTATATTTATACGCAACAGTAGCAGCAAGGCTATTGATTGCGAAAAACTGGAAAAGTGGTATAATACCGACAAAAACAGAGTGGCTTGCCAAATTATTGGAGTATTACAATATATCCAAAACAATGGAAGAAATTGGAAGGATTTCAAAAGAAAAGATAGATAGGGACTGGAAGGTGTTTAAAAGATACTTGCAAAATCATATCGAAAAATCAGAACTCCTATTAGAATAAACAAATTCCGTTTCAAATACTGAAATATCAAATAAGATGGAAAACAATGTGTAATAGAAAAAGAAGTATGAAATTAGGGTAAAGGTGTGTGAAAGAAAGTAATAGAAGTGGAAAGAAATTGTAATTCAGTAGATTGGAAGTCAAACACAAAGGTGGGGTGAAGGGTTGGTGGATGGTGATGGGGAAAGGAACTATTTGTGGGATTGAGTGTAAGTATGTTTGAACATTTTTAAGGATTGTATGAAATGTATGTTTGTATGCTTGTATATGTGTATTAATGATGAATTTAAATTTTTAAAAAAAGAACATAGCTGTTTTGTGGGTAATAATACTGCTTTTGCAATCATTAGCAAAAAGTCAGATGGAATACAGAAATTTAATCAGACACAACTGATTTATGGAGTTTTTGTACCTGGAAGCTTTCTTGAAATTTGCAGCACTTTGCAGCTGAAGGTAGACATTCTATAAAGCCATGCATGAGCTTTTATGTTCTCTCACATTCTTCTCTAGAAAATGTATTGGGCCAAATCCGATGTAAGAGTTGCATTGGTGGCAGCAAGTCCAGTTTACTCACTAGGTGGCCTTTGGCAAGCCTGTCTCCCTCCCTCCCTCCCTCCCTCTTCCTCTCCACATCAGCTCCTCCTGGGGCTGGGGAACCTCTGTGCCCTCCCCAAGTTTTAGTTGGGCACCGACTCCCATTAGCCCCCATTCCATCATGGGACAGGATGATGGAATTGCAGTTAGAAAATATCCCTGCTTTATAGATTTATTGTAAGAATTATAACTAGATAATGTATGTGTAGCATGTTGAATGCTTGAAAACCACATACAAACATTAAGTGTTCTTTATATTAAATATGTAATATGAATATTTAATATTCTTTATATTACATCACAGGAAAACAATTTGCACCATCAAATATTATATTTCCAGATTTGATACCGAAATACTACACTTGATAGTATCATATATGGAGTATATGTGTGTCATGTCAGATGCAGAGAGATCCAGCAGTCCTCTCCTCTTAGAGATGAATAATCCCCCGACTCTTTTGTCCTGCACATTTAGTGGATTTATAGGTCTCTTGTAGTCCTGCAAGACAAAAGCTCTTTCTGTCACCTAATATCATGTTTGGGGGACTGAGAAGATTTACTTCCACCCTTAAACTAAGATGCTTTTTACTGACAAACCTCCACAGCGTAGAAATGGGCTGAGCACATTCAAACTCATATAGGCAAGGTGTCAACAGTCTCACTGTGTCATATGGAAAATAGCAAATTGGTTTTGTAGACACTCCTGCTTTAGAGGAAAGAAATTTAATTCCAGCTTCAGAACTGTCAACCCCACTGCAAATAATAGAGTCAAAGCCAAACCATTTCAGCAATATAGTTATTTTCCTCTGTTGGAATGATGGAGGAGAAATCAGCTGTTGCTACATGATACCCTCATGGGCGCGTGTTTTGGAAGCAGATCTGTCACATTGTTCCACAATAAAGACAGCCACTACAGGTGAAATTATTGGACAATTATAACACTTGTTAGTTGCCTGCTTGGATCAAATTCTGAAATGTGGAGTAGTTGCAGTATGGTCATAATTAAAGAGAAAAAAGGGGGGTTAAGAAAAGAACCAGACAGAAGCCATGCCATTACTACATTAGAATATTTCATACTTGTTTTGTGACAATGTGGGTGTAGGCCTGTTTGTCACCTAATCCCTTCAGCAGCTGAATCCTCATTTCTGTTTCACAGCTCCCCATAGGATGAAGAAAACAGCAGAAGGACAATGAAGACATTCTTTTTGATGCTGAAATGCTAAGACTCCCTCCTTTCTTTTAGAGTTGGCAGACAATGCACTATAGAAACATAGCTAAATTTCTCCCTCCTGCCTCCACTCATGGCAAGCATTAAGTCATGTTGAGAAATTACTGATTCCAGAACATACTCGAACAGCTTTAGCTAGTTGCCTGTGTCACATTAGGTGACACCGTTCTCAATCTCAATATATATATATATTGCAGCATAGTACCAATACCTCAGTTACTCACTGACTGCAAGTGCCTATTTCAACTGTGACTTGCAGAGTGTTTTAGAAAGGCTGTCACTTTCTGCGAACTTTGGGTTCTATAGAGAAGCCAACATTGAGGATGTTGGGGTGTACCCTAATCCATTCTTCTTGTTCTTCTTGTTTGCTCTGGCCTGCATTGCACACCTCCTGAATTCAAGTTTTACCTGTAAAATTTCTACAATTAACTCCAGAACAAGAGCACGCACCAATTCTCTTCAGTTTTACAAAAGAAAGCAGGTGAGATTGAAGTGAGTAGGAGACACACATGTAGGCCCCATCTCCAGTATCCCCACATACACCAGTGGGGAGGAATGGGGAAGAAATTCAAATTCATTCAATACATATACATTTAAAACAGACTCCATCAAATTCACATTTTCCAAAACAATATGGGACCTGAAGCACAGGTACCCTTAAAATTCACACTTATCTGAACTTTGCAATGCAGTTCTCCTACCAAACAATGTTTACAAAAATGCATATTTTAGGAGAAAGTTTGCAAAAAGTGAAGCTTTTCATGAAAATAACATACAAAAATGCATTATATCAGGGGAAATTGCTTGCAAAAAATCTGTACATTAAGTCAAAACTGCATATGGAAAGGTGTTTATTAGGAGAACTTTGCACTAAAATGCTGATGAACTCTCACAAAGAATTTTTGGTAAGGAAATCACAAATGGCTGTGCAGAACTGAATTTAAGATTTGACAAATGAGAAACTGAGAAAATAAAAACTGACAGACTCTTCCATTCCCACCAGTAAGGAATGGAAATCCACTCTGCAATTAAATTCTCTAAACTATCAGGGTTCCTGGATGATGGGAGCAGCCTAACCACATTTAACTGAATGTAGTTGGAATCTCCCTGCAGACCACGGTTAAAAGGAAAGGGGTTGGGACAGTATAGTTTCCAGTGCTCCCTGCAGAGTTAGTCCTCACACATTCTTAAGAATGTTTGAATATGGCTGCAGTTTATATCTGCTCAGTTCCATCAGTTGCTTTTCCACACATAAAACATATACTATCAATATGCAGGTGTGCAATGATAAAACACTTCTAAAAGAAGAGCATTTGTTATTTGAGCATATGTATGCTTGCAACTTTTCTTTCCTGCACTGTTTTACTGAGGCACAGGGATTGGAATGCCTGTGGCTCCTTAACCCACACAGGCTTAAACCAAGGATGGTGTTGGGGTGTACCTGCTATTGCAGGAGGTTTGTAAGCACATTCCACTGAATGCCAAATACATGATGATCTAAAGAGAGACCTGCATGCCTTGGGACATTGGAGTGAGTGGAGCCTGTGTGTACAGATTAAGCCCATGTGAATCCAGGCAAACATCTAAACAGGACTTATGTGTATCTTTAACACACTAGAACAAGCACATCAGCCTTGTTTTTTTTGCTGTGTTTTATCAATGGCGCACATGCACAGTAGCAATACCAAGGGAGAAAAGAAATATGAAGGAACTGAAAGCAGGGGCAAACTGAGTTCAGCGTGGACTCAATTTAAATATAAAAACATCTTATTTAAAAACTAAAAAGAACCCCCACATTGTCTTGGACTGTAGACTTTCTTGCTTTGGCATGGCATGGGTGCAGTGCTGGCCTGGTGGAGCAATCTCCCCTCTCTTCCTCCCTGCACTGTTCTGTGGGCTCTCCTAATCCCCCTGAGTCAATTCTGGGAGGCACAGGTGGGGGGGGGAGTTGCACTAGCAGAAGTCCTTGCATGGGCTTACACTAATGGGACCCGTTAGTTGAATCCGGCCAGTGTGTTTGGGGGCAGTCACAAATAGAACCATAATAGGTGAACAATGCTTTTCATGAGTAACCCCACAACAGCAGCTTCTATGGATGCAGCACTATGCTGTTTAATCACAAGTGAACTATGGAACTGATGCCAAGATGCTGTGGCATTTTTGTGATAGGCTGGGTTGCTTCACACCAGTTGAGTAGGCATTCCAACAGTGCTTTGGATCACAAGATACAGAATCTTTGCAGAAAATGGATGTGAATGTGTCCTTTTAATGCTAAGAAATTTATAATCATTAATGCAGATTATTTTCTACTTAAAGTGTTTCAGTTCCTGTAGCTGTTAAGTATATTTCTTTGCATATTGCCACCTGCCTTTTCAATATGAGAACAATGTTTGTTTTGTACTACTTTTGCAAAGACTAAAATGTTTTATGTAATTGTACTCTTTTCTTTGAATAAATATTATTTTTGTCCCTCAATTTGCCTCCCCTCCCCAGTTCTTTCTTTGTTCTCTTCTATTTTCATGAATTCTTGTCATCTCTACAAAATTGTGCAGAGGGAAATATGAAACACAAAGAAACTCATGGCACCAGCATATTAGAGAATGTTATTCTAGATAAATCTGTGATGTGCACATAGAAATACAATTGTTATTCTAGCCTCACTGACCTCCCATCCATGCTACATGAAGAAAGAACCTTTTACCGAAGGAGAATTACACTTCCGTGGGTTGTCCAAAACTGGGAGATGGTGAGTTTGGAACTGAGTTTGAAACTTCAATTCAACGCTTCCAGGAAGGCACTAGAGCAGAAGGTTGGCAACAGATGAGTGTTGCAAGATTAAATTGATGGTAGCAATTATGTCTTTCTTCAACTACAGGGAGAATCAATAAAAAAAGAAGCTATATTACCTTGCTTCCATTATGCCCATGATGGGCAGTGTTGATGAATAGGAAGTCCTTGCCAAGCTTGGATTTGGGACCTAAAGTAGATTTCATTCCCACAGTACATCTCACTAGTTAAGTTAATGTGCCTCATTGTTTGTATTTTAATATAGAAAAATTTAATCTCTGCTGGAGATGGGCTGGACAGAGAGAGATCATAAAGGAAGGATGGGAGAGAGACTGCCAAGGAACAGGCCAAACGTTGACTTCCAAACTTATAGAAGCTTGTAATGTATTGATGGCACTGCACAAATATGCCTTATCGTATTGCTCTTGGGAAGCTGTAGTTCACGCCACCACCTTTGGCAGAGAGAAAACTTGGAAAGTCAAGCACACACATTCACCTCTGCCAATAAAACACAAGGTTAAAGCAGGTTTTAGATCTTGATGAGGGATGGTAACTCCCCAAAGTGACTGCTAGAAGCAGTTAAGAGAAATCACCCAAACAGACAAAAGATACCAGCATAATGCTGCAAAGTCTGATGGTCTGGTTACATAGCTCAGAGCAACCACTGAGCTATGTGCAAGTAGCATCAAAAAAACTTCCGTGTATGTGTCCACTGTGCAGAATCTGTGCTGCTTATGTACAGTGGTACCTCGGGTTACAGACGCCTCAGGTTACAGACGCTTCAGGTTACAGACTCCGCTAACCCAGAAATATTACCTCGGGTTAAGAACTATGCTTCAGGATGAGAACTGAAATTGTGCAGCGGTGGCTCAGTGGCAGGAGGAGGCCCCATTAGCTAAAGTGGTGCTTCAGGTTAAGAACAGTTTCAGGTTAAGAACAGACCTCCAGAACGAATTAAGTTTTTAACCCGAGGTACCACTGTATCTAAAAGCCTGACTGTGCATATCGGTACACGTCCCTTTCTTCTTTAAGTAGAATATTACTATACTTCACTGTTCTTATCATATATCCTCACAATAGCCTTCTGTGACAGTTGGAAATAACTACAGCTATGCCAATGTTTTCACTGAAAGCTTCAGAGTGGATGGTGTTCTGTAGTTGGGATACCACCACAGAAAATGCCTTATTGCATGCTATGCCACCAGTCTGTGCCTTGAGACCCCAGGTTCTGCTTCTCTTCTCTATAATAAAACCGGGGGGTGGGCTGATTTCCAGGAGAGAGGCAGCAGAGGAGACAAGTTCTTCTTTCCCCACCTACTGTTTTCTTTCCAGAATAGCCCTTGCCTCAAGCTGGTTTTGTAAGCTGCAATCCCCTACCTGTACACTGGACAGAACCATGGGTTTGGGGTTCCAGTAGGGAACAGGGAGGCATGGGAGAAAGGTTGTTGGAAGGGGAAGGACTTGGTACCCTTTCCTATTACTGCCACTTCTCCCTTTAAAATAATTCCCCCTTCACTATGTTTCAGAGGGAAAGCAGATTTGAGGACATAAGCTAGTGTTGGGATTTTCTTTTCTGTGCCAGGATTTCAAAGCTGAACATACGTAATCAAAGATTGTGGCTGGATTAAAAAAAAAACACCCAGCTTCACAGCTCTACACATCTAAGAAAGGACATATCTAGGCATATAGACTACATCTCAGTGTTGAGACTGTCAGCAGTGACATATCTTTTGTACACTTATCATTATATTCCTCCTGCAGATGCCCTTTTGCTGTGAAAACCTCCTGCCCTCTTCTCCATTTGCTTATCATTTTCACTTCAGGTCTATTATATCCAGATTAGGCAGTAAGCAATTCTTTTAGCCTTTGGAACTGTAAATAAATGATACCTATGTTGAAAATATTTTATATTACATCTCAGCAATACTTTACAGCAATTCCCAAAATAACTCAACAATATATAATACGCCTTAGATTTTTCTGATTTAGCTGTGTGAAAATGCTGAATTATTATTATCAGCTGGTGCCATTTTAATCTTGGTGAAGAATGGATCTAACTATCTTCATTGCCTATTCTATGTTGCCCATATATTCAAAAGTCTGATGGTCCAACTATGTACAAACCTCTTTCTTCTTTAGATATAATAATGCTATGTTTTACTGTCCTTATATACCCTCACAAAAGCCAAAGGCAGTTGATCTGTACCCTCAGTGACTAGAGGGTTCATGATAGAGTAACATTTTCAATGAGCATAGCTAGCTGTAGTTTATTTTTCTTTGAAACCCACACAGAAATGTGTACAAGGATACCAGCTTTCCCTCAACTAATGTTTTATTTAAAACACCACATGTATATATTTGGAAGCCAATGCAAACCACACTACTATGAATATAAATTAACTCCTGAGACAGCAAGAACAAAGTAAATCATCAAGTAAAGAAGAAGGAAATAGCGACAAAAGCATTGCATGGAGGTGTTAATAGAACATCTTGACTCCATGGCAAGAGAACAAAAATGGAACTAGGTGTGGCACAACTGCAACAAAATCAGCCATGGTCACTTGCATTGTAGTACCTGAAAACAAAAAGAGAGAGAGGGAGAAAGGAAGAGACTGTCCTTGTTCTTCTCACCTTTAATATCATATATTCCAGAAGGTAAAGAACCAAACTATCCAAGAGAGTTTCTGAGAAATGCATAAAAGCCAACATCGGGGAGGGAAACAACTTCCATATTTCACATGAAAGTCATAAGAATGCAACCAAGCGAATGGAAATTTACATTAGAATAAATCATTGTTCATAATTGCCATGTAATTGAAGCCTTTCACAAATTCAGAATGTGCAATACAGAGGACATGTCCTCCCTGGAGAAAGAGCTAGGAATTCAAATCAAGCATCTGGATGTTGCAAAACTAAATGAACAATGCAAAAAGGAAATGATCTATGGACACACTTGGAAAAGAAATCTCCCTTCTTATCTGCATTGAAAAGTATAACCTGGGAAGCAACAGTCCAGTCCAGAGAACTAATCTTGCTCTAACACCTGCAGTGGTAAGAAGGTTAATCCAGTCATCATGGCCATTCAGTATTTGGCTTCCTGCTTAAAACCTACTCCACTGGGTCCACTGAAAACTAAGCTGCAGGATAATATAATGAAAAGATAATAAATTTGGGCTTAATTCAAACACGAGACCTACCAAACAGCTTCTGCCTCTTTGCCAGTTCCCCACCTGAATTTGCCAGGAAATTTGCTTATCTCAGAGCCAAACTAATGGATGTTTCTTTATTGAGGGCAGCTCAGCTCTGTTTAGCACAAAAGAAGTGAACATCAGGGATATGGTTGGTGGACTATTGCTTCCAAAAAGACTACCACTCCCATTATCCTTGACCACCATGTTGGTAGCTATCACTTACTGCTTTCTCCACAGCTAGTTTTATAACCTCCATGTCTTCTCTTACTTGCCTTTTCTCTAAACTAAAAAGGCCCAGATGTTGTAGTACTTCTTTATTTGGTCTACCCCTTTGATCATTCTGATTGCCATTTTCTGAACCTCTTTCACTTCTACAAGACACTTTCTCAGATGAGGTGACCATACTGTACCTGGTATTCTAAGTGCAGTACAAAAAAGCAAGGCAGTCAAGTTTGCTGATGACCCCAAATTTCTCCAACTATGCACATTTTTGCATGCAAGTTTCCCTAATATAACATTTTTGCAAAGCAATTCTCACTGATATACCATATTTTTGTAAGTTCCTTTCACTAATATATGCATTTCTAGACACACTTTACCCTAGTATATTCATTTTTGTGCATATTACTTGGCTGGATGTTGCAAGATTCAGAGTAGTGTGAATTTATGACGGATGGCTGTGTTTCAGTTGCGTATTGTTTTGGAAAGTATGAATTAGGTAGTGTCAGAGCTGCTACAAGATCCTAGCTCACAGAGGATCACGCTAGCCAGCGGTCATTAAGTAAAAGTCTTTATTGAGTTACAGTTTCCATTCCCAAGCTGCTGCGTGCAACTCTACGTCTAATGGCTAGATCGGCGAAGCTCCGTCTGAGTGCACCAACTTAATATCCTAGCCCTGCTCCACCTTTTCCGCCTGACTGCTCTCCTCTGGGTCCCTCTGCCCCCCGGGGTCTCTTCCTTCCGGGATTCTTCTGACGCCGACCCCCCGGAACTCCCTGTCTCCTTGCGCCGGGCTTTAGGACCTGGCTCCCTTTCCTGGCTGCCTACTGCGTCACTTTCCTGTGCATTTGAACTTGGCGCGCGCGCCCAACCTTCCACTTTCCGTCTGACCGTTTCTTCGCTCCCCGATGGAGGTGTGGCCACTCCTGACTCGTGCCCTCCCCCCTGTTGCGAGCTGCCAGCGCTTGATCTCTGGCGCTCCTCCTCTTCCCTGCTCTCTGGCTGTGACGCTGGTCCCGATTTCCAACTGCTCTCCTCTGAGTCCCCTCTGGCTCTATCTTCCTGGGGTGTCCCCCTAGGCTCCCCCCTTGCCCTGACCACTGGTGCTCCTTTCTGTGAATCTTCTGATTCACTGGAAAGACTCGGAGATCTCGGGTCGTCGTCATCACTCATCTTTTCTTCTGCCTCCTCCCCCTCGCTCTCTGTTTCCTCCCTTGCCCTTGCCTCTGCTCCTGAACCCCTGACAGGTAGATTCACCTTTCAATGTCAACTGAATTGAATTTCTTCCCCGTTCCTAGGAGTCAAAAACCTTTAGCAATATACTGCAAATCAAAGATCATTAGATCATAATCTACCTTCCGCCAATCCTTGGCTTACACTAACTGACAAGCAGTTCATTGGCAGAGCACATGTTCTACGTGGCATTCAATCCTTGGCATCTATTACTATTACTAATTTATTTTATTTATAGCCTGTCTGTTTTCCAGAACCAGAGGTCAAGGCAGCTCACAAAAAACTGAAACAAACATGAACAAAACACAGAAAACTAAAAAACAGATAAAATATCATTGTTACAAATTAATTAAGCTACAATAGAATTAAAATGATATAAAAACAGATATATTAAAATACGGGTAGTAAAAACAGCACAGCACTGTTAAAATCCCTTTCCTTAAATGCTGGAATAAAACAAAAGCTTGCAGGAATAAAGCAGTCTTCACTGGCTGGTGATAGGATCCTGGAGTCTTCCCTACCCATATTTAGAACTGCCAAGTATTCAATGCCAGGTAGAGCATGTGATCTACCAATGATCTATGACCCTTGCCTACAAAAAAAGTACAGTCTCCCTTTCCCCTCCAGCAAGAAGCAGTGGCGGAGGAAGCCGCTCGGGTGCCTGGGGCGGCGCACCCAGGGGCGGGGCAAGCCACTCATGGGGCGGGGCGCACTGTGGGGCCTCCGGAGTCTGCCTGCCTCCACCCACTCAGCCGCCCTACAGCTGAGAGGGAGGCAGTGTGCGGACCGTTTGGAGCAGAGCGGAGCCTGCAGAAGCCCAAGCTTCTCCCAAGAAAGACGCGTGGCTCAGGCGCACTGCAGGCCTCATGGTGAGTGCCGCCCGGCAATTTGTCACCCCCCTCAGTGGTGACACCTGAAGCGACCCGCCCCCACCACACCCTCCTTCCTCCGCCCCTGGCAAGAAGAGTCCTACCAGAGGCTTGAACCCACAGCTGCACAAAGACCACATCATTCTCTCATCAGCTGAGAAGGCAACTAACCTTATTTCAGTATAGGCTGGTATTTCAGAAGAGTCCTGGCTTTACCTCCCTCTGAATTGCTTTCTATTCAACATTTCTTTACCCAGCCAAGAAAAGAAACAATAACTATGAAATAATTAAGCTGCTGTTGCTACCATTTGAAGAGGAAGAAAGATTGTTATTGCTGTCACTACTTCAGCTGAAATATAAATACTTGAGAGGCATATGGATACCATAATGATGAGAGCTATTGATAAGTGGATACGGCTTTTTTGAAAACTGTGGCTATGAATTGAGAAGGCCTGTGGCACAGGATGATTAGTTACCCAGATAAACACAGCATATGTTAAAGGATATGTTTTTGTTGGTTGTAAAGTAAGACAAAATGTCTGTGTTTACACAAGTAAGAAGCAGAGATAGTGGCTGGTACCATATATCTTACATACAACAGATAGAAGGAAAGAAAAACATTTCAATGATTTTTCTTCCTGCAAAAAGAACTGGTGGAGGGGGAGTGACTGGCAGGCAAGCAGAGAAAAATAAGCTAAAGGGGGGAAGATTCCCAAGGCCAGCTGCCATCACATTGGCAACCCACTTTATCAACATCACTGTGTGGTGGTGGTAGTGGTGATGATGTATCTGATCTATGAAAGCATACGCCATGAATACATCTCTGTTAGTGTTTAAGGTGCCACAAGATTGTTGATTGTTATTCCTGGAAGGGACCAACATATCTGGATGATAATACTAGTCGTAGTTGTAGTAGTAATTATTATTATTATTATTATTATTATTATTATTATTATTATTATTATTATTATTATTTCAATAATAATAATAAGCACACACATAAGATGTCTTGCATAAAATCAACACAGTGCAAAATAAGTTTAAAATGTAAAATAAAATCAACCCAAAAATGCTGTTGAATTTTCATAAGGCCCCTTTTTCTTTCTTTTTTTAAAAACCCCCGCAAGCTGATGTGTAAATGCGGAGAACTGAAAAATATTGGAAAAATAAGAAACTTAAATTCACAATTTTGTCTGTCCTGACTCAACATCTCACCTAAGGAGCCATTAACTTCCTTGCTTCCCCTAACATTGGCCTCTTGATTAACCCATCAAGGGCAAGAGAAGACATTCTGGTTGGGGAGTCCTTGCACAGGCAGAGTCGCAACACAACATGAACAAATTATATTCTATATATAATATTCTATATATATTATAATTATATTGGGATAATTCATCAAAGGAGGCCTCCCTGATTTTACAGTAGTTGATACAATGATTGTTATGTAGGCCACCCAAGCAAGGCAAGACCTGCCTGGGTGTGGGATGAAACAACTTCCCTCAGGTAGCACCATGGGGAAGATAGATGACGGTAGGGATTGGTGTCTAAAGACTAAACGTTTACCCTATGGGAAGGAGGCATGGGATCTGCTTCAGGCAAAATGTATTGGGCCAGCACTGCACTCAGATGGCAATTCTGACTGCAGCTGTATGGAGAACATAACACTAACCCGTTTCAGCTGCTCCTTCCCAGCAGTGATTCACATGGTGACACTTTTTCAGTCACTGTGGTCACACAAGTCTACACCAGAAAGAACTGTTAGTGTAGCCAGATAAAGGCCAGCTCAAAAATTTCCTCTCCATGTTGCTGCATCCCTGGAGTCACTCCATGTGGAGAAACTTTCAACCATCTGGATGGCTGTTTGTCACCAGACAATAGTTATAAATGAAAATATTTAAACTTGCTGAATTGAAGCCCAAGGAAAATAACACTGAATCTAATCCACATAATATTCTGTCCTGGAACATTCACATCACCTGTTCCTTCCACTCCTGAAGTATATAACATGTTTCCTTTGTACTAGCAACATACTGATATATGTAATTTAATTCCTTTACATTTTCTTATTGCCTCAAAAACGCCTTTAAATCTGAAGACAGGTCAAGAGTGTTCCTTTCCAAAGGAGAACAACAGCACATGAAGGTCTCCCTGGAAGAACTCTCATTACACAGAGAGGAGTGACCACTGGGGTTAATGCTGTGATTCATTCAGCCAAGCGCTAAAGAACCGAGATTAACTGGTGCTGGCGCTTACAATGCAAGAAACAATATGAGTGGCACAAGCATTCTGTGGGCTGAATCGAGTGTTTGACACAAAAGGACTGACAAAGATTTCTTCTCAGAGAGAGATAATTAGGGGGCATTCAACAAGCACATGTTTGCCTTTATGTGCACATAAAGAAGTGTATATTTCTATGGGTTGTTATTGCAGTTTTTAAGCATTTCATTCTGGAGAAGTATCTGCACTGAAGTCAGCAAGGGAGCTACTGACTTGAATACTGCCGCTGAAGTCATCATGAGAGCCTTTTAGCCCATCCATCCTAGCACTCAAGTTGAGGGTGGGCCATCAAAATAGAAAATTTATATAAAATGTTTCTGTGGCATGGGGGTGGGGGAGAGGGAAGAGAGCTCTAGAAGCTCATTTGTCAGTCTATAATGTGTAATTCTGTTTATTTTTATTGATAACAAGATTTCTCCTCTGCCTTTCTAGTGCTTACAAACTGCTCAGTATGACTTGCGATGATCGAAACCAACTATAAAGTAAGATATCCCAAAAATATGATATAATAAAAGCAGAGACAGGTGCAGCAGATAAAAACAGAGGGAAACGATAAAAAAGAAAATCTTCTAACCTGTACAGAAAGTTTTTTGCCATATGATGAGGAGGCAACTCAGCCCCACAGGTGAAAGGATCCCCCACTTTAGAGGCAGACACAGAGAAGGTCCTGTCTCTCAGCTGAGCCACCACCATAATCAGGACATAGAGAAGGGGCTCTCTATCAGATCTTAGGGCATAGGCAGGCTGCTATGGGAGAAGGGTATCTTAAAGATTGGGCTTTAAAAGTTGTCACCAACACTTTGTAATTTTCAGGAAGATCTATGACCCTTAACATTAATACATTACAGTGGTACCTCGGCTTACAAACACCTCGGGTTACAAACACTTCGGGTTACAGACTCCGCTAACCCGGAAGTAGTACCTTGGGTTAAGAACTTTACCTCAGGATGAGAATAGAAATCGTGCAGCGGCAGCAGGAAGTCCCATTAGCTAAAGTGGTACCTCAGGTTAAGAACGGTTTTAGATTAAGAACGGACCTCCGGAACGAATTAAGTTCGTAACCAGAGGTACCACTGTATTTAAATTTTCTATAAAGCAACAATGTCTGTACATGAATATTAGTATAAAATACATTGTGATAAATTTTGGAAGACTGGTTTTTAAAAATAAATAAATGGTGGCATATGGAAAGAGATTCCGCACATTGGATACTTTTTTATATATTGTATAAAATACTTTTTTGGATACATCTGGATAAACCAGTTATTTTTTTACTTATTTTTTTTTGTATGGACAGGGATTCTTTACATTGCATATTTCCTTTTAGTACACTACCACCAAGTACAAAATGCCTTCGGATACATTTGAGCAGCCTGAAATATTTCATTATTTGGAATGAACAGGGATTCCACAAATGGTACACTTTATATGTCTGCAGAGTCCAGCATTTTCAAATATCGCAGGGACACAAGTTAAGGAAAATTGTCTAACAGCATAGTCTCATTAAGGCACTTTGCTATTTCATTTGGCAGCAGAACATAATTTTCCAAGGAAATGGCTTCTGGTTACTCAACTCTGCAGGAGATCAAAGAAGAAATGGCCTGAAATCTTGCAAGGAACATTAAAGGAAAGGATGATGAGACTCTCTATCTACACTACTGTGGCATCATTCTCAACACAAGCAATCTATTAAACATGGAGGCTAGTGTAAATCAGAAGGACTTTGCTGGACATTTAAAGCTCTGCCATTAAAGAGATTCTGAGCATTTTGTGAATATGTTGTATATCATCACATACTCATATCAAAGCTATTCTCACCACTTGCCAGCAAACATGGCTTATGGCAAGATGGCTGATTCACTACATAGGCAATAGGTATAAGCTGGTAAGCGATACCAACATTAGCAAGAATCAGTCAAAACTTATAGATTAACTCTCTCAGTAGCTTCGTATAAATATTAAAAAGCACATTACTAGCACTGATCATGGCTGAATGAGTACACAAGCAGAATAGTTCAAACACTTCTTATCACTGAAGGTGAATTACCAGCACAGCTAAGGGCTTTTTTATGTTAACACTGGGCCTGGATATACAGTCATAACTCGGGTTACAGACGCTTCAGGTTGCGTTTTTTTGGGTAAGGACCCGCTGAAACCCGGAAGTACCAGAACGGGTTACTTCTGGGTTTCAGCGGTCGCACATGCACAGAAGTGCTAAATCGCGCTTTGCACATGTGCAGAAGTGCCAAATCACAACCTGCCGCTGTGGGTTGCGAATGCTGCGGGTTGTGAACGTGCATCCCACATGGATCACGTTTGCAACCTGAGCGTCCACTGTATGTGTAAACCAGCTCTGTGTTCCTCCCATGCAACTTATACTAAGTAGTAAATGGTAGAATGTAGCTTTGGTGCTATTTAATCTTTAAAAAACCATCTAGGAATTTCCCTATAATATTTTTATAACCCTGTAGAAAGTACACCCACGGTGACCGAAACTGCTTCATATTGTTCTTCTCCTTCTTTCATCCTAGGTATAGCCAGTTGTTTCTCCTTCTTTCTCTACCTCAAACACAACTCACTGGTTTTCATGGCAGAAGCCTTCATTCACATTTTCTTATAAGCATTTCTTTTGGCAAGCTCAATCAAGTGGAGCCAAGATAAATAACTAGTCTTCTAGAACCTAGAGTGATTTGGGCCACAACATTTACCACCAGAATGGTCTGCTCCTAAGAACCTATTCTGCGAAGAAGAAGAAGAAGCAGAAGGGGAAGAATAAGAATAAGAGGAGGAGAAGTTTGGACTTGATATCCCGCCTTTCACTCCACTTGAAGAGTCTCAAACAATCTCCTTTCCCCTCCTCCCCCACAACAAATGCTCTGTGAGGTGAGTGAGGCTGAGAGACTTCAGAGAAGTGTGACTAGCCCAAGGTCACCCAGCAGCTGCATGTGGAGGAGCGGGGAAGCGAACCTGGTTCACCAGATTATGAGTCCACCACTCTTAACCACTACACCACATTGCCTCATAAATTTCTGGCAGAAGATGCAGGTGTCCACCACATGCCGCTCATTAAGTCGAATAAGGCAGTGGTGGTATCTGTCGGGGGGGGGGAGTTTGCTGCTACAAGTAGTGCAGTACTTTAAACATCCCCACTGCACCATAGGAACCAAGCCAGTGCCAACAGAGCACTGAAAATGCAAAATGCAAATGTACAAACTACTCTTATCCTCTCATCCCCCAAAGATTGGTTCTGCCCCTGCCCAGAGCAAAATTTGGAGCCTTCTAGAGTGAGGCAATGGGTGAGAGATTAAAACTCAGCCTTCAAGGCACATGCTCAGAAGGCCAAGCACCCATCTTCTTGCCAAGTTCTTTCTTGGCCACTGCAAACGGTGGCATCATTTGAACTTTTTCTCTGCTCCCGTTCCTTCGTGGAAAGACTGAGTTGGGCCTTTACCCTCTCACCTCTTATTTTCTTAAGACTTCTCTTTCTTTAATTTTGCATTTCATCTTACCACAGTGAACTCAATGTCTTTTAAACCCTACCTGCAACTTAAAAAAAGGAATCCATTAGTTTTCAGTTGGATTTAGAGATCATATTCAATCTCGAATGCTTTGAAAGTATGTTGCCATAACAAGTGTGGCATTTCAATTAGCTAGGATGCTAGACACATTTCAAAATAAAGCATCAGTTTTATAACTACTAGTGCCAATTGCCAGAAGCAAAAAGAATCCCAAACAGTAGGTTATTCTACTATGTTTGAAATGACAACTTTTACATTTGTATTTAAGCAAGTAACATATGGTAAAAATGTTACCTTGACAGAATTTGAAGCATCACACATGGTTGAATTTTAACATATTTGGAATTTACTACTATATGTGAATACATACGTTTCATACCAATTGTTTTACTAATACAGTGGTGCCTCGCAAGACGAAATTAATTCGTTCCGCAATTCTCTTCGTCTTGCGGGTTTTTCGTCTTGCGATGCACGGTTTCCCATAGGAATGCATTGAAAATCAATTAATGCGTTCCTAGGGAAACCACCTTCAGGCCAGGTCCGGGGACAGTCTGTCCCCGGACCTCTTCTGAAGGCTGGGGGGGGGACAAGGGCTTTTCTTCCCACCCCCAGCATTTTAAAAAACCCTGGGACAGCGGAGGAGATCCGCTGTCCGGGGGATCTTAAAATGCTGGCGGGCGGCATTTTAAAATCGCCCCGGACAGCGGAGGACTTCTCCGCTGTCCGGGGCGATTTAAAAGCCCCTGGGAAGGCAGGCAGGGGGGAGCAAAGACTTTCGCCCCCTGCCCGCCTTCAGAAGGTGTTCCCACCCCCCCCCCCGCCCGGCTTTGCAGCAGCGCTACGAAGCCCGGCAGCTGGGGCAGCTGTTCCCGCCCCACCTCCCCACTTCGGAACAGCGTTCGGAAGTGGGGCGGATGGGGCAGCTGTTCCCGCCCCACCTCCCCCCTTCGGAACATCGTTCCGAAGTGGGGCGGATGGGGCAGCTGTTCCCGCCCCCCCTCCCCCCTTCGGAACATCGTTCCGAAGAGGGGCGGCTGGGGCAGCTGTTCCCGCCCCACCTCCCCACTTCGGAACATCGTTCCGAAGAGGGGCGGCTGGGGCAGCTGTTCCCGCCCCCCCTCCCCACTTCGGAACATCGTTCCGAAGTGGGGCGGATGGGGCAGCTGTTCCCGCCCCCCCTCCCCCCTTCGGAACATCGTTCCGAAGTGGGGCGGATGGGGCAGCTGTTCCCGCCCCCCCTCCCCCCTTCGGAACATCGTTCCGAAGTGGGGCGGATGGGGCAGCTGTTCCCGCCCCACCTCCCCCCTTCGGAACATCGTTCCGAAGTGGGGCGGATGGGGCAGCTGTTCCCGCCCCACCTCCCCACTTCGGAACATCGTTCCGAAGTGGGGCGGCTGGGGCAGCTGTTCCCGCCCCCCGCTTCGGAACAGCGTTTTAAAATGCTGGGGGTCGGCAGCGAACGCTCCCGACCCCCAGCATTTTAAAACCTCCCCGGGACAGAGACTTCTCTGCTGTCCCTTGGAGATTATAAAATGCTGGGGGTCGGCAGCGAACGCTTCGCTCCCGCCCAACAGCATTTTAAGATCGCCCGGGGCAGGCGGGGGGAAGGCAGGGGGGGGGGAGGAAAGACTTTTGCCCTCCGCCGGCCTTCAGAAGAGGTCCTCTTCTGAAGGCCGGCTGTGGGCGAAAGTCTTTGCTCCCGACCGCCAGCATTTCCCTATGGGCTTTCGTCTTGCGATGCAAGCCCATAGGGAAATTCGTCTTGCGAAGCGCCTCCAAAACAGAAAACCCTTTCGTCTTGCGGGTTTTCCGTCTTGCGAGGCATTCGTCTTGCGGGGTACCACTGTATTGGCACTTTATAAAATAAAAAAGCCTTGGATACAGAACTAAAGATACAGAGACCAACTTCACTAGTGGTATAATTTCCCTCAGCCATACAGAGTGGCAATGTCACAATTTGTGAGACACACCAAGCCAAATGTAGCCATCTAAGCTCTGCATAATGGGCCAGTCTTTACTGACCCAGGTAGGCAGCAAAAACAGGGTATTCATGGAGCCCTGTTCAGTCATATGACCATATACATTCAGCATGATCTGTTGGAAGTTGTGGAGGCCTACTCAAGTTCTTACATCTGGTAATATGTCACTGCCAGTTATATCACTTGTTCAATTTTTTTCCAGTTCTCCAACCTGGGAAAGCACTTTGTTCCTTACCACAGATTGCTGTTCTGAGCCATTTAGGTTCTCTCTGGACATACAATTGCAGGGAATGGAAATAATGTACAGGGTAGAGTCCCATAATTCAATGGGGAAATGCAGCTGCTGTCATTTAGTTGTGGATGCACAGAAGAGGCAGTAAAATCAAGTGCAGTGATTTCTGAGAGAAGTATATATTGTAAAAGCAGAATACTGACATCTTCATATTTCATAACTTACTTCCCATCCCACTGTGTATTGTATAAGTCAGCCCACTGAAGTATATATTTCCTAAGATGGCTGTTAACATTTAGTAAACATGAATTCCAGCTGCAAGAAATGCTCTACCTTCATCTCAGAGAGAGCTGGGATATTTTCTAGTGATCTTTCTGGATGACATGAAGCACCTGCCATATTACAGCTGTAGCTTAATGTGGAGTGTTTGTGTGTCACTACCCTCTGGTGGCTGATTCAGAGACCTGAAACTGAAGGAACTTAACACAGGACCAAACTAGATGTCATAGTATCAGATCTGTCTCTTTTAATGGGTGTCTCCTCTCCACTGTATAAAAAACATGGCATTGAAGGTAGGACAATTCAGTGATGCAGAAGCTGCTTTGAATGCAAAAGATCTCAGGTTCAATCCCTTGGATCTCCAGGTAGACCTAGGGATGTAGGTAGTGTAGACAATACAAAGCAAGATGGACCCAGTACCAGGCATCTTTCTCTTGTTAGGATTTCCAGTGTGGTATAGTGGTTAAGAGTGGTAGACTCGTGATCTGGTGAACCAGGTTCGTGTCTCCGCTCCTCCACATGCAGCTGCTGGGTGACCTTGGGCCAGTCACACTTCTCTGTAGTCTCTCAGCCTCACTCACCTCTCAGAGTGTTTGTTGGGGAGCAAGGAAAAGGAGAATGTTAGCCGCTTTGAGACTCCTTCGGGTAGTGATAAAGCGGAATATCAAATCCAAACTCTTCTTCTTCTTCCCTCAGAACTCTCTCAAAAGGTAGAGAGCCCAGTTTCATGGAACTGACCCACAAGGGATCTTTGTTTATGGTATATAAATTCAGGCAAGCCCTGGGTAAAACAACAGAATGCTTTTATTCAAATCCTATACAACAAACTTCACTTCAACTATGCTTTATACATGTACACAGAAAAGGGACACAAACTAACAATAAGTTTATATATATGCCCACACCTAAACAGCGCTAGAACAGGGCCGGGGAACATTTGTCAGGTGAGGCTGTGTTTCCTTCTGGGCAACATTCAAGGGCCACATGCCAGAGGCATTCCAGAGGCAAAAAGTGGGAGGACCAAGGAATGTAAATTTTACCTATGTACCACAGGTTAATTTCTACACTCCCTCATTTGGTTCATCTGACCAAACCTTCTTTGTTTCTGGTACGAGGTATTTAGCCTCAACCGTAACAAATGTGGGATCATCACAAATATGCTGTAAAATCTATTTTTTTGGAGAAATGTTAAGTGTAGGATGCAACACAAGGACAAGTGATGTGCAGAGCAAACCTATGCATATTACTCACTCTCTGTTTCTCCCTAGTAAGTGTACTTAAGTTTATATCTGCAGTGTATCATTAGCTGAATACAGCTTGTTATATATGTTTCCTTTTTATTTTGACACTGCCTGTCTATTGATGCTAACCTCTGCCTGCTCTTACACATAAAAGCCTAATTACTCTGCTTCTCATAGTGTGAGTATGTAGATGGGATTGGAGTGCAAGCCTGCTCATATTCAAAATCTCACTCTTAACTAACTTAGGTCAAAACGTTCAGGTGGTGCCTGGGAAAAATGATACCATGGATGAGAACATGATAAATATCCCAGGCCTCACATCTCTTTCTTTCAAAAGGGTGCATGTCGAATTTTGACAATTTTAGAAGAAATCAGCCACATGGCCTGACCATAGACCAGAGGGGGCTGACCCCTAGTGTTCTGAGACCTGATCAGACCCATCAAGCACTCAAGCACATTTTGCTGCCCCCTCCCAACCCAACCAATCTGAGGTGCAGTTGTCCTGTCCATGGTCACAAGATCATCTGATGAGCAGAGAGGGAGCAATAACAATCTCCTCAGCTTATCATCATCATCATCACAGAGAACATGTAAATGGTATTTAAATACCCCTGCTATAAGCTGTAGAGAAATGGGAATATTCTTCCCTGTGGATTTATTCAAAGAAGAGAAACCAATCTGCATCAAAATTATCAAATGTATCATCTTCTCAGGCCACCCGTCTGTGTCTGGAGGTTGCTATGTCTGGCTCTATGACAGCCCCTAATTTAACCCTCCGTTGATACATTTGACTGTAGCAATTGGGCCTGGGGGTCAAATACACCCCAAGAATGCCATATAAATTAAATATTAGCATGACACCATTTGCAAGTTTAAAAAAAACCCATGCTCTCCTTTTCCAGTAAAACAATGTAGTTGCTCATTGTTTTGTCATTCTTCTACCCCAGCCTTCCTTCTGCAAGGGAGTTCAGGGCAGCTTACAATCAAAGCAATAAGTCACTGTGGTCAGCAACAACCCCACAATTAAAGTGCATACATGTACAAAAATGTTGTGCGGGGTCTACAGTTTTTAAAAGCACAAAACAATATATGGTGTCTTTAATATACACAGGTGAGAACCAGATTGCTGTCTAGAATGGTATTTCTGTGTGATTGATTGATGGCAATCTTCAAGGTCTCCTGGTGTTTTTGCGGCACATTTTTAGAAGAGCAGAAGGAGTGATGAGTGATGGTAGTCTGGTGGTGGAGTGGGATATATTGAAGTGATTGGGTGGATGGAGTGTTGGTGGATGTGTGTGAAGTCCAGGAGTAGATTGAGATGAGTGATGTTGGATGGACAATGGCTACAGTATGATTTGTGTAGATGTAAGACAGAATTTGGGTGTGGTGTGTATTTGCTAGCAGGCTAGGTGTTGCATACTATGAGCCAGGATGTGCACTGGCAAAAAGAAGAGTGAAGAGGGTATGAGTATGGGACTCTTAAGAAGTTTTAAGAATGTGCCACTATGATTTTGCTCTGGGTGGGATTTTATTGTTTTAGTTTTTCAGTCTCTCTCTCTTTCAAATATACATTTCACATTAGTTATTCTTGTAAACAGCTGGGAGGCTGTTTTTGTATTTTATCTATATAAATATATAAAAGTTACATAAGAAAAATAGTGCAATTATCATAAATTGTTATTTATTAGCAATAGCTAATCTCACAAACCTTGCAGCAATAGCACAAGTTACCAGTACCATCACCATATTTCACAACTGCAACTCTAGACACTGATCTGTTAGGAAGAAACATCTTCGTTGTAGTCTTTCCACTGCAAGTTGTTGAGTATGCAAATAATATTGGCATTTAAGCAAGCAACCTTTAAAAATAAAAAAACCCCACCACTGACCTCAGTTTCATTGTGTGTTTGGATTTTTTACCTCACCTGTCTGTGGTGGGTTAAATTTCCACAAGACCATCTTTCTGAATATCTACATAAAGCACATTAAGAATGCCAAATTTTCAGAACAGACAATAAGTTACGACTCCTATGCTGACAGAAATTTGACTTATATTGGATGCAAAGGGCCTTGTCAGAAACATTATCCTGTTGATGCAGAATATTTTGTAGAAAAGTTCAGCATATTTTGAGCCCAAACTATTAAAGTGTCCTAAAAGAAAAGGGAAAGTATTTCAGCTATATCCTTGACTATTACAATTCCATCTTACTTCTTGGCTATCTTAGCACCTACAAATGCTCTCTATATTGAAGTTACTGTTTCAGATAGTCTTCTGTTGACTACCTTCACTAAGAAGACTTTAAATCGTTCCATTTTTCAAAGTGGGTTAAATGTGGTGTCTGTAAAGTTCAGGACATTCGCTCCCCTTACATCTCTTGGCCTCATTCTCTCCGTAGCTGATAGGGTACCAAGGAAAAATGGCCTTGTGAGAGAGCAAACAGTCATTTTCTTGATACATTTGTTCAACTTCCTCCTCCTTTCACCCCAAAGCACACATATCTTGGAGGTTATGTTAGAGAAATTTGAAGGTTTCTGCCTGACGAAAGTAATGATCTCTTCCCTGATCTAAAAATGTCACCGCTTCATTGCATGATACTAAAATTGATTATGGTTGTTTGTCCAAATGAGTATGCAACACATAAAGGAGAGAGGCACTGGGGTGTTTATTGTGGCCTTGACATCTGAGGGTACTTAGCACTACTTATAGGCTGTAAGCTAGGCTAAGATGTGTTAATGGAACAGTGTTGCCAGGCAGCCTCATCATCGTTAATACAATTTATAAGACATATGCATGGCTTCCTTCCTCTTTATTTCTAATTTTTAGAAACATGAATTCTTAGTACAAATGAATAAGCAGGAAAAGGCAAATAAACTCAATTTTACTAAGTCATTAGAGAGTCTGAGGTTTCAAAGACAAACCGGCTATGAAAACACATTATAGCTGCTGCAACTTAAGGGGGGGGGGATAGGCTACAACATTTCCTCCAACCACAGTGGGGAAAGCTGTAACAATTATGAAAAAGCCCTTTAAGGTAATAAATGGATTTACCATAAGCTGTCATATCTTCTTGGCTGCTATATTAATTTTTCTCTTTACTGCGGTCACTAACATTACCAATAACATCGTTTCAGCATTCTTATGCAACAAGCTAAGTGATATTACATGCAGCCCAATATTTCACTTTAATAACCATTTATTTTTGAGAGATCAGGCTCTCAAAACTCCGCTGAAGTAAGCTGTCTCTTGTGAAATACTCTTCTAAGTGTGATGCATTATTCTGTTTGGCCTTCTGTGCAGAGATTTGAATAATGTAACTACCTCCAGTAACAAAAATGACTCTGTGCCCAAAAGATCCTTTTCAAAAAATAATTTATTCTGCTGAATCCCGCCCTTGATTTTTAATGAAAATTGTGTTTAAGATTTAAATCAACTTGGCTTTTTTGTTGTCTCAGTAAAGCTGGAGCATAGACAAGACATATAATGCACTGAATTACATTGGCCGCCTATTATCTTCTTCTTTTTAAATGTATTTTTAATAAAGATTTCCTTGGTTTACAAAAGTATGTACAATGTCTCTCTTCTTCTTTTTTCCAGGTAACATTTTTTACAAATCAGTTTCATTTGTTGAGGCATTAGGAAGAAAAGGGGGAAAGAGGTAGAGGGGGGAAAGGTGAGCGGGGGTGGTACACAGCCCAACAAGACAATGACAAAAATCCACCAACAGCATACAAATCAATATGGCTCACCTGATCCAAAACACCCACCCATCCCACTCACACATGAAAACAAAGATCACCATAGCCAATCACAAATGAACAACCACACCCTAGGCTGCCTATTATCTTCTGACTTGAATTCAAGATGCTAGTGAATACCTTTTCAACCTAAACAGATTGGGAGCCAAATATCTGGAAGACTGCCTCTTCCAGGCAGTCTTTAAGGCCTGCCCATGCCTTAAATGTTTTGGATAAAACAGTCCATCATGCCCCACTGTTAGGGAAAGCTTCCTATATGATGACCCAGGGTGTAATATTTTTGGTGGTGGCACCTAGCTTGTGGAATGCCCTCCCTTTACAACGGCAGTGGCCAATGGTGCTATTACTTCAATGCCAAGTTAAAAGTTATTTGTTTGCCCACACATCTTAATTGTTCCACACTGAGTGGACTGTTGTTGTTGTCTGTTTGTTTTTGATGTGCTCAATTGTTATTTCATTGTTGTTGGTTATCTCTGTAGGTTATTTATTTTATGCTGTACCCTGTCCTGGACACATATTATGAAGGGCAGGCTAGAAATCTTTTTTTAAAATTTTTAAATCTTTTTAATTTGGAGGGGAAGGACTAGATGGTTAAGAAGTAATATGATTGATTTTTATAAACTTATCGACTCAATGAATTTATTGGCAGTAGAGTCAGGTTACAGAAACAAAGTAAAATAACTAAAAAGTAAAGGACCTCTGGATGTTTAAGTCCAGTCAAACCTGATTATGGGGTGCGGCGCTCATCTCGCTTCAGGCCAAGGGAGCCAGAGTTTGTCCACAGACAGCTTCCCGGGTCCTGTGGCCAGCATGACTAAACTGCTTCTGGCACAACAAAGTACACTTTGCACAGTTAATTTTTGGATAGCACTGCCGTTAGATTGCAGTGGCAGCCACAGGCTTAGATGGTTTTCAAGAGGGATGGAACAGATTTACGGCAGATAAATCTATCAATGGCTATCAAGCATAATAGCTAAATTGAACCTCCATGTTCAGTGGTAGGGCAGCTCTACATAACAACTATCAGAAGGAAAAACATGTGTGATACACACACACACACACACACACACACATATATATATATATACACACACACTCGTGTCTGTGTGTGTGTGTGTGTGTGTGTGTATCCATGTGGAATAAACCCCCATTTAAATATGGAAAAAGCACGTACTATTCCCACCTCCTCATGCATTTTGCACTCTTCAATGTCTCTATCTTTTGAAACTGCATGTAGAGAGATGAAACATAGGTGTAATGCAATTAGGCTTCCATATGAAGGTAACACAATAATTCACTGTCACCCAGGGAACCATCAGATAAGTAAGATCCAGTCTATCAGACGGATAACATTGGCATCACATCCAGAATAATTGAATATGGCTGCAAAGTGACAGCTCAAACCAGATGTAATTAGGGCTCCCACAGGCTAGGGCTTGGTGTCTCCTTCCCTATTACTCGGTGCTTTGTTAGCTTTCTTATAAATACTGCATAACATAAGCCGGCCCTCTTATCCTTCGCCCTGGACTCTGTTTGCAAGTTTTGCCACAAATGGTAGTTCTGGAATTATTTTGTTTGTGATTTTACAGAAAATCCCTGCAGAAAGCTGTGGCCTAAAGGCAGGAACTAATAACCACACTGTTTGTTAAAAAGCACCCTACCCAACCCCTCCTACATGGGAAATGAAGCATTTCTATTTTAAGGCGTATTTTCAGTGTTGTCAATGTAGCTTCTATTAAGTTCAGACTTTGGGGGAAGTCAAATGGAGAGATTTTGTGAGGAAACATCACTCTTTTTTTCTAGCCTCGAGGAACTGCACCTTCCATATTGCGTGGGTCTGCCTGAATTTTGTATTGATTTTGTTCTGCCTATTGATCACCAAGAGAGCCCGTTAACTCATTATAACCACATTTTTCATACTGTTGTGTGACAGATATTTCTACATTACCTTACATAGTTGTAAAAGTGTGCTTTATATAACAAATTGCTTTGCTAATTTTAATGCTGACTTACCTGACCTTGGTAGGTTTAAAGCAAGATTCTTAACCTTGCATTAAGGCTGGATTAGATTTTTATAATGCAATATTACATATTTAAAGCTATTACTATATTCCATGCTCTTTGGAAAGTGGTTGAAAAGGGGTGTGTGCATTTTTTTAAAAGTTACTATTTGAGGAAGGAGATTGTGGGGCTATCATTTGTCACCATAGCTTGTTATGTTTTCCTCTTGCTTTTCATCCAAGGAGCATACCTGGTTATCTACCCTCTCTTCACCCATCACATACTCACAACAACCCTGCAAAGTAGGCTAAGAGACTGGTCCAAGGTCATCCAGGAAGCTTTCTGTTTGAGTGGAATTCTCAAAGTCTGACACTTTCCTTCTTTTAAGAACCTAATACTGGGAGCATTCAAAAGACACTCTGTAAAAGAATAGGTTATAGATGGTGAAGATTTGAAAGACAATAAACACATAGCAGTGGGGAGGCTGGCGCATGAGCTCTCTGAAATAATTCAAAACCAAGAGAAATTTAGGCTTCTCTTATCCCATAAATGGTACTGTGCGAGAATTCTTAAGCTTTTTCTTCTGCGGCCAATATCTTGGAACCTTCAGTTTTCTATGAGAAGTGAGCCACAAATCTAAACATTCTGTTTGAAACATTGTCTTGTGTGTTGAAAGAGTCGCATTCTATAATTCATAAAGTTTCTGCAGACATGAAGACTTCTAGGTTCACATTAATATATGAAACCGCTGCGGACAGGCCACTGGTCTACCTAGCTCAATACTGTCCATTTTGATTTGCTTTTCCAGGATTTCTCACTAATGGCATCAAACTCTAAAGCAAAAAGAGATTGGAAACTTAAACCTGGAGAGAACTGCAAAGATAATTAATATCTGCATTAAGAGAGGGGAAAAAGAGCCTGTCACTCAAAGCTTGGGCTAGAAACTATCAGTACAGATCCGGAAACCAATCTTTACCACCTAAATCCCTAAATCTCCACTCTCTTCATGTAATGGATGTCTATGAGCCTGAGGAGGATGCTAAAGCAGAACATCTTCCTTCATTTCCATGTCACAGATACACGATCAAATAATATTAGTAATGGCATTTGTAGCACTTGTTTCTGTTTTGTAAGAAAGAGTTGTTCTTTTTATTTATTTATGTCAATATTACTTTTGATTTTCTGAGCAAATCCCATGATTTGCAATTCATTTCATTAACTTCAGTTAACTCTGTGTGGTTACCCAACAGACAGTTAACATTGTTGTTATAATTACCCTTTAAAGTAGCTGATTATATAATATTGCATTAGCTACAGCCCTTCCCCAAAGGTTTGAGATTAAAATTCATTAATAGTACACTTATTTATTTTTACTATTCTAGAATCATCTAAACATTATTCTTTAAGAGGCATATGTCACTGTTATATCACAAGCAATGCTAGATGTCCTGTGCCCCCCAAATGATGCTACAGTGTGAGTTTCCTTCAGTTTTTAACAGCCTTAGCACTAAATTTCAGTTATTTTTCTGATGCAAACCACATGGCAGTGGAAGAAGAGTTTATCAGCTACCCTAGCTATTTTTCTTTTAGCAATACCTGCCAAGTATGCACTGAAGTTAGGCCCACAAAATGAAAGCTACATCATAATGCCCAAGAGAGGAGCCTAACAAAACTTGGAAAAACAAAACTTTAGATTTCATTATATCCATCGGGCTTGAAAGTTCACCTTAGATTTACTAGTATCCTGTGGAGACCTTTTAAATGCAGTAAAATGTCTGCCCCAGGTAAAAATTGCCAGCACTTTAGAACAAAGGTTTTGTAAGTGGCGGTTTATAATGCAGGTAGGATTTGAAAAGCACATATTTCCCCCCCCCCTCTTGCCTTGAAGATAAGACTTATTAAGATGGCATGCCTCCTTGCAGGCAACAACATTTTTTCCTCTGTTTTGCAAGAACACTTGCCCTGGTCCTGTTCCAGTCATGCACAGCTATGCGTGTCTAGTGCCAGAATGTCTGCTTTGGTGCAAATTTAGATATGCATCATGCTGTCATGTTTAAAGCATGTTGACACTGCTTACCTGAATGCTTCAAAGGGCTTGAGAAAAACACGCTTCTCAAAATTATGGGAGCAGCCACCATGTGAAAGGTAGAAACATCCAGTAACTGATGTTTCAACTTTTAACTACTGTAATAGTTCAACCTTAACCAATTTTACTCAGGACTTCAATCCTGGCAACACCCATGGGTCTTACTCACAAATGGATTCATAAAATTGTGGCCTGCGTGATGAAAAGTAATCATAGGCATGCATGCACGATGACTAAAATAAGTAAGGTGGCCTTAGAAAGTGATTTGCAGCATCACCTGGGAGAAATAACATGACACAGAGGCTTTCCTGGGTTGAACAAAACCACAGCATCATTGGTTACCATGAGCTTTACCTTTAAGGTTTGGCTTGGCATCATGCAGCCCATCTGCTGTATACCCCCTGCTACCCTGCCAGTGTGCTGGGGTAGGGGGACAACCATAGGGTGTTGCCTGATGTCTGAAGCCCACCTTGGCATAGATCAATGTTGGTAGACTCGTAGGCCACCCGGAAGCACCTCCACCCAATTTATCCCCAGAGCTGGGGTCTGCAATCCCTTACAGGGATTCCCCATCCCCTGTCTTCCACCACCTTCAGCTCAATTCCTACCCAAACCTGCGACAAAGAAGATGGTGAAAATGAAAGATTATTTTTTTTTTGTGATTAGGAAGGCGACCCCCACCCCCACACAGGACCAGGCCTATGGGTAAAATTCCTTCCTAGCCTTGAATAAACAGTGACTGATAATCATCCATAGGATGGCAGTAAAACTCAGAGCATAAGCAAGGAGAAGCCTAGAACGGCAAAAGTGGTCACTCAACGTACCGTAATTAAGAAGACCGTGGATGAAGTGGTGGTGGGAGTCTGGGGACAGGCCTCCTTTTATAAACCACAAGTAGCCTAGAGGAAGGGCAGTTTTCCTTCTGGCCCACACCTCCCCAGGAGCCAAGTTTCCTGGGGAAACTGGCATGCTACTGCCCATCCTGACATGTTTACTCCAAGATGGCGCATCCCTCCATCCTCCACCCTCAGCACCACAGGGGCTGCAAAAGGAGGGTCCCGGTTAATAACCATAATAAATACTTCAACATCACTGGCTTCCACCACCACTTACTCTTCAATCTATGCAAGACTAGACAACTGAATCTTATTATGAAACTTGGCTGCCCTCTCCCATTGAAATAGTAGCACTATGTTTGTTCCAGGTTGAAATTAACAGGATTTAAATAAGGTTAACTCCATGCTACTTATTCCTGTGACATTCTTATGGCATTCAAGCATGTGAGTTAGGCAATGATAAAGGTTGTTTATGCATGCAAAATATACAGGACGCTGCAGGTGGTGTCCTTTGCACCTTGCAAACTTCTTGTGTGTTTTATCATCCTTACACCCAGAAATGGAAATACTATTTTTGCTACCCTATTAGAATGAGCTTCTAGCATCAAGTGACTCACAGACATAGGACAGACATACTAGGCCATGTAGCTTCATCATCTTGTCACAAAAAGACATTCACCTAAAACAATACTCTAGAGAACAATATGAGTGATGGTGAGATGTCAGCATCTACCCTTGGGACAACCTTCTCTCTTACACACACAGAGGAAGTTTTCAAAATTATCAGTCTCAACTTCTCCTTTAACATCATAAAACTTATGCCATTCCTTTCTCTGTCCTCTGTCCCCTCCCAGTGGTGGTTACAACCAGTCTGAGAGCTACACTAGGAGAAAAACAAATTTAAAGGTGGGGAGCCAGGTGAGGGCGCATAGCCAAGTAAAGGGCTTGTGCACATATGTTGAATATGGCATTTCTAGCTGTCTGCTGTATTCTGTTCACATTGATTTATGGCAGAAAAGATCTTTATGCCCAGAGAATTTTAAAAATGAAACACAATGAATCTAGTATTTCAAAATACTTTTAATTTATAATATCACATACTGGAACACAATCCAGAAATGATGAATTAACAAGGAAGCTAATTGAAATAAAGCAATATTATATTATATTATATTATATTATATTATATTAATTATATTAATTATATTATATTATATTATATTATATTATATTACATTACATTACATTACATTACATTATATTATTGTGCTGGTCCCGGGGGTAAGGTACCGTGAGTGTAGCAGAGTCCACACGAGGAGGAGCGAGGTCCGATGCAGAGAGCCGGGCGGGGAACAGGAACACTGGAACAGGAGGCTGAGCAGGTAACAGGAACACCGGATGGTCGGGAACAGGAGGCCGAGCAGGGAACAGGAGTACTGGATAGTCAGGAACAGGAAGCCGAGCAGGGAACAGGAGTACCGGATAGTCAGGAACAGGAGGCCGAGCAGGGATCAGGAACACAGGAAGGTCCGAAGCCAACAACGACGTTGCTCCCGCAACCTGGGGCCGGGTTGACCGGGCTTTATCTTCTTCTAAGGCCAGGGGCGGTCCCGGCCCCCAGGAGCCCCGCCTCCTCTGGCCTTAAGGCGAGCACTCCTCCTGGGGGCAACCAGTTCCCTTCGCCTCTCTGCCCTAAGCCTCTGCAGATCAGGAGAGGCCGAAGGGTTACTGGGCCCTGGAGGAGGCTCACCTGTGGCCACTGAGTCATCAAGCCCCTCTGGGGCCAGAAGGGCTTCACCTGGGGCCAGCTCCTGATGCACTGCCACAGGTGCAGGCTCTTCAGCATCTAGGCCTTGCCCCAGTTCAGCCGGCCCTGGAGGCGGGGACTCCTGTGCAGGCTGGGATTCCTCTGTTTCATCCTCCGAATCGGAATCCCAGGCCATCACAATTATATTATATTATATTACTATGGGACACGAGTGGCGCTGTGGTCTAAACCACAGAAACTAGGGCTTGCAGATCAGAAGGTTGGCGGTTCGAATCCCCACAACGGGGTGAGCTCCCGTTGCTCGGTCCCAGCTCCTGCCAACCTAGCAGTTCGAAAGCACGTCAAAGTGCAAGAAGATAAATAGGTACCGCTCCAGCGGGAAGGTAAACGGCGTTTCCATGTGCTGCTCTGGTTCGCCAGAAGCAGCTTAGTCATGCTGGCCACATGACCCGGAAGCTGTCTGCGGACAAACGCTGGCTCCCTCGGCCTATAGAGTGAGATGAGCGCTGCACCTTGTGACAGAAGTTTTCAGCTTTCCATAAGGATAATGATCAGACATTTCAGTGCAATTTATTGTGGCAGCATGATCCTCAAAACATTTATACTGGGGGGGGAGGGGGGCTTTAATTATGTAATTAATTAATTACATTTCCAAGCCGTGCCCCATTAAAGATGAAAATCCTCTGAGGCTCACGCAGTCTTGTCCCCAAGCTGAGGCACATCTTTAAGGTGGGGTTAGAGCAATTAAATTTAAAAGAGTATAATGCAGAAATGAATACATATCCGGGGGGAATGTTCCGCTCCCTCCCGCCCCACACCAAAATAATGATAAAAAATGGTTGCATCAGTTACTAGTGTAGGTCACCTTCAACACTTGTTTTACAGAAAGTTCTTATTTTTATGCATAGTCCTCGCTGACAGAAGGTTTCATTTTTTTCCTTAAGGATAAGAAACAAATGGTACTGAAAGTCTCACATGTCCCATAGCTCATTCATTATGTTGAGCGAGCCGGAGTATTAGAGAGGGAAAGAACCAATCTCAAAAGAAACCGTAGGCTGTTAGGGTTGAAAAATACTATCAGAGTTCTACTCATCCTCCCCATGTTACGCAGCCGTGAGGGTGACACGGATCCTTGAGCAGACCTCTAGGTTCAGCAAGTCTTTGATTGATTAAGCCAATTCCTAGGGAAACAAGCCATAATGAGAAATTCCACTTCACTCTTGCAAATGGATTGAACAGCAGGCTCACAGTATTTACACAGCAATTAGTGTGTCCAAAATAAAGCATACAGTCTTGGGGCACAAACTGTTGGGAAGGCCCCCTGCATAAGTGAAATTGAATGAATGGGAGTTGTACCAAAGCATAATAGTTTTAAGGGACAAATGGCCATGGGGGTTGTAGTGAAAGAGAACAACAGACAAATATCTTTCTTTTAAAAAGAGAAATTGTTCCTTAGGTTTTGTAACCTTGAATCCTTTCCTGCCTCCCCTATAAGCTGATTCCTGAAGAACTCCATACATGCATCCCAGTCTAATTTAAATGCAGTGCTAGCTGGTGCCCATTGGGAATGGTAGGGCATGAAGCATGGGAACCAACAACAGGTGCCAACTAATTCTAGTTTCATCCCCATCCTTTGCCAAGTTCTATGAGGACAACAATGATGCAAAGGCGAAGGAAGCCAATGGTGCCCGCCCCTGGAGTACTTGTAGAAGAAGGCAGACAGGCAGGGGCTAGCTGAGGGTAGACTGAGACTGGTGGAGCAGTGAGCAGACTCCACTGTTTAAATGTTAAACAAACAAAAATGTTTGTGTGTTCAAATATTATATCACCTCTCTCCCTTTGTAAACTTCACAAACAACCACGTTAGAGAGAATTCAAATAATTCATTCTCACAACTGCTGTGATAAGTAATGAGCAAAAGGGTAAATTCTCCCCCCGCCACACACACACATACACACTTTCAGTAGTGCCTCGGCCTGGTTCAAATACTGATCTACATCAGGGTTACTTTTCTTTACACTTAATCACTGTACACTTGAGTCCATTAGCTGATCGCCCCAGACTGGAGGGGCTCTTGCCCAAGTGTCCTCTGGTTCGTGCTATCTCATACATGCACATACATCACTTTATGAGTACAGTGGTACCTCAGGTTAAGAACTTAATTTGTTCTATGTGGACAAAATGGGTTGCTTCAAGAAGTGGCAGAGAGATATCTCTAGATTTGTCTGGCAGGGCAAGAAGCCCAGAATAAAATTTAAGATATTAACAGATGCAAAGGAAAGGGGTGGATTTGCCCTGCCAGACCTTAAACTTTACTATGAATCAGCAGCCTTTTGCTGGTTGAAAGAATGGCTACTTCTTGAAAACACAGACATTTTAGACTTAGAAGGTTTTAACAATGTATTTGGATGGCATGCATATTTATGGTATGATAAGGTCAAAGCACATAAAGCATTCAAAAATCATATTGTCAGGAAAGCATTGTTTAATGTCTGGGTAAGATATAAAGACTTATTGGAAAATAAAACCCCAAGGTGGTTGTCACCAATGGAAGCAAAAGCTCAGAAAAGGCTCAATATGGAGGCCAAATGGCCGACATATTGGGAAATTTTGAAACAAGAAGGAGACAAACTGAAATTGCAGAGTTTCGAAAAATTAAAAAAACAAAGTGAGAGATTGGCTTCATTATTATCAGATAATGGAGGCATATAATTTGGACAAGAAAATCGGCTTCCAGGTGGAAAAGTCAAAATTAGAAACAGAACTGTTAGAACCCAAAACTAAGAATCTGTCAAGAATGTATAACTTGCTGTTGAAATTGAATACTCAGGATGAAATGGTGAAATCTGCTATGATTAAATGGGCACAAGATGTTGGACATAATATTATGTTTGCTGACTGGGAACAGTTATGGACCACAGGTATGAAGTTTACGGCATGTAATGCCTTAAGAGAGAATATTATGAAAATGATATACAGGTGGTACATGACCCCAGTCAAGCATGCAAAAATCTATCATTTGCCCGATAACAAATGTTGGAAATGTAAAGAAACGGAAGGTACATTCTTTTACCTTTGGTGGACGTGCCCAAAGATTAAGGCTTTCTGGGAAATGATATATAATGAACTGAAAAAGGTATTTAAATATATCTTCCTGAAGAAACCAGAGGCCTTTCTCCTGGGCATTGTCGGCCAATTGGTGCCAAAGAAGGACAGAACTTTTTTTATGTATGCTACAACAGCAGCAAGAATACTCATTGCAAAGTATTGGAAGACACAAGATTTACCCACTCTGGAAGAATGGCAGATGAAGGTGATCGACTACATGGAATTGGCAGAAATGACTGGCAGAATCCGAGACCAGGTAGAAGAGTTGGTGCAAGAAGACTGGAAGAAATTTAAAGACTATTTACAGAAATATTGTAAAATTAATGATGTTAGAAGGATGTTGGATAGAAACTAAGGGGTTTCCAGCTGTAATGCTTTAGGAGATACGGAAAAAAAAGGTTTATAAATGGGTAAGAGCTTAATGGTAAGGATTTGCTGAACTAACAAATTGAAGTGGAATACAAAGAAGGGAGGTATGAGGAGGTCTGGGGAAATAAGCATAAGGAAGATATATTATGGAAAATTATTTGTTTTTTAACTGTTTTTATGTTATATTTTGTATTTTGTTTTTTGTTTCTATTTTTTTCATTGTTATATTTTAAAAACTTTAATAAATATCTTTGGGGGGGGGGAGAACTTAATTTGTTCTGGAGGTCCATTCTTAACCTCAAACTTTTCTTAACCTGAGGTATCACTTTAGCTAATGGGACCTCCCGCTGCCGCCACGCCGCCGGAGCACAATTTCTGTTCTCATCCTGAAGCATAGTTCTTAACCCGAGGTACTATTTCTGGGTTAGGGGAGTCTGTAACCTGAAGTGTATGTAACCTGAAGCGTATGTAACCCGAGGTACCACTGTACAACTTCAGTTAAATTTAGCATGGCTTTCAAATGTGTATTCCACCCCAATTTTTGGTTTCTGCTTCCTCTCCTCTTTATTGAAGTTACAAAGATAGTTTTAGAAGGTAATCTCTTTTATCTGCAAGCTATATAAAAGTGACACAGTCTCACTGACTTTCCTGCCTGTGACCACGCACCAAATCTTCATTGCTCATGCAGGAATAACAAGAACAGCTATGACAAATGAGAGGAAGTAATCTGCATTCACTTTTCATGCTACAGCATAGAACGATGACTCCTTCAGACTACATTTTTCAAATATATAATCTGATAACTTCACCAGTTACTTTAACATCCCTATTTTCTGGACAGGTGAGTCACTTACAGGTAATAAAATACTTTGCTTGTCTTATCGAGGAGGGGGAACCACATCCAATGGCAAGTGATGTTTCCAAAATGATATTTAATTAGTTCTGCTCTAAAATCTTAAATCCATGGTCAAAATTAGAGTTGCCAAGTCAGGAGCATCGATACCATCAACCACTAACAAATTGTTGCATGACAGCCCCATCTCTGAGCCGTGCAAGATTCCAGGGCTTCCTGGCTCTTACTCGAGGTTTGTGCTTCAGAGTGAGGGACAGTGCAGATTGTGGTGTCTTTATGACATATGCTTTATTTACACATATGTACAGCCCCTGAGCCTATGACGGAGGGGTTCACGGCATTAAAACTCTAAAAGGATATTGCTTCACCCATAGCCAGAGCCTTGGATTCAAACAGAAATCAAGCATCGCTCTGTCTCTCTGGCTTCCCAGCCTGCTGCTTTCCACTTGTAGCTTCTAGCTCACATCTCTCAACTGTCTCCTCTGCCCTTTGTTTTTTAACTACCAGCAAGTTCATCATCATAATCATTATAGCACCATTAGGGATCGGGGGGGGGGGATTAAGCAATATCCTATGCATGTTTGCTTTGAAGTGAGTTTGACTGTTTTCAATAGGGCTTCGTCCAGATACAGTACGTGTGCAAAGGGTGGCAGTCTAATTCCAGGGACAGCAGAAATCGTGATTATAATCAGACAATTATGGTCTTGAGCTACTGAACAATAGCAGTCTCAGAATTGTGTCGGATGCTTCATAATACCAAGAGGAAGAAGTCTGGTTATCACTTAACACCTGCCTCGCCATTTCATCTTACTAATTATCTTGCCACATAAATACCAAGATAGCTTTGAAAGGAATGGAGAAAAGGAGAGGACAGACACAAATGTCAATAAGGAATAAACGAAAATGCCACAATCATAACCTGAGGCTTTGTACTTTATGCCTCTGTCAGAGCCCTTTGGCTACAGTTTGCTTTCCCTACCACCCCAGCAAATTCTAATTAGGGAACTGTGACACATCTCTTTCCTGCTAACTAAAAAATAAAAAATGGAGATCTATAGCACAGCTGGAAATATGTGATAAAATGTGGAGGGTCCCCTTGTTTATGATGGAGAACAGCAATCCAATTGCTGTGCTACATATGCATACCACCTATGCCTCCAAAAAGCTTGATGGGGTGGTGTATATTGTTTCCCTCCTCCTCATTTCATTCTCACAACAACCCTGTGATGTGGGTTAGGCTGACAGATGCTGACTGGCCCAAGGTCACCCAGTGAGTTCCATGGCTGAGTGGGGGATTCGAACCCTGGTCTTCTGAGTCTTAGTCCAACACTCTAACCATTACAACACACTAGGGTGGTTTACTGAACCCCTCTCTGAAATGGACATACCTTTCAAGATTTCATCACAGACAAAGGGAAAATGGCACATTGTGTATTAGTTGCACCCCTGTTCACACCAGGAATTACTGTCTGAGTGCTTTTTCCCATTGCATGTCGAGGTCCCCCAAGCCACCCCTAAATAATTCACAATTCACACATAATTTTTGTTTAAGGTTTTTGGCATCATTTTGGCCACAACTTTATTAAAATACATAAATGTGAGTGGTTGCTTAGGCATTGGTTCCGACTGTCTGTCCCCCACCCCGGGACAGAACTGACTTCTGGATTCCAGCAAAAGCCAGTAAGGGAAAACACTGGGGAGAGCATGGAGCCAGGCACCAGACCCTTAACCCCCCCCCCCCGCATGCTCCCAGGGGCTTGCGCGGCCCAAGCCCCATTCAGGGGTACAGACAAAAGAATGGCAAGTCCCTGGATTCCTTTAATGGAATTCCCTTGCAGCAGCAGCATTGGAGGGGCAGGCACAGCCAGTCCATACCACTCCACCAACCAATTTTTTAACCAATGCCTAACCGCAACCTTACAAGTTGACACGATTTGCTACGCAGTAGGCAAAAACCAAATGACACCAGCCAATCAGCCAAATGGATAAAATTCCTACCAGGGCCCTGCCCCAAAAGCAGACAACCCCATGACAGGCATAGCAAGGTCAACGCAATAGCCCTAGATTAAGGAGGGTGGGCAGGTGATCCGATGCACGCAGCAAAAGTACCGATTCAGTGCTGCATGACTTGATTTTATAACCTTTGGTCCATCCTAAATGGCAACACCAAAATTTGCCCACTAACCCAACCGCCCAATTACTGCGGATGGTCATCCATACTAACCCGCCCAGCAACAGAGGGGTGGCCTGTCAGACCCCACCGCAACACGTGCTCTCTATGAAGGAGAACACACTTTGCAAAAGCATATTCCCCTCCTGTTTTATGTTGTGTTCTTTGACTCCACAACAGCCTGCCTTGCAAGGGCATTTGAAACAGCGCACATTAGCAAACTCAAAGTAACATTAAAAAATAAAAAATTAAGAATGCTGGCTGTAACGTTTAATCCCACAATGTAACTGGTTGCACATGAAAAATAGTAGTAATTCAGATATGCTCAGAAATACTCAAATATGCTCAGCGGTGGCACAATGTGAAGAAAGCAATAGCATTTTGCGTTCATATGTGTGCATTCACATGCATTAATGGCAACAAAAGGGAAAAAATGTAGGGGAATACAGAAGGGCAAGGTGCATTTTGTGTGTCCCTGTTGGGAGGGAGACTTTATGCCACATTAGATTTTGAACAAAGAAAGCTTTCTATTTCACATTAAGAATCTCATCCTAATCTTATTTTCTCTGAATAAGTCCCATTGATTTTTGCAAGTCCAATTGATTTTGATAGAGTTAACTTTAAGGTAGGCATGCTTTACTTACCACTGCTTATTTTACTTGAATTTTGAGCTGGAATTTCCAAGTGCTGACAAAAGTGCATTTTTTCCACCTGGTGAATAATAATGTCTCCCTTGCCCCCCTCCCCCCAAAAAACTTATTTTTCCTGGAGAAATGTTGGGTGGGGCAGGAGGCGATACCAAACCCCCATTTTCCTCTGGCATTGTCTGTACTCTCTCCCCCACAAAAAAAGAATACATGGAGGGGGCCCTGGAACCAACTTCAATGCACACACCACACTAACAAAATTATGTAAATAAATAATATTTATACGCAAAGGGGGGGGACTTGTTTAAATGTATAGGACATTTCCCAAAGGTTAGGTAGTAGCAGTGCTTGTAGAAAGGCCCTCTGATACTCCTTTATTTATTATTTTGGAATGGCATCTCACACATTAGTTTTCCTTCCTATATCCCATTACTTATTTTATTTCTCCTTTTGTTACCATGCCACAATGTTTCTCCATACCATTAATCTTCGTCTTCAGTTACCTGCCAGTAGCCGTGGAATTATAAACAGATGTCAACGGTTGTCTGTATGCTTACTTAAAATACCATAGGTCATTTACTTTACTTTGTTAACAACTGCTTTTTAAAGCAAGTGTTCCATATATTTTAAAAGGCTTTATATGTTTGTTTAGTTTTTTCAACAATTGAAGTGGAGGTGTGTAATCAATGCATGAATTCAAAATCTTACAACATGAAGTATGGATTAATTTCTAAATAAGAAATACAGAGTCAATCTGGTCTGACTCTTACATGGAAACTCTCCCCCTGTCTAGGGATGCACAGGGAACAATTGATGGGGGTTTTTTATTAGTGAGGAGACATATGTGTAGCTTTCTTATATAAGTGCTGTCTGAGTCCTATTCACATGAAAACCAATGTTTTACCAGCCACCACTGCTTCCCTTGTAGAGCAAGGCAAGGCAATGAGTCAGCAGACAGAATGGTCTCCAGATCACAGTATGGAGATCACCCCAAACAATTTTTTAAAAAGCATCAACAGGTTGATGCTATGTACTTCATTCAACTAGTTTTCTTATGTTTTTAGTGATCAGTTTTAAATATTTCTGGAGTTTTCTTCACACTGGAATTAATTTACTCCATATGAGGTCTCACTCTTAGTAATGCTCTTGTGAGTGTTGGCTTGAAGCAACAGCTGAGTGTGAATGTGTGTACAGTGCTTTTAAAGCAGAGGCAACGTTGCCACTCAGTGACCTCCAAAGTGAGCAGAATTGCAAATTATGAAGACAGAGTTTAATTCAGCACCCAGTATGCCATTAGTGTTCCATATGCATGATCAATGAGCAGAGCCGTAATATGAAAGGCACTGAATATTCATGAAAATGGAGCTTGCTAACCCTACCTTCAAAACCATAATGCTGTTCTCACTTTGACAATAGTGTGACTTGGCTCAATGAAATAAAAGATTTTCCGTTTGGCTCACCCCCCCCCTTAATTCCTGGGTTCATTCTGTTACATCAATGTGGATCTAAGTTCATTTGGAAATGTAGCTCAGTAAAAGAGCCTCATATCTGTTCTGAAGTCATTATGCAGAGAGAGAGAGAGCAAAGCTCAGGTTGCGGCTGATCAGTAACAGCCTGATCAGATATGCCAAAAAGTTTCCATAATGTTGAAGTCAGAATCTTTGGCTTGGATCCAAGGATAACCTTGCATGAATGGAAAGCACTTCTGTGCATACTAAGGGTGATTGCCCAATTTCTGCCAATTTTCATCTCCAGCTTCTTCCACATCCTACACTGGTCCTCTTTCAGAACTGTAGCAGAAAACAGGCAGTGCTTTGTTCCGATGAAAATAGGTGCTGGAACTTGCCGTGAAGATGTTACAGTAAGTTGGAGCAGCGCTGAACAGATGCCAGTTTAACAACATCTGCATTCATCGCCCGAGGAGGTGCTAAAACTATGGCAAGCTGTCTCCCTAGCTGGTTTGGGGGGGTCACCCCTGGTTCTGGTGCAGGTCAAATAAATGTGCCCCTGTCTCACCCATTCTCTTAGAATCAGCTGTTTGGCTGGGCAACTCAGAAGGGCCCCTCACATGAAAGTGCATGCATGCAATGGTAGAGGTCCAGCTGGAAAGCTTAAAGCCCACCACTGCTATGCATGATATGGATTGAAGAAAAGGAAATATGAACCAATCATTGCTAAGAATGGCTAGGTGGAGTCATAGATCTAAAAAAAAAAAATAGTGTAGACTCGCACACATTGGCCACCTTCTGTTTTGACTTGAAATGTTCATTTGGAGCTTTTCAAAGTATGCAAAGGCAAGAAGCGGGCAGAAAGAGTGCCAGCCCGCAATGGCACCCACCTGAGAGGTACCAGAACTGCATCCTGGCATGCTCTGGCTGAAAGAAGCACTGAAAACAGGAGGCAGAAGAGCTCAATTTCATGAGCATAATTCTACTCATGTGCATGGCCACATTCAGCCATAATACTAAGCCAGTTTAAACTGTTGCTCATTTGTACATCTGAACACACTCTGGTTTGTTTGTGGCCCACAAATCATTATCTGAAAACATGGTTTTGTCAGGTTATAAATCTTGGGTTGTGCTAACCATGGTTTGTTATGACAGCAAAACTGGTATTCTGGCTTAATCCAATATTCAGTGCTACAGAGCTATATGAGGCAAGAATTTTGTTTTAGAAAACACTCAAATGGCTAAGTGAGCCCCTTTGGTGCTTTTCCAGACCTTGCCTCCTTCCTCACTCTGCTCCGTATCAGGCTTACTTCCCAGGCCATCTCCTTTCCTTTCCAGCTTACCCACCTAGCGCTACAACAGCCTTACTAGGATAATTTAAAAAACAAAAACAAAACATGGACTATTTTAATAACATCTATTTGGAATACACAACTTTGCTCCTTTTCACACTTCCCCAGTTTTTAATGGCCATAAAAACCATCACAGAAGGAAGTATCTTTCTGACATTTGCTCCTCCACACTTAAAGGCTTTTTGCAGCTCTATTCTAGGAAAGTCACTCTCCAGACTCCTCAGTACTTAGCACCTCATTGACCAGAGAGTGACCCCAGAAAGCTATCTCTGTGGAGGTAGGTAATCCAAGGTCAATCGCTCCCCCAGGATACACTTCCAGAAGGAAGTTTCATACAATAATATTTTAATGAGCAGTTTGACTATATTCATGGCAATATGAAAGAACTTTATATGTCACTGGGAGTTGTAGTATGGACACAATCCTTCTGGAAAATTTCCCACAGAAAGTAATACCCTGCTCTTTCATTGATAACCATTCATTTCAGCAGGGCTTGCCCAAGAGAACTTTGACATAAATTGTGCTCAGCATAGAATTGTGCAAGCACAGAAATTGAGCATATCACATTACTATTTTGTCAATCCTCCTGAGTTCACTTTACAAAAGGTTTATCTTTGCCTCATCCACACTAACTGCCCACAATAGGTGGCAAATTTAGTTTTAAGCTTTCTTTCTGCCTCTATGAAGAAGACAAGACATTGATCCTCAGCACAGCATGATAAACAAGGTGACTAGTTCTGTCACAGACAAGTAAAGCATCTCCACAATGCTCTGCTCTTGGTTCCATTTCCTCCCTCTACCCTATCTACCTCCCAAATCGGGGTGAAATATTTTCTTCAGGTGAAATTTTCCTGGCCTTTCTAAACTTTGTATACATAAGACACCTTGCACTTCATTTCTCACCTGCTCTACAGGGATAGAAGGAAAGTAGTGCTATCTTAAATGTCCTATCACAGTAAGAGCAAATACAAAATATGCTGGTGCTGAGATGTCTTATCACACATGTCCATAAGGAAGCTTACTATGGGGAATTACCTGGGGAAAGTGACCTATGATGTATGGGAAAAGTGACTAGATTTGGGAAGGCATATGGGAAAAATCACTAGATTTGGACAAAGAAAGCCCATTTTGAGATTATCAAGAGGACATGAGCTAGACGAGGGAAGGTAAGAACCTTTAGAATTTGGGCATCAGTGGAGAGGGACAATAGAACAGTTTTTAAAAGTATCCATCTATGAAAGGGAAGTCTGGGACTGAATTTGGTAAATATTTGGCTCATTTCTGTTTGGCATGTTGTGAGAAGGTGGACTAGAGAATGCAGGATAGAGATGATTAAATAGAGATGGTTAAATTTTAAGGCAGTGTAGATTTAACTTTGAAAGAACCAAGAAGCAGCTTTGGCTTGTTTAGAATGTTTTAGGTTTTAGCCAGAATATTTTCATATTTTGTTACATAATTAATTGTCATGAGTTCTTGGGAAAGAGTGGCTATAAAAGAAAATAAATACTATCTACATCCTAGAGGATTTACACCAGCCATGGCAAAACTGCACAGCAAATACACAAATGCTCTCTCTCGCTCTCCCTCTCTCTCTCAAAAACACAGCGGCTACTTTCTAAGGATCTCTTATAAAAGAGCTATTTTTTCCTGTCATTTTCTGCATCAAGGATCTAGACTGATCAGCTCCACAAAGGTACTCTCACGTATACTCTAGCTTTTCATTGGAGACATTCCTTCAGCTTCCTTCTTTTCACCTCTACTGCATACAGTTATAACATGTGATGCATGTGAGAGATCCAAATTTCACATGCCACTCTTTAAAAATGAGCCATGGGAGAAGGGGGGCAATTCAGAGGAGGACAATCTAACTGTGGGAGGGGTGCTCATATCTCGTACCTGCCAATCATCCCGCTTTGAGTGGGACATGCTGGATTGACTGAAGCCACCCTGGCTTCTGATGTCAATCCCAGATGCCCCACTGCCTCCACCGTGTTGAGGCTGAGGGTTCTGCTGCTGCTACAAGGCTTCCACCAATGCCCGCCCAGGCTGCTGGCATGCCGCAGGAAGCATGGCTGCACTTCCGGAAATGCACTGCTGAGCCAGTGAAGGTAAGGCAGCAGGCGGCCGGTGGTGGGCCAAGGAAGCCTGGGCACACTTGTGGATGTTGTGTGGCAGTGGCAGTGGGTCTGGGAGGGCAGTGAGGTGGTGGCGGTGGGCTGAGGAGGCCTGAGGTGGCCTAGGCGGGTATGGGCAGTGGGCATGGAAGCATGGAGAGGTGCCGGATTTGGGATAGAAAAAGTTGGACGGTATGATATATCCAAAGAACAAATAGCAGGTTGGGGAACAACAGGAGGAAAGGGTTAAACTGTCCTCTTCATGTTTGTTTGTTTGTTTGTTTGTTTGCTTGCTTGCTTGCTTGCTTGCTTGCTTGCTTTCTAATGGAAGAGATTCTGTTAATGGCTCTCTGACATCACAGTTTAACCCTGAATACCCACTGCAACATGATGCAAGCATTAAAAGTTAACAGAACAGTCCCAAGAAATAGAGAGAGCCAGCAGTTCTATTTGAAGGTGTTTGATCAGTGATGGCTCATTCACAAATGCAGATCACCCTGCTGCAGTTATTATGTGAACATGAAGCTGTGTACCAGCCCTAAGTCTACAACTTCCTCGGTGGACACTGTTATAACCTAGGTCACTAACCATGCCTCTACTGCCTAGGTCTTCTCTAGAGTGCCTCGGAAGCTAGTCCTAGGAGTACAAAAAGTAAATAGGCAGGCAGGGAGGGAAGGTAGTACACAAGTTTACAATATGGCATCTAATCAGTCCTTAGTATGAGCAAGGTTAAATTGCTTATGCATTTGCAGGTGGTATATCCCAAAAGCCTACTAAGCTGAGAAAAAGTGAATTCATATTTAAAATTCTACCTCACATTTATGTTACTTGCACAGCCTTGCATCTTTCCCATATGATGTTATGATAGTACTTGCTGTAGTTTTAATTATGTCTAATATCTAAATATTGCCTAGTGCTATGTTTAAATAGTTATCTTCTGCCTTTTCTTCAAAAAAATAATAAAAGCAAGTAATTGGAATTGCGCTTTTGTTGTGGGAAAATCTGGTTCAGCAGCTGTTTATGCCTCTGGATATGTTTACCTTACATCTCTGTTCAAATTTGTAAAATGCAGGTGTTGTTTGATTATCCTGAACATTTAACATAATTCACATCGACTTGCAAATATGTAGATTAAAATCAACAAAGCAACAAAAATCCTATTTACATGTTGTTCTATCCGTATAGGAGGAAAACATCCCCCCCCCAACTTGTTTTGCGTGTAAGGGTGAAGAGAGGGGAAGAATTGTTCCCTTTCCTTTCCTGACACATACAATACCACAAAAGCCTTAAGGAATAAGGTGCCGACTGCACATCTATTCTGAACACTATTTATTGTTGATGGTTGTACCAGCAAACACAAATCCTCCCTAGCCATTCTAAATAAGGAGGCTTTGATGTGACCGATAAATGTATGCATTTGTCCACTGCCAGAGTTCATCGTCTCCCCACCTGTACCAATTTAACAGATTTGCTCTCTGCTTTCTCACCATGGATATCAGCTGCTGGTGTGTGCCAAATTGAAACTTAATTGTTCGAACTGTAGTTCACAGCTGGGATATCAGGCATAACTACGCTGCCTTGGTAATTAGCTGACATTCCCCACTGCTTCAGCTATTTGAACTGAGGGCCAGCCATGTGGGTGTAGGATTTCCCATGAAAAGCATGCAGATGTTGCAGCTTTTGATTGGGCTCCACAGCTCCTAAGATGGCTGCCATTTGACATCCTAAGATAGCAGATGTTTGGCGCACACTAAGTGTATAAAAATAAAATACACTTTCCACATTGTGGGTAGTGGGATATTTGTTAGATCCCATTTCAACCTCATGCAGCAGGATACCCCAGGAAACTGCATGCTTCCTCACTAACCATGAGCTGCTCACATACAAGACAACCTGTGTGCGTATTTTTAATGTTGGGCCTCGTTCACATTAGTACTTTATGGGGACATCCAAAACAACATAACAGAACTCAGCTGTGCTGTGTCAGGTTAGGTTTTGAGTTCCTATGTTCCCTATACATCTTGCCCACATCTACTGAACAACAGAATGAAGGTAGCTGGTGCTTTATTTCTTCAGTAAAGGATGCTAAGAAAAGAATCGGCCCACACAGGCCCACAAGTTTTCAGTTCCTGAGAAAGAAAATGCAGCCATTCCAAAGAGTTGTGATTTTAATTGAAAATTGATAGGAACTAAAAATGAATACAATTTTCTTATTACCATGATCTTTTCTTGAAATGCACAGTGAATACACTTAGACATTTCCCTTTACCTAAAGTCTGAAGGGCATTAGCCTCGCCTCCAACATTGTAAATGCCTATATGTTTTAAACATTTTTGTATTCTATAATGAAAGCAAGAAGCATAATAGGATTTAAAGCTTCCTACTTTAATATGTATTAAGCTGGGAGCACCAGACAATGCGGCATGATTTAGTTTCCATAGAGGAATGACATTTTTTCCCCAAAAAAGCAAGATCCCACACATCACACTCACAGAAGAAGTTGTGTAAATTTGACATTTGTAACACCTGTTGCTAATGGAAACAGAGAAAGGTCAAGAGCATAACTTTTATCCATCTATAAATCTGTCAAAACCTGTTGGTTTTATGAAATGTTTTCGTGAAATTATGTGACTAGGCTCTCTCACCTGACAGGAGGACGTAGGGAAGGAGACACCTCATGATCTCTTTTCAAGCAAATATATGTGCCTCATAAGTCCTCTCATCTATTTATATTCTGCCATGTGATTCAATGTATGCTTTCTAATAATAAAAAGCACCCCGACAAAAAGAAGCCTTTAAGCAGTTTTTATAAAGCAATATAACATATTAAGGCAGATCGCTGTAACTCTATGAAGGGTGATGGGGGTCCCCTAACAACTTTCTGCACCCTTAGCAAGCTATAGTTCTTGGGATTCATTAGGGAAGACTATGACCGTTTAAAATGATATAAAAAGGTAAAGGTACCCCTGACCGTTAGGTCCAGTCACAGACGACTCTGGGGTTGCACGCTCATCTCGTTCTGTAGGCCGAGGGAGCCGGCGTTTGTCCTCAGACAGCTTCCGGGTCATGTGGACAGTAGATGGGACCTTAGTTTCAGCCACAAAGGAACCGATGTCTCCCTCCCTCCATGGTATAAACACCTTTGGAGGCACCACCCTGTGAGATAATCAGTGGCGTAGCGTGGGGGGTGCAGGGGGGGCCGGCCGCACCGGGCACAACATCTGGGGGTGCGCTCGCACTCGCAGCTCTCTGCCCCTACCTGGCTCACTCACTCTCTCTCACTGCAGTGCTGGCTGTGCGAATCCGATCCGAGCCGCCGGGTCGCCGCCCACTGTGGAGGGGGGGTGTCAGGCGTGCGGTGCAGGTTAGGGGGCGCAAATCCACGGGTTAGGGGGTGCAAATTACTTGCCTTGCCCCGGGTGCTGACAACCCACGCTACACCACTGGAGATAATGAAGGAAGCCAGCACTTTGAGATATCCACGATCCCTTCTTCTGCTAGAGATGTGTCTCACCAAGTTCTTGGTGAATACCCTGTAATAATGGAAGTGTGGTCTTCTGAATTCCCCACTCTGGAGAGTACATCTGGCTCCTTCCTAAGCAAATAAAGGACTCGTGAAACTGGCGGATCTTCCCTTAGCAAGGGAATTGTTAAAACATCCCCTAAAACTTTGTCTGGCAGAGTTGGCATGATTCACTTGTTTTGAAGGAAGTAACCTTTAGAGAAATGTTCATGGGTGGAAAGTGGATTAAAACACAGAAGGCATCTTAGGCGGGGGGGGGGGCGAGGGAAGGATGTGATTTAGAAAGAAAACTACTTCTAAATAAAGCTAGAATGGGGAGGGGCGGAATACTTCATTTCCCAAGCATTTGAAAACATCTATAATCATTAATAATGTATAAATCGTTCATAATGTCCGTTACAGAGGGAAAAGTGGGGGCTTGGTATACACATGCCGAAGGAAGTAGAGTGCTAAATATAAGTACAGCATTTGGCATTTAGAGAATCTTATTGTCAGGTGTTAGTCTCCATGGGAACTCTGCCTGAGAGGAATAAAGGGCAAGGGAGCAGGCATTGATTGGTAATTTTTAATTAAAATGTTGTTTGCTGATAAGATATTGAAAAGTGAAGTCATTTGCCCTGGTGTAACCCCTTCCCCTACCCTGAAATAAAACCCTTGAAATTCTCTTGCAATACACATATCGGCCACAAATGCACACTTGTTTGTTTGTAACAGCTGCAGACAAACTTCTATGAAAGCATGATCGTGTGGCACACAGTACTCATAATTGCTTTGATAATGTGGCACCGCATTTCTACGGTAGTGAGGTTGTACGTGCAACAGGCAATGACAGCATTTGGGCACATTAAAGGCTGGGAGGTCATGTTCCGTGACCTAAAGGAGGAGCTGGGCTTGTTCAGAATATGTATGGCCTGCACCGACTTTCCATTTATAGTGTGGCAGTGTAGTGTCTGGGCGTGCACCTGTGTGCACAAACTGGGGTGGGGAGCAAGCTTATGTATACGCCACCTGAAGTGAACCCAAAGCAGTATTTAAAAAATAACGCCTTTTCACATTAGAAGTGGTCTCTTGTCAGGGTAAAGAGAAGAAAAACCTGCTGGTTGGTTCTGCCATTGTCCATTGTCTGCTGTTGGGACTTGGCCAAATGAGTGAGGCTCAGAATCCTACCAAAAGCTGGAAAGATACTGACAAAACGCAACAATATGGACCAAAAGACGATAATCGTTCAGAAAGCAGGCAACCCACTCACCAACTCTAGTCAACCACATAACCCAGAAAAAAACCCAACTTTTAAAACCTTAACTTTTAAAAATTAAAATGAGAGAAGCATGGGCCTTGGTGGGCACCAAGGGGGGTGTCTGTGGGCATAATTTTTGGAACGCCAGCTCTAGGTGAAGCATATTGCATTCAGCATGCATACTGGATTATGTGCTCAACAAATGACCGTCTCTTTTAGCTCTCATAGCAGTCACCACTTCTGTTTGGAAAAAAAGGACTAAATCTGGACACTTGTTTCTGGATTTTGGTCAAATGTTTCTCTTTCCCACAAGGCTTCTGCAGCCAGCATTTAAGTTATTTAGATCCTAACAGTGAAAGCAAAGACAATAAGCAGAAAAATAAACATGTTGTGGGGGAAAATATACCCCACCGGTGGTGTATCTGGCTTCATATAGGACTTGAGGTAGGAACCTGGGTCTACTTAACCTACACTATAGCATGAAATAGGGAGTGCAAGGATTGTGGGGTGGGTGTTTTAAGAAATCCCTCCTATCAGCCATCTCCGGCTATTAATCATTTGGTGATTGTTGCACAACACAATCCAGGTCAGAGCCTTAGCAGTTGAAGGGAACAGGCTGACATGTTGGAAATAATGTCATATGAATACCCAACCTACACTCTCTCAAATTAATGTATTGTAGACAATTAACTATCAGTCATTTTACAGGTAAATGAGTTATCTAACAGACAGGTAAAATAAATACCACCATCTCATTTAACATGATTAGCTATTAATTACATTTGCTCTGGACCATATAACACAGAAAGATGGTCTGTTGTCTGTAAAATAAAACATGTGCCCAAGTGGATTGCAACAATGTTATCATTACCAAATGCACTTTTATCCCAAAGAGCATCTCCATTTAAACATCTACATTGTGCACCTGCATATCATATATGAATTAATAAGTTATCAAATTGCCTTTGTGCCACAGCACAGTTTTACTACTGGAGCCCAGGGGGACAGGGGAGGGGGAAACACCAGTCGAGATGGAAAGAAAGTGAGTCGGGAGAGAAGTGTACCTTCCAAGAGTTCACCAATGAAAACAAGGATGCTCCTGTGCATGTGAAGGTGACTCCTAAATTAGACTGCTGGTCCATCTCGCCTTGCATTGTTTACATTTGGCTCTCTAGGGTTTCAGGCCGAGATCTTTCCTGTCACCTGCTAACTGGTTATAGAATTGTACAGTTGAGAGGGACCCCAAGGGTTTCAAGATGGCTATCTCATATCCTCTCATGTTTCCTCTTTTCCAGGCTAAACCAACCCAACTCCTTCAACTGTTCCTCATAAGGCTTGGTTTCCAGTCCCTTTATCATCTTGGCCACCTTCCTCTGTACATGTTCCAGCTTGTCAACATCCTTCTTAAATTGTGGTGTCCAAAAATGGACATGGTATTCCAGGTGTGGTCTGACCAAAGCAAAATAGAGTAGGACTATTACTTCCTTTGATTGGGACACTATACATCATTTGATGCAGCCTAAAATAGCATTATTATTATTATTATTATTATTATTATTATTATTATTATTATTATTATTATTAGCTGCTGCTGCTGCTGCTGCTGCTGCTGCATCATGCTGTTGACTCACGTTAAAATTGTGGTCTACTAGGACTCCTAGATCCTTTTCACATGTACTACTGGCAATCCAGGTGTCCTCTCATCTTATATTTGTGCATCTGATTCTTCCTGATTCATTTTAACAGGATATGTCAGGGATTGAATTTGGGGTCTTCTGCATGCAACACAGGTGCTCTAGCATGGAGCTTTGGCCCCACCCAACTAAATAGGGATTGAACTGTTTGTGCAACAGAATGTTATCCCTCTCTGCTCCCCCTAACACCTTCAATCTGTTCTAGAGGTGTGGAAAGTCACATTGCACAAGTGGAAATCCTTGTGCTGGCAGGATGTGGTAGTTGAATACTGCCCATAGCAGATGGCTCTAGATGACAAAACACATAAGCTTCAATGCAAAGAAAACACACTCCAGACATATATGTACCCTATGATGCATTTATACCATTTAGAGAACATCAGTCACCCATCACATGCTTGACAGATGGCTGCATGTGGCCTCCATGGCAGCATGAAGCCATCAGGCTGAATGAATGAAAAAGCCCAAATGAAATGTGCTTAGGACTGTGATAAAAAGTAAAGAGAGTGACGTTGCTTTCCTTCTGAATAGGCCCTGTTCTGAGCTCTGCAATACAATTTTCTTCCTGATCCTCATGGGAGAAGGAGAGCCCAGAGGTGTTTGTCAAAATTTGGCTACAATCTGAGCAATTAAATGGAAATCAATTAAAACGGCAAGCTTTGCAATCTCTCACACAAAAGTAATACGATGCCACTACTTATATGAAAATCACAATGGGAGTGAGAATATCTTTTTTTTTTTAATGCATTGGTCCAAATTCAAGGAAAACTATGCCAGAGATTAATCAGGATCATTCCCCACCCCTCGCAAGACACACACACTAGAGAGATGGCAACTTGGAAAGGAAAAAGGAATCTATACGCTGCCTGAGGCATTCTAAAGTTTGTTGTTCAGCTCAGTTAATTTAAACACTTAACTTTAAATGGCTCACTTAGAGGAACATGCTATTAAAAAACATTTTGCTGCAGTTTTATTACATAAACATCTGCAATGGAAAGATTTTCCACAGAGGCATATCTCCCAAAAAATAATAAAAAATGCTGTCCATCATGAGTGTTATAATGTGAATTGGGAGGAACAACTGTCCCAGTCCCCAAATAGAGTTTGAGGAGTTGATTGTCCCCAGTTATAACTAAGGGAGGGCATAAAGAAATTGACCTGGCTTCAGGGAAGAGGAGGTAGACCCATTGCCCTCCCCTCATTTCCTCCACAGAATTTCCCTTGTACATTTCCCTTATATTAATCCATTTCTGAGGCCAATCTAAAGTAGAATAAAAGAATCTTAGAGTTGGAAGGGACTGGAGGGTCATCTAGTCCAACCCCCTGCAATGCAGGAATCTCAGCTAAAGCATCCATGACAGTACTTGCTTAACTTATAAACCCTTACATCCATAGTGTGGAGCCGTCTTACCTGAAATATCACCTCTGCTGAAAGGTGGCTTCCCACACCTCAAGATTTTGTTTGTAGGGCCCTCACCGAGTAAGGGTAGGTGAGGACATGGTCCTACCAAGGACATGGTCTTGTTGATAGTGGCACCCCAGCTACCTTCTCTGTGCTCTTTTCAGTGCCAGGTGAAGACATTTGTATTCACCTGGGCTTTTTAATTGTGTTTAAAGGCAGGCTGTAAACTGTTTATGTTATCCCTGCTGCAAGAAAAGTTCCCCTTGCTCCTTCTCTTACTGCTTTTTTGTTTTGTTTTTTTATTTATTGCCTTAAAAAAAATTCTTTGTGAGGTTTGTAAGTCTCTCAGGGAATATGTATATATGTACACACACACACACATACAGTGGTACCTTGGGTTATAGACGCTTCAGGTTACAGACTCCACTAACCCAGAAATAGTACCTCGGGTTAAGAACTTCAAGATGAGAACCTCGGGTTAAAAACTTCAAGATGAGAACAGAAATCATGCAATGCTGGCGCGGCAGCAGCAGGAGGCCCCATTAGCTAAAGTGGTACCTCAGAACAGTTTCAGGTTAAGAACAAACCTCCAGAACAAATTAAGTTCTTAACCCGAGGTACCACTATGCTTGTGTGTGTGTGTGTGTGTGTTAAGGTCTTTTATCTAGGATAACATAGTGCAGAACCAAACATTCCAAGGATTTGGGTCTGCTTCCAGAAAATCAGCAGTCATCTTTTTCATAGTGGCACCATCTCCAGCAAAACAGAGCACCCTCCCAAAAGAAGTCTACCTGGACAGCCAGGTAAGACATTTTGTAAATTCTGTTAGTTAAAATAATATCCTGACTACTGGAGCTTTTCTACCAAGTTTTACTGCCACTTTTAGTTTAATTCTATCACATCATTTAAATTTGGTTCTGTTGTCTGCATCCTAGAATGCTTGCCATAGTAAGGTGGGGTATCAATACTGAAATGTATAAATAAAATAAACCATTACCAGAACCCAGAGTTCCACCAAAGCAGAGTCGGTTGAAAACAGTGGTTGAGGACCAGATCCAAATGGTGGCTCAGGAGAGAGGAACCAGTTATCTGTTGCATCCCATGAGCTACACATCGGAATCAGTGGTATATACAGTCATACCTTGGTTCTCAAATGCCTTCATACTTGGACATTTTGGCTCCCGAATGCCGCAAACCCGGAAGTGAGTGTTCCAGTTTGTGAGTGTTTTTCGGAAGCCAAACGTTCAATGCAGCTTCCACTGCTTCCGATTGAGTACAGCCCATCGGAAGCCATGCCTTGGTTTTCAAACCTTTTCTGGAGTTGAACAGACTCCCGGAACGGATTAAGTTCAACAACCAAGGTACAACTGTACAAGTACAATCTACATCTAATTTATTACCCCCCAGGGGTTGTAGCAGTGTTTTCAAAGATGATTCTAAAGCTACAACTATTGGATCATGCACTGACAAAGCAGATCTAAGAATCCATATACAGAGAAAACGTTGCCTCATACCCTGCTCATACTATGTTGAGCCCATAAGCCAAACGCAGACCACCATTCATGCATGACAGCTCTCCAATGGCTTGATAAATCCCTTGAATTCTTTTTTGGTCTGTCTCGGCCTGCAAATATGACAGTTGTTAGCAGGGGGAGGGTTTGCCAATGCCTGGCAGATTGTGATACATAACCCATGAGCTGTGTTTAGCTTGCTTGGTCACTGTTTTTGCTACCTGCACTATGGTTTCTTTTTTGAGGTTTTATATCAATAAATAAATAAATAAGTTTTAGATTTAAAATATTAACTGACCAGCGATAATTTACTATCCTAAGGCATCAATAACTTTTTTATTTGGAAGAGTTAGCTCTGTGGTCTAAATAGCTACTTGTTTACATCAGCATAAATGATCACTCACTAGCGGAGGGTATCTGTGGACTTTGAGGAGAAGAAACTCAAGAGGCAGGGAAAGAAAACTGCCCTAAAAGAACCCTCACAGGGCAATCCTATGCAGGCATAAGCCTTACTGAGTCCCAGGTAAGACTGTATACAGTAGCAGCCTTACCCAATTGCAAAAAAGAAAAAGAAAAGATCACATTGACACATTCATAATCCGACATTGACCCTGTTTATGAAAATTCACTGAAAATACTTTTCAGCCAAGGATGATAAATTTGCTATTGCCTTTACAATTTCCTCACAGCTCTCTCCAATTAGTTTAGATTCCTCGGGCTTTATGGGAATGTTGGTAAATTAATAGCCAGCCTTCTACAATAAAATTAATTCATTCTCCCAGTCAACCATCAAAGCATCCCATATTATAAGCTGATGAATTACTTTGATTGTGTCGGGCCTCTTAACTTTTAAAAACCTAATAATAATTTCATCCAGCAGCCCCCTCCCACACAAAAAAACCCCGATACAAGCAGTTGTAGAAGAACCCATCCCCCCTCCACCAACCAGTGATTGCTTTGACAATTAAAAGCAGAAATACCAAGCTGCTGAAGGAAGATTATCCACGTCCGGTAATTTGCAGTTCTATTTAGTAAGACATACTGCTTAAGGGCATTGTACAAATAGCAGAAAATGTGCTGCATAATGGCTGTGACATTTCAAGCCATCATTATTGCAGAAAGCAACCAAACACATATTGTTGTCAACTCCGATACCTGTAATGATTTGCTTTCTAAAAGTGGGTGCTCAGAGAACCTCTTTCCAAAATTTCCAGAGATTTGGTCTGCTTCTTTAATCAGTCAAGGCTTGGGCTGAGCTCCAAAGGCCTATATGTACCAAGGGAATAGCGGAGCCATGCAAGCAAGTGACAACAGTTTCCTCTGCCAAAGAGACAATGCACTTCGAGAAATGAACAGCGACCGTATCTTCAGTAGCAGAAACCACTCTGGGAAGTTTTTCCCAGGGCCACTTCACACATTATGAATGCTGCATGAAGGTGGCTTAAGACTGGCTCTGTAAACAGTTGTTGTTCATATAATAGTGAAATATACTCGGAGTCGAGAGCAGATTTCATGCTCTTTATTCAGCTCATGGTGGTGAGGATGAATGAATGTTCCCCCACAGTATCTGCTTTATATACATTATTTACACAATGGGCTGCATGTGATTGGCTAATTCCAGGATTCTCCTGTAGGCCAATCAGGTTGTGGATTCACTTCCATCTGGAGCTGGATTGGGTGGCTTCTGCGGACCAATCATACTGCTGCATTGTTCTAGGACCAATCAGACTGCTGCATTCTGAATCCTATTGTTCTAGGACCAATCAGACTGCTGCATTCTGAATCCTATTGTTCTAGGACCAATCAGACTGCTGCATTTTGGATCCTATTCAACTCAGTACATAACAAATAGATTGATATTGACTAGCTCGCAACAAGATTGTCTTCCACTACATGCCCCTCTTCATGGCTGGATCTAGACACATCAAAAAAAAGTTTCAGGAAAACGTGTAGTAAACCTCATAATGGGAAATCGTGTTGCTGAAAGATGGAACTCCACAGCACCATCTGGTGTCACAGTGTTATAACGCATTTAAAACACTTTAAAAAACCCTAATGTAGCTGAGTCCCATGAGACCTAATGCTACTACTAACTAAGGATATAAGAAGAGTTTGCCAATGACCCATCTAGTTCAGCATCTTGTTCTCAGTGGCAAAACAGATACCTGCGGGAAACCTGCAAGCAGCTTTCAAGCACAGGAGTACCCTCCCCACCTGTGGTCTCCAGCGACTGGTATTCAGACACGTTACTGCCTTCCACTGTGGACCCAGAATATAGCCATCAACCAATTAGAAAAGGTGTGGGTACCATGGTGACAAATTTTACGATTGGGACCAATCTACAAGGATGCCAGTGCAATCAGGATGAATGGCTGCACTGAACATCTGCCATATGGAGGGGTGAGAATATCCAAAATTCTCTGAGACACCCCATCTATGATCAAGATCTAATTTATTTCGTTAGCTGTATGAGTGTGCTGATTGTCAAGGACCTGCATCCCACACAGTATAGCGTCTTTCTGGAAGGGTTATGGGCAAAGTATCTAGCTAAACTAAGAATTTACATTCACCGATCTTATGTGTGTAGCTTAGGCTAGACTGCGTCCATAACATTATGCTAAAGATTCGCATTAGAACTCAGCCCAGCACAAAACCCTAGATCAATTTGGCAAATACCTGCTCTGGCCTGGATCCAAAGTGGAGCATTGCTTCCGAAAATCCAAAGCTTCAGATATCTTCCTTTGGGCTATAATGAGGAAACTAACAAACAGCCACAGCCTTTTTATGTTGTGACAGAACTGGATTAAATTTGCAGGCATAATAGTCCCTTCTGGGAGAGTGCAGCCTACCAAATTTCAGACGCAGGCACAGGGTATTTTGTGCATGAGCACCCTGTTGTTTTGTGGGCAATTTGTATGAACATTAGCCGTGTCGAGCCAGTGCCTCTAGGTAAGTTCCCTTCAGCAATTCAGAAGGGCAGCAGCAGGAGCCAGGGAGTTGCGATGAATGAAAAACAGTTTGAAGCTTTTTTAAAAATAAAAATTCTCAGTTTGCACTATGGCTGCAGAAAGTGTTTCATCCTTGATGTCGTGGATGGGTGACTATTGAGAAAATACATTAAAGTATGTACTGTGTAGTGCTTGTGCACACCATAACATATATGTTATGTTTTAAAAGGGGGTTGTTTCTCTTGCACACATTTTTGTGGGCAATTTGCTGTGCTGTTATGTGGCTGTGCTTCACACACAGAGAGAGAGAGTTAACATTTTAACTCATTTCTAGTTTCATTATATTGACTCTCCCGTACACTGCTTATGACAATTGCAATTAAGTGCAGAGCTACACTATACATTTATTTATTTTTTATAGTAATATTTATTAGAGTTTCGAATAATACAAAAAACAAAAAGAAAAAAAGGAAAAAAAATCATCCTTTACAATCCCATTTTCAATAACTTTTTTCCGCGACTTCCCCTCACCTCCCCTTCTTGTATTCCAAGTCCAAATATTTATCCAACAAGTTCTTATCTCTAATTTCTTAACCTTAATTTGTTATTATATTTATTTATATTAAATTTTTAACCTTAATTCATTATTATATTTAGTTCAATTTATATATCAACTTTTAACTTATATACCTCAGTCATTTATAAAAAACTTTTTCTAAGGTCGACCCTGTTTCCCTTCCACGAATTCCCCATTCTTATACAATAGCAACACAAAATTAAACACAGAATAGAAAAGATCAAGCCCCCTTTGGATTTCCAAACCCCACTCTCCCTTCCCCGGTTTCAATCCCAAAACCATAGTCCTTTAGTCCATCTATTATCAGCCTGGCAACCTCACGTCCGAGGCCCTTAAATCTCTCTCAGTCCCTTTCTGCCGGCTTCTTTGAAAGTCCCTTGTGTTTAACACCCAGTCTCGAAGGGGCACTCTCTCTATAATATCCATGTTCCTTCCAGCCAGGCCTCCTTGTTTAAAGGTGGAGCTCAAATCCTGTTTCTTTGATCCAAATGTCCCAAGAGCTCCAGCTTCCACCTTGATCAAATTAATATCCATCTTGACAGGCCTCCGGCTCTCATTTGCCTTCTGTAACATTTCAGCCCCTCCTTTCTGCTCCTCCTGTTCGGCGTATATCTCTTCCTCCTCTTCCTCAGTCTCTAGTTTCTTTTCTTGTCCAGCTGCCTGGGTTTTGTACGTCAAGTCCTTTTCCAGCTCAATAGTCAATTTGCTGTTGACTTCAAATTTGTAGCACTTGTAGACAAAACATGACCTTGCTCGTACATCTTTCGCAGCTTTCCCATGAGAAAAACAACCTCATCCAAGTCAGCCAGTATTTTCCGACCTATTTCCATTCTTGTAATGTCCCTGAACCCCCTCTAGAGGGATTCTGGTTATTTAGTATTCCTTTCACTTCCAATCCAAAAGTCAAATTAACTTGTTTCAGTCCTTCTTTATTTTCAACAACAATATAACCGGCTAAACCAAAGCTTCCTATTTTTTCTGACTTTGACGGCTAATTTGACAGCTGTCAAAATCTTCTATATCTCCTCAGCAGGCTCCTCTCGCGGATCACTCCCGGTCCCGGGAAGGGTGGCACTTGATCAGAAAATAAGTTCTTATCCTCCAGCACAGTAACTTATACTTTTAAATCCGTGGAATTAATAACTTTTATCCAAAAAGGAAAAAAAGACTCTTCTCTCGACCTTAGCTGTCAAATCCTTGCTTTAGAATGTTTACAATGGGGGGGAGACGGACTTCCTCTTTGCACCTCCCCCGCTCATGCCGAATCCACAAAAAATGAAAATTTTTAATCCAGTTTCCAAATTACTCACGGGTTGTTGTTCTTGGTTTTTAGTCCAAATTTTCAAAGGAAGAAGTCAGCGCTCTCCGACGAATGGCATGCGGCTTCGCTCGGCAGGGGAAGCAGTAGACTCACAGCACCACGCCGCTCCCCGTCCCCCGTTCCGTAGCCTTTAAAAAGGTTCCTTCGCGGGTCGGGAGGGCGCTAACGGTGCCCGCCGAGTCACCAGGTCCACGGGCATCCGCTCCCGTGGTTTTTGAGGATCCCCGCGTCGCCGGCGCGGCAGAACCCGACCCCTGTCGAGCAGACTCCCTCCGGAGCTCAGAGGGAATCTGCCATTCGGCGATGGTGCCAACCCGGAAGTCATTTAAAGCACATTCAACACACATTTGAAGAACATGGCTCCCCCTCCCAAAGCATCCTGGGAACTGTGGCTTCCTCTTTGCAGAGCTGCCATCCCCAGCAACCTTAACTACAGTTCCCAGGATTCTTTGGGGCAATCACATCCTTTCATTGTATGGTACACAAATTATTGACATAAATTAAATGAATCAGTAAAAACTAGTGCTCGGTGCAACTATAACCCCCGCCTAGTTGTAAAGTGCTCAGAGCACTCTACTTTTTTCTGGCCGAGAGGGTGTATGTGAGAGTAGCGTTTTTCTCACTCTTTTGTTTCAAAGCTGAGATCCATGACAGAGTTTTAGCACAGGGATTAGGGAGCCCCTTTCAGCCTAGAGGCCACATTTCTTTGACAAGAGTAGGTAGAGCAATGAATGTAACATTGACCTTTGTGCAGCAGTCTAGTTTCTGCACACATTCTCTCTATCCTCCTTTCAGGCTAGCAAGAGGCATCATTAGGAATTCAAAGACACATTTTAGCCTAGCATCAACACTCCTCCAGAAGGATGCAAAGCACAGCCAGTGAAGAGGGTAGCCTGGTGTGTTGCATGGGGAGGCCTGAGGGCCAGATAGGAATGCTTGGAGGGCCACATTGGGCCCCTGAGCCTGAGATTCCCTGTCTTAGCAGTACAGAATGAATTCTTTATGCTCATTGTTAAAACTAGGTGTTAGAGAACCTGGTAGTTTTCCCCTTCCCAAATTGCTTCCTTGTCCAAGGTGAGCTGCTGCAAGACTGCAAGGAGATTGCCGAGTGAAGTAGCTCTTAGTGCTATGACTTCTTGCCTGGAAGCATGATGCTCAACTTGCCTGAGCTGCTTTCTTACCTGCATTCTCACTGTGGTTGAAAGCCCCCTCCTCCTAATGAAAGGTTGAAATCATACTCATTGCAAAGGATGTCTGACCCTCAGACCAGCAGCTCTTCTCAAGGGAAAGAGCAGTCCAGTCTGTGTTAAATGGAAGCCCTAATGGTCTCAGCCAGAGAAGAGATAACATCTTGTTTTCTTCTCATACTTTAATATGAAACATGACTTTTTCTTATACTAAACACCTGAATATTCAAATTCAATGTCAGGTTTACAAGGGTGGGCAGGGAGAAGAGGCAAAACAACAACAACAACAACAACAACAACAAATATAAGCATTATTGAAACCAGCCCTGTGGCTTGAGCCTAAGGTTAAAAATTCCCAAAGCACTGGATTCCATAATGTTATCTTGCAGGGTCTCCACATACAAAGAGATCCTTGTCAATTAAAATCTCCTTTAAACTGAAGTTCATTGAGCGACTCAATTATCACTTTACCTACTCATTACTGAAAACCTGATACGTACATGCTAATTGACTATTCCGATCCATACTCTGCTGCATTCTGACTTGTTTTTGTTGGGGGTTTTTTGTTATCTACCGTTCAGGGGATTCCTTTGTTAATGTTAGCTGGCGCTATGAAAATCTCATTTAACAGTTTTACTACTGGTTAAATAATCTGGATGAAATTATTAGATTAAGACCAAACGTGTTCTTTGCATAATTGGACATCAATTTATTCATGGCACAACACAAGCAAGCATTACTTTTGTGAATTACAAAACAGGACTCAATCTTGGAGTGCATTTCTTTATGAAAGACAGATGTCCTCTTTGGGGAATTTAGAAAAAGAAATTGCTTTATTCAGTGTCTACAAAATTCAGTGAGGTTTTTCACTGATATACGTAGATGCCAAAGGCAAGAATAAAAAGACTATTTTATTTTTTTAAAGGCTTATCAGACCATGTGGCCATAAACTTTCATCACAGTATATCCAAGGAAAGCCACACATAAGAATCCATGTATGCCCTTCTTTTGCAAGTAAACAAACAAGCCAAAAACAAAAACAACCTTTTATCCAGATATTTCCATCATCCATTCATCAATATCCCACCTTTCCTCCTCTGGGATCCTCCAGGCCAATTTTATTCTCACAACACTTTTAGGGTGAGAGATATTTGGCTGGTGCAAGGTTGCCCAGTGACCTTCATGTATGGGTAGGAATATGAACGATTAGGTTGATACAGCAAACTGAAATGTGTCTGCACTTTGGTCAGAGTTTCCACACATCTCCATATGTAGGCAGTACTGTACTTCCAAAGCTTTCAGTAGTCAAGTAATGATGCCATCAAATACTTTTCCAAGGAAGGATGTGAGCATCTGTCCTTGGAGGAAGGTGTGTGACAAGAAGTCTGGTGAGCATCAACTTTTCCATTGGCAGCCCTCACCCTTTGTGGAGAAAAGCTGCAGTTCTGGAGCTTGGCACAGACATTGGTGGCTTTCGACTGTTTCCGGAGGATTCAGAACCTGATCATTTTGTGGATATTTACGAATTCCCTCTCTATGGGCAAAGAGCTGTGGTCCTTCCCTCCTGAGAGACCATTATGCTTGAAGATGTTAATGCCAGGTGACACTCAGACTAGCTGATTGTGAGGAGCGCTGCATGGAGCTTCTTTGTAAATGTTTTTTAAATACATGTTTGTATACTTCAGCTTCATTTGGATGCCTCTGGAATTCTCAGCTATTTTCCTTTGTTCTGACTTCAAGAAGCAGCTCCTGCAGGGATCTTGGGGGGGTGGGGAACAGGCTTCAATAAGTGCTCCAGCTGCCAGTTAAATGCTGTGAAAAGGTAGATTAATCTCAATGGACCTCATAGTTGACAAAGTCATTGTTTAATGTGTTTGGGTTTAAAGCTAAAAGAAATATGATAACAGCAATAAGGCAGCTCCAAGTGTAGTTATTGGGAAATAATTACATCCCTTGGGGATTAGAGGTAATCAGCCGAACTGTGTCTTGGTACACCTCGGGGGTGTGATTATCTTACTCTAACAACACCACCCATTGTGTCTCATTGCTTAAACATGTTTTGATGAAAAACAGAGCCCCCACGTTATCACAGCTCTTTGCAGAACATGCAGTCAACATTTCTGAAGTCTTATCTCGTCTCCTTTAATTTCCTGCCTCAAAAAACCCCCAAAACAAACCACTGCTGAAGTTTGGATATACAATAAAATATTTGGTCTGAGACTGCAATATCAATAGTTAAAATTAGTTACAGATAGGTAGCCATGTTGGTCTGCCATAGTCAAAATAAAAAAATTCCTTCCAGTAGCACCTTAAAGACCAACTAAGTTAGTTCTTGGTATGAGCTTTCGTGTGCACGCACACTTCTTCAGATACACTGAAACAGAAGTTGCCAGATCCTTCTATATAGTGAGAAGGTGGGGAGGGGTATTACTCAGAAGGGTGGTGGGAATGGGAGATTGGCAGATAGCTGAGATGAGAAGAGTCGTCAACAGGCTCATCTCAGCTATCTGCCAATCTCCCATTCCCATCACCCTTCTGAGTAATACCCCTCCCCACCTTCTCACTATATAGAAGGATCTGGCAACTTCTGTTTCAGTGTATCTGAAGAAGTGTGCATGCACACGAAAGCTCATACCAAGAACTAACTTAGTTGGTCTTTAAGGTGCTACTGGAAGGATTTTTTTTAGTTAAAATTAGGAAAATGAAAGATTTGCTTGGCAAGTTTCAGCAATCTCTTGAGCTTCACCATCTCTGGGTCACAATTTTAGTACTGCTAAGCCTGCAATACTATGCACATTTGCTTGAAAATAACTTTCATTGAATTTGGTAGCAATTACTTGCATAGTTCTGTGTGTATATGTATGTGTGCATTCACATTCACACAGAGAGGCATATGTACACACAGAATTGCTGGTGAATTTATGAACTGCAAAAATTAGTGAAACTGAATAAAAGAGTCCTTTTCTCAAGGCTTATGAATCATACTGCATTCCATTTATTTAACTATTTACAAAATGGCCCAATAAATTTTGAACTCAACTGAATGCAGCCATTATGGCTGGCAGAATAAATTTATTCAAAATAATAAATAATCTCTCTGCAGGTGTTACTGCTATTATTATTATTATTTGTTAAGCGCTGTAAAATGATCAGCTTTATTTTACGGATTTTTTAAAAAATATGGGGAGGGGGAGACGACAGAGAATCCATGCCAGTATATCAAATATATATGCATATCATGTCACCAGTCTTTGCATTAAACTGTTGTAGTAGTGAGGGGACATGACTATGAGAGATTGTGTCACAATATAAACTACTAATATTCATCAACCAAACACCTCTTTTGTTCATTACCCCAATTAGACAAAATTCCTCAGACCTCAGGTTATTTTTTAAGGTGCCCTCAATATTTTCTGTAAACCTACTGCTATTGTCCCCTTGTGTGTGGATACTTGTGCAGTTTTTTGCTACATGATGATCCACACAGAGAATTACAGAGCAATCCTAACAACAGAAAGCTAGGGCTAGGGTAAATTACACTGGCACAAGTTACCCCTATTCCAAACTCAGTTCTGTAGGAATGTGGAGGAATTTGCCTTACGCTGCCCTTCTTGCTGTCTGAATTCCACTGGGTTTCTAGGTAACATGATGAAAGGGATTAAGAATAGTAAGTGGTCTCTTCTTGCCCCCATCCTGCTCCTTCCACAACCCTGGGATGCTTCATTTGGGGGACTTAAAAAAGGTAAAGGGGTAAAGTGACCCCTGACCATTAGGTCCAGTTGTGACCGACTCTGGGGTTGCGGCGCTCATCTCGCTTTATTGCCCGAGGGAGCCGGCATACAGCTTCCGGGCCATGTGGCCAGCATGACTAAGCTGCTTCTGGTGAACCAGAGCAGCGCACAGAAACGCCGTTTACCTTCCCGCCAGAGCGGTACCTATTAATCTACTTGCACTTTGATGTGCTTTCGAACTGCTAGGTTGGCAGGAGCAGGGACCGAGCAACGGGAGCTCACCCTGTCACGGGGATTCGAACCACCAACCTTCTGATAGGCAAGTCCTAGGCTCTGTGGTTTAACCCACAGCACCACCCACGTTCCACAACCCTGGGATGCTTCTTTTGGGGGACTTACAGAGATGCAAATTATACTGGCTTAAAATATGGTGAGGGACTTATGCCACCATATTTTTGGCTGAGTTGGGGTGAGGAGAATATGCTTGCAAAGGCCCAGCTGGGCTGGGAAATCCTCAAATCCACTGATTCCAAACTCTCTCATCCCAGCTGTTAGTGTATTGGATGATGGTAACAACATAGTTGAGTACTTTATAAAACGGCAGCTCCAACCTCATGAAGTAAATGCTTTCCTTGCATATGCAGATCCCCTTAGGCATGGATGGAGAACCTCAGGTCTGGGACCTCTAACTGGCCCTTGGGCCACACCTTCTCTCCTCAGGCCACACCCATTGATGGCCCTGCTTTGCACCCCGAATAGTTTTGGCCTGACTGGAATGTGTCCTTGATCATGCCTCTTGCTGGTCTGGGTGGAAGACAGAAGAGTACATGTAGAAACTAGCATGCTGTACAAAGGTAACATGAACATTTTTCCTCTGCCCACTTTTGCCTCTGAAACCTGCCCGCCACTGGTATGTGGACCTCAGAAGATTGTCCAGAAGGGAATGGAGCCCTCAAGCTTTCCAGACACTTCAGCTGATCTACAAAGTATAGCTGATTTGGGAGCACTGGACTACAAAAATGCTTTGGGTACTGCTGCGACTGTAGTCCATAAAAATGTCAACACCATTAAATCCATCACTCTTTTCTGCTGTAGGTGATGTTTAAAAAGCCAACAGTTGATTGAACTCCTGTAGTTAGTGCTGGGATCATACTCCACCCCATTAACCAAAGCAGCAAACTGAAATGCAATTACTGGAAAGACAGTGTTTGTACTGCACACCAGAATGCTTTGTGCCACAGTGAGGAAAGGCACAAATAGTGATTAGTGACCTAATGCATGTAAAATGAATTGGTGATCTTTCTCCAGTTAAAGTTAATATGGGTACTTTAGCCTCTTAGAGGCGCAAAGTCCTATAAAACAGTAAATTATAAATGAAAGGAGATTTATTGAGAGCAGCTGGAACACAGACAAAGACCATGTTGTGGCCCGTCTTGGATTTTCAATGCCAAGTTTTCTAACTCATTATTTAAAGCTCTGCTGGCAATTAGAATATTCGTCTCCGCTATTCTAGCATTAAATAACACTGACTACAATGGGAATTTAAGCACTCCAGGAGGTGCACTTGACCGGCTCTGAGACCTCTGTGTTCCCAATGAGGTTGCATACGGATGGCTATAAATATCTGCAACTAAGGTTAGCAAGAGACTGCTTACTGTGTGTTAAATGCAAATCACAGTTGATAACCTTCCCTGCTAAGGCAGGTGAGAATCTTGTGATCCACACTAGGCTAGTTGTCCTTGGGCTTGGCTATTTCTTGTCAATATGAGCTGGAAAAGAAAAGGCATCCATAATTTTACCGTTCATTTTCATATCTGTACACAAGTTGCTATGCAAGTTGCTTGTGCCTTCACTAGAATGCCACACTAACTGTTAGATATTATAAAGTATATGTACTGATCTCTTCTACTGCACACTCCATACACCTTATTCTTCAGTGTCTTCCTTCTACCCTCTTCCTATTCTCCACTATTTATCTGTTTCTTTCCTTCTAATTTGTCTTGGAATTTCTCTACTCTAAAGATACTCCACATGTGCTTTGAAGTTATCCCATTATACCAAACTGTTCACACAGAGTATCCCATTTGGATGGGGTAAAGTTGTAGGGATAAATGCTACAGCTTTCTAGCAAAGGTATAGTTTATATTAGAGAAATTCTATGACCAATATTGATGGAGGAATAATTATCACAAAGGCACTTTTAAAATCAGGTTTCGAGTAAGTATATACCTTCACTGGAGAAATAAGTTATTTATAGATGAGTTGGGGGGGGGATAATAAGCAAATACTTCAGTCTACAACTCTGGTGTACAGGATATTATAAACAACTTCCTAAGACAGTGGATCAAAGCCTACGCAATCTTTTTTTAAAAAAATCAAAAACTAATAAGCTTGCTGGAGAATAACCCTATTCCTTTATGCTCTTATATATGCATGTGTTCTATTGATTTTAGCAAGACAGGCACGCATAATTGTCTTCAAGATTCTTAGTTTTTTTCTGGATGAAGGGCATGTTTTTTTCACAATCTCCAAAGAATCTCCAGAATTCTACTAACAAGAGACACCAGATCAATAAGCTACTTGCACAATAGGTTGAGCTTGTCCTTTTGTTTTTCAAACCAGACTTTTGGAGCTTTGGAAAATGAATCTATAAGCTGCAGGTTTACTGGCTTAAACAGATGCCATAGAATATCTGTGAATATTATATAAAAAACCCTCACATATGCTCAAGCTTTAATTAACTATTTGTTTTGAAACAGCTCTTTATAGTTCAGATGGCACACTACATGATTTGCAAAAGGTTATTGATAAAACAGTACTTCTGCACTCCCTGACTTGCAAGAAGTGGCCATAGTATGATGAATGCTTCCGAGATAAGGCCTTCATTTTTTAAAGGTATGCTTCAGGCTCATGGAAATTACTGGAGCTGAGTCAAAGCTTCTTGAAATGCCCTTTTTCTAATTCCACCATTTTCACTGTGCAATGATGCTAAGTTTGGGGCATTATGGAAAAGAAAAAACATAGCGACCATTTTGCCAATACCAAAGATGTAAAGGTGAGGGTGGAGAGATGGGGGGGGGCTGCTGAGCAGACAAATTCAATGAAGGAGTCCCCCACAATTTGTCCACCCACGAACATGAAGGATACTTTGTTCAAAAGCCCATTTGTGCACAAGCTATAGCAAAAACTGTACTATGGAATGTTGTTGGATTGCATTCAAAGGGCATTACAGTGGTAAAGCTCAGGTTACATACACTTCAGGTTACATACACTTCAGGTTACAGACTCCACTAACCCAGAAATATTACCTCGGGTTAAGAATTTTGCTTCAGGATGAGAACAGAAATCGTGCAGCAGCTGTGCAGTGGCAGCAGAAGGCCCCATTAGCTAAAGTGGTGCTTCAGGTTAAGAACAGTTTCAGGTTAAGAATAGACCTCCAGAACGAATTAAGTTCTTAACCCGAGGTACCACTGTAGTTCAACCAAGTCCACTTACTGCCAACCAGTGCTGTTCAATAGTGTACTAACAGAGAAAACCCAGTTAGGGTGGTCCAGTTGGTATAACACTGGCAAATATGGAAGACTTACTAGGCAGGGGCAGAGCCTGTGCAAGGCCATGTGACCCCCTCCCCAAAGCCCTTGAAGTGCCTGCTTAAAGTGGGCTTTGGGAAGGAAGCATGAAAAAGTCCTAGAGTCCTCTGACCTCCTTCCAAAAGACCTTCAAGTGCTTGGCTGGCTTTGGGAAGGAGGACTCTAGGACCCTGTCAGGGCCCTCACACCTTCTCAAAGCTGAGCAAGTGCTTACTGGGCTTTGAGAAGGTGCCTTCTTTGGCTGCAACCACACCGCTCACACTGCCCTAAATCTGCCTCTGCACTAGGAAGTACTAAAAGAGGAAGGGCAAATGAGTCGTGCTTCCTGTTGACATGCAACCTACAAACACGGATTTAAAATGTGTTAATTTCCAAGGTGCCAAAGGGTAATAAGAAGAAAGAGCCATCAAGAATTCAAAAAGTTCACAAAGCCATGAAAGTTACAAAATTAGAAGAAGTGTTCCATTATCCAAAAAAGCACATTTGTTTCAACACCAGGAATCACCCTCGTTACTAATAAAGCACTTGTCTCATAAGGTGTTTCATTCATGATCTCAGTAGCTACCATCTTATCTCTGTTCCTAACTGTCAGAGCTGCCCGAAGATCCTAGCTCACAGAGGATCACGCTAGCCAGTGATCATTAAGTAAAAGTCTTTATTGAGTTACAGTTTCCATTCTCAAGCTGCTGCGTGCAACTCTACGTCTAGTAGCTAGATCGGCGAAGCTCCGTCTGATTCTCCGCCCCTTGTGCACCAACTTAATATCCTAGCCCTGCTCCACCTTTTCCGCCTGACTGTTCTCCTCTGGGTCCCTCTGCCCCCCGGGGTTTCTTCCTTCCGGGATTCTTCTGACGCTGACCCGGACCCTCCTGCCTCCTTGCGCCGGGCTTTAGGACCTGGCTCCCTTTCCGGGCTGCTTACTGCGCCGCCTTCCTCTGCATTTGAACTTGGCGCGCGCGCCCAACCTTCCACTTTCCGCTTAACCGTTTCTTCGCTCCCCGATGGAGATGTGGCCACTCCTGACTCATGCCCTCCCTCCTGTGGTGAGCTGCCAGCGCTTGCCCCCTGGCTCCCTTCCTCCTCCCTGCTCCCTAGCGGTGACGCTGGTCCCGATTTCCAACTGCTCTCCTCTGAGTCCCCTCTGGCTCTATCTTCCTGGGGTGCCCCCCTAAACTCCCCCCTTGCCCTGGCCACTGGTGCTCCTTTCTGTGAATCCTCTGATTCACTGGAAAGACTCGGAGATCTCGGGTCGTCGTCATCACTCATCTTTTCTTCTGCCTCCTCCCCTTCGCTCTCTGTTTCCTCCCTTGCCCTTGCCTCTGCTCCTAAACCCCTGACATCCATCCCCCCCTCGAAGCCCCCCATTCCCCCCTCCCCTCCTTCCGGTGCTGGAGCTGGGTGCTGCTGTTGTAAAGGGACGAACGTCGGATATCGTTCGCTTCCCGTGGCGGGCCTCCATCTGAAGGGTCTTCCTCCCTGCTCCCGTCGACGACGGTCACCTCCGCTTCCATCTCTGTGCCGCCGTGCTCGAAACCAGGGTCGTCCCCGAAAACGTCCATGTCCGTCTCTCCCTCACTTCCTCCTGGCGGTGTTGCTCGTCCTGGGCATTCCAGCCACTTTCTGCGGAACTGCTCCTCTGGTTTATCGTCCCACCAATACGAGGGTTCTGATGCAGATCCCGAGGGTGACCCCTCCGGGGAACGGACGTCTTGTGTCGGGTCCTCGTCCGAGTCGAACCCCCGGAAAGTGCTGGCCGAAAGCGTGGGCGTGAAAAGCCAGTCGTCGAAAAAGTCTGCTGGCATTGGTCTATGTGGGAAGAGGGCGTGAAACTCGTCTTTGAGTAGAGGTTCGTCCAAGGCGTAGCCCGGCACCCAGCTGTTCGCACTGGCCGGGGTGCCCTCCTTGGCGAGAAAGTATTCTACCCCCTCTTCCCCCCATCTGGAGTCCAAAATCTCCGTGACTTCGTTGATGCGCTCCTTCTGTGCCACTCCCGCGTGCCCTGTTCTGTCTCTGACCGGACTCGGCGCCGTTCCGGGTTCCTGGAACCTGTGCGGTGCCTTGTAGGGAGTGAGCACCGATCTGTGGAACACCGGATGCATTCTGGAACCCTCCGGAAGTGCCAGTCTGAAAGCTACCGGGTTGACCTGCTCTTCGACTTGGTAGGGCCCCAGTTGTTTATGCCCTAGTTTCTTCTTGGCCAACGACCTGGCCGGCACTGCATGGGCTGCTAACCAGACCCAGTCTCCCACGTGGAGCTCCTCGCCAACCCTTCTGTGCTTGTCCGCTTGTACCTTGTATGCGTGTTTGGCCAGCTCCAGGTGGCGCCTCAGCTGATCGTGGACTTCCTGCAGCTCCGACGCGAACGCATCTGCTGTCTGCGGCTCCCCCTCCCCCATTCTTTCCAGTCCTGGGAAGGTTCTGGGGTGCCTCCCATTGTTGGCGAAGAACGGCGTGACCCCCGTGGACACGTGCTTCGTGTTGTTGTAGGCGAACTCGGCAAGCGGCAGGTAATCCACCCACGTCGCAGGCTGTTGATTTGCATAACATCTCAGGTACTGCTGCATGATGGCATTGACCCGCTCCGCTTGTCCGTTGGTCTGCGGGTGTCTCGCCGACGCCAGGTTGATCTTGACGTTCAGGAAGCCCATCAGCTTCTGCCAGAAATTCGAGATGAACTGCCGCCCCCGGTCGGACAGAATAGACTGTGGCAGACCGTGAACCTTGAACACGTGGTCTATGAACAGTTTGGCGGTTTGCTCCGCCGTGGCCACCTTCGCACACGGAATGAAATGTGCCATCTTGGAAAACAGGTCCACCACCACCAGCACTGCCGTCTTGCCTCTCGAGCTGGGCAGATCTGTGACAAAGTCCAGAGCCACCCTTTCCCAAGGTTCGACCGGAGTTTGCAGCGGTTCCAACAGTCCGGCCGGCGGTCTGTGCACTGGCTTGGCCCTCTGGCAGGTGTCACACCTCACCACGTAGTCTGCGACCTCCCCTCTCATTCCAGGCCACCAGAAATCCCTGGCTACTAATTCCACCGTCTTCTCCTTGCCAAAGTGCCCGGCCGTGGGCGCGTCGTGCAGCTGCTGCAGCACCTTGGCGCGAAGGTCGTCTCCCGGCACGTAGATGGCCCCTTTACGGATGAGCAATCCATCTCGTAGCTGGAAACCGTCGGCCGCAGCCTTGCCCCTTTGCACCTCTGCCATCTTTGCTTGCGCGAAGGAGTCATCCTGCAACGCTCGTCGCACCGCCTCCAGGTCCACGGTGGCCGCGGCGCACGCCCACACTGTTGGTGCGAAGATGTGCATGGCGGCCGCTGGCGTTGCGTCCTCCAGATACTGTGGCTTACGGGAGAGGGCGTCCGCCATGATGTTAGTGTCCCCCGGGACATACTCTATGCGGAAGTCGAAGTTCGCAAAGAACTCAGCCCAACGTATCTGCCTCTGGTTTAGGAACTGTGCCGTGTGCCAGTGCTCCAGATTCTTGTGGTCCGTGCAAACCTGCACCGTGTGCTTGGCGCCGATCAGGAAGTGCCTCCATGCTTTGAACGCTGCATGAATGGCCAGCAACTCCCTGTCCCAGATGGTGTAGTTCTGCTCGGACTTGCTGAGCTTCCTGGAGTAAAACGCTCCCGGTCTCCACACCCCCTGCTGGTCCTTCTGCAGCAGGACCGCCCCCACGGCTCTGTCCGAGGCGTCTGTCTCCACCCTCATCGGCCTGCTGGGGTTGACATGAAGCAGCTGCTCTTCCGACGCGAAGAGACGCTTGAGTGCCTGAAAGGACTGCTCCGCCTGCTCCGTCCAAACGAACTTCTTTTTCTTGGAGCTAAGCGTGTCTGTGATGGCCGCTGTCTGCATAGCGAAGCCTTTGATAAACTTGCGATAGAATTTCGCGAAGCCGACAAACCGTTGGACCTCCTTCCGGTTGCGTGGACTCTTCCAATCCAACACCGCTCGAACCTTGGCGCTGTCCATGGCGAGCCCCTTGTCAGACAGCTTGTAGCCCAGAAAGTCCACCTCCGTCACGTCAAATTGGCACTTCTCCAGCTTGGCGTAGAGCCTATGTTGCTTTAGCCTGCTCAGCACTTCCTTGACGTGCCCGTCATGCTCCTGCTGCGATTCCGAAAAGATCAGGATGTCATCTAAGAAACAGACGCACGTCTTGTAGAGAAGTCCCGCCAACACGTGATGCATGAAATCTTGAAAAACGTGGGAGCCATTTTGCAATCCAAAAGGCATAACTCTATATTCGTAGGTCCCCAGTGGCGTGAACATGGCCGTCTTCCACTCATCTCCTTCCCGCATGCGAATGAGGTTGTACGCCCCTCGCAGGTCCAACTTGGTGAACACTTTTCCCTTCCGCACCTTCGCTAGGAGGTCGTCAATTCGGGGCATGGGGAAGTCCGATGGCTTGGTCCCACTGTTTAAAATGCGATAGTCCACGACCAGTCTTTTTTGGGGCGTGTCTCGCTTTTTAACAAAGAATACAGGACTGCCCCCCGCTGCCTTGGACTCTCGGATGAAACCGCGCTCCAAATTATGATCTATGAACTCCTTGAGTTCTTGCAGTTCGTCCTCTGACATGGAATACAGTTTCCCTTTAGGCAGCGCCGCCCCCGGCAGCAGGTCAATTTTGCAGTCATATGGCCTGTGAGGGGGTAGTCTGTCCGCCTCCTTTTCGCAGAAAACTTCCAAAAATTCTGCGTACTTGTGGGGAATCGCTTGCAGCGTGCCTAGCAGCAGCTGTGACTCCTCTTCCTCTCCTTCCTGCCGGGGCACGATGCAGTGTTCAGCACAAAAGGAAGAGCCGAAGATCAGCTGCCTCTGGTACCAAGCCAGCGTTGGGCTGTGCTTGTCCAGCCAACTCATTCCCAATACAATGGGCGTATCCGATAGTTGAGTGACATTGAAGCTGATGACTTCTTTGTGATTCCCAAGGCGCATCACCATCGGTGGCGTCTGCTTCACCACTTGCCCCCCTAGCAGCTCCCTGCCATCCACCGTGACAACCTGCAGGGGCAGTGTGGCCGGCAGCAACTGTATAGCGTGTTTGTCGACAAAGTCCTGCCCTATAAAGTCCGCATTGCTGCCCGAGTCCATGGTGATTGGCACGTCCATGGTGATTCCATTGGGCAGCTGGAGAGATGCGGTGAGCCTCACTACTGGTTTGGGCGGGAGGGGGTTCACGGGCTGTAAAATCTCTGGGGACTGCGTCACTAACACGTCTGGCTGGGCCCCAGTGCCTCTTCCTCCAGCCAGACTGTGTCGTTTCCCTGCTGTGGTCCACCTTGCTGCGTCGCTGCAGTCACCATTGCTGAGGCTGCAGTGAGCTTGTGGGGCCTCTGGGGACACTCTTTCGCCATGTGCCCTGGCTCCTCACAGACGTAACACTTCCTGTTCCCTCTAGGAGGCTTCGCTTTCACTGCTGCCGGTGCTAGGGCTCTGGTTGCTGACTGAGCCCTTGCACCTCCAACCTCCATAGGTTCCACTCCTCCTCCTGGTGGAGGCGTGGATTGCGCCCGCGCTGCGTCTCTGGGAAGGAAGGAGGGGCCCCTGGCTGGTTCGCGCCCTCCACGCCCTTCGTCCCTGCTCCACGGACGTTCTTCCAGCCGCACCCCCACTGCCAGTGCCCTCTGAACGACCTCCTGGGTGGTTCGGGGTCTCTCCCCCCTCGCGATTTCATCTTTAATCGAGCTGTGCAGCCCCTCCCAAAAGAGGTCTCTCACAGGGGCCGAATCTCTGTCCCATTCCAGGGCACTGACCAAAGCGAAAAAGCGGGCATGATATTGCCTTACGCTGGCCCTCCCTTGCCTTAGTCCATGCACCTCCTTCCGGGCAAGATCCACGTCAATGCTTGATAAAAAACACCCATCCATCGCTTTAATAAAGGCATCCGCATCTTGGAGCGCCGGATCCTTATCTCTCCATAGATTGCGCAGCCATGCTTTAGCATCCCCATGCAAATGGGACATGATGAATCCCACCTTCTCTTGCTCATCTCTAAAGTCTTTATTCAGCAGTTGCAGTGCGCACAGTACATCTGCTCTAAAGTTGGGATACTGTTGCAGGTTCCCATCGAAGTGAGAGACCAGACCGCCTGTTCGTCTCGCCAACCCAATTCCCTCCTGTCTGGGTGTCTGCTTTGTAAGCACGTCTAACCTGACTTGGAGATCCCTGCAGGCGGCAGCTGCCTCCTCCTCTCTCTTCCGGGATGCGAGAGCCTCTGCATTCAGTTGTGACACTGCTTTTCTGAGTTCCTCTATCTGCTGCTCAGCCGTCATGTCGGCTGCCGTTCGTGAGCTCGCTGGTAGGCACCTGCTTCTCTCCCCTCCTCGAGGCTGTAGATGCCCACACTTGAGAGACGGAGCTTACTGTCAGAGCTGCCCGAAGATCCTAGCTCACAGAGGATCACGCTAGCCAGTGATCATTAAGTAAAAGTCTTTATTGAGTTACAGTTTCCATTCTCAAGCTGCTGCGTGCAACTCTACGTCTAGTAGCTAGATCGGCGAAGCTCCGTCTGATTCTCCGCCCCTTGTGCACCAACTTAATATCCTAGCCCTGCTCCACCTTTTCCGCCTGACTGTTCTCCTCTGGGTCCCTCTGCCCCCCGGGGTTTCTTCCTTCCGGGATTCTTCTGACGCTGACCCGGACCCTCCTGCCTCCTTGCGCCGGGCTTTAGGACCTGGCTCCCTTTCCGGGCTGCTTACTGCGCCGCCTTCCTCTGCATTTGAACTTGGCGCGCGCGCCCAACCTTCCACTTTCCGCTTAACCGTTTCTTCGCTCCCCGATGGAGATGTGGCCACTCCTGACTCATGCCCTCCCTCCTGTGGTGAGCTGCCAGCGCTTGCCCCCTGGCTCCCTTCCTCCTCCCTGCTCCCTAGCGGTGACGCTGGTCCCGATTTCCAACTGCTCTCCTCTGAGTCCCCTCTGGCTCTATCTTCCTGGGGTGCCCCCCTAAACTCCCCCCTTGCCCTGGCCACTGGTGCTCCTTTCTGTGAATCCTCTGATTCACTGGAAAGACTCGGAGATCTCGGGTCGTCGTCATCACTCATCTTTTCTTCTGCCTCCTCCCCTTCGCTCTCTGTTTCCTCCCTTGCCCTTGCCTCTGCTCCTAAACCCCTGACACTAACCTACAGGTTTAAAGGAGGGGATGATTGCTTGATGTTCAAAGAATAATGAAACAGAAAAGAAAGGTTGGGAGGGAAACGTGATTCACTATATTCTCTGCCACCCATAGGCAAAAGAGATGAAAGGTTTCTCAGTGGTGGGTTTTAAGCTTGCATGAGAAGAATTTACAAAGCCCAAGAAGCACCCACTTCACAATGATTCCTTACACACTTTATCTGGGAATTACCCATAAATGGCTGTATACAAGTCACCATGCTGCAGCATGGAGGACTCCTGTTACTGCTCTAGTTAAGCAGTCCTTTTCATCGTACTCCATTCCATTCCCCTTTCCACCTGGTATTTTGCTTCCCCCAAAGTCTCTCCATCTCCACCACCACGGCCATGACTGATCACTGCAAGCTTTTGCCAAAATCGCAGAAGGAAAATCTTTTTATTTGCATAAATTGCTGATTAGCATCTTTTGATCTCCAGTAAATTTTTAAAAAGGAGACCGGCAAAGGGAAATATCGCCAGGTTTCCTTTCAATCTTCAGAGTCGGCCTCAACATTTCATAACGGAAAACCCTATGTGGATATATATATTTTTCTCAAGTAGCAATGAATCTCTGCATGTCCCTTCTTAGTTTCTCTTTCAGACCAAGAAAAGCTATTGGGAAAGGAGAGCAGGCAAGGAGACACTTAGACATGCTGTTAAACATCTTCAGGATTTTAATGAATTTAATAAGCTCCCAAGGTGCTTCTTACAAAAAGCAGCAAAAGCCTCAGAAAATGTTAAAGTAATGTTGTTTTCTCTAGCGATGAAGAATAATCTAGGTAACTTGCAAAATACATCATCAATATTACTAACACTGAAATTCACAGGAGGCAACAATTATTCACTTTGATGCTTTGAAATAGCTCCTTATGCAACTGTGCAACACACTTTTGCCTGCACTTTTTTTGGGGGGGGGGGTATTTAAGTCAAACACTATGTGAATTATGATTTGCTACATACATGCTTCTCTATGCTGCAAAGTTTAATCAGTGTGCAAAGGACGATTTGCAGGTGCTTAACTCAATTCCGCCACCTAATCAAAGGTAACGAGTCAGCAATGTGACATGGTTCCAAAAAAAGAGTAAATAAACTGTTTAGGTTGCATTCACTTAATCATCCCCTGCAAGATGTAATAGGAAGCAATTAGACTACTCAACAATGGTGTTCTACTCAAAAAAGTGTATCAAGTTTTGATCAGCATTTTCAGATGTTGGGCAACATGGATGGTTGATTTCAGCACAAAGCAATAGTGGTTTCCTTAGAACTTTCCTGGTAGAAAAAGATAGCAATTATAGAGACTTTGGGTGGAATTCAATGTTGCGTTCATGTAATTGTTGCATCAATGCAAACATTTCTGATTGCCAGATGGAACAATATTCCCCTGCACACTTTTTGAGGGGTTCTCCTAATCCCCCAGAGCTGATTTGGTGGGGGTTGCAGGGGCAGGAGGGAGGAGGGAGGAGGAAAGCCCTAGCCCTGTTGCATTAGCGGTAGCAGGGCTTTTTGTACTAGCTCTGGCTAACACAACTAGTTGAATACAATATATTTGCTGTTAATTAAATTTTAACATTAAATTCCTACAACTGGGACAATACAGTGGTGCCCCGCAAGACGAATGCCTCGCAAGACGGAAAACCCACTAGACGAAAGGGTTTTCCGTTTTTGAGCTGCTTCGCAAGACGAATTTCCCTATGGGCTTGCTTCGCAAGACGAAAACGTCTTGCGAGTGTTCCTTTTTATTCACTCCCCCCCCTTTTTCTAAGCCGCTAAGCCGCTAATAGCCTTTTAGCCGCTAAGCCGCTAAGCCTTTAATAGCCGCTAATCCGCTAAACCGCTAATAGCGCTAATCCGCTAAGCCGCTAATAGGGTTGCTTCGCAAGACGAAAAAACCGCTAGACGAAGAGACTCGTGAAACGGATTATTTTCGTCTTGCGAGGCACCACTGTATTAGTATATAGAGTGGTATGGGGAACTTTTTCTGTTGAGAGTCAAACTTTTGCCCAGCTCTGGATTCAACAAGTTTCTCCCCCAATCCTCCATAGATGAGCACCAGGGAAACGATGGTTCTCCAGATGCTGTTAGACTCCAGTTCCCAGCATCCACAGCCAGCATGGCCAATGATCAGGTATGATGGGTGTAGTACAGCAACATCTGACAGACCATGGGTTTCTCATCACTGATCCAGATGAATACTCCACTACAATGGTAACACTCCAGAATAATATACAGGCACCAAGAACATACACAACAGCAATGACTGGATGCTTCCACCATTAAGTGAACAAATTCCCTGCACAGTGAAAAGGGTTCAAGCAGGTTGGACTAAATGGCCCTTGGGAGTGCCTGCCAACTCTACAATTCCATGGTTCTGTACACACAGGGTGACTATTATGAACCATGAAATAAGTCTAGATAGAAGGGATCCATGCTAGAGAGACAAATCCCTTGTTCAGAAAAGGGTGTCAGTTTGACCCGTGTTAAAACATCATTCTAGTTCTTATGAATCTTGCCAAGCTTGCAATATATGCTACTGAAATCCACTGGGATTTTTAGAACGTGAATATGAATAACTTCAAGTGCAGGCTATCATTTCCTGTTTCCAGTTCTCCACATTTCAAGCTGACAAGGGCAAAGAAATATGCTCACTGTTGAGACTGAAAGGCAATAGCAGTGACCAGTGTTTCTTGCAGACGTTTCTACCACAGGGACCATCTAGAGCAGGCACCCCCAAACTTGGCCCTCCAAATGTTTTGGGACTACAATTCCAATCATCCCTGACCACTGGTTCTGTTGGCTAGGGATGATGGGAGTTGTAGTCCCAAAACATCTGGAGGGCCGAGTTTGGGGGTGGCTGACCTAGAGAGCCTCACCTGCTGGCTGTAACAAACAGGCAGTCTTAGACACGAGAAGGTTCTTTCTGGGTTTGTTATAGTTAACGGTACCTTAAGTCTGAGTGTACAGAATTCTCCTATCTCAGGCCACCATCCAGTTCTGTGCAATTTTTGTTTGTAAATTGGCTGGGTAACTTCCTGGATCATTGCAGAACACAACAGAAAAACAATCCCTTTATTTTGTATTGGGAGGTAGAAAGAAAATGTGAACAAATACAAAGAAAATGAAGCTTAAGAAAATAACTTGCTAGCGAAAGGGTAGTTACCACACGAGCCCTTCATCATTAACATCACAGAACATTTGTGTTTATATGGAGTTAGTCTTGTGTGAGAAAATAATGCCATGGTGGTGAGAATCAGAAGAAAACATTGACAGTAATAAAATGAAATTTCAAGAAAGAGGCACTAAATCACAAGACAACATGTTGACAGTACTTATGCTAATTTTTGAAGTTTCATCCCTGTCTGCCTCAGCCTTGACACCTCATGCAAAAGAATCTCAAAGCACTGAAGAGTGAAAGTATATTATTGAGAGCCAGTGTGGTGTAGTGGTTAAGAGCGGTAGACTCCTAATCTGGGGAACCGGGTTCGCGTCTCCGCTCTTCCACATGCAGCTGCTGGGTGACCTTGGGCCAGTCACACTTCCTTGAAGTCTCTCAGCCCCACTCACCTCACAGAGTGTTTGTTGTGGGGGAGGAAGGGAAAGGAGAATGTTAGCCGCTTTGAGACTCCTGAAGGGGAGTGAAAGGCGGGATATCAAATCCAAACTCTTCTCTTCTTCTTCTTCTATTGCAGACAAATATGTGAAGCAGAGAAAATACATATTGGCTCATGACAAATCTTGTCCGTTGAAGTTGAGGGAAATAGTCCATATTAATTTTAACGCATAGCTCTAATGTGTTAAATGTGATCCCTTGGTCATTGTGTTTTGGGGTTCCAAAGGACTATCTCTTTATTGTCCTTTGTTGATTCATTTTATGAACCGTCTTTCAAAATGGACACAAACCTTGGGTCAGCCAGACGTTGTTGAACTCCAACTCCAACCCACCCCAGTCATCATGGCCAATGGTCGGGGTGATGGGAGTTGTAGTACAAGAATGTTTGGAGGGCCAGAAGAATATATAGGCACCAAGAACATACCCGATTGCAATGGCGGAATGCTTCCATTAAGTGAACAAAATTCCCTGCCCAGTGAGAAAGGTTTCAATCTAGGTTTCTTCCTGTATAAGTTCTGGACTCTCTGAGCATTCAAACTTTGTGATCATCCACACTATCTGAGCCTCACTTGTGCTCAGTACAACAGAATGGATGACCAGAGTGTAGCATCTTCCACTAGCACCAGCAAGTGCTAGCTAATGGAGAAATGAGAAGCCTCTGCAGGTGTTAAAGTAAGCCTGGGAGGAGAAGGACATAAGCAGGGATGAACACACTGGTTCTGCCCCCTCTCTGTCACTGTTTCTGTTGTCTTGTGTTGTCTTAGGAGATGACTGCCTGTATCAGTGACGGCTCCCCGCGTGTTTTATAACCCCAGTTATACAGGGTTCTAAAATGCAGGGGATACCAACAGCTACAAAATGCTCCCCAGCACAGAATATCACCTCCCAGAAATTGAAAAGCAACAGAAACTGAATCCACCCGCAATAGTTTACTTTTATACTTGAAGAGGACTTAGTAAAACTGATTTATAGACCTGTGTCCGAGGAGCAAATGTGGCTTGTCCTTGTTCTACAGTCCTCTTACGTTTCTCCTTCCCTTCACATATTTTTTATCAGAGTTCCTCAGAAGAATTGACTCAAAACATCTGAACTTCTACTTTCCTTATTATTCAAACAAGGAGAAGGAGGAAACGGATTCAGAGGCAATTCAGCCAAATGTACACACATAAATTCTCTCTTTTTTATTGATATTTTATTGAATTTTTTTCCAATTATAAAGCAATAAAGTGATACCCCCAAAAAAGAGAGAAAAGGGGAAAAAGGCACAAAACTGTAAAGGGAGAAAAAGAAGGGAGAATATATATATATATATATATATATATATATATATATATATATATATATATATATATGCTTTCGTAGATTTTCATTCGTAGATTTTCACGGGTACAGGAATGCAGGTTTTGGTGTCTTCGGGTGTCTTCCCGTGTAAGAGTTGGGGTGTCTAGGCGACGTTTCGACGAGGTCTCACTCGTCATCTTCAGGCTGGTGCTTTCGGCTTCTTGTTACTGGAACAGAGCAGGATCTCAGTGTTTGAGTTCCTATAAATACTGTTGAGGGGGTGTGGTGTATAGAACGTTGGAGGCTATACACCACACCCCCTCAACAGTATTTATAGGAACTCAAACACTGAGATCCTGCTCTGTTCCAGTAACAAGAAGCCGAAAGCACCAGCCTGAAGATGACGAGTGAGACCTCGTCGAAACGTCGCCTAGACACCCCAACTCTTACACGGGAAGACACCCGAAGACACCAAAACCTGCATATATATATATATATATATATTTGCTTTCGTAGATTTTCACGGGTACAGGAATGCAGGTTTTGGTGTCTTCGGGTGTCTTCCCGTGTAAGAGTTGTCGCCTAGACACCCCAACTCTTACACGGGAAGACACCCGAAGACACCAAAACCTGCATATATATATATATATATATATATATATATATATATATATATATATAAAATATTATATATATATATATATATATATATATATATATATATATATATATAAACTCCTAACCCATACATTCCTTTATAAATATATTCTCAATCAATATTTAATTGATTGGGTAGGAGGTTTAATAAAGAAGGAAGACACAATGTGAATAACACAAAGATTATTATTTTTTTTAAAAAAAATGCAGCATTATTTGACGTAACATTTCAAAATGCCCTGATACTCAGTTACTCCTCTTTTGGTATCAGTGGCAAGGTATGTTAACTACCGTTACTCTCCATCCGTGCCTCTCCTAATGAGGCCAGAGAAATGCAATTAACTGCTGTTTCTCAAAGTGCTGGCACAAGGAGAAATAAGATGTGAAAGGAGGAGAAACTCTTATTTTTAAAAAAACAAAACAATCCACATACACTAGAGAGAATATGTCTATTCAATGGACAAAGTAATTATTGTGCTGTTTATGAATTTTTCACTTAGCCAAACCGAGCTTCCCGGGGCTAGAGGTTCAGTTCTTCCCTGCTAGGTCCAATCTTCACAGCAACAACTGTGAGATGAAGATGCCCAGATGCCCTCTAAGCAGAAACACCTTAGGGAGCACGTGCAGTTATTGCCTTATATAACAAAATGCCTGTAGTGTCAAAGGCAATCTTCCTCAATGAAGTTAGAGTGGCTGTTTCTATACTAACTGCTTTTTAAAAATATGTAACCACCACATTTGTCCCTCTGCCTTCGCTCTATTCAGGTTACACAAGGAGCGGATTCTCCGTAGCAATCACTGTATCTGCAGCTCCTTCCCAAAAGTTCAGCTGTGGGTCGCTAGCTAATAGGTTATCATTCTTTTCTATTTCACTCTGCAGTTCACGCCAGGAACAGGGAACAAAGTCACGTGTTTCCTTCTAGTAATCTTTGATGGATTAGTGATATTGATTAGCAGGCTTTGGACGGTGATGTGAATTTGCCACTTAATCTCAAAGGCATGTTTGCCCATTTAAGGCAGAATCAAGTGTCAGGATGACAGGCATGAGGCCAAAGGCCAGAAACATCCCCTTCAGTTATGGGCTGCACTTGTTAACAAAGGAAGCACATCATAAAGCCACAAGGTATGTTGTAAGTTGTAGCTGGTTCAAAGGGGAGTATTTCATTTCCTATTTTGTCTACAGAACATTTCTCTCCTTTACCTAACCATATTTTGTTATGCACAGTCCAGTGAAAAGCTAGATTAGGTAGCAATTTGTGTAGCGCATGCTAATGAGAGCAACCTGTACTACACCAATAACATTTCTAATTTTGGGAGAATCAGATGCAATCAGTTTGACAACAGGACAGCAATTGTTCTTGAATTCCAAGATGGAATGGATGTGCCCATACTCAGAAAACAAGTAGTAAACAACTGTAATTACAAAAGAGTATAGTGGACTATTGGGGGGGGGTGGATTCTAGAATGTTTCATATTGATCATGTGAATCAATTAGCTCCAAGGTCATTTTGGGAATGAATCACTTTCTGGTTTCTTTGCAGTATTTGAAGGAAGATCAAGGTTATTTTCAAAGGGTCTAGCTCTGGCAACTTTTTATAGCAATGGACAATGAAACTATCTTCAACTAACTCTTCACATCAGTCCAATCATTTCCTCTTGAACAACAGGACCTCCCTACCCTGGCCTAAATCCATTGCCCTGTATTCTCCCCAAATCCACTCCAGAGATTTGGGGAAACTCATAGAATGGATTCATGGGAAGGGATGAGTGTTCTGTTGTACAAGCTGAAATCCTGATGAGAAGTTCATGTAGCTCTGCTTTGGAGACAACCCAATTTATTCACTTCCTTTTACCATTTATTAATTGATATTGTTGGACAAAGAGTTCCCCTGACCGTTGGGCCAGGCTGTCTGAGGCAGATGAGAGTTGGGAGCCTGACCACAGGTTCCCCATCCCTATCCTAAAAATTAACTGCTATGCCAGAGAAGACTGCAGAGGAAATGGCCTCAGAGAGTGCCACAGATAAAGGATTTGAATGCAATTGCTCTCCCTCTCAATCTCTATCTCCCTCCTTCTCTTAGATCTTTACTACTGTCAACTTGGCAGCTCCAACCTCCAAATTCCAATCTCACCTCTGTTCCCTCTGTTGCTGCTGTTCATCTGCCTGATGCACCCATTTATTCACAGAACATTTCTACTAAACTGCTCCTTCACTCAGGGGCTGACACTTCCTCATCAACCCTGATGAGCTACTTGTGTGTTTTGGCAGTGGTGTGGCTTCAGCGCAACATGGAGGATAGGTTCTGTTTCTATGAAGCTGGGCATTCGTTGAGTTTGAACCTGTCCAGTGCACTGCCTACTTGGGATGCCTTGTCTTTTCCTATGTATATTACAAAATGACACAGTGAGAAGAATTCAATGTCTCTTGGAGGCGACTGTAGGTAACAGAAAAGGAGTGAATGACTTGACTGCAGAGAACAGTAGCATATAACGGCAGGGGCTAGGCTCTGGCCTATACATTGGAATCATAGAATTGTAAAGTTGGAAGGGACTCTGAGGGTCAGCTAGGCCAACTCCCTTGCAATGCAGGAATCTCAACTAAAACATCCATGACAGATGACCGTCCAAGGAAGGACTCTTCTTCACATGATGGAACGCAAAACATGCCTCCAGATGACGTGAGCCCAAATTATGGCCTGGCCACGACACACTAACTTTCAAATGGTGGAGGGGCAGAGTGAGCACCCCAGCAAGACTTCATGCAACTGGGTGTTTGCATGAAGCTCATGCGTTATTGTTATTTTTACATGATCCATGTGGCATTGGGGTAGGGTGCTGCCACTCCTCCACTACATAAAGATCAGCAATTGTACCAGTAGCACATGGAGCAGGGACAAGTTCCTCTGGTAACTACTTAAAAGCCAGAGCTTCTGCTTTCCAAGAACTAGATCCAAATGTAGCCCAAATTATTTGCTCTGATTCACAGTGTTATCTTTGAGGCTGGACTAAGCTATGTGTAATCTCTCTCTCTCTCTCTCTCTCTCTCTGTGTGTGTGTGTGTGTGTGTGTGTGTGTGTGTGTGTGTGTGTAAGTGTGCGTGTGTGTGGGAGAGCGAGAGAGAGAGAGGGAGGGAGAAGTAATCATGTGAAGTTGCATTCTTATCTCTAAAATGGGCACATCCTCTTCCCCCCCAACCCCCAAATATTTTTATACACCTTGTTCCTTGTTCATATAATGCACATCTGTGTGGCCTGACCTGTATGTTGAGGATTGGCTCACTTTATGAAGATATTTTCTCTGTATGCAGGTTATTTCCTTACTGATTTTGAGACAGTTGTAGTTTGGGTTGGGTTGATCTGTGGGCACTTCATATAATAGAGATATGTTACTACTAGGTGGCTGGGGACTTGCAAGCACATTAAAAAAATGTTTTCTATGGGTTCTGAGTCCTGACCCACCAAGCACCATCTCCTGCTCTTCCTGGGGAAATGACTTGGCAGGATGTGTGGGGTCACATTTAAACAGAAATCATTTCTATATAGGTCTTAGATGTCCCTCATAAAATGTTTAACACACACACACACCACTTACAGTGCAATCCTATACATGTCTTATTCAGAAGCAAACCCCAAATGGGACTTCTAGGTATGTGTAGTGCTGCAGCCTTACAAAACCACAATTCCTTTGATTGAAGGTGCCCTGACTTCCCATAGCATGCTATAAGATCACAAAGGAAGAATCAGGATATGCCTTTAGTAATCTAATTTGGGCTGCTTTGGGCCTCAGATCTGAGGCTTACTCACAAGGAAGAATTAGACTTCAGTGGGTCTCAGATCTGAGGCGTATGTACAAAGGATTGGTCCTTCTGTGGCACGATGGGCTTCCTAGGATTTGCAGTTTTCTAGTTAAGCAGTAAGCTTAGATCCAGGAAAGCTGTCAAAGAGCAAGTATTCTCCAAGGTCAAAGAACAAGGCCAATAACTGCCCACCTCCCTTACAGCAGGCCAGCAGAGAAAGATTATTATAACAAATACAGATGCTATTGGGGAATATAAAGCCCAAGTATAAATGCCAGCCCCTGTGCACAGCCCTCACACATATTGCTCACATTAGTACGGGAAGACCAATTCACGCTGACAACTTGTCTGAGCTGGGATGCAAGGCTCCTGCCACCTTCCTGCCACCAGAACCCAGCAGAATAAAATAATCAGCAAGGCTTGGTGGCTTACGGAGATGTTTTGAAAAGGCGAATAAAAGTGATGTGCTTGAAACTCTCAGAAATGGAGCTGCTGTCAGCAGGGATTAAATTGTATACCAACAGCAAAGGCATTTATGCACTGCTACTTAAAGTGTAACAAATGGCTGCAAACCTGATAGTTTCAGGGAGCTTTAATCGGAATGAATGAAGCTTTTAGCCTACCTCTGACTAAAATTCATTTTGCAAATCAAGAAGAGTTTCCTACCCAGTTGTGTGTAAACAAGAGGCCAGAAGCCATACCTTTCATAAATACCTACAGTCACACATCATGCCTCCACACACACACCCCACCAACTCCCTCAGCAGCACACCTTTCCGCATTCATTCCTTTCCGAATCCCCAGCACTGACTGTGAGATAAATTAATAAGGTTTGTATATAGCTGTCAACCTCCAGGAAATTGTTTTTGAACTAGTTTCCATTCCTTTACTCCTTCAGTTCCTCTTCTTATAAGAATGCAAACCCACACGAGGAGCAAAGATGACATTAAAACTGCAGGGTTTCTGTTTTTTTGAGGAACAAATAAACCATCATAATTTCAACCCCACCAGATTAAACGTAACCAGCATGTTTTCAATATGCATGAAAGAACAAGGCCAAGTGGGCTGCAGCTGTCATGCTGACCCCCAGTTCTGCAAGCATATGCTAAACTAGAAAGAAAAGTTGAGGTCTCTATTTAAAAAGCGGGGGAGCAGGGTAATGCATGCTTTCCATCCAGTACCATGTAGGCTGCAAGCAAGGGCAAGAGCTCCTGGGGGGTCAAACCCTTTTGTCTCCCCTAAATTTGGGGGGTGGGGATCTAGCACCTCAACGTCCCAAAAGCATGGAGGCAAAGTGTGAAGCTGACCATGGTGTGATTCCAGTGGCCAGCTCCTTCTCCTCCTCTTCCTGCCACAGAGGGGAAGAAGGGTTGAAGGAGCCTGCCGCCATTGAAGCTGCACAGCTGCCACATTCAGCTCTGTCTCCAGCTCCTCCTAATGTCCTGACATCACACACACAATGTTGTCCCCCCACCCCACCCTCACAAGCTGGCACCTCCAGCTGCAATGCTTTTTCAGCCAGCTATGTGGATTCACATGGATAAGTGCCCTGAAAAGTGCAATTTCCATGTGGCTTTCAGAGACTAGGGTGGAATCTACACACACATTAAAAAAGCACTGTGAAAATGTTTTTTTCTAAAAAAAAAGACGTTTTGAAAAATACATTGAATTTTGCATAGCTCACTGTCCCCATCTGGTGCCGCATTTGTATATTGCACTTTGTGACACATTTAGGACGTTTTATTTGCAGCTGTGTAGCTGAGTCCTAGGATTACTGGGATCCTTTGAAGCTTATCAAAGATTCTTCAATGAGGATAAGGAGAATAGCTACAGAAATAAACTGGTCCACGCTTACTAATCTTCCCCTGCAATTGAAAGTTGCAAGAGAGTACTGAGTGTGTTCTAATCTGCAGTGCCCTCTCTATTTATGTAGTGCCATAGTGAGGCTAGGGTGATCAAAGATGTGTGGCGGCCTGCTTTCAGTGGCATTTGCTCTTTCCAATTGCTGTAATGAACTAGACTTTGAGTATCCTACATAAGAGGAAAGGAAGAGTGGATTGGATGGGCAAGGAACAAGCAGGAACAGCTCTGCTGCCTTGTCTACTAGTGTCCAAATTTAAAGAAATAGTGCAAGTCTCCAAGGCTGCAATTTAAGAATGCATTAAATCAGCCCCGTGGGGAAAAGAAACACACTTGAGGGCATGGTCAATTATTACACAGCCATGCACACCTTACAGGACTCTCCTGCCCCCCTACCACATAAGAATGCACTTGGAGAAACTGTTTCCTTGGCTTTCATGCCAAAGTATTACCCCACATGGAAAACACCTGTAGGCTGAAGGCTAAACTAGTAGCTTTCGACTAATATGTAAAACATTCCACACTGATGGGGGCAGTATTTCAAACCAGTTGGGTTGTCGACTCATAATCTGAACGGGGCCTTCCAGACTTCCTGTTAAAACAGGAAGCCAGGCAGCTGGCAGCATCCCCTTGCCCATTCCCTCTTTCACCTGCTGTGCAACAGACTTTTGGACTTGCTCTTGAAAGGGGAATGAAGAAATGACGTGAGTGTGAAGGGAAATGGCACAACAGCTGCCTCGTTTTCTGCTTTAGATGGAAATGAAATGGGTTGTGAGGTAGCAACCCTATAAACAAGTAATTCCCCCAATGCATTATGAGGTTGTACAGGCCCATGTCAAAATCAGTCCACATGAATTGGTTCTAAGGAGTGCTAACTGAATTCAACAGAGCTCCTGCAAAATAAGTCATGGGAAGGCTGCAGCTGTAGCACAGTTTAATTTCTTCACTGTAAATTTATTCCCACATTACTCTCCAGGCATTTCATGGAGAGAATTAAAAGCACACTTCTTACAAATAGGTCTTTGTAAACTGACTTTACGGTCATGTAATCTAATATTTATAAAAGCACTGTTAAACGCCAGCAATCCAACATGTTCTTGATCTGATGGAAACACACACTGTGCCTGCACAGTATTATAGCTCTCTCTAGATCCCCGTCAGAATTTTGTACTCCATTGTGATTTCAAGAACATGAGAAAATAGGGGAAACAGAAGGACCGATAAAGATAGTAAAGTATACAATGTAAAAGAAAGGGATTTTAACAATTATAACCATCTGAAGATTGCAATGCAAAGTCCATTAGTATGAATGTTATAAAAATTCCATAACAATGCCTTTCTCTGTCTATATAACATAAAAAAGAAAATGAAAATGGGGGCTCACAGTCAATAGGAGACAATGAATTTAGGAAATACCAATGGTAGAGTTTTGAAAAATAAAAGCTTACTCCATTTCTTCTCTAGGTCTTGTTTAAAATAACGTTCTGAACAATTTAGCTATAGAGGGGAAATGTAATCTTTGTTCGGAAGAAATTCTACTGATGAAATACTTTACTTAGAACAAGGTTAAAAGAAAGTTAAAGTCATTTTTAAAAGAAGGAAGTTACTGCCATCTTGTGGAATATGGTATATTCTACCAAGTGCTTGAGGAACAAATGATATTTGAAAAATCTACAAGTACCCCCCCTGCACAAAGAAATACAGACATTCTCCCTCTCTCTCACACACACACACAGCCATGTGCACACAAACTGCTAACGTGTTAATTGTGATTCTGAGTGTTGGTGAAAACCAAACACAAATTCATCTCCTTTGGGGATAGAATTGGCACATTCACAGTTTCAGATCAAAGAAGCAATTCAGTGAAACATGTTGTAAACTCATACAGGGAAATCCAGTTGGGAAAGGTGGAACTTCACAGCGCCATCTAGTATCACAGTGTTATATTGCATATACAACGCATATCAAGCAAAAGTGAGCAATAAATAGTTGTGATAAATGAAAAATTTGGAGTATGGAAATGGCTAGGCTTCTAGGCATTTTGGCTTGGCATCTTCCTAGTGAGCAGGCAGATTCATAACACCTGCTTTTCTCCTCTTCTCATGGGGTTCAAAGCCAACTTGAAGAGTCTGGCAATTACAATGACACACACAACCTTCCACAGCACAAGTTGGGCAGGAAAAAAAGCCATAGCTAAGAAGCTTTAGGTTAGCCGGTGTGAGGAGTTAGAATGGCCAGAATGGACAGACCTGCTAGGCAATATAAAAATGCCAAGCCCTAAAGCCATTGGGGGCCCTGAAAATCCTCTAACTGCAATTTGTTCCTCCTTTCACCTGTTCTTTCTGGGAATCTGATCCCTTTGCCGTTTCTTGAGGGGGTGACAGAGAATAGGTCGGGTCTACCAGAGGAGTTACTCCTCTTTTATGTAACCTGCTTTATATTATTGGACAGCAGAGACTCTTTTAGGGTGCTACATAAATTCTTTAAATATATTTAGTATATAGTATATAGTATACTAGACACCCCAACTCTTACACGGGAAGATACCCGAAAACACCAAAACCTGCATTCCTGTACCCGTGAAAATCTACGAAAGCATATATAGTATACTATATATACTATGTGCTTTTTTCTAGGGGTACTGTCATTTTCCTACTCATATTGAAATACTGCCCCTCGATGAGGCCAAACTTAGATTCACAAAATGTTTAGAGGTATGCGTACCCCTGCGTACCCCAGAAAAAAGAACTGTCTAGATGTATATTCTGACTCACTGGTGTGGTTTTTGCAAAGTGGCCTGCTTTGATCTTGTAGTTCAGCAAACTAGTTAAACTGAAATGTTTGGACTGAAAGCATTTTATGCCTCTCACAGGCTTCAACTTAACTTACGCACAAGTATGGTAAGAATCTCAACCTTAGAGTAGACTCAAATGTGTGTGCATAATCTCATGTGGTACAGTTTACTCAGATGATAGTCCAAATGGAGAGCTTATGTCTGGGGGGGGGGGAATTATAAGTAAAGGACGTCAGCAAAATTATATGTAAAGGAAGTTGGCAAAACATGCCATACGATGGCAAGTTTTTTATTGGGACACACTTTCAATACTTTCAATACAATGATCTTCCACGTAAGATGATACAACATGAGAAGACATTGCCACATGACCTCCTGGTCATTTGATAAAGCCGAGTCTCCTACTAATAATGGGACTAATAATTATCTACCTCACAGTGGGAACACAATGGGTGATCTCCAAAGGAGCGTGAGAAGGAGGACTTCCCTGTCCTGCTGCCTCACTGCTGCTTTCTGTACTGCCCAAAAGGTCAGCCTTAAGGTCCAGAATGATGCAAGATGAGCTACGCGGGGCTGCCACAAAAAGCAGAAAATCAGCAACCAGTTTCCCCCACCCACTGCAGCCTCGCCACATCCCATTGTACAGCATTCAAGGGGACTACTGACCCTCAAGAGGAGCTTTTTGGAAAATGCAATGAAAAGGAGGGAATGAGAAAGAGTCATTGCACCAACATCCTTATCTTGATACAACCAATAAAGCACATCCCAAAACTACTGTCACTGGGCCCCCAAGCATTGCACATACACATTTTCATACCAAATCATTTATATCATCATAAAAGCTATCAACAGCTTATATTTAAAGCAGATGGCTTCCTCCAAAGAATCTTGGGAACTGTAGATTTCTAAAGGGTCTGGGAGTTGTAGCACTGTGGGAGGTGAACTACAGTTCCCAGTTTTCTTTGGGGGAAGTCATGTGCTTTAAATGTGCCTTGGTTACTTGAATGTGACATATACTTCCTACCAATAGCAGTTTGCCTCCAACCCGGATACCTGGGCTTGCATCAGCCAAACTCTTGCTAGTCTACTCCTTCCTTCAGAGATCCCAATCACAACTGACACTTTGGGAAATCACAGGCATTGACTCTCTATAGGCCTCTTACATGGAAAATTGTTTGTCCTGCTGATGTCTTATTTCCTCAGAGAGTGAACCCATTTTGGGAAACAGGAGGTGATATATCAAAAGAGTAAGCCAAGAGGACACCGTTTATTTCCATTAGAGTTACACCTGATCAACAATACTTGGGCATTACTCTGTGCTGCAGCGGGTGGTTGTACATGCCTTCAGTTCTCCTGTGAGCTGTACTCTTTCTGTTAACCCTCAAAGTGAAGATATACGAGTTAGCCTCTTTTTAAAAAGGTATCTTCAAACAAATCAGCTTATCCTTTTGGAGTGTATTTGACCATGTATTTGGTGTATTGCAACATGTGATCTTGAAAAGGGCCAGATCCAAAACCTGGGCCCCAGGACAAGATTCCTATAGTTGATCTACACCAGTAAGGAGGCCTATATAGGATGTAACATACTACTTGCTTTCCCCAAAAATCCTTAATCACTTCTCATCCAGATTTCCTGTGCATGACATAAATTAAGAATTGGGTTGGGCCAGCAGCTTGGCTTCGCGGACCACCTTAAAGCTAGACATGGTCCTGAACAGCCACTTCACCTTGACAGGTACTACCACAATCCTACAGGAAGTTGAAGTCACACAGGAAGATGAAGGGAACGTTGCAGAATTGAGGAGACTCCCATTTTCTGGCTGAGTAGTACTGAATCGTTGGTATCTTCACGATTCTTCTGTATATGAAACAGAGATGGCTAACATTTCAGAGGTATTAACTGGCTGACACCATAAAAAATGAAAAACTAGACTAAAATAAAACAGTTTCAATCTAGAGAAGCAAGACTGATCTGCACATGCAGTGGGGCTCCTGTTTATGTCTCTCGAATTGCAGCAGTCTGCATCACTCTGTAGGATGCTTGGTCACTCTCCCCTGCCTCTAGTTGTGATAGAAGGACAGAGATCCATTATACCGATGGAGTGGGGAGAGGAAACAAACCCCTCTGTGTTCAGGTAGATGAGTTCCTTTATCAGGATCACTGAAGTTAAAGATTTTGAGGGCCACTTTACACATGCACACATTCTTCCTCCATCCCATCAGTCCCAGGCACCATAGACCAGGCATGAGCAAACTCCAGCCCTCCAGATGTTTGGGACTACAATTCCCATCATCCCTAGCAGTGGTCAAGGATGACGGGAATTGTAGTCCCAAACATCTGGAGGGCCGGAGTTTGCCTATGCCTGGCATAGACAATGGTCAACACAGACACATTGTCCTGCAACAATATCTGGAGGACGCTGGGTAGGAAAACACCAGCCATGTTCAATCCTACACCTATAATCCTGTCGTACACAGAAACAATCTACACGGATATCACTGTGCTATAGTGGTTTCCACTTTGGAACTGCCGTAATGAGAGAGGCACCCCTACATGTGTGTTCCACTTGTGCTCCTTCAGTGACTTAACTTCCTCTAGATTGGAGTAGCAGAGATCATGGTGGGGCTCAACCATTCATCTGACCTCCATTCAGCTGACTTGCTGCAGCATACCAGGATGGAGAGAGAGGTGCAGGCATGCTCTCATCCCACACTCCTGTGCTGCACCAACCTCATTCCTCTACCTCTCCGTCCTTGTATGCAGTGGCAACTAAATTAGGGAGAGCTCAGGTGAGCAGTGCAGCCCTACCACGCCATCCCCTACTTCTAAATGTAGACAAGTCATAGTACAGAAGAACCTCTTTAGAATAAGGAAGAATGAATTTGCCCCGGTGCTAATGAGCACGGCTTGTCATAGTCCTGTGCGGTCAGTGGAGGGAGAAGCCAGCCAACCAGCCAAGTCTCAGGGTGGGTGCTTGCCTAGCAGCACAGTCCGTATACAAGTTCCAGTCCAATCCTAAGGTCAGGAGTATCTCAGTTCATGTAGTCAGACTATCCGGGGGTCAAGAAAGCCGAGGGTCCAAGGTCACAAGAAGTAAGAAGCAGAAAGATCTGCTCAGGAATGAAGAATATTGTTTCCAGCAACTGACTGAGGCTGGAAACCCTGCTTCAGAAAGCTGGAGCCAGCTGGTTCTCATCAAGAGCAAGAAGGCTGATCACTCCGCCTTCTGCTCCTTCAGGCTGCTGCTCAGCAGGTGAAGCCAACTCCTGGCCCACGACACCGTCTGATATTAGGATCAGTAACAGTTTGACATCAGAAATGGTCTTACCATGCCTGGTCCGCCCCACAAAAAAATTGTGGTTCTTGATTATCTAATTTCTTGTTTCTTCCCTAATCCCATCTCATCTTTCTCTAGAGGATAAGAAAACTCCAGTATCATTCATAATTTAGCAGTGTCTGCTCGATTTTCCCCACTAATAAATCTCAGACCTTTATTACACATCTCAGGCTTATGGCATTTATTTTGTGGAAAATAAAGTAGACCGCCCTTTATAAATATTTTAGGATTGTTTATGGATGATGCTTCTGGAATACACTGCATGCAGCATCTATTTTCCTTTACCTCAAATTTTAAAGCAATGCCAATTTACTGGCATCTATTTTTTAAATGCAAGTTTGACAGTGATGTTATCAATTTCAAGCTGTATAGTCACATGCTTGAGAGATGTGGTGCAACAAGTAGTTCTAAAATACTATGCTACATTTTGTACGAAGGTTTTCTTCCTTGCTCTCTCTCACCACATAAATACACATTGGGTGGAATTCAACATGGTACTAAGTGAGGTGTGCATGCACGGAACAAGGGCCACTCACACAATGGAATTACATCCCCTCCTGCTGCTGTACACCCCCTAAGCCTGTATGGAGTTCTCCCAACCCTCTGGGGCAGGTTTATGGGATGCAGGGTGTGGGAGGAAAAGGGAATTCCCATTGTGCAAGTGGACCTCTTGCCATGCATGCAACAACTTAGTTAAATACTGTCAGGTGCCAGAATCCAAAGCATACTGAAGGTGGTTATGAGAGCCCTATACAGCTTACAGAGCAATAATAGCTATAGAAAGCAGGCACAATTTATGTAGGCGTAACATATGGTAGCTTAAAATACTCCTATTCCAAACGAATTTCACTTACACCACCCTTTTCGCTGGCTGAGCAGGTTGCCTCATCATATAACTGAGCATGATGGTGTTTGGAATAGATACAAGTCTCTTCTTGTCCTGTCACGCACTTGTCACACCCCAGAACCCCCCGTTTTGGGGTTGTACAAATGTATAAGTTAGGCCAGTTGAGTCCCTGCTGAGCCAGGGTGACATGTCAATACAGCCCAAGAGGAATCGCCAAATCCAAACTCATCTTGGGATTTCATTGTCCTGTTTTCAGAGGAGGAGATCATCCTGGAAGTGGAGGTTGTTTCTGTCGCAATCTTTTTAACCATACAGGGAGGAGCACAGTTCTTTCCATTGCTCTGCCCACATTTGTCCTGGAAGGTTGCCCACAAGGCTCTCAGACTAAATAAGATTCCCCGCCCCTGTGTTAAAAATGAAGAAAGCGGAAAGAGCACCACCATGGTAAGTCCTTGTCTCCCACTTCAGAACCAGTCTGGATGTTGAATTATGGCCTCTGAAACTGGGCAGTGGCATGACATTGGACACCCCAAATTCATCCGTCATGGATGGGGTGACAAATTATAGGCAGATGTTATGCCTCAGGTGTATCACTATAACTGATTACATGTCTCTCCTTGAGATTTCTCCTCAAGGCCAAAGTCTCTCTTTGCTTCTAGTATCTTTGACGTGTGTTTTACTCAGATGGGGACATATTACTACCACTAATTAAAATGATGATGATGATACACTGTAAATACGCAGCGAAGGTGAAAGAGACTGAGCACAAGAAGAAGACGCAATATGAAAATACAATGATGGAAACTGCAACGCAGTTGCTACCTTTCAGAAAGATGATACATTTGAGCTGAATAATTGTTCAGAATTGCCTAGTAGGTACTTTGTCAGAGTACCCCCCAGGCAGGCAACAGTTCAATCTGCCAGTAACACAACTCCAAGCTGAGCAGGAAGATAACTAGACAGATGCCTTAGAGGCAGGTCATCAAACAAGGGGATGCATTCCAGACCTGATACCTCTTCGAGTCTGCCCAGAAAGGAAGGTATAATCCTTTTGTATATCCCCTCTCAGACAGGCAGCTTACACAGCAGGTCAGCATGTAGATATGCCTGGCAGGCAAAGAATTATGCAAGGCAGCCTATCCCTTGCTCCAAAAAAAGTTATCAAGACAAGTCGAGAACTTCATTTAAATGGCTTCTCAGGAAAGGTATTTCCTGCACAAAATCATACGAGCTCCTTCAGTTTAGTTGCTGAATGTGTTAAAGGCACCTTTCCAGAATGAAACTACACATTTCCTTTGCCAAAAATAAAACTCTACTTTTATAAGATCCTTGGGAAGTTTTTGAAAATCAGAGGAGTAAAATAACTTTATAAGAACTCTTGGCAGATTGTGGCAAATAATAAGAAATTGTTGGCATTATCAGGATCATGGTGCAAGCTCTTGGGGCTGGGCTATACCACTTATCCAATATCTGAATGCACTCCCATATATTAAAGCAATTCCAACACCAGAAAAGTGTTCTGTTCCATTGTTCCACCTTGGCATGCTAGGTTTCTATGTGCCAGGAAAGTTTATATAAAGGAGCACTGGCCACAGATTTGCTCTTCAGGTTTCCTAGATTAAAGGTCATTGGATATATATGCATTCAAAAATTAAGCAAGGGTAGAGAAAATAGGTTAAAATGCAGAACTGTAGCTATAAATAAGAATGCACAGGTTTCTCCTATTGTGTTATAACTCTGTGGGTTCACAGTTTCAGGTTTCGCTCTGCTCACTTTTAAGATGGACTTGCAAAATTCAGAGGGTGAGATTTTATTAACCCTTATTAGCTATAACTAGATTTAGTGCCGAAGATTAATACTGTTGAATACGGAATATAATGCTGAATATTGAATGTTGTTACGATAGAGAGTTGGGAAGGTTGAATTTTTTAAAAAATGAGGTCTTTACAATGCCTTTTTATGGAATAAGCTGTGTTGTAGGAACACTTCTATATAAGGCACATTAATTCACCTATTGTTTATTTGTAGGTATGCACAGTAAAATGAACCAGCATGTGCCTGGGTCTTATATTTTTTTATGAGTGAGCATGTCATTTTTACTCAGGCCACTCATTTCAAGTTTTCCTCATTGTTTTTTAACAACATATGAAAAGCCTCCCAAGATGCTCATTAATCAAATGTAATCAAATAGTCCCCAGCATACTAGCACATTGTCTTCCAATATTATGAAATGAATAGGGCATCTTACTTTGGTCATGTTCCATTTCAACACATGTCAGCCAACTTATTGAAGTGTATCTCCTTTTTAAAACAAAGACAGTTGGTGTGAAGCAGGAACGGGGAAATGTTTTCAATCGAGAGCTGCTTTCCTCCTGGGCAATCTTCCAGTGGTGGTTGAGAGTTGAAAGGTAAAGAGTGTGTGCAGCCAAAGGCAAAAGCGGTCAGAGCAGCAGATGTCACGTTTACATTTGTGTGGTCACTCTCACATCTACCCAGGCAAGTAGTTCAAGGACACATGCCAGCCAGGCAAAGTGCTCAAGGAGAGAGCAGAGCAGAGCTGGAGAGAGGTGCAGCCTGGGAAAGGGGGTGTGTCCTAGGAAAGGGGCAGGCCTGGAAGACCCAACAGTTACCAGCTAAGTTACAGGGGTAGGTCATGGGAATCAGGAGCTGAGACCCTCCAAGTGCCCCTATTTTCCAGGAACAATCCCAGATTTACAGAAGCCGTCCTGGTTTCTGATTTGATCCTGGAATGCCCTGCTTTTCCTTAGGACATCCCTATTTTCATTGGAGAAATGTTGGAAGGTATGGAGTTACAAGACCCCTGAGCCAAGGAGATAAGTAGCTATGCAACCTTTAGAAGACATGTGCTGGGATAGGGAAGCTTCTTAATCTTTAATGTTTTCTTATGTTTTCATATGTGTTAGAAGCCACCCAGAGTGGCTGGGGTAACCCAGTCAGATGGGAGGGGTATAAATATTATTATTAGTATGATGATGATGATGAGGGAATAAAAAAGGTAAAGGTACCCCTGCCCGTACAGGCCAGTCGTGTCCAACTCTAGGGTTGTGTGCTCATCTCACTCTAGAGGCCGGAAGCCAGCGCTGTCCGCAGACACTTCCGGGTCACGTGGCCAGCGTGACGAAGCTGCTCTGGCGAGCCAGCACCAGCGCAGCACACGGAAACACCGTTTACCTTCCCGCTATAAAGCGGTACCTATTTATCTACTTGCACTTAAGGGTGCTTTCGAACTGCTAGGTGGGCAGGAGCTGGGACCGAACGACGGGAGCTCACCCCGCCGCGGGGATTCGAACCGCCGACCATGCGATTGGCAAGTCCTAGGCGCTGAAGTTTTACCCACAGTGCCACCCCCGTCCCTGTTTCATCGGAGAAATGTTGGAGGATATGAGAGGCTTCATTGGAAAGGTATGATGGTCTTGAAATGTTAAACCAGGCATGTCCGATTACTCATCATAATTTCAATTTGCACATTTGATAATATTGCCTTACAACAACAGTGTGTTGTATTCTCACAGTTAAAAAAGGCAGGCTTCCTTTTTTATGTGTGCTGCATATGTAGCCACTTCAATGGGTTTAAGAGATAGCAAGAATGGCTGGCTGGAATAACTACTTTCACAGTCTCCCTGTATCTGGCGTGAATAGGATAGCTACGTAGCGTAATGGAGTGATAAATGGTGAGCTCCTGACTTCGCTCTAATTACAGGGGTTGAAAATTCGGCATGTCTTTACAAGACTTCAAGGGAGTTCCTCCCTGGGCTGATTTCAATCCAGCGTAGCGAAGACCTAATTCGGTGAAAAGCTCAATTAGAACGAAGGCTCAGGGTCACAGTTCCAGTCATTTAGCTAGATTAAAAGCCTGTTTCAGTGTAAGGCAAAAGCAGAACAAGGTGGAATACCTAAAAGAGATCAGCCCTTTTGAGTACCTCTGCAGAGGCCACTCAAGGAAGCAGTGGGGAGAGGAAGGGAGCAGTGCAGACTGCCCTGGGCACAAGCGTAAGAGAAGTATGCTCGTAATTATACACCGGATTACATTTCTTTCATGCTTTATTGGCTTCCTTTGCATTCACACAGTGTCGCTTCAAGTACATGAAAAGGAGCACTGAAAATGTGCATCCATAAAAGCTCTTGCTACACTCCAGTTTTCTGGAAGGGGGCAGTTTAATACATCAAAAGCATGAAGATCTTCCTTTTATAGTACCCGAAAGTGCAAAACTGGCAAGAGGAACCAATATTCTTAAGGTATTCACAACCACAGCCACCACTTCTGCTTGGCCTTTTGTAGTTTCTGAGTGTCCAGTAAGTAACAGGCAGTAAAAATAAGTTGCCTCATTTCTAGAATTTATATACAGTATTTCAAATTTGCCGTACAGTATTTGAAGCAGTAACTAATCCATTAAAATTCAAAGGTCATTGCTAGAGCACAACCATTCATAAATTGTAAAAGTTACACATCAAATCATAGAATTGTAGAGTTAGAATGGATCCCAAAGGCCATCTAGTCCAGCCCCCTGCAATTCAGGAATCTCAAAAAGCATCCAAGTCAGATGGCCACCCAACCTCTGCTTAAAACCTCCTAGGAAGGAGAATCCGCCACCTTCCAAGGGAGTCTGTTCCACTGCTTAACAACTCTTGCCATCAAAAAATTCTTCCTGATGTTTAGTCAGAATCTTCTTTCTTGTAACTTGAATCACGTGTAGATAAACCCGTGTGCCTGGGAAATTATCTGTGAGTTAGCACCAGGCATTTGAAGGCCATTTAAAGCACCCTCCCCACCCCACGAAATCCTAGGAACTGTTTCTCTGTGGACTTGGCTATACAGCTGCAAATAAAATGTTTTAAGTTGTAAAGTGCAATATATAAATGTGACACTAGATGGTGATGGTGAGCTATGGGAAATTCAATATATTTTTCAAAACTTTTTTTTTTTAAAAAAAGCATTTTCACGGCGTTTTTTATATGTGTGTAGATTCCACCTGTGAGTGGTAAACTACAGCTCCTGCAGTTCTTGAGGGGACAGAGTGATATGTTGTAAATGTGCTTTTAGCGTATGCAGCCTTAGATGATCCCAAAGTGTTGGTGTTGTGAAATAAATTTATAAGGTGCAGGCTCCAGACTCACTATTTCAGCATTCAGGTGCAGTTGAATGAAGGCATAAAATGAAATTATTAGTTTTACATGTTATTTCTTTTGTTCCAGTCATTAACTCTGTGTGGTTCACAAACTGTGGCTTGAGGAAGCTTCCTTTGAAATCTTAGGATTTTCTGGGTCCATAGTATACGTCAGAACTGGGGAATCCATCACTTGCTTTCTGTTGCTGGATGCTAACTTCCATCAATATGGTCAGGGATGAAAGCAGCTGTAGCAGGCATAGGCAAACTCGGCCCTCCGGATATTTTGGGACTACAACGCCCACCTTCCCTAGCTAACAGGACCAGTGGTCAGGGATGATGGGAGTTGTAGTCCCAAGACATCTGGAGGGCCGAGTTTGCCTATGCCTGAGCTATAGCCTCACAACATCACAAGGGCCACAGGATTATCATCCTTGGTATAAGGAATCCCAAGCCATTTCCCCCTTTTAACACAGCTCTTCAAACCCCTTCTATCTGCTTAAGGAGCATAGTGATCTGCTTGATTAGTGAATGGATGTTCTTGCCTTGCAACACTGGCTCTGGCCTGGTGGAACGCTCTGCCTCATGAGACCAGGGCTCTGTAGGATCTGATTTCTTTCCCCACGGCCTGTAAAACAGAGTTGTTCCGCCTGGCCTTTGACTTGGAATCAATTTGATTTCCTCCCTCTCTTTCTTGTCTCCTTTCTCCTCCTATGATGAGGCTGCATTTTAATGTTTTAATGTTGTATTTTAATCTTGTTTTTTAAGTTGTATTTCAATCAGCTTGTTTTATTATTGGTTGTTAGCCGCCCTGAGCCCGGTCTTGGCTGAGGAGGGCAGGGTATAAATTAAATTTATTATTATTATTAACCTCCAGACTGTCGTTATATTGCAGGAAGGATTCAGACTTTAGGTTTATGAAATTAAAGTAATGTGCTTTGCCATCGTAGCACGACAAATCCACTCTAAAAGACCCAGACTTTTGTGGTTAGGAAAGTGATAGTGAAAGACACCAAAATGACAGGTAAATACCCAGCAAGCAAATCAGAATGAGTGCAGGGGAAATGCTTGTTGTTGTACAACCGGCCCATAAACCAATGAGAACCAATGCTCAATAAAGACCTCACAGAGTCGTGCAAGCTTTGTGCAAGTGAATCAGAATGAAAACTGAATAAACAAGTTTTATTATGGAGGAGCCCTTGCGGCATGGAGTCGGATTAAATTTTGGGCTCTTTCTATTAATTCCATGACTGTACTTTGTCAGCTGGGTATTAAAATGTTGCCTGTAAAATGATGAGAGATTTGCACAGACTTAGTCTTGCCTATATTATTAGTTGCAAGCAACAATGCCAGCTCTGAGCTATTACACCTTCCTTAAGGCGATTCATTCCCCACAGCGCTTTCCTAAATGTTATCTCAATCAATAACGAAGCAATTAAAGCCACCAATGTTTTGGATGTTTTACAAGCCTCTCTGAGTTCTCTAGCCATTTCCTGGTGAACTTTCAAGCAGTCTTGGGGTTAAAAACAAGGATCATTAAGTCTCTTTTCTTGTCCTTAATCACTGGATTAGCTCTTTGTTGTATCAGCTGCAAAGCTTCACTCCTTTCAAGTCCTTCTGCAAGTTTCCCTTCCTTAATTCAGAAAAAAAGAAGTGAAGAGGTTCAGGAAGGGTGTGTGGAAAGCGCCATTATGCAGGTTGGTCAGAAAACACATGAGGAGCGCAGTGGGGATGAGCATGCAAGCTCTGGCACCTCTCTGTCATTGTACCCATTACCCTTAACTTGGAAGTGGGGAGCTGACTGCAGGGGGCAGCCTCCATTATCTGTGAAGGTTTCCTGCTTTTGAGAACCATGGAAAATCAGAGGTCTAAAATGTGCAGGGACCTTCCACAGTCACCTCCGCAAGTGGAGGACAATAGGAATTATGGGGGGTGAAGGGGGAGCAGAGATAGCACATTGCCTCCACCTGGTTTCCCATTCCTCTTCTGAACGCTGCATTGTAATGTCCTGCGTAGGGCTTAGACGGCACTGGAATTTGCTGTATCTTGATGGAATCAGGGGTTTCCTGTAGCTGTTCCGTTCTTCCTGTTTAAAAGAGACAATGAAATTTCTGTCCAACTTCCTGGCTGGTGTGGTCTCCAAGCTTTCTATGATAAATAAGTCCTAAAATGCCATACTCTCCAAGTGTCCCAATTTCCCAGGGACAGTCCTGGTACTATGAAAGCCATCCCAGCTTCTAATTTGATCCCACAATGTCCCTATTTCCTCTTCCAGAGCCACCACTGCTAAGCTCAGAGAGGAGCGTGAGCCAGTGCTTGTCCTGAGAGCTGGTGGTGGCGGCAGCTGTGGCCGTGAGGGAGCCTCTCCATGGCCGGTGATGTGGGCCTCCTCCCTTGGGCAGCTTGTAGTGGCTGCTGGAGAGTGGGCAAGGAGTAAGGAAGGCTGCAGCTGCCGAGGCCCAGCTGCCAAGGCCCTGTGGATGCACTGATTCTGAGGGGCAGGTAGACAGCAGGGCCGCCCTGGACGAGAAACAAGATGGAGCAGAGCAGAGTGCAAGGGGTCTTGGAGTTGTTTGTTTGCTTGCTTGCTTGCTTGCTTGCTTGCTTGTTTTTAAATGCTTTGTGCATCCATGTCTAACCATGCCTGTTTGGTGTGTGTTTTTCTTTTTGTCAGAAGTATACATAAAGAACTACAGAAATTGCTTGGAATCTGGCAAGAAATGTGGACTGTTCTTCAAATTAGTATTTTTTTGTATGTGTCTGAATATTGCTTGATGGATTTCCAGGAGACTCTCAGCTCTGGCTGGCACAGGGCAGTTTAAACTAAAAAGTGACTCCCAGGGAGCAATATGGTCATGTACATGGTACTTTAAGAGTGCATGCGGCAACATTCCAAACCTGGAGAAAATATACTGGCTTATAATCTTCTAGTATATTTCTTCCATATTCCCTCTTGGGGTCTTTCCTCTGGCTAGTAGCTATACAGCTGTGCTCCACACTGTTGGAAAAGAATGAAAGCCTCATTAAAAGCTTCTCAGTACTAGTTGGTTCCAAATTAAGCAAAGGAGATTTTGCCCATCAATAGGCTAAAAGTACAAGGTGGCCAATGTTGCATTGGGTAGTACTGTTCAAGAAACACAAACTAAAACCCTCCTTGCTCTCCTGGAATTAGCCACATGGAGCCTGGCTAAAATCAATTATTAATATGTCATTTCAATGATTATATTAGTGAATAATGAATGCATTGCACAAGAAGCACAATTTGTGGAGTGTGTTTTTGTGTCTACATTCAAGTCTGTGGATTTCTCTGCTCAAACCATGAAACATCAGTGCTGAGCCTGAAGGACTGCATCACACAGCGATAGTGAGACTATTGTGTGGCAGTCACGAAACCACAAATAGGCATTAGCAATGTTTGCAAGATGGCATGATGACACTCTAGGCCAAGAATGTCAAAGCAGCTGGCCATTTTGGAGCATTTGCATTTGTGATAAGAGGGAGGCATCTCTGGTAACTCAACACTAGAGTGGAAAAGCTGATCAATATTTAGACAAACAATGACAATAATCTTCTGAAGGGGGGTCACGTAAAAATGGTTATTTAGTTCTGGCAATTAGTTTGAGTGCCAGTCAGATGATTCAGCTGGGAAAACCTGGACTGTGACCTTTCTGGGGCTTTAAAGTGTGATGGCGCTGTCATTTTTTATGGAAAAGCCATGCATAATGAATGAGTGCAAATGCTAACCTTTTAATAAGTAAATGGTTGAGGAAGGCATGTTTTGAAAACGGCTAAAAATGGTCCATATTAAGTATGCATGACTGGTGCTTGGAAGAAAAAGTGATAGAAGTTCCTCCAGCCATCATCTGCCCAGTTCAAAATGATAAGAGGTCTATGTACATACAGGAAAGGCATTTATATTGGCATGTTGGTCAGTGTTTATACAAAAGTTCATTGCAGTGCTTATCCAGACACCCTTGACCTGGCTGCATGCACTAGATGATGCACATGAAGACACACCTTCCCATCTTGGGGCACCAGTTGTTTGAGACGGGAGGCAAACAGTTCATGGTATGACATTGCAGATTTTTGGAGCAGGGGTGATTCAGAAATGACCCCCCACAGCTTGGAAATTAAGGGCATGAACCCAAATCACTCTGAATTGCAGTTCAGCTCATGAATAATTTTTGGCTTGTTCTGAGCTGTCCTCACCAAGGTCCTTTCCCCCTCTCATGGGTTGACCTTTTTGCGATCAAAGCAGCAGCAACAAAGGGCAGCATAGGAGAAGGTTGCTTAAATCTGAAAGCCTTATACAGTGGTACCTCAGGTTACATACGCTTCAGGTTACAGACTCCACTAACCCAGAAATAGTACCTCGGGTTAAGAACTTTGTTTCAGGATGAGAACAGAAATCGTGCGGAAGCGGTGCGGCAGCAATGGGAGGCCCCATTAGCTAAAGTGGTCTTCAGGTTAAGAACAGTTTCAGGTTAAGAACGGACCTCCGGAACGAATTAAGTACGTAACCAGAGGTACAACTGTAGTTCAGTTAGTGGCTCAAGCATAATAGGAAATGTAAGATGCCAGGACTACTGGGACCTTGAACATGGAGACCTCGATAAACTACCATTCCCAGGCGTCTTCAAGTTGAACATCTCTTGTTTGAGGCCCAAGGAGTAGGCATCTCTTTCACACAGGTCTCGCCTGTCTATGAGGTGGACTAAAGCAGTCACCTCAGGCAGAGGAATCCCATGGGGCATCACCAAGGTCATGCAGCAGCAACAGCTTTGAGAAAGATCTAAAGAGTGTCATGTGATCGCTTGAGATCTCACCAGAAGACGATAATGATGTGAGACCCCGGTAAGCAAGGCTTTGGCAGCAGGGGTGGGAAAGCAGAACTTTCCCATTTCATGTGGTGAAATGGGATCGGCCAACCCTGCTTTCACACCCTTAACGCATCTGCCGAAAAGGTACCTTTGGTAAACAGGAAGGTGACAAAATGACTGGGACAGGGGGGCTGGCAATAGGGAAAGTTGGGAGCAGTAGAGGGCTGACATGGCCTAGAATTGCCTGATGAAGTTTGGAAAGAATGAAAACACAGTCCAAATCAACAAGGGATGAAGGGCTGTAGTTCAAGGACATGGGTGATGTCCTTATAACCCCAAATATTTAAGGCATATGTTTAATATTAGTAGTGCCTCTGTTGATTGACTTGTATAAAATCTGGAACAAAGCACCACCTTTTGGAAATTCTCCCCAGATGTCAATTCCACCTTTGAATGTCCAGAAAAATCTGGACATATGGCAGCCTTATTTTAGGTATGAAAAAATCAATAGACAGTGCTAAGTTAATTTCAAATGCACCAGTTAATTACATTAAAACTATTCATCAAAAATTCTCTCCGTTCCATTTAGCTTTTATATATTCTTCTTGTGAGATGATAGATGATAGATAGATAGCAATGATATGACACGTCAAAACCTCAGTCATGCAAACTGTATGACTGAGGTAAGATGCCCATCAGTTTAAGTCAAGATAATAGTGGTACTATGAATGCTTTGCAAAGTATTACAAAAAGGCTAATCTGTGAATTATTATCTTAGAGCTATTCCTTCAAAAGCCTGTTGAAAAGAAGCTGGATACACAGAGTATTTGTGTGTGGAAATGGATGGAAGCAGGTATATGAATTTTGGGGAGGCATGAATGTACCTGGATGTGAGAGTAACACCTACACTTTTAAAAATGTGTCCCAGAAATGCATGTCTTTCCTAACAGTAGAAACCAGGGAAGAACTGTAGCTTAGTGGTAGAGCATCTGCTTCCCATGCAAAAAGTCCCAAGTTCAATTCCTGGTGTCTTTAGATTACAGCTGGGAACAATTCCTTCTTGAAACCCTGGAGAAAGGCCCTGTCAGGCACTATAGGTGGTACCTCTGGTTATGTACTTAATTCGTTCCGGAGGTCCGTTCTTAACCTGAAACCATTCTTAACCTGAGGTACCACTTTAGCTAATGGGGCCTCCTGCTGCCGCCGCGCGATTTCTGTTCTCATCCTGAGGTAAAGTTCTTAACCCGAGGTACTACTTTCGGGTTAGTGGAGTCTGTAACCCGAAGTGTTTGTAACCCGAGGTAACACTGTACCAAGCTATATGGACTCAGTATAGTCTGATTCAGTATAATGCAGCTTCCTATGTACAGTATTTCAACATTTTAAATATGTAGTCACTGTGAATTGTAAAAATGGTGTCTGAAAGGAAAACCTTGATTCTTCATGTCTATCAAGTGGCTGTTCTCTTAATACTGGGAAGCAAGATACTGGAGCAGCTTCTGGGAGGCAAGGGGGGCTCTCTCTCTCTCCTGCTCAAGCACCTGAAGGGAGGATAAAGCACTTGCTGAAATTGAGGACAAAGGTTGGGGAAAGGGCTTCCATTTCCCCACTGCACATGCTCACTGAGGCTTCCCAGAGAGCTTGCACATTTTTACATGACAAGGGGGAAACAGGTGCACAGCTCCGGCGTAGCTGTGCAGCTACTTTGAGGTGGCAGCTCCACCTCCTTCGCCTTATTTACAGAGCAACCATATGCTAGATCTAAAAGGAGCAACCATTCAAAAAATGACCCTGCTGCTGGAGGGGAGTTGGGAGAGCAGCGGCTGATGCTAACAGGAGCAATGTGGCAGCTGCTGTGCATAAAAGTGATGGGGCCGAGGGGCTGCTGGGCTCACCATGAAGTCGAGCGGGGGTGCTGCATCCGACCTGGAGGAACTGGAGAGCGGCAGCAGCGAGAGCAGCTCCGGAAAATCCTTGACTTCCACCGGAGCCCAAGGGAAGCGCAAGCGGAAGAGCCCTCGGCTGAGCGGGCTGAGCAAGCAGAGGCAAGCTGCCAATGCCCGGGAGAGGGACCGAACCCACAGCGTGAACACAGCCTTCAGCACCCTCCGCACCCTCATCCCAACCGAGCCCGCAGACCGCAAGCTGTCCAAGATAGAGACCTTGCGCCTGGCCTCCAGCTACATCTCCCACCTGGCTAACATGCTGCTCCTACAGCAGCAGCAGCAGCCACCGCAACAGAGCGAGAGCTTGGGGGAGGAACAGTTGCCTCCGAGGCAGCCCTGCTTGCAATACCAGCCTCTCCTGCAGGGCGGCGGCACAGCAACGGCACCAAGACCAATCTGTACCTTCTGCCTGAGCAACCAGAGGAAGCTGGTAAGGCTGGCATCTAGCACTCAGTAACACCCCCTACCCCCACCCCACACACATATACACCGCAAGCTGTGGCCTGCACGGATTGCGGTTGTTTTCAGCAGAGGTGTAGCAAGGGAGAATTTTGCAGCAAGGTGAGCTTCTGCTCTGATCATCGGCTTTAAAGCCTGTGCCTGAACTGGCATCAAATTGAGGAACGTATCAGAAAGGTGAACTAGAGCTTTCATTTCCTCAGTGCGTCCAGTTGGGGAGCCAAAATATGCACAGAACAGACAATCCTTGTCTGAAACTGTTAGGGCACCATGTGTGTGCGCACACGCGCTCCTTCTTTTTAAAGCATGTTCCTTACAAAAACTCACTCCCTTCATGTGAGCATTGCTTGAATAAATGTGCAAAAGCTGCAGTTTGCTTTGTGTTGTAGCTGGGAAAAATAATTTGCATTTCCCTCTTATTTTGGGGATTTGCATCATCACCTGCCAAGTGTAACATCCTGTTTACATTTGGGGCCTTTGTGTGTTTTCCTTTTATTTTGTTCCATACTGTATGGAGATTTTTCTCTTTCTCTTCCTCAATAGAATATTTTTTTTAAAAAAAAAGAATATTTCCCCCTTTTCTTTTAGCTTCATTGTGCCTGGTCTATTTTATAGCTTGCACTGTAAAGAATTTATATACATAAATTTCATATTTCATAACTGAGACTGTCAGTGTTTGAAATGTTCAGGCGTTTAAACCCCAACCAACCGTGAAGTGCACAGGTGAACCTTATCTCTGCTTTGGTGGCTAGGACCTTTTATATTAACAGGTAAAATTTGGGTGAGATGGCCACTGACAACTGAACTGAAATAAAACTTTAATGTATGGTTTATGTGCACTGCCTCGTTATAATGGATGCCTTTATTCTATTTGCAGCACAGAGAAAGGGAGAAACATTTGTCTCTTTAAAAGCATTGTGGACACTGATTCAGAAGAGAAGCTTGCACAAATACCGGACTGGTTATAGAACAGTTGTAGGTAACCTCTCTCTCTCTCTCTCTCTGCCACTTATAGCATAATGTTTACACTGAAATCATGCAATTACATAAAAAAGGGGAAGGGGGGGGAGGACTAACTCTGATCTGCACTTTGTTTTCCATTGCCACAGGCTTATTCAAAGGGGATTTTTGCAGTTGAAACTGAACACGGTGGGGAAAGTTGCACCTGGCGTGGCAGCTATTTTCGTGCAAGAAATGCTAAACCTAAGCAGCCAAGCCCTGATACTGATGCCTCCTAGACCTATGTCACATGATGGAACTTGAGCTGTCAAACACCAGGCGTCTCCTCTTAATGGGAGACTCTCATAATGCACCAGGCTCATAGCCTCTAGTTACCATTGGACGGCTAAGCCATGTCACACCGCCCTCTCTCTTTTTCAGTCAAAACCTCATTGGCCTCGGCTAGCAGATTCAGGGATTTCCCCTAAAATTGCGCATTAGAGGATCGTACACCAATTACAGGAGAAGCACATACCCAAAGGCTAGAGCGGTTGTACCCATTTTGTTTCTTGATCAACACAGTGTGGTTCCTTTTGTCAGTCCGTGGGCCAGACAAGAAGAAATTAATTGCATTTAGCATATTATGTTTTTATTCTAAAAAAACAGTAGTTGTGAGGAAGATCAGGACAGAACTGACATTTCCCCCCTCTGCTCTACCATCCTGGTGAAAATACACCACCATGATTACGCACTGCTTTTACTTTCAAAGTAAAACAAAACCCATTAAATACTTATGTCCATTTAATGTGCCATTTAGTTTTTCCCCACCCCAGACAGTCACAGTGGGAAAGGGCAGTAATTTCCTCTGTCCAGTCAAGGTTTGCTCAAAATGAATCAAAATAACGTCCATCCTGTGTCCCTCAATCATAGTCAGCCCAGGGCCAGATTGCTTTTTGCTGTGTGTGAGAGACAATGTAGTGTAGTGACAAGTAAAAACCTGTTGTGATACAACCAGGGACGCGGACTTAGAAAAAATATTGGGGGGGCCCGGGAAAGCTCATGAATAATAAATAAGCTCATGAATATGCAAATAAAGTGGATCCGGCCCTAAATAGGGCAAGCCACGCCCCCCCAGCCAGCCGATTGGCTGGCTGGGAGGTGTGGCCAGTCGGGATTCCCCTGTTCTCGCGGGATTTCCGGCCGGGGCTCTCCGATTAGGGCGCGCGGCTGGCTGGCTGGCGAAGGAGCAGTGGGGAGGAGGCGGGGGACGGCGGCGGCGCTCTGCTGGAAGGGCGCCCGCCTGAGATTATTGGGGGGGCTGAGCCCCCCCAAAAAATTTTTTGAGGGGGCTCGAGCCCCCTCAAGCCCCATGGAGTCGGCGCCTATGGATACAACCGCTTGCTTCTCCTCCCTCACAAGGTAGCTTAAGCATGTCTATTTTATCGTCTCTCTACTGCAGATGCTGAGGGAAGCCGTCATGTAACTTTGTACCCATGGTACTGAAATGAGCAAAGCACCCCGATGTCAGCTTCAGAACAAACCCATCTTTGGCCATGTGAACGTAGCCACAGACTTGAACCACAGCTCTGCTGTCAAATCAGCTTAGCCAAATGGCTCTGGAGGGAGATGCAGCCAAACTGAGAGGAGGTTCTCCACTTAGGCCTGAAACTTGAGAAGGGCTGTCGAGTGACTCAGGCCAATTCTTGAAACAGTGTGGGATCTTTCTAAATTTGTTCATCATTGAAGTGTGGAGCAGGGAAAGTTCCCAAGGGCCCTCTAAATTTATCTGCTCTCCTTGGTTACTCGCAAGTTGTGCCTGTACATTATCACTGGTGCTACAGTATCTGACTGCTGGTCGTCATGTAAGCATGCAATCTTTATTTTGAATTAAGCTGAGCAAGTTTTGGGAGGGTTTTTTAAGCCACTTTTCCAAACACAGGCAGAATAATAAAACAAAACAACATTAGTTCACAGTAGAGGGGTTTCTAAAATGGTCAGACAAAGCTTTCGTTAAGGAGACATATGCATGTGTTCAGGGTGGGAATAAGAGGTGTTTGCTTGCGCATGTGTGGAAACATTTTCGCACTATGGTATGTCACCATAACTTATGGCCTCATCTTTCATATCTAAAAGTAATTAATCCTACTCAGCTGGGGCGCTCACTAGGTGACCTTGGGCCAGTCACTATTTCTCAGTTTAACCTACCTCACAGGGTTGTTGTGAGAATAAACTGGGGATTGGAGGAGAACCCCGTATGTCACCCTGAGCATCTTGGAGGAAAGCTGGGTTATAAATGTAACAAACAAATAAATAAATACAAAAATCAGCAAAAAGAAATAAATTGGGGAAATCAGTCGAGATTAACAATGCTCCTCAGCATTCCTAAATAATAATAATAATAATAATAATAATAATAATAATTATATGTATATATTAATCCCTGAGTTAAGCCACATGAAAGTAATGCTCTGTGGCATACATTTCACAATGTAGATGAATGTTTAATTCTCTTAGCCAGGCATCCCCAAACTTGGCTCTCCAGCTGTTTTGGGACTACAGTTCCCATCATTGCTGATGACTGGCCCTGTTAGCTAGGGATTATGGGAGTTGTAGTCCCAAAACAGCTTGAGGGCTGAGTTTGGGGGTGCCTGCTCTTAGCTATCACAAATCCTTCATCATAACTTTTGCTTATAGTCAAGGAAGAATATAGAGCAGGTTGGTTTAACCCTAAGTAAATCTCTCCTCTTCGGTGAAGCAACTTTTGTGGTCCTACTCACAACCATCCAAATTTCTGTGGCTTTTCCTGACAGGAAGCTTAAATACAGCTACCAGTTTTGGAGACAAAATGAACCAGCATGTCAGAGTGTATTTTTTTTTTATTAAAAAAAACTACTAAGCTAGGGTTTGTTGATAGGCAGTTTGAACGAATATGAAACACATTCCACTTCTTCTTCACAGTCTGGGGGTCAATGCCCTGTTCTGATGGCCATTTTCCCCCTTGTGCCCATGACAGCTCCTTGCTCATAATAAGTCAACTGTCATATTTCCCTCAAGCGGACTTGGGGATTTTGCACACCTCTGACAAAGCTACACAGCTCAGACTGAGGAGAGGTGGCCTGCATGCAGTTAACAAGCCTCATGCTGACCCATTTATAACAAAGTGGTCATCATAGGCACAAGAAAAGCCTCAGCCATCAGGTCCTATTTAGTGACTGGTTCATATGAATTTTGTTCACATTTTGGGCATACACCCCTCCTTCATTTTCTATTGCACTCCTGTAATTTTCAAAATGTTACATGCACTTTTAATAATTATCTTTCAATTGCTTTGGAAAGAATAATCATATTCTAAAGGAGGACCGGATTATGACCCTTTGTCAATTCTAAAGAAAACAGGTGTTCCAAACAGGCCAATTAGCCCACTATTCTGTTGCAATGGTTGGGGGAAAATGCCCTTGCTGAATGTTTTCTATTTTAGAGCTCTTAAAGGGACATAAGGGCTTTCTCCTTCTTAGAAGTTGATGCCCATGCTACTTAATTTTTTAAAAGTCTTTTACAATTGGAATAAATATAGTCTGGTGTTCTTTTTTTTTTTTTACCAGAAACAGTAGACTATTCCATTACAGTACACTTCATCCGCACTATCCTTTCATAAACAGGTAAATAGCATCTGAATTATAAGTACTCCCCCCATATAGATAGAGAGATAGAGATAGAGATAGATCAATAGATAGATAGATAGATGATAGATAGATATAGATAAATAGATAGATGTAGATAGATAGATAGATATAGATAGATGATATATTAAGCTCATCCTCCCAGTCTTTTTGATTTCCCCCCTTAATTATACATATAATGTCATATCTATATATCTGCAGTCCAGGTTTCCTTAAGTAACCAGCACATGAGCAGGGATCTAGAACTATGCATAATAACTGTACAAAAATACTTAGCCGTCATGAAATTATGCTGCAGAAATATAGTCCCTCATGGGACTTGAGTCCTTGAAATGCATGATGGGACATACATTTTGCAAATAATTTCGCTTTAAGAAAAAGCACGAGCAGCCTGGATGCTCAATGGAAGAGACAATCCAATATGGGCAAAGCTCGATTGGAACAGAACAGTCAAATTCTGTTAAAATGAAGTCGTCCTCTGTCCTTAATCCTAATATTTAAATAGCTCCTCCTGAACATTTGGGTGGTTTTGCAGTTCTTTCTACTGGGCTCCTGCATGAATATTTATGCAGATAACTACTAACAGAAGTTAAGTGTTTGGTTTGTGAGATCATGAAATTCAGCAATCAAATGAATATGACTCAAGATATTACTATATCCTACATTGTATAGTGAGGCAAGACTTTAATCTTCAAGTTGTTCTAGCTAGGGCTCCCGAGTCCATAAGCAGCTATGCTTCTGATGCTTCCCCACACCAAGGCCTCTCCAGGCAGCTGAGGGATGCAGCCAACCCTAAGCAGACCTAAAGTTCATCACAAGCGAATGAACTTTTTCTTAAGCAGCCATTTGCAACAACCTTCTGCCAAGGTTGTTGCAACTTTGCATTGGCAAGACTGCGTCTGCTTCTGGATCACACCCACAACTCCAGGATCCTTTACCCTTTCGGGATTTGGGGCTCTTTCAATGTTATTTTGGTGATAACTGGCCACGTACAGTTGGTTACAGCAATTTAGAGGTCAGGATTTCCAAATACTAACTTTGAGACCCTGTGTCCACCATCGGATCTCTGAATTTGCAGTTCACTACCCCACACACTTAGGGACGCGGGTGGCGCTGTGGGTTAAACCACAGAGCCTAGGACTTGCCAATCAGAAGGTCGGCGGTTTGAATTCCCGTGATGGGGTGAGCTCCCGTTACTCGGTCCCTGCTCCTGCCAACCTAGCACGTCAAAGTGCAAGTCAAAAGCACGTCAAAGTGCAAGTAGATAAATAGGTACCGCTCCAGTGGGAAGGTAAACGGTGTTTCCGTGTGCTGCTCTGGTTTGCCAGAAGCGGCTTAATCATGCTGGCCACATGACCAGCTGGCCAGCTGTCTGCGGACAAACACCGGCTCCCTCAGCCAATAAAGCGAGATGAGCGCCGCAACCCCAGAGTCAGTCACGACTGGACCTAATGGTCAGGGGTCCCTTTACCTTTAACCTTACCCCACACACTAACCTTGTAGCTGTGTTCCTATACGTGTGTCATAGTTTATGCATTTTTTTAACCATATGGGTAGAAAGCAGAAGTGAGTACCATTTATCTGCTGCAAGCCAACTGCTTGTTCTGGACATGCAGACTCCAAAACACAGCTGGAACTCTATCACCTGCATAATAAACCCCACCATCATGAAGAGGGGCTGTGCAAAAGGGTATTCTTTGGAGCAGAATATCCAGACGGACTATGCTGTAAAATGTTTCAGTTCACTTGGGTGCTATCTCTTGAATTTACACTTTTAAGATGCCTTGTATAGATCTATGAAAATAGAAGTGGAAAGCCTAGTTCTCTTGAAAATGTACATAACAAAGTATGCTTTATATTGATGTTGCTTAATGTGCTAATTTTCAAATCCAAGCATCTCTGTTTATTCAGTGTACGGCTGCTATGTAAGGCAGTTAATGTCATTCTAAAGCACACCAGGCCCGGTTAAATCAGAATGCTCAGGAATAAAATCTTACTGTGGTATCCTAGGCATTACTCAGCCTTACAGTTTACAACTTGTGTGGCAACATGGAATGTCATGCAAGCCAAGGGCCCAGAATTCCATGCAGGAGGTGGGTAGGTCTTGCCATTCCTCCTCAGCAATCTGCTTGGTTTCTGTGCTGGGTTGGAGGAAAAGGAAGCTATTCATCAGCTCTGTCCTTCCTCTTCCAGCCTGTTAATAGTCCAGAACCCTGCATTCCCATGCTGGCTTTGAAGTAAGAGGGTTGTATGTCTCCATCACCAGCATGGAAACATAGTGGAATAGCCTCTTGTCAGAGTTGTAAAAAATAAAATAAAATAAATATTGGCTACTAAACTTTGTAGGCTTATTCGCAAGGCTGATGCTACTGATAAGAGGAAAATCATTAACATATTTTTAACAAAAGCTTTAAAACATACTACCTAACTACTACTAATGGTTCAAAACGCCCATTTGTGCTCTTATAAGAACAGCCAGGGGTTGTTGTTTTTTTTAATTTTTATTACTGCCCTTTGGCCTGAACAGTAGTAACAATGCCTGTGTAAAAGAGACAAGTTTGTTTATAAAGGCCTGAAAATTTCTTCTAAAATAAAGTGTATTTTTGTAACACAGATTTAACATTAAAATAATTCTAAACATACATTTTCCGCTGTATTTTTATTTTGCTGTTGAAAAATATCTCTTAGATAAGACGCCCAAGCAATGGGTGGTGGTTGCTTATGCTAAAACATTGAGGAGTGGCTAGTGATGTAGCAGCTGTTTCTCATCTTCTACTCCTGATATTCAATAAAAGAAGGGGGGAGAGGACCATATCTGCTAGCTTGGCCCCCAATTTGCATGCACACCCAAAGAGTCAAACAAGTAGATATGGTTTTGGCAGAGAAAGGGAACCACTTTCAGCCCAAGGGCTGGATTTGAAATTGGGTAGCCTTCTGAGGGCTGCTTTAGATCTAGAAGCAAAAAAAGAAGTGAGGCAGAAGCAACTTAGTCATGCTGGCCACATGACCCGGGGGGGGGGTGCAATATTTTTGTATACATTTTACATTTAAATCCCCCTTTAAAAGGTAAAGGTAAAGGACCCCTGACAGTTAAGTCCAGTCGCGAACGACTCTGGGGTTGCGGCGCTCATCTCGCTTTATAAGCCAAGGGAGCCGACGTTTGTCCGCAGTTTTTCCAGGTCATGTGGCCAGCATGACTAAGCCACTTCTGGCAAACCAGAGCAGTGCACCGAAACGCCATTTACCTTCCTGCCAGTGCGGTACCTATTTATCTACTTGCACTTTTTGGTGTGCTTTCAAACTGCTAGGTTGGCAGGAGCTGGGACCGAACAATGGGAGCTCACCCCATCGCGGGGATTCAAGCCAAATTTAAATACATTATACACACACACACGTACACATAAGTTATGTAAGATTTGAAACATAATCCAAGGAAAGCCATGGAAAGTAGTGGATCAACATGACTGACAGGTGACCTCAAATGATATCACATGATTGACGAGTGGGTACAGTTCGCTAAAAATGGCCTTGTGGGCCAAATTATGTCTGCAGCCTAGAGGTTCCCTAGCTCTGGTGTAGAGTTGAAAATGTCTAAACTCTGTGATGGCACTTTCCACACAGCACTGATGTTCAATGAAGTAGCCTTCTTCCACACTGGTAAATTTATACAGTAACACCTTCACTCAGCTTAGAGTGGCTAATTTAAACAAATGAGAGATGTGATGTAATTTTTTGGTGCCTTGTTTTGTTTCCATTTTTATTCTTATTCTTGTTATGGCTAGGGGCCTCAAAAGTTGGAAGTGGCCCAGGCATCTCTGGACCTTTGAGCTACAACTGATAGTAGAGATCCTAAGCCTTGTTGTGGCATTGCTTTTTTGCATTTATATGGAAGCACTGGGAAGGGGGATGATCACTGCAGAGGGTTGGACCAGATGACCCTTTGGATTCCTTCCAACTCGACATGTCTATGTTTCTGTTACCAAACTTGCTGCCGTACTTGTGAACAACACAAACATTCAACAAACACTATCCCTTCCATCAAGAAACCATAGAACTAACAGATGTATGACCCATATATATGTGTGTGTGTCTTTTCCCAACAATAGCCTTATGGTATTAAAGAAATATGTCCCAACACAAGAACAACAACAACAAGGTTTGTTGCTGATACAATTGCACATTGCCATGTTCATACATACCTGTTGAATTTGATACATTCATCTGATGTGAATAAGGCTACAGCAGTCACACAGAAACACAAGCACAAAGCACAACTAGGGCCCACAATGTAGCCCATCAAGCACACATTATTTGCAAGTTCCATTGAAACAAGCAGGGCTTTCTGAAAGGTCTGAGAAATTATTTCACTGGCTAAAAATATTGCACAACAGACCTACGCTACATAAATCTTTCCGAATTAGTTCAGAAAATAGTCCAATGTTCTGGGCAAGCACGGCCATTCAGAACATTTATTTCTAGGTTGAGAGACATCCATTTCCTTTACATGAAAACAAAAACAAAGCACTTTGATACATACCGGTAATTAACGTTTGCAAAGTTGAGTTTGCAAGAAAAGACAATTTCAAAAAGCTGATATCAGGTATCCAAAGACTCTGCAACCCAAGCAAAACACACTTCACAGGTGCAACCTGTCCTTCTACACACAAACTGCAGCTCTTTGCAACACCTGAAAAACTTATCTGAAAGGTGCCCTTACCTAGTAGAGCAAGGGTGGACAACCTGTGGTCTTCCCATCATATTTGAGTCCAACTCCAATCAGCCCTTGCCAAGCATAGCCAATGATCAGGGGCAATGAGAGCTGTAGCCCAGCAACATCTGGAAAGGCTACAGGCTCTCCACTCCTGTACTAGGACTTGTTTTGATAGGACATGAGAGGTGCAGGTGGGGAAAAGAATTGGTTACCTCTCCTGTACTAGTAGTACCTCTCACAGCAGAATCCAAGCCACTGTTGCCTGTTAATGCATATTCTCTTGTTTACAAACCTGGCGACATATCCTTCAAGGCACCCAGCGACATCATTCATCCAAATGTATGCAGTAGTTATTGAACTTGTCGACCAAAGAGCAACCATGCCAAAAGAACTTCGCCTGAGGAAAAGGCCAGGCAGCTGTCAGGTTTAGATGGGATCAGGCAGCTGGGACTCCTCCACCTGAAAGAGGGCTTTGTACTTTGAAGCTGAGCCTTCCTAGGAAAGAAACAATATGTTCAGAATGAAGAACAGCAAACTCAAATGGGCTATCGGCCAATAAAAAAAAACCCCAAAGGGTTTGAATAAGCCATGCATTATGAAATACGTTCCAGTCAGACAGGTGTGTTAGTGGCAACACGTATTGCCAATGAACATGAATACATCAGGGCAAATGTAAAAGTACATTTGTGAAAAATGTGAAAGCAAAGTAAATCTAGAAGAAGAAGAAGAAGAAGAAGAAGAAAAATATGGCTACTTTGGCTAGAAGTGACACTAAATATACATGTGTCATTTAAAATAGCCAGGTTTTAAGCTTCCCTGTGCCTAATAATTTAATTGAAGTAACTCATATCAAATAGAACAGCATTCTGTGTTTCTTCACCAGTTGGTATCAGCCAATTACATGTGGCAGTGAAATGGTGATCATCATGGTGTCAGGACACATGAAAACACATTAGAGCCGACATTAATGTTATCTTATTCTTGTCTTTTCTAGGAGACCCAGACATCTACCTAGATATATCCTTAATCTGCTCATCTTCAAGCCACATTGCCTTGTTTCTCTTAGAGGAGAAATTAGTACATTTAGATCTGTGGAAAATAATCCACAAGTGGGGATCCATGAATGTTTCATGGTTGGTGTGGTGATTGGGTTCAAAGGACATCTGAGCTCTGGTGAGACAACACTGTTAAAACATCTGCAGGACCATGCAGAGCTTGTCTGAGGCCTGGGGCAGGAGTCTTCTTAAGAGTAAAGTTATAAGCTCAAAGAAGACAAAGCAGCCAGTCCCTGGCAGCAACCCACTCCACAGCTGGTTTAGCCCTCCAAGGCCCAGGGCAAGTGTACACAGCTAGCCACCCCCTCTGCCTGGGCCTGACTGGAGGTCCATCTGCTACCAAGCCAAGTTCAAAGTCTTTGTATTAATTTCCAACTTGGGTCCAAGTCACTTAGGGAGTGCCTGAACCCTTATATCCTAGCTCAGTCACTGGGATCATCTATCTGTAGGAGTGTTGCTGGTTGTGTCCCAGGTTAGTGAGGCTCATGTGGCATCAGCACAAAACCAAGCTTTTAGTGTAATTGATCTAGTCCTGTGGAATGTTCTTCCAGCAGGGATTTAGCAGGCATCTTCAATATTGACTTTTAAATGTTTGCTGAAAACTTTCCTTTGCATCTAGGCTTATGCAGACAAGTGAGATTAAACACTTTCTGCAATAGTAAATTGGCAATCTGTTTAAATAAGAATAACCTGTGCTTTTAATTTTGCATATATAATGGTTGTAAACTGCTTTGATATTTTTTGATGAAATTGCAGTATACACAGGGTGTGAGTGGGTGTATGGATAGATGAATACATATGTGTGAGTGAGTGTGTGTGTGTGTACACACCAGCTTATATTAGTTTTAAATACAACCCAGAAAAAAATAAGCACTTTAACTCTGGTTGAGATAAATGAGGAAAATAAAACTCAACACCCCCACTGAACTCAGTCATATTTAGAGTTATAGAATTAGCATTCATTTATTTCCAGGTGCAACTATTTCTACCTCCCTCCATAACATATATGGATTGACAATAAAATGAATAGCAGGAGATAGTCGGACCATTTCCTTGCCAGAATATCAATTCAGCCTTCAGGTATTTGAGCTAAAATCTGTAGGCACCTAACAATTAACTCCAACTAGCACCTGCAGGACTCTTTAATTCCTCTACTTCATAGACAGAGCTTTCCAAAATGTGTTAGTATGTCAGCTGAAGTGTTGTGGGTGTGCCATGCAAACGCTACCTATGCTCCTCCCGGGGCTGGAAAGGGGTTAGTTTAACCTCTGTTTTGCTAGTAAAACTGAATTATTGCGTTGAGAAATGATGCATAAGAAGTGTGACACCAACATGAAAAGTTTTGAAAGCTCTGTTAGGAAATAACCCATTAATTTGAGTACTATTCTGACATTTAAAAATGTGAATGGAAGTGAATATTTAATTTATTCACACTGAAAACTGAAATGCTGCTTTGTTACTTATGCATTACATGGAGGTCTTCTGGTTCCATACTCGGGGTCCTGATAATCTATTTTCTTTGGTTCTGTGCTTCTTAATATTGGGGTTATATGTTTGGTCTTTCTGAAAGGTCAAGCTCTATTGGATTATAGCACCAAACTGGATATTGCTCAGAGATCTACACAGGTGTGACCCAGCAAAGGTCAGCAGTAGTCCAATACTTTGTTCAAGTGTGGAGAGTTATAAATAGAGGGTGAAAATATAGTTCTATATAAACAGGTGATGTGTGCTAGCCTTCTAAGGTCATTACAAACAGTCCAGAGAAGATTCGTGCCTGATTCAACCAAAAGCTGATCAATATATGAATAAAAGGAATCGAGAATTTCTGGATATTTGAACTTTACAAAAGTCCTGAACGATAATTTCCATTGGGAGCTCATATATTTAGTTCCTCAAAAATTGCTTTGTGCTGTGATTCAATAAGTGTGTAGCTAAAGTTTTAATCAATTGTTGTCAAGGTTTCAACTGGGTAGCCTTACCTGAAAAATAAATCATGCTATTAAAAAAATAAAATGCAGCACTTCAAATTATCACAGACGTATTCTAAAATTAAATTTTGTGTCAAGTCTTATAGATAACACTTCACGTGAGATTATAAATTCAGGTTGCCAGGACAACATTTACAAAGGAAGAGTGGGCCTGTAAAGATGCCTGAAGCAGGTTTATACCATCCCTTAGTTGTAGCTGTTTGAGAAGGAAACTGCCTAAGCATTGTTCTAAGAAGATTAGCATCTGCATGAAGCAGACCTTCTGCTACTGACACACTTTCAGCCATGCCTATTTTATCTTTTAGGGTTTTTTCCAAAGGGGTTTAGCTGATGTGGGCAGCTGAAATCCCAGGTGTATAGAGATACCAGGTGTATAGAGGTGTATACGGACGCAGGTGGCGCTGTGGTCTAAACCACAGAGCCTAGGGCTTGCTGATCAGAATGTCAGCAATTCAAACCCCACAAAGGGATTAGCTCCCATTGCTCCTGCTCCTGCCAACCTAGCAGTTTGAAAGCACATCAAGTGCAAGTAGATAAATAGGTACTGCTCTGGTGGGAAGGTAAACGGCGTTTCTGTGCACTGCTCTGGTTCGCCAGAAGCGGCTTAGTCATGCTGGCTACATGACCTGGAAGCTGTACGCCGGCTCCCTTGGCCAGTAAAGCGAGATGAGCGCCACAACCCCAGAGTCGTCCGCGACTGGACCTAATGGTCAGGGGTCCCTTTACCTTTAACTGATGTGGGCAGTTGAAATCCCAGGTGTATAGAGATCCAAAGGAGGACAATAGCCTATCTCTCTTTATCTTTACCACTTTATAGCCCCAGCAGACTCTCAAAGCAGCTTACAGAAGATTCCCACAGTAAAAAAAGGAAAAAAAATCAAATCTTGTTCTAGCAGCGGGAGTAGCATGGTATTCCTATGATAGGAGAACAAATGTTTGCTATCCAACAAATTCAGATCTCTTAGCTCCCTTCATCAGGGATTTTCAAACAGAGAAGTTCCATCTTTGGGTATACTGCCTCCCTCTTCTATTCTGGCAGGATTAGCTGGGTAGCATGCTGTGTTCTTGGTCTTGGTCTTCCCTGGTTTTGCCGTTTGGTGGCGGCATACTAAGTAGTAGAGCCTGCTGATAACCTCTGAGGGAAAGGTATAGGGCAGAGCAGCTGGAATTCACTCAGCTCAAGATGGAGGCAAGTTTTCTCTTGCTGATGAAGTTGCTGGACTTCTGTTCCCTGAAGCAAGGGAGTGGAGCTGAGCGGCTGGATCTTGCTCAGCCAATGATGGAGAAACAGAAGCAGAAATAATAAGACTTCAAAGCAGTACTATTTTTCCAGAAAAAGAGGTTCTGGGGCGGGGGGGGAGCCCTGCAGCAAAGTGATTCACCTGCATCATGCATGAACAGAGGACACATATCTTATACGAGGATGAATAGGTTATATGACTCTGCTGTATTAGTGCCTTCCATCATCCATATCAACAGTCTCCAGTCTGAGATGACAGCGGAGACCAGTAATGTTAGCAACTCTTGGAATAAAGGTTGTGCCTGCTCCTCATATATCACAGAACCACTGGGAATTATAGGGGGGCATAGCTTAGATTTCACTTTTCTTTCCTGAAATAGTCCATTTTCTCTGAAAGAGAGAATGTGCTGTTCTATCAGGCAGAGCATACTTGAAAGAAAAATGATGATGAAAAACCCCCCATCCTTACTCAGATTGTGAATTTAAAGATAAGCCTACATTCTGCTGCCACCCTGAAGGTCCTGAGATGCATTACGGTCAGAAGAAAGTATGTCTTCAAATTTATTCTTGTGGGACAAATGAACCGAGATACAGCTCCCCTTTCCTCCTCTTGCTGCAGTTGCCAAGAAATTGCTTAAGACCCTTTAATAGGGAGAAAGAATGAGACATACAAGCAAGCTATATAGAGCTAGATGAAAGAATGGCAGGGGACAGGGGGGGAGGAATGTTACTGGGCAGAATGATTAATTTTTGGACAGTGAAATCTATCTCCTCACTTTGTAGTCCACTTTCTGATCAAGATTTTGCAGGCATGATGATCCTAGAAGTTTGTAAAGCATGCTCTGCTCCATCAGAAACTGTACTGTATGCCTGTCCAGTTGTGTTCATGCAATTCTGGGGCACCCTGGAGGCAAATATTAACTGCAACAGATCAACACGGGTTGTAGGATCTGAGTTGCTGTCTTAATATTGAATTCCCTGGCCAGCTCTCTACTTCCAGCAGCAGCAAAGAGCGTGGGAGGAAATCAAACAGACGGAAACTGCTGCTTTCCATGCTTATCCAAAGCAGGAATGTATCCCAAGGGAAGCAACACAAGAAAGCAAAAAGGCTTTATAAAGGATGCCCTTAGAAGGCCAAGTAAATCTAGTAGGGGGGAAAGAAGAAGAAGATAATAAGCAATGAATTCTGAAACCCACTAGAATAGCCTTTATCGAACCATCGTTCAATGCATCTGAGAAGCTAAGTTTTAACAGTCCACATTTGTGGCTGACAGTACAACCTGGGTGCTTCAAGCCCATTTCCCTGAAGTTTGTATATCACATATAATCAACTATACAGCTGCTCAGTAGATGCCAGATTATACTGACTGCTCATGAATTGGAATACAGAGCAAAACACTTCAGCATATAACAAGCGTTCTTGAAAATAACAAGATAATTGCTACAATTTACCCATAAGGAACAGGTTAATATTAGGGCTGTAAAGTTTAATCAGTAGTTTAATCAAAGCTTTAGTTGATTACTCAGGGTCAATGTGAATTGGTGAGGGCAAATTTGAATTGATGGTACTGTGAGTTAAATGCTTAAAAAAAATATTCGAGGCTACTTTGGTTTTGCCATGTAATGAAAATTAAAATATTGCAGGGAATGAAAAGGAAAATATTAAATATAGATATTTTTTTCTGACAGTGAGTGGTAGGTTTTGTTTATTAAATTGTATGTTATCTTACACTTTTTTCAAGATCTCAGAAAGATGCCAATATTGAGGTTTTGATTATATTCATATTAAATAAATTGATCAGTGGATAGCCATTGTTTATCATACTCAAGTAGACTTGCTGCAATCAGTGGACTTAAGTAACTTACATTCATTGATTTCAATGGGCATGACTTAGCTAGACTCTTTCTATATTGAAATGGATTGTGAAAGGATGGCTTTCAAATTTTGGAGGGAAACATGACAAAAAATCACTGTCTAGGGCTGAGCCCTGGTTGCTCTGATGGCCCAGCTTTCACTGCTCCTACCCTGTGGTTTTCCTCTACACAAATGAGTTAGTAATGACTATGTGACTTTTAAAATGTACAGTCTGAATTACCTCAGAAAACTGCAAAGCCCTTCGCACTGGACAGATTCCTTTAAGTTATCTGAATACAGAAGAACCTTTTTAAATGTTTAGGTAACCTCATTCTGTCCATTACCAACATTAAGCAAACCATTAAGCAAACACTGGAAAATAGCATCCACAGTAGGATTTGAGAAACTTATTGTAAGACACATGTGTATTTAAAAAGTTGATTGGGCAAGCGACAATCAATTCAACATGACAAAAATATCCATCAGTATTGCAGCAGTTTGTATGAGTTAATACTTTGGTACCAGACCCGTGACACTTTTAAATCTCATAAAGTATGGAAAATGCAAATGTATGCAGGTAGGGTTTTAAAAGGCAAATCTTTAGGTAGCTGCACAAGTTCCTTTGATCTTTGCAGGGCTTTTAAATTGTAAATGAGAGGCATCAACTTGAATGGCACTTATGTTTTCAAATATTTGCAGGTAATTCTAATTCATTCTGCAGAAAGCAGGACTTTGCATTAGCAAGTGATTTGCGGTTCAGGAGACTGTCTTTTAATTTGTTTGCATAATCAGATAAATCATGACATTTTTAAAAACTCAGATTACTATTATTAGAATATTTGAGTTAATGATTCACTCTAAGAGGTGGATATTCCAGGGTACTTTGATCTCTGAACTCCGGCAAGTGATTATAGAGGCTTTCAGGGGGAAACTGAGCCCATTACAAGAATAAGATCCTTCATATTACATAAATGTTGCATTAGGTTTTTAAGAGAAGCAGAAGAATGTAATGGGTTCTATAAACAGGGGGTTGATTATACCACTTTGACATTGTGAGCGTAACAATCCAAATTAGAACCATATGTTTGCCAAGCTGCTGTCATGATTAGGTGTTCAAGAACTCATCTTGCTTTTTCAAACAATGCTTCCCCAAACGAGACCTGCAACAAAATGTTGTAGTGTTAGCAGAATATAGCCATTCTATTCCTCTTCCCCAGTTTTCTTTTCCTGACCAGGAATAGGGGATCTGGCAGACACCCCCTACTTTGTGGGGAGGAAGAGATGGTTATTGCCGGTGGAAATTGCCATCAGAATTTCTCAGTTTTCCTGCCAGAGAACATATTCTGTGCTTGTAGTATTCGGGAACTTGATTGAAGGACATGCCTGGCTCGCTTGGGCAAAATGGAGAGCAAAAGAACAGAGTTTCACTCTGCCACAGGAATCTTGGTCACTGTGCTTTATTTTGGCTATAGCCAGTTTGGTACTAGGTTGATTACAGTACAGTAGCAAATTTGACCTGTGATGGTTGCCTCTGTGGTCTTAGGGTTGTGGGCCTGCAAAAGAAAAACAGGAGAGACAGATCACATACGATACTACTATCATCCCCAGGATCACCCTGAAGAGGGTTCTAGCTACTACACATGTAACCAGAGCTGTGTGGAATGTAACTAAAGGGAATCATTAGGTATAATTATTGTGAAATATATGGACCAAGCCTTCAAACTACTTGAATTTGACCTGTTCTACATGATGCTGTTGACGCGGGTGGCGCTGTGGGTTAAACCACAGAGCCTAGGACTTGCCGATCAGAAGGTCGGCGGTTCGAATCCCCGTGACGGGGTGAGCTCCCGTTGCTCGGTCCCTGCTGCTACCAACCTAGCAGTTCGAAAGCACATCAAAGTGCAAGTAGATAAATAGGTACCACTCTGGCGGGAAGGTAAACGGCATTTCTGTGCGCTGCTCTGGTTCACCAGAAGCAGCTTGGTCATGCTGGCCACATGACCCAGAAGCTGTCTGCGGACAAACACCAGCTCCCTCAGCCAATAAAGCGAGATGAACGCCGCAACCCCAGAGTCGGTCACGACTGGACCTAATGGTCAGGGGTCCCTTTACCTTTACATGATGCTGTCTGTCTTCGTGCAAAAAAGTAACACTTTCTACATTATTCCTTGCAAAACAGAATTCGATATTAGTCTCACTTTTTTATTTATTTATTACATTTCCAACCTGCTTTTCCTCCAAGGAGCTCAAGGGGGCATTATTATCCTAAAAGTTCACCCCACATTTCATGCTCATAACAGCCCTGCTCTGCATGGGAGAGGGAGGCGTGTCCCATTTTGAGCTTGGTGTTCTTTCTGGTCCTCATCCTACACACTAACCATTACCCTGTGCTCGCTCTCTTAAATGCATGATGAGAAGAAGGAAAAGGGAAAATGAAAACTACCCCCAAATTGGGGAAAGGGCCTATCTGAGAGAATATAGGACTCCTGTTTTTGACATTTTAAAGCAATCAGTTAGCTGATTGTTTAAAGTAGCGTAGTGAAATCACACAAGGAATACAGAGTTTTCTGCTTAGGAAGCTAAGAAACATTGAAAATGTTTTGCTAAAACCTCCAATACACTGGAGTCCTGAAATGTATTTTATTTCAAGTGAAGTACGTTGTCTGAAAAAATATAATGTAAGCTCAGAATGTATTCTTAATAGCAAGGGGGGGGCGGAATAGAGTTCTGTTTTAGCTGAAGTGTTTTGCACACATGATGATTGGATGATGGCATGCATAGCAGCCCCTGTTCTAGTCTTCAGAGTCTGCTTCCAGCTACTTTGAGTGACAGAGTTATCAGTAACATTTTTCTTGCGTGCTTGGTGCACTCACATGGTGCCCCAGAGATTTCAAGTGTAATTTCTTCCTTCATTCCTTTCCTCTCTAAGCATTGCTTATGGAACACTTTCCCTATTAACTGCGTACCTTTCGTTTCAGGTTTGTAAAACAGTTCTGCCTTCTAACATCTTACAAGGGGGAATACTGTTGAATGATTTCAGCTGTGTAGACTAAAAAAAGAAAACCCTACAAAACAAAACCCATTAAAAAACCTACCAATTCTAGTATAACCATTTATGGCTTTCTCTCCAGAGAAAGATACAGTGATATCACTGCATTGGGTGTATATGCAGATTCTGGGACACACCATACTTGACATTTAACATCATGTGCAAATGGAATTACCATGAGCAAGTGCTTGTAGACAAATGTTAAACAGATACACTTGTGAGGGGCTGTCTAGAGTAATCAGAGTTGTTCGACTGCAACTCCCATCATAACACTCGTAATTCAGATGCTGCTGGACTCCAGCTCTCATCATCCATGGCTACTGGCCATGCTGGCTGGGGCTCACAGAAGCTGGAGTAAAACAACATCTGCAAGGAACCATGTTGGCTACCCCAAGCTAAGCTGCCAAATTAATTAATGTGGGAATGTGACCACATGAATGTTTGAAAAGGAAATGGCCACACAGCTTTGTTTAAGGGCATACAATGAAAAAGATATACGGTAAGTATTAAAAGTTCACACTGGGAGTAAACCAGTGGTCACCAGGCAGTTGCCTATTGATATTTTACTGGGGGAGGGGGGAAATGCCTAGAAAAAAGTAAGTCCCATTTAGTACAACACTAATGGGTACTCACCATAATGGTGATTATATTATATGTTTTACCAATCTGTGTATTTTTGTGCTTATATAGTACTGTTTTTATCGATGATGAAAGCTGCCCTAGGTAGAATAGCAGAAAAGTAGCACATAAAGTAGTAGTTAGTAATAGTAGTAGTAATAGCTACTTTTAGATACGCAGTGCTGTTAAGTTGTGGGGATCTTTTACTGCTGTTTTTATGAACTATGATAATAGAACATTTTATCTGAATTGTCCCTGGGAGTTTTAGTGGAGGTGTTATATTCAACCACAGTTGACATACAGTACTCTTATTTTCATATGTAATCTGCCTTAGTGGAATTTTTATTTTGAAAGGGAACAATTTTTTTAAAAAATAATCAATAAATATTTATTTAATATTTAATAAAATAATAATATCTACACAAAAGCAATTGTGTAAATGTAATTTCCCTGTCTGCAAACTGCAAAAAATGCTTTTTTCTAAATCAATGTACTTCCATTGTTTTCCATTCTTCATATGTGCAGAATAAAATATGCTGTAAAGTTTTGCAGGTTTTTTTATAATTTTAAAAAATTGCACGAATTGTGATATAAAATACCAGGAGATGGCAGTATAAAGCCATTTAGCTGGTACTGTGCCCATGACAGACCAAATCCAGTGAGGAAACAGGTGAAAGAAACAGATTTGTGTTTTGCTTCAATTTCATTTAGTGGACATTTTCTGAAAATAAGGACAAAATTGATTGGGAATGGGCCAGCAAGAAATGCTGTGGGGAAATGCGATGGTATTGGATATAAGTGGCATGAAACACACACAAAAGTAGTCATATATATCTAAAGCCTTTTAGAATGCCTTTCTGTTTCCTTCTTGAACAATAAGCTGTGAGTTTACATTTTCAGTGAGCATTAGCGCGGGATGAAGAACTATTGCCAAACTTGCCACTAAGTGCCATAATTTGCAGTTCATTTTGTGCCAACTTTCGGAAGCACAATAAAAACTGTGGAAAAGTATTAATGACATTATTTAATCACTCTTATGCATGGAGGATAGTGAAGTCACACTTGCACAGTCAAATTGAAACATGAGGTGTTTGGGTGGGTTGTTTTTTTTTAAGTGTCTCTTAATTGCTTTTCCTTGTTTTCTAGTAATGAAGTAAGTGGGATCTGCAACAAAATATTGTAGTTTGGAATGCTTCTCTTCATGGTGCCTGGCAGCCAGCCAGCGGGGCAGACCCTGGTGATATGCCATTCTGTGAGAGACCATTTAATGCCCTCCCCACAGACCTCGTGGTGCCACCTTAAGCCAACCTTTGAGAAAGATGCTCTGATAGGGTCCTAGAGCCCTTGTATCTCCTTCCCAAAGCCTGGTAAGCACCTGCCTGGCTTTGGGAAGGAGAAAGAAGGACTCTAGGACCCTATCAGAGCCCTCACACCTCCTTCCTGAGGCTGGGCAAGCACTTAACCGGCCTTTGAGAAGGTGCCCTCCTCAGCTGTGCACCCAGTGCAACAATACTGCTCTGTTTAGTCGCTTAGTCATGTCCGACTCTTCGTGACCCCATGGACCAGAGTACGCCAGTCACTTCTGTCTTCCACTGCCTTCCGCAGTTTGGTCAGACTCATGTTTGTAGCTTCAAGAAACAACAACACTGCTCACAATGCCCTAAATATGTCTCTGCGGTGGCCATATCCTCTTCTAAGATTCTATGTTCTGTTATCTCCCTCTCTGCCATTTGTCTTTCCCCCTCCACCCACCAGCCTACTCAATAGTGAGCCAGCATCCCAGGACCACTGAGCAGGCTTAATAATAATAATAATAATAAATTTTATTTATATCCCGCCCTCCCCAGCCAAAGCCGGGCTCAGGGCGGCTAACAACAATCAAATAATCAAACAGTAAAATAGTCACACAATCTAAAAATATTTCATTATAAAAATTAATTAAATTAATTAGTCTTCACTGGGCTACAGTAAAAGGTCCCCCCACAAGATGTTTCTACCCTCAATGATTTCTTTATTAGTCTTGCAAACCTTAGCATTTTCCTAAATCTCCTGTTATCTCTTTTGTGTGTGGCTGGTACAGACAAAGCTATCACTTTCAGCTTCACTCAAGTTCTCATTTTTTTTGTGTGTGTCTTAAATTCACTTCTCCACATTTCTGCAGCAATTTGCATTAAAAAAACCAACAATCCTCATGAAAATTCATCAGTGTTTCATTGTGAGTTTCTCCAAATATATACATTTTTGTATTCAGTTTTTGAGTAATATACAGTGGTACCTCGGGTTAAGTACTTAATTTGTTCCAGAGGTCCGTTCTTAACCTGAAACTGTTCTTAACCTGAAGCACCACTTTAGCTAATGGGGCCTCCTGCTGCCGCCGCGCCGCCACAGCACGATTTCTGTTCTCATCCTGAAGCTAAGTTCTTAACCCTAGGTACTATTTCTGGGTTAGCGGAGTCTGTAACCTGAAGCGTATGTAACTCGAGGTACCACTGTACACATTTTTGCTAGTTGTTTCCCCTGATATAATGCATTTAATATGTCGTTTTCATGCATTTTTGTACACAGGGCTTGCTTGGAGAAATGTATCGCAAAATTCAGAGCAGGGCGAATTTCAAAGGATAGTAGTTTTGGCTCACATATTATGCGCACATTCGGTATGAAATGATGCAAATTAGGTAGTCTCTCATTAAAATGCAAACAAAATTGAATTTATCCCCCATCCCTATCTTCAGTTCAACTACCCTATCCAGATTCCTTTCCTATTAGCCGCACCTTTCTGTATACATATTCACCTACTGCTGTCTTCTTCCGATGTCTTTTTTCAATACTGAAAAAAGGAGAGGAATCTTTCCAAAGAACCCATTTAGCAGTAGACAGGTAAAGGAGTGGCAGCAGGCACAGGAGTAATAGTGCGTTTAACTGCTATTAACAGTCCAAAAGGAGGCATGCCAGACTCTACCAGCTGTCACAAAGAAGTATATGCCAGGTTTCTATCACCACATGTCTTACCTCAGTGTAACCTTTGCAATGATGCAGCACATGGTTTTTCTTTAAAATGGATCCCCAGTTCATCTCCTATTTTTTAAATATTTTCTGTTTCTTGGTCAGAGTTCAATAGATACAAGCCTCACTTCAATGGAAAAATCCATGAATTTTTGTTAATTTTGAATGCTTTCAAATGTAAAGGATGGCATTCTGCCTGAACAAATTTAGACATTAATGAATGTGAAGCTATAAACCTGTAGTAAAACTTGGAGCCGAGTCCTACCTATGAGCCAGCAGAAGAAAGAGAAGCTAATCTCAGAACTAAGCTTAAAATGAATGAATGAAACTGAAAGAGAAATGTATGGTGATTCATATTCTTTTTAGAAGAAAATGTATTATTAAATAATAAAATAGGTTATTATCCAAAGAAAAACAGAAAAGATTGAAGTACAAGCAAAAGAGTTCACAGGGAGAATACGAAGTTAAATTACCAAATTATTATAACAGTAATATGGTAATACACAATTGCCCAGTTTGCATGTATCACTAAGCCAAACCATGGCTAAGCATGAACATGCAAGTGTGTGGCTTCAATTGTGGCTTCTCTACTCCCTCCTCAGTCATCCTGTTGCTGCACTACCTGGAGCTAAACCATGGTTTGGCTTAGTGTTACATCTGAACCTAGGCTGGCGTCTCGTCTTCTTCCAGACAAACCATGAGCTGTAGCCAAGGTTTGTTCTTGGCTTATTGCTTGCTGTTTGTCTGGCGGATGCAAACCATGATTTACAGTTCACATGTCATGTGAAGACAATCTATGACTTACCTCCGGGTAGTGCAGCAACAGCAGGAGAACTGAAGCACGTGTTATTTTTGCTGTGCCTACTCACACATTCACACTTAGCCACTGTTTGAGCTGGGATAATAAACAGGTTAATTTTATAAATTACTTCAGCTATTGCAATCCCTCTCATTTTACTATGACTTTGATGTGTACATGGTACAACTTCATCTGCAAGAGTTCTCATGGTCACTTCAGTGCTAGGAATAGCTCTGGGGATGCAATCTCGGTGTATGTAATATAGCAATGATGGGGGAAACCAATGGGCAGCAGATGAGCATGCGAAAGTTGCCTCTGAGCTTTAAATGACTCCTCAGAACTCCTCCCCGAAACAGAAACTAATAGGATCAGACTTTGGGCAAAATCTCAAGGTCACTGCCTAATTTTGAAAACTGTTTTTAAAATCTAGGCTGACCACAACTTGTGTTCCTGTTACACAGTTCACAAGACCAGGAGAAAACATGCATATGTAATCAAAGCTGATGTGGGGGAGGGAATCTACTTGGTTGTACAATAGGGATGGGCATTCACTTCAGAACATTGGAGCAATTGCAAATGGGGCTCATGAGGTTCCATTTTAATTTGTTCCAAAATGCACAGAGGTGTGAAGGGACAGAAGAACCTAAGAAGAACCCTACTGGGTCAGAGTTATCTAGATAGACTTGAATGCCATCTAGTCTAGCATTCTGTTCTTATAGTCACCAAGCAGATGCCTATGGGAAGCTCACAAACAGGAGATAGCACTGTTTTGTTGCTTCCATACCATTCAGGGGTGGGCAATCTACTGGTCTCCACTGGCATGAGCTGGGTTCCATGGTCACTACTGCTGCTGGCCATTTCCTCCTCCCCAGATTGCCCCAGCAATCACAGTATTTCAGCAAAAAAAGGAGAAGGTTTTTTTAGTAGTGACCCCCAACCCCCTGACATGAAATGAAATGTCTGGAGAAGAAGAAGAAGGATCATTTTTTGACAGCACTGCTATAGGCGGTGACAAAACAGTAATGAAAAGAAGCAAAGGTGGGGGAGACCCAAAGCAAACAACTGCAAATCACAAATAGAATATAAATCCAACAAATGAGCAATAAAATAAATATAATTTGCATGGTGTGATAATCAAACTAGTGTGCCCACTAATGAAGAAAATGAATGGCGTTAAAGAATGGAAAAAGTACTTACATATCCCTGTCATGCAATACCTGAAAATAGAATAATGTTCAATGCATTTGTTTTAACATTTATAGCCCGCTTTTCTTCCATATCGGGAATTTGAATTCACAACAGGTTAAAACAATTGTACATGGGATTTCAGACAAAGTCAACCATCTGACACAACCCCATCTGAAATGCAGCAATACATATTCATTGTAAATGACTAGGATTTATTTATGCAGCTGAGAGAGACAAGGCAAGAGAAAAATAGGTTGTGCAAGTGAGCACTTGGCAGATGGAACTGACTCCGATTCAGAAAGAGCGTACAGTCTTAAAGGACTCTAGGACTGATTTATAGCTATGTTCTTACTTGGCTATACAGTTCCTCCTGTTTTGACTTTGTCCCTTCAATCCATCAAAAAAGGAAAACTTTTTTTACATGGCCAGAGATGTACGTCACACTCTAGCAAAATGATGATCATTAAAATGGAAAGGGCCCATGGATTACAGCAACCTTTGGCAGGTGGGGGCGGGGGTGGAATGAATCTTCCTCTTTCCTGACACATGCAGCCCCCCTAAGAGCCTCTCAGTGTATGTTGCTTTGCTCCACAGAAGTGAACAGCAACTACTCATACTCTCAACTGGGAAAAATAAAACTTTGCAATAGCAAGCACCATTGACTTCTGAGCCAACTGGCCCTGCTCCCTCTTTCGCATTATGAAGCATTCCACGTCAAAACACTGGCCAGCTGATTAAGATTCCCTATGAAGCTGGGTTTTCCTCTTCATAGCCCACACTAGGCAGTAGTCTAATGAATAGGCCAGTCTCCTCCCCTCACTGACTTCTACACTACTCAACAGTCCAATCTGAGGCATGCCTACTTTGAAACATTACCCGTTAAGTTCAGAATGCCCTACAAGACCACCTAGTTGGTTTCTTCTTGTTGTTTTTCAGTGCTTAGCATTTTAAAAAGCTGCCAGTGAACCTGGGAAGGTATGTTGCCTCCACCAGGTACTCCTAACTTCATGCAAAAGAAGCTCTACCCTTCTGATGTAATTAGGAATAACGTGTGTGTGTGTCCCCCTTACCACACACGCAGCTCCAACTTCTCTACTAGATCAGAGAGAAGACAATAAAATGTCAATTTGCCTGCCTTCGCTGGGCACACAATGTAAAACACAAGTTATTGTTGAAGACATAAAATCAAATGCAACCCTCTTATTAGAACAATTAAGATATTTTAAATGGCTCGTTCTTAACTTGCCAGGTCGCCTGAAACGCTAATGTTCGCTTTTGACATTTTGAGTGCAACTAAACTTTGTTCTGTCATGTGAGAAGAAATCAATTGGAAAACATCTACATCACTCTGGGAGTGACTGGCTAGAACCCTTAATAGCTGCTGACAAATTTAGCCTCTGCAAGCCTGCGGTATTGGCTATAATTCTTTCATCTTATATATTTAGCATTAAGTATAGGAAATCACTAGAACACATTGCACCAACTATATCACAGTGTTCTAGTGACTATCCAACAGATAAGAGCTGCCCAACAAAGATCCTTTTTTTACTGTAGCTCAAGTTGCCACTAAGAGCTCACAGGAGTAACAAGCCAGTTACTGTGTTGTCCTTGCAGCCAGCTACGATTTTGCACTGAAGCTTTGCTCCTCTTTTTGTGCTAGGATAAGCCATTGCTGTAGTTCAGTAGAACGGCAGCAGAAGAAAGCAAAAGGAATTGTTATAAAGCTGAAAACAGGCACACACAGCAAGTAAAATAAGGGCTTTACAGCTCAGTGGTAAAGCATCTGCTTTGCATGGAAAATGTCCCTGGCCTAATCACTGGTATCTCCAGGTGGGGCTGGGAATTTCTCATCTGAAGCTCCAGAGAAGTCCCTGTCCATGTTGAGAATATTGGCTAGCTGGATTAATGGCTATATCAGCTCCCTGTGTTTCTGTGTTCCTATGCTTTGCGTACAGAAGGTCCCAGGTTCAGAAAGGTGTGTGAAACCTGGAAGGCCACTGCCTGTCAATGTAGGCATTACTGAGCTAGATGAACCAATAGTCTGACTTGGTACAGAGCAGCTTCCTAATAACTCAACTAATAGAACTATCACTTTGGCACCATTTGAACAACCCACAAAAACATTTGCAAAAAGACAAAAAGGGGAGAAATGATTATATTAGGCAAAATTGTTTACAACCGTATGAATATTAGGAGAAAATCACATTAAAATTGTGATTATTTTTCTTTTTAGCTTAAAAAATATGCAGTTTGATGTTGAAATGTGGAGGGGCTTAATTTAAGACTGGAAAGATGTGTAACTGAGAGAAACCAAAACTGACAGATTTGCCCATCCCTATCTTATACCAGTTTATGCCCATTCCTCTCTTGTACCCATTTACAAACACATGCAAACATTATTTTTCATATAAATTCCTATTATACGTTTATGCACATTATCTTTTTCTTGAGCCACTTCATACGGCACATTTTTTTTTAAAAAAAGTCAAGAAAATATCAGTGTAGGAAAACATGTGTGCCTTAAAATTCATTTAATAAATAAATTCAACAATTAAATTCATAAAAAGTAGAGCACACTGGTCTGATTTGTGGTGCGCACACAGATCCAGCTGTCCCGATAACCACAACCTAAGCTTCTCTTTAAAAATAAAGAGGCAGAATCTGTGAACAGAATGTGTTCTGTGCTAGGTTTTCTCACCAGGTTGTTTCCGTAAAGAATCTTTTGTAATGAAGCATTTCCCCAAAGTGCTAAGACTCAGTAAATTTTTAAAAGAAGTTTCTCTTACATTGACATAATTTGAAGAAAACATATATATATAACTCATGCAGCTGCATAAGGAGTGATGTGAGTTAGCGGTAGGGTATCAGTGTACCTTTCAAGTACTTTAATTAAGCCAGTTTGCCTGTTACCTTTTCTATAAATTAATTTTCTCCATTTAATAGTATCAAAGCACTTACATTTAGTTTTGATGAATGATGTAAAGAGAGGGAAATGTAAGCCCAGCAGGGACCAGTAACGAGCATGCCAGTTTAGGATATCTCCTGCATTTCTATAGTCAAGCCAAACTGGTAATTTGTTACTTCCCTGCTGATAAACTGCAACTCACAAGCTTGTCTGCTCCTAGTGTGAATGAAAACTTAATTGGCTCCAGTATTGCAGCAGAAGGAGGAGTAGGATGAAGGCTTTGTCTTTTATAAGGAGAGAAGAATGACTTCTTATTTTTTGTGTGCAAAAAGAGAACATACGGAAGACCTAAGATGGTGAGTGAAACAAAAATAGGCATATTTTTGCACCTTAGTATCAGCGAGACAAAGAAGATGATGTTGGACTTTCGGATAAAGAGAGAACTAGCCCCGCTGTACATTGGGGAGGACTGTGTGGAGAGAGTCTCTTCCTTTAAATTCCTAGGAGTTTATCTCAGTGAAGACCTTACTTAGAAAATCAATACAACGCAGGTGGTTAAGAAATCCCAACAGAAACTCCATCTCCCCCAAGTATTGCAAAAGAATGATGTCAATCAACATTTGATGATCTCCTTCTACCGGTCCACAATAAAAAGTGTTGTTTCATACTGCATCACAGTGTGGTATGCTGGTTTGAAATCAAGTGCCTACAGAGGGTGGTGAATACAGCACAAGATATTATGGGCTGTCCCGTGAATCCACTGGATGACATCACGGAAGAACATTGCCTCAGGAGAGTGAGGAAAATTCTCAGGGATGATTCACACCCTGGCTGGCACTTTCTTGATCTCCTGCCCTTTGGCAGAAGATATAGAAGCATGATTAGTCGCACCAACAGGGTAAAGAACAGCTTCTATTCATGGGCTGTTAGGCTGCTGAATGAATGAAAAGATAACAACAGGGCAACTGACTTTCGAGTAAACGAGGGGAATTAAGACTAAGAGAGCTGAGTGGGGGCTGGTTGTGTAATCTCACTATATACAAGTTGTACAAGTGACAATAAAGTATTTCAATTTCAGTATTCCACAGAGATGAAGGTTTACTTCTGCCAGATTTCATCCCAGAACTTCCTTTGGGCCTATGGAAGCAATACATGGAGGAAGAAGACTATGGTGGTACTTTTGCATCTTAAATGTAGCAAAATCTGCACATGCAATCCCACAGTAACCCTGGCTGAGTCTCAACATTTCAGGAGGAAATCAATGTCTTCTCCCCCCATGCACTGATATGGGGGTTCTCCTGACTCCCCCCTGGTGCATGGGGTAGGAGAGAAAGCCCTGTTATGCTAGCAGGATTCCTTGTGCTTTCTCCTATAGTCGTGTGACTATTCAGTTCAATACAGCCCTTTGGTTTTTGAAAGATTATTGTTCAGATGTTCCGCTCATGCTCTGCAAGCATAGGGATCTATGAACACCCATCTTGCTGTACTGAGGAACGCTTCTGTCTGAAACCATGCAAAGTCTGCTTTGCCAGTTGAGGTTTGCAACACTGGATTAGGCAAGATTAGCCTTCTTCAACCTGGTGTCATCCAGATGTTGTTCAACTCCAGCTTCCATCAGCCACAAAAAGAATAGCCAGTGATCAGTGGTGATAGCATTAGTTGTTCAACAACATGGGAAGAGCAGAAGGCTTGGAGAGGCCATTGTTCAGCTCCACCCCACATGCCCAGAGAATAGGAGAGGTGGGATCATGACCTCTGGCCATGCCTCTGTCAGTGCTAAATGTACCTGCTGGCCACAGCATTATTGGCTGTGCACTAGGAATTAGTAAAAAAGAAGAAAAGAGCCAGAACAAATACTGCTGTAGATGCATAGAGATTTCTCTTGTAATTGAGAAGCCTGAGCAAATCTGGTTTACTGGCAGCATGGAAAAACAAGCCTGGCGATCGTGTACCTGCAGGTATGAAGATCCCTTTTTCATTGATAACAAACATGCATCTATCAGGAGTCTGGCAGGCAGGCATGATCCTGCTCCAGCCCCCTTACATGAGCATCTGCTTCACATATATAGGTAGAAGAGACTTTCATATGTTCATGAGTCTTTCCCATGCCAGCAATTTGGACAGAAAACGGTCCAGCAGCTGGAGTATCAACACACAGTATGTATGTAGGCACTTCAGTATGTGTGTGTATGCACAGAGAAACCCAGCCCCCCCTTTATTACTAAATAAAATGAAATGTTATTTATTCAGCTAATTAAAATACTTCTTAACCACCTTCCCTCGGATTCTGGGGCAGTATACAAAATTGTGACTAAAACTAATTCACAACACATCAATGCATTTTAAAACCAACAAATAAACGTAACAGAATATAACCAAACAAGGATCAGATAGAACCTGAAAACCTACAAATACTCTCCTTTGTGCAATACTCTCCTTTGTCAACCTCTGATTCTACATGGGATCTGTGGAATATGCCTAAATAACGTGAACAATGTTACCCTGTTGAGTTAGGCTCTCTGGCCCTGTTAATTAGTCTTAAAGGAGGGTGATAGTTCTTACTGATGTATTCTGTTCCTTTGAAACTAAGTCTGCATGTTGGTCATCAGGTGCTCCTAAAATACTCCAATCAATTTCTTTATTATTTGCTCAAGTAGTTTCCCCAATACTAAGCTTCAGCTGACTGGTCATTACCTTTCCTATATTTCCCTTTTTATTCTCCTTTCATGCTCATAGAAAGGCTTTGAATGCATTGATTACCATTATTGCATCCATTTCACTTTTAATTAGGAGCGTATTCTAAGCACTCTGTTCAAAGCTGGGTCAGCATATCTGGTTAGGAAGCCTGTGTTTTCAAAGGGTTTTATTTGCTCATAAAGTTTTGTCTGCTCACATCTTTGATTTGCCTCCAAACCTCTCATCTCACAGGCAGTTCACTTCCCAGCACCCTGGGCTAACCTCACCTAAAGGTCTTCTTAAAAAAAAAAAAGGTAAAGGACCCCTGACAGTCAAGTCCAGTCGCAAACGACTCTGGGGTTGCAATGCTCATTTCGCTTTACTGGCCGAGGGAGCTGACATTTGTCCACAGTTTTTTCCAGGTCATGTCGCCAGCATGACTAAGTCGCTTCTGGCAAAACCAGAGCAGTGCATGGAAACGCCATTTACCTTCCCGCCAGAGCGGTTCCTATTTATCTACTTGCACTTTGACGTGCTTTTGAACTGCTAGGTTGGCAGGAGCTGGGACCGAACAACGGGAGCTCGCTCCATCGCGGGGATTTGAACCGCTGACCTTCTGATCAGCAAGTCCTAGGCTCTGTGGTTTAGACCACAGTGCCACCCACATCCCAAGGTCTTCTTAGGAGCACTATAAAGTTGCATCAATTGTTAAAATACCAGCTACTACACAGGCAATGTGCCACTGGGTGTTGTTACAAGGGGAAAGCAGTTCCCCCTTGGAGACAGAATTCTGCACTGTTTTAATTGGATGCTTTTGGTGTTTTAAAGCAAACACGTTTCTATGTGTAACCGATGTCTACAACACTAAAAGGAAAAATGAACTCAGTTTAAAACAAGTGAGACTTGGTGTGGCTTCCTGCCATCCTCACTTGACTTACAGCCCAAGCTCCACTTGGAGCTATCCATGGTGCTATCCACCTTTCTTTGTTGCTTGTTGATCTTTGACCTCTGCTATGCCTCACCTATATTGCCTCTTTGTTTCATCTGCTCTTGTCTTGCTGGGACTTGACCTTGGCTTGATGTGGCTCCACTTCTTGGGCACACAGATGTTATTCACTTGGGATAAAGAATGGGAGACAATGGAAGAGAGCCATTTTAAGTATTGCATATGCAATTATTTATTCAGTCAACAGAATGAGGAAATATAAAGTACAGTTGAAATACCATGGCCCTGATCCTTTTGTAGGCGTGGGCATTGCATCACATGTAACATCCACCTTTGCACCTTCCTCATACGACTAGCTCCCTGAGTGCACCGGAGTACCAATGCTCTCTATGACTTTGGGGCTATTGGTTATAATGGTGTAACCAGTTCTGTGCCCTTCTTTCACCTGCCTGTGCCTTCCTCCACACTTGAATCCACTTTCATGCTATACAATACCACACAGACTTCTGCTCCTGCATTCTTCCTTATGAAAAACCACAAGGGCAGTATAGCCATATAACTTTTACATAGGAAATGGGAAAGCACTGCACTTCAAATGTAGTAAATTGAGATCCATCCATTACACTATGTGATTTATGCCCACTGTTGATGGAGAAAGAGGTGCTAGGACTGGCATGATTTGCATGGTATTATTTATGTGGCTTGTGTGGGTGAAGGGTGAACATAGTAGAGAATTACTATGTTTAAATGTAATTTAAGGCTGCATTCCTATACCCACATGCCTGAGAGCAAGTCCTGTTGCATTCAGTGAGGCTTACTTCTAAGTAGTTATGTATTGGGTTGCACTGCACGTCTTTTATTAATACACTGTTTAGGGTCAATAGAAATAGCAAGAATACTGTCTGCGCATAATGCTTTCCACTTATATCTCCAAAGGGTTTATACGAACATTATATTTTAGTTAATCTCAGAAAGTATGATTTTAGGCCAAATTTTGATCACTACTGTGTGACAAATCTAATGCTATTTAAATTGGGTATGATCATGTTTAATAGGATATAACTAGTTTAAACCCTATTGTTCCTCTAAAAGGCAATGGAGGGAATTCATTTTTCCTTTAAATTATGGCATATGAGACTAGCATTTTTAAAAACTCTCTCTTAATGGATCATCTGAACGCAGCTTTTGTAATCTCTCTCCCCTCCCCACCCACTTTCTAATTGTAGAATATGCATTTCAGCCTGCTTCCTATCTTATCTGTTACTTGGAAATAAAGCCTGCTCTATAACAGGCTAGTGCTTTCTTTCCCTCTGTCTTCCTAGGTAATACCGCCTTTGTGCAGCAGATAGCGCTCAAGATGTTTGTATTTATCTAACAGGGAAAGCAACAGTATCACTGCTGTTGTGATGAATGTCACCAGACACATTCATCTCTATTTGTACTTAGCAATGATCCCAGGATGCAGCACATCACCAAACTGCTTTGTTACAAATCATTTTCATGTATTCAAGTATTAGTTTGCTACAGCAAAATCAACAATCATGTATCCTTGAAATACATAGGAAAGTTATTGCAAATTCCCTATATGAAGTTAACAGATGCAGTCTGGAATCCAAAGAGATGCAGCTTAGGAAGGAAGTTTCATTCTTCCAGTAAAACAAACTGCTTCAGTAACCTCCCTTTGTTTCAAAAATAGTTTACCTATTTTACAGGGGAAAACCACACTGACCCTTGCATCAGCTGCTGTTTCTGGTGGTGTGAAAACAAATATTTATTGATCTCACAAAGCCAGGGTTGTTGTTCTTTGAAGTGATAGCTCAGGCGGTAGAACATGAGACTCTTACTCTCAGGTTTGTGGGTTCAAGCCCCACGTTGGGCAAAAGATTCCTGCCTTGCAAGAGGTTGGACTAGATGACTCTTGTGGTCCCTCCCAATTCTATGATTCTATTATCTGGACCTGGTCATTTTAGTAGTGTCAACTATTGTTCCTGATTCATCACATGCTGCTAATATATTTCTTTTTTAGATTATATACTAATTTATTTCAGTATCAAAAAAGAGAGATTCCTCCTCCTCCTCCTCCTTCTTCTGGGTTAAGCATAATTGTTTCCAGTTTTGCAAAGACCTTCAACCCTCACTAGGGTTTTTATCACTAGAATGTCACTCTGTTTTGTAACAGCATTTTGGTGCAATCTTTTTATATTTTAGCTTTGAACCAAGTCTTTATTTAATTAAATATTCCTATATTTCAAGAAGGTCTCATACTATTATGAGTCTCAATATGCTAGTAACTAGCAATAGGTTTGTGCAAACTGTAGAGCTTTCTGAAAATGTAGAATTATTTTTTAATATATAAATTGGCATGAGAGATTATTATTCTTGCAGGTGTGGTTGCTATTCTTTTAGCCACCCATCATATTTTTAATGCTATTGTCCGAACCTCCCTCTATATGCATGGGGAAATGGGGAATCTAGTATGTGGGCTAGACAGTCAACAAGAACAACAGCAGCCGCCAAGCCCAAGCAACATAGCCAGCAATAGTGGTGACAGCTCCACCCTTGGTGTAGGGATCTGTCCCTCTGGGATTTTCAACTATTGGCAGATAGAGTAACAGAATTAATTTCCACACATGAAGGCAAGAAATGAAAAATAACTCCACACTGCAATAATAGTAGTAGCCATCAAGTACCAGATTGGTTAACTCATCATAGGTAATGATGGGATTAAGAAAAGATGACTCTTGCCACTTCCAATGTGGTAACATCAATAAAGCACATTTGTGTGCCAACTAAAAAAGTGTAAAGGTAAAGGGACCCCTGACCGTTAGGTCCTGCCGTGGACGACTCTGGGGTTGCGGCGCTCATCTCGCTTTACTGGCCGAGGGAGCCGGCGTACAGCTTCTGGGTCTTGTGGCCAGCATGACTAAGCCACTTCTGGCAAACCAGAGCAGCGCACAGAAACACTGTTTACCTTTCCGCCGGAGCAGTACCTATTTATCTACTTGCACTTTGACGTGCTTTTGAACTGCTAGGTTGGCAGGAGCTGGGACCAAGCAATGGGAGCTCACCCCATCGCGGGGATTCAAACCGCTGACCTTCTGATCAGCAAGCCCTAGGCTCAGTGGTTTAGACCACAGCATCACCCACGTCCCCAGAAAAGTGTATGTTTATGCAAATGATGAAATGGCTATATTCCGCTCTGGGTGCATGTTCAGACTTTCAGTGAACAAAACTTCCAGTGAGTGCATGCACAGCTTATCAACATTCTTACTTCTCTTTCTCAAATATGGAATTTTTGTAAACTCCTGATTTAAATGCAACATTCTTTAAGTCAATGGTGATATACCAAAACTGTAGCTGTAATCACCTACTTGAAAAACACCAGTGCAGGTTTCAAAAGAAATACAAAATAAAAAGCACTGCCTCTCAAACGATCGGAGAAAATAGTTTGTTATAGTTGTTCCTCATTTGCTGTGGTTGCTAGGGAAATTACTGTATCTCAGTTTTAAACACTTTTATCTTCTTTCTAGCTCTCTAGCTGTGCTGCTGTGTCAGGTGATCAGTCATTTGCTCTTGCACCCCTTTACCTGCCCGTCGGTTAAGTATTTGATCTCTCTCTCCTACAACAACATGAGCAATTCTCCTCATGTCTTCCCGACGATCCAAGACTCCATAACATCTCCCCCGAACCAAAACTTCCCTCCCTCTTACAACTCAGAAATTGATTAATCGTGTTTTGTGGACTCCAGTTTATGGAGAAATGCATCTATGTTCCAGGGTTATGGTGATGTTACCCACCATGTGATGAAACAGCTGGTGGTGCCACCTGTCTTCAAATTTCTCCATCCTAAGGATCAGCAGAATCACAGAGTCTTGGACTGTCAGGTGGGCAGCACGTTGAAGGGGATGAAGCCAGCCTTTCCTCGGATAGCATCATTTTTAACCAAGTAAACATTCACTCCATTTGGTGTGATGATGCTTGCACAGTGTGGATCCTAAACACAAAGCCTATTTAGGCTTAATGGGTCAATTTGGTCAATTTATTGTTCACCTGTTGAAAATACAAAAAAAAAAGACAAAAGAATGCATAAGTTCTGTAACAATCTATTTCAAATAAGTACATTAATACTCCCACACTGTATTACATCATGTAATATATCAGTGAGCTATTTAAAAGAAAAAGGAAAACAGGTTAAATGTATACATGCAATAAAACTGTTCTCCCTCTAGAATTATGGGGAAGAAAAAAGGGGGATTTTGGTAGTATTGCACATTTATAAATTTAACCATTTCAGTTACGCTATTGAAATGACCCTAAAGTACTGTCTGGTCAGTACTCCTGTCCTACAGTGCATTGAAACACAGGAAAATAAATTGCACCGTGAAGTTTTATCCTGTTCCAGAATTAATAGCCTCCCAAAGTACCTCTATATAGTATTCTATATACAGTCATAACTCGGGTTGAATATGCTTCATGTTGAGTGCGTTCGAGTTGCGCTCTGCGTCAACCCAGAAGTAATGAAGCGCATTACTTCTGGGTTTCACTGCTCGCGCATGTGCTCAAAATGACGTCACATGCATGTGCAGAAGAGGCGTGCTCGTGTGCAGACGTGCCACCGCTACTTACATTTGCTTCTGGATGCGAATGGGGCTCTGGAACGGATCCTGTTTGCATCCCGATGTACCACTGTAGTAGATAGTAAGCCTGAGAGTAGGGACTATCTTAATGCTAACGCTTGTAAGCACTCTAGGAGCCTTTTTTGGCTGAAGTGTGGGAACAAAACATAAGAAAACATAAGAAATACTTTAAATGTCTTGCATATCCTGTCACTTTATTTTCAGTTCAGAAACATTGTTTCGACATGTCAGAGGCTTAAAGAAGGACATACTTTACTATGCACTGGAATCCCCATACGGGTTCCGATATCCCAGAATGACAACAGGGCTGGAATCCATTTGGAGGGAAGCAGCAGTTGGCACCATCCAAGGAAGAAACGGGCATGGTTAGTACAGGGGTGGGGAATCTGTGATGCTCTACCTGTTGTTGGACTCCCAACTCCCATCATCACCAGTGTGGTCAATGGTCAGGCATGTTTGGAGCTGTAGCCCAGCAACATGGTCATACTTGGTTTAGTTCTTGAATCTATTCTGCTTCAGCCTTGATGAAATGGTCCATAAAATAGTGATCCCTTCTGCTATGGGGAAGCTGAAATGACATATTGTCCTCTTCCATTATTTCCCACCTCCTTGTGCAAATTTTTATTTTTATTTTTAAAAAAACAAAACAAAAAACCTTCAATGCTCTTAAGAGAAATGGAGTTGCATGAAAGGGTATAGGTATCTCATGATGTATATGTAACATATTATTACTATTTTCCTTTGAAATGAAAACAACAATGTAGGGAAATACCAGTTGAATATAAAAATGAAATTCAGTCTTAGTGTTTTCTCTGTTTAAGAAAGAAAACAGTACATGTATGGTGTGTTCCTCAGCTTAGTTGCATGAAGCCTGTGGAGTAATTAAGTTTCTTGTTGGAGATGGACATTCTTATTACAGTCCTGCAATTTGTGGTATTTGCAAGACAGTTGTAGCTCTCAAGAATTCACTGGTATCTTAAACAAATAAAATAAAAATAAAACGAGGAACTACATTTAAATTTGTTTCAAACAGGATCCCTGTCTTCTTGAATATGGAAGTTTGCTGGGAAATGAAAAGGGGGAAATTATTCTACATTAGGTCAAGTTGATAAATACCTGTATCGCATCCATCCCATATATATGGAGAGCATGAGCATGCCTTCCCAAGCTGTGCTTTCAGTGCACTTGAGCAGACTTCAACATCCCCAACCCTCCACATTTGATTAGGGTCTACATGTATAAAATACATCAGGGAAATTGAATTTCATATTGCTATTAATAGCTCAGGTAAAAGTCAGAAATCAATCATACAGTCAAGGCCTGTATGCACATAAGTTGGCCCAAAGTGAATTAGATTCCTCACCCCATGTTCCAAACATACAGATTCCAACTCCCTAAGGAGTGTTTTGTAGCTTCAGGATGAAAGGTGAGTGGTTTCCAAAACCATTGGAAATTGCTACTAAAAATGGCAGATCAATATTTCAAATATAAGGTTCATGCTGGACCTATGATATTTGTTCAGTGGAGTGCTGTGAAAATAATGTGCCCTGAAAGAATGTATTGTGTCGGGCTATAGGTATATCTCTTTTAATGCCTGACATAATAGCAGTGAAGGAGGCACATGAACAGGGGGACATACCAATATAGAAGAAAGGATCTAAGGATGCCATTTCTAACATCACTGGATATAGGAAAGATCCTGGGAATGCTTTGAAGCCTTGCTCCTGGCTATATTCAAGAATAAAGCAAAAGACAATGCTGTATTTTAACAATAATTTGTTATGGCCTTCTTTTGCATGTGTCATAACAATTACAGCATCTTAGGTCAAACAAATGCTGTTGTTCTTGTTATATTAATTTATATACTGTTTACTTGCTGAAATGACTCCTAAGCAGTTTACAAATGTGAAATAAATTCTAAAAATATATCAACACATAATTAAGATATGTATACAATGAAATAATTTCATCAAAACATTAAAAACATCCATAATGAATATGTACAATTAATAACTTTTTTAAAAAAAGAAAGATGAGATATTCTTTGGAATGCCTGGGAATTCCAACACAGAGGCCTAGCTGTTTATAACAATAGCTACCCACTAAACAGAATTAGTAAGATAGCCACAGATACAGTTATTCTAAAGACTTATTAATCATATGATTCATATCACAGGAAAGGTGCATCTCCTCTTGACTACCCATAGTCAAGGTCCCTCACAAATTCATTTCCTTGCCACACACCTATATATATATGTACTATCAATGCTGTCTTTTTCCAACTGCGTCTATTTACAGCTATCCTACCCTAAATCAGTACACATTGACTAGGATCTCTTTCCCCTGGAAGCACAGGGATTATGCACATAATCTAACATCATCAATTGTAAGAGAATTGTAGATGTTGCCATTTCTCTATTCTTGCATACATCAAATTAATCTTCTGTTTTCAGACTTAACGAGATTGCCATTTGAAGCTATAAGAATTGGCACTAATTATGGAGCTACAACGGTGGCAATTATGGTTTATCACTGAGCCAGCGCTCAGGTACACTGTTTCTTTGGTCAGAGGCACTTTCCAATGAACAAAACCAATAACGTGCTCCCAGGATTTGCTAAGCTGTAGCAGATAGTTATATGTTGCTGGCTTTGACTTAACTGTTTTCGAGGCACATGTGGACATATGCATATGTTGCCAAAGACAGGGTAATAAGAAAGAGGTGTATATTGTTTACTTTCCTCCTTATACACAGCAAGAAGTGGGGACACTTTGTGACAGCACTGGTCCAGGATCTATTTTGCCATAGTGAATTAACCCTTACTGGTTTTTCCACTGGTGGAGAACAGCCTCTCCTTAATCCGATAATTAGCTTATATAATAATAATAATAATAATAATTTATTATTTATACCCCGCCCATCTGGCTGGGCCTCCCCAGCCACTCTGGGCGGCTTCCATAAAAACCAAAAATACAATAAAATATCACACGTTAAAAACTTCCCTGAACAGGGCTGCCTTAAGATGTCTTCTGAATGTCAGGTAGTTGTTTATCGCTTTGACATCTGCTGGAAGGGCGTTCCACAGGGCGGGCGCCACTACCGAGAAGGCCCTCTGCCTGGTTCCCTGTAGCTTTGCTTCTCGCAATGAGGGAACCGCCAGAAGGCCCTCAGCGCTGGACCTCAGCGTCTGGGCAGAATGATGGGGGTGGAGACGCTCCTTCAGGTATACTGGACTGAGGCCGTTTAGGGCTTTAAAGGTCAGCACCAACACTTTGAATTGTGCTCGGAAACGTACTGGGAGCCAATGCAGGTCTTTCAAGACCGGTGTTATATGGTCTCGGCAGCCGCTCCCAGTCACCAGTCTAGCTGTCGCATTCTGGATTAGTTGTAGTTTCCGAGTCACCTTCAAAGGTAGCCCCACGTAGAGTGCATTGCAGTAGTCCAGGCGGGAGATAACCAGAGCATGCACCACTCTGGCGAGACAGTCCGCAGGCAGATAGGGTCTCAGCCTACGTACCAGATGGAGCTGGTAAACAGCTGCCCTGGACACAGATTTGACCTGTGCCTCCATGGACAGCTGTGAGTCCAAAATGACTCCCAGGCTGCGCACCTGGTCCTTCAGGGGCACAGTTACCCCATTCAGGACCAGGGAATCCTCCACAACTGCCCGCCTCCTGTCCCCCAAAAACAGTACTTCTGTCTTGTCAGGATTCAACCTTAATCTGTTAGCCGCCATCCATCCTCCAACCGCCTCCAGACACTCACACAGGACCTTCACCGCCTTCACTGGTTCTGATTTAAAAGAGAGGTAGAGCTGGGTATCATCCGCATACTGATGAACACCCAGCCCAAACCTCCTGATGATCTCTCCCAGCGGCCGCATGTAGATGTTGAAAAGCATGGGGGAGAGGACAGAACCCTGAGGCACCCCACAAGTGAGAGCCCAGGGGTCTGAACACTCATCCCCCACCACCACTTTCTGAACACGGCCCAGGAGGAAGGAGCGGAACCACTGTATAACAGTGCCCCCAGCTCCCAGCCCCTCAAGACGGTCCAGAAGGATGCTATGGTCGATGGTATCGAACGCCGCTGAGAGATCCAGCAGAACTAGGAAACAGCTCTCACCTTTGTCCCTAGACCGCCGGAGATCATCAACCAGTGCGACCAAGGCAGTTTCAGTCCCATGATGAGGCCTGAATCCCGACTGGAAGGGATCCAAATGGTCCGCTTCTTCCAGGCGTGCCTGGAGTTGTGGTACCTTGGGTTAAGTACTTAATTCGTTCCGGAGGTCTGTTCTTAACCTGAAACTGTTCTTAACCTGAGGTACCACTTTAGCTAATGGGGCCTCCTGCTGCCACACGATTTCTGTTCTCATCCTGAAGCAAAGTTCTTAACCCAAGGTACTATTTCTGGATTAGCAGAGTCTGTAACCTGAAGCGTAGGTAACCTGAAGTACCACTGTGTATATTTGGCACCCACATTACACATTCTCTACAGCCACTTTCTAAAGCTCTTTAGCTTAGAAATAAATCCTACAAATAATAATGTATGAAAAGTATGACTTCTGAAAATAATATAATAATACTTCTCATGAGGATTCAGATTTATTCTCTTAGAATGGCAATGGCACCCACCTGAGAGGTTTTGGAGCTTAGTTTTGGTGACTTCCCACTGAAAAAAAGCCCAGATTTTAAGTGTGCATACTTTTGAAGATGATTTAGAAACAATTTAATTCAAACCATATTGGTTAAATAGATAACTGGGACCAGGAGTTACGATCATATTACACTGGTGTTTTGCTGACTGTACTTGCTCCTTGTTAATTTCTAAGCTCAATTCCCTGTTCAGGGAAGTTTTTAATGTTTGATGTTTTATCACTTTATTAATTATTATTATTATTATTATTATTATTATTATTATTATTATTAATCTGTTGGGAACTGCCCAGAGTGGCTGGGGAAACCCAGCCAGGTGGGTGGGGTATAAATAAATTGTTGCTGTTGTTGTTGTTGTTGTTATTCTAGTTTGACCTTTAAAGCTCTTCACACCTCGTGACCAGGTTACCTGAAGCAGCCCCTCTGTCTACATGTATCTCATATACAGCTAAGGTCTTCAACAGAGGCCATCCTCTTGGATTTGAAATACATTGGCTGGCTACTAAGAAGGTGATCTTCTTAGCAGGGCGGTACTGCAGAAAACATATACAGAGACTTGCCTAGTGCCTACCTTGATGTCATTTTTTTTGCCAAGCAAAGAAATAACCCCCCCCCCCCCCCGCATTTTAACTTTAAATTTAGGCTGCAATCCAATGTATACTTACTTTGCAGTAAGCACCATTGATCAGAATGGGCATTTCTTCTAAGTGAACAATCCTAAACATACGATTGCAATGTGAATTAATTTTAGCTCTGGTGATGATGTTATGCTTCTCTGTTACTTTTAGAATCAGATGTCTTTTATGTTTTGATTGCTGCTTTTAAAAATGTTGGTCTTGCATTATAAGCAGTAATGGAAATTATTTGAATGGTGGATTAAACATTCCTCTAGATAAATAAGTTTCCCAGAAGCAGCTGGCTGTCCAAAGTTGGGGGAAAATGCTGCCCTAGATGGATTATGGTGCAATCTGGAAAGGGTATTAAATTTTAAGTGTGAAGCTTTATTTTCTGCACCAGTGCAACATCAGTAATATGTATTCTTTTGGACAATCTAAAATTATATATATATATATATCTCCCTGTTATATAAGGATTCCTACGCTCCATAAACATTCTAAATGAGGAAAAACTCATTGATGCTTTTATTACCAATACTTAATAAATGCATTAATGGTTACATGGTAAAGCAAGTAAACTAGGACTTAGGAGGAATAAATATGTACAATTGGTTTTAGGCAATGCAGCCACCAGACTAGACGCAAGTAATTAAGTTGGCAAGACGTAACATTGATCTATTTAAAGAAGGTCCTGTCCAAATGAATGTTCTGCACAGTTATATCAGACTCACTCATATTCTTTGCCCATCATTCCTTGTCTCTGATGTGCTGACAGGTGGCTGCACATCACAATGCAAACTTACAGATCCCGTTTTTCTTTAAAGATTCTGTTCAGGGTTGCCTTCCCTTCTTGTTATATTAATGTACTTGCACATACTTCTTAAGGCAAAACTAACTCTTGCTTAATCTAGTCCCATATTAATTCACTTGTCTTCTACTGAGGTAATACATTTCCTTGCAGAAACAATTTGTGTATATGATTCCCTCTGATTTTCTCCTTGTCTGCACCAACACTGGAAAGGTATTTAAGTGTTCTTGAAAAAATGCTTTAGAGACCAAAAATACATTCTTGATTAGAGAGAACACAATTTACCTTAGGTGACAGCTATTTTTTGTTTAGAATACCTCCAGAGTCTAATTGAAGCAGGGCAACCTGTGAACTGCCCTGGTCTAGGAACATTTTTCATTCTACATAACAGACTTAAAATAAAGAAGGTATCTGTGAAAGCACATAAGATACTGGTCCAATTCACTTGCCCTATACAAATATATATACCGTATTTTTCGCCCCATAAGACGCACCGGCCCATAAGACGCACCTAGATTTTAGGGGGGGAAATGAAGGAAAAAAATTTTATTTCCCCCCCAGGTGCGCTGTGCTACACCAGGAGCTTGGGGCGTGCGGAGCTCAGCGCGCCCCAAGCTTCTGCGTGCCGGCAAGGTCTCCGCTAGCGTGGGAGAGCCGGCGCCTCTCCCAGGGCTAGCGGACCCCTGCGCTAATCCAGAAGCTTGGGGCGTGCTGAGGTCAGCGCGCCCCAAGCTTCTGCATGCCGGCAAGCAGTCCGCTGCCGCCCCAAGCCTTGCGCACCCGGCGGGACCTCCTGCCGGGTGCGGGAGGCTTGGGGCGGCAGCGGACTGCTTGCCGGCATGCAGAAGCTTGGGGCGCGCTGACCTCAGCACGCCCCAAGCTTCTAGGTGCGCGCAAGCAGTCCGCTGCCGCCCCAAGCCTTGCGCACCCTGCCTTCAGGGCGCCCGACGCTCCGAGAAGCAGGCTGCTATCCGCAGCCTAGACATCCCTGCGGGTCCTCCCACAGGGCTGCCTGGGCGGCGGAATTGTTCCCGAAGCGTCGGGCGCTCTGCCTTCAGGGCGCTCGACGCTGCGAGAAGCAGGCTGCTACCCGCAGCCTAGGCAGCCCTGTGGGACCTCCCACAGGGCTGCCTGGGCTGCGGAATGGTTCCCGAAGCGTCGGGCGCTCTGCCTTCAGGGCGCTCGACGCTGCGAGAAGCAGGCTGCTATCCGCAGCCTAGGCAGCCCTGTGGGACCTCCCACAGGGCTGCCTGGGCGGCGGAATGGTTCCCGAAGCGTCGGGCGCTCTGCCTTCAGGGCGCTCGACGCTGCGAGAAGCAGGCTGCTATCCGCAGCCTAGGCAGCCCTGTGGGACCTCCCACAGGGCTGCCTGGGCTGCGGAATGGTTCCCGAAGCGTCGGGCGCTCTGCCTTCAGGGCGCTCGACGCTGCGAGAAGCAGGCTGCTATCCGCAGCCTAGGCAGCCCTGTGGGACCTCCCACAGGGCTGCCTGGGCTGCGGAATGGTTCCCGAAGCGTCGGGCGCTCTGCCTTCAGGGCGCTCGACGCTGCGAGAAGCAGGCTGCTATCCGCAGCCTAGGCAGCCCTGTGGGACCTCCCACAGGGCTGCCTGGGCGGCGGAATTGTTCCCGAAGCGTCGGGCGCTCTGCCTTCAGGGCGCTCGACGCTGCGAGAAGCAGGCTGCTATCCGCAGCCTAGGCAGCCCTGTGGGACCTCCCACAGGGCTGCCTGGGCTGCGGAATGGTTCCCGAAGCGTCGGGCGCTCTGCCTTCAGGGCGCTCGACGCTGCGAGAAGCAGGCTGCTATCCGCAGCCTAGGCAGCCCTGTGGGAGGTCCCACAGGGCTGCCTGGGCTGCGGAATGGTTCCCGAAGCGTCGGGCGCTCTGCCTTCAGGGCGCTCGGCGCTGCGAGAAGCAGGCTGCTATCCGCAGCCTAGGCAGCCCTGTGGGACCTCCCACAGGGCTGCCTGGGCTGCGGAATGGTTCCCGAAGCGTCGGGCGCTCTGCCTTCAGGGCGCTCGACGCTGCGAGAAGCAGGCTGCTATCCGCAGCCTAGGCAGCCCTGTGGGACCTCCCACAGGGCTGCCTGGGCGGCGGAATTGTTCCCGAAGCGTCGGGCGCTCTGCCTTCAGGGCGCTCGACGCTGCGAGAAGCAGGCTGCTATCCGCAGCCTAGGCAGCCCTGTGGGACCTCCCACAGGGCTGCCTGGGCTGCGGAATGGTTCCCGAAGCGTCGGGCGCTCTGCCTTCAGGGCGCTCGACGCTGCGAGAAGCAGGCTGCTATCCGCAGCCTAGGCAGCCCTGTGGGACCTCCCACAGGGCTGCCTGGGCTGCGGATATCTTCCTGAAGCCTGGAGAGCGAGAGGGGTCGGTGCGCACCGACCCCTCTCGCTCTTCAAGCTTCAGCGAAAGCCTGCATTCGCCCCATAAGACGCACCCAGATTTTCCCTTCATTTTTGGAGGGGAAAAAGTGCGTCTTATGGGGCGAAAAATACGGTATATATTTAAAATGATTCCTCTGAGAAACAGATGTAGAAAAGGTTAAATTCTAATTGAAAATCCACAAGGATGCTGAGCTTAGATGTTGTTGTTGTTTAGTCGTTTAGTCGTGTCCGACTCTTCGTGACCCCATGGACCAGAGCACGCCAGGCACTTCTGTCTTCCACTGCCTCCCGCAGTTTGGTCAGACTCATGTTTGTAGCTTCGAGAACACCGTCCAACCATCTCGTCCTCTGTCGTCCCCTTCTCCTTGTGCCCTCCATCCTTCCCAACATCAGGGTCTTTTCCAGGGAGTCTTCTCTTCTCATGAGGTGGCCAAAGTATTGGAGTCTCAGCTTCAGGATCTGTCCTTCCAGTGAGCACTCAGGGCTGATTTCCTGAAGAATGGATACGTTTGATCTTCTTGCAGTCCATGGGACTCTCAAGAGTCTCCTCCAGCACCATAATTCAAAAGCATCAATTCTTCGGCGATCAGCCTTCTTTATGGTCCAGCTCTCACTTCCATACATCACTACTGGGAAAACCATGGCTTTAACTATTCGAACCTTTGTTGGCAAGGTGATGTCTCTGCTTTTTAAGATACTGGCTGAGCTTAGATAGGAGTTGGCAAATATGCTGTTCATAAAACTTTTCTAGAAAATCTATGCAGATTCTGGATTGCACCCAACTCATTCATTCTCAGAGTAGACTCAATGAAATCAATAGATTGAAGTTAGTCATGCCCATTTATTCCAGTGGGTTTACTCTAAGTAATGTCTCAAGCTCCACAGAGGAACTTAGCTACTTCTGCAGAGCAACAGCAGTCGGGCATGTCTCCGCTTTCTCACTGGCAAGTTCGGCATCAGAGGCAGACACCTCTCTTTCCGCCTTCCTCTGCCTCATTGGTTGGCATAGTGGGGAGAAGTAAAGCCGGCAAAGTTGCTCTACAGAAGCACTGCGACTTCCATCAGCTTGCTCTTCCTCTCACCCTCTGGGCTCCACATGTGGAGAACTGGGTACCATGGCATTGTGTAGGCAGAGACAGAGGTTGAAAGATGCCTTTGTTCCCTTGGTGATCATCCACCCCTTCTCAAGATGGTACATTCAACTACCACCAGCACAGTGCCCAAAGGGAAAAAAGGAGGTGTATAAAGGGAAGTTGATACATCCTCTTGCTCACTAGCGCTGCCTCTGCATGGAAAGCGCAGTTGTGAGAACTGCATCTAATTCTCCCTAACTTTGTTGCCCAGAGAGAGCCAGCAGGCAGACCATCCCAGAGCCAAAGAGGCTGGTGATGAGAAGAAGCGACACCTGAACACCGGAAGCTGCCTCATGCTGAGTCAGCACCATTGGTTCATTATTGCCTACAGACTTGCAGGCTCTGCAGGGTTTCAGGCAGGAACTCTCCCACTGAACTGCTGCCTTGCCCACTTCAGCTGTCTCCCTCCCTGGGGTGGCAAACGGGCAGAGTTGGCTGCCCCTTTCTTTTTCTGGGCAGTGCCCTTCTGCTCCTTCCTGGGTGGAGACAAGGTGGGACCAACCACCTGGCACACCTAAGGCAACCCTCTGCCCCTTGCTGGGAAGGTTTTCTTCCCTCTGCAAGGGAGCTCGTCCAAAGGCGTGTTACCACAAGGGGTCCCCATAAGGACCAAGAACCGCCCCCCCCCCCCGCCGCCTCACACACTTCCCACCCTGCTCCCAACTGCGTTCCTTAATACGCCCCGGGCTGAGCCACGCCCCTCCCCGCTCCATCGCCTCGGAGCGCTTTCCCGCCAAGCGCGAACAAAGCGCCCTCCTCCTCTTCCCTCGCCTGCTCCAGGCAAGCCGGGGAGGCGCCGCCGAGTTGCTTGACGCGCGTGGCAGGCATAGCGCTGCGTCGCCGCCGCATCTCTTCACGGGGCGTGTGTGAAAATGCCCTCACTCTCGCCCGCCCCTCCCACCTCTCCCAGGGACCCCTCGACGTTCCGCCGTTGATTCCGGCCATTTGCGCGGCTCTTTCCCGCCTCGCCGCCAGCCATGAGCGGCGCCCCCCGCGCGAAAGGGGACCCCAAGCGGCGCCTGCGCGAGTGAGCGCCGGAGGATTTGCCTCGGGGTCTTCGCGGGGCTCTTCTTCTTCTTCTGCTCTGACGGGCGCGCGCCTCTCGGCGAGCGCGTGTATGTCTGTCGTGTGGCAGTTTCTGGAGGCAGAAGAAGACGGCGACGAAGCCGCCGCCGCCGCGCCGTGCTATGTTCCTGGACTCAGTCCTGCCCCCTAAAGTGGAGATGAGCCAGACCCGAGGAAAGGAGAGCATCTCTTAAGACTCCCGAGCCAGGATGGCGCACCTGCGGCAGCCCCTGCCTCTCCTGGTGGTGATGCACAGCTTCCTCCCGCTTGTAAGTCTCCCGCTTTGCCGGGGCGCAAACGGAGTGCGCTCTTCGGCTTCGCCTCCCTATTTCTCTGCAAGCTTTAGAAACGCTGGAGAAGTTCGTAAGGAACCCGGGTGGCTTTAGCATGAGGTCTTTCCTTGTTCCTTTTCGGGTTTGCTCCCCTTCTCCATCTCTTCTCCCACCCTTGCTCTCCTTTTTCTTGGGGGGGGGGGGAGTGGACCATCCATCTCAGCGATGCCAGGGAATGAATGGGGCGCGCACCTGTCTCTGCCGCCAACATTTCGCGCGGCTCGATGGCGAGATCTCTCACTAGCTAGCTGCGCCTGGTGTGGCTTTGGTTTGCGAAGGACGAGGGTGAGCGTTTCGATTCGATCGCTTGGGCTCGGATGCTTGGTGGAAACTTTTCCCTTTTCTAAGCAGCCAAAGAAACCTAACGAGCTCCTGGGCGCACCTTGCGTCTCTTCCGACTGCTGTCGTTTCGACGGGGAACACTGTTCGCTTTCGGAGGGGAAAGAATTCGATTGAGTTAGAACAGCCCAGTAAAGCCCAAGGCGGGATTGCTTAACAATATCGTCTTGTTTTTTTTCAGTTTTCAGCTGGGATTCCCGAAAGGCCTGTGTCCAACATGTTGAATATTGTCGGCTTTGGACTAAGGTTTTCGGATCTTCCATTTATGTGCTCTTAGTGTAACCAAAGTAAGGCTGCAACTCTAAGCACAGCTATGCAGGAGTAGGTGCCCCTGAACTCAGAGGGACTTTCCTCTGACTAGACATGGCTAGGGTTGCACTGCAATAAGCCCTTTGGAAATCTTGGATAATAAAGAACTGGCTTTTTACAATCATCTTCATATCTGGTGCCTCTAGAGAAAGTTAGTTACATTGTTGCTTCTTACAGTTTTCTAATTTACAGGAAATCATGTGCCTGTTGAGCAGATTTGTTTTTTTTTGGTAGCTCATATATTTGCAGGCTTTGTTTCCTCAATAGTACGAATCTGAAGCGATGTTATTAAACAGGATGTTGTGTGGTGCAACTGTGAAGCAACTTTTTACTTAAAAGTCTTACATACTTATTTAATACATCGATACATCACCATCACCTTGTGTAGCCTTGTGGTATGTTGAAGACTAACAGATGTGTTATGGCACAAGCTTTCATGGACTAGAGTCCACTTTGGTTGATCCTAAGCAATTTGCAAATAAGTTTATTTTAATTTATTAATATTTTATTTTGTTTTATCTGAGAATATTTACCTGTAAATAAGAATCTTGTACTGTTGACAGCCACTCAAACAATAAACTACTTATGCAATTATCTGGTGCTCATGCAGCTGGACCCTGTGCATGTTTACTACTCTGGAGCAAATGTTTTCAGTGGTACTTGATTTTCATGTAACTGCATAGGATTGCAGTTTAAATTAAATTTCTTTGCTTTTCGTAGTTTCAAAATTAGTTTTACATCTCCTATAGATGATGTAAAAGTACAGTACTGCTGTCTATTCTCTTGTGGTATCTTGTGGCTTTGGGGTGGACTACAGCTCAGTTGTAAATACCTTTACTGTACTTAGCAGTAAACCCTGCAGAATATAATGGGAGTAAACTGAAGATTGCAGTCAGAAGCAAATGGCAAAAGCTGGTTTGCTGAAGTTGTGGAGAACTCCAAGCGAGACACTGTTACTAATCGGAGTGTAGAGAATACAGTTGTAAATAGTTGTAACAAACTTACTTGAATAACTAACTTGGGGCATTAAATATATGGAGTAAGGCATAAAAAGGAGCTAAATCAAACAAAAACAGCATTGCAATCGTATTTCATCATACTCCATTTCAGGAAGATGTTAATTGTTTGCACACAACAGGATACAAAGTTTTGTTTTTCTCCTCATGGCTGCATTCTGGCTGAAAGTTTATGTGTGTGTGTGACTACAGTCAATAAGGGGATGTGTAATAAACCTTGAAGGGATTAGACAGCCTCCTTAAGAGCTGGATTCTAATATTACAGCATGAGTTGATTGATTAGTTTTTGAGGAAGCTTATGTCAAATTCTAATCCGGTTTTGGATTGTGCTTGTCTTGTAATGTTGTGGGGCTGTTTTCCCTTTCCCTTTTTTTTTCCTGTGGCACTTTATCATAGCAGTGAAGTGCGGAGCTGCAGCTCTGCGATAAGACACTCATATTTGCTTTCACACTGCTTTGCTTTTTTGAACAATAAAAGGCTGTTTATATTCTTAGAGCAGAGTTTCCAGCTAAACACCACACAGGGGTTAGGGATGTGAATGGAAAGCAGTTAATGGATTACAAAGTTGCTGGTCAGGAAGGAGGTAAATTGAAATACCCTTACCCATTTTTATTTTTGTTATTTTAAATCAACCAGATAATCAAAGGAACCAATTAAAACTTCTGACGGGCATTGGTTTTATTCCACATTTTATTGGATGATGTCAACTTTTTTGCTGTGGCTTTACAACAATTGCTTTGTGTTGATTACTTTAAAGGATCAAAAGCTGTTTTCTTGTAAGGGGAGGGAAACACACACAAGGCAGTACCTGTTCGCAGCTGATAGCCTAACAATTCCATGGGGAGTAGCTCATTTTCTGTGCTGTTAGAGAAATCTCCATCAGTGGTGTAATGGAACACTTTTATCATAGAATTCTTAAGAGGGAAGTAGTCCTAAAGTTTAAAAAAAATCCAAGTTACCCTGCAACCCTATAATTTTATTTATTTAGATTTCTATCATGCTCCCACTTCTCATAGAACCCTTGGGATGGGAGTAAGCCCTATGGGACTCAATAACATATGCTAATTACAAATACAAATCTGTGCTTAACATTTTGTTGCATATCACACAGTATTACCATGTTGTCTACTATATAGTTGTGCACATGTACTTTTAAATGACCAGTGCCTTCCAGGTGTACAATTTGTAGAGTCAGAGCCAGATGACATGGACAATATCCATAAACAGTAACAAGCATTTTTGCCAATGAGAGAAAGAAACATTAAAAAAAAAAACACCAGGACTTCTTTTTTTATGTGGTGAAATTTCCTGTAGAGTACAAAACTTTAAAAACACAAACATTGGGGGCAGTATCTTATGGCAACTATAATGAATTGGCAAGTCTGGCTGCACAGAGAAATTCAAAAGGCCTATTTAATTTTGCTGTGCCCGTTTTGATTCCTTGTATAGATGCTGTTTTAAGTTGAAGTTTTACAAAATCATCCTCTTGTTAATGAGTCAATGAGTTTTCCTTCACTACAAATAAATTAGTCTCTCTGTTGTTGAAAAACATTTACTGCAACTGATAGGATGTCCTTGGTATACCACCTTGTAGGTTATACCCATTTCCCCACCCCCAGGCTGCAGCCCCCGCAAACACTTACTTAAAAGTAAGTCCCACTGTATTCAACTGGGCTCACTCTCAGGTAAGTGTATATATGACTGCAGCCTTAGTGTAGGCAAAAATTAATAACTAAACGTTTAATTGTAGACATATCTACACAAAGGTAAGCTACACTGTGTTCAATGGGGCTTCCTTCCATTGTTTATTTATTTATTTTGTTTATTTATACACACATTTATAAGACTGTGTTTTTAGTAAATACAGGTTGTGAAGACAGTAAAAAGTGCTGTTGGTGGTAAAAAAAAATTTGCACACCATCCATTTCCCCTGCAAACTAGATAGTAGCTAATCAAAGATAATTAAACTCACCATAATTCACCATTCGTTTAACATTATGGTAGTCAATATATGTAAAACAATATTGCTGTTTCCAGTCAATAATAATCTGGGTAGTTATTGGCTAAATAGTAAAAAGAAAAAAAATGCTTTGTCCAGTATGTATTAAGGTCACAGCATACCATTTCTTTAAATCTAATGTTAATGGCCATTCAGCTGTTTTGTTGCTACAAATTATTCAGTGTCATGTTAATAATTAGGTTAGAGGAGCCGTGCAATCTTAGGCACTAGCAGTAGAAAAGTGCCTTGTATAAGAGGATTTTACAGCCCATTCCCTAAGGCACTGATGTTGACATTGAATCAAGCCTATTTAACAGATTCCTGCAAACAAATCTTGGTATATTATTTTTGTGATATCTATTACAATTTTCATTGGTGGTGCTTGCAAATGAAAAATAAAACTAAGCCAAAGATGCCAAATATGTATTTCAAAACAGACTTTTAAGAATCAGCTCCCAAATGAACAAAATTTAAGGTTTCTTTTAAAAACCAACGGAAATTTAAATAAAAATTGCATGGTGTTGCTGTCAAAACCTAGCTGCAGTGCTTTGCTGTTTTATACTCCACATTTTAAATCCATACAATAAATGAATCACAGCGCAGGCTTATAATAAAAGGGAAGTCCTCAGACTATGAACTGGTTCTGCAAATGGTGCATTAAGCTTTGCATTGCCTATGGATACAGAAAAGGGTTTCAAAAGCACTCAGTGATGTTTATAGCTAACAGAAGTGCTGATGTATCTTTAATGCTTATTTGTAACTTGATCAAATGTGCTGCTATTTTGTTAAAAAGTCTTTTCCATAGTATGAGGGAAGGGTTTTTCCTTAAATTCAAATGGTGAGATAAAACAAAAAACCTCTTGCAATATTGCCTGGCAATAAAGTTTTCTTTTTTAACTTGTTAAGTATTCAGTTTGTTTCCCTCTATTATTTATATTTAATTTGATATCTTTTGGTTAAAACTTATCTGTGTTTTAGCTTTTGGGTGGGTGTGGGTGTGTATTACAGAGTTAGCTGCCTTGATGTTTTCTTTTTTAAAATAGAATTATTTTTCAGTATAGATTAAGAATAAACTTCTTGATGATTGTGAGGTCTTCTCATACAAGCATGGACTATACAGTAAAACAAGTATTATTATTTTTTTTAAGTAAATTATGTGTCTTGCATAAAAGAGTTTTTTCCTATTTCCAACCAAAGTTGTGGGGGTTTTGTTTAAGTGTGAGATTCATACTGCTCCCCTCCATCCTGGGATAGCCTACTTTAAATATGTGCAAAATTATGTCACAATGCTAGGCATCTTTGTGATGTACCATTTTTGGTAAAATGTTGAAGGTACGGGATGTGACTGTGTTTAAAGTGAAAATTGACCAGACTTCTACATAAAACCCAGATTGTGGTTATCTACCTCCAGCTCCTCCCTTCTGAGCCCACGCCCATCTCCCTGCTACCACACACTGCTCCTCTCCACACGATTCACCTTTCAATATCATTCTACCCTGGTCTCCCAGATAACAAGAAGGAAACCAGGAGGGCAGAAGCCATCAGCATTGCACAGTGCTTTTCCCGCAGTGCTAGCAAACGTGGTTCTCCATCTTGTATGCAAACATTGAAACATTTAAACAGGCTGCATTCTAGATACTCCACACGGAGCTTTTTTCTGTCATTCTTCCTTCAGGTTCTGGAATCTGAAGGAAGGAAAGAGAATACATTGTTCAAAACACAGTCTCATGTTAAAACAGGGTTGCCTTCTGGAGGCATCACCTAGGGCTGCCTTTGTGTCTTCCCTAAGCAAGGAGGCAGGAGCTCTAGAAAGACAGAGATCCCCCTTTAAAAAAAACCAACTAGAGTTGGACATTGGACTAGGCAAGGCTTATCAAATAATGTTCCATTATTTAAAGCATGAATTGATTAGTACCCGAACAAAAAAGAGGGAGATATTACAAAAATAAACGAATGGCAATAAGTGAGGGCAGTGACATTAAATTCAGGTCAGCTGTATTATTTATTACTAATAATGAACTATGTGGAAGGTGGCAATCAAGGAGCCCTTTCGCCCATGGGATATCTCCTCAACACCTTGAGGCAATAAAAAAAAAAGTTAGCTGCATTTTTGCCTTGCCCTTTATGACATGATGTCATTCTTTGTGGAAGTTTGGGCCGTATTTTAGCACAGGCACATAATAGGCAGCCAATTGACCGATGTCACAACCCTGCACAATGGACTATTTTTATTGCCATTGCCACTTATGAACAAGTGAATCACTGCGAGTCTGGTTTAAAAATGTGGAAGTAGATACAGCAAAAACATTCCTATGATTTCCAAGATGAAGTAGTGAGTTAAAGTGATGCTAGAAGCCTACAGTATGAGGAGAGTCATAGACTTTAAATGTATGGTGTGTACATAAGGACATAATAAGAGCCGGCTGAATCAGGCTACTGGCCCATCCAGGCCAACATTCTGTTCTCTCAGTGGCTGACCAGATGCCAGTGAGAAAACTACAAGCAGAATTTGAGCACAAAAGCATTCTCCCCTCCTGTGGTTACAAGCAACCGGTATTCAAGCAACCCTGGGCTGTTTAACATCTACATGAAACCGTTCAGTGGGGTTCTCTGGAATTTTGGAGTCCATTGTCATCAATATGCTGATGACAAACAGCTCTTCTTCTCCTTTACATCTGCAGGTATGGCAGTGGATGTGCTGGGCCATTGTCTTGCCTTGGTAGTGGACTGGATGAGAGCCAACAAACTGAAGCTCAGTCTGGATAAGACTGAAGCATTGTTAGCTCCCTAGACTGAATGGATGGGAGATGGCCTGCTCTTGATGGAAGGAGCAGGTACATAGTTTGGTGATACTGCTGGATCCTGGCTATCGTTTGAGGCTCAGTAGCCTCAGTGGTGCAGAGTGCCCAGCTGCACCCCTATCTGGACAGGGGTAGCCTAACTTCTGTTATTTATTCTCTCGTAACTTCTAGGTTAGATTGCTGCAATGTATGCAGTGTTTTAGGAGACTTGGCAAGCATCACTGATTCTATAAATAATTTCAGGATTTGGAGAGAGATTAATCCTTTGAATCTTGTGCAATAGTTAGTTGTGAGAAGTACATTTTAGTTCATAAGTGCTTCAGTTATTTATATCAGCCATTGCCTACTCTTTAAAGACTTTGGGCAGTTTGCAATCTGTATATAGTTTATTTAAAGCAGAAGTAGAATTGTTATTGAACATTTTCCTCCTACAGAAGTTATTACTCATTTTACTGGCTTATTTTATTATTGAAAGGAGGAATATCAGGTTCTATATAAAATGCTTGTTTTAAAACTTTATATTTTCCCTTATGATAAATTTATAGTCAGTTGTACTGATGTACTTTCACTGTAATTTTAGCATAAGACTGGGTTTTTGTTTTTGTTTTATAAAATATGTGATTGTATAACAAGAGGAATATGCTAAATTGTATGTGTATCAGGGTTGCTATGTTAATTGAGGTGGGATGGATTGAGTTGTCTATAATTCAGCAAAGGGACTTGATTTTTAATTGGAGTTAATAAAGCTGATAAACGCTCATGCAATTTTAAAACATGTAACCAGTGTCCACAAATTTGAATGTAGCTATAGCGTTCAGTTTCTTTGTTGAAGGAGATCATTTGTAATACAGCATAAAACTTAACTAGAATTTTGAGGTGTGATATAAGCTCTCTCTCTGTATATAGACAAAGTATAGTCAGTGTGACAGGAAATAATAATACTGGTAAAATAGCTACTGGTAAGGCTCTAGAGGTGACAGGAATTTTTATATCTGGGTATAACAGTGATAAATGTCTAAGCTCGTATCACTGGAAGACAGTCCAGGACACAAACGAGAATTGATATGCAGCATTTATAACTGAATTAACATACAGTGGTACCTCTAGTTATGAACTTAATTCATTCCGGAGGTCCGTTCTTAACCTGAAACTGTTCTTAACTAGAGGCGTGCTTTTGCTAATGGGGCCTTTTGCTGCCACTGCACCGCCAGCACACGATTTCTGTTCTCATCCTGGGGCAAAGTTCTCAACTTGAGGTAACTCTTCTAGGTTAGCGGAGTTTGGTACCTGAAGTGTTTGTAACTCAAGGTACCACTGTATATGAATCTCCCCTCACTCTTAAAAGGCTTAGAATTTTACAGGTCCATAGGTGAGTGTAGCTCTAGGGACGCTACACCTAGATGGTGTTCAGACAAGAGCTACCAGAAAGGCTACCCAAGTCCTGTGCCTGGAGAAGATTATAGGGAAGCATGGGAGCTGCTTTCATATACCTGAAAGGCTGTCACAAAGAAGATAGGGTGGACCTGTTCTCTATTGCTTCAGAGGACAAGACTAGAACTGATGTGTAGAGATGGTAAAGAAACTCATTTTAGCTAAACATTAGGAAAAACTTCATAAAGAATCTTCTGGTTCAACAGTTTGCTACCCTGGGACTGTAGAACTAAAGCAAAGCATGTTCTGGCTCCACCCACCAGTCAACAGCTTGAAGCTGTGTGTGCATACATGAGCTATTTTGGGTATGTGTGTATGTGTTATTATAACCTATTGTGTTGTTTGCCACCTTGAGATTAATTCAGGTAGGGTATAAATCTTTAAAATAAGTAAGTAAATAATATGGCACCACCCACATGCAAAACGTGTCAGCAGGTTTGGGATGACTCCAAGGTTTGCATAAGTATGAAAATTGTTTAGGGGGACCCCCCCCCAAAAAAAACAACCCCACTCAGTGAGGACTGAGCATGCTCAGTAGGCATGACTGACTGTTGGAGGAGAAGGAAAATAAGGAAGGGGAAGTGGAATAGAGTATCCTGGAAATGGTTATGACTGGCTAGAACCCTGACCAGGAGCACTCCGTACTGCAACATTTTGTTTCAGGTTGCACTTATTTTATAGATGGAGTTACATATGTCATGAGGAAGAGCCTCCAAGTTGCCCCTAAGATTGAGGGGGCCCGGCTTTCATTGTGTGTGAGAGAGACGTGACGCATGATGCAACATCGTGTTGTCTGAAGGAGGCCAAGCATTCTGGAGGAGCTGGCCACTGAAGCTGCACCACGCTCAGCTTCCTCAGCCCCCTCAACGTTTAGGGGGGCAAAAATGCCTCAGCTCCCTAGAGTTGGTGTGTCAGAATCTCACTTTTGCCATCAGAACAGGTTTCTTTAAAACCTAGATGTTCACTGCTGTGGCTTATTAGCATTTTAGCATACAAATATTTTTTTTCTTTTCATTTCCTTCATTGCCCCCAGCCAGACAGCAAACCATACTACACACAACATTTGATGAAGGCAGGTGAAGAGCAGGTAGGCTCTTCTGCAGTAAGAACTACCTAGATGAATGTAAATATTGTGGAATTACCGTATTTTTTGCACCATAACACTCACTTTTTTCCTCCTAGAAAGTAAGGGGAAATGTCTGTGCGTGTTATGGAGGGAATGCCTATGGGTGGCATGCCTACGGATTTTCCTCCTCTAAAAACTACGTGCGTGTTATGGTCAGGTGCGTGTTATAGAGCGAAAAATACGGTATATAAATACTAGCATTTATGCAAACTCTAGATCCTTTTAGAGCTGGGATAAGCAATGTGATGCCCTCCACATTGTTGGACTACAATTCCCATCAGCCCAAATCACCATGCCCAATGTTCAGGGATGGTGAGAGTTGTAGTCGAGAAACCTCTGGAGAGCACTGTGTTGGCCTCCTCTGTTTTGGAGGACTGAAAAGTCCCAAGGCCCAGAAGTGTAAGAGATTCCAATTTATGCTTCTTTGTGGACTTACTGGAAGATCTAACTGCATCTTGCCCAGAGCACACTGCAGAAGCCTCACTACATTTGTGTCGTTCTACTTCTAAAAATAATGTTGCTTGATCCATAAAATTTAACTCTAAAAGAACAGTCCTGTGCTGTCAGTCTTTTGGGTGCAAGAGTTATTTACCATAATACTGAAAGCCCCAGATATATGCACATCTATGTGCTCCAAAACATTCTGTCTGACTTCTGAAATCATCTGAAGTGCTTGTGCATCCCCATTAAGTTGGTTACACAACTATCTAGCTTATATTACATTTTCCTACTTACTGTGTGACTTCTTGCTAGTTTTTAAGGACCCATGTTTTGACAGATGGTAGTTCTTCCCCAGTCTTGACATTCTGGTGCTTATTCAGGCAGAGGAGTCACAGCTGACAGAGAACGTTGCCCTCCCTCTAAACCAAAGTGCAATTACTATTTGTGCTGTGATATTCCAAGCCTAACAACTGCAAGCTCAGAAGTGAACCCTGTTCAGCTTGCAAGACCAACTTCTTCAGAATACTTTTGAATTCTAGTTTTTACTGCTGTGTTTTTTGGAGTGGAATTTATTGTGTCAGGTTTCTCTTAGCGCTCAGGCAGTGTTTGCTATAATAGTTTTATAGCATAAGAAGTCTTTAGGATGCAATCATGTGCATACGTTCCTGGGAGTAAGTTCCACTGAGCTAAATGGGCCTGACTTCTGATGAGACATTTACAGGACTGAGTTGTTAACATTGTGTGTGCATAATTATATATATAGTGATAATAAATCGGCAGGGAACTGAGCAAGAGCAGGATATAGCTACTTTATTTTCTCTACTTTTCTTTTATGCATCTGAGTTACATTACATTGAAATAAGAATTAACTTATTTGGTTTTATTTAAAAAAACTATCACACATCAATGGGTTGTTTCTTTGAATTTTTTTTAGATGAAATAAATTAAAGCTTTTGCTTTAGAGCATCTGGCGGCCTTAGAACCTAGTACATGTAATTACTACTGTTTATTAGGAAAAAAATTATGTAACTGTATGGTTGATTTACTCTGATGTGACTGGCTTAGCAACTTAATTGGACTATACAACAAACCAGAGCAAACTAGAAAAAAAATTAATTAGCAGATTCATTTAAGGATGACTACAAGCCCTCTGTGTTATGCTTCACTTCACTGAAGGTGTACAATTCCAGGGTTCTGCTATGCGAATTCACACTGAAATTACCAGATTTGAGGAACTGCCAACACCAGATGAAATGGAAACCTAGGAATAAACAGCTAAGGTTGCAATCCTATACATACTTACTTCAGACTTAATGGAACTCATTTCTGACTATATTTGTATAGCACTACAAGCGTACCTTGGATCTAAAACGCCTTGGCTCCCGAACGATCAAAACCCAGAAGTGAGTGTTCTGGTTTTAGAATGATTTTCAGAAGCCAAACGTCCGGCATGACTTCTGCGGCTTCTGATTGACTGCAGGACGCTTCTGCAGCCAATCAGAAGCCGCGCCTTGGTTTTTGACCAGTTCTGGGAGTCAAACAGACTCCCGGAACGCATTCTGTTCAAGAACCAATGTACGACTGCACACTGTAAACCATGTTAGAGTTAAATGGAGAAAAATATATTTATCAGTGGAATTAGTAAGTGGATCAAATAGGGTTAACAGTACCTTTACTTCCATAGAAGAAAGAAGCTATCTTTAAAAGAGGGCACTCATATCTCAGTTGTTGTTCCATTAATGGCTTGTTCATCACATTGTTTCAAACTCTGCTGCAAAGTCTCCACACCTTGAATTGAGGAATGGAGGGAGACATGGCTTCCCAGGTGAGGTAGAGCTGCTATTCTAGGTTCCTGGAAGGGAGAGTGGTGTGGTGGTTCAAATACACAAGCAGGAGTGTTGGATCGGCTCCACTGGTATGTTTGCACACACCCCTGATCTCACCTATCCCTGCCATTAAGCAACAGTGACCTACCTGCTGGAAAGGTAGCATAGCAGCTCCACCCCACCTAGTGACCTATTTCAAATCCACCTTTTTAAGTGAATCAACCTCATTCACACTTCCTGCATTCATAAACAGATCAGGATTTTTTTTGCACTTCTCTGAATGTTATGAAATAGGTCTCAGCTCAAAACACACACACATCAAAACACATTGTAACATGTGGGCAAAAGACATATTTTTAAAACAAACATTTTGCACTAAAATATGTATTTAAGTAAATATTTAATATTGGATTCCCATACATTTTCTGGTGAGGGTAGAGAACTGCAGATTAATGCAGAAATAAAATGGAGTGTACTTTTGGTTATGGAGGAACACATGGATGGGAAATATCCTGATCCGTCTATTTGTAAACATCCCAGAGTGCATCGGGATGAAGAACTTTGTAAAGCAATGTTGAATCTTGATCTTTCTGTAGCTGGAACATTGCGAATATTATAATATTGGAGCTTTGACAAGCATTGCTGACTTGCTGATCCAATCTACAGAGAAGCCAGGTCATGGTGACTCTAGGACAAAACTAGGTGTCATGTCACTCCCGAAATTCACAATTTTAATCAAATAGCACGCATGGAGTGTAGGTTATCTGGATTGAGACTGTGGCCTGAAAGGGGCTTTAATCCTTTGCTGTCACTGCAGCTTTGATCTGAATTGAGTGTCTGTTTGTATAACAGCTTTCTAAAAAAATAAATAAATCTCAGTTGCATTTCTGTCAAGTTAACAGTGTTATCATCTTCACTTCCAAACACTTTTCAGTTTTGTCAAATTGTTTCTTATTCGGTATATGTTTATTTTGTGTTTTCTGTGGTTCTAGTCATAGGACTCCAGTATTGCAAGCGTTTACCTTCTGTATCATGTCCAGGGCAACAACTGCTTCCATCAAACAGGTTTTTCTTCTCTATAACCTCTATTGGTTATCCTCCATAGATCGTGGGCCCTTGAGTTTGTATTTCTGAACAAAAGTTCAGAAGGACTAAACTGGACATGAGGGGCGGAATTCAGCTTGGTGCCATTATAGTCGTTCTGTCAATGCAAGAGTTTTTGCTTTTCAGATAGAAGGATCTCCTATTGTGCTTCTCCTGTATGCTGTTCTGGGGGTTCTCCTGACCCTCTGGAGTGGATTTGGGGGAAGCACAGAGTCCTGCTTGACCACCGGATTAGCTGAATCCAGCCCTTAATATGCATGGTTTGAGGTTTTTAAAATAATGAACAGCAGGTAGAAAAGGAAATTAACTCTTTCCTTCCTTGCTGCACTCCTGGGGAAAATCCATTGTCTCATACAGCATTTGCATTGGGAGGAAATTCCCCACTAGAACCAGAGTATCTTTGAGCAGAATCATATTCTAAGAATAATTTCCAGTTCATCAAAAGTTAGTGAAGGAGTGTCTCCACCCCCATCGTTCAGCCTGGACACTGAGGTCCAGCGCCGAGGGCCTTCTGGTGGTTCCCTCACTGCGAGCAACAAAGTTACAGGGAACTAGGCAGAGGGCCTTCTCGGTAGTGGCACCTGCCCTGTGGAACACCCTCCCATCAGATGTCAAGGAAATAAACAACTATCGCACTTTTTGAAGACATCTGAGGGCAGCCCTGTTTGGGGAAGTTTTTAATGACGGATGTTTTAATGTAGTTTTAATATTTTATTTGAGGCCGCCCATAGATGCATATAAACACACTAGATCATACATCTACATAAAAGCTGACAAGAAACATGGCAGCAGAGACAACATTAAGTCTCTATTTCAGTATTAATGTCATTTCTAGTTGACCCTGAGTGATGTCAATTTCTGAGAAGTGGAGATTACAGCATATTGTTTTACTGCATATTATATTGTGCCCCACCTCAGTATTTTATTTGAAGTGGCAAGTATACAAATACTTTTATAAATAATAAATAAAAGAAATGTTGGAAAGTTTGAAGGGGAGAGATATCTTAACTAATTTACATGAGGCCAAAGTTCTGTGGTTGGAGCTTCCAACATAATTTTGCTTTTTAAAGAAATTTATTGCTAAAAGAAATACGTTGGACAATATAAATACAGAAGCAAAAAGTGCAACAGCTAAAGCAAGCCCAAGTTGCACCCAGTCAGGATAGTATTTCAGTATCCACTGGGATGTCATGGACACAGTGCTCTGTATGGTGTCAGCATTGTCAGCCCGCCTGTTGTATCTGACATTGTCATTGACATGCCTGACCGAAAGGTTCCCTAGGTGCCACTTCTGCTACTTTTTGACTCTCTCGCCCATCTCACTTGGCACATAGAGCACTGGAGTGAATGGGTTCTCAGCACATCAGTCATTTTTAGCAATGTGTTATGAGATTGCCCCCCACCCGTTATTGTTTTTTTGTTTTTACAAAGAAAATGAAATAACATATACCCTGTTTCAGTAATGATATTCATTGCATTTTAAAACAACTGCCCAACTTAAAACAGGCTTAATTAAAATGTGTATGGGAAATGAAGTGCACTTACTTCATGTATCCATAGCACTAGAAATGAAATTCAGTCTCTGTTTCGTGTGTGTGTGTGTGTGTGCGTGTGTGTGAGAGAGAGAGAGAGAGAGAGAGATAGTTTTACTGGGTTTTGTTTGGTTTTTTTGAACTGCCAAGTTTGATGCAAGTGCACTGATTGCTGGATTTCTTTCCCACTACCGTTTGTGCTTTGCAAACCAATTTGATCTGCATTCTAACAGAATCCAGGGAACCTAGAAGTAGACTGGTACAACACCTTTGTCTTTTAGAGGTCTTCTGGGGCTTGTTATTTTAATCCTAGTGTAGACTGATTTATCACTTCAAGCATCTGTCAGCTGCGCTTTGTCTAGAAATTGATAGTGATAGTGTTGCTGATTTTTCAGGAGCAGCTGTTAGAGGTTCATTAGTTACACTCTCAAAGGGTGCTGATAACTGTAATATTTTCCTTTGTTAATTATCTCTTATGTGTTACAATAATAGAGGTTCTGGAATTCACTCAGCTTCCTGCCTACCAGAGGTATAAGGTATACCTTTAGCTTTAATTAAATAGTTCTAAACTCTTATTCCCTAGTTTAAAAGATGAGAGGCAGACAAAAAAAGTAGGAAACAAAAGAGAACATTTGCTGTAAGAACTTTGTGCCCGCTATGGAAAGTAGTTTGTGACAAATTTGTGGTAGTAAGATCATGTCTTAGCCAGGACATTAATTATTCTACTGGAGTTGTCTCAAATTATTGGAAGTATTCAGTGAAGAAGGAGCAGAGCAGATATCGGACAACCCCATTTATTTATTTATTCACACATTTGTTCTGTACACATATAAAGCAAAGACTGAAATTATTATTATTTTACATGAGATGGAATGCACAGGAGAGGGGAGATGTAAATCTCCAGTGCAGAAGTGGTCTCAAACTAGAGTCACTGATATTTTAAATGCCTATTCCATCAGTACTCTGGCAAACCCTGTAGGCTCTATGGGTAAAGGGCTCCCTCTGGACTTCAGTACTATACTGTCAGCTGTCTCCCACAGGCCAATCAGGTCTCCCTAGGTCCTATAATACCTGAGCCTCCTTTGGCTAGGCAACAACTTAAGGTTCACTGACTCCTCTGGCCATGCCACACTTTGACCCTTATTGTGTGCTTGCCCTGGAACCAGCAGCCCTTCTTAGACGGTGCCATCTACCTCTCTCCCTTTGGACCCAACTGGCCCTAGCCTTGTATCTCATGCCTCACATGAGTGAAAGCTTCTCTGCCTTTGCTCTATAGCTCCAACCAATTTCCTCCCAGCCTGGAACCAAGCCAGACAGGGAATGTTTTTTAAACAAACAAACAAACACTGACACACAGCAAGGCAAAGAATTTGGCTTCCCCTGTACATGCAAAAAAATATATAAAAAATGGGACTGTCACATATTGTTTGGATCTAAGAAAAAATGTACTCTGTTACTGTCTTTTCTTATCAGTCAGTATTGGATGTGGCAGCACGCCCCTTGAAAAAAAGATAGAGGTTGGAGTTTATTCTGGACCTTACCTTAAAAACACAAGAACAGACCCCTGCTGGATCAGGTCAGGACAAGGGCCCATCTGATCCTGTGCTCTGTTCTCGCAGTTGCTAACCAGATTCCCATGAAAAGCCTGCAAAGCAGAACCTGAGCACAATAGCATACTTCCTGTTTGCGATTCCCAGCAACTGCCTTCAGTGGTGGAGGTGAATCAGGAGGACCCTTGTCCTCCATGATTTTGTATAGCTATCTTTTATAGCCACCCAAACTGGTCGCCCCTTGCTGCCTTTTGTGGAAGTGAATTCTTTAATTTAGTTATGCACTGAGTGAAAATGTTTTGGGATTTAAAAAAAAAATCTGTCCTAAACTTAGACATACAAATGCAAAGCACCCATCCCAGTATTTTGAACAGGTGAGTTATTACCTTTTTCTGCAAAGGAACATGTCTCCCAAATGAAGTATATCTGCAGAACTTTGTAGACAGCCAAGAGGAGAAGCTGCATACTACAATTAGCATCACACAGCCTTATATAAATACATATGTAATATATTTCAAATTAGTATTAAAATGACTTATCCAAAACGAACAGCAACAATAATCAATCTTAAATACTTATTACAGGCTTGTAGGTTTACCAAAACAATACATTGCCTTGCTTAAATCAAGTGTTTGTTTGTAAATATATATTGTGTCACTACAAGTGTGCTCTTCCCTATTGACTTGCTGTGGGTCAGTTTGGTTTGCAAGCTTTGGAGAAAGCAGAGAGGAACAAAATCACAGCCAGCTGTGCTGTGCTTCCAGATGTGAATACTGGAAGGAAATGGACCATGAAACCTGTTTTGCTCATAGCAGAGTCAAATCCAACTAACTCTAAATAACATCTCCTTGACTCTGTTAGTACTATTGCAAACTTCAGATTTTGGGGTTGGAGTATCTTGCCTGGCTCTCCCTCCCTTCCCCCATTTCGTTTAATGCCCAACTTGAAGAAGCCTTCTGGAAAACTAAAATCCTGCTCACCAATTAGTAATATTCTATCCAAATAAAATATATACCCTATTGTAACCTTTGGATTGTTTCTAAGGAGCCAACAACACCAACTATAATGTCTTAGGTTTGAGTTTCTTTAAGCAGATGGAACTGGTGGGAGCTGGTAGGATAGAGGGGTGCTGATACCTTATTTGAAACTCATAAATGTTCTATTTTAACTCTCTGTAGCAACACATTGACCAAAGTGTTTAAGTTATCAACAGGGTCCTTTTTGATCCGTAGTGTTACCTGTTGTTTAGCCAGATGGTCAGGATTTATGAACCTCTCAAAGTCTTGAAGGAGATAGTTGCAAGTAAAGTTTGGTCAGACTTTCTGCTTTTTTAAAAAAATGTAAAGGGTTTGTTGTGCATAAAGGAAAACCAGGTGGCATTTTCATAAGAGGTCAGTTTATTAAGATCACACTGACTTCTGTTACTGTGTCTCTCCCACTGCCTACCCCCCTGACTCTTCCTGATATATTCACTTGGGGTGCAAATGCTTGACTCTTAAAAGCACATTTCCTAAATCTCTTTCAAGACTGCCTCTGAGCACAGTGGAGCCTCCTGGGGACTGGAACATCTGTGAACTTTTCTGCAGTTGGGAGTATATCAGCACTATAGCTTGTTCAACCAGCAGAGCTAACCAACAGATAATTACAGTTTGAAATTAGTATTTTAATGAACTGATTTTAGCAAAGGTAAAATGAAATCTCCCAGGCATTAAAAAAAAGTAGGCAGGAGGGGAGAATCATTAAACTCTAAAGTTCAGCAGATGGGTGGTCAGCAGGTGCTTGTTGAAAATGTGTGCTAACTGTGCTTGTTTCAATCAGCAACCCACAAAAAACTAATTTGGGTGCTGTCCAGAGAGGTGTTGGAGCATCTGCATGTGCATTGTAATTTCTTGGGGAAATGGAAATCATTTATACTTCTTGGGGAGCAAGTATTTAAATGGTAAATTGAAAATGTCCTCTAACATGCAGTTAACTAAGGGTTGATGCACATCAAAAATGATGTTCCCATTTTTGGTGAACACAGGTATAATCATCCTCAATCACCATTTTTACCTATAGAGTAGAGCTGAGGAACCTTTGGCCCTCCAGATATTGCAGAACTACAGTTCCCATAATCCCTGACAATTGGCTGTGTTGATTAGGGCTGATGGAAGCTGTAACAGCTGGAGGGCACAGGTTCTCCAACCCTGCTGTAGAAGAATGAAGCAGATGCCCCAGTAATGTAAAAATAGGGAGCAGCAGCTGGGGAGACCCTTTCCTGAACTACATTGCATTTTTAATCGCAACTGCCATCCTACGAGTTCAGGGCAACATATAAGAGCATGGGTAGGCAAACTAAGGCCCGGGGGCCAGAGCCAGCCCAATTGCCTTCTCAATCCAGCCCGTGGACAGTCCGGGAATCAGCGTGTTTTTACATGAGTAGAATGCGTGCTTTTATTTAAAATGCATCTCTGGGTTATTTGTGGGACATAGGAATTCATTCATTCCCCCCCCCCCAAATATAGTCCGGCCCCCCACAAGGTCTGAGGGACAGTGGACCAGTCCCCTGCTGAAAATGTTTGCTGACCCCTGTATAAGAGCAAGCTCTCCCCCAGTTTCCATACACATGACTCTACTATGTATTAGAATATTTGCTTGTATTTAGCTTAAAAGTGACTAATCTTTGGCCATTGCTGGACTATTTATTTATTTCATAAAATTTATATACCCCTCAATTGCAAACAAAGCTCAAAGTGGTTCCACAGCTCACATTATCACTAATCATTTGTCATGCTGGCTAGGGCTGATGGGAGTTCACACCACAAGTTAGCTACCCCTTGATTTAAGTTTTTTTAAAAAAACAAAAACAAAACTGAAAATAGATTCCCAAACTAAAACCTTCAATTGTGCTTTTGCTGGTCATGCATACACAGGTAGCGTTATGACACTATTTAGCCAGGTGGCTGCAGTATTAAGTAGCAGAATCTAGAATGTGGAGACAGCAAGCTGGTGGATGATTGCTGCTGGGAAGACATTTAAAGCAACTAATCAGAGGTCCAGCATCCCTTCAGGAGCCTAGACAGTTTCAGACTACTGTACTGTACTTGAATTTCCCTCCTAAGTAAGGCTCTTTGTGCCTCACATTTAGTTGATTCCATGCAGTGGCATTGTGCCTCCAGCTCATGATAAACACACACACACACACAGAGCTTTATTGTGGTCCATAAACCCAAAATACACAGTACAGCAATAGTATATATCAACAGTTGTTAAGATCAGCCTTGCTAGCCAACAGAGGAGCTTTAACCTGTACATACTGATTTCTGATAGTGATAAACTGTCTGTTCCAAAAGCAAGATGGTAGCAGTTACTGCTGCTTTCTTACCCAACATATTACTCTAGCATGAGTTCATCACTAACTATTTAGAAAGTGGAGGTGTGAACTTAATATTTTTCCTATGTTTTCAGCTTTTACCATTTTATCTGTTAGCCACCTTGAGTCTCAGTCTGGGGAGTAGGTGGGATATAAATGAATAAATATAATAACAACAACAAAATAAGATTATTCAAGCAGTGCTAGATAACAGGGACAAAACTACACCTGAGTTAAAATGGATGCAGTTGAATGTAAACCATGCTCAGGCAAGACCAATTAGTTTCAAAGGTTCTGCTCTCAAGTATGATTTAGTTGGATATCGCTCTTTGCAAGGCAATGCTGAATGTGGCAAGTTTTCCCCCTCTTGTCAATTGAACAAGTTTTTGGTGGTATTTTCTAAAAAGTTTTAAAAAGGAAAAAAGTTAAAGCTTTGGGCAAGCCAAGAAAAGTTTGTAATTATCTCCCTTCTTCCTTTGTTGAGATTTGTTCCAGGCTTCTATTAGTATTTATCAGCACTAGCAGCTTTTCAGAAAATGATATATTACACGGGAAAATATTAATATCTTCAATTAGTATTCTGATATATAGCTCACTTCTGTCATTCCTCATCTACTTTCTGTCATTTTCCTATTATGCTTCTCTGACAATTCCCTAAAGATTCAGAAGAGATATGGCTTTGGGGGAAGTTGCGCCACTAATCATGGATAGCCATGTTTTGTTCAGCTGGATCTGCTTTCCAGTTTTGTCATCAGAGACGTTGGTGTGCTTGTACCTCTACAGGGAGGATAGTTCTTTATAAGATTCATTTACAAGCAGAAAATTTAATGGGCTGCAAGATTTGATCATGAGAGGGGTTTAAAAAAAATATCATTATTTCTTGCTGAAGCAGCTTGTCATTTTAGTTAACTACAGGAGACAGGACAGAATTGTTAAAGCAATCCAATTATATATGTTATTGAACAAGGGAATTCTGGCCACTTTTCATTAACATAGTAAAACTGTAATAACAGAAGGTGCTTTACCAGTTGTTTGGGTGGGAAACAGAATTTGTACATTCCTAATGTGATAGCGACTCGACCTGATCTCCAGTCCCACCCCAGAACTGTTTGTGAAAGCCTGTTTTCCACTTAACCCTATGATATACTACTGGGGATTGGGACGGAGAGGGGATCGGACATTGTTCGGCCTTCAATTGCTTTCTTTGAAAGCTGCGTCTTTGCTGTTCTGACTCAATGGATGGCTACGCAAATGATATTTTAAAACTGCAAACACTGAAATTCACTCTTCAATTATTACTTCTATGATGGGGCGGGGGGTGGGATAGGTACAGTCACATATTGTGTGATGGCTATTTAAAAAGATCCAAGTGTAAAGATGAAATCCACAATTAACATTGGACTACAATGTGGATACTTAAAAAACCCCAAACAAGTCTCCAAATACAGTGTGGGAGGAACCATTCTGCAGTGGAAGATGGCGATGGGGGGGGGATTTGTTTTAGTTTGCATTTAATGGCAAACCTATCTCATTCACCCCTTCTGAAACAATATGCAAACCAAGGGCAGGATCCAGCTAATGAGTCCTACTAGCAGAAGCCTCAGGGCATAGTGTCACCAGGACTTAACTCTGTTCCTATTCTGTAAAACATATGAACTGTTCTGCTGCATAAGATTGAATACAGTGGTACCTCGGTTTAAGAACAGTCCGATTTAAGAACGATTCGGTTTACAAACTCCTCAAAACTCGAAATAGTGTCCCGGTTTGAGAACTTTACCTCGGTCTAAGAACGGAATCTGAATGGTGGAATGGCACTGGCTCAGGAGGCCTCATTAGTGAAAGCACGCCTCGGTTTAAGAACGGTTTTGGTTTAAGAATGGGACTTCTGGAACGGATGAAGTTCGTAAACGGAGGTACCACTGTACTGCAGTTTCAAGACCGGAATAAGGGATTAGCATCACAAGAGTTCCACATGAAGGGCAGTTTTGGAGCCGCCACTCTCAGCTCCTTGTGCCCATTTCCTCCTTCCTCATAGCATCAATGCAAATATAACAGGAGCAAAATGCTTTAGCAACAGGGGGTGGGCGAATTAGGGGGGTATTAGAACTGTAGGATAGTACCACAAGCATAGGGACAAAATACATTCCAGAAAATGAATATGGTATGGATTTTCAGTATAGTGTAGCTAATAAGTACATGCTACTTAAATCCTTAATGCCTTACAGCAATCACATATGCTGCTACAAAACCTATCACAGCCTTTGCCTTTAGGAAAAGCACATTTAATTATCAGTAAGGTCCAGGCTCTGCTTATTATGCTGAATTATTAGTGTCTGTTATAATTTTCTTACAATGGGAGAATTGTAATGGAATATAATGTGATCAGTTTAGGATTGCATTTTTTTTAGTGTAATTGACGACTGTTGGAGACTTCATTATTCTTGCCTGGCTTGAGTGTAAGATGCTGAAAACTTGTATGATATTGCATGAATCCAATGTGCACGCACTTGCAGAATTGGTAAGCTTTGTCAAGTCATGAATTATGTAAACGTTTACTTTGTTCTAGCATTCAAGTTAATTTGTATTGTTAAAGCAATATATTAGCAAAAAGAAAAGGAAAAGGAAAGAAGTCTAGACCATGGAGGAGTTAACCAATTTGAGGCTGCATAAGAGATTTCCCTTTTGTTGTGATTTAAATGGTTTCTTTACAGCTCTTTCTTAACATTAATGCCTGGGATCCTATTTAAACCATTACCTGGGCCCTTCTGCATGTGAAGGCATGTGCCCTGCCACTAAGCAATAGCCATTTCCAGGGAATACATTGTTACTCACCACCACAGTCTCCATGAGCGGTGCGAGATTCCAGGGGTGCACCAGGGTCTGTGGAGACGATTAGCCAGAGCTCAAGGTGGGGGCATGTTCAAGCCCTGGATTCTTCGTGTAGGATTGGGGAAAACCTGTGTCAGAAACCCTGGAGAGCCACTCCCTTTCATTGTAGACAATACCAAGCTAGATGAACAGGTGATTGCCTTAGTATAAGGCAGATGAAAACCTTGAACTAGGATATAACCCCAACCCCTATATTCACATAACAGAGAAAGCAACGAATGTTCTGTGAAAGCTTCTGCCCCACATCTTAGATAACATTAGGGTTAATCTCTCCCTGGAACAATAATTTAGTATTAAGAAAATGCAATATTTGTTGTTGTTACTCATGATTGTTGCACTGTTGTATTTGTGCAACTGTTATAATTATGTTTTATGTATGTTGCTGAACATTTTAAATGCTTTTTGTGAAGGCTTAGATTTCACACACCATTTGAGAAGATGTTTCTACTTTACATTGTGGGATTTTGTTGACCCCAATAACTTACGGACAACTATTTTGTTTTACTGGAAAGGAGGAGGTCTAAGTAAAGACATGTTTTGTTTTACATGCAAATGGTGTCATGCTTACTAACTTCTAACAGGTATTTTATTTGGATTGCTTTGTTGGGGTACATTTGCTGGTGGGGGGTTAAGTAGAAGCCTATAGACTTCATATGTCACATTTGATTTGTATAAAAAGTAGATTTTCTAAAATACAGAAATAAATATCTTATAACGCTAAACCATTATCACAGAATGAGTTTTCTGCCCAAGGTCCAGTATGTATCAGTTTCTATTTTAAGCAAATACAATCTTCTTTTAAAAAAGAGAAATAATTAAAGATGATTTTCAAAGTGATTTATATTAAGAGGAAGATTAGCAAAGAACTGCAATGCACTTTCCGCATAAAACTGGTATTTAAGAATAAGATTTTAATCTTTTTATATTCATGTGTGAATAATTCAAAAAGGTTATTGCTCATTAAGTACTTGCAACCTAGTTATTAACTAATTTTATTTTACCATTAGTGTGTTTTTGTTGTTGTTTTAAAAATACACATTTCTCTGTGGCTCCTTACAGATAGAAAGGGAGGGGAATGACCGAAAGACTCCATTGCCCTACTGAAACCATTTCTGTGAGAGTAAAGGATGGGACCTGCTGGTAGTAATTAATTTGAGGATCAGAGAGATGGGCAGAAGCATCTAGGAAGCCTCTCATTAACTGAGGATGGCAGGAGAAAGATGGCAGGGCTATGGCATTGGAGATTTTAGGAGGTTCAGAATCTTGCCCTACAGAGGAGTCTCCACTCTCTCTTCAGATGCAGTCAGGTGTGATCGCCACTCATGCAGGCACATCTAAAAGGGCAGAGCATGTATCTAGAACCTAGCAGAACTGAGCCCAGTTACCAAAAGAGTCACTCAATATTACAATACAGATATAAACTGTCTTGAGTGTTTTCACAGTAAAGTCAGGGCATGAATCTTTTAACTTAATTTAATATCACATGTTAGTTTTTAATATTTATTGTCTTCTTTTTTTCTCTCTTTTGAAACAGATCTTTTGTGATGCTAAGCAGATCATCCATGCCACAGACTTACTAAACTGGGAAGACAAAGATCCTGCAGACACACTAGTTGATAATGTAGTCAATTCGAGGATCATCAACCCTTTACGCCTCTTTGTTAAGCCATCCCCAGCACTGAAACATGGACAGATGTCATATTCAGACAGCATAGACAACTTTTGGGATTGGTTATCCAACATCACTGAGGTTCAGGAATCTCTTGCACGAACTAAACGCAGACCAATTGTAAAAACTGGGAAATTCAAGAAAATGTTTGGGTGGGGTGACTTCCATTCTAACATCAAAACTGTGAAGCTGAATCTTCTCATAACAGGGAAAATTGTTGACCATGGCAATGGAACCTTCAGCGTTTATTTCCGGCACAATTCCACAGGCCTTGGAAATGTTTCTGTGAGCTTGGTGCCACCTTCCAAGGTGGTGGAGTTTGAATCCTCACCACAGTCAACACTAGAGACCAAGGAGTCCAAGTCTTTCAACTGTCGAATTGAATACGAGAAAACAGATAGGGCTAAGAAAACTGCATTGTGTAATTTTGACCCTTCGAAGATCTGCTACCAAGAGCAGACACAAAGCCATGTGTCCTGGCTGTGTTCTAAACCATTTAAAGTCATCTGTATTTACATTGCTTTTTACAGTGTTGATTACAAACTGGTGCAAAAAGTCTGTCCTGATTACAACTACCACAGTGAAACACCATATTTGTCATCTGGATGATATAATCCATTCTCTCCCCACCCCCCCACCCCAATGACTGATAAATCAGTGTATTGATAAGATGTCTAAAATTCCACTTTAAGCTTCTTTTGGACAGGGATTCCTAATCAGGTTATAGCAACAAAAATCTCTCTCCCAAGAGAAAATAATCCTCTCTCGATGGGCTGGTTCACCTGTGCATGTTCTTCACTTGATGGCTACAACATCAAGTGGCAATTTGCATGTGTCAGTGAACACCCTCAAAGATCAAACACCATCAATGGCACTTTCATAGCACTTGGAAGTCTTTCAGTGAAATCAATTCAACATTTCTGCTGCAAGTTCAACATAATGTCTAAGCAAGTGATGTTCATGAGTATGTGAACTGGCCCTAAGTTTAAGCTGTTGCCATACATATTTAGGCATTCAGATACCAAAATGTCATTTCAAAAAATGAATAATCATTTGTTATTGTGTCTGTTCCCATCAGTTGTAGAGGAAACACCAGACACTGCCACTATATGGACAAACAGAAACAACAGACCCCATGCAGGCAATGTACACATTATCTGTCTTCTCTAGGAGTTGCTGCAATAGCAGATTAATATTTAGAATGGGGGGAGCATACTTCATTGGTGTTAGAGGAAAGTCATAACACGACTGCCAATAAACACGTCAGGGTAAATATTTAGGTTCAAGTAGAGATGCCATTAAGATGAGCATCTATAGAAATTTTGAGGGAAGTCAGACATTTCCAAAAGATTTGGATGTGAGAACTATTATAGGGAGGGGCTTGCCCAACACTAGAGTTCCTATGAATTTTGCCTAAAGCTTTGGCAAATGTTCTGTAGGAATTGAATATTTAAAAGAATTTCTATGAGATTTGTATAAACTTCATGAATGAATCATTCACAAGAGCTGTCACTGACTTGCCATTGAGCTTGAATACAGGAGAACTGAGCCCAGTTAATGCAAGTGAGGGTGGGTCAGCTGCTCACCTCTGAAGCCATGCTTAAAAGCCATGTTTTAGAATGACACCTTCCATTTTCATAGTTGTTAGTGACTGAGACCCACTAAAGAGCAAAAAAAAAAGTGTGTTCTGGGTTTACTGCCCAACTCTAGGCTGTGTCCTCCCTCTTCAGATGTGTGGCTAGTATCTTTTTGGTGCCAGATTAAAATTTATCTTTTAGCCCATACATTTTAAGGGTGTAGTGAGTTCATTGGTTTTAGTTCAGTCTGCCCTTGCTTTATCTGCTCCTGTTACCTGTTGATGTATTTTATGGGTTTATTTCTTTGTACTGCACAGCTTGTTTCGTTTTTGCTCATTCTAAATGTGAGACCCTCCCCCCCCACTCCAACATCTGTATAGACAAAGCTGTTTAAAAGTGCTTTTGACAAATGAATAAAATCCGCCAAGTACAGGAAACGGTGGGAGCTTGCCTCCCATATCAGTGGTCAGAACATACAGAGGTATATCGATAGAGCCACATAATACAAAAAATATTTAAAATACGGTTGCTGTGCTTAAGCAGGCGAATCCATACAGTCTGTCATTAGCACAATGCAATCACACTCCTTCTAGGGCAGGGGTGCGGGACTTCAGGGCAGGGCAAATATGGCCCCTTCGGCCACTCTATCTGGCCCTCAGGACTCTTCAGAGGCCACACCCCCTCCCCAGGCCACACTCCTCATTCACTGTTCTGCCCTATTGGAATGTATCCCTGAACTCAGATAATGCTTCCTGCTTACCTGGGTGAAGGATAAAAAGGTGTGTGTAGAAAGTAGCCTACTGTACAAAGGTCTAATGTACATTTGCTGCTCCACCAACTTTTCCTATGGCCCCACCCCAAAATGGCATGAAACCCTCAGTATCAGATTACCTTCTGACCAGAATATGATCTGGGGGCTGTTAGCAGAGATGAGCCCTGCTGGTGTATTGCCCAATTTTCATGAATTTGGGATTCTTACTTCTTGTCTGGAAAGCAGGCAGGAGGGGATAAGCAGAGAGATGGAATGAGCAGGAGGGGCTGTCTCTGCTTTGTAAGAGAGAGTTACAGGAACGTGGAAGGTTGTTGGGAAGACAAGTAGCTGCAAAAGCACAACAGAAGGAAAATTCCAGGAGCAATTCATTGATTTGTCAGAAGGAGCAATAGATAGCCCTCAACCCTGCCCTGGGATGAACTGGGGCTCCATGGTCAAAGAGCAAAGTGTGGTACTGAGCCCTATCTTGTGATGTAAGATATGATCACACAGAGGTCTGGTCTAGTGGAGAAAACACGCCCCCCCCCCGGTGACTTTCAGTGAGAAACTCCAATTCAGATTACCGGTAAATAATGGGCAAGCAGCACATACACTGGATCTCCCAGTCATCTATACATCTGCTCCTACATCTAAATCATATTGTCCGTTCTCTTCTCCCTTGTAGTAAAATCTCCACCCCAAAATCCTTTTTATTAAAGAGAACTTATTAGAAGGTAGCAGCTTAGAAATGTGGGTTTTATTTGGCTGGTCATAAACCTGAGCAGTTCCCTGCTTCCGCCCCCCCCAGGTTGAAAACTGGTTTCTTGCATTAAGTTCCCTTTCAGTTGTTCCTTTCTACCAAGATAATGAACCACTAAAATTCTAGTTCACATTTGTGTTGTGTGTCCTAGATTTAGCTGTATATAAGCTAGGTTTTGTTGCTGAGATTTATGAGTTCAATTTCGGGTGCTTTTGTAATTTAGTCGTAAGCCATTATTTTTTGAACATGTATTTTTACCCAAGTCTAGGCGGTTTAAAATACAAGCTAAAAGTTATTTATTGTAGAGTATGTGGAAATTATACATGTATATATACTTAGAAATGTATGTGTACAAGTACAGAACACATGTGTACACATCTTTCTATGTAAATAAAGAGAGTTTGTTAAATCTGTCATTTGTTAGGTCAGATTTCCTTTTGAAATTTATTTTTCTCAGTGCAACAGCGAAATGTCATATTTTATGATGACGCTTTATCAAAATTCATCAGGACTCCAACTTACATCCACCTAGCTGGAATAATGCCCCATTAAACTCAATAAGGCATTTTACTGGCACAGTGCAATACTATGCATGCCTACTTTAAAGTAAATCCTATTAAGTTAAATGGGACTTACTCGCAGACAAAACAGCATAGTATCACAGCCTTTGTCTGTTAGGTTTATCCTGCTGTTAACTGGTGAGTCCACTAATTCATTCAATATTGTTGTATCTGTGAAGCACATCAAAAGTGATAACAGGGAAGTCTTGTTTTCACACTGGAATTTCCAACTTGGAACAGGAATGGCAGCGGATACAAGGAAGGGAAATTTCAACACTGCAACATCTTCATGTTACCATGCTCCTTCATGGAACACACTCCAGTGTATGAAGTTGTGTGGAAATTCACATAAACATAACATACAGCATCTTACATGCGAGTTTTCAGCATGTGTACAGTGTCCAAATCACAGCTAGGTAATCTAAGTTGCAAATGTTCCACAACAACAAGCCTCGTGATGAAGATCAGGGTTAAAGAAAATATCTTGGGAGGAATTCAACATAGCACTCTGACATCAATCAGTCCATCATTGAAAGCATTTGCGCTTACCAGAAAGATTTCTCCTTCCTCTCTTCTACCTATGCACTGCTCTGGCAGTTCTCCCAAACCTGTCACCCTTAGCCAATTTGAGGGAAAGGGGGGAAACCCTGTTGCACTAGCAGAAGTTCTTGCACAGGCTTCTTCTAGTGGGACTTGGTTGAATCCAGCCCTTAAATATTAGAAAATTATTTATTGCAATAAAACCATTTTCATATACAGTAACCCTGCAACTTACACTGGGGTTACTTTCCAGGGATAGCGCCTAAAGCCCAAATTATGTATGATCAAAGCACATTGGGTGCAATGGTGGGTGGGCATGCCAAAGTTTTTTTCCTGGACTCTCATCCCATTTCCACCCCTTTTTATTTTTAAATTGCCAAGGACATAAAGTTGAATACACACAAGTTAAATGTGTATACAAATGTTGCAATAATGCATCATTAGTAGGCCAAATGGTGTGCAGTGCATCTCCATATATGCCAAGCATATTTCAGCCCAAGGGTCTTAATCGGTATCCTAATATAAGATGAAAACTGTGAAAGATAATTAACTGTTAAGAGGTCCAGCGCTTCTAGAATAATAATAAAATAGCCACAAGTAAACAGGTGGGACTTGACGATAGGCTTTGACACAAAGCTTCAGAGGAAGAGGGCCAAACAATTCATTTAAAACTTCCATTGTGAACTACTGTCCTGGATAAACGACCCATTTGCCATGATCCCCAATTCCAATCATATAAAAATCTATGTTGACAAATCCCAAATTTCAAAATTAACTTCAGGGCTTACTAAATAATTATTCATTTAAATGACCATCAAAAACTTTCCCAGGCTATTTTAATATAATCTTTGACCTATTAAACATTTACTACTGGAATGCTTCTATATAATTGTCTAATTGTTTTTTGTAATAAAGATACTTTGTAAATATTTCCTCCTTAGCTAGAGTTTAGGTTGTGCAAAAAGCAGCTTACAGCACACACGCAGTCAGCGAGAAACCTGGTTGTCCAATAGCCATATCCATGTGCAAATAACGTGCAGAGTTCCTTAGTGCATGACACTCCTATTATTGCCTTTACTATTGGAGATTCATTCTAGCTATTTAGCACTGTATTGATTTTTACAAAAATGTTGCATCTTATATACTAATAATATATGGTCTTAATTTGTCAAGGTCATCAGTACGTAAGTCCTAGCACTGACTTTGAGATGCTTTATCTTGGGGTTGGGGTTTGGGGAGTTACCAGCAATATCCCCAGCTTCTCACCAGGTAGCCACTGAATACCACTGTTTATATGTGTGCTAAACAGTTAACAATCCTATCTATGGATTGGCTGGCATTCAGAAATGGTATTCTGCAAAGCGAAGGGCTCCAGCTGCTCATGAAAAAGTCCCATCAATCCAGTGTAGGCTTCCACTGCCACACTATTCCAGAGAGTCCTCCAAACCTGCAAAGGGGCTGCAAAGAGAAGGATGAAAATATCTGCAAAGAATCGCTAGATCCAGGCCTCTAAAATCTGTAAGCTGCTATTTGCTTTCTGTAAACTGTGCTTGAGAAATACCGCCTGCCTTCAATAACACTCTAGAGACTAATAATAAATAAATAAATAAATTTTATTTATACCCCGCCCTCCCCAGCCAAGACCAGGCTCAGGGCGGCTAACAACCAATAATAAAAATAAGTTGATTAAAACACAACTTAAAAAACAAGATTAAAATACAACATTAAAACATTAAGATGCAGCCTTTAGTACGATGGTACCTCTGGTTGCGGACAGGATCCGTTCCGGAGGTCCGGCCAGATCCCAAGGTTTTCACAACTGGAGGACCACTTCTGTGCATGTGTGCACGGCAAAACCTGGTAAAATACTTCCGTGTTTGCCGCTTTGGCAACCCAAAGTTTACGTTACCCTAGGGTAACTACTAGGGTGCTACTGTACTCAGCTTAGCATCCATTTTTAACAGGAGTTGAAAAGCTGGCAACATTTAACTTTTTTAAGGGATATATTTTGTCCACCTTTCTGCAAGCTCAGGGTGTATACAGTGAAGCAGTATAAAAACATAATAACATCCCTGCAACGATAATACAGCAAGAAAGCAATCAACAGCTAATCCACCATTTAATCATTTAATCACCAAATGCCTGGAGCAAACTGGCATGTTTTCAGCTAGTGGTAAAAGAGTCAGTACCAACAAGGGCATGCTACAGATGGGCCCCTTCCTTTCAGAAGGGAGGCACTGCATAGTCGATCACATTCAGCTGTGAAACAGATCTGAACTCACATGCATGTCAGTCTGGGAGGAGGTGCTCCATTACATATAGCCCCAATTATATCATTACAGTGGTACCTTGGGTTAAGTTCTTAATTCGTTCCGGAGGTCCATACTTAACCTGAAACTGTCCTTAACTTGAAGCACCACTTTAGCTAATGGGGCCTCCCGCTGCTGCCACGTGGCTGTGCGATTTCTGTTCTCATCCTGAAGCAAAGTTCTTAACCTGAAGCACTATTTCTCGGTACCTGAGGTACCTGTTAAGTTGTGGGCGAACATATCAGACGACACAGCGATTCTTCCAAAGCAGCTCTTTATTTGTAAGATGGAACAGAACTGAACTGAGGAGCTCAGTCAGCCTGCTTATATAGAGCTCCAGAACAATGTAACTGTTGCAACTTTCTAAAACTATCCAATCACTGAACGTCACTTTTGACCCTTAATTTGAATAACTATCTACAGTATCCCCCTGCTGGCCCAGGGTGAGAACTTCAGTACATAACAGTACCACTGTAATTAGAAACAAAAAGTACACTGTTTAATAATAAGCTGGTTGGAAAAAGATAACCCATGTTATTAACTAACTCATTCTTATGCTCTGTTATATTTTTGGACACAGCCGCATTTATTTAGGTGAACTGCCAACACCCACCCTCCCCCACACAAAGCTGCACACAGGATCCCACAGATCATAAATCCACCACTGGTCCAGCAACAGTAACTTGGAGAGCCACAGATCAGCCACTCATGGTCCAAACTGACCTTAATCTGACCTGGCAAGGTAGTTACATCTTTTGGCACTGTGATGTTTTTCAAATTTCCTCATGAATACCTTTCCTTTTATATCAGAATAAAAACATTGCCATATCTCCATTCTGAACCAGGTTGGCAGCACCAGAAGCTCCAAATCAATTTATGGTTGTGTCCTCAATTCAAGTCTCCTCATTTGTCCTTGTGGCTTTTACTCCCAATTTGATAACCTTAGATGCAAATCCAATTTATACTGCACACACATTCTCTCGCTTCGCTCCTAGCCACAAGACAGCACTCGTTCTTTCATCATAAGTAAAGGCAATTAAGCTTTGGTTACCTTATCTTAGCAATTCCACATAAGTCGGTGATCTCCCTGGAAGGTGATATGTTGTAATTGGTTTCAGATTGGAAATCAGGTGTTTAGAACAGAAGAGATGGGGGGGCTATTTGTAGTTCCTCTGAGATTTTATTTGAAGCAGGAAATGTGGAGGAATAGAAACATGTAAAGAAATTAACCGACAGCATGCTAAAATGAGAACTATTTAGAACAAAAATTGGTAGCCTGTGGCCTTCCTGATAATGTTGGACTACAATTCCCATCATACCTATTAATTGGCCATGCTGGCTGGGGCTGATGGGAGCTGGAGTCTCACACTTAGCGAGTGAGAGAATCCCCATCCTTGGCTTAGTTGCTCAGCGAGCACTCAGGGAAAACCCTCTTTGAGACTGTTTGCTATAGTTGTCAGCGATTATGATCTGCCGAACCAGGGTATATTCGAGTGTTTACACAGCAAGCACTTTCTTTATCGCTTTCACTGCTGGATTTAAAACTTTCACAGCCACCTTCAGGGAAAGCACATTTCTGCATTTCATTTCTTCCTCCAGAAGATTCTCAGACTTGGGTTTTGACTGGTCTTGGAAGAAAAGATGCTTCAGAATTCATGGCCAGCTAAGAATATGTCATAACATAAGACAAGTCCTGCTGGTACACACAGGGGAGTTCCCACTTACACAGAGGTTCTGTTCCGGGCCACTGTGCACACCATCAAGACGCACACAAGTGAGGATTCCCTCATTCTGCCTTTGCCACATTCTGCCCCCACCCTGCCCCTTTTTGACGTCGGACTGGAGGCCTATCTAGTTCAGCAGTTCCCTGACACAAGGTGCTAAGCCGAGGGGACCCAAAATTGAGAAGATTCATGACCGAGAAATCCATTTTGGGGTATCAAATTTTGACCTCGCACAGGGCGCCATATTACAAAAGATAGCCAAAGTCCTCCCTTGCTCACAGCATCCATATGGGAAGCACACAAGCAGTAAGTCTGCCACTCATGATCTCCATACTGCCTCTTGATACTGGAGGCAATATCCTGATAGCAATTGATAGCATTGTCCTCCCTGAATTTGCCTAATCCTCAAATTCTCCAAGTTGGTGGCCAACATCTCATGAGCATACCCTGCATGAACTACTTCCTTCTGCCCGTCCTGAACCTTCCAGCATTCAGCTTCATTGGAAGACCCCTGATTGTGAAAGGAGGAGGGCAAACATAGAATTACAGAATCACAGAATTGTAAGGTTGGAAGGGTCCCAAGGGTCATTAGTGCAACCCCCTTCAATCCAGGAATCTCAACTAAAGCATCCATGACAGATGGCCATCCAACATCTGCTTAAAAATCTCCAAAGAAGGAGAGGGTAAAACCTTCCAAGGGAGCCCGTTCCACTGTCCAACAGCTGCTACTGTGAGAAAGCTCTTCCTGGTGGTTGAACTCTCCTTTCTTACAACTTGAATTCATTACTTTGGGTCCTAGCCTCTAGAGCAGGAGAAAATAAGCTTACTCCACCCTCTATGCACCAGCGCAGAATTTTCAATGCATTTTGTGTATGCATTTCCCCCCCACTGAACCTCACACTCAAAAGCAGCATTGGCATGTTTTTAGTAAGAACAATCCGAATGGTTTAACAGTCAATCCCTTTTCGCAGGGAACTCGGAGAATTGTAGGTCTGTTAGGGGAGTAGGGGTCTCCTAATTATTCTCAGCAGCCTTAATAAACTACGATTCCCATAAATCCTGGGGAGAAGTAACGACTTTTTAAAGTGCTGGTGTACTGCTTTAAGTGCATAGTGCAGATGGGAGCCTTTATTTTTTATTTTTGAAGTTGCTCCTGATGCGGTTTGTCAATATCTTTCCACACTGCTTTAAAAAGAAGCATATTAAGACACAGTGAAGAACCTCATATAGATAGGTGAGACTATTCATTGCCAGTGAATTACCGTGAAATGTGGTAGCCAGCAAAATGTTGACAACTGTCAGGAAACATGCAAGCCAATGACTCTGTGTAAGAAAATGGTGACCAAAGCAAACTAATACTAAGTTGATATTTTAAATTATGGTTAAAACACTTGATATTTAACCAACACTCATCACATCCTGTTGCTAAATTTTGATTAACATTTATAGTTGGAAGAAATAACTCAGAATCTCATTTCACTTGGCTTTCTGTTCCCTCTTGCATTAAGTTTAACACCAATCACATTTAAATTTTATGACCTGGATTTGCATAGTTATCATTTACCAATGTACTATCTTTAATTACATAACACAGATCCTCTGCACTGCATTATTAACAAAAGTGGTTTAATTAAACAGCCCTTGGAATATTATTCTGTCATTAATTCCGCCTGCTTTCGCCTCTGGATATTCAGTTCCCTTTCTCATAGTCTGAGGCTTCCTTTCCCCCTGGTGGGATGGCAGAATTCCGAAGTTGGAGTTTTAACAGCGAAGAGGGGGCAGGGAACCATTATGAGTGTTGAAATTGCCCTCACAGCAGCTGGCACTCAAGTCCCTCCTCCCTTTTACTTTGTATTATTACCCTTCAGCTGATTTGCCTTAATTTTTAGGATCATTGAATCTTTGGGATCAAGGCTTCAGAGGTTTGTCTCCCGTGAGGCAGGATGAAACCCAAACTCATCATGAGATGCGCTCACTCAACCTATTCAGAGCTTCCACTCTTGAGAGTCTAACAATTGCTGGTAGTATTCTGTAATCCCGTTTTCTCTTTCACCTAACCACAAGCACCATACTGTATCTATTCTTAGGGTCACTTCAAGCATTTCATTGTTCTGCATAAAAAGTAGTACTAATAATTATCGCAATTCTCCAAGTGATATAAAGCAGCTCCACTTAAGAATGTCACAACCACAGAGAGTCACTATTACTGATACTGGGCATAATGGACTGATTCAGACAGGGCATCTTCACATACTAAAAAATCCTTCTTAGCCTGGGATGGACCTAAAATATTTTTGAACCATTTCTGCAAGTGGTTTTATTTTTCTTTATTTGTAAGATTTTTACCCCACTCATCCCCCCTTAAGGACACAGGATGCCTTGCAATGATGTGATTGTGTACAACCTTTAAAATAATTCAGATCATAACAATTATTTAATAGAACAAAGGTAAAAGTAAAGGTAAAGGACCCCTAATCAGTTAAGTCCAGTCAAAGGTGACTATGGGGTTGCTGCGCTTATCTTGCTTTCAGGCCAAGGGAGCTGGCATTTGTCCACAGACAGCTTTCCGGGTTATGTGGCCAGCATGACTAAACCGCTTCTGGCGCAACAGATCACCGTGATGGAAACCAGAGCGCACAGAAACGCCATTTACCTTACTGCCGCAGCGGTACCTATTTATCTACTTTCACCGGTGTGCTTTCAAACTGCTAGGTTGGAAGGAGCTGGGACAGAGCAACAGGAGCTCACTCCATTGCGGGGATTTGAACCGCTGACCTTATGATCGGCAAGCCCAAGAGGCTCAGTGGTTTAGACCACAGCGCTGGTTCTATTGTCAACTTAAGGGCTTGAGTTTAAAAAGAAGTCTTCAATGTCATTTCAATGACTGAGCTGTGGGGGCAAATCCAAATGTTCCCTGAAAATGGAGTGCTGCCACAGAAAATGCTTGCTTTTGTGTCTCCTGCCTCCTCACCTCTGCCAAGGATGGGACAGTGATTCCCTGGAGCCTAGAGTGGCTTCTTTCAAACTCTCCTTCATCTCATCTATCAAAGTAGGGCATACTATTTAAACACATGTCTCATTGTCTTTGTAACAGAGTTACGTGTGACAAATGCTTGCCCGTTTCATTTTTAAAGATAACTGTAGTACTTGTTTGTCACCATTATCTCCGCAATCTTGCTTTGGCAACTACTGTGGGAGGTTCTTCCTGAGAATACTTATCCCAGCCCATTGGAGGCCATGTGCTGAATGTGCGGACATCGCTACGCTACATTCCCAAGCTCAAGAATGAGTAGAAAAGTGTCCCTGGATTCGGTTTGCCTCATTATAAATGGGTAAGTACCTTTGTCTCCTTTCGTCAGGGTTGAGAAAGTGAGAGAAATGGCGGCTCCCTCTTGCTGTAGGAACTGTCATAAGGGAACAATCGCAAGAATGCCTGTGAAATGCGTTCCAGACTTTTGAGTCTAAGGGGTGCTTCCAGACTGTGGCTGGTTTTGGGGTGGTATTCACTCATGGGCTAGCAATTTCAGGTTGCACAATTATAGTTCACTGGGAGATCTTGAGCAACAAACTGGACTTTTTGATGGAGAAATGCTGTGTAGGTTAATACTTGCTTTGGCGCAACATCATCAAATGGCTCTACAAACAAATCAGGAGGAATGCTCAACAAACAGGTCATCTGGAAGCGCCCTGATTATGGGCTGTATTGAAATATCATCAAGTGTTTGAAATACAGTTTGAGAGAGTTCCTTCTTGCCACAGATACCTAATCAGGTAGGTAGTTGGGCTAGGTCTTCCTTCTGAACGGAGAAAAAGCTCTCACTAGATTTAGGGCTCCATTGGGATATTAAAAGACCTGTTGTTAAGCTTCATACTCCCTTAATTTTCATATACATATATATGAAAATTGTTCGTTGTTGAACTGTTAGTGCTGCAACAGTTTTAATTGTTAGGTGTTGCAATCTGCTTTGAGCACAAATCTGTGGAAAATGGGGTATACAAATGATCTGACTATGACTAACTTTTAAAAATGCCACCAAATGCTGAAATCTGACAGCGCTGAGCATTATTGCAAAATGTGCCTCTTCGCTTTCAGCCCAGCCCTCAGTTCGTCCCAGAAGAAAAATACCTTGTGCTTCTGTACAGCACAACTAATTACAATATGAGCTCCTACTCCAAGCCCTTAATGTCTACATAAAACATCAGGCCATAATGAAGATAATTGAAAGTATGACTTTCATCAATATTTAATTAGCATTTGGTGCTAACTCATTATTTCGGGACAAATTTGACATCTCGCTGTGCCGCCTCACACATATTTCATTCCACACGGCTCTTTTTATTGGTGGGGCAGAAGCAAACCTAGACATGCGTGCCCCTTCCCTGAGGCTTAGAGGACACACTATATGAACTAGGGAAAAGATGATTGACATTTTAATCTGCTGCAGAATATGAAAGCACAATGTACGGAGCACTGGAAAAATACATTCCGTTTCACGACAGAAGGAACACACTAAATGAAAGAAATATCCTCCAAACACACATTTGCACCTTTGTGATTATCATGCTTGATTAGCTATTCAAACTACTGATTATTTATACAGGTTTGGATAACTTAGCAAATTGTGAGATAAAGACACTTGATAGGCACTGCAATCAATAAAAGGGACCATGTTCCCAGCCAAATTCAGCTTTAATGATGGCTGCTGGAAGAGCAGCAAAATTTCCCATGGTAGAAAAGGTATCACACAAAGTGGGATGGGAGAATATTGTTTGATAAAAGCAATGGGGGGCAGAGAGAGAGGTGGGCTTAGACATATACTAGGGGTATGCAATGACCAAAATATTAATCTTGTATCCATTGGAAGCAGAGCAATCTGTTTTAGAGCCACTCCGTTATCCCAATTAAATTGACATTGTGGCCCAGATATGATCTGTGTTAAATCTGAAGTTCTGCTTCGTACCGATTGATAATAATGTGAAGTCTAAAAATGGCCAACTTTTTTCACAAGTGGATGAAATTTGCAGGCAAAGGAACCCCTCAAGTGGATTAAGCCCACTAATTTTCAGGCTAAATTTTCCAATAAGAAATCCTTAACTTTTTAAATTTTCTGTCAGAATTGGATGCAAGTTGCTAGCATGGTTGCCTCTTCTGAGGGGGCAAAGTGTGACAATTTCCCAAAAGACAGGTACAACTGGTCTCTTGGAAAATAGAAATCAGAATCCCTCTTTTTAGGGGCTATCAGTTTGAAAAATGGGAACATGAGTGAGATGCCCCTGGGTACCTTCCCTATTAAAAAGATAACTTAGTTACAAAAACCGTTTTTTCTCACCACCGCCCTCCACCTTCGTGGAAGTACCCTCTGTGAGGTAGGGGAAGAGGGCAATGTTTTCAAATTGTGTATTAGGACAAAGAATAGATTGGGAAAGAAGCAGGCCACCCCAAGAGTCTAATTGCACTGCTTACACACTGCTTTCACAACCAAAACTCAGAAGAGAATGACAACTCATACAAAGAGCACCTCTGTTTATTTTTACTTCAACATCCCTCCCCCCAAACCACTGTGAATGGAGAGTGCTGGGGAAATTGCAAAAATTCGCCCCCCCCATCTCTCTACCCCCATCCCCTCTTGAGTGCTGGGAATTCCTTTAGTTTGATTTAGTTTATTAGAAAAGAAAAAAATGGAGGAGGGGGGAGGCTTGTGAGGAGAGGAGAGAGGCATTTTTTTTGGGGGGGAGAATGAGGCAACTCAGAAGTTTGAGCACTCCCTACTGCATTTACAACGCCAAATAACAAGGTTTATAACACAACATGGCTTTCAGCCACATAATTGTAAACACAAATAGCTGTAGACCAGGCACCCCCAAAATCGGCCCTCCAGCTGTTTTGGGACTAAAACTCCCACCATCCCTAGCTAACAGGACCAGTGGCCAGGGATGATGGGAATTGTAGTCCCAAAACATCTAGAGGGCTGAGTTTGGGGGTGCCTGCTATAGGTCAGCTTTGGGATACAAAATTATGTGTGTGCGTACATGCAACCTTCCACAGCATGATCCCTCCCACCAAAATAAAAATGCATGCCCATCAACCTGCAGTCTATAAACCATGGACCTCACTCCATAGAAAAGGTGGTCACCGTATATCCCACTGAAACCAGTGAGATAACTTAGTCATTATTTAGTCCATTATTTTGTGCATTATTAGTCCATTGTTTCAATAGGACTTAAGGTCAATAAACTTTCTATGCTGAACACAGCTGGGGCATTTTTGTGCAAAAAGGACTTTCTACTTGATCTTTTCTCCTTGTTAAACTTACACCCCATTTCCTAATGCCTAGTCCAGTCACAGATTGTACTGTACCTAATTTTACATTCTCACAGCAAAACTCATATTGCAAAAAGTGGTGGGGGGGGAGGGATTGGGGGGGTAGTGTGTTGATTTTTTAGAATTACTGTGCAAAAGTGATTTCATGCTCTATTTACAGTTCACAAGTGTTCAGTGGAGTGTTCCATTTGCATTCTCCCCAACACACATCACAAATAAATTTGATTATTGCTCTGTTTAGAAGCATGAAGTCAGGTAGCATTAGCAAAATTGCTCACATTGGCTCTCATAATTGCTCCCTTTGTCAGGTAATGGCAAAGTCTGTCCAAATAAAGCTGATAACACTCCTATTGTTGGCACAGATTCCTGAATCAAAGGCCACTTCAGGCAGATGGAAGTTATTACTTTCCCTGTCCACTCACAAGCCATATCCTCTCTCTTTTTTTTTTTTTTTGGTCTTCCATATAAAAAAGAAAATGTAATAAATTTATATTAAATAGGATGTGTTATAAATGCAGTGCAAGAGTATAAAGTTCTCTCCAATATTTGTCTAGAATAAGTTTTTATTTTTAAAATTAGCTACCTATCCATCTTCAAGCCAACATCTGGTGTGAGAAGTTTTTTCTCCGTTCAAAAGACCTAGTCAAAGTACCACGGGCCGATTAGATATCTGTGGCAAGAAGGAACTCTCTCAAACTGTGTTTCAAACACTTGAGAATATTTCAATACAGCCCAGAGTGAAAAGGTGTCAAGGGTGCAATGAGGAGGAGAACCTGAAGCCCTCCAGATGTTGGATTCTCCATTCCCACCAACCTCAGTCACCTTAGCCAATGGTCAAGGTTGAAAGGAGTTCCCCACTCTAGGCCCTGCTAAGCTGGGGCTTGTTTTGCGTGATATAGTCATGTGTCAATTCACCCCATACAGTGACTATCACCATGTGATGGACTTTTCACATCCTGCAGCTGCACATCTAGAATGATCACACACACACACAAGTAAACAGCTTTTCACAGTGATGTGGAGTAAATTGCTTTGTGAAAGCCGCAAACAAGGGATGCAGATTTTAAGCCTACTATATGTGGAAAGTGTGGGTGAAGCTTGTGTCACTGTTATTTTATTTTATCATGAACGAGGCTGTTTTGAGGGGAGTTTATTGCACCCGCAATGCTTTTAAATTTAAGATAATATTTTTGTTTTACTGTTAACTGTGCTGCTTTAAATATGTCATTTATATTTGACCTTTGTATGCAATATTTATTTTGTAAAGCTTTATTTGATGCTTTAAATTAGGTTGTGAACCGCTTGCGAGTTTATAAATAAAAAAATAAAGGAATTATTTAAATAATTAAATAAGTATTATGTATATACTGGCAGAATGCTACCATCGTGATAAGTTTCAGACTTCTATTGTTGAAGCTGGTGGGACCAGGTAGCAATATGTATCATAAACACCCAAGGAAAATAAATAAATAAATAATCCATCCATCCATCCTTAATAGTGACAACAACATAACTCTGTAATTGACAATCTGTTGCCTTTTAATCATACCTCTAAAAGTGCTTGAACGTCACCTCAGCCTGGCTGAGGAAGTTTGGCTCTGCTTCTTGTCAAGAAACACTGCTCCCTTTAGGGATCCTACAAATTCTGCTACAAGCAGCGACCATTTCAGGCATGTCCAATTGATAAGTGACTGCCAACGTATGGGTCCTTTTCGACTTAGAGGAACAGGAGCTGGGCAGGCTTATGCAGGTTCCCCTGATGTGCATAGGGGGAGGCAGTGAGAGATTTTACTTTCTTGGGCTCCATGATCACTTGAGGGCACAAGGAGAAGGAGACAACAGAGGACGAGATGGTTGGACAGTGTTCTCGAAGCTACCAGCATGAGTTTGACCAAACTGCGGGAGGCAGTGGAAGACAGGAGTGCCTCGCGTGCTCTGGTCCATGGGGGTCACAAAGAGTCGGACACGACTAAACAACTAAACAACAATAACAACATTTATGCATGGTGCCGAGAAACAAATAGAATCATACCAGGAAATGGTGGAAGAGAGCTGGAGAGTCCTTGTGGTTTGTCTGACCCTCTCCGGAGCCCGAAGAGGATGTCAGTGTGGGCAGAGGAAGTCTCAAAGAAATCTGAGCTGCATCGGAACTTTATTTAGGCTGCTCAGCTTCCCCGCCTAACAGCTGACATGCTGGGCAGCACAGCAGCAGCAGGTGCTTTCTGTTAGCTTCTAGATGGTCCCAGAGCTTCAACTCTAGATATTTTGGTCTGGATTGGAGAGCGGGAGAGAGCTGGAGAGCAGGGGGAAATAGGCATTTAGTGGTGTGGTTTTTTTACACAATTTCACTTACGTGTGCAGCACCCGGAACATAAGCCCGCGTAAGTGGGGGAATGCCTGTATAGAGAAATGGAGACTTATTTCTAGCTCACTTAACAGGATCTAGTTAAAGTATGCTAATTAAGATTCTGTGCTTTAGGAAGGGGAAAAGGTTGTACTTTAAAATCTGGGGGGGCTCATCCGTGTAGTGTGCATTTATGACGTTTCTTTACCTCTGCAGAAATTCTGACTTGCCCTCACAACAAATCTGCATGTTTTAGACATGCTCGAGCTTGAATATGCAAATTGAAAAGAATGTATTAATTATCATTAGACATTCCTTCACAAAAGACTAGAACTAATTGGAGAAATAATTTGGGGAAATTGAGCTACATGACAGAAAACATTAAGATTCATCAAGTTTCAATTCTCTAATTCTGTCAGCTTGTCAAAAGTAGGAGTCTGCTATTAATATCTAAATGACTGGAGAGCATTTTTTCTCTCCACACCCACTTCCCACCTCACCCTCCAACAAATAGTACAGTTTACGGCCTCTTAAATGTTTTGCTTTCAAATTAACCAGACCTGACCAGAGTGTTCCCCCCCCCCCGGGTTGAAGGTTACTGACAAAGAAGTTTTAAGAAAAACTTTGGGGGTTATCCCATTTTTTGAAGTTCAGATTTCAGTATGTCTATTCAGCATGACTGACATTACTTATTACCCTTAAACTGGATACATAGCTTGATTCGTGACATAAGCCTTTGGTGAACTATGGCTAGGAATCCAGAGTTATATAAAAATACATTTTCAAAAACTCACCTTCTAAACAATATGGCCTCCTAAACAATATGGGATGAAGTGCTGCTGGGAAGCGGAGGGACTCAGTTCCAAACTGGGCATCAATTTTTGCAGTACCTCACAACCCTGCCTGCTTTGGAAAGGGAGCAGTTTTATTTTTCAAGCCATTATTTCACAATACTCCCTTCCCTCTTCAGTCCTTTGCCTACACTTTGGGTGAAGCCATCTACCCCAGGATGACCGTCGCTGAAAGGTTTTGTGCTAATATGCTGACTGGAATTCAAATTGCTAACCATCTGCTTCAAACCAATAGTTTGAAATGCAGATAGTTCTGTTATGAATATCTGCCTCTTAAACTATTGGTTCGGAGCAGACGCTTTTAATAACGAAGCAATTAAACAGCCAAGGCATCTCTTAAGTTGGAAGTAAGCAATCAAAGTACTTGTGTGGTGAAAATACCTAGAGATCCTGCAGAGTATGATATAAACAATACTTATAAGTCATCACTAAACGTTTTGCATTTTTGTGAAACTAAAACAAGAATACTGAAAAAGTCTTAGTAATACAAGGACTAATATCCAGAATGGCACAGAACAGAATTCCAATAACTCTTGCAAATACCTTGTTCCCCTTCCCAAAAAGAAAAATATGCTTCAATGGGTTGTGGGGTGTGGCATATATCACTTCCTTGTCTGCCTGAGGGGGCACCCAGTTCATGGGAGCTTCTGCTAGATTCAAGACATTTCTGCTAGCAGAAAGAGTCCTTCTATTTGTAGGATAACAGGTCTGGCTCCAACTCATTGCCAACAAGTGTAAAAATGGTCAAAGTTAACAAATGTGATTTCTGCCAAAGTATTTTAAAAGAGGCCAGGAAAAGAAGGCAAAACATGATTTTCTAGGGAGAGAATTCTGTAGCTCAGGTGCCACAACAGAGAAAGCTCTGCTCTAGGTGGATCAAAAGTCGGGATTTGAAATCAGGCCCCAAACTGGCAACCTATGCTGGTGGCTTGAAAACATAATAATATATTCTCACCAGCTCATTTCATTCCATAGATGGACAGCAACATTTTGTACCACCTAAAGTTTCCAAGTCATCTTCAATGGGATGTGCTTTGGAGCTCATTACAGTAGTCTGATCTGGACGTCACGGATGACAAATACCTGTTTTTATCTTCCAACATTTGCAAACTGGCAAATTAGTTAGTAAAAGGTATTGCAGACAGACCAGAGATATTACTGTGGGCAGCGCACATGCCACAACTCTCCCCTTCCCAACTATAACCCCCAAAATGAGATCTGAAATAACCTATTGGCTATGAAAGGTTTCTTCAAGTGAAAATTCAGTAGGAAGCGGTCAGTGCCCTAGCTTTCAGTGCAGATGTACCCATAGATGCCCCTCCAAATTTTGAATATGATTCTTTATGACACTTCCTACAATGTGGCAGCCTATGTCCTTCTCTAAAATCAGCATTAATATAGTGTGTGTGTGTGTGAAGTTGTAAACCAGTGTATACAAAGGGATCTGTTTTCTACTGATTTCTGAATAAAAAAAATGTCAAGACAGTGAACAACGTTGTGATCATCGTTGACGTTGCTATATACCAAGGAAAACGTAGCAAAGTCAGTGTCTCAAAGACAACAAGGTACACAGAAGATTTCTGTATAAGTAACAACTTTATTGTAACTTGATGTCCTGAAATGCAAAAATATTTTCAGCAACAAGGTACAAAAAGTATTTCACTGTTAACATCAGGCGGATATAAAAGGCTGGATGGTTTGATGCAAGTGTTTAACATGATAGGTAATGTGAATAACTCCCAGCTAAGACCCAGGTTTAAAGTCCTTCCAATGTTTAGATTCTAAAACAGAACTAAAGAGAAACCTTCATTCTGACATATCAAAATCCAGGATTAACTAGATTACAGAGTATGATTAACGCAAACCACAGCAAACACTGACAAAAATAATGAGTGTCCATTTAAGGGGAAGTCCATTTGCTGCAAGCAGGAAGCAAGCAATTCAAGGTACTTGTGTTGTAAAACAAACCAGTACCTAACAGTTTGTAGGAAGTGTTAAGAAAATCCAATCAACCCAGCCAATAAGAATTAAAACTTGGGACAAACATCAATTGGTTTAAAAAATCTTACGTTATAGCCTAAAAACAAAGCATCTCCCACTGTTTAACCTCGCAATTTCTATAGGAACTTTACTAGCACAATTATTTAGACTTGACCTTGAAGGAACAGCCTCTTCATAAGGGGACAAACACAGATACTGTGCTCTGTGTTACTCTTAGAAGGCAGATGTCATCAAAAACTCATTGAAATTCCATAGTTAAATAATGAAACCATGCCAACAAAAAACACACACAACCCCAACACAAATCATCTTAAGCCTTTCTTCTATCAATAACCTCATTTTAGAATTCAGAGTTTACTGAGCACAGAGAAAATATATGCCTGAAAAATATTTTGCATCTGTAGCTTCTGAAGACAAACTGTCGTACTCTATTCTGCATTCATGTATTCCTCATACATCAGTACTCCTCTATACCTTTTCCAAGAATTTTCAAAAACAAATTCATCCCATTATATTTCAAAAAGGCACTATGCATTCATACTTCAGCATGCAGTAAATGGACTGTCGAAATCTGGATGGGTTACTGAAGTTTCCTTCACTGAAGTACATTGTCTCATACTTCAATTAAGTGAAACCTCTGCCACATTTAACAGCAACAGAGTCCTATTTTTCTGAAAAATAAATCTTTGTTAAAAACTCACACACCATTACACAACACATGCAGGGTGCTCCCTTGAGGGGCGGGGGTTGATGGTGATGGCCGGTGGGTATTGAAGGGACAGAGTTGGCAAGCCAAACATGGCACTTGGGTAACTGTGCTGAAAATCCCAATGAGTAGATTGTTACTATTCTCACCAAATGTCAAGTATTCAGCCATAAAACGCATGTGCAAACAGACCTTTTCTCCTGCAGCACTAGGGGGAGGATCAAGGCTATCAGTGGGCTGAACCAAATCAACAGGGCCCTCCAGTGGAGAAAGGGGTGATTGCTACCAATTTCCCCCTGCTCCCTTAGCCCCATGCATCCCCCCCAAGCTGCTCTAGGGGGTCAGGTGACCCTGCAGGACAGCTGGGAGATGGAGCGCTGGGGCTGAAGGAGGAAGGAAGTGAAAATCACCTTTCTCACCTTTTCCCACTGAGAACCTCTAATGGACTTTAGATCTCTTCTCTGGAAAGAGAAGTCTAATTCCAATCAGGATTTTTTCATATGGAACAAGAGGAAATGTAATCAGACTGCAGCAAGACAGAGAAAATTGTTCTTGCCAGCACTATTGGAAGAGTGAAAACACTGCATGTGGTTCACTAAAGGGGGGCAGGGGGCGGGATGTGGATTTGTTTAACCCTTTTTGTGTATTTTTAATAGCAAATGCATGGAACAATATACACACAGCTCCTGCTTTCAGAACACAATGCATTTCCAGGAAATCGTTTGATAGGCAAGTGTTCACATAACAAGCTGATAGTTTCCAATGTTTCCTATGGGAACATTTCTAATCCATGATTTGTCTGATCTCCCTGTCTGCCTGAAATGGCTGCTGCAGACCAGCAAACCAGAAACAAGTAAGGAAGTGGGTAAACGCTGGCTGTTCAGATATCTGAATCAGCCATTTGTGTAGTGAGGTTTGGGTATAATTCTTTGTGTACAGATAACTGAAATTCCAGATAAACAGTGTTCCATAGTGGGACCTGCGTGTATATCACTTATCATGATTGGCTGCTAAGTGTACCACGTGACATACATTTTATTAATTTGACAAGTGGACTTTTCATAGAGTTGTAGAAATTCTTACAGCACAGTGTTTTAATTATTATTTTTTGGTACAAAGTGTGCTATTATGCTTTTTAAAAACTTGTAAACAAAATGCTTAAGATCTTCCATCTGATTGCTCTATCTAGCAGTTGCTGAATAAGCTGAAATGGACAATTATGGTATTAAATAGTCAAGTCACTCTGTATATTATAGCTGCAACTTTCACGTTGTGAGGCTGTTCATTATGATAATTTATTACACTGCAGCAGAAGTTTCTCTGCAATGGAGGAACACAGCTTACCTGATAAAACACCTACAAGACCTTAGTTTGGATTAGGAGAAACTGCCAATAAATGTTATAAGCTATGATGCATCTCTGTATCGGTTTGGTTCACTGAGTAATATTGAGGCCCACTGAAACCACCAGGAGTGCAATTAAAATGGCCTTTAACTGTGCCTGAAGGATGATAATTCAAATACTGCATTCAAGTCACCCTAAAGAGTGAGTTTAGCCAGAAAGTGGGCAAGTTTCACATTTTAGCACTGTGCTGGCTTGGGAGCACTCTGCTTGCCCCCAACTGTTCTTTAATAAATGTTTAATCAAATTAATAAACATGCTTGAGAACTTTAAACATGTCAATGCTCCTCACTGAAAACAGAAAGGAAGCACATTTTGAGAAGGTAAACAAACCTTAATAGAGTAAGCATGTGAATCAAACGGGTCAATTAAAATATTTAGTTAAAAATTCAGAGCAATTCCCTTTTCCTATGGTTAAATACAACTTTTACCACGCAACAGATCTAGCACATCACCAGGTTTAAAGTAAAATTCACTGTCAATCATTCAAGAAGCGTTTACAAATGTGCACTGCTGCAGACAAATCCTCCCAACTGTAAACAAAGCTAGCAAAAACACTGGAAGTGGTGGCATTAAAGCGAAGGTTTGTATAGAAAAACTGGCCCTTTACAAGCAGTTTACAGGTTGATATATCCTTTTCACATTATGCAGAATTTCAATACCATCCACAATGCTAGTACAATAGCAAATGCTAAAAACAGCAAGTCAGTGCTTATAAATACTGACGTTTCAGACTCCTATTCTTCCTGTTAAGTGTGTGTCTGTGCAACTTCCACTAGTGTGAACAGGCTTGTGCATACACACACTAAAGGAACATAGCTAAGCCTGCCCAAAGTGTGAAAATAGAATGGATTCTAACATGAACACTTGAGATAGTCACTTTGAATCAACATCTCTAAAGTCATGCTTTCCTTGTTTGCAGTAACAAAACTAAATCCCATGTGGCTGTGGGCATCTTAATGTATTTCAAAAGTTAGGCCACAATTGCTGTACCATATTTATCAAAACCAAAATATATATGTACCACACAACATACAAAAGTTACACATTAAAAGTGCATACTGAGAATCCATAATTTGGCCCATTTCTGAAATTTACATTTGGTCATTCTTATGCATCCTTGACCTTCCATGTATCCCATGTGAGAAATAACCACTTCTTCCCCAGCATATATCACTTGTTCTCTCTCCATACTAGCTTTCGCTCTGGTTCAGTACAATGTAAATGTAAAATAGCAACGAATCGTGAAGGAACACAGGCCAAAAAGGGTTACTGTGTGTTTCTTTTAACATCTGATGGAGACACTCACGGAGTAAGCATTTAGAAATTCTAGCAAAATACATTTCTGGGCCAAGACATTGCATATTTCTCTCACTCACCTGAACCAATGAAAAATAAATTATATTCAGAGTAGTATATTGCCACAGCATGCCTGGCAGCACCCTCTGAAGGTAGATGCACCCTAAATACAGTACTTTGACTGGAGTGCTTGCTGCCCCTCAACTCAAGCGCTTTTAATAAGAGGCTAGTTGAAACCTTCCAGTTACCACAAGACCAAATTATACTCTTCATTTTGGGTTCAGTTTTGTTTTGTTAAAAAAGGAAGATCCCTTTCAAGAACGGTCTTCATTTATCAGCATTACTGCATTATGGAGCTAGTGCAATCCTACATAGCCGAGTCAAAAAGACGAGGCACAATTTAAAAAGAAAAAGGAAAAAGGAAACCACAAATGAACTAGAGTAACTGACGTTAAGGCCTTTCAGTGAACTGGAGAGTTATCAGTCTAAATTAAAGCTGATTATTAAACCATATATTATTATCCACTCTTAAAAGCTTTCTGTTCTGTGGACAGGGGGTAGCAAATTCTGGCAGATGGTCTGTGGAAACCCCTCTGGACAGGGATGAGGAGTCTTATATTCTCTATAGTTCATGGAAGATTTCATGACTGTTTTAGTCGTTTGCGTGGAATGCCAAACTGTGGACACTGTGCAGATGCTAACGCTCGAAAGGCCTCAGCTACTAAGTGGGGGTGGGAGTGGATCATTGACTTCCAGCCGGCCGTTTCCATGATGTCCGTGGCTTGGCTGTCAATAAAAGAATTACAAGAATCAGGTTCAGGAGACAATGCAATCCTATGTATGTCCACTTTGAAGTTACTACAGTAAGTTCAATGGGACATGCTCCCAGGTAAATCAGCTTGCTGGTATATCTGAGCCATGGATTAGAAGAGTGCCTGTGATCCTGTGCATACTTTTCTGGAAGCAAGCCCCATTAACTCAATGAGAGTTGCTTCTGAGTAAGCATGCATAGCATTGTACTATTAAGGAGAATTTTTTCAGCTGTTTTAGAAATTGTGCACTTGGCTGCAAAGGACAATCTAGCTTTTGGAGAATCTGCAGCAAACTTGTTTTTCAATTTTAAGTCAAATTTTTAATTATTTGTACTCCACCCCATCCCGTTGGGTCACCCCAGCCACCCTGCTACCAAAGCAGAATTTAAAAACTTGCAGTCAGTCCAACATTGACTTCTCTGAATCACATGATTAAGTTTGACCATGACTACAAAAGCTGTCTTTCAGATTTTCAAGTCCTGGATCAACATGGGAAGCTTGTTTAGGTTTCAGCACAGGGCCTATACTGTTCCAGATGGACATTACAAGAATATCTTCTGTGACTTAAGATGCTGCACTTGTGGTATGAGAACAGTGGAAGATATTCTCTGTCAATTTCAGTGCCCTATGCACAAGGAAAGAATTACTGGCCCGGATTCAACTAACTCAAGCAGAAGCCAGGGGGAAGGGCTCCCATTATTGAAACATGCCCCCCCCCAATTTCCTCTAGGGAATGAGGAAAACCCCCAGAAGAGCACATTTGGGGCGGGGGGAGGAAAAGAGGGATTGCTCCATCTGGCAAGCAGAAATGCTTGCGCTGATGGAACAATCAGAAGAGTGTGACCTGGAATTCCACCCATAGTCTCAGTTTCAACTCTGCTTAAGTCTACAGGAAATGGAGATACAGGAAAAAATTGTTAACAGAAAGTGGCTTCATTTCTTTTGCAAGAGGAAGTTGGGAACAAATCTATATGGATACTGGTATTCTAATTATTTGTTTTTGGTATACATTGTTTATTCTGCTATGATAGAATTTAAGATCAAGACAACAAAAACTGATTGGGTTGTAGTCAACCACGTTTTACTCAGAGTATAGCCAATTAATGACCCTCAGTCACATCTATTAGCTTTGATAGGTCTACTCTGATTACAGGAATTGTGCCAAATACCACACACTGTTTACAGATGGCTTTGAAGCGTAGCCAGTACGTACTTGCTGTTCCAGTTTTTCGCATCTTTACAACCAAGTTGCCTAAGAACACTGCACCTGTGGCATGAGAGAATATCCAGATATTAATTTTTCAGGAGATTTCACTTCATAGGATGCAAATTCTTTTTAAAGGAAGGAAGTCAATTACATACCTGTTAATAAACTCTATTGCTTGTGCTTTCAACTGCTCCGCACTGTGCAAATCTGCGAGGATGAGGATGTCTGCAACATTTTCTACTGAGAGGTTACTACACAGAGCTTCTTCACACATGATCTTTAGCCGTTCCAGTGCATACTAAAGGAAGAGGGGGAAAGCCCGTTGTTGTTCACATTTGTTCTTTCCTACCTTAATCTAAAAAGCAGACATTTCTAATAGGTATATACTTTCTAGTAACTGTGAAGTAATTGGCCCCTCAAAGAATTGCCAACTGTGTTAATGTAAAGAAATAGACAGACTCCCTTCAAACACACATTCAGTGGCTGTGTGAGGTGGAATGGGACTGTGCCGGCTGCTTATGTTACCTGGCGGCTGTATCTCTGGCAGAAGAGGACCTATGTATATATACAGCTTAAATACAATTTGCCCACTATTAGCTATAAAAGCCTGCTGCTGTCATCTCAAGCTTTAAACAAATGTTAAGGGTTTTCATCTGAAGCTCACCCTCTGTATCAGTGACACTGTGATAATGTCTGGACACAGCGTAACAGGCAATAGGCCTGAATTAGTCCTCTATCACTTGTCTTTGCATATTTACTCTTCATAAAAAAATCCATTCAATTCGCACAACAGCACACGAAGGCAGCTGTTCCTCAAGTTCTCTCTAAAGACTACCTGAGAGGAAGTATTTAGCTAAACTACATAGGATCTTATGTCTTCTAATACATTTCTACTGCTAATAATCCAGTTCCTTACTGTGCTTTTCTTAACTATATAAAAATCTCCCAAAACAAACACTTTTTGGGTTTCATTCAAATGACCTATAAAGCCCTTGTATAGGCAATTACTTACTTTGTCTGCTGCTGCCAACAAGCTGTCGGCCATTTTGTCAAGGTTTGGAGCTTTCCCAGTATAAATGAACCTCATCATCTCTTTAAAAACGTCAGGGTCTACATCATTTATTTCTACACGATTCTGTTATGTGAAACAGAAAAAAAACTTGTCATGGTTCCGACTTAAAATATTACAATCCATCTACACTGTGTAATTCCTAATAGCTTACTATTTCATATCCAAAGTATCCTGATGTAACGTGACAAGAGATATTTAGCTCCTGCTGTAGTTGCTTAGAATCCTATTCTAAGTGGTGGGCACATTCAAATCCTATTCAAAAGTTAAAAATCGGAGACTCTTAACATCTTAGTTCCATGGGTCTCTACATACATTTCAGACAGGTTTCTAGAGCATGCTGAACCATAAGACTGCACTTGCTGAAATGGATGGAATCTGTCTAGCTCTTCTAATCTTAAGGGCCAGGTATGTTAATTCTATGCTTCTCATACAAATACCTCCCCCCATTTCCATTTCTGAGGGAAAGTTCCAATTTGAATGCAATGCCAGTTTTATTTGAATGCTCCTCAATATTAAATCCTTGCAACTATATCCTTTGCCCCTCAATTTGTTTGGTAACAAAGACCGTTTCAGGAGCAACTAGGCCATATTGTGCCATGCATTAGTCTTGTTAAAAATGCAGCCCACTCCCTGACCCCGGGAGAGCATGAAGGCAAAATGCCCCATCTAATGTGGCACTATTGCCCATAGTTTTTCTGCACTATAAATAATTGCCATTTTAAACAATGTTCAATTAAAATCTCAATTACCTTTGAAGCTAATTGTAAGGTTTTTTTAAAAATCAGTTAACCTAACCCAGTTACCCAGCTACTGCATTCTTGATCTACACCAAAAGCTTACAGTTTTCTGTAAAAAAAAACAAAACCCTCCTTTACAAATCATATGATGATAACATTCACTCACCTTTTTGCTTTCCTCCATTTCGTGTTCAAACATTGCATTAAAAACAGGTGAACGAGCTGTCGCAAGAGACAAAAGCATTAGTACCATACCAAGGTCGAAATAATTTTATCAAACAAATTATAATACAGAAGGAGGAGGTACCTGCAAGAACAGATTTATGAGCTTTGAACTCTTCTCCACCTACATAAAAGCTACAATCTGTAAATCTTGTTGTTTCCCAGAGATTTCCTAGATCTTCTGCTAGCCGGCATTCAGGTACCTTTAGTGTGTTTGTACTGGACTGTCCTGATATATTCACTGAGTCTTGGACCACGCTCACCTAGCAAAAAACAGTAATTTTATGCATTTCATAATGTTACAATTCCTATGGTTAACCTAGATTTAAGAATACAAACAAATAGATAGTTCTTCAGTCCTCAAGCAGTGACAATTCATTTCAGTTCAGATATTCCGATATCCCAATATAAGCTGGAAGAAGAAAATGAAGCACAAAAGCAGCTATCCCTAAAACCTCACACTCAACTGGAACAGTTCTTTATACAACCAGCACAGAAGAAATAAAAAATCAGGGGTGGACATTTCTTTGGAATCCACCACCAACAAAATCAGCAACACACAGTACTACTGTTCCAACTTGCACCCCGAATAGTTCCTACCCTGAAGGCGAGATTCAAGAATACAGCAGACTTGAAAAGAGTCTGCACTGCTAATCTCTTTAGAAACTAAGCAGAAGAATATTAATTTTGTAACACTGTGGAATGCTTTCATAGGTCAGAAAAGGTTCTGCTAGCTAACATTTTATAGTACCATTTAGAAATAAAGCAAGTTTTTTAAAACAAACAAACAAACAAATAAACAATAAAACAACACAGAATGCAGGTGGCCCAACCAAGGTCAGAAGGAAGTGGCACTGATGTAGAAAATGACCTCTCCTGGCTGAAGTTCACATTGGAGAAGGACTGCAAAAGGGCCAGGGTTCAATCCCTAGAAATTCCAATTTATTTGCTTTTATTTTAAACATTTTTTAAAAAAATCAGGCAGAAGAGAATGTGAAACACATGCCCAACAAATAGCCTGATCTGGAATAAGACTGCGTCATATGGATAGAATCCAACCTTCTTGCGCTGGGAACAAAATAATGGCTTCACAAGGTGAAACTTGGATCACACCCTGTGTTCCTATGATAACTCTTGACCAGCAAGCAAGATCAGCCTTAGCAAATTCATGGATGGGTAGCGTTCAAAGCCAATATGCAAAGCTAATGCTGCAAGACTTGCTTTGCTCTACAAAGCAGTAACTGAGCACTCCCTGAAAGAAGTTGTGAAAACAAAGGGCAAGGTTTGATTCCCCCCAAGTCAAACCACTGCAATGTAAAATATTTCATCTTTTACAGAAACCCCTGACCTCTTAGTCAATATTCACTTATAAAACTACTTTGATCTACAGCAAAAACTATTTGAACCAGAAATATTTTATGGAGTAAGGATCCTTTTCAGACCTAGATATGTGTTACATCCACTTACCAACTGAATAATTGTATTCATAACAAATTCATCACACAGCTAATTTAGCCTGTCTATCTAAATAAAATAAGATGCAGTATATTTGCACTATTTAGTCTCAGGGGCCACATTTCAATTATTCTTCCTACACAGCATAATGACACATAATTAAGTTGTAATCTTGCCAAGTTTTTTTTGTACACATTTCTTGTAAATACACAGATCAAAGCAAACTTATTAGCAGTTAGAGCATCTATCATCCTCCTAAGCCACTAATCAGTCCAGGGCAGCAGTGATAACCTGCCAATGTATATTTAACATTCAGTGCACTGGGATCATAACCTTCCATTTTTAAGTATCATAAGCAGTCTTACTGGATTTTACTAAGACTGTTTAGGTTTCCGGCATAATTTATAGCTATTTACATATATTCCTCCCTGAGGCTAAAGATCTATTCCACCAGAGAATCTATATCTACTGGATTTTTCAATTAATCTAAGTAAAATGCACTTGCTTAAACACTCATGTGTAGTAGGGGTTGCCAATATTTTGTAATGTTGTGTTAACAGGCTTAAGTCTGAAGGGTACCATAATAAATTTGCTTCTAAATATCTAATGCTATCAAGGGATCGTTGCTGTAGAAACCTTATCACTGTATGGAAAGTTACAATCGCTTTTAAGAATCCCAGGTCCTGTTGTGTTGGATGTGTTTCAATCAGTAAGGTTCAAGGATGTGTACAAGATGCTTGGATTGTTCAGGGTAACCACTTGTACTCTGGAGCCCTGCCCCTCTTGAATGTAAAAAAACCAACAACAAACTAGCAGGGAGGAGACAGCTGTTTGGGGCAGGGACTTGATCAATGCCTCCCTGCGAGGTGGTCCCTCAAAAAACTCTCCCTGAATTCAGAAAATCTAAGTAACTACCAGCAGCTGCTAGTCTCCCCTTCTTGGGCAAAGTTCTTGAGCAGGTAGTCACAGACTAAATCCAGGCGCTCTTGGAGGAAACTGATTTTCCAGATCCATTTTAATCGGGGTTTAGGCCCGGTTTTGGCACAGAAACTGCTTTGGTCGCCCTCTGTCGGGAGAAAGAAAGGGGAAATGTGTCTCTGTTAATTCTCCTCAACCTGTCAGTGGCTTTTGATACCATCAACCATGGTATCCTTCTGGAGCAACTGTCTGAATCAGAGGTGGGTGACATTGCTTTCTGGTAGTTCCCGTCCTCCTTGGATGGACGTTTCCAGAGGGGGATGCTTGGAGAGTGCTCTTCAGCCCCATGGAACCTTCAATGTGGGGTTCTTCTGTGTTCGATTTTATCCCCTATGTATGCTATTTAATATCTACATGACACCACTGAGTGTGGTTATCCAAAGGTTTGGAGTACATTGTAATAATCTGCTGATGACACACAGCTCTGCAGGTGAGGCAGTGAATGTGATGGACCATTGTCTTACCTCAGTCATAGACTGGATGGGAGCCAACAAACTGAAGCTCAATCCAGATAAGACTAAGGCACTATTAGTGGGCAGTTCCCTAAACTGGAAGGCTGGGAGGTTGCCTGCCTTTGATGGAGTTAACTTCCCTCTGAAGGAGCAGGTATGTAGCTTGGGGGTACTTCTGGATCCTTTACTGTTGCTTGAGGCTCAGGTGGCCTCAGTGGCCCAAAGTGCCTTCCATCAGCTTCGGCTGGTAGCCCAGCTGCACCCCTATCTGGACAGGGATAGCCTAACTACCGTTGAAATAAAAATAGATAGATAGATAGATAGATAGATAGATAGATAGATAGATAGATGATAGATAGATAGATGATAGATAGATAAATGTCCAGTAGCACCTTAAAGACCAACCAAGTTTGTTCTGGGTAGAAGCTTTCGTGTGCATGCACATGAAAGCTTATACCCAGAACAAACTTAGTTGGTCTCTAAGGTGCTACTGGACATTTTTTAAAAAAAATTCTATTTATTTAGACTGTGTCAGACCAACACAGGCTACCTACCTGAATCTAACTACTGTTGTCTATGCTCTGGTAACCTCGAGGTTAGACATAGGGCTGCAACTGAAGATGGTTCAGAAACTTCAGCTGGTGCAGAATTCGGCAGCCAGGTGCCTCACCGGGGCAAGATGGTTTGAGCATACTACACCAAACCTGGCTCAACTGCAGAGGCTGCCATTTACTTTTGGGCCTAATTCAAAGTGCTGGTTTTGACCTATAAAGCCTTAAATGGCTTAGAACCGGAATACCTCAAGGACCCCCTCTTTCCATATGAACCAACCTGGATCCTGAGGTCATCATCTGAGGCCGTTCTTCATGTGCTTTCTCAATGAGAGGTCCGAAGGGCAGCAACATGAGAATGGGCCTTTTCTGCAGTGACTCCCTGTTTGAGGAATGCTTTCCCCAGGGAGCTTTGGATGGCACCTTCATTATACACCTTTAGGAACAAGGCGAAAATGTTCCTCTGGCTGATTAACATCCTATACCATTTTAAATGTGTTTGTGGTAGGAGGTGTGGGGGGTTATTGGTTTGTTTTTGTTTTTATTATGTATTTTGTGTTCTCATTTTATATTTCTATGTTGTGAACTTCCTTGTGATCTTTGGATGAAGAGTGGTATACTACTACTGCTACTACTAATAATAATAATGTCCAGATGACTGAGATTTTACTAACACTTGTATGTTAAATTCAGTCCCACATTTGACAGTCAGGGGCATAAAAATCCTGTTCTTCAGTTGTCACTGGCCAATTTAAATACAGATATAATATTAATTTAAATCATAGGAAGAGGGAGTTCACTTCCTCTCAAAGACAAACCAACTGTGGCTTCTCTGTAGCTCCACAATGACCTAGGAAACCGATCCCACAACCCTGCCTTATATGTTACACCTTCTTCCACCCCAACAAGACTACTGCAGTTTTTATCCTTCTACAGCTTTCCTTTCACTACATGCCAAACAGGAATTCTCCCAATGGCTGACATTATTTTTAGTAAAATCTTGCATCAAAACAACAACCATTATGCTAAAACATTTTATCAGGGCATTTCTGTAACACAGAGGGAGAAACATAACATTTGAAAATATTCTTCATTCATAGCCATGGAAACCAATATTCTATTTTAAAAAGCACTGGTTGATTACCTACCTCACAAAATAACGTAAGCTTATCGTCTGGTAAAAGACCATTAGCTTCATCAAGTAAGAAGTCTCTTCGAATGAATTTTTTAAAACCCCAATCTTTGCCTTGAACAAATCGATATGCTCTTTGGCTTTCTAAGTAAAATAGATTAAGTATGTTCAATTAAAACAGTTTTAATATACATACACAATAAGTGAAATCCAAGAGCCAAATCAAACCTAATAAGATAACAATTGCACCAAAGACTAATGCAAAATATGAGCTGTATCCAGATTAGCACCTTCATTAAGAGAAAGACTCATTTTGTTTACACCTGGGCATGGAAGTGGTGGTCCTCCAGGTGTTTATGGACTGCAGCTTCCATCATCCCTGGCCATGCTGGCTGGGACTGATGGGAATTGGAACACACCACCAGCTAGACAGCCACAGGTTCCCCACCACTATGTTTGGAGATGGAATTAGTTCCAGTACAGGTTTCCCCCACATCCCCAGGTAGCACACCCCATGTCATTCTGTAGGGTCCTCCAGCCCTCCAGTGCAGTTTTGAGGGGCTGCAGTGGGAAGGATCAGTACAAATCACCTCCTAAGTGCAAATGGAATGTCACTGAATGCACATCTGGATTCAACTCTATATTTTAAAATTAAGCATATGATGTTCACATTCAGAACCCAAAGCACTGTAGACATAACTTCAGAAAGTCAAAAGAGGTTTGAGACACAGCACAAGGACTTCATGTGGGCAAGAGCCCATGCATTTAACTCATGGGATTCTTTTCAATGTTTGATATGTTACTGTTTTATATATGCTGTAAGCCACCTAGAGTGGCTGGGGAAACCCGGCCAAATGGGTGGGATATAATAAATAATAGTAATAATAATAATAACAATAATTCTGACTACTGTGTTCAGTTTCATGGAATTACCACTTTCTTTTCTGAGATGCCTTTTAGTACAGGAGATTAGTGCAAGAGTAGAATTCCAGCCACACGTTTCAGCTGGAAATACAAAAATCACCCCCAAAATCTCTCATAAGCCCAGATGAAGCAGAGGAACCACTGATGTCAGAGACACTGCACATAGCTAAGTTCATATAATTCCATTTATTCCTCCCTCTCCCCCTTCCCCACATGATTCCAACCTCCAACTCCACCTCTACACCCACATACCACAAATTTTCTGGGAGCTACAGCGGGGATGTGAAATTCCCCTAGCACTAAGGCAGCACAGGGTACCCCCCATTATTCTGGTTTTAAGTTAACACAGTATTACTTTTAAAAAACAAACGTTAGCAGCAATTGAACCATTAAAGACAATGGATTTTTTCTGCAATTAGCTGCTGATGTTATATTTTAGGAGCATTTTAGTGCTTTGAACAATTTACCGTATTTTGCGCCCCATAAGACGCTCCGGCCCATAAGACGCACCTAGTTTTTTTTGGGGGAAATAAAGAAAAAAAAATTTATTTCCCCCCCAGGTGCGGGGCTGGAAGAACCAGGTCGGGGAACAGTGGGAAGGCACGCTCTGCCTCCCCGCTGTCCCCCGAGCTTGTGGGGCTGGCGATGGGGAGAAGTGCACCAGTCCCGCGATGGCAGGCAGCTCTGTGCCGCCATCCCGAGCGGGGCGGGACTTAGCGCCCCGCTCGTGATGGCGGCGTAGACTTGCCTGCGGTCCCGCAACGGCAGGCAGATCTCTGCCGCCATCCCGAGCGGGGCGGGACTTAGCGCACCGCTCGGGATGGCGGCGTAGACCTGCCTGCGGTCCCGCGACGGCAGGCAGATCTCTGCCGCCATCCCGAGCGGGGCGGGACTTAGCGCACCGCTCGGGATGGCGGCGTAGACCTGCCTGCGGTCCCGCGACGGCAGGCAGATCTCTGCCGCCATCCCGAGCGGGGCGGGACTTAGCGCACCGCTCGGGATGGCGGCGTAGACCTGCCTGCGGTCCCGCGACGGCAGGCAGATCTCTGCCGCCATCCCGAGCGGGGCGGGACTTAGCGCACCGCTCGGGATGGCGGCGTAGACCTGCCTGCGGTCCCGCGACGGCAGGCAGATCTCTGCCGCCATCCCGAGCGGGGCGGGACTTAGCGCCCCGCTCGGGATGGCGGCGTAGACCTGCCTGCGGTCCCGCGACGGCAGGCAGATCTGTGCCGCCATCCCGAGCGGGGCGGGACTTAGCGCACCGCTCGGGATGGCGGCGTAGACCTGCCTGCAGTCCCGCGACGGCAGGCAGCTCTGTGCCGCCATCCCGAGCGGGGCGGGACTTAGCGCCCCGCTCGGGATGGCGGCGCAGAGCTGCGCTGGTCCCAGGAGCGCAGGCAGCTCTGCAGGGCCACCGGGAGCGGGGCGGAGCTTCTCCCCCGGCTCCCGGTGGCCGGGCAGAGCTGCGCTGGTCCCAGGAGCGCAGGCAGCTCTGCAGGGCCACCGGGAGCGGGGCGGAGCTTCTCCCCCGGCTCCCGGTGGCCGGGCAGAGCTGCGCTGGTCCCAGGAGCGCAGGCAGCTCTGCAGGGCCACCGGGAGCGGGGCGGAGCTTCTCCCCCGGCTCCCGGGCAGAGCTGCGCTGGTCCCAGGAGCGCAGGCAGCTCTGCAGGGCCACCGGGAGCGGGGCGGAGCTTCTCCCCCGGCTCCCGGTGGCCGGGCAGAGCTGCGCTGGTCCCAGGAGCGCAGGCAGCTCTGCAGGGCCACCGGGAGCGGGGCGGAGCTTCTCCCCCGGCTCCCGGTGGCCGGGCAGAGCTGCGCTGGTCCCAGGAGCGCAGGCAGCTCTGCAGGGCCACCGGGAGCGGGGCGGAGCTTCTCCCCCGGCTCCCGGTGGCCGGGCAGAGCTGCGCTGGTCCCAGGAGCGCAGGCAGCTCTGCACGGCCACCGGGAGCGGGGCGGAGCTTCTCCCCCGGTTCCCGGTGGCCGGGCAGAGCTGCGCTGGTCCCAGGAGCGCAGGCAGCTGTGCACGGCCACCGGGAGCGGGGCGGAGATTCTCCCCCGGCTCCCGGTGGCCGGGCAGAGCTGCGCTGGTCCCAGGAGCGCAGGCAGCTCTGCAGGGCCACCGGGAGCGGGGCGGAGCTTCTCCCCAGGCTCCCGGTGGCCGGGCAGAGCTGCGCTGGTCCCGGGATTGCAGGCAGCTCTGCGCAACCCTCGGAGCCGGTCTCCCGAGGGTTGCGCAGAGCTTCCTGAAGCCTGGAGAGCGAGAGGGGTCGGTACGCACCGACCCCCCTCGCTCTCCAGGCTTCAGCGAAAGCCTGCATTCGCCCCATAAGACGCAGGCACATTTCCCCTTCATTTTTGGAGGGGAAAAAGTGCGTCTTATGGGGCGAAAAATACGGTACAAACCTTATCCCATTAAGGGCAGAATATATTTTTCCATAATTGAATGATACAGAGTTAAGCAACAGCCGATTTCCTCACTTTCTTCAGTAAGTTTATAATGAAAAGGATCTGAACCAGTCTATTATTGAATCATATACTCAAGGCCACATCGTATACTAGAGGACACATGTTTCATTCCAGATGTGGTGACACACAAGACAAGCTCCAATACATACTCTTTTTCAGTATGGCTGAGAACATGCACACACGGACATACAATGTCCAAATTGCACGGCAGGTCCTGTTCTCTTGCTTGTGATAATAGGTTGTTAGCAAGATATAATTTAGGACAAAATTAAACTTCAGAAGTCGGGATGCGGGTGGCGCTGTGGGTAAAACCTCAGTGCCTAGGACTTGCTGATCGCATGGTCGGCGGTTCGAATCCCCGCGGCGGCGTGAGCTCCCGTCTTTCAGTCCCAGCTCCTGCCCACCTAGCAGTTCGAAAGCACCCCTAAGTGCAAGTAGATAAATAGGTACCGCTTTATAGCGGGAAGGTAAACGGCGTTTCCGTGTGCTGCGCTGGTGCTGGCTCGCCAGAGCAGCTTCATCACGCTGGCCACGTGACCCGGAAGTGTCTTCGGACAGCGCTGGCCCCCGGCCTCTTAAGTGAGATGAGCACACAACCCTAGAGTCGGACACGACTGGCCCGTATGGGCAGGGGTACCTTTACCTTTTTAAACTTCAGAAAGTGGGATTTGAAAAACTAAAGTCAGTTTCAGTCAGGATATGTAAAACAGAACAACTGATTTTTAACGGCAAAACACACTTGGTAGTCCCATTAACCCGTTGGCTAAAATGCAAACATGATTTGTAGATAAAAGGTAACATCCCACATTCCCCCCTTCTGAAAGAAAGTATCCACCAGCAGAACAGGAGAGGGAAGCATTCTGGATTACTCTTCCTCCCCTCTGTCTCCACCCCATGTGCTCCAGGTGCCCCCCCCCAACCCTATGGAGCAGATTTTATTTTTAAAGAACTTGTCAAACAGTGAATAGTCCCTCTTTGTTCTGTTTTCCCCAGGCAACAGCTGGATATTTGTCATGGCAACTTGAAAAATTATATCATAAATAAATATACCACAAAACATTAGGAAAGCTTATGTAATCATGTTTGAATAGGAAATGCATACAAAAAGAAAGACAAATCTCATTTAGATTTAAATAGTTGAATTGCCTCTGAATTGCCAACTATACCATTCTCCAAACTATACCACAAAGGAAGCCATTACACTGTGAATGAACTTGTACAGACACAAAATAATAAATCTGAGTTTACAAGCTTTTAAATAAATAAATAAATATCTGATTTGACAGACCTTTTACTCCTTAAACTGAAAACTACCTATTGTTCTTGAAGCATTTTAAAATCCACTTACCCATTGCTTTCGTTTCTTCTCTTTTTGCATTTAAAAGAGAAAATTTAAATTTTGCTCTCACTTCACTTTTTGGACAACTAACTAGAAGTAAATACAGTGAAAGGTAATCTTTGCTTTCATCATCCAGTCCTTTGGGGTTTACTCTCAGGCACCTGAAATAAAGAACGTAAGAAGCAAGTCTTAGAAACATCAACTTGTTCTCCAATCCATAAAGGCCTAACTTGCTAAGATATTTAAAACTTGGAGTACTGTTGTGATATGATTTTTTACACGTACACAATAACTCCCCTGGGTTCTGGAGATCAGTTTTTTAAACTTACATATGTATTCAACACCCATGATCTCCAGTTGCTCATATCTATATACAGTATCCCTATTGCTCTTCTCCTGCTGTCACACCTTTCAATACTCCAAGGAACGACCATATATACAGTGGTGTTCTCCTGAAATGCTTCTTCAGAAGGGTGGGGCCCTCTTGAACAAAATGAGATTATTATTATTTATTGCATTTCTATACCACCCTTCATCCAAGGATCACAGGGCAGTTTACAAATAGGGAACCCTGCTAGTGCCACACGGATGTGAGCTGAGCCATAATTTGCTTCCTCCAGACAAGTCCACAAGGCAGCAAGTCATTCAACTAACCTTGGCTCCCATGGCTTTGCTCACAGCACTGTGGCAGGAGCTGCAATGAAAGAGCAGCAAAGCTGCAGCAATCTTTCTTCCGCGAACTTGGCTTGGCTTAGTATTACATGCAAACTGGGCCCCTGAATTGCCCAAATTGCTCTCAGTAACCTCACAAATGGAGATTTGAACCCAATGTCTCTCTGGCCCTAATCCAACACATTACATCATCTTGCCTTATTTTGCCACAAACTATATAGTATTTCAAACCGTTAGCTGTTTGGATCTCTGTAATGTAGCAGAAAATCAGTGATAGTTTGACCCACTTCCAACAATAAAAACAGTTTTAAGACTGGAGGATAAACCACCATACATGTGATTTTATTTATGACATATTAACAGATTCTCAAGAGATCGTATGCTTAAAGAAAGTGAGAAGCCACTGACAAATGACTAATACCTACCATTTCATTTTGTCATTTGGCCCTGATGAAAAAGTAGAACTCTTTAAAACTTCCCCCATTTCTTCTCGGCAGAAGCTGAAGTTATTAATGGTCCACATATAAGAAAATTTTACAACTTTAACCTGAATAAGAGATGCAGACAATCACGTAAATTCACCAGATTCACTTTTCTTCAGCTTAATTTTTTTTAAAAGCAGTTATTGAAGAAATAACCTCAACTGGTTTAAACTGGTTTTTTTGGGGGAGGGATATCTCATAGAATTAAGGAGTCACTGCAGCTTATACTGTGCACTTGTTAAAAAAGCCAGTTTCAGAATAGGATTCCATAAGCTACCAACATATGACATTTGAGCAAGATTCATTCCTTAGGGGCCCCTTATTTGATAAGTTACCAGCAACTGCAGGCTTTTTCAGAGTCACAGGTTGAATTATTGTAGACTTTAGGTGGTTAATTCATTTGTCCTACATCTCAGCAACCTTTGGTTGTATTCAGTAGCTGCACAAATAGAAGGAAGCTTGCACAATGAATGTTTCTCAATGGATGTCCTCACCTCTGCAAATCCCCCCAATCACTGGATACAACCTTCAGTATTTGATTTCTTGCCTATTATATTGCTGATCTCACCCGTAACCATATTTTTATCATTATTTTTGCACATAGTATACATTTTCTTTTTGAATTATGGTGGTGGAGGAGACTCTTGAGAGTCCCATGGACTGCAAGAAGAACAAACCTATCCATTCTTAAGGAAATCAGCCCTGAGTGCTCACTGGAAGGACAGATCCTGAAGCTGAGCCTCCAATACTTTGGCCACCTCATGAGAAGAGAAGACTCCCTGGAAAAGACCCTGATGTTGGGAAAGATGGAGGGCACAAGGAGAAGGGAACGGCAGAGGACGAGATGGTTGGACAGTGTTCTCGAAGCTACCAGCATGAGTTTGACCAAACTGCGGGAGGCAGTGGAAGACAGGAGTGCCTGGCGTCCTCTGGTCCATGGGGTCACGAAGAGTCGGGACACGACTAAACGACTAAACAACAACAATTACATTTTCTGATTGGTTCTCTTTATTATATTACCTTTTTTGCCTTCTTATTCCATTTACTTGGAACCAGAATTCTGGGTATCACATTGCATTACTGCTGGAAGCTACATCTGAAAGTGTCCTACTATTAAACATGCCATTAACAAAACCTGGACACATACATACAGGTATGTGGCTTACCTGCGTGTAACACCAGCTTTCAGCTATAGGACCACTGGACATCTCTCCAGGTGGTGGAGGAGTGGAGACTCTTGACATCCCCACTTTATTGCAATTTTTTTACAGTATAAAGGCAGCAATTCAATTGTCAGTATTCTTCCTACACAAATTAAGATGAAACAATGCATTAGTATTTAGAAAAAGTACAGCCAAGTACTCACTATTAAGGTATTACTTTAACTACTTACGGTAGACGTTAGATAAATTACTGAAAAAATATCAAGGGCAATTGTAAGACAAGTCTATTGACCAGATATCAAAGACCAACAAAACTTTGTGCTCCACCCATGTAAATGAAATATATATTGTGCTTTAGTACCCCAGGGAGGACATCCCTCAATTTTCAGATGGGACACAGTCAAAGTGAGATTGTCTAAACATCAGTAAACCTGCATTACTCTTGGGGATGTGTGAAATCAGTGGGAGGCTGATTAAGTTATATGTGTGCTATAGAAGAATAAATTTATTCTTCTCAACTAGAAATTCTGTGAAGACTATCTTTTGAAAAGCAGGTGGCTTTTACAGCAGCTGAATCAGAGTAAATATTTCTACCTGAAGTCATTCATGCATTATGTCTATCCAAAAGTTCTTCTCTACTCTGTCCTTGACTGAAAAGTACCCTTCAGTTCAGAGGCTCTGGTATGTGCAATTGCCTTTACTTTTTATTCCAGGATGGCTGCCATGTCTATACATGGCACAATCCCAAATTGAAAGCAAGGTAATTTGCTATTATCTTAGAGCAAAAAGGCAAAATCTATACACTCCAACCAGTACTACCAATTCTTCATGAATAACCTTCCTGTCCCAATTTACAATAATAGTAAGAGCACACCAGTTGTTTTGATTATTTAAAAGCTGCCTCCTAGGACTTCACACCTTCCAAGAAGTTTTATAGAACATCACATTACGTAATATGGAGAGTCTACCTCTTATTAAATGCAAATGATTGGTTAGTTCAGGCTCCTGGGCACTCGTAACCTGGCTACTGTGATGTTCAACTGTGTTATTTATTCCTCCATTCTGCTAAACCAGTCTCGTATTTAACAACCTGCCTGGTAGTCATAAGAGACCAGAATTCCATGGATATAAGGATATGAAATTCAATGAAGACAAGTGAGCAGACTGCCAGAGGAAGGAAAAATTGCCTCAACCCTTTTCTGCCAATATGCTTAGTAGAAGATCTTTTAAATAGCCTTCTAAAAGGCTAGTAGCTTGGAGGAGAGGGGTTGGCCTCCTCTGTGGCCAGGATGAAAACACAAAATACTAGCTTGTTTCCAAACCAGTAAAAAAAGGCTGGTAACTTTTGTGAGCATATTTACAAGTTGCCCTAAATTGTGTTACTGTTCGTAGATGCCTGCACATGCTCATTAAAAGCTAAGCTAAATGCGAAGAAAGGATAAAATTTCCCTGAAGAGGTCATGACTACTCTGGGGAGCTGGGGAGCAAGAAGCTTCCACTCCTGCCATTACTATCAGATAACCACATAAAAAGATTCGGTGGCAATTATACAAGTGTGTTCTAGACTTCATCTAGGAGAAAACTGTTAGTTGATCAATCAAATAAGGCAGAAATGAAATGAACGGCATCTCAGCCCTATAATTGCTTCTTCAAATACTATCCTCTGCTTACTACGTCTTTACCATATTTCTGCATGCTGCCTTGTGATCATTACTGTTCCTATAAATGAATATTTCATGCGGAAAATGGGGTTTTAAGCCCACTCAGGGTGACTTTTCATTATAGAAGTTACACAAAAGTAGACCCACAAAGTAGTTTAATTTATTGTCAACTATATGGAAGTTTCAGCCACTTATCATTTACAGTTTTCTTTCTGTATATAAAAGCGGCTGAAGCAAAACACATCCCAAGAAGAGCAAATAAAATTTACAAAACTCAACCCAAATGTAGTGTTATTTTGGGACATTTTTTCACCCTTATATACAATCACCGTGGGATATAAAAAGTCAAGTTTCTTAATTTTTGTTTATGAATTAACATCTTGGCTAAAAAAAGATGGCCATGTGATTTCTCAAGTGAAAATCAATCCAGGGAAGCTTAGGGGAAAAGTGTGCTTTTCCTAATGCAACACATAGCTTTGCTTGGGATACCCTACTCCAAAATACGTTGGAAGAAAGTGTCAGTGTAGTGTACTGTAGTGTTTAGAACTAGGACCTAGGAGACCAGGGTTCAAATTCCCACTCAGCCATGAAGCTCAATGGGTAACTTTGGGCCAGTCACCATCTCTTTTAAGGAAGGTCAACAATACTTATAACAATACACAGTAGCACATATTTTGACAACTTTGAAGTGTCAAATATTATCAAAATTTGGCCATTCAATTTGGTAGTAATACAAATATCTGTGCTTTAAGAATCTGAGCTCATTGGCTCCTAGTTGTTGATATATTTTGGAAACCAATGATGCTGCAAACCATATAGCTTGTGTTACAAGCTAAATAGATACCATAACCTTTGCATTAATAATTTTAGTTTTAAAATAATTTCTACTCTATCCTTGCCCATGAAGAAACAATAGTGCCATCTACTTCAGAAATATTTTTTTAAAAGCTTAATACAATAGGCACAACCCAGCCAAGTTAAACAATTTATAACATACTCTTAAACATGTCTACTCAACAGAAAGTTCCACTGCATTCTATGGATCTCGTGCCTAATAAAGGATTGCAGCTTAAATCTCACTGATTTCTATGGAGCATTCAAGTACACATTGAGGATCTTCCATTTAAATAAATGGGATCTAAAAGTGCTTAACTTTGGCTGGAATGTGCCCAGTGTGGATTTATGACAGTGTGGATTATCAGTAAGAATGAGAGAGTACAGCTTTAAAGTGAAGCTTTGGCAATATGTGTACGAACATCTAAAATCACTATGGAAATTCTGTTGGTAGTTACAGGCTATGCTTTTTAATGTTCTGCTTGCAGCAGTTATCAGAAAGTAATTGTAGATATGTAATCAGTGGAACTTCTAAAGCATAGGTTCAGTATGGGTTGCTCATTTCACAAAATAAAAATAAATCTAGCCACTTCTGTTATCAGCAAACAACCCAGAGCCTCAAAGATGAAGCTGTATTGTCCTCAAGTGGTCTCTTACCTTAATTCTTAAATTTGTGCTAGCATTATTAATGCTTAGCAGTCCCATTGTGCTATGTGTTGTACATGACTGACGTCTTCTCCACTCAAGATCAAAGACAATATACACCAGAAGCGCAAAACACATAGACAAGGTAACAGTAAGATTAAGATGAATAACTGTCAGAGCACTTCACAATTGTCTACTGTCAAGATTTCTTTCATGGTTCACAGGACAGCACAGGGAAGCTGTTAAAGATAGATCTGATCTGAGGAGGTACATAACATCCGCTTTTTATATGTTTACAATGAACTACTTCAATGCATTTGGTGCCCTGGGAACAGGAAGAAACTTGTTGTAAAGTTTGATCAAATGGGCATCCCTGGAAGCCCACAGCTGCAGACATCTCAGTGCTCAAGATAAAGCAGACAAATGCAGGTGGAAAGATGCAGAAATGCACATAAAACTCAACAGTATCATTAGGACAGCAGCTAGCATATTACCACCAGATCCTGTTTCCTATATTTTGCTAAACACCAATATAAAATATTGTGCTCTTCTTTTAACACATTTAATGATTAAAAAAATTATAATGCTTTATTTAAAATATATTTAAAAATAACAAATTAAGAATCAGCTTTATTGTTTTAGAGCTCTGGCTAAAGATGCAGCATTTGCTAAATTATGTAATTAGTTGTATAATGAAGAAGACTCCTTAGTATTAAGGTCAAACTCTTGTTCTACAAGCAAAACCAAACTGGGATACAGTCACTCAGTAATGCAGTGATCTAGTCTTGTTAGCAAGAAAATAGTTTGCTCAAGAGGACCAGCTGTAACTGGAAAACCGAGGGGGGTGCGTGCACACAGATTTCTCATATGATATTAATCACCAGGACTTCTACTAAAATTAGTTCCTTCTTACCTAATATTGTATTATGCTACCTTCCTTAAAAACAAACCTTTCTAATATACTCAACTCAACATTTTCTCCAGGCATCTCATGCCCACGAGGAACAATTTGAGGGGTTCAAGGAAGAATAAAAGCAATGGCACAATCTTAAACTTGGTTTACAAAATGTCAACTTTAGCCAAACATCTGTCTATAAGATATTCATCCATATTCTATCCTATTTCTGAATCCTAGGAACAAATGCACTAGCCACTAGCACACTTCTGAAATTAGGAAACTGTAGGTATAGATATAGTAGTCTTCTGCATGCACAGAATTGGGAGGGAAGCACTTGGCTGTATCACTGTGCCTTGCAGCAGCTGTCAGAAGAACCCTTCCAATTTTCCAAGAAGGGAGAGAAGAGTCCAAGGGCATTTGCTCCCACCCCAGACCTATCACAAGGGCACATTTCCAAAACCAATCTACCGTATTTTTCGCTCCATAAGACACACCAGACCATAAGGCACACCTAGTTTTGGGAGGAGGAAAACAAGAAAAAAAATATTCTGAATCCCAGATGCCAGAACAGCAGGAGAGGTGCTGTGCAGAGAGGGGCTCCGTTCCTCCTCCCGCTTCACTGAAGGGGCGCTTCGCAGCTCTCCCTCTCTGCGCAGCGCCATTCGCTCCATAAGACGCACTCACATTTCCCCTTACTTTTTAGGAGGAAAAAAGTACGTCTTATGGAGTGAAAAATACAGTAATTTAATAACCACAAGTAGCAACATGTAAGAGCAATGCTGATGGTGCAGCTACTTAACGCTCCCATTCTGCTAAACCAGATGATCAAGTACTTATTCTTCGATTTGGTGGGAGGCACTGGTTAATTATTGGGCTGGCACACTACAAATAGAAATAATAATAAATGTTATCATTTAAAAGAAATATAATTTAAAAGTCCTAAATATTGATCACTGATCTCCACCTGCACCCTTTTATGTGCATACCTTGAGAAATATGATATCCGCTTCTAATGGTTAGCTGTTCCAACAGGTTAACTGCAAGTTTATACATGCAAAATGGAACAGGCATGTTTATTTTAATTGAAAGAGTGAGCAGTACAAACTTCTGAACCTTATTTACGTTCTACTTCAATAGATCAATCTTTTAAATACAGATAAAGAGATCTAGCCAAGTCTACAAGCCTCATCTTACACAGTTAAGTCCATGAACACTACAGCAAGTTACTGCACATAATTATACAGACCATGAAATCTAATTTAAAGGCATTATGAATTGCATATCAAACTAAAATATTTAGTCTGTTTCAGAAATGTATGAGCAAAAGATGTATTAATCACAAACAGCTCTACTTTATTAGCTTTAGCATTTTACCAAAGCCAAGAGGATTTTAGCTGGATTGTTTTTAGTAAGTCAAGTTCAGATTTGTGCTAGGTTATGAACTCTAGAGACACAGACATATCTCTTAGTGTAAAAGACATAAAGGTGCTAACTGACAAATGAAGTTAGTACAAAATCAAGTCAATTGTCAAAGAATGGATCTACACTTTTGAGTCATATTTCTTTTCTTAGGATTTTTGCTTATGTGTCATCGTCGTCGTCATCATCATCATCATCATCATACCACAAAATAAATTGATAATCAGAGTTCATCTTGCTTTCTGAAACCATTTCCCCCCACAGTGGTTTACTGCCACCAAATATCATTACACAAGTTTATACAGTTACCAAAACCAAACAGCATTAGCAGCTGTCTTCCATAATTCTTATTGCCTTGGTGAGCGTACCACCACCTCTGGCAGGTGTGATGAGCCCCAGCTGTCTCAACTGGAAGCTACAGCAGTGGTTGGGAAGTAGTCTGGCAGCTGCAGAGCAATCCCTGCCTCTTTCCCAGCTCTAAGGGTTATTTGGTCATGGCACTGTAAAGGGGGGGGGGGCAGAGCACCTTGGCCCTAGACAACCAAACCAAGCAGGCTTTACACCTCCTTTTACACATAATGCAAAACAATTGTCTGGCTGTTTGTGCTGGAACTTTGGGCTTACACTTTGCACCCTCCTCATATCCTTCAATTCTCTCACTTTAGAATTTAAATATTCATGCCAAAGCCTTGAACTTATGCACTTCCCTGTCCCTTCTGTGGGCAAATTCCCTTTTTCACTTTCTGACTTGATGAGGCCGCATTTTGCCTAATTTGGACATAACAGCCAACTATGTTTTGATCAAACCAGGAAATGAGAGCTGGAACAGGTGCATCCAGGGCAGGGAGAAGAAGCACAGGAGCCCAAGGTTGCACATGAATATTCAAACCATAGTTCCCCACTGCAGGTGAACGGATCCAGTATTGAAAAGCAACTGCTTTTATGCAGGTACATTTTGGCAATGAATTTTAGCTGACCAATAAGAATTTATGGAGTGGCGTCAATGTAAGAAATAACTCTGTAGCATCATCAAGAACTTAGGACCCAGGAAGGCAAAATAAGAAAGGCTGCTCCATTAGCCAGATGAATATGATATCATCATGCACCTTAATTGCAAATTTGTGTTTTGCCATCCATCATCCGAAGACAAAAATAATATGGTGCGCTTCCATGGTATACCAGTATCTAGAAAAAGCTTCACTCGACTTAGCACTTGCTAAATTACAGATGCTTAGGAATTAACATACACAGCTTCTTACAGTCTTAACTCAGGGGCCTTCTTTGGGTAGTGGAGTTTGCTGTGCTTTTCCAGCTCCTCATAACTGTAGGAGTGAACTAGGACTACACAACACACATCAAGTACTAATAAGCAGATTCCCTCACCAAACTACAAAGGAATAACCTTACAAGCAAAAAACCCCAAAAACAAATTACCTTGAGCCCCGAAATCAATGAAGTGACACTGCCATACTGTTTTAGTCACATGACAGTACTTTCCCCCTCGTCCAATGGTTAAAGGTCTATATTACAATGCCGCATAAAATCACACAATTAGTTGGAACCAAACTACTTGCAGGGGGGGAGGAAGGGTATATTCATTCCAATTTCTCATTCCCTCTGCATTTCCATAAAAGCAGTTCTGTGAGGGTCTGTGGGGCTTCCAAAACATTACAGGAAGTGGAGCCAGGGGCATCAGTTAAAATCATCCCCTCCTCTAGCAACAGCCTCTGCTGGATCTCAGCCTCTTCCATGAATGGAAGAAGTCCTTCCATTTGTGGATGGTGATGTCTAGATCTAACCAAATAAAAACTGTTGAGATTATCACAAAACTACCCAGAACTCCCAGTGCTGCATGCAGCAAACAGAAAACTCACCTCAGTAGTTTGCATTCCCTTTTTTTATCCATGCAATCATAATACACATACAGGAAAGGGAGAACAAGTGGATTACTGCACTTCTAAATGACTACCTCTTTCACAGAAATGCTGCCCTGGAGACCTTCTACAAAGAGTGGAGGGTTACAATCCAATCCTACTCCTCTCTTTAATGAGTGTACAACAAACAGCTGTGTGCAGAATACATTGTCCTGAGTGTTTCTTCAAGGCAGTCAAACCACAGTTCAGTTTGTGTTCAGAACAAAGAGAAATGCTACAGTGCCAAAGCAACTGAGCAGATAACAGTACCAAGCTACCAAATTAGACAAGATTTTTTTAAACTGGGTTTTGTATATCATTCTCAGGTGAGATAGGTTATATATGTGTGTGTGTTTGTGTCCTATCTCCCAGACACTGAAGGCAGCTTATATGGGTTTCTGTCATCTGACCTTTATACCAACTCCATGAGACCAAGAAGCAAATCAAGTTTTATTTTCATAGTAGCAGCTAATTCACTTAATTATCTTCCTTCTTATAATTTTTAGATTATGTCAAGTATGAATAGGACAAACCTGTATGTGCAGCATATACAGGTGCACTTCCTAAAATTATATGACTGAAGACGCTTGAAGTTTACCAAAAAGTAATCCTGAGTACAGAATTAATTTGGACAGATCAAGCATGAGAACCACCACTTAGTCTGAGGACAAGAGAAACCCTGCTTTGAATGCTGCTGTCTTCAAGGGAGCTCAGTTTTTATCAGCAGCAGGTCTCTCCTTTGATGAGCTTTCTTTGCACCTTGCTTTGAATTCCAAACCATCAGCTGATTTTTGGGACTTCAAAGCACTGTCACCCAATGCCATTGTGACATCAGGTGACTGACAGGTGGATGGCCTTGTCTATCTGTCAAATTTGGGGGATAAGATAGATAAGAATCAAGCCCGCTGGCCAGATCCAGTCCCCACCCTTCATTTAATAAATTCCCTTCAAATGACGCCTGCTATGCTCGATCCTTCCAGGTTTTGCGGTATACCTTAGTCGTACCTTATTTCTCAAACGCCTTATGACTTGAACATTTTGGCTCCCAAATGCCACAAACCTGGAAGTGAGTGTTCTGGTTTGCAAACGTTTTTTGGAAGCTGAACCTCCAACACAGCTTCCAATTGAGTGCAGGAAGCTCCTGCAGCCAATCGGAAGCCGCGTCTTGGTTTTTGAATGTTTTCGGAAGTCAAACAGACTTCCAGAATGGATTCTGTTTGAGAACCAAGGTATGATTGTAAAGCAAAAACCTTTCAATAAATATATGAGCTGTAAACGGTTTTAGTCTAAAATTTGGAGAAATACATGTCTATGCCTTTTTGACCAAATTTTGGATTTATTATAGTCCTGTAAATTTATCTCTAAGCTGCTATGTGTGTCTTATTAAATGAAGAAGTTCATATTTATTGTTGTTGTTGTTGTTTTCTTATATGCCGTTCTTCCTTCTGAAAGTTCCCAGGGTGGCTAACATTTCTAATAAAACCATGCTAACAGAAAGTCTTATAAATCACATTTAAAACTACAAATACACAATGTATATATTGCAACAGGTATAACACAGCAATTTAGGCAGGTGATGCAGGTAACATCCATTTCGCTTATAGATTAATACTTTACTCAGGATTTTTTCGTGTTAACTTCAAGTGTCTTCAATCATAAGGCTGGAGACCTGTAGGAATAAACAAGTTTTTACCTGACACCTAAACAAAACTAGTGTAGGTGCCAACCTGATTTCTAAATGGACAAATTTCCATAAGCAGGGTACCATCACTGAGAATGCACTGCTTCATGTGGTTGCCCCAAGAACACATCAATGGCACTAGTACCAAAGACTCTCCCCACTTCACATCTTAAACTCTAGTTGGCTGGTACTGGGAGGCATGACCCTTTATATACTTAGAGCCTGAGCTGTTTAGGGCTTTATATGTTAGTACCAACCCCTTGAATTCGGCTTGGCATATCTCGCTGACATTGCCCCTAACAACACACAGGTAGTGGCTTTCTATGTCAGTTGCAGCTTCCAAACCATCTTCAAGGTTAACATTGTTAATAAAGCAAACCTGTTAAGCAATCTACATTAGGAGGTGGCAATTGGCAATCCCTTCACAAACATAAAGCCAGATGCAGATGCACTAAGAATTTACATACTTACATACCAATTTTGGAGGGAGAATTTTATTTCCAGAATGACACAAACTTTCCCTTTATGTTGAGAGTACAAAGCAATGCAATGCAATCTGAAATACTTAGTGGATATAAAAAGCATTTATTAGAATAATCCACTGAGAGATCCAGGCCTCCATGCCAGAAAGGTGGAGACACATAATTTGTAGTAAACAAGAGTGATTCATTTACTACAGCATGACTACAGCGGTGTAAGCAGCCAATAGCAATAGGAATTCATTTCCCGGGTAGGAGAGGAAGGTCAAAACAGATTAATTTGAGCCACACATTTTCCTTTGGGCTGGGTTCCACTGCAGGAAGGGCAAGATATAAATTTAATAAATAATAATGTTTCAAGCTCCAAACTGCACTGAAGTGCCAGCTGAACAATAACTGGTTTCCTGAAAAGTGCATTTAGGACTGGGGGTGCTTAAAGATCATTGCTAAAACTGACATTAGACTACTTCAAACTACTCAGTAACATAATCCAATGTCTGGTTAAATACATTCCAAATCCATACCCACAGCCAAAGCTGGCCCATCCATGAGGCAAGGTGGGCAACTGCCTCTGACAGCAGGACCCATAGGGGCAGCAGATCCCAATATAGATCTTTAGCCCCACCCCACCCCCTGCTCATGATGTAGATCTTCATTTACTTCTTCCCTGGTGGGGAGGAGGTTACTATTGTGTGGTTTTCCTCAGTTGCCAAAATGTTTTGGGCCAGCCCTACCCACTCCACTCTCAAGGAGTTACATATCAAACACAACAGTCCACTTCAAAGCAATGAAAAAGGAAAAGGGTCTGAAAATATTTTTAACAAAATGCAATCCATGTATTGTGTGAGCACTGTGTATCTGAGCACTGTACAATTTTGTACTGTTAAACATAGACGCTGCAAATGAAGTTTGGGATTCCTGACATATACAGCATCTCTCACATACAAACCAAGTCTCTTTAATAGTGCAAAATGAACTAAAATTGTTTGGTTGATATCTGGTGTTAGTCATACTCAAATTGTGCTCACTGAATTCACTAGACTACCAATTTCAATAGACTTATACCAATTTCAATAGGTGTAAGAAAAACTTAGTTAGATATCACCCTTCATTTTTGTACCAGTTAGAGCTGAATTTTAATATAACTAGAAGATACACATTTCTTAAAATCAGATCAGTTTTGTATTCCTATATTATTCTGGGATCAAATTATCTTCAAAATTATTGTATTTACTTGGAGCACTGTAATATCCCACTTTCATTAGTAGCATCACAGTGGTAGGCGAGTGAAGGTGCACCAGTTTTACAGATAGAAAGCTGCAGTTTCAGGCTCATGCCTTTAATTCTGCTGAAATCACTGGAACCAAACTGATTTAAAGCCAAGCATTCATCTTAACTATTTTATGCATCATTTTAATTCTGACAGATTTAGTCAACAGTCCTCTGAAATAAAAGGCTATTTCAAATGTTGTTCTCAGTCTCTCATTTATTCTTAAATGCATGAGCTACAGAACTCAAAGCAGGCCTAATGTCAGAGAACGTCTCCTGATCATTGCTTAAAATGTTTGAAAGAGTAAAAGACTTCTGTAAAAATTCAAGCATTTTTAAAAGAACGATAATGAGAAAAGGCAAGGAATGCCAGTGAGGTGGAGAGGTATCCATGGGGGTTGGGGAATTTATTATAAAAAACAGTTTTAAAGTAACTAAATTATTACAACAATTTAGGAAGTTCAAAAGTTGCCATTAACATTTTTGTTGTTGACTGTCCCTCATGAAACAGATACAATGTACCATTATGACAAGCCAGAATGAGGCTTGTTTCCTCCCTTACATGGGGACAGTCAGCAGAAAGGGAAGAGCTAAGTGTTCATACACTATGGTTAAGCACTGCATGCAAACAAGGCCAGAATAAGGGAAATATATTATTCCTAATCAAATATTTTAATTGATCTAATTTTAGTTACCGAGGGGGAAAACCTCAAGACATTTGTATAGCATGTGTAACATTAACATAATGGGTTTTGTTTACTAAATTACAAGTCACAGATTCTAAATTAGATTCTAACCAATAGAGGCCACCAGAACATTGTTCAGAAAACCCATATTCCTGAGATATGCACAACGAATAATTATGAGCTGAACTACCACAGACAATTTTTTATTTAAGTACTTTAAACAACTGGGCCCTGAAACTAAAACATATACAGATTGTCAGCTGGCTAACTGTAAAATTACTAGTACATACACAGAAGGCAGGAATGGGTGAGGAACTGGTCTTTCAGTTTCCCCCCTACATGTTCAAAGGAAGACCTGTTCAACTAACCACTTATTTACCAGAAAAATGTCATTACCACACTGGAGGGGAAAGCGGGAGAGAGGGTGGAAGAGAGCGGGTGGGGAGAGAGAGAGAGAGAGAGAGAGAGAGAGAGAGAGAGAGAGAGATCCAGAGCAACAGTGTATCTACCATATCATTGAGAAGAACATCAATAGTACTTTATGGAAGAATAAACTAGGCTGATGTGTGTAGTACTGTACTTTGAGACTGGAGATTTCTCCAAGGCCTCCAATGGGAAAAAAGTCTTCTTTGTCTGCATACATTTTCAAGGGGAGCTTCCTTCAAAAATGGATGCATGCGCTCAAATTATGATAAGGAAACTGTATCGGGCAATATTCTAAAGGACTTCCCCTTTAAAAACACATAGTCAAAACACAGTGACTAGTTAAATATGTCCATCTGAAATACAGGATGGTCAAGTGAAGGCTGGTCATCAAAAGAAACAAATGCGAAAAATTAACACCAGAGACCAATGTGAATTTAAATTTATAACAAGTCAGGATTTGAAATAATGTGCGGGTAAAAATTCACAGCAAAATACCTTGGTAAATCCAAGAATACCTACCAATATTGTACCAAGAATGGAGAATGGCAAGATATAAAAGAACAAATAATCCTAAAGCACCTTCAAGACTGACATACTGTAGCATATGCCTTCAAATAATATAAGAAAAAACCTTCAAAATCCACATTTGGGCAGTACCTTTTTTGAGACGAACCAAAATTTCACAGAAGCATGACACGTTTTTGAGTTCTACAGAACATCCTGCCTGATGACAAGCTCCGGAGAACTCAAAAACTTGTCACACTTTTGTAACATTATGGTTGGTCCCAATAAAGGCATTGCCAAAGTGTGGATTTTGGGGGGAGTCATCTGTGAGATCTGTAGGCCTCAACTCCTTAACCAATGAGACTCTTGCAGCACCTGGGGTCTAGATTTTTATGACACATGTTCTCAGACCACAAAAGATTATGCTAAGGCACATTTGTTAGCCTTTAAGGTGTCACAAGATCACTGGGTATTTTTCACAACTACTCTTCTTCAACAGAATGATTAGGACTGTCCTATAATTAAAACCCTGCGGAAGTTGGCCACGAAACACCTACAATGACATCTTGACCCTGCCTCCAAGGCTGCAATCTTACATGGGGAGTAAGCCCTGCTGATATTTAGTTTCTGAACAAACATGAAGAGGAGAGCAAAACACCACAGGAAGAAGGTTGGTGGGGGGGGGGAGAGAGAAAGAGAGATAAACAGAGGCAGAAATTGAGAGGAAGACTCATAGAGTAGCAAGTAGAGAAAGCCCTTGTCCAACGAATCACATTCCAAAGAGGTTTGAATTAGACATAAAATGACAGCACTGCATCAGAAGGAAGCTTTGATATATGTGTGTGTGTCTGTTTACCAGAAAGCATACGATAAAAGAAAAGTGTATAAATATGCAAAGGCATCTGGGATTTCCTTTTAAAAAAAAAGTATCCGGAAAAGGTGCAGAAACAACCCAGGCTGCCCCTGGGGTTGGCAAGGCGAGAGGCCCTGCTTAGGAGAGGGCTCCCCCCACCCACCTCTCTTGGGCACCAACCTCTCTCTTTTTGGGTGGGGGGGGGCAGAATCATCAGTAACAATTTCATGGGGAGGAAGTAAGAGGAGCCTCCCGTGAGAAGTGCGTGTGTGCATATTGTGTGTATGTGAGAGAGAGAGCGCTAAGTGTGTGAAGTGTGTTACCCGAGTGCCAATGCAGCCCCCGCCCACAGAGAGGAGAGAAGGGCTGCCCCATAACCGACCCAGACTGAATCATCACCCCCCCCCGGATCCTTTTACCGGAGTTCGGCGCTGGCGGGGGGTCTCGGCCGGCCTCATACTGACGGGACTGGACGAGGGGGCTCCGCTAGTCCGTGGCCCCCGCTGACGATGGCGTGAGGGGAAGAGGGCGAGGAGGGAGGAGGAGACGGCGGAGGAGGGGGCTGTGGCGGAAGCGTCGCGTCCGGGCAGAGCTGCTGGCGGCGGAGCCGCATTTCCCCCTCTCTCTCTCCTCCCGTCACAAGCCTCCTCGGCCACCCCTCAGGTGGGGAAGCGAGAGCGAGGAGCCCGGTCGGCCCACCTTCGCGCACGGGCGCGGGGCCCCTCTCGGCTCCCGTACACAGGGAAGAAAAAGAGGGGGGAGGGAAACGGGGGTGGGGGGAGAGAGAGCAAGCGAGAGAGAGAAAAACCCTCACAGAGGCGGCGGCGGCCGTAGGCAGCTGCTTGTTGCTATTACTGCTGCCGCCGCCGCTTCCTCACTTCCGGGAGCAGACGCGGCGTGTGTGTGACGTCATGACGCAGCCGGGGCACGGGCGCGTGTGTGGGGTTCCCCCCCCAAAAAAGAGCTGCGCCGTTCTGTAGGAGGGCTTATTTGAAGAAAGAAAGTACTATAATATTTTTACTTTTTAAACAAACGACCCGAACGCCTCCATCCGGGTACTTGCAAAGGAAGCTCCGGTTCTGCTGAGGGAAGAACGTAGGTGCCTGTATGAGTCCGTGCCCAAGTCCATATTACTGTATAGGAACTTGCCTTTGGGCGCAAATACAGCCCTGTGTGTGTATCACATACTGTATATACATACATATATGTGTGTGTTTAGATATATATATATATATATATATATATATACACACACACATATATACATACAAACACACACACACACAAATCACACATTTACACATACAGAGAGAATATATTATCATTATTACTGTTATTATTATTATTATATGCAAACCACCAAGTGAGAGTTATAGTTCATCTGATGAACTGGGCTCTAGTTGACAAATGCTTTTATGCCATGATAAAATTTAGTCTTTTAGGCTTCACAAACCTTTACTGTGGCTGATCACAGAATTTTCCTGCCCTGGGCAACATGAAGGGCAGATTTGGTCCCACGTGGCTCCGCTGTCCATGACCACTCAGCTGGCAGAGGGAAGGAGGGTAGACAATGCAAGTGTGTGCAATGCCATCTCTCTCTTTTTGGCACAGTAATGGACACTGAGCATAGTGGCAAGCACAGACTTGTAAAATCCATTACCAACTGGCAGGGGAGGGGCTGAGCAGAGGGGACAGGCTTCCTTCCTCCACAGCCAACATGGAAATCAAACATGCTTCGTCTACCAACAGCCCACCCACCTAAATATAATTCCTATTGCTACCAGACAACGAGTGTATTTGTAGACCACTCTTCATGATCACTCTCCATAGTGATCTTGGAGCAATTTCCGAGATAAATTACATTCAGCATAGAATTACATTGAAATACGAAACTTAAAACAAGTCATTAATAAAATACAGCTGTGCAGAAATAAAACCTAAAAATGTTAGGCAGGCTGCATGACTTCATTTCCTCCAAAGGCCCTATAGAACAGGTATGTTTTCACTTGGCGACTAGCCTTTCAGAATTGTTCCCACCCCTTGTTAAATACAAGCCTAGACAAGCCCAGTTCTGCACTGCACAGAGATTGGCAGAGGCCAGCCAAGTACAGGCAGTGACAGCTTCTTCTCATTCTGGCTGGCCTGCTGGACCCAAAGAGAACAGGTAGAGCAGCCTTTGACAACCTGGTGCCCTTCAAATGTTTGGGAGTGCAACTCCCATTAGCAGCAGCCAGCAGAGGGAGGTAGCAAAAGGCAGAACAGTGGTTGCTCCTTGCAACTCACTGGTCCAGCTCTATCGACCATGCTACCTAGAGACTCACTCGCTGGATCATCACCGTGTCATGGTGAGTAGGCTTGCACATTCCTATGACCCTTGTGAACGAAGCTGTCAGGAATCTCATACTCCCAGCAGGGTCACCCAAGGTGGTAAGGTCAAAGGGTTCCATCAACGGTGTCTCCGAAGAATTTTACACATCACTTGGGAAGACAGGCGAACTAATGCCAGTGTACTGGAAGAAGCAAAGATCAGTGTCAAAGCAATGATTCTTCAACATCTATTTTGGACTATTCACGTTGTTCAAATGGCTCATTATCATCTTCCAAAGCAACTACTCTATTCCGAACTTAAAAAGTGGAAAGTGTAATGCTGGTGGTCAGCAAAAGAGGTTTAAAGACTCTCTCGAGGTAAATCTAAAAAAAGTAAGATAAACACCAACAATTGGGAAACATTGGCCTGCAGTTCTCCAACTGAAGAAAAACCTTTACTGAAGGACTTTGAAGATGCTTGAACTCAAGACGCAAGGAAGAAACATGCTAAGAGGAAGGCATGTTTGGCAAACCTTCACCTTGATCAACTCCTGCCCGGAAACCTATGTCCCCACTGTGGAAGGATGTGTGGCTCCAGAATTGGCCTCCACAGTTACTTAGACTCACTGTTAAGACCGTGTTCATGGAAGACTATTTTACTCGGCTATGAGTGTTCGCCAAACAAGCTACCTAGAAATAGAAGGTTAGAATCCTTTTTCCTTGAACAAATTATTTTCATATCTGTCATAAGTGTCTGCATAATAGGTTTTTTTAATGGGGGGTGGAGTATCTTTATAATGGCAGTTGTATTAGTGGGTGGGATGAAATATGGTACCAAAGGCAGTGAAAATCCAAAGTAGACCTTCTCATTCCTCCCCTCCCCCTTTCACCTCCGGGGGGGAAATGCAGTTTATAGAAACAACTAAAAAGTTGTTTTATTTTAGTTGAATATCTAAATATGCTTTTTGAAGACATTGTTATGAATTTGGGGCATACAGCCTACCCCCCCCCGTCCCTATTCTAATTCCTAGATCAATTTCTGGAATAGCCAGGCCAGCCTGGTAATGGCCCGCTATGTATGGGTCTCTAAGGTAACAAAGGAAGTGGCTCTGTGTCAGATGTCAAATGCATGGACCTCCCTCCCTCAACTGTCTCTCAGGTAGAAAGACAAAAGACCAGAGTGGAGAGTTGAGTTATGTGAGCCAGAACCGGGAAGAAAAGCTGCATGCTGGCCAGGCAAAGAGAGAGAGCAATGACTGATTTCTTTTTTAACCCAAGGCTGTGGCTATGGGAGAAACAAGACCCTTTGGGGGTGTTAATGCTGTGAACCCCTCTACTGCAGGCTCAAGTTATATATGTGTGTGTAAATAAACCATATATTACATTCTCAAAGGAAACATGAACCCTGGGTGCCTGGGTGCTTGGAGATTGGAGTGGCATTCAACAATATCCTTCCAGAGTTATAGATGAGCTTTCCACTTTCCTAACTGAATGCCGTGTCTGATCACTTCTGGGGTGGGGGTTGCAGAAACATCCTTGCCATGTTCTTCCCATTGTAGTTGTTCAAAATGATAGGATACAGGACTCAAGAGCTTCCCAGCTTTATACAGGCATTACTATTTTGTCTTGCAAGCACAAACAATTTTCCATGCTTTCGTAAGTTAATGATATTTTCTCCTTCCCCTGCATTTACATGAGTTTAAGGGTATTTGTTTGCATGGGACATGAAACGCTGGGTTGTGGAGCTGAATACTGTGTGAAATGGGGAGCCAGAGAAGGAGTTAGCCGTAAAACGCATAATTTACAAAAGAGAAATGTAAACTTTGTAGAAAGAAAACAGCAGCGAATAAGTTCCGTCTGGGTTCCTAACTTGTCATGTAAGCAAGAGAATTGTAGCACATCTTAGGCCTGAGCTTCATGGGCAGCAGCATGGGGTTCTTCTACTTTGAACCACTGCTTCTGCAGCAAAGGGGTTCTGACCCAAGGTAAGAGTTCGCGTTTGGGCAAGCAGAGGAAGGCAGGACAAAGTAAGTAAAAGATGAGGCAAGGCAAGGATTTCAGGATTCAAGTGATACCACAGACACTACCTAGCTGATATCACCCCTTTAAGACTGGTTTATGGGAATGGGTTAGAACCTCAGAAATAATGAGCTCACATACACCAGTCTCCTGTTAAGACTTCAAGGTAATTGGGTGGAAGGGGTGAACACCTGTGGTCTAAGTTCCCATATAGCCTGGATTGGTGGGAGCTCTTTTGACAGCATCTTGTTCCGTTGCTCAGCCTACTCAGATTTAAGTGTAAGTTTTTGTGTTATTTAGCTGGATTAGTTAGTGTTTGTTGCTTTCTTACCTTCTGAGTTATTTTAATCTGTGTAATTATTTGGAGTTTTTCACTTTTGTAGAGTTTTGTTTTAGTAAAGTCTGTGTATGATTTTATGAAATTTGGTCTGGTCTGGGTTCCTGAACCTTTTAATTTTGACCACACTTTGCTTTTCGGAGGAAGGGTCATCTGCCACAGGCACTCTCTGCAGCTGCCTTTTCTGCTGGTTAAATAGATCGTGGTGCAACTCTTCCTCTACTGCTGCTGTAGTCAAGGCTTGGCTATTGAAGCATCAGTCCTTTCACGTGAGCATCCCTGGGAGGCAGGGACCTCAGCTTCCCTGGTCAATTTCAGGGGTTCTCTAAGTGCTCGCTGTTCACCATGTCTGGGCTCTCTGAAAATATGGCACAAACTCTGAAGGCTGTAATTTTAAACACAAACCAGGGGGTAAGTCCCATTGCACACAGTGAGAGTTACTTATGTGTAAACAGCCACATAATTATCTAAACAATGGCCCACCAAGTAAGGAAGCAACACCAGTTAAAGAGAGGCAATTCAACGTAATCACTTAAGACACATTACTTACTCAATAAGTGTTCATATGACTTCAGTTAAGGCTGCTCTGGCTGCTACTCCAACCACAATATGAGACCAGCAAAAAGAAGGCGAGCGGGGTGGGTTGGGGGAATTTCCCTGGCACTTTGTTTATGTCTGCAGTAACACCCTTGAGCTTTCCTTCTTCCCATTTTCTTTTGCTTTGGTTTGACTGTCAGTTTCCTCTTGATGCATTTCCTCTCCGCAGGTGCTTCCTCCTCTCAGGACTATGAGATTTATTTCTTCTTTTTCTTTTTGAGCCGTTTCACATAGACACCTGCACACCTTCACACTCCATTACCCCATAATAAATGCTAAACAGAAGAAGGAAGAAAACACCATATGTGTGAGATTTGAATGAAGTTAGGACTGTGCAGAGTTAGGAGGAAATAACCAAGACACAGGGTGGTAAGAACGGGTGAATTGTTGGTGGGGAGGTCTGGGAGAAGTGATGGTGGAGGAGGAATCCCAGGGAAATAGCTAGGGTGAAGGGCGCTGTTGGATAACCTGAGAGAAACATACAAGGATTACAGCACAAAACCTTAATTGTGATAGGGCCTGGGGCGACGAACAGAACTCACAAACTGTCCCATGTACATTCAGGTTTATATTTCTGTGAAAGGGACCCCCTTCAGTCTGAAATCTCAAGACAGATGTATGCTGAAAGAAGTTGTACTTAACATCAAGAGGATGCATTTTAAATAATCATCATCATCACATTTCCATTCCACCTTTCTTCCAAGGAGTTCACAGTGGCATATATAATTCTCCCCTTTCCCCATTTTATCCTAACCACAACCTTGTGAGGTAGGACAGGCTGAGAGACAGCGACTGGCCCAAGGTCACACAGTCAGCTTTCTGGCTGAGGAGATTTATTCCAGCTCCTCCCAAGCTCTAGTCCAGGACTCTAACCCCTACACTACACTGGCTCTCTATTAGAGCGAAGGGTGTCTAACGTGAGTTTTCAGGGTGGGGTAGCTTATTTTCTTGAAGTATTTCACATTAATTATAAAAATGTTTACTGCACATGTATCACAGCAATCTACAGCAATATATAAACATAAAAACATGCAGTAAAATAATAAAAAGTTAAAAGCAAATTAAAAGCAAAAGAATCGAAAACAAACACCATTAGGCCATTGTGTGTGGTATACTCTAATTCCCTGCCCAGAATAGAAAAGGTGTGAGGTGGTGTTTAAAAGTTGGCACAGAAGGGGCCTGCTGAATCTCTCTTGGCAAGATGCCCCACAGGACTGGGTCGAGAACACTAAAAGCTTGGTTTCTCCTAGTCATCAAAGGAGTCTCCCCAACTGGAGAAAGAACCAGAGACACTCCTATAGGTTATCTCAAGGGTGATAGAGACGACATAGAAAGGTTCAGGCAATCCCTGAGTTTTCCTGGACCTAAGTTGCTCAGGGCTCTTGTAAATTAATAAAAGAACCTTGAACCTGGCTTGGTAGTAGATGGGCAGCCCATGGAGATGCTTTGACAATGATGTCACATGTTCTTGAGCTTCCATCAGCAACCTGACTGCAGCATTCTGCACCAGCTGGAGCTTGTGAACCAGACCCAGGGGCCAAATCATCATTTGGAAAGTTCAGCAGGCTTATAAAGTCATACCTTGTGTTGCATCCACTTCTTGTTGCGTCTTTTCATGTTACGGGTTACTTCCAGGTTTTGTCGCTCGCACCTGCACAGATGCAGCACTTCGAGTTGCGGGCATTTCACGTTATGGATGGGCCTCCGGAATGGATCCCGTCCATAACACGAGGTACCACTGTAATCCCGCTTTCAGGCTCTAAAGAAAATATTGTACTTTTGGGCTGTATACTGATGTAAGTTTTGGACTGTTGAAAGCAGGTGCCCATACACACTTTACCTTTAAAACATATTTGAAGCACAATTATCTCCTCAAAGAATTCTGGGCACTGTAGTTTATCCCTCACAGAGTTAGAATTCCCAGCAACCCTTCACAAACTGGTGTGCCCAGAATTCTTTGAGGGACAGAATGTGCTTTGAATGTGCTTTTATGGTGTAGTAAACATAAACCCTAAAAATGGCACAGAAACAGACTGTTTTCAATGATATTTGCTGCATGTATCTTTCTCAGGTTGCGAGCTACTCTTGAAACACTTCACAACTCTTGTTACAAACTTACTTTAGGAATTCTATCTTCAGTGATTAACGTATGACTCATTCTTCCTTTCATTTATGGCTTCTTGTTTTTTGCACTTTTGGGAAACCACACCGGGTTTTTTTTACTGTTTCCCTCTGCTTCCTTCCTCAAATCAGTAACATGGTTTGACACTGTTCTTTTAATTTCTAATCCTTGAGGATTCTTTAACCAATTTCTAGATTCCTTTCCTTATCAAAATAAAGCTGAAGCAAAGACTTGTGATTTCAACTGCTCCACCAGCTTTCAAATAACAGATTTGTAGCCCTTATCAACATAAGCAGTTTGCCGTTATTAGAGGAGGCATTTAGGGCACTTCCAGGCTGTTGCTGTTTCGGAGTGGAATTCAGTGACATGCCGGCAAATTCATATTGCACAATCATAGTTGATTGGGATGTCTTGCAAAACATGCCCACTTCGCCAAAATATTGGATTTATTATTATTATTTTGCAATAAGGAAAGTGATTGGAAGATGCATTGGAAAGTTGTGTGATAACATTCGTTTTAACACAATGCCATTTAACCTCCCAGCAAACAAATCAGGACAAATGTTCAATAAACAGGCTATCTGGAATCACCTTTAGTTTATTGTGGTGACCATGAAGACACTAGCTTCATCTACTATCTCAAAACCAATGAGAAACACGGGATTGCTGAATAGCAAACTCACAGTATGCAGTTTATGAGGTGCAATTATGAGATAAAGAAGTTCCGGGGCACATTCAACACCATTGATTCCCTGAACCACTGGAAATTTCAACCCTAAGAGGCAGGGCCTGCAAACTGGGAGAGGAAGGGACTGTTGTTCAGGCCACTTGCCATGTGGACTTGTGTGGCCTGGCCTGGCTTTCTTTTGGCAAGGAACAGATGCAATAAATTATCATATCTGAGCTATGGGAGGTGGGGGGGAGGGAGGAACCCTGCCAAATGAATAAGGAATACATATAAACCACACTAAACTTGAAGGAGCTTCATAGGTTCAGTGCCTGTACAGACTTTCATTTGTAGCTGCTGACATCCCGTTTCCATTGTGGCACTTTCCACATCTGATTCAGCAGACCTTTTGTATAAGCTGTGTCTGCTAATGAGCATACGGTAACTTTTAGGAAAGTATCCCTTCAGATTCCAATTCCTTCGGTTCCCACTAAGAGTCTATGCTATTTCCTATGAGAGAGGTTTTTTTAAAATAATAATAATAATAATTTGAAATTATTCAAAGCTCAAGAGGAGGAAGGAGTAATTAAAGTATTGATTATTCAATATAAAACTGAATAGTTTAATTTCCATAACTAACAATAAAGTTGGGATGAGCTGGAAACTTATGAAAGCTTCCTTGAAATGATGTGACATAAAGAATATTTACCAAAGAATTTCTCACAGGGTTTTACTGAGCTCCGGAGGGGCTCTCTGCATGCTGGTTTTGAATCTGGAATTACTAGAGCATATTTCTTCTCCAAAAACATTGAAAGTTTCATAAATCCACTTTTATTGGCCATCTGTGAAATCCTGAGGTGGGCATTTTTAGAATAGCCTCCCTAACGGGAAGGAAGGAATTTCATTAGGCAGACTTGGGTGGAATCTACATACGTATAAATGTTCTGAAAATACTTTTTTAAAAAAACATTTTAAAAAATATATTGAATTTTCCATAAGGCTCACCATCACCATCTAGTGTCACATTGTATATTGTACTTAAAACACTCTTAAAACGTTTTATTTGCAGCTGTATAGCTGAGTCCTGATACACATTTAGGAAAAGCACTTTATAATTTTTATTCAGTTTTCTGTTTCATTCTGTATGAAAGACAAACATACAGTAAGAAGTAATAGAGACAAACACGTGTATCTGGCATAGTTCAATCTCTCCTGTTAACTACAATGGAAGGAGGTAGGGAAAGAAAGAAGGAAGAACTGAACTCAGCTCTCTTCCACCCTGGCCATAGTGAGTTGGCAGAGCTTCAGGAGTGATGTTAGCTCCATCACAGATTCACCACCACCACCACAAGACAGCGTAACTAGATGAAGATTTCATTTTAGTTATTTTTCTCTCAAGTGTGTCACCAAACCTCCTGAATGCTCCTAATGCTAATTAGTTGGGGAAAATTTATACAGCATGCTTTCAATCTTGTAGTGCTCCAGTAATGTCAAGTGCGTTTTAATCACAGGCATAAATAATGAGAATATAATGTTTTGAAAGCTTCCATGAACAGTGCTGATGTGGAGGAAGGGAAGAAACCTGCAATAATAAAGCACTAGATTTTCTTGAATGCGTCGGGGGGGATTAGGGACAGCTTGTATGTATTCTTCTTAACAAGTAAGCCCACTTTATCTTGCATGTGCAGTAGCAGCTGGCAGGGTGGTTGTAGAGGCCAACATTGCTTACCTGGCTTCTCAAAGCCATGCATTCCTGCTACTCACCAAAAATGAGAGGGCAAAAGTGGCTGGAAGTCCTGGTTTGGGCCCCAGATCAGAGGGGGCCGCACACAACCCTAACAATATACAGTACTGTATATATCTTTATTTTTGGGAGAAAGAGTAATATCTGCCTAAAAGCAATAAAAAAATCTTATGCCATCTGCGCTTTCGGGCTTCATTTTGTCAGAACTTAAACATGTGAAGCATAGTTTGAGCCTAAGATGTGAATTGGAAGATGTGTAAGCTTTTATAAAATAATAATAATAATAATAATAATAATAATAATAATAATAATAATAATAATAATAATAATAATAATAATAATATAGGGCAATCAGGATTGCATATCCAGCCATCAGGTATGGATTCTTTTGTTGTGATTCCTGCATTTCAGGTGGTTGGACTAGATGACCCTTATGATCCCTTCTGACTCTACCAGCTGAAAACTCGTTTGCACACACATGCATTGTTGTTCTGTTACACACACACACACACACACACACACACACACACACACACACACTTGAAGGATTGGGTATTTAATAAGTGAAACTGAATGAAAAAGCCCCCAAACAAATTACAGTGGAATTAACAAGGATGTTACAATGTTGAAAAATATGTTGTATAAGCTTTTTACAGGACCTTAGAATGTGAACCCATTCCAGTGACTTTTCCCAGGTTCCTATGTCCTTCACCAGGTGTCAATAAAAACTTTATTTTTGACCACCTTCTACAGTTGAACTCACAGCTGGGCTCTTGAGGCAGCAGTACTTGATAATTCTCCTATTGACTCAACAGAACTAACTGATTCATATTCTGAATATATGAAAATTGCACCTGTAACGCATCTCTAGCCTGGTAGGAGCAGGTGTAAATAGCCAGGCAGGAAATGCTACCAAACCACCAAAGATTGGCAAAATGTATTCAACACTACACTGCTGTCTTTGTGCTCTGGCTAACAAAGTTGTACACAGATATGCACATACAGCCCTGTTCTCACTGACTGACTGGAGTAGTAAGATTGTGCTGGCTGGCCCTACTTCACTCTCTGCATTCCCACTGCCTTGAACCCAGATCGCTGAACCTCCAGACAAAGTGAGAATAGGCTCTTCACACATACAACCGTATGCACAACCATCCAGCTCAAACCAGAAACTATTACACCTATACCTGCCCAATGAGGTGACCCACCGTATGGTGTATTGCAGCAGCTGTAAAGGCAGTTTAGTAGCCTCAGGGCCTGGGCTGAGCCCACCTACCCGCAATGGTCTTTATATCCTTCTGGAGAAGAAGGATAAGAGAGCTTCCTGTTCCAGTGAAGCCTGCCTTGATCAACAAGGCCTTCCTTAGCTCCTGGGTATTCCTGTATCCTTTGTTCCCAGCTTGCTTCTCAGTATCTCTTGATTTATGCTTTGTCCCCAAGTCCTGGCTTTATCCTAGTGCATCTGAAACTGTTGCCCATAGCCTAGCCTTCACAGCAGTTAGGTGTGAACTATGCGCATATGTTCATTCAGGCAAGATTTATTTAAAAAAATGTGCAAACTCCATCACCACAGACAAATTTCAGGAATAGGTGTAAGAGAATAGTGATAGTTTTAAGGGAGATATGTGGATAAGGTGGTTTGAAGGATCCATATACAGGTTTAAGAGGGGTCAGGGGCAAAGTAGTCTCTGGTGAACAACCCTTGTTCCCTGGAGGCTTACTGCCAGTCAGCTGGGCGTGGACACCATTTTCATTTAGCCCAATACCTCTTCTCTAGCATTGTTTTGGGGCATTATGGGAAGTTAATGTGGAGCCCAGACCCAACTTCCAGATGCGGCTCAGAATACAAGGTTGGGGGGAAGCATTTTTAAGGGTTCAGGAGCGCAGTGGGTCAGTGCATCTGGCTGTTAACCAGAAGGTTGGTGGTTCGAGCCCACCCAGGATCAGCTGTGGGCAGAATTCCTGTATTGCAAGGGGTTGGACTAGATGACCCTCTGGGCCCCCTTCCAACTCTACAATTCCATGATTCTAAGTTCTCCAAGGATGCGAGGTGCTGATGACAGGCCTGTCTTTACAGTGTCGCTGCAATTACAAACACTTCAATTGCAATGTATTTTGAGAAACATAACTGCCAGTGACACTTACAGATATGAAACTAAAAACTGTTAACATGAAAGAAAGAAAATGTTTTGTTAATCCAAACTGTGCTTGATAGAAAACTTCTGATTTGATATGTAGGTTTCATCCAAGCAGTGATCAAAAGAAGAACTACCTCTATCCTGGAAAACAAATTAGGAGAACTAGTTTTAAAGCTGTTATAAGTAGTAGCTGAGTGCGCTTCTGAAATTAATATTTTTCTCTCTAAAATATTATTCCTTTGGTATGACTCCTCATTAATTGTGTTCATTACACATGGGCTGGTTGTGAGAGTGCATCCATAAGGGTTGTTTGGAGTGACAACTCTTGAATTCAAAGGGACTCTGAGCTAAAAATATGGCTGGCTATCATTTCAATAGATCTGGAGCCATTCAAACAATTTCTACACAGGCAATGTAATCTTCCTCCAAGGTTTGGTTCCTGCTAGGTTTACTCTGATGTCAGACACAATCGCATCTAGATAAGCAGCAACATCTTTGCATGTCCAGGCTTGCCGAGACATAAGACCCAAGAAGCCATTCATTGCTGACCAGTGGTAAAAACCACTTGATCTGACAGTAGCCAGACAATATACTGCATTAGGTTTATCCGTCTCATGCAGAGCCAGTGTGGTTTAGTGGTTGAGCGGTAGCCTCGGAATCTGGTGAACCGGGTTCGCGTCTCCACTCCTCCACATGCAGCTGCTGGGTGACCTTGGGCTAGTCACACTTCTCTGAAGTCTCTCAGCCTCGCTCACCTCACGGAGTGTTTGTTGTTGGGAAGGAAGGGAAAGGAGAATGTTAGCCGCTTTGAGACTCCTTCGGGTAGTGATAAAGTGGGATATCAAATCCAAACTCTTCTTCATCTTTGGAAAGGCTTGTCGCAACCAGCTCTTCACTCATTCTTGTAGAGAAAGTGAACTAATCTATGTGGAAATTAAACTTGGTGGCAGATCTTGCTAGCCATTTTACGTGACTAGCCAAATGGCAAATCTGCCCATTCACAAGATGCCATGATTGCTGATATCCCGTAAGCATGGTGTGGTTTGGTTCAACCCTAGGTAACTATGTGCCTGACTAAAATAAGGGTTATGTAGAATAGCACTGAATTGATTACAGGAGTATTAAAGTTATGCAGGCTTTAGTATTGCGTTGCTGTTCTGTTATGACATAGCTCACAGCTATGTAACAGAACGGGCAATTATAATCGTAGCTTGGCAAACATTAAAACTATATAAAGAAAATACTCTTAGCTTCACAGTGGGGGTAAAAAGGAAAAGCTAAGGCCGTGTTATTCACTTTGTTTGAAAAATGTAAGCAGGCATCTTTCAGGGTCACATTCATAAGACAAATTGCACATGAGATTTTCAATATGTCATAGAAAAAGAATAGATCCCAATACCTTAAAGAGAAGCTTTTGAATGGATTGTATGATCTGAGAATTTATAACCCTGCTAATAGAATCTTCTCCACACAGTAATGGAAACACATTGCTCAAACAGGAAGAAGTATTTGTTTTCAAACTTTCTAAGCACGCCACCAAACCTGAAGTAGCATCACTTCTCATGCTTTCAAAGTAGGATATTAATACATGCAGCAAAAGATTTGCCCGGAAAGACCAGCGCCCATCCAGTCTGAATGCTCTTCTCCCCGCAATCCTTGGAGTGTGGGGACTTGGTAGTTAGTAAGTGATAATGAAAATGCACTCTGCATCTCCTCAGGGGCACTCTTATTTACTGTGCTCCATAACTGAGCCCTGCAATAAGTTCTGCTCTACCAACATGGAATTGCATCTATACTGTATACCGTATTTAAGGCAAGTGGCTTCCCCAAAGAATCCTGAGAGCTTCAGCTTGTAATGGGTGGTGGGAAATGTAGCTTTGTGAGCTGCAAACTACAGTTCCCAAAATTCTTTGGGGGGGGGAACCATATGCTTTTAATGCATGGTGTGGATGTGTTAAGAGTTGAAAAGGATTTGAAAGAAAAGCCAGTCCAACCCTCCCCCTGCCCCCGCTCAGTGCAGGACACAATCCTTGACAGATGGCAGTCCCACCTCTGTTTGAATGCCTCCAGTCATTAAACGCACCTTGTATCTGTCAGACTGATGAGACAGGCATGCTGCTAGATACACAGACTCGCTTTTCCCATGCAGTTGAAATGTGCTTGAGATGGAGAGGGAAAGACTTATAAATGGTGGGCCAGGATGGGTGTGTAGCCACTTAGTTTTGCATAAGTACATATGGCAGAAATGGGCTAATAATGATTATGCTAATATTAGTACATTTTATCTCATTTATGCATACACAGAAGCACCAGGGGAAAGTATCAGCCCCTAAAAAATAGCCATGAAGAATTGAAGTTGCTTGTCTTAAATGCTTTTAAAACACACACACACACACACACTTCTTGTTCTCCGTAATATATTGGCACCATTACAATTAATAGTCTGTTTGAATCTCCATTAAACCTTCCAGAGGTTTACAACTCAGGCATAAAATTTCACTCTGGGCTGAAACTTGTTATCTAAAGTCTCAGCCCAGAAGCTATGCTTTTTAAAAACAATTTGTTTCATTAAACAATTTGCCTTTAACTGGAAGCCTTTCATTTTCAATTAATTTCAAGCCGTGTGATGTGTATTCCCTCAATCTGGCACAGCACACACACACAAAAAATCAATTTGAAAGCAAATGGAATAGCACATATGGGTTCGGGGGGGGGCAGGTTTGGGTGTTGGCTTGGAAAAGGCTATGGAAGGCAGTTCAAAGGAAATGGTGTATTAGCCATGCGCTGGAAGGAACCTCTTGTTGGATTGTCCTAAAAACCACAAGGATTGTCTAGCCAAAGTTCAACACTGTGGAATCCCCTTTATTTCAACATAAGCAAGTTAACTAACTCACCATTTGTTCACTGGCGTCAGAGGGACAAGTGCCAAACTTTGGCTGGTTAATGTCCAGGAAAGCATGTTCTAGATGTCATATAGAAGTTGCCCAGAAATGGGCAACTAGAGTACAAGCACAGAGGCTGCACACGTAAAGAAGGAAAGCTTCTGCTCTGGTGTCAGGGCTGGAGTGTTGGACTAGGACCAGTCAGGGACCAGTTTCTAATCCTTGCTCCATCACAAAACTTACCCTTGGACGACCACTCTCATCAGGCTGTTGTGAGGATGAAATTGGTGGGAGTGGGGAGAACCAGGTATACTGTCCTGAGCTCCTTGGAGGAAGGGTGGGGAAAATATGTAATCAATGCAATAACAGAAAAGATAATCAAGATGGGCAAAAGTGCCATATTGAGTTCAGTTCCAGCCCCTGCAAGTAGCTGATCACCGCCACATAGGCTCATGACTGTACTAGTTAGACTTTCCATCCATGTGAGCACCTGAAACCCCACCTGCTCCTTCCCATACCAGCATTTAGAATGGCACAATGACCTCCCCATACGATGTTCACCCCACCCTCCATTACTGTCTTTCACATGAGATGTGATTGGTTTGAAAACCCATCATTCAGCTTATCAAACACTTGATCCCCAATTCCAAGTTTTAAAAGAACTCGGCACTGAATGTTTAATATCTTGTAACAAGAAGAGCAGCGAGACTTGGTGGTGTTTCACCAGTACTCTATTATAATTTTTTTAAATAAAATAAATGTTTTCTTTCCTTAATAAATCGTCCCTTATTTCATTTCTTTCAAGCAGTCGGAGGTGATGGGATTTATTGTGTCATTGGATATAGTAGCATCAGTCTCTCATTTCACCACAGTAAATAGAATTTTTGATTACATCGCTGCAGGAGTTCATTCTTGTCATTGCACCTAAGTAGCAATATGTATAGGAGGCAGAAACAACATGCAGTTTCCCACCACGTCTCATTTTTAAGAAAGAGTGAGAAATTCTCTCTTGGGATAGGATATTCTGCTTCTGCGGGGAACTTTCCACAAACCGCTTCTGAAATACGCATTTCAGTTTGAAGGTGTTCAGAAATCATCAATGCACAACAATATTATAACGATTACCGTAAATGCAGGCAGTATGTGCAAACATCATTTTTCGGTGCTTACCCTTGTTTTGCCTTCCACAGTATTGCTATCTGCTAGAAATGCCCCATCTCTTTATTATCTCTAGTTGCTGGTGGTGGCGGCAGAGAAAATGAGAGATGGGTAGTAATTGAATAGAATGCTTGCATGAGATTTGATGGGTTAAAAGTAGGTAAGTAAACAATGAAGGCAGCCTTTTAAGTGCGAAAGTGAAGAGCAGAGAAGGCGCTGCTTAATAGAATACAACAGCTGCCTTAACCCAGGTCAGGTTAGTCATCCATTCAGACCAGCACTTTCCAGCACTGTCTTTCAAGGTATTTAGGCAGTTTGTTTCCGTCAACAGTTATGTGATATTTTCAACTGGAGATCCCAGGGATCGAGCCAAGGACTTGTTCCATTCAACTTCTCCTCATTCATACTCAGGGGTGCCAACTTGAATAAAATATGGGGGGGGGCAGGGAGGTAAACTCTGCCCCGCACAATTTGTCACATGATACAGTGTGCGCACACAATTTGAATGGCAATGCTCATCAGCTTTGGGCCCTCTAATGTTTTATGGGGTGGCGGTGAAGGGACTTTGGCGCCTAGGAGTTGGCTCCTATGTCCATACTATACAGTGGTGCCTTGCAAGACGAAAAGAATCCGTTCTGTGATTCTCTTCGTCTAGCGGTTTTTTCGTCTTGCGAAGCAAGCCCATTGACGGATTAGCGGATTAGCGCTATTAGCGGCTTTTAGCGGCTTATCGGCTTATCGGATCAGCTGATAAGCGGCTTAGCAGCTTAGAAAAAGGGGGGGAGGAAAAAACCCCGCAGGAACTCGCAAGACATTTTCGTCTTGCGAAGCAAGCCCATAGGAGATTCGTTTTGCGAAGCACCTCCAAAACGGAAAACTCTTTCGTCTAGCGAGTTTTCCGTCTTGCGAGGCATTCGTCTTGCGGGGCACCACTGTAATATGTACAGTAATAATTAGCTACCAGGCTAAGTTTAAGTGCTAGTATTGGCATGCAACACCCAATACAGCTTGCCAGCTAAAAGACTGCTTCATCTACTTATCCAACCAATCACTGCATTCTGCAGGAGAGCGAATCTTGCAGATATCAGGAGGTCCATTCCACACAGTGCTGGAATCAGCCTTTACTGTGGCGGCACCTCCCTTTTGAAACTCCCTCTCATTGCATATCAGACAGGCGTGTTCTCCACTGTCTTTTCAGCATCTGCTGAAGTCATTCCTCTTTCAGCAACTACAGTCTTTATCCCAGTTGGAAACTGTCCCGGGTCTGAATTTAATTTATGTATGTGCTGCTTTTTAAAACTGTTTTTAATAATTGATTTATTTCTTTCAATTGTTTTTATATGTGCAGTTGTTTTAGCCACTTTTATATATGTAATTGCTATTGTCAGTTGCTTCGGGATGCTGCATGGAAAGTGAATAATGAATGAAATAAATAAATAATAATCAATACAATGATATTTAATTTGTTAATATAAAGTCACCCAATAATATTGCTCTCTGGGTGGCTCGCAAACATAAAATTATCAAATACTGTTAAAACACAATATTATAAAATAACTACTTGCAGCTTTGTAGACAAGAGACCCTCTGGGATACACTTGCTTGCCTACTTGGAAGTAACTTTCCTGCCCCATGTTCAGTAAGGTTTCCTCCTTAGTAAGTATATTTCAGATTGCAGCCTTAGGTGGTGGATATTTTTCTCATCTACTTTCTCAGCTATTCCATACAGATGGAGCAAATGGAAAATGCAAACAACATAAAGGTTAATAGAAACAGTGACAGCCCCTTAATTGTAGCAGAGTAAACACCTCTCTGCAATTATAGTTAATGCTTATCTTTGTTTTTCATGCAATGATCAACCAATGAGGCATGCCTCCAGCATGAGATGAAAAGTGGGCATCTGGATCTGTTTGTATAGTTATCAGACTAATGCAGAAATGATGCCCAGCTCATTTTCTGAACATACTCAGTTCAGTCTCTGCATAACTCACCTGGAAAATGCAAAAATCTAGGCTGCCAGCAGAACCCGCCCAAATAATACACATGCCTAATACAGCATTGTGGCTTATTTCTGACCTCCTAAATTGCACTGGAGAAGGCCTTGAGTACCTATCTCTGCTGTTACCATTTGGCAAATCACATACAGTGCTTACCTCATAATGGCATTAGCAATTTACTTTCAAATATATTTTGCTACTTTTTTTGGGGGGGGGGAGGTAAGCGCTCCCCTTCGTTTTATCCATTGGACCAAATCTTCCTATATGAAAGGTTTCCTTTAGGGTCGCCATGACACAATCTGGGGAATATTTAGATATCTTTACTTCCATCATAGGAGACATGATAGCCGCAGCTTTCCCTTGGGAGAAAGCTAAATAAAGTGGCTAAATAAAGCAGGCTGAATCCAGAAAGGAAGGAGCATGGCAAACTTTACTTGAGTTATAAACAGGTAGGCAGAACAAAACTGGAGCAGTGAAGCTGCTGCAAATAAGTGTACCAAACATAGTTAGCTAGTCAGACAGCGAGCTGAGCAAGGCTTCTAACCAGAGGTGCCATCTTTTCTAGGTGAGGGTGCCTGATATGAACGTCCAGACGTTGTGCATGTGAAGACGTGAGGAGCAAAGGGGCAGAGCCGAACACCCTCTGAGCACTGAGGCGGCCTGGCCCCCTCACAAAAAGAACATTGGGGGAGGGCTGAAACTGCCCCGGCCCCAAGGAGACGGTGCCTGTGTATCTAACAGAATGAAAATAGTACTGCAGGTTAGCATATACTGAACATGCTAGCCTTGCTAAAAGCCCCAGGCTGAAGGAAACGTTCTTGGCTCCACCCACTTGCCAAGCAATCCCTTCCTTTGTGAGCTCAGTTTGCAACCAGGTCTTTTGGGACAGGACCAAGGCTGCTCAGGTCACCCTGAGTGACCTTTGCTCCTGCACCTACTAGCAGTTTTCGAACTCTAAGAACAACTTAACCATTGGCTTGCACTTTTTTGATGTGGTTCCCTACCGTTGCTATTCTGCTGTGCTCCTTTCTCAGGTCTGTTCCTGCCTCTCTTCTCTCTCCCCCCCCCCTTCCTCTGATGTGAGGCCATTTGCAAATCACAACAGGTGGGTTTGGTGGCAAAGGATAGGCCCAAGGAGAAGCCATGCCTACTCAAATCTTTTTCCACCCATTGGGGGGCAAAAGTGATATGATCATGTTCTGGCACCCCTAACTACATTTCATGGATTTCCCTTGGCTTACTTCCACCTCTGATTTCCCTCACTTTATATAGTTTAGTAATGCATGTGTGCAGGGTGCTGCCCGATTGCAGGATCTGCTCACACTTTCACCCCCCCCCCCCAATCCACGCACTCCTGGCTGCTGTGCACAGCACCACTGAGTGATGATGCTTCACTTGTGCGATGGTGGTCGTGCCGGGATGCATGTACCCTTCCCCAGCCAACTGGCTGAGCCAAAAGGCTATTGGAGTGGGTGAGGATCGGTAGGAAACCTCTCCTCTCTGGTGTATGTTGCCACATAGAGACTCAGCCCAGATGCTGGTCAGCTCCTTCCTTTCCTGTCATATCCTGGAGGCTTAAGAGACCCCTTATTCACCTTTATCCAGCGATCAATTGCCTTTTTGTGTGCTATATATACTCATGTGCTGACAATAATTGCAGAAACATTATTAACATGGCAGCACAAAATTGCTTCTGGTTTATAATTTCACCGAAGAGGGAGAATGTACAGAGATCCTTATACAACTCAACTAAACTGGTCAATAACGTATTTAATGGTTCAGAAACCACAAATGAATGAGCCTACACATGGCCCACATTGCAGTTTCAGCATGTAGTGTAGCAGTGTGCTCATTTTAAGCTTTCTTCAATCCTTTTTTTATTGTTCAGTTGGGAGGGACCCCAAGGGTCATCTAGTTCAACCCCTGCAATGTCCATATATAACAGAAACATGTAAAAAATACTCTACAGTTGTAACTTGGTATTCAAATGCCTTGGGAGTCGAATGTTTTGGCTCCTGAATGATTGAAAACCGAAAGTGATTGTTCCAGTTTTCAAACATTCTTTGGAACCCAAACGTCCAACACGACTTCTGTGGCTTCTGATTGGCTGCAGGAGCTTCCTGCAGCCAATCAGAAGGCATGCCTTGGTTTTTGATCATTTTGGAAGTCGAATGGACTTCCAGAATGGATTCCGTTCGACTTCCAAGGTACCCCAGTATATAGAAGTCATATTTAGTTTGGTTGGTTTGGTATACAATACTACCTTTTGTATTATTATTCTTATTTTCATACTACATAAAGAGAATGTGGAGAGCAATGCGTTGTTTCAGCTCAGCCTATGAAGTCTTTCCAGGAAAGCTGTAGCAAAGCTGCTGTTGAGCTCCCAGTTTCACTTGTTCTTCACCACAGAATGAATGTGTACCACTTCCTTGTTTCTTCCTATAACCTACCTGCCTGCTACAATAGCATTGCTAACATCTCATTAGATGGTGCATCTGAATTTTGGTGAGCAAATATATCTAAAGGTGTCAGGGAAAGGATCATTCCTGCTGTTGCCCTGTTGTTCTGAGCCTAATATGCATTGCTCCCTATGGGAGAAGGCAAGATGCATTGAGACTGATGTTCCTTCTCCTTGTGCCTATTTTTATTAATTCCATTTGTCCTTATCTACCTCTGAAGAACTTTTGATACAAATAATAAAATTATTACTACTACTACTACTTGGAACAGTAATAAAACACAAGAAGAAAATTCAATATATAGCAAACCTATCAATTTAAAACAATGACTTGCATCCACTGTAGTGCTAAGCAACTGCCTCCTCTGCACAATAATTTATAACTGGACAATGTACCCAGCACCCTCTCTAAATCTGCTCCAGAGGGTTGTGAGGACCCACAGAACAGATTTAGGGGAGGAGGGTGGGAAGTCTTGCTGTGCACATGAAAATCCTTGCACAGATGGGATAGCCCCACACTGGACATGAGAGTGTCCAACACTGTACAAATGTTCATCCACAATCAATTACAAAAATATATTCCCCTTTCTAATAACAGGATGAAACCTAGATCCTATCAGAATGGCCACAAAAAGCATAATATTCGGTGCTATTTTTCTAGAAAAAGAGATGCCTGAACTCACTACGAACGCTTCCCTTGTTCTCTTACAATGGCAATTGTAAAAAATAAGAAATGTTGGAAGTGTGGAGAGGTAGAGGGTGACCTCTACCATATGTGGTGGACCTGTAGTAAAGTGAAGGGCTTTTGGGAACTAATCTATAACGAACTTAAAAAAAACCTTTAAATATACTTTCCCAAAAAGACCTGAAGCTTTTCTACTGGGATTGATTGGAAAGGAAATTGAAAAAAAAGATAAAAACCTCTTTTTATATGCCACGACAGCAGCCAGAAATATGTTAGCTCAGAATTGGAAAACAGACATAATACCGAATATAATGGACTGGCAGGTTAAAATGATGGACTACGCAGAACTGGCCAGACTATCAGGAAAATTAAGAGATCAGGATGAGCAGAAGTTTCAAGAAAATTGGAGTAAATATTTGATGTATATAAGAAACAATTGTAAATCTTTGAAGATACTGGTAGGGTTGGAATAACTCTTACAGCGTGTAGTTGATAATAAGATATATAGAGTACGTGATATTAGAACTTTATTTGATACTTACCAAAGAAATGGAGGGAAGTCAGAGGCATGATAGAGCCTAAGTTAAATATGTAACCTATATATGTGTAATTTATAAATGTATGTATGTGTACTGAAAATCAATAAAAATTTAATTTGCAAAAAAAAAATAAAAAAAAAATACAATGGCAATTGTGCCCACCTGAGAGGTGCCGGAACTGAGATCCAGGGAGTTCCAGCTGGGGGAAAAAGCCCTGATATTAATGGAAGAATGAAAGCATCCAAAAGGATGACAATAGTGGCACCAGGAGAACTTCCTAGATGAATAGGCAGCAAGGAAGAGGACAAGCAAGGTCAGAGCCCTCCGAGGGTTTTCAGGGGACCTTCACAATGACAGTATCAACCCCTGATTCTCTTGCATAGATAGTGATTGTTTATCTCTAGCATGAATGAATATATGTTTATATATCTAGAGAGAGAGAGAGACAGTGGGGCCCCTCCGACTAAGTACCCTAAGTGTCGTGGATTTGGGGAGACCTCAAACGTGGTGCCCTCAGTGAGCCCCTATAGCCTGGAAGAATCAGGACATGCCAATTGAGAATTCTGCTAGGCTGCAGCTGGTCTGCAGTACAGAATGGAAATAGTAGTGCTATTGAGCAGTAGGTCCTCTGCAGGTCTAGGGACCTTTGCAAATGCCCCATCTTACCACCCTCTAGAGCTGGCCCTGCATGTAGAGAAAGATAGGATGCAAAGGTACCAAAATAATTGGCATCTATTGTGAATAAACAATCATTATTCATACTTGCCCAAATCTCTGAATAATTTACTTCCTTTGTGCTTTTTAGTTTTTAATGGCTTGTGCTGCAGGATGCTTCTAACAGATTTTAGCTAATAAGGGAGCTGTAATTGATATGACGCATCTTCACAGCCGCAAGCCACTCAAGAAGAGCAGTAAGGGAATGGGGTAGCTGTTGCAATTAAAAATGAAGGTAGTTTTAAAAAAAATTAAAAAATGACAATCTTCTCAGCAGATACTCAACACAAAAACTTACAAGGGAACAATATCATTGCTAGCGGAACTAGTTTTTGAATTACTAACGGCAGCCCACACCGAAGAAAAGATGTTGTCATCTCTAGAAATAAGGATACTTAAAAAAAAAAAGACAGCAAACATCTGCATTAAAGCAGTGGATTAGATGCTAGTAGTATTGATGAGGGGGTGCTTAGGTTAACTTGAGGCAAAGTGTAACACGTTAGCCTAAGGATGAGCTTTACTCGTCTGCAGATTTGCAGTGGATCTAGGTAGGTACACTTCATTCAACCGTAGTACAGTGAGAAGCAAGTGTGTATATTCCAGAAGGCTGGCCCTCCTTGATGATGCTAGCTGCCTCTGAACCTCAAAAAATACTCTATTAAGGTATTTCACTGTCTCATCTGACCAGCAATAGTCATTTTAGATGATATCAGGCCTAGCTAATATGGACTAGAGCTGAATGGATTTAGGGAACAATATAAGTGTATATTGGGACGCGGGTGGCACTCTGGGTTAAACCACAGAGCCTAGGACATGCCGATCAGAAGGTCGGCGGTTTGAATCCCCGCAACGGGGTGAGCTCCTGTTGCTCGGTCCCTGCTCCTGCCAACCTAGCAGTTCGAAAGCACGTCAAAGTGCAAGTAGATAAATAGGTACCGCTCTGGCAGGAAGGTAAATGGCGAGATGAGCGCCGCAACCCCAGAGTCAGCCATGACTGGACCTAATGGTCAGGGGTCCCTTTACCTTTTTAAAGTGTATGTTAATCTTCTCCTGGAATTTTCCTATCTCTCCCCAAATCCCCTCTCCATCTTTTAGAATTTTTTCATTTCTCACCACCACCCTCTTAATATTAGTAGCAAAATAATAAAATTATTTTTATCCTTTTCAAAACTGATTCTAATTCATTGAGAAACAATGACTGGATAGGAGGGATCAGGGGAGATGAGCCTCATAAACCGGACATTAACATGGATATCATTTTTTTGACTCTGTACCTTGTTTAGCTGCTAAATTCAATAAAAGCAACATATAAACCATCATTTATTGTTCTGAACTTGATAATGGTTAATCTTTGGTATCACACTGAAAAGTGACTGCATGCCAGCAGTACTGAAGACCTGCCAAATTGTCCAATACTGCACAGCAGTATTGGACTTCTCTCCTCTCAGGGCAAAATGTTCCCTCAAATGCCCCTGTGGTGGCAGTTGCAGGGTATGGAGGAAGTCGGGAGCCAGATGGTGACAGTTCTTCAAGCTTATTTCTCCTCTTCTCCCTAAGGGAGTGGGGAAGAGGGGAATAGTAAGTTGTCTGGTAAGCAAGCAGACTTCTGCTCATGCAACTCTCAGTCCAAGTCAGTGTAAATTCACAGGCAATATATCTATTTCTAGCTGTGGCTGCTAGCCATAGATACACGATAGCTGTAAAATAGCTTCTATGCTCAGACAGCACAGCTCCAGCTATAATATGCTAGGGACAAATAGCAGGGAAATGGCATTTATATCCTGTTTTGTCTGCAAGGGGATTGGTTGGGATTTTTTAAGAAGAAGGAGTGATGAACATGACCCACTATGGGAAATTTTGGGTGATTATTGTTGTATCATAACAATTTCAACATCTGTCATATTACTGATACAGCTGTAACTGCAACATGCTCAATTGGTACAATTATTCTATCTTGCCCCAAAATGCATAGGGTATCAACGCAACTTGTGGACAACATGGAAAAGGTACACAGTATAACAGAAGAATGAAGAGCAAATATTGCAAGACATAGCTTTTCAGAACAAATGTCCCCATAAATCCCATTTGTGTGTGCGTGTAGTAGAAGCTACACTGAGTCATCCCCCGCTTCCCTTTTCTGCTCTCTTCCAAGCTTCTTCCAGAAGTTTTTAAGTTTCTGCCAACTGCAGTGTGACCAAATATGAGTTCAATGTCATGCAGCAAAGCTGACAGCTGGATGTTGTTCAGTGGGTCTTCCAAAGCTGTGTTCTCCAATATTATTTCTTGGGGGCTTCGTATCTTGCTTACTGTTGCCTCTCTTTTCCATGATCTGCCTTGTTCTGGAGTTATTAAGACAGGGTAGGTCAATTGGCTCTGCTGTGGAGCCTTTGCGTAATCGTTCACAATATTTCTTGGAACCATATGAAGAAATATATATATATTTTTTTTGCCAGCATCTCCAGAATGAAACAATAGGCAACTGATGCCACATGTTGTGTTTGAAATATTCTATTCTCAGCTGAAATGTACGAGCAGGATAGCTTCCTCCTTTCTTTCTGGGATAATACTGGAAACCTTCAAAGAACTAGTGAATTGAGAGGAAACTTTGCTGGCAGAGTTTAGCCAGCTTGCAGAAAGATCTGATCATTTTGACGATGATTCTGATTGGGAGAGCCCACCCATGAGGCAAGGTGAAGAGATTGCTTCAGGTGGCAGATTCCCCTAGAGAACTACATTATTCAGTAATATACTGTCATGACCTGGCAGGACAGTGGGGAGGGGAAGAGGATCCTGGGAAGAGGTATAGCCAGGACTGGGACACAGTGAGGTAAGCTGGGGGTGGGCAAGGAGAGGTTAGTGTAGGAAGTATTCACTGGATGACTGAGAATGACAAGGGGTTAAGGGTCAGGGCACAGGAACCAGAGCAGCAGGACCCATCACCACCAGAGGGGCCCCTATCTCCATGAACATGGCAGACTCTGAGGTGTAGGGAGCAGCGGGAGTGGCACTCCCAGGGGCTGAGGAAAGCAAGGGCCCATAGCCCAGCTCCCTAGCTGGCCAGGTGGGGCTCGCTAGCTCTGGGAGTAGGTGTGTGATTCCTCAGCTGGAGTAGGCTTGGAGCAGGTGAGGGTCACATGCCTCATCAAGCCCAGATGCTGCAATCAGCAGGCAAGGGGAAGCAGAGCTGAGGTGCTGCGACTGCTCAACTGCCCATGTTGATGGATCTCAGCTTGGATGCTCCAGGATCTCTGTGGGACTGTGCTTCGGTTTGGACTTTGGACACGTGGAGTGACCCTGCACTGGGGACTTGACATACTGACTTGCCACCAGGTAGGCCATGGGTTCAAGACATAAACATTTGCTGCACTGACCATACCATTCTAAAATAATTTTGTTGGAAGTTCAGGCAATCACACCAGTGTCAAGTACCTTGGTATGTGAAATCAACACCAAGGAGGAGGTGGGGTTGCGGGCTTCATGCTCCTCCCCATGCTTGCGGGGGCTGGCTTCAGTCTCCGTGATGCTAGGGAATCCTCGGACGTGTCATCCCCGGGCCAGCCAATCGGCTGGCCCGGGGGGCATGGCCTCGCATGTTTAGGTATGGCGCGGCCAAGGGTCTCCCTCTTTCCCATCCTGCAGCTAACCAGGTTTTTCCCTCCCCTCCCACCCGTTAGGCTAGACTCTATGACGATGCTATGGATTTCGGATGGTCGCCATCAAGGGGCCTGGTAGGAATTTTTCCATTTGGCAGATTGGCACCAGCCACTTGGTTTTCGCCTACCTCGTAGCAATCCGTCACAACTCCTCGTTATTGGTGGTTAGGCATTGGTAGGGGTATTGTTCTATTGTTATGCAGATGAAGGGGGGGGAGGAAGTGCCATCACCTTCCCCCAAAACAAATGGGTAGTCCGGTAAAGGATTCCGGGGGGCGTGGCCTTGTCCTAAGTCTATGGAGGTGTGGGTCCACGGCACGCCCCCGAGCGGTAACTCCAGGGGGAGCTCCTAATTGACGTGCATCAGCAGGACTCCCCCTACTGGTGGTTAACCCTTACTGGTCTTCAAGCAAGCGGGCTGAAGCTGGCTAGTTGTTAGGACCAATCCCTAAGCCAATACCACTCAATTCCTGTAATCAATAAAGTTGTGGCCTAATTTGCCCCATTAACTCGAATTCTTGTGTCTCGTGTCTTTATTTCTGAGGGGGGAGGCGGGAACTCACCACGCAAATCAACACCAAGGAAAGTAAGCTGCTTTAGTGTATGTCTTCTCTTAAACCATTCAAAGTGAAATGGATATATTCGGGTTCATATTTACATGTGTATGTGACAGTGAGGCAGCAAAAAGTTTCAAAGTATGTTTCTGTACTTCAATTGCTCTCTTTTTTTTTGGTGGGTAAAAATGCAGACCTTTTAATCTAGAAGCTGAAAACAAATTATATTAGTCACTTCAGTCCACAAACAAACTGGCTATGAAAAGGATGAATAAGTTCCACATGCCGCAGTTGAGATAAGCAACCAAACCCACATTTATCTGGTTGTGGTATAACTCATGTACAACTTTAAATGTAATTGCTTTTACTTTTTTGTGACCAGCTGGATTCTTGTGCAGCAGCAGAAACAGCTGCACTGCTTAGAAAAGTCCTCCCTAAGCATGTGAAATTATCAGAATTCCATGATACCACCATTCATTCAGGATGAGCTTTGAAAATAGGGTATTATTTACACTCCAGCTAGATATAGGTGTGTGTGTGTGTGCACGCGCGTGCACATACACGAGAGAGAGAGAGAGTCCTTTGATTTCATGCTTAGCAACACGGGAGGATGAATAGGGGCTCATTCTCTGCACTTTTATAAGGTGGAGAGTCGATCATCTTGAAGTCTATAATTAATCTGTTCAGAATTGTGTCCTTCTGTCTGGAGGTAACGAAGTGTGCAAATGCTCTGCCTAATTCAAGGATCTCGTGTCCCGCTGTTGCAGGAAAAGGTGTCGCTACATATCTGCAAGCACCTGGTTACAAAAAGATGAGCGTTCTGCAAAATAACTGATAGGGAGAGAGCAAACTAGCCAGGGGAGTGGGAGGGGAGAGCAAATAAGTGTTTCAATTTAAATTGAGCTGCAAAAATCAGTGCTGAAAGCATTGATCAATTAAACTGTGTGATTAATGGACTAATGCTTGGTCTTGGCCATAGATTAAAAATAGAGCAATAATTAACTGGAGCTGGCTATCTGGACTATCCTACTAACTGTGCTTGAGATAGATTCTCTGCAGCTCGATGATGGTGCTGTATTCTACTGCTGCATCTCCTTGCTGGATGACTTTGCTGTTACTAAATGCATCTCTACATCCTAGTCTGGAAACTGTCCAAGGCCAGAGATAGCCAACCTGCTGCCCTCCGGATGCTGTTGGACTCCAACTCCCATCAGCCCCAGTCAGCATGGCCAATGGTAAGGGATGATGGTAGCTGTAATCCACAACATGTGGAGGAAAGTGGGTTGGCTACCCCTGACCTAGACCTATCAACCTTCCTTTAGTACAAGGATGGTGAACAACTGACTCCCTAGATGCTCTTGGACAGCAGTCTCCATAATTTCTGACAATGGGCTATGCTGTTTGAGGTTGGTGGGAGTCTAAAAACATCTGTAGGTCATTGTGTTGGTGTGACCCCAGATCTAATAGATCAACACTGAGTGGTTCTCAATAAGAATGAAAGCAAGGCTAGGGTGGTGTGAGAGAAGCTATGCTTAAGAACCAGCATTTCAGGTGATGTGGTAAATGGCATGTTGAGCAGGTAATGTAGAGCTGTCTTACACCTGGAAGAAAGTGCAGAAAGGGAAATAAAGGAGAAAGGCTTGCATGGTAGCACAATGGACCTAAGATTATTAAGATGGAGGTAAAGAGAAGTCAGGTAAAATGAAGGGCAGACAAACTGCATGTTACGTGTTTCATATTAGCTCATGCGCAGAAGCCAGTACTATTGTTTTGAAAACTCAGCTGTTGCTGAGATAGTTTATTGCACATAAAATGGTGCAGCATTTTTACAGACCAGTATAGACTTCACTTTGATGTAGAAGTGCTAATTTCAGTGAGTATCCCCCAGTCTGTTCCTTCCTTTCCCTCTATAAAAACAGTTAATAAATCTGGTGGAGTGGGGGGGGGGACCCAGTTACTACCTCATTTCGGGTTTCAAACATATAGTAAAAATAAGTTCCCAGATGAATCTGTGACTGAGTTGAGTGACTCTACACATTTGCATAGAGAAATGCAGCTGAATTTTAAATGTAGCACACAGTAGTATTGCGGAAATTATAAACAGGTAGAAGACAACAATTCATGAGTGACATTAATTGGGCAGGAAATTCAGTCATTACTTATTTCACTGTTATTTTTATTAATATTAATAGTGTCTGTATTCAACACTTTAGGTCCTCAGCTCAAACCACTTTAAAAACAGTGTGCCATTGTCCCCCAAGAAGTGAATTCCATGCAAAGTGACAGAAAATAAAACTGCCAGCATCATTTGTAAGAGAGGTCAAAAGCAGCCCGCAGGCCTCTGTGTCTGGCCCTTGGATTCTCCTCAACCAGGCCACACCCCTTTCTCCCAGGCCACTCCCCTCACTGGCCTTGCTTCACACCCTCCTTGAGTGTTCTTGACAATGTATCTTGCCTGTCTGGGTAGAGAGGGGGTGTTGGAGCATGTGCAGAAACTAGCCTCCTGCACAAAATTTCATATTCATTGGGCCAGTCACTATCTCTTAGCCTAACCTACCTCACAGGGCTGTTGCAAGGATAAAATGGGGAGGGGGAGAACCCTGGTTGCCACCTTGAGCTCCATTGAAGAAAGGCGGGATAGGACTTTAACAAGAAATAAAAAACCAAGTGTTCATAAGGTGCTCCTTCAAGTATCATCAACCCAAGCTGTATATGTATATTTTATGTAATCACTCAAAGACTTGCAGCTCAGTTGAATTGGATGAATGAAAAACAAAACAGAAACAAAGTACGTAGTGATCTGAAGCTCGCAAACAGAAGCTGAGCACAGAAGCACTTGCCCCATTTGCGATTCCCATCAACTGGTATTCAGAGGCATATGGCCTTTGACAGTGGAGGTAAAAAGGTAAAGGGACCCCTGACCATTAGGTCCAGTTGTGGCCGACTCTGGGGTTGTGGCGTTCATCTCGCTTTACTGGCCGAGGGAGCTGGCGTACAGCTTCTGGGTCATGTGGCCAGCATGACTAAGCCGCTTCTGGCGAACCAGAACAGCGCACGGAAACGCCGTTTCCCTTCCCGCCGGAGCGGTACCTATTTATCTACTTGCACTTTTATGTGCTTTCGAACTGCTAGGTTGGCAGGAGCTGGGACCGAGCAACGGGAGATCACCCTGTCGCTGGGATTCGAACCGCTGACCATCTGATCGGCAAGTCCTAGGCTCTGTGGTTTAACCCACTGCGCCACTTGCGTCCCTTGACAGTGGAGGTAGAACATAGCATAATGTTTATCATGGAAAGGGGACTGGGAAGAAACAGTTGAGAATATCTACATATTACTGGGTGATTTGAGTTGGTGCTACTTGTTTATATGCATAGTGGCATCTGAATCATTAATATTCAAGCTCTTCTGATCTTGTAACGTATCTGGCGCCTGAAGCCTCCAGGCTGATCACAAAGCTGAAATACTGTAAAATCATTATGCTTTCACCTTTGATGTAAATACCTGCCATTGATGAGAAAAGGTATCGGAAAAGCCAACCCTAATCAGCAGCATTCAAGGGAAGGTTTAGAAAATCCCTTAACGACCCTCTGACTGATGGGTCCTCAAGAGAAAAAAGAAAATATTTTTTTTGATGCATTTTGAAAAGATAGTGATTTTTTTTTGAGAGGTTTTTTTTTGGGGGGGGGAGTGTTGAAATACAGTGTAGCAAAAAGGATTAATGAAGATCCAGTGCACATATTGTGGCTGCCTCATGTAAGCGATTTTTCAATGTTTCACTTGTAGAAAAGCGAGCAAGGAGTTAGCAGGAGCTCCAAGTATTTCCTGCTATTCCATTTGCTTCCCAAGCTTTCAGTCACATATATAATTGCAGAACAAAATCGTTCTACCTCATAATATTGGTCCTTAACACCCTTTTTGTCCCTGCAGAGGGGGCGATGGGAAAATACACGAACTGAAGCACAACCATCTTCTGAAATTTGTGCTTCTCCAAATTTTGCAGTACCATGTTAAAAAAAGGCCTATATTAGTGGAAATCACAAAAATGCATTATATTAGGGGAAGTTGCTTTGCAAAATTGTGTGTACCAGAAAACATTGCATACAAAAATGTATTTATTGGGGAGTTCACACTAAAATGCTGATTTTTTAAAAAAATTCAAACTGATGCAAAAATGTGGAGAACTGAATTCAAGATTGGAAAAATGAGAAATTGAAAGAAATTAAAATTGATTCCCCCCCATCCCTAAATGGCTATTATGCTATGGGTTGCTATTCTTTGGGCTCACTTTTTGATCTCGTCATGATGAGCTCCTGCACTTCAACATTTACTCTATATATCACTGCAGTCAGTTTCATTTGTGTGTGATGGTGGTTCATGTAAATCGTGAAGCATCTGCTGCAAATGACTGAAAAGAGGCTCAGCTAGATTGGTAAAGAAAAAGTGTTTTATATACGTTGTATGTGCGATATAACACTGTGACACCAGATGGTGCTGTGGAGTCCCGTCTTTCCCTTTGAGTTTGCAACGCGTTTAACTGAATTGCTTCTTTGATCCAGGCTGAGTTAGTGTGGAGAAAACCTTCCTTTCTGTGTAGTATTTAATGGTACAATACCACATTGTGACAACCATTAAGTTGAGTAATTTAAAATACTCTCCATGTATACACAAACCTTGGTCGCTTTCTTTGCCCTACAGAATAAAAAACGAGTAAGTGAAGCCATGACTTTGGTACCTCATTATTTAGAAGATAGAAAAATCTCTAGTCATTTAGTTTTATATTTCAAAGCTGATTCCCCTTTCTGCTAATTGTTAATTTCCCACTACCTTTTTTCAGCCAAATCAGTTTGCAATCTGTCAGGGAACTGACATCGGAGCAGAGGGGGGAGGCGAGGCTTCCAGATTCTGCAGGAGAGGGAACGAGTAAGGGTAGAGAGAGAACGTCATCTGGGGAAGGAAGTCCAGGTGACACCAGGAAGAAGGGAGAGGCAGAGATCATCTCGGAGGTGAGGCTCCGAGACTCTTCCAGTGAAGTCAGTGAGGAGGGTGGAGGACCACCACTAGGCACGCCCACTCTGCGCAGAAGGCTTCCACGCAGAGAGGCGAGGCGAAGGTTGTCCGTTAAGGAATTCTTATGCTGGAGGAAATTTAGGAGACGCCCACTCACGGATTCTTCTAGCGACTGAGCAGCAGCACCCAAGCTGCTCAGTCAGGGAAAGACACAACCGCCCCTAAGCAGTTTGGAACAGCTAGAGGTTTACACACAAGCAACCCCAATTCCCGTGACACAATCTATTTAACACAAGTCACATTCACATGGTATATTTAAAGCACTATGATACCGCTTTAAACACTCAAGGCTTCCCCCAAAAGACCCAAGAGGCTACAGTTTAAGAGTGCTAATAGTTATTTGGAGACCCTTAAGGCCGGATTTAGGTTTGATGAGGCCCTAAGCTACTGAAGGTAATGGAGCCCTTTATATGTCTAGCTGTCCTTTGTCAACAACAAATTCTCGCTGTTTTTTTGTGTTGAAAATATGCTATATGGTAATTTATGGACCTAATAGATATCTAAATCCATTTGCACATAACAAAATGTGTGTTTTATCAAAGTAATTGTTGAACTGAAATACAATTAAGTATATTAATAGTGAAATGCAATGTTTTAGGGGTTGTTTTTCAAAGTCTGGAACGGATTAATCCGTTTTGCATTACTTTATGTGGGAAAGCGTGCCTTGGTTTTGGAACGCTTTGGTTTTGGAACAGACTTCCAGAACAGATTAAGTTTGAGAACCAAGGTACCACTGGATATAGAAATGAGCAAACCAGTGATATTTTAGGGAGCAGGCTAGCAGGCGGGGCCCATTACTTACTTCATGGGAGCCTACACAACACAAACACTGTTGCTGTATGTAGGTTTTTTTTATTTGTTTTTTATCTTATATTTTGGAAGTGTACATCCAGTTGGTTTTTTCCTTTAATTTTTTGGGGGCCCCAAGAGAGTGGGGCCCTAAGCTATAGCTTGTTTAGCTGATACCTAAATCCGGCACTGGAGACCCTCTATTCCCATCCAAGAGCTACAATTCTCAGAGTGGTTTAGCAATCAACGCCTCCCTGGGAACTCTGGGAATTGTTGCTCAGGGTGGGAAGATAAGGAATCTTCTGACAACTCCATAGTTCCAGGATTCTTTGGGGGCAGACATGCATGATTAAAATGGCATCATGGTGCTTTCAATATATCATGTGAATGTGGCCATAGTCTCATTTAAAATCTTCCTGCTTGTTGAATTTTTATTTCAAATACTATACAACTTTACAGTATGAACATTTGTTGGGCATAGTTTTCTCATATTTTTGAAAATGCGAAAAGGGGGGGGGGGGAGAGGACACAACAGCCCTGAAATGGGTGAAGGAATGTAGAGCTTATTTCTGCCATGCCAGCATAAGCCTGCCTTAGAATGAAATCCTGTTCAGGAATCTGGAAGCAAGTTCCCATTAAATGCACAGGGGCTTACTTCTGAGTAGACATGTGTAGGGTAGTTCTGCGTAGTTATTGGACAGCTGTGTATAGCTCAAAATGTGGCTTTGGATTTTTAAAACAGTAGTCTATTGCTAGATACGTCATCACTTTCACAGGATCAACAGTTACTCTTGTGGCCCTGAGGCAAACATATGATTTTTGAAACATAAAAAACTGCTGCTCTTGACAGTTTTTTGCAGCAAAATAAAATTGCAGCCTGCTCATATCCTTTCAGTGTCATCGTTTAATGCTTTAGTTTTAATGAGCTGCAAAAACTAGGTTTATCCAAAGCTGCAAAAACTAGGTTTATCTAAATCTACCAAGAGATTTAATTGAATGGCAAATTTACCACAAATAATGGGTTTTTCTCTTCTTTTAAAAAATGTTGAAGGCAGAGAAATTAACCCTGGACATTAGAAAGAAAAGCAAAACTATTACGGTTATGATCCAGTGGTTCAAAAAGCAGTGTCTTGAATCAATGGCAGCGACTGGGCACTAGATGGGGCTGAGTAGGCTTGCTCTGAACATGGTTGCTGTAACTTTGTTCTCATTATAATGCTCATTGTCCACTCCCATATGCTAAAGCCTGAAATAAGGACCATAGGAATATATCTCTGTGCATCACTGGTGTAATGAAGTATTAAAATAACTCAAATTATAAAACCACAATACTGAAGAACCTAGAGAATCTCAATAGGTGTTTCATGCAACCCTGTATGTACCCTCCATTCTTTGCAGAAAACCTATTTTGTTGAAAGAGTTCAGAAAATGAGTTTAGTATAATTGGCATGTAAAGTGAGAGCACTCTCCTATAGACTGACAGGGAAGAGATTTCATAGCATAGTTAAATTCGTTCCTTAAACCATTTCACAGGAGAAAAATGTATAAGGTAAGCGTATTTCCTGGGCCAACCCTGAGGAGTGGTATTCTCAGATTTAGTTGGCGGGCCTCATGGAAAGGCCTGTGTGTCAACTGAGGGAAAGGAAGAACCCAAGGAGAGAGAGTAAATATGTTTAATTTGAAATGGTTTTCTTTTATTAAATATGTTTTGGTTAGTGAGCCTGATTGCCTTCCTCCAACTCCTGTGGCTTTATGGAGTGATATTCTAGGCTGACTGAGTTAATTTATTCTTCTCTTTATGCTTGACTAGTTCATTACTTCTATGATGGTTCCCTGATTGCTTCACTTGGTTTTTATTTGTTTGTGTGTTATGGACTGATATTTGTGGGAGATTTTCTGCTGTATACTAGTTTTGCTCTTGCCAAACATATAGGTGTATTATATGCTCCAAGTAATTGTTTCTTTATTTTTCCCCCCTTTGATATGGGAAGTCTTAATAAACCATTAAAAAAAAAGGTGTGGGGGCTACCAGAGTTGGCAACCAATATGGTGTTGATATGCCTGAGCTCCTATCCTATATCCCCTCCCTCCCTCCCTCCCTCTCTTTTCTTTAACAAGAATAGTCTGTCTCCTCTCATTTATAAAATAGGAAGGTCCCCCTGTGGTCAGGCCAAAGGTATGTCCAGTCCAGCAACCTATTTCCCACAGTGTTCAACCAGATGCCTATAAGAAACCTACAAGCAGGACACGAGGGCAATAACCTGGCCTTCTTTTCAGCTGGAACTCACCGGAGCTCAGTTCCAGCACCTCTCAGGTGGGTGCCATTGCCAACATAAAAGAACAAGCGAGGCGTTCAGGGTGAGTTCTGCCACCTCTTTCTCCAGAAAAATAGCACTGGCAATAACCTTCTTGTGTTGTTGCTCTCCAGTGGCTGTATTCAAACACATGGTGCATCTGATCCTAGAAGCAGCCATTGGTAGCCTTATCCTCCATGAATTTGTCTAATCTCCTTTTTGCAACCTAACCTACTTCACAGGGTTGTTGTAGGGATTAAATGAAGATGGGAGAACCATGTATGCATCTTGAGCTTCTTGGAGGAAAAAGTTGGCATATAAGTGCAGCAAATAAATGCAATAACTAAATCTTGAAATAATTAGCATAGCACCAGACTGGTGACTGGGAGCAGCCGCCGAGACCACATAACACTGGTTTTGAAAGACCTACATTGGCTCCCAGTATGTTTCCAAGCACAATTCAAAGTGTTGGTGCTGACGTTTAAAGCCCTAAATGGCCTCGGTCCAGTATACCTGAAGGAGCATCTCCACCCCCATCGTTCTGCCCGGACACTGAGGTCCAGTGCCAAGGGCCTTTTGGCAGTTCCCTCACTGTGAGAAGCCAAGTTACAGGGAACCAGGCAGAGGGCCTTCTCGGTAGTGGCACCCTCCCTGTGGAACGCCCTCCCACCAGATATCAAAGAGAAAAACTACCAGACTTTTAGAAGACATCTATTTAGGGAAGCTTTTAATGTTTAACAGACTATTGTATTTTAATATGTTGTTGGAAGCTGCCCAGAGTGGCTGGGGAAACCCAGCCAGATAGGCGGGGTATAAATAATAAATTATTATTATTATTATTATTATTATTATTATTATTACCCATCCTGATCCCTTGGCATGGAGTGGGCTGCATCCATTCAACAATGCCTATTTTATTATATAAAGCAGGGCTTAAATATCAGTGTTTTGTTCTTTTCTCCTGTTTTCTTAAAGTGACAGCTCAGTGAGTCATACCAGTGATAAGGTGGTTTCTGCTGGGTTCCTGTTGCAGTCCTTTGTGTGGGATGTTCGGGGGGGGCGGGAATGAATACTTTTGGAAGCTACTATAAGATGCAACACAGTTTTCTATATGAAAATGTAAAAAATTCTGCTGACCATTCCTTGTCGATTTTGGCTATGGGAAAGAAAAAGGTGTCACGGATCTATCTAATTTGATCTTCCCATTTGTGCACAGATTAGGATTATTTGTTGAGGAATAAGAACTCTGTAGTATCAAGAACTGACAGACTACCTAAGCATCTGATTATGAGTTCATTTGAATGGAGAACAACAATAACAACACACACATGTTCTCACTTGATTACACTTCAAAAGATTACATTTCAGTTTTGTATCAGTTTAAATAAATATATGGGTCTGGAAACTGTAACAGTATCTTCTCACAGGTATAGCAGAAGCACAAAAACTGAAGACAATAATCAAGAGACAGAGAATACTATCTGCTTGTCAGATTTATTTGCACCTGTAACTTTAAAAAAAATCCTAGACCTGTCGATAATCATAACATTAATGTTTCCTACAAGAACCTTAGCATGTCCAAGTCTTGTTTTCCGTTGATCTCACAAGCAATATAAATTAGGCAGGATGACTGAATATAAGTGCTGCCTGTTAGATAGCAGTCTCTGTTAAAACAAATGGAAGTGAGAAAGGAAAGAAGGTGAGCAGACAGCATTCTGGGAATTCCACATTGACTCATAAAACAGGGAGCATTGCAAACTGAAAGTACTGAGGGATTGTTATATAAGAAAGACCAGAGCTGTAAAAGAGTAACTTAATAGGGTCTTGCAGATGTGATTGATTTAGCAGTACAAAGTCATTGTAGAACTGCATTAAGCTGAACATGGAATAGTGCTGTTGATCAACCCTAGACAGGTGCTTCAAGATAGGTGTTCATTGTGGGATCGATACCTGTTTTTTGCAGCACCCACATGATGTCATTGACATTAACATGCTGGTCTGTATCTTTCCCCTTTAACCCAGATTTACCATTTCCAAGTGACATCCCCCTCTACCCCCCTCTATTGCCACTCAATTAAATATTTGTACAGTTCTGTATAGTTCTGTACGCAGTTTTGACAAATATACACAGTTTTGCAAGCAAGTTTCCCTAATACAATTCACTTTGCATGCAATTTTCCAGCAACATTCCAGCAACAAGAGAGCTAGTGTGGTGTAGTGGTTAAGAGCGGTGGACTCGTAATCTGGTGAACCGGGTTCGCTTCCCTGCTCCTCCACATGCAGCTGCTGGGTGACCTTGGGCTAGTCACACTTCTTTGAAGTCTCTAAGCCTCACTCACCTCACAGAGTGTTTGTTGTGGGGGAGGAAGGGAAAGGAGAATGTTAGCCGCTTTGAGACTCCTTCAGGTAGTGATAAAGCGTGATATCAAATTCAAACTCTTCTCTTCTTCTTCAACATATGTGTTTAATATGCACACTTGATCCTAATACATGCATTTTGGTACACACTACTTGGCTGGAAAACAGCACCTCAAAATTAATAGCAATGTGAGTTTTGAAGAAGGGCTGTGTTTTTGTTTGTTTATTGCTTCGGAAAGTATGGATTAGGGAAGTACGTCTTTACATATGAAGTGAATCAGATTTCTCCTCCACCCTTACCTTAGAGTGAGCTGCATTGTGACATGTGCTACAGCGGTGTTCACTGTGGAATAAGGAGAAGCTAGACTCTAGCTGCTAGAGGATGCTTAACAACTGGCAGCACAATAGTTGCTATTAGACACTGGAAAAGGGATAGTGCCTTGCAGATATCAGACATCTTTTGCAAATCAAGCAGAATGTCACCATAATAATTCAGGCGGCTTCCAACTGAATATTAAAAACAGTACAGCATCAAACATTAAAAACTTCCCTAAAGAGGGCTGCCTTCAGATGACTTTTAAAAGTAAAATAGTTGTTTATTGCTTTGACATCTGCTGGAGGGCGTTCCACAGGGCAGGCGCCACTACCGAGAAAGCCCTCTGCCTGGTTCCCTGTAACCTTACTTCTCGCAATGAGGGAACCGCCAGAAGGCCCTCGGCGCCGGATCTCAGTGTCCGGGCTGAACATAACACCTATTCCTGCTCGGGACTGGATCATACTTTTAAAACAATGCACAGTGATAGATGTTAAATGGGGGAAATTGTTTTCTTTCTGTTCTTTAAAGTTCTCTGCTGCAAACTGCATATGAAAAGTTGCAGATATATTGCTCCCTTGCTTCTTTTGGTTTGGTATCAAACCACAGGATAATTTTCTCTCTCTCTCTCTCTCTCTCTCTCTCTCTCTCTCTCTCTCTCTGTGTGTGTGTGTGTGTGTGTTTAGATACAAATATTGCAATTTATTAATGTTGAGCAACTATGGCTTTTTAAACTTGACTTTGAAAGTCTGCCCTTTCGATGTGTTTCCCCCCCCTTTTTTTTTTAAAGGAGTGGGCACTGGTTCATTGATCTGTATCTACAAGATGTTTTGGCAGTTGAAGGAGATTAATGATTTAGGCACAGATCATAGTGGCTTTTTAAAAAACGGAGGAAATAGCTATACATGTAATATTTATGAGAAAGGGGGGGAATGTTGGCATTTGGGTTGGGAAACCATAAAATTTCAGTGCAGCACAATATAATGCAAGGTTGAGAATTACCAGAAGGATAAGCAGTAGAACAGGCAGGTACTTGGATCACAGTCTAGAATTTTAGGCAAATTAGGATTTCCAAGTCAATGGTGGTAAAGTTCCCTAGCAATAATTATGAGCAAGCACATAATTTTCTCAACTTTGAAAAAAGAAAGTGCCTTTGGACTGCTTGAAATTTCTGAGTCTGGTTCTAGATCCCTTGTCATAGGGTCTACCAAGAAGGAAACTGAAATAAAATGATCAGGCTTTGATTCCTATCTGGCATATATAGTGTCAGGGGTTCAGGGACAGAGGCACAGGGGAGGCAGGAGATGGAGAGCGATGGGGAAGAATCCCAAGACAGCGAGGAAGAGGATGGCAGTGGGTCAGAGGATTCCATGAGCCTTTCCAGCGAATCTGAGGATTCCCAGGAGGGGGCGCCTGTGGTCAAGACAAGGGGAGTCCCAGGGGGGACGCAGCGAGGGCAAGGGGCCAGCAGGGGATCCCAAAGTGGCAGCTGGGAGCCAGGACCAACTTCCCCACCAGAGCGCAGCGAAGGGGGAGGAGGTTCCAGTGTGACAGGGGAAGCAGCTCCGGCAGCAGAAAAGGAGGGGAGGTCAGAGCAAGCCGTCCTCCCGGAAGGGGAGGGGAGTAGTGAAGGGAGTAGTGTAACTGTCAAGAGGAAGGTTAGAAGTTGGGCGCGCGCGCCAAGTTCAAATGTGCAGGCGCGCGGAGGAACAGGGAGCCCGGAGGAGGAGCCAGGTCCCAAAGCCCGCAGGAGGGAGGGAGAGCAGTCTGGGGATTCAGCGTCAGGGGAATCCAGGAGGGGCGAAACCCCAGCGGGCAGGAAGACCCTGCGGAAGAGGAGAGAAAGGAAGAGGTGGAGCAGCGCAAGCTTCTTAAACTGGTGCAGGGGAGGGACCGACTCAGAGGGGACTTCGGCGGTCTAAGCGTAACAGACGTGGGGGCTGCGCGCCTCGGCTGTGAAGCGGAAAATGAACTGCAATAAACTTCTTTGTATATAAAAGGAAACCTGGCGTTGGTCCTTTGTGAGCTGGGACCTGAGGCAGCCCTGACATATAGCAAAAAAATTAGATATGAAACTAGTGTTCTTATTAAGCTACTGAAAATCCCAAATAAATGGAAATGAAATACGGTAATTCCAATATGTAGTTGCAATATCCTGGATTAGTGTTAAGGAACAGGCAAACCTGCGCAAAATCCAGACACATTTTCATTCTCTAGATGAATGCATTAAATGAAGGGTAGCTATAGAAATAACCAGAAACCTATCCCCAAGTTAGTTGTAAAAATAAATGGGGACTTCAATTACAAATGTTTGTTCTAGAAAAGGAGTTTTTAAGTTTATACTTTAAAACAGCAGTAGGGAATGTTTGGCCCACTTGTTGCTGGACTACAACTCCCATCAACCCCACCCAGCATGATGGGAGTTGTAGTCTAGCATGGTTTGTTTTTGTTATGTATTTTGTACCTTCATTTTGTATTTGTATGTTGTGAACTGCCCTGTGATCTTTGGATGAAAGGTCTTGTATAAATTTATTTTGATTATTTTAAAGCATTTGTAAGGTGCTTAATATGTTTGTTAAAATAATCTCTAAGCAATATAGAAAAACAGAATAAACCAACAAGAGTATAATAAAACCAGTATAGATATGCATAAAGGGCATGGGGTGGGGAACCCACCAGAACAGAATTCAGAAATAACAGAATCCAATCTTCTGGGTTAAAAAAGCCTGGACAAAATAGCGTGTGCCTCACAAGGCATCTGACGTTATTAATATGTTTTCTGTATGGCAGTGGGAAGGGCATTCCGCTGTGCAGGGCAATGGCAGAAAATGCCAATTTTCAGGTTATCCCTGTGATATTCTATAGGGTCTGATTCTACAAGTAAAATTTTCCCAGATGATCTAAGTGATGTTACAGGTCTGTACAGGGGCAGACAGTCTTTTTGGCAAACTATATATTTTTTTGAGAACTGGTAATGTCCTTGGTCCAAGACCACTGAGTGGCTTTCAGTTCTAGCTCAATGATGTGTGTGGTACGTGCATCTTGCATTTTAGTATGATGATGAATGATGACTTCCCACTTCACATGTCCAATTTCACTTAAAGCTTATTTCATGAATATTTGAGGATTACTTTTAAAGAAGCTTATTTTAATCTGGTTTGTATAATGAGTGCCTTATAGGCATCTAAATATCAAAGTAGTTATTTTTAGTGCTGATGTTGTATTTCATGTCATGAGAAATGAAATGGACATATGAATGTATGTATGTTTGCAGCATTTCTCTGCTTGATGGGAAGTGGCTGAATTAATATAATATTAAATGAATGTCAAAGCTATGTTTTCTTTCACACATGATTCATGGAGGAAGACATTAAATTGCTCACTGGTCCAATTTCAAATTTAAATATAAATTAGCTTAATTTTCTTTGCAATCAGGTAAATTAATGAGAGAGGATAAAAACAATATGCAGTAATTGCATTTTTGAAATTATTCCTTCCTTCCTTAAGACTGTTCTCTTCATTTAAGATGTTGAAATTTGGTATCTAAATATAAAGTGCGGTAACATCTGGTTCTAATTGCTGGTTTAAATAATATAGACAGACCTTAGAGTTCTTCATCCTTTTGAAAGGAGGCTTTTAGTGGGAGGTTCTGAGTCAGAGGTTGTGGAAATCTCATGCCACTAAAAATAGCTAACATTTCTAGTACATTTTATGCCTCTATAAATATATATATATATATATTCTGAATAAGATGCTGAAATAAAAGACTGGATTTATTTATTTTTATTAAAGAGTTTCTTGATTTACAAAAGTGTGTGCAATGTCCCTCTCTCGTATCCCCCCCCCCCCATGTAACATTTTTACAAATCAGTTTCATTTGTTGAGACATTAGGAAGAAAAGGGGGAAAGAGGTGGTGGGGGTGGGGTCAGATGGCGATGTTTCTATTTTACTTAATAGATGTAGGGTTTGGTGTCAGTGTTGCTTGTGCAGGTTCTCTGCTGTTCACTTGTGTTTCTTTGGTGGTGAGAGAGGTTGGGATTGGCCTAGGGTGTGGTTGTTCATTTGTGGTTGGCTGTGGTGGTCTTTGTTTTCATGTGTGAGTGGGGGTGGGTGGGTGTTTTGGATCAGGTGAGCCATATTGATTTGTATTCTGCTGGTGGATTTTTGTCATTGTCTGGTTGGGCTGTGTGTGTGATAAAGGGGAGCCATACCGGGGTGAAGGCATCTTCTATTTGTCCCTGTGTCAGTTTCAGTTTATTGAAAAGACTGGATTTTTGAAGCCGTTAGATTCAATGGTATTCATGGAACTTATTAGCCAAGATGTATAAGATAAGCATCCAGTTACAGAACAAATGTTTGATAATTGCCATGCATTCAAGCAAAGTTTCAAGGATTTGATTACAAAATCTTGTTCTTCAACAACAACAAATGCCAAAAAATTGGTATTTAGTAATTCCCTTTCAGGAAAAATATATTCCAAAAACCATTGGTTCAAAATATTAGTAAGACATTTTATGCATATGTATTAAGGTGTGCGGGGGAGGGGGATCAGGAATAAGATTTTCCTTTTGGTGTCAAAGAACTACCTATGAACTATAAATAAACAGGGAGGACTAACCTTTTCATCTCACAGGTGCTTCACTCACCAATCTCCTTAGCTGTCAGTACGGCTGAGGCATTTCCTCAGTGGGGGATCTCTCGCCCCCCCACCCTGCGCTTTAAAAAGTATGTCATACTTCAAACCTTTCCTTTTCTGTTCTTGCGTGTTGTTACTCTAGTACACAGAGACTCCCCCCCCCAAAAAAAAGTTAACCATAATACATAAAATCTCCCTTCCCTTCTCCATTTATTACATGGAAATCAACTGGAGGCCATGTGAAAAGGGGTAGCAAAACACAAAGCAATGAACTTAAAGATGCTGCTTCAATTCCATTCATCCAAATTTCTCCCAGGGTTATGGAGTTCAGAATCCCATGATGTTGGATCTAGACTTGCCCTTCTCTGAACAGAAGGGACCTTTCCATTTGTGGAAGAGCTCAAGGTGAGTAAAGAGCGAGGGCTGGGCGATATTATGCATGGGATGGGAAAAGTACATAGAGGTTTTCCTCCCTCAAAACACTGGAGCCTGGGGTCCTCCAATTAAGGCTAATGTGGAAAGTTTCAAGGCTGATAAAGAGAAGCATTTTTCACACAAAACGTTGTAGAATTTGCTACAACAAGATGTGCTGATGGCCACCGTCTTAAACCACATTTAAAGGGAGATGATTCATGGAGGATAAGACTGTGGCTAGACGCGGGTGGCACTGTGGTCTAAACCACAGAGCCTAGGACTTGCCGATCAGAAGCTCAGCAGTTTGAATCCCCACGATGGGGCGAGCTCCCATTGCTCGGTCCCAGCTCCTGCCAACCTAGCAGTTCGAAAGCACGTCAAAGTGCAAGTAGATAAATAGGTACCACTCCAGCGGGAAGGTAAATGGCATTTCCGTGTGCTGCTCTGGTTCGCCCGAAGTGGCTTAGTCATGCTGGCCACATGACCCGGAAGCTGTATGCCGGCTTCCTCGGCCAATAAAGCGAGATGAGCGCCACAACCCCCAAGTCGTCTGCGACTGGACCTAACGGTCAGGGGTCCCTTTACCTTTTTACTAGTCAGAATTGCTCTATATCAGCTCCTGTATCAGAGGTAGTATGCCTCTGAATACCAATTGCTGAGGAACATGAGAGGGGGAAGAGGAGTGGTGTTGCACTCATGCCTTGTTTGTGGGCTTCCCATAGGCATCCAGTTGGCCATATGTGGGCACAGGATGCTGAACTAGGTAGGCCTTTGTTCTGTTCCAGCACGGGGTTTCGTAAGTTCATGCATGGAATGAAACCTTGGGACATACCCAGATGAATGATGGGTGAAAACACATGCAGCATGACCTTGTCGGATGAGTAGCATCCAAATAGAGCATAGAAATAAAATAATTATAACGCAAATAAAAGCATGCAGATGGAGCAGAAAACACTGCAGAAAGCTTTGTTTTCTTTATTCCCTTATCTAATTTCTGATCAGATATTCTGAAAAAAGCAGGAGTGAACATTAGTCTCTGGCAGAGGCAACTGCTGCTGTAAAAGGAAAACCCTCCCTTGTCTGGAAGGGGGTTGGTGAGAGAGAGTTCTTCCACACTGTGCTTTGGGTCCCAGGGCTGAACTACCAAGTCCCATCACACTGGTGAGGGTTGGAAGTAGGAGTCCCACAATAGCTGGAGCACCACAGATTCCCATTTCCTGATTTACCCGGACTTCTAAAGTTGCTTCAAATCACCCCAGCACATGGCAATATCAGTCAATCATTCATATATATACATATATATAACATTCAGTTTTATTTTGAAATATACCGGTAACTGAATTGCTTCTAAGGAAGTCATGGTAATTAGAAAGTAATGATTACTCCTCCTCGTTTTAAAAAGGGTTCTAAAGGTAAACCATTCCTAATGGATCAAAGTTTTCTGTTTTGTTTAACTTTTTCATTTAATCTGATTTTTAAAAAAAACAAAACTGGTTTTGTAACTGCCATAAGAACTCTGTATCCGGCACTCACAACAGCAGTGCAAATGTATATTCTGAATGCTGATTCCGAACTCTACTAGAATTCACAAATGCTTGATTTGCCTAGAACGGCCAGCTGAGCTCCATTTTTTAATCCCTATTTGTTGTCTTATTTGAAGTGTAAAGTAGACTTTTTCAGAGCTAATAAAGAATAGGATTATACATCCCCTGTTGCTGATCTTGTATGATAGGCCAAGAGTTCATTTGGCATCTAGAAAGATAAGAGGGCTATTTTAATTAGAAGCTACTAATTTGGTGTGGGTTTTTTTTGTTTTGTTTTGTTTAAAAAAGAGAAGCTTAAAAAGCATGTCATTTCAAATGGAGCAAACACGCCTATTTATTGTTTTTATGTCTACTTTTGCATAAATAGGATTACTCCATACTATTTCTATGTGTCATTAATTATCTCGCCATCATTCATGCTGAATGCATTAGTTTACTTTTCCCATTTTTATTTTTAATGCCTCATGTGCTGCTCCAACACTGTAGGATTTCAATAATTGGATTTTCCCCCTACCTCCATTTGATCCCAGGGAATACAGATTATTGTGTTGCTCTGTTGGATGCTAGATGGGTCTATCTTTTATGATTACTCCAAACCTATGTTCAGGGTGAGAAATGGCAATATATATTTCATGATAGTAACTTTATTCAGGCTGTTGTAATGATTTTGGCTTTGAATGGTCTGATGAATGTGATAATTTCACTGCTGCAACAAAAACAAATCACAGAACATTCAAAAACAGCAACTGAAGAAGACAACCTGGTATTTTACAGGATAAGGGCAAACAAAGGTTGTTTCTAAAGTTGTTAATGTGGGTTTCTATTACGAAGTCACTGATTGTGTGCTGTTTTGTTCAATGGAGCAGGGATGGAATGATGTTTTAGCCATCCTTTCCTGGTTATTATTTCGTTTGTGAGCAGGTCACCACTAGATGTTTTCTGTGGCCTCTTTTCCTCTCTGCCTACTTAAGGTGCTTTTGTTTTGTTTCCTTTCTTACTAATACATTGAGGTGAAAACAGAGGCAAGGAAATAACTCCTGATTAATCAGGACAGTGTTCATTTCTCTCACTTCAGATTTACGCCTCAGCAGTGTAAGCAAATCCATGATTGAAGCAACTGCGGAAAAAGTGATTATGAACATGCTACTAAGAAAGGGTTCTATACTTTAGGAGCAAGATACAAGTTGTAGCAGTGGACATGATAGGGCTTCCCCTTACTTGCCTCCTCTCTCCCCTCCTCTAACCCCATTTGCTCTAGTCAGCACCCTTGAGGGGGTGCATAGGGAGCTTCAGAGAGAAGGGGACATTTTGTTTGAGCAAATGGAAATCCATTGAATTATGGGGACACAAGTGTACAACGTTATTTCTAGAACTGTATCTAGTGCCATTACATTATACATTTGGCTTGTTCCTGTTTGGACTTCCAAAATTAGGGTTACTGTGTGCCATTTCTGTCTACACGAGGATCTTTTTTCTTCTTTTGAAAATATCACCAGGAGGAAGGCATGTAGGTTGCCTTTTGAACTAAGGTCGTGTTCAAAATATTCAAGTCACAATAACAGAGTATTGTGGCACCTGAAAGGCGAACAAATTTATGATGGCACGATGCACGACAAAGTCACATTATAGGTCTTTTGCTTCCTGCTGAACACTGCAAGGACTCAAGGAACAATTCCCTGAAGTTAAAGTGTTATGGTATGTGTGAACAGAGGTTAGATTCTCACTGTTGATGAGAGATGGGATGAGGAAATCATAACATGAATCTCATTTCTTAGTCTCCTCATCTGCATTTGTGTTGCTTTTATTTATTTGTGTACTTCACACCAAAGTACACATTTGAAAGCATCAGGTTACCTTGAAATCTGATCAAATGGCAAAAGGTATTCCGTTAATTAACGGAATCCAGTGGTCTAACTCATTATTGTGGGAACTGTTATTTTAAAGAAACAAGTTATTGGTTCTGATGCTCACTATGTTCATTTTAGATGCAGGCTGGTTACAATGCATTATGTTGAATGCTTTCTGTCTCAGATCAACAAAATGTCAGGTCTCATAATAATATATAGTCTATCCAAACTAGCTTCACAAGAAGATAGACCACTTGCAGTATTTAGTTGGCCCTTGTAGACTATGGATGTTTCTGCAGTAGGTTATCGCAAAGCATGGGCTGAGGTTATTTAGCGTTCGTTCCATGAGGGTGATTTATCTTTTCTTGTCTGGAATCGCGTGGTGCTTTTTACCTGTAGTCACATGACAAAGGCCATTGTGCACACTGTTGCATCTTAGTTTTGAAGCTGTTTTCCTAGGTGTTAGCCATATTGGCTTTATACCACCCGCCTTCTTTCAGTATTATCAAAGCATTGTGAAGCTTTTCTACTGTGTTTAGAGTGATTGTATCGTTTTATAAAGCATTTATCATCTTCAGACTAATGTGTGTATTGAGACTGAACAACATCTCTGAGTTGAATCCAAACCAAGTTTAACTTTCCTCCTACTGAAATCAGTGGGACTTAAGTCTTAACTAATTTGTTCACTGATTTCAGTGGAACCTAATTCAAATGATTTAGGCTGCAATCCCAACCTCACTTACTTGGGAATAAGTCTCATCGAATTCAGTAGAAATTATTTCTGAATAGAGAGGATTGTTCTGCTGGTCTGGCTCCAACTCTAAATAATCAGGGACTTTCAGTGCTCTTGGTTAATTCAAATAGTAATTGAGGCAGTGGCACTGACGCAGTGCCAATATTAGGTTCAAATATTTTATTGTAAACTACCCAGCTTGAAGATTGGGCATAAATCTTAATGATAGAAATATATAGCCAAAACTGAAGATTGACAGATTGAAGTGGCCATAACTGAGGAGTGACACAACTGTAAACACTATTTAAACTCAGTCACTGTAGAACATTACCATTTTGTTTCAATTCTATTATAGTTTGTGTGTTAAAGTTCCCAACCCACCCTTGAAATAATTCACAATAGACACGGAATTATGGTTTAAGGTTTTGGGCATAATTTTGGCCACAACTTTATTGATTACAGCATGTGAGTGGTTGCTTAGGTGTTGGTTCTCAACTAGCTGCACCTGACCTTGGCAGGGCAGCACTGGCGCCTGGACTCTGGCAGACATCAGTAAGGGAAAACAATCTGGGGGAAGTCTGAGCTGAGCACGTCTCTAACCTCATCCCAAGTGCTCCCAGGGGCTCTGGCGTGGCCCTAGCCCCTTGACAGGGGTTCGGACAAAAGCAAAGCGAGCCCCTGGATTCCTTAAACGGAATACCCTTGCAGCAGCAACTTGGAGGGGCAGGCACAGCCAACCACATCCCCTCTACCAACCAATTGAACCAATGTCTAACCGCCTACCTTACAAAGTTGTGGCGATTTGCTACGCAGTAGGCAAAAACCAAAAGGCACTAGCCAATCAGCCTATGGCAAAATTCCTACCAGGCGCCTGCTCCAAAGCAGACAACCCCATGACAGGCATAGCAAGGTCAATAAGCCCCTAAATATAGGGAGGGAGGATGGGTGATCCTGTGCACACAGCGAAAAGAGGAAGCTCAAGAACACGTGCAGGGATATAAATAGTCCCTCGGTTGCCAATCACGAGCTTCCTGAGCCAAATTCCTTCCGCAGCAACCAAGGGGCGACCAATCGGGAGTTGAGGCCATCCAATCGTACCTGCCCCAGCAACAGCAGGGCAGTTGGGGTGACCTCACCGCAGCACGTGCTCTCTGTGATGGAGGACACAATATTCAGTTTTGAGGCAAGGTAATGATCTGCTTGTTTAAAAAGTACAAACTGCATGTCAAAGGCATCTACCTCTATACTTCTAACACAAAAATGGGGTGGGGGTGGGCTGTGGTATGATTAGCTCTTGTTGACGCATTGTCAGAAATGTGATTTCAAGGCCTTGTCTGTCAACTTAATGGGAATTAGGGAGAGAGATGCCTCCAGTTGCCTTTGTTCATTAAACCATGCCTCTGCAGATGTCCATGTTTTCTTATTTTCTTCATTTCAAAGCATCCATATTTTCCATTACTAATTAGCAATACACAACTTTTTTTAAAAAAAATCAAATGCAAAGGAGTCCACAGACTGATGTCTTATGCAAACAAAATTATCTTTTTGGCCAAGTGATATAAGGCCTTTGGTTTAATTTAAGTTCCAAAGTTTTTGTTGTAAATGCATTCTGTCTCTTGAACATTAAGTTGTAACTATGGAGATTAGTCTACTTGTTCTGGAATAATTGTGCCTTTAAAGTTTAAAAACTGGCCATATCCCTCTACCCATGTGCAGCTGCTCCAGAGTTTCTTTTCATTTCTTACCCCACTCCTTTTGTCTTTTTGCAGTCATGTCTATTTGATTTTGTGTCTGTGGCCCTGTTTTTTTCTTTTCATAGGTGCACACCTTGCATTTAATGAATGAAATTGTGAGCAGTGACCAAATAAACATTGTTATGTCCTGAAGTTTATCCACTATTTTATTGGTTGGGAACTTAAGTTTATAACAATAGGTGGCACCACAGAGGGTAGTACACAATAATCTCTTAAAACATCAGCAAATAATAATTAAACAGAAATTCACTCTTAGCAATTACAATACATAATTACCAAACTAGGATAAATAAAAAAGTAACTGCAAGTCACAGTGCATAAAATACCACAATGCATACAAAACCATGCAATGGAGCAAGCTTGTTTCTTCCTGCTCTGGAGGGTAGGACCTGAACCAATGGCTTCAAGTTACAAGAAAGGAGATTCCAGCTAAACCTCAGGGAGCACTTTCTGATAAGAGCTGTTGAACAGGTGAACAGACTCCATCAAAAGGTGTGGACTCTCCTTTCTTGGAGGTTTTTAAGTAGAGGTTGGATGGTCATCTGTCATGAATGCTTTAGCTGAGATTTCTGCATTGCAGGGGGTTGGATTAGATGGCCCTTGGGGTCCCTTCCAATTCTATGATTTTAATATTCTATTATTCTTCATCAAGCAACTGTTACCGCACAATTTTCAGTGCATTCCCTCCCCCTTACCTTCAAATTATGATTCTATGATTACTATACTGAGAAGAAGAGCTATGGTGACAAGTCCTGTGTAACACTAAGGAGCTATTTAGGGTTGTCATTGACTGAGGCTATAATTGCATTTCTGTAAAACATGAAAATTTCCTGAGAGACTGCATCTGTTCTTGGCAGCTTGAAAAAATGCCTTAAAGGGTGAGAAATGTTAAGACTATAAGGTCTTGGATCAATGATTTCTCTGATTAATGAATCTAAAGCTCTGTGAGGGGCTGAAAATGTTTTTTGCCCTCTGGGCAAATTTAGAATTTTGAGAAAGTGTCATGGGTTCAAGTCACAAAATGGCTGCCATGGGAGTGTGGCATAGTACAAAATGGTTGCCGGGCAGTGAGTGAATGACATAATACAAAATGGCTGCAACTTCTAAAAATGTGTAAAAAGGTAATGGACCACAAAATCCTGTGGCCCACCTACCCCATCAGTCACTGGCAGTCTCGCTCAGAGAGAAGCTTCTCACACTTTTCTCTTCAGAATGGAAGAGAGGGAGGGTGGGTGTCCAATACTGGCATTCAAAGAAATGTGGGCATGTTTAAGGGTTTCCCCCCCCCAATCCAATTAGGGCTGCCCCAGTTTGAATAGGAAGTGAGCAGGAAGAGCAAACTGTTACTTGTGCACTGTGGATTTTTGAAAGAATATCTACTAATACATTTTGGAGGCACCACTGAAGGAACTGGAAAGCACATTGGCACCTGTGGGCACCATGTTGAAGGCCACACTAAATAATAGCAAGTGTAACTCTCTGTACTAAGAAATATATGGTGCTTCCTCCTCTAATAGTGAACTCAAGATGGTTGGGTACTGATCACTTTGGTAGCACAAAACAAAGGCAGTGGTTTCTACTGAGGGATCTTTCTAAATATACAGAAATATTTGTTTGCATATAACTGTTAGCGTTCCAGCTGTAGAGAATATTGTGTTGCCAGTTAAGTGGGGGGGGGGGACAACAATCAGAGGCTGGAAAAGATGAAGAATTGGCTTCTAGTGCCGCTAAAAGCTTATGCATGAGTGGATTAGGGTTGGGAGAGTATGTGCCATGAGGTTATGAAATTTCCCTCATTGTGCATGGACAAAAAGGTAACATGGCACCTTTTCCTCATCAGACCAAGCCCACCCATCCACTTTCTGGGCTGGGCTACATCTATAAAACGACCACATCCAAGGCTAGTAACACCAATCCTGAGCCTTACCAGCACAGGAGCACTGAAAGCTGCCTTATACCACACCAGACTAATTGTCCATCTAGGACAGCATTGTCAGCACCCGCTGACAGCAGCTTTGCAGGATATCAGGCATATAAGCGTCATTCACATCACCTGGTACATGATCCTTTTAGCACAGAAGGAGATGGCCTCAGGGTAAGGGAAGTGGGTGGGCAAAGTATCATTTTCCTATTCTTTCTCCTGATATCCACAGCCCAGCCCACACATCATCTAACTTTTGCAGATCAATAATAATAATAATAATAATAATAATAATAATAATAATAATTTTTATTTATATCCTGCCCTCCCCAGCTGAAGCCGGGCTCAGAGCGGCTAACATCAAATGTATAACACATTAACATAAAATCAGACAATTAAAATACATCCTCAAATCAGATCAGGATCAGAATATATCCAAACCAGGATGTGCATCTTCCAGGACGTGCTCTCGGGCAAGTTACGTGACCCACATAGTGATCTTGCCCGAGAAAAAGTGTTTTTTTCCAGGGCGGAAGCACAGCACCAGATGTCCCTTTTTACTGGGACACTTGGTGGGTATGACTCCATGAGGCCTGATAAGGACCACAAGCCTCCTGTTCGAGGTTGGCTGGACAGGAGTATGGATTTCTTTGGGGCTGGGAATACATGACACCATTTTGATTGGCGTCGAAGACTTTGCCATGCAAATCTGTAATTCCAAGCCATGCCTATGTATCAAATATTAAGGCTAGCTTACAGAGTGAAGAAAGTGAAATATCTTAAGACTGGTGGATAGAATGTTGGGGTAGGACATTTATCATGGGTCTCTTGAAATTCCCTCTTTAGAATCCTTACCAGGACAGTATCAGTATAACAACTTAGAAATCTTGTAAAAACTTTCCCTGCTTGCTAAGTCTTTGGGGGCTGATGTAGCAGTTGACTTTTCACAGCTCCATTGCTGTCCACTTCTTTTTGTTTGCTGTTTTTCTGGGTTTTATAATGCGAGAGAGAGAACACACATGCACACATTTGCTATTTTTAAGTTACATTTTTATGGGTTTGCGTTGTGAACTGCATTGACAGCCTTAGTGGCCAGGAAATACATAATTTAAATAACACATATCACAAGAATATGTAATTTAAATAACATATGTCACTGGAACATAAATAAAATCGGCCTGGCCTGCTGTTAAATGCAGCTGTGCATTGCAATTTCTTGAGTGCTTCTGTGTATTGAACCAAATGTTTCCTAATCAGCTGCACTGATACAGAGGGGAAATGTATTTTACCTGTGTGAGACTCAGAGCAATTTTCGCAGGAATTCTGCCAAACAACATTAACAGCAGAAAGCTTCCTGAAACCAAGGGCTTCTAAGGACCTTTCCACATGATTTCCCCCTCACATAATAAATGCAAAGTTATGACTCATTTGTTGTGTAAGATAAGGCTTTCCCCCTCAAAGTACAGCTTGTGGGGGTATCACAAACAATGGCTGATGTCCAACGTTAGTCATACTCATTAAGCCCACTGACACTATTAGCATGGAGTATAAAATAATTTGATATCGCCTACTTGCTCTTTAATTCTCTTGTGTAGAACGTTAGTTTATGAATATCATTGAATAATGCTGCTAAACATTACCTAGTGACAAGGGGTGGGAGGAAACAATATAGTGTTGTATGCCACCCCAATCTCCAAGTGGTGTGAGATTCCAGAAGTTCAGCTTCAGTTTCCTTGGAATGAAGGACAGAGGAGACTGGGGTGTCTTTCTGATCTATGGTTTATTTACACATATATAGAACCTGAGCCTGTGGTGGAAGGTCTCACAGCTCGCTTCTCCCATGGTCACAGCCTGAGATTCCAGCAGAAATCAGGCATGACTCTCTCTCAGGCTTCTGCCTCATCCTAGAGCATCTCTCTCACACTACTCTGCCTATTGTCCTTCTCACTACCAGTCTTAGGGTATAACAAAGACCCTTTCAACAACTGAATTAGATTCTAACCCTTGCTGAATTCTAACCCTTGCTGGATCCAGGGGATTAGAAGAGACTTGTGCATCGTACAGCCTAACGCCCTACAATTCACAATACCACTTTATAAGGGTTTTGTTAGGTGTATATATGTGAGCTACTTGGAACTGACTGCCTTATTTAGATATGTATGGAAATAAAACACTTGAAATTACTTCCTCAAAAAGTGGTGGGATATTAAATGCTGATACTTTAAAATTCAAGACTTTTTAAACTAGAACATTTTGATGTTGAACTCGGGACATGAAGTTCACCTCACAGTACAGACCCATATTCCACTATGTTGGGCTGTGGGAATCCTGCTGTTTCTTCTCTATGTGGAATCAAGCTGAAGGTGAAGGTCCAGTTATTAATATTAATAATAAATTTTTAATTTTTCCTTTTTTAGTAAACAAGCTCAATGAAGTAAACTTGGTTAATATGACAACCCAGTGTGTGGCATATATGAAAAAAGCCAATTCCCTACTAGGGATCATTAGGAAAGCGATAGAAAATAAAACTGGCAATCATATTGCCATTATTTAAAAAAACAAAGACCATGATACAATCACAATTGGAATACTGGGTACAGTTCTGGTCACCTCACTTCAAAAACAATATTATAACTCTAGAAAAGGGTGACTAAAATGATCAAGGGAATTGAGCAGCTTACCTGTGAGGAAACATTTGGGGCGTTTTTATAACATTTGGAGCTTTTTAATTTTGAGAAAAGCAAGTAAGTTGGGGCCATCTAATGAAGCTCAATGTTGGAAGGTTAAAGATGGGGGGGGGAATGTCCTTTTCCACAAAGCAAGTACAGTGGTGCCCCGCAAGACGAATGCCTCGCAAGACGAAAAACTCGCTAGACGAAAGGGTTTTGCGGTTTTTGAGCTGCTTCGCAAGACGAATTTCCCTATGGGCTTGCTTCGCAAGACGAAAACGTCTTGCGGTTTTTGCAAGTTTGTTTCCTTTTTCTTAACACCGTTAATACAGTTGCGACTTGACTTCGAGGAGCAACTCATAGAACGCGGTGTGGTAGCCTTTTTTGAGGTTTTTGGTGAGTTTTGAAGCTTTTCCAAAACTTTTCCGACACCATGCTTCGCAAGACGAAAAATTCGCTAGACGAAAAAACTCGCGGAATGAATTAATTTCGTCTTGCGAGGCACCACTGTAGTTAAACTATGGAATTTGCTCCCACAAGAAGTAATGAAAATTCTGAAAATGAAATATTTTTACATCTGGCATTTCCAGTACTTATTGGTGAAAGATAGTTGCCCAAATATTTTTTGTCTATGTGATGGAAACATGGTGTGGATTAAGACTAGGCAGGAACATTTTTTTACACATGCAGACATCTGCTAGTGATAACATTTTTGTAATATGTTTCCTGGACGCAACAGGCAGGTTAGGAAGCTAGCAAGCAATATTATTTCTGTGTGTGTTTCGCTAATCTAAACCAAATTATACACCCCAACATCAAGGGTGTTAGGCACTTCAATTTGACTTTCATATGACTTAATTAAGTTGGCTTCCATGTTACTAGAAATGTCATGCAATATTGTACCAACCGTTCATTATGGGAATTCTGAAGTTTAAGCATAACAAGTAATGAGCAGCTGTGTATATTTATTATAATAGGCTTTTAGTAAAAGATTGTAAATTCAATGTGGAAGAAGGAGACTATATTAAATATAAGTGAAGAACATTGAACTAATTCAGATAGTTGGTACTGTAATATCGTTCCTCAATTAAATGCTCGCTCCAATTGTATTATATTAATGCTAATTATTATTTGAAAACATTGTACTTGCTAGAAGAGAGTCAGGAAATACACGTCTGAAGAAGCATAGCATGTCAGCCAGCTGAGAAAGGTCATTTTTAAACATCCATACCTTTCAGAAATATATATATACCGTATTTTTCGCCCTATAGGACGCACTTTTTCCCCTCCAAAAATGAAGGGAAAATGTGTGTGCGTCCTATGGGGCGAATGCAGGCTTTCGCTGAAGCCTGGAGAGCGAGAGGTGTCGGTGTGCACCGACCCCTCTCGCTCTCGAGGCTTCAGGAAGCGCTGCGCAACCCTCGGGAGACTGCTGCCTGCAGTCTGCGCACCTGGGGGGGAATAATTTTTTTTTCTTTATTTCCCCCCCAAAAAGCTAGGTGCGTCCTATGGGCCAGAGCGTCCTATGGGGCGCAAAATACGGTATATATTATTGGGATATGTTTTTTTAATTGATTTCAGCATTTTCTTTCAAAAAAATTTTTTAATGTGTTGCATACTACACAATATAGGATACAAAAACAACAAACACCAGGTAACAGTACACATCAGTTGTTCAAAGAAGTGTAAGGAATCACACCCACGGGGTCACATCCATACATAAAGCCCATGAGAATAATTTAATCATGAAGATGTATAGGTAATATGTTCAGCCAAAAGGCTTTTTTAAAGTAGTTGTGTGGAATTATAATGCCTCCCTGGACAGATATGTATTGTAAATGTCTGCAGATTTGTCACATATACTTTCACCCCTCAAAACATGTTATTTTGAGGTCAGTTTTTTTTTTTCTGTAAGGGCAATAGACCACCGTCCTTGAATATTTAAGTGCGTTGAGTATTTCCATTGATGGACAACTTCCATTCTAGCTGTTGTGAGGAGACAAATGATCAGGTCCTTATATATGAAGCCATTCACTGACTGGAAAAACGAATACAAGGGCCAGTCCTGGACCCATAACGATTTGATTAACCCAGCCACCACATGTGGAAAATCATGTCGATCTGAATTCATCCCCTCCAACAGTTCGTGATAATGCTCCAACTTTGGGTATGTGACAAAATTCTTTGCAATTAACATGTTATGGACGGTTAAGCCTAACATTGTTATGGGGGGGGGGGTGGAAGTGCCACAAAAGTTCCTATAGGATAATTTAGGTTGGAAGGTTTGGGATAATTCTGGTGTACTGATGGAGCAGGTGAAAGTATAGTTTGGCATTCCAGCATAAGAACATAGATGGAATGGAGCATCTAGTCCAGCATCTTGTTCTTATAGTGGCTGAACAGTTGACTGTGGGAAACCAGCAAGCAGGATCTGTGCACAAGAGCAGTGCACAAACACTTTGAATTGAACTTGTAAATGGAGAGGAAGCCGTTATAAAAAATAAAAAAGCCTTATAGCATATCAAGACATGTTGGCCAGCTACAGTAAGCGCTGTAAATATTATTGTGACATGGTGCAGCATGGAAGAAAAGAAGTCTGTGAAGTTCCTAGCTGTGGGCTTTGATAGTCTGTTAAATCACTTCTGGTGTTCATCATTTCTTTTAATGTCCTCACTTCCCCCACCCTCTCTCTGCAATTATGAATTTGCTCTTGTCAGCAGTGGCAAAGACTATGCTATATGACTTGACTTTTCATATGGGTTTTATGAACCACATGCTTTATTTCATTTTCACTTTGCTCAATGATTCCTTAAACCCAATCTTTTTATTTTATTTTATTTTCACGAGTTTGAAATCTCCCCCTGCCACCATTTTATAGCACAGCCCTAACCATATTTATTCAGAAGTATCATTGAATACGGGAAGCGGGTGGCGCTGTGGGTTAAACCACAGAGCCTAGGACTTGCTGATCAGAAGGTCGGCGGTTTGAATCCCCATGACAGGGTGAGCTCCCGTTGCTCGGTCCCTGCTCCTGCCAACCTAGCAGTTCGAAAGCACGTCAAAGTGCAAGTAGATAAAATAGGTACCGCTCTGGCAGGAAGGTAAATGGCGTTTCCGTGCACTGCTCTGGTTTGCCAGAAGCGGTTTAGTCATGCTGGCCACATGACCTGGAAGCTGTATGCCGGCTCCCTCAGCCAGTAAAGCGAGATGAGCGCCGCAACCCCATAGTCTGCCACAACTGGACCTAATGGTCAGAGGCCCTTTTACCTTTATCATTGAATACAATGGTGCTTACTCCTAGGTAAGTGGGGTAAGGATTCCAGCTACAGTTAACTTTCAGGAAAGGGTATTTAGAATTGTAAAGGATGGTACTACTGATATCACAGTACTGATACCAAATAATTATTATTATCAGACCACCACCAGCATTTCCCCCCACTTTTCTTTAAGAAGGGCACATCTATTTTCATAGATATTTTTCCTTTCTGTTCAGTACGAGAAAATGTGCCCCTAGTAAAATTCATGATAATCACTGTGCTTTGTTACTATTACTGAAGAGCAAAATAATCAACACTATTGATGATAAAACCTTCCACTTGAGAAAGTTGTGCACAGCTGAGTCCAGTGTGGGACACAGGTAACTTTAAACTTATTTCTGTTGGGGTTGTGTGGTTGGAGAGGCTCACAAAGTGTGCTACAAAGGATTTCTACTTTTAAATAAAAGAAATGAGCCCCATCTTGGTAAGGAATGATAAAACTCCTTATCTTTTAATTAACAGAGTCCCTTTTCCTTTAGCCTTCCTCTTTTTACTTCACCCACTCATTGGGGGTTTATTTTTTATCTGTTCTCAGCTTTCGGGAACAAGGAAGAATTGCATCTAAAATGCGTTGTGTAACTTTCCTGGTTATAATATTTATTGTTTTAATGATAACTAAAACTAGAGCCTTCCCAAAGATGATGTAAAGAACCATGGAGTTGAAAAGATCAAAAGGCCATCTACGCTTGACTCTCTGAACAAAGTCAGCAGCATCTATTGTTAGTACCTTGTAGCTTATTTTACTATGTAGTTGTTCTGTAAATCAAAATATGCAGAACAGAGAACTTCCAAATGACGTTTCAGGTAAACTCTAAGTGACAGACAGGATGTGCATCGCCACTCCAGATAGTTGCTCGATGGATACTTGCTCCTGACAGTATGTTCTGGAACTTAGCCCCTATGTACAGCAGATAGGAACCCTTGTGTTATCAATCTCTCTTAATGCTCCCTGCCAGTGGTGCTGAATGACATCTACTGTGGATAGCACTGAGGTGAGACTGTAAGTCTGTGGGAAGTTTTATTGGTTGTCAGATGCAATTTGTTGTATCTATAATATCAGAGGGTAAAATACAAACACTGGAGCCTATTAAAAAGTAGTTGACAGCGATCTAAAACTTCAGCAAATAAAAAATGGCCGATGAGAGGCCATCCACAATGAAAACTTGCCAAACTAATAAACTTGGGGAAGAAAGAAAGGGGGGGGGGATAGATTTACTATGTGCAAGGGAGAACTCAAAACTCAAGGTTTTCTGTTAGACTGCTGAGTCAAAACACTGTAGCTTTTTACCCTCTGCATTTGTTTACCATGCATTGGATTCTGAGTAAATAACAAGCTGAGCTGCCTCCCATTAGATCAAGTGACCATTGATCTATGCAGTGCTGCTGTCTTTGAACAGAACAGCGTATCTTTTAATGGGCAGATACTTTCAGGTTTACCAAAAAAAAAAAAAAAAAAGGCCGCTTCCCTGCTGCACACCATTAAATTAAAAAAGAGGTAACACTGGTTATTCAAAAATTTCTCCAGACTATTCAGGCATTCTGCTTTTCTCATGGGATGCAGGAGAGCTGAGACAAGAACATTATCTCTGCTCTACTGTCCCCATGCCATCATTCCCCTTGCATTGGAGGAATAACCTTTGAAGCAGGCAGCCTGCTGTATTTATGTCTGCACATTTTTGAATCCTAGGAAATTTGGGTTCTAAATAATTTCAGGGAATCTGCATGAGTAGATTCTTCCTGCTGCTAAAGTTATCTCTTCAGCTCGCGGAGGACAATGAAGTGGTGAGGATCTGGTAAGCTATATGTCCTCACTGTCCCGCCTCGCATGAAGGATTTAGGGCTACAGCTGACAAATAAAAATTATTAAAAACTAATCATAGGGTATAGTTCAGACCATTAGTCCAGCCATAATACGGTTTGATATCACACTAATTGCAAAAGATACCAACCCTGTTTGGGGCTTTTTAATTATCACAAGCAATATAATTAACATATCAAACATTTATAAACTTGGGGGGTTATAGTGTAGAGTGATGGGTGAATAATCTGAGGGCTCCTCACTCTGCCACAGCCCTCACCTTAATTACAAAATAAAAACAATGAAACACACATATACAATGATTAAATATAAAAAAATGACAAGTGGTGTAATAACTTTCTTGATCTTTTGTAAGAATTCAAGTAGTTAAAAGGACAAGTATGTGATTATATGCAATGGCCAGTCCTAAATAGAACTGTTCACTTAATATTACAATAGTTCAAAAGAAGGAAAAGCGAGGAGTAGAAATATGAATGTGTAAAAAGCAGAAAAGAGGTGGGAATTATGTATACTTCACTTTTTTCCAAGGTTGTGCTCATAATGGCCAGTCAAGGAATGAATGTTATCCATTCCACTGGTAAAAAAATCTGACTCATGATCTACTTATCACAATTTCTTTGTTACCCAGGGCATTACTCAAATGTATATGTCCTTCTTTTAATCAAGAGCTAAGCAGAAAGACTACACTCTTGGAATAACCTTCCCTTTTTCTTTTTTCTTTTTTAAAACCTGTCACAGAAACAGCATATCGAATCTGGTCTTTGTGCAGGCAAAATGTAAGTCGGTGCATGACTGTTAAGGATGTGGGATAGTAGGCAGCTGCAATGCCATTTAAATTTGACAAACAAGACAGAAATCTAGTAATAGGGTATATGCTGATGATATAAAAATTTCTCAGGTAGAATTGCAGCAGCTGAAGAGTTCTTAAAAGAAACTTCATTGCACACATGGAGTTACATTTACTGTACTGTATTGGAATTCTTTGACTTTCACTTGATAATGACAGCACATTGATATAATTGGCTGTGCAAAGGAAACACTCCTGGCAAAATGACCACCTCACACAGAAGTAATCTTCTATATATTATAAAGCCATTCTGAGGGAAACTGTCAGCATTTAAGCTTCACAGAACTGGCAGAGAACACAATAATTCTCATTTGAGGGGGAAGGGTAAAAGGCTTACATGGCCACATGAAGTGAGTATTGAGTTGGTATCAGAATAATAATAGTTTAAAAACATAATAATTCAAGCGTCTTCAGCTTTCAAGATCTAAGCTCTATAATGCCAAATGTTCCATTTTTTAAATAAAAAAAGATATACATATGAAACCACTTTTAATATTTTTGAATGTTTTGTCATTAGACACACTCTTTCAGTTTCTTATTTCTGATCTTTCCATTTCTTCCTCTGTCTGCCTCTCTCAGTCCTTTCTTTTCTCTCTCTCTCTCCAAAAGGCAGTGCTCAAAGTAGAGTAGGTTTGGGCAGCCTGCTACTTGTGTTTGTTTCCTTTTGGTGTGTGCAGTGGCGTAGCTTGGGGGGTGCCAGGGGGGCCGGCCGCACCAGGCACAACATGGGCGGGGGGCGCGCTCGCACTAGCAGCTCTCTGCCCCTACTAAAATCCACGGGTTAGGGAGCCCGCGCTCGCTCGGCTTGGCGAGGAGGTCGCGGAAGGGGGAGAGCGAAGCCTTCTGCCGCGGGCAAAAAAAGGAGAGGAAGCCGGGCGGGCGGGCGGGCTGGCGGGGGTCTGGCTGCGCCTGCTGCTGCCGTTGCCGCTGCTGCTGGGCTTTGACAGCTTGGCGAAGCGGAGGGAGAGGAGCTTTATGGTAATTGCGGCTCTCTCTCCACTGGCCGCCTGGGTAGTGAGCCGAGCCGAGCAGGGAGTCTGGCGAGGGGGCGGGAAGAGACTTTTCCACCTCGCCTGGTCAAAAAGGAGAGCGGAGTCTCCTCAGGGCGCCCTCAGGCAGGGCAGGGCAAGGCAAGCAGAGCGAGGAGGAGAGAGAGGGGGAAGGGGGGGGGAGCAGCCAGGAAACGCTGCGGTGTGGAGGAGGAATCAATTAAGGAGAGAAAGCGAAAAGCCTTGGAGAAAGGGAAAAAAGGAAAGAAAAGAGGCAGCTCCAGGAGAGCGCGGGGGAAAGAGAAGCCTCGCTGCTGCTGCTTGGGAGAGTAAATTACTGTACTTGCCTTGCCCCGGGTTAGGGGGCGCAAATTACTTGCCTTGCCCCGGGTTAGGGGGCGCAAATTACTTGCCTTGCCCCGGGTGCTGATAACCCACGCTACGCCGCTGGGTGTGTGAAAGATTCCTGATTGGATAAGACTGCTCGGAGCATATTCGGCACCTCTGCAAAACCTGAGAGAGCTAAGGACGCGTACACACAATACAACCATACAGTTAAAGCACTTTTAGAACACTTTTGAAGCACATTACTTTCCCCCGAAGAATCCTGGGAACTGTATTTTTGTAAGGGTTCTGGGAGATGTAGCTGCATGAGGAAAAGCTATACAGCTGCAAATAAAACGTTTTAAGTGTGTTTTAAGTGCAATATGCAATGTTACACTAGATGGCGATGGAGAGCCTTATGGAAAATTCAATGTATTTTTAAAAATAATAATAATAAGCATTTTCAGAACGGTTTTAATATGTGTCTAGGTTCCATCATTGTAGGCTGTCAGTAAGGGGTGTCCATGTGAACGTTTTGAAATAAAGTGTGAAGGTGGCTGTGTGTGCTATCCTCACTTTCCTCCATCACACTCCACTTACACCCACACATAGAAACTCTTAGAAGGAGCTGGAGGCATGTACAGTAATATGTGAGTAGAACGTATTCTGACATAGGTGTTCGGGACGCATAGTGCTGGGTGTTTCCCACATGGCCTTGTCCATGCCTTTCAATATGTGGAGGGAGTCTTCTGAATCCCTTTCGTTTCAGTTGAGGGATGGGTGTAAGGGTCTCATTCACCCTCACTTCCCATATCCAGCTGCCATGCTGTGGGTTTCCCTTCCCAGAGTAAGTTTGGGAAAGAAGGGCTGGTGAATAGGGCAGGATGTGAGCTTCCCAAATGTGGTCCCTCTTAGCTTTCTCAAAAAGACCTTGAAAAGACCTCAAGTTTTGGATTTTGGTGAACGCTCAACCATCACTACCCCTCCCACCTCCCAAACCCCAAATCAATAATGAGGAAAGACGAGAGTAGCTCATCCAGCACTAAAGCAAACTCACATGCACTATAATCTGCACTTCTGCATTGCACTACTAGTTTCTGTCCAGTTACTCTGCTGTTTAAATAGATTTGTTAGTACACTTTTGCCCCTTGTAATGTATTTCAAGATGTACTTGTTGTGTGTTTTAAGATTAGGCTGCAAATTTACACCCACTTACCTGAAAGCAAGGGACGCAGGTGGCACTGTGGGTTAAACCACAGAGCCTAGGACTTACTGATCAGAAGGTCGGCGGTTCGAATCCCTGCCACGGGGTGAGCTCCCATTGCTTGGTCCCTGCTCCTGCCAACCTAGCAGTTTGAAAACACGTCAAAGTGCAAGTAGATAAATAGGTACTGCTCCAGCGGAAAAGTAAACAGCATTTCCGTGCGCTGCTCTGGTTTGCCAGAAGTGGCTTAGTTATGCTGGCCACATAACCCAGAAGCTGTATGCCGGCTCCCTCGGCCAATAAAGCAAGATGAGCGCCACAACCCCAGAGTCGGCCTCAACTGGACCTAATGGTCAGGGGTCCCTTTACCTTTACCTTTACCTGAAAGCAGTAGTAGCTGAGGAGGTTGTTGATGCTTACTGAGAGAGAGAGAGAGAGAGAGAGAGAGAGAGAGAGAGAGAGAGAGAGAGAGGAGTAGCTTGGCATGGTGTGATGCATGGCGATGGAGCCAGTCCAAACCCCCTGCCATGCTAAACTCCTTGTGCCATGCCTTGCACTTCCCCTCTTCCTCTTGGTAGGTGCCAGTGGCCAACTGTGTCGGCAAACTGGGATATCACTGTTACCCCTCCTGTGTCCACAAACCAGCTCTTGCTGCTTGAAATGAGGAAGCACATTGAGTTGTAATCAACTTGCATTCAGAATTGGCTCCAGGGGCGTGTAGTCAGTGGACTAGGGGGACTAGGCTAGTTCCTTAAATGTTGCTGATAAATTAAAGTATTAAAGCTTGGTGCCTCCTTCCCAAAGCCAGGGAAGCTTCTGCCTGACTTAAGGAGGCGTGATGCTCAAGGGCACAATGTCACCCACCCCATTGCCCTTGCAAGCTGGTGCCTCTGGCCCTAAGTGTTCTCCTATGAATAATGTCATCTCCCACCACTGATTGGCTCATTGAAATGAACAGAGCTCATTCATACCCATCAGTTTTGATGTATCTATTCCGAATAGGAACACCATTGGCTAGAGCCCATTGAATTGAATAGGATTTACTTCTGAATAGGCATGCATGGGATTACACTGCTACTGAAGTAGTGATGGTTGCTATTCCTGTTCACACACCATTGCCTGTAGAGGAGCTGGCCAAGGAAAGTCTCTGCAGAAATGTTGCTTCTTTTGCTTTAAAAGGTCAGCTTCCTCTTGGTTGAGTGTCAAGCTGAATTCACTGTTTCATGGCTTACTTCTCTCGAGGCAGCAGTTTTATTTCACTGTAGAAATCCATGGCACAGATTCAGGATCAGTGCTGTATTTTCTCCCCCCGAGGCATAAAATGATGCAGCATCCTGTATTTCACTTTTCAATATACCGAATTCAGAGAAGCAACCATTTGTCATTCCATTTCCAGGGTACTATAATCTGCCACTTGGGGAGATTTTCTATATACTTATGAGTAGTAGTTGTTGCTGTTGTAAATTTTGTATCATTTCAATTTACGTTTTCCTCAAAAAAGGCTGGTAGGTGGACAGAGGCCTGCATTTCTGGCCTGATATTGTGTGTTATGCTAGATGTGGGAAGGGTAACCCAGAATGTAGATGTATATTTGGCCCAAATCTTTAAATTGTATAAATTTTTTGTAGTCCCGTGAATGAAAGCAGTTGCACTGATGAATGGTATATCTAGAGTTGTTTTAGCATTGTTTCAGCATCATTATCAAATCAGTTTCTGGCCACAGATAAGTGCAGTGCAGCAAATACTCTAGTAAGGGTACATTGGAGCTGATGCCATCTCTAGATTCATATGAAGGCATTTGGGCCAAATCCAGGGTTGTTGTTGTTGTTTAGTCGTGTCTGACTCTTCGTGACCCCATGGACCAGAGCACGCCAGGCACTCCTGTATTCCACTGTCTCCCACAGTTTGGTCAAATTCATGCTGGTAGCTTCGAGAACACTATCCAACCATCCCGTCCTCTGTCATCCCTTCTCCTTGTGCCCTCCATCTTTCCCAACATCAGGGGCTTTTCCAGGGAGTCTTCTCTTCACATGAGGTGGTCAAAGTATTGGAGCCTCAGCTTCACGATCTGTCCTTCCAGTGAGCACTCAGGACTGATTTCCTTAAGAATGGAGAGGTTTGATCTTCTTGCAGTCCATGGGACTCTCAAGAGTCTCCTCCAGCACCATAATTCAAAGCATCAATTCTTCGGCGATCAGCCTTCTTTATGGTCCAGCTCTCACTTCCATACATCACTACTGGGAAAACCATAGCTTTAACTATACGGACCTTTGTTGGCAAGGTGATGTCTCTGCTTTTTAAGATGCTGTCTAGGTTTGTCATTGCTTTTCTCCCAAGAAGCAGGCATCTTTTAATTTCATGGCTGCTGTCACCCCCTGCAGTGATCATGGAGCCCAAGAAAGTAAAATCTCTAATCTAGGGTTAGGACATGTGAAAGGGAATTGTTTTGACTGTTTTAAATACACAAGATCTCCTTAAAATGTTCTCCTTGCACCTGCTATCTCATAGGAAGCTATTTGCTTGCAATACTTCATCCCACGGTTGGAGTACTTTTATCTATGCCAGAACAAACTTTTCCTTTTCAATGTTTGCCTGGGGTGAAGAAAGCTTCCTGATCTTTACAGTGAGCCTCAGCAAACAAATGGATCATCGTGCAATGACAGCCACCATGTGGACAGAGTTAAAAGCAGCCCCCAGGTGGTGACTGACTTAAATTAATACAAGGTACTAATCTGCATTAGCCCACCTTCGTTATCCAATGCTTCTAATTATCCAGGCTCACTATGTGCTCTCCACATAATGATTTAATGCTAAACGAATTGCTGAGCCTATCATTTCTAATTGTATGATGCTCTGAGTGATCGCTGTCTGCACTGTCACCTGTGCAAATGACGCTCCACTTGAATTTGGCTGCTCATGGTAACAATCCATTGTTTGACGAATTTGAAAGTTTCCTGTGAACATCCATTTCTCCGATTTCTCCTAAGATAATTTGTTTCCTAACCTAGAAGAAAACTGACTTGGACCTACACAATGATCAGGGGCAAGCCCAACGGCAAGGAAGGCTGTAGCTCAGTGGTAGGTCATCTGCTTTGCATGCAGAAGGTTCAATCTTTGGCATCTGCTCGTAGGGAAAAGATCCTGGTCTGAATTCCTGGGTAGCTTCTGCCAATGTGGTCAACACTGAGCCAGATGGACTAATTGTTTGACTCAGTGGAAGGCCGCTCCCTTTGTTCCTATGATCCTGGAGCACAGTCCTTATCACCCCTAAGTATTTGTCATGCTAGCTGGGGCTAATGAGAGTTGCAGTCCCACAGCATTTGAAGGGCACTACCTGGATGTCGGCTGTCCTTGGTATGTAGACAGCTCCTTGCTATGCATATGGCCTGTCTACCCCCGAAAAGAACAGACAAGAAAGCCAACAAGCTACTATAAATATTCTTATTTCAGAGCTGGCCTTGTAATCTTTTTTTATATGGTACACCTAAACCATTCATGAGCCAGGCTGACACGCACTATAAGGGGAAGACATATTAGCTAGCTACTTGTCATGATGCATATCTTAATATTTAGTGTTGATTGTAACATTGAGTCTGACATTGAAAACAAAACACCAGGAGCTCCTTTGCTCATTTAACCTTATAAGTTATGTGGTGCTTTAAAAAGAGCCCTTTACGTTTTGCCTCAAATGGTCATGTCACATTTATATTAATCCTATTAATTATGTTTTTAATCTTTCTTGCATTAGCTTGGCCACTGGTGATTATCAGAGATGGCAACATGTATCATGCAATTAATTTTAAAGTTATTTCCCCTTTCTTTTTGTTTAATAACAACTTCCATGACATTGTTTCTTTAGGCCTTGCTAAAGGCATCCATTTATCTTTGCAAGTGAAAGTATGAATATCATACTTCCAATATATAAAAGAATACAGCAGTATCTGATGTAATTTACACCAGTCTGTTTTCCCCCAGTGCCTTTGAATTACAAATAATTAACGCACTTCCCTTTTAAACAAAAGCAGAGGATAAATGATCACATTTCTTCTCTTTCTTCTGAAAGGACTGGATAGATGTAAGATACCTCTTGCTACAGCAAAGTGCCAGAGGTATGATTAATGGCATCATCATTGCAGTGTAATTTACTTAGAAGGACTTACACAACTGATAAAAGTGTCATGTGCTTTTACTAAACGGCAGCCTAAGTGAACTGTATTTCAGGTTTTTATATCCTCATTTTAGTCTTACCGTAAGACCCACAGAGGTTGCCGTCCTAGACATGCAGGATGGCTGATGCAAGTTAAATTAGCTCTCTTTTTTGCATGAAAAATAGCTTCTGTCTGCATTTTAAAAAAAAAAAAACTATGGAGGAGAGGAAAAAATTAGGTCACAAAATAAAATGTATTTACAGACTAATGCACATTTCATGTGGTTGGAGGAAAGTTTGATTCTTAAAAAGAGGCTTGCCCTTGAAAAAGGCAATGAGGAACTAAGCAAGAGGACAAACAGGCTTCCTGCCTCCCAGCGCCCCACCTCCTAACAAAGCCCTTCTGTCTCTGGAATAAGAGCCACTTTACACATCAGCCCATTCCTTCATAGAGGTTCAATAGCTGCACTGTTTCGTTTTTGCCAAAAATGTGGGATGTGATAGATAAAGTAGCAGTCAAGTACAACATTCCTTGTTTTCCTAGAGTGGACATGCGGGAGAATGTTTGGTCCAGTCAGTCAAAAACTTCCTGTTTCCTCCTGGCTAGGATATACTTCCTTTGCACGTGGCTAGAGGTGGGCGTGACCTTACCTGTCCAGGTAACACAAAAGGACAAGGCATGCTGCCACACTCTCTTCCATCTTTCTTTCGTCATGTGAACTGCAGTGACTGCTAGCTTGCAGTCACTGGGATTATTCCCCCATATGGGGTAGATCCACATGCATATATTACTTGTAACTAAGTCTGCCTTCAGGGATCCAACTGTGAACTGATGATGGGAGTAAACTTCTTTTACTGACTTTAAATAAGGTTGCCGTGTGTTTATTCTTTTAAGGGATATAAGGGAACTTACCAGGAACCTAATAGCAAGAGGCTTACACAAGCCTGCAACCAGTTATCTGCTGTGCGTTTAAAAGGGGAATGTGAAAGTCTGCTAAGTAAAAGGAACTTGCTAGCACAAGTTAGGAAGGATATTGATAAACAATATATCCTCTCCTGCCTCCCTAAACATTCCCACAAAAATGCTGTTTGGGCAGCCACTGGCAACAGCTCTGTAAAGAAGAAATAACAGCACTCATGTTATACTTGAAATCAAATGGAACAGTTTGGTCTTTCCCCTACATTAAGATTTTAAAATCAAAATGCTATGAGCCCCTTATTCTTTCAGAATAATTTTTTTTTTAAAAAAAAGGGCAGGCAGGATTGCCTCTTTTGTTTCTTGTTTGTCCACTTCCACCCCACACTTTCCTTCTAAATATGACTGTAATGCGACTGTTCTGAGAATTCAGCAAGGCCCACTAGTCATGATGGTGATTTATTATCCCCAGTTTCAAAGGCAGCATGCTTGTGAATACTAACCAGTTGGTGGGAAACAATGGGTAGGAGGGCGCTGCTGCATTGCTGCCCTGCTTGTGGGCTCCCTATAGTCATCTTGGCTGGCCAGTGTGTGACTAGCTTGCTTGACTAGATGGGCCTCTCTTGCTTGGTTCAGGAGGGCTCCTCTTGATGTTCTTTGAGACGGCACAGTTGCAAGTTCTGATTGTCCTCTGGCTGCCAAGCACAAGATGTTGTGTAACACATTTACGTAGTCTTTCTTGTGGACCCAGGAGAAGCTGTATGGAATATGGAAAGTAACATGAGGTGAAAATTAAAGACATTACATGGTGGGAGTATTAATGAAGGCTATAGCTCATAAATTATCATCACCAAGTTATCTCAGTAGGAAAGGTGACTTGACGTTTCCCAGACTGCGAAGGATTTTACATTCACATTTGGAAATAATGATGGAGAGTTTAATCATCAACTTACATTAGGTCTGTAATTCACAAGGGGGCGGTTCCATTCTTCTTGATATGGATCATTGGCCTCTAGCCCAACATCTCCTCTGACTTTTATCTTGAGTTCCTACATTTTTCTATTACTCTTTCTTGTTAGGGAGATAATTTAAAATCAGTTGGGCGTAAAAAACAACCAGTGTTCTTATTTCCTTTCAGATTTTTGAGGATAGGACAATCAGTGTGGCTTTTCCTGAGGCAATGCCTGATTAGCATCTCTGACCTGACAAGAGTATGGATAGCCCCTTATGTTCTGGTGATGTGTCTCCATGGGAGGTAAGAAGTGATGATCAGAAGAGTTGACCCCTTTTGAGTTTATCCTCCTAGACAGGTGTAGGGGACAAGGTATATTCACCTGAAAAGGACTATAGATTGAAGTTTGAGCAAGGAAGAGTAAGAGTACTGAGTTTGGGCTGTATAAGCATCTTATTTTGGCTGTTTCTACAGTGGGAGATGTCTGTTGGCTGTTCACCTTGTGCCTCCACCTGTGTATGTTTGTTAATAAAGACATGTATTACAAAATACCAAGAATCCTCAGTGACATCCTTTCAAATGGAACAAAGTCTTTGCAACCGCTAAGCCCCTGGAACTTCTCACTGCCCAGAGAAGTAGGGGGAACGTTGGGAAAAAACTTAGGGGGAACACATCTTTAAGCAAGACTGGGGGGTGAGGTGTAAAGATATGTAATCTATTTTATGGTTTAAAATTCTTAAGATAATTAATTTTATTTTGAGATAGGCATGCAGCTAACATGGATTTCAGAAAACATACTGACCACAAGTGATTTAGACCAGGCTTCCTCAACCTTGGGCCTCTAGATGTTTTTGGCCTACAACTCCCAAGATCCCTAGCTAGCAGGACCAGTGGTCAGGGATGATGGGAATTGTAGTCTCAAAACATCTGGAGGCCCAAGGTTGAGGAAGCCTGATTTAGACCACCAGTGAAAAGTGTTTAGCTATCCTACCGTGGTTCAGCTGAAATTATTGTTCAGACAACCTTACATTGTTGTGTTGATCTTTGCTACTGAGGACAAATCCCATTATTGGTGTTTTCCACATTGATTTCCCAAGAATATATCCAGCAGTTTCTTTTGAGATTACTGAAGAAGGAGCTACATATTTTGGCTGTGTAATTGGTTGGAAGACCAGAAATAGAAGCAAGTGGTAAAAATGAGTTAAAGTATCCCATGAGGGAAAATGGACCAACAGTTATTTCAGTGTAACAGAGGAAACAGCAAAGAACAGTGAAAAAAATGCCGTTATTAGATAAAGTGGAGACAAAAGATTAGTGAAATATACTCAAGGTGACTACGGTTATAGTAAAAGTAACAAAACCAAACAATTAAAGCAAAACATGATCAAATTACAATAAAACTAAAACTTTGCAGTATAATGAAAAACAGAATTAAAAAGTAGCAGTAATAGGCAGTACCTAAACAAGCTTGCTAGAAAATATGGCCTTTCAGTACAATCCTAGGCATGTCAACTTGAAGGTAAACTCTTATTGAGTCCAGGAAAGTGTCTATAGACTTGCAACCTCCTTAGTTGCCCTCTGAAAGGTGAGCAGTGATGGGACCAGGACAACATTTGGGAGGCAATAGCTGCATCTGCAGTAGTGATTTTTCTGTGAAGCTACAAATACTCTATTGAGAAGCAGGAAGTTATCTGCTTAGAGACAGAGAGCTCAGGCACTGTCTACTTGCTGTCTGAACAATTTTTGATTTGCCAGCTGTCTTCCACTGCACTTGGAAGTGTAATGTCTATAATTGAGCAGATTATGAAGTAGTTCATTATCTATCATAGTGCAAGTTCTGAGTTTATGTGTTTCATGTGCATAATCCTCTCTCACAGTCTATCTTGAAATCAGTCACACTCCAGCATGATGACCAAGTTACAAATCAAAACGGGTTTGTGCATAAGAAGAGTTCAGGCTTGGTTTTCAACAGATCAAACTGTTAGGGGAAGGGAATATGTTTGCATCCCAATGACTTCCCTGAGTGCAACCTATGACATAAATGGATAATACCCATTCATTTATACAGGGAAAGAGAAAGGACACTTGTAGTGGGGGCAAAAGGTGCCTTCAATCCACCATTGCCATTGGATGGTTTGGCATTCATTGGCTAGGATTCCATAAATAAATCCATAGGACTCCACGATTTCATAAAGAGGGGCAATGTGTCTCTTTGAGCAGAGCATGCAGAGATACTGCACACCCTTTAGAGCGCTTAAAATACACCCAGCCCAGCCTCATGCCTGTCATAATTATGGTCAGTTTGCTACTGAATGCATAAAAACCAAAGAGGTGCATAAAAATGTAATATGAAGTTTTCTTCTGGTTTGCTGCTTCCTTGCCCCTTCTTGGTATCAGGATCACCATCTGCCTTTGTATTTAAAAAGTGACTTGTGCTTTTTGATAGTAATACAGCAGAAATCCAGGAAACAATAATGGCAATAATAACAGCATAGTAATGCAGACGGTAAACCTGAAACAGTAACCACTGCTGGAAGAGTGGTAGTGAGTGATGGCCGTGTTTAGGCAGACTGCTGATGCAGGAATATAGAAACTGGAAAGATATCAACCAGCCTGATTTAAGACCAGAGGAGAGAGAACAGCACGGAGAGATTGATCATCCTTTTGGTTGAGGTCCACGGCCCGCATCAGAGCTTTTGGGATTGATGTCACGCAGTGCCATCAATCTCCAAGAGGCAAATGGGACTACTATTCTATATGAAGAATGGGTCATATTAAATACCTTGACACTGACTAGATTGAGAACTGCAAAATGACTATGGAAGAGTATATGTTTGTAGAGATAAATACAGTACTGATTCTCTATACAGTTTGTTGAACAACGACAGTAATAACATAAAAGAGAGAGTCTGTTTCCTAGCTGAACTTCAGGAATGGGCAGGTCAGAAAGAAAGGAGGTGTACGAGCGGTGCAATATATCGCTAAAAGAATCCTTAAACACTTCATTCATTACAGTGTATTTTTCACAGACAAAAATACGCAGCTGCTTGAACTTATAGGTAATAGGTAGAGGTAAAAGTTAGAATGGAGAATGAATGTAGGTAACTGCAGTTTTGCATACTCAAGATTTAGTTATGCTAAACAATGTAGATAGACAAAAGAAGGCATTTGAAGGGAGAGACAGGCAGGGCTGACATCCAGGGTCGTCATGTTCAGTTATCTTCCAAGGGCCTGCACTCTAGCAGGTGACCTACTTGACAAGAATCCCCTGGGCTTGTTCCTGCTACAACTTGGTGGTTCACTTGCCTCTGGCCTCTGGTCCAGACAACAGTGGTGGTGAGAAGGAGGAGCAGTAGGTGCAATTCTTATAGACTTCAGGAGGGAGATACATGAAGAGGTTGTGGCCAAGGGACCAGCAAAACCTAAACTCTGCACCAGGAAGAGAGATTCACATGTCCAGAGGGGGAGTTCCATGCATAGGGGGCAGCAAAGGAAAATGGGAGGTAAAACCTGTGCCTCTCCAGATCTTGTTGGAACTCCCACCAGTTCCTGCCAGTATGGCCATAATCTGGGATTATGGATGTTGTAGTCTAGCAGTGGGGCTCACAGCTACCCTATTCCTCCCGGACATGCTCAGACAGTTTTTTAAAAAAATATTATTTCACATATTTCAGCCTGATACTGAAAACACCTCCTAGGTATGAAAATGCATTAAGCCTTGCTAGACATTTAAAGGGTCTATGTGAAAATATGTTGATGGTTTAAGAAGGAATGGATAAGAAGTAGATCTCAGCAACTGTCCCCCTAAAAAGATGAAGCACATAGTCTTACTGCTGCGCTTTATCAGCCCCAGCTCAAAAGAGAAGTAAATTTGTACATTTTATTGGACGATTTATTTTGATTTCTTTTTTCCACTAAATTTTTCCACTGCAGAATATTTCCTAGATTAAAGTCAATCACCTACTTTGCATCTCTCATCTTGACCATGAAAATAAAATAGCAGCTGTGAACTCCAGATCATAGGAGAGTCAGTTCCAAACTCTGCTCAGTGCTCACATTCCTCTTCTAAATCAGTTTGTACATTAAGCAGCTGAGCCAAATAGGGAATGTTCAGAGCTCTAAATGAAGTGTCCACTTGTTGCTTTAGACCAATGAATGGACCCTCTTCCATGTGCACTCCCTATAGACTAACTAACTCAAAAGGGAGAAGGATGATCCTAAGGTATTCATAGCAGAATGCCCCTAACAATAGGAAAACAATTCTAATGGATAAGTCTTTTTCAGGTGACATGCATCATGGGGCTGTGCCATTAGACTAAGCACAGGACAAAAAACACACAAATAATACTTATTTATACTTATTAATAATACTTAATAATACTTATTTATAAGCAGCCAGCTAAGCAACTAACTGACTGTAAATACACTTCAGCCAAAATTAAGCACTTTTAATAAATTGTTGACAGCTATCTGCCTTGAAAGACAGTGTGCCTCTGGGGGTGACGTCAAACCAATGGAGAATAACAGCACCTACTGTGACTGCAGAGACCTGTAACTCCTAACTGCTGCCTCCTGCATTGTTTTTGCTGCATTAGCAGCACTGAAGTGACCTCTCTGGGGTGCAAGCTGGGGCAGTGTGTATGGAGGTCCTGGGCTGCCCAGATGACAATGCTCCTCTCTCAGCCTCACTGATGTGGTCCAAAGGAAAGCAGAGCAAGCTCTTTGGCACCAGCTTAGCTGCAGGAGTTGAAGGAAGGAGGTGTACAAGGCGCCACCCAACCATCCTAGGGAGTCCACTCTGGATTAGCCTTTTCTTCTCCCAAAGATACCTTGCAAGGTAATGGAGGTTTAGGTTCAGAGTTTTCCTTCTCCTAGATGGGTGACGTTCCCAGCTTGATGGGCCCCATCTACTCCTCATTCCCCTCTACAGAATGTGCAGAAACTGCCTTCGTGACCATTGGATCCACTATTGTTCTTGTTCACTCAATCCCCCAGAGCCTGGTTTTTTGGGGGATGGATTTTATATGTGCCTAAATAGATTTTCCTTAATAAATAATAATATAATGCTGATACATTTAGAAACATGTTGAAATTATTATCAGCTGCAGCAGCAACTGTAGGAGAGGATGTTGGGTTGGGTTGAAGCAATGTAAGAAGTGAAAGCAACAGAAACCTCAGAGTACGTTACTGCTTGCCTGTCAGGTTTTGCTGCCATCTTTAAATCTTGCTATTCGGCTTTGGCATTTTAAAAGAATGGGGTTCATTGCTGTCCGTTGTCAGCAGTTTCATTTTAGAGACAGGTATTTTTTTTTTTCAAATTGAAATTGCCATTGCTGTCTGGTTCATTCACAATGATTGAGGCAAATGGCACTGAGGAGCTCATAGAAGTAAGCTCAGAATAGCGCCAGAACACAAAGATGCTTGGTGCTTTATGAAAGGCATTTGAAGGAGAAGTTATGATTAACAAAGCTGGACCAGAAAGCATCAGCAGTGGTGTTCTTATTGTACTTTTTATTGTATACCCCTTAGAAATTTTAAATTCTATTAAGTGGTATATTTTAAATAAATACAGGAGCCATCCTGTCAACTAGGTTTAAGTAGAAAGAACTTAATGGGGTGGTTTAGGAGGGATAGCAAAAGCACTGCCATCTGAATTCCACCTTAGAATTTTTGGTCTGTCTTAGCCATGAATAGCAATGGAGAGTTTTGTTCCTTTCCCATTGACATACAATGCTTGCACCCACCCCTAAGGAATTCAGTTCTACTTCCTTGTTGAGCTACAATCTTGCAATTATTCAGCAAATAGCTGCCAGAAACCTGACTGTACCAGTGGAATCATACTACATGGAATCTGCCTAAAAGACATTTGTCCAGATGTGGAAAACTGCAAATGCAGCAATGCTGTCAGCTCTGCAGTAATGGCCACCTATGATTGTGGTTGGGAAGCTCCTAAAACACAGCAGCCTACATTCGCTCAGCTCAGGAATGCACAACTCTTCAGATACATGTTATGAAAGGAGAGGAACCATGGAGCAAGCCTCACAAACCACTGACATTCATCATCTTCTTTTCCAATGCAGACAAGATCCCTTTCAGCATACCACAATGATGAAGATATTTATTTTATAAAATTCATACACTGCTTGATTGTAAAACAAAAACAAAAACACAAAGCAGTTTGTATTGATCACATGGTGTTATATCAACATTGTTAGTAAAAAATTTCCCTTAATGAGGAAGAGGTATTTTGTTAAAGGATATCATGAAACAGGCTGCACAGATCAGAGTACTGATATAAGTACCTATCGACTTTGATAGATTACTGATGCTGGTTGAATTTCTTGGGGAGACCAGGGAAATAGGTTATTGGCTCAATAAAACACCGAGTGGCATTTAAAATGTCAGTCTAATAGCAAGAACCAGTAAGGCTTTTAATTACCTTCTGTGCAAGCTTCTTAATTGCTTTGATGGTTACAGCGCTTAGCGAGTTCCTGACAGAGTTGTAGCTACTGACTTAATTTAAAAACTGTTTATGAAACTTAAACTAGACGTGGTGGTAGAAGATCCCTGTAATTAAACACGGATTCTCTATCACGTAAGAAAGCAATGGGCGGGGGCATAATTTTGACAGTCAAGGGAGGAATACAGAGGCTTCTGCTTACCTGCTCATTAATCCCCAGGCTCCCCTCCCCCCAAAGTTGAGATCACTTCTGAGATTGTAGTATGGCTAGGAAGTCAAGCTTTTTCATTCAGTTAATTAGTACTTGTGGCAATATTTAAGATTACATGGATACGCTTCAGGTTACATACTCCGTTAACCCAGAAATAGTGCTTCAGGTTAAGAACTTTGCTTCAGGTTGAGAACAGAAATCGTGCTCCGGCGGCGCGGCAGCAGCAGGAGGCCCCATTAACTAAAGTGTTGCTTCAGGTTAAGAACAGTTTCAGGTTAAGTACAGACCTCCGGAACGAATTAAGTACTTAACCTGAGGTACCACTGTATACCATACTACTTGTTGTTTGTTCTCCACTGTTCCTAAAAGAATTAGAGGATTGTTTGCTTGCTGATTTGTAGTCACCTTGGGCAGACATACAATTCATGTAACAAATGAGTACATAGCTGGGAGAGGGGGTCGAGGTTGTGTCCAGTGATTTTTCCCCACTTTGTGTTCCAAGTCGTCGCCATTCATACAAATGCCTAAACATGTACCTTGAAATGTATATAGGTTTTCTACAGACAGACTCCTGAGTGATGTGTTACTAGCTACATAAGCATTGCGTCACTAGGCAGGGTTAATTTTTAAAATTAAAAAAGAGATGTTTTACAGATGCTGTTTAACACCAAGCAAAATATTCAAAATGTATAAAACAAAATAAAAAATGTGTTGGAGGTGGAACCAAGTAGAGGGGACGCTACTACATATGGACCTGTGACAAAATTAAGGGCTTCTGGGATATGATATATGAAGAGCTAAAGAAAATATTTAAACACACTTTTGTTAAAAAAAAAGAAGCTTTTTTATTGGGTATACTAGATTCAGATATCGCTAGGGAAAACAAGAAAATATTCCTTTACACAACAGTGGCAGTGAAAACCCTAATTGGAAAAAATTGGAAAAATGAGACAGCACCAACAAAAAAAGAATGGCAAGAAAAATTATTTGATTGCATTGAATTGGCTAGAATGACAGATGCAATTAAGGGTCAGTTTAAACAAAAATTTCAAAAAGAATGGGGAAAATACAAAGATTATCTTAAAAAGCAGTGCCCTCAAATTAATACCTGGACTTGTTTTGATTAATTTTTGCAAAACAAATTATGGTGTAAAAGCTTAAAATGGGGGGGGGGAAACGACGTGAGAAGGAAACAGGAAACATTACTAAAGGAAACATTACTAAATATGAAAGCAGAACCGTGTTGAGGATGAAGGAAGTCAACTGGAAGAAAAGAAGAACTGATATATAGTTACATACTCATTGTTCATTATTTGTTTCATATTGGTTTTGGTATTTTCTGTTTAAGTTTTCTTTTTTATTAGTGTTATGTGTGTTTGTGTTGCAAAATAAAATAAATATGATTAAAGTTATTTTTAAAATTATATATGCATATTTTTGCCCCACACTTCAGCTTAAAAGGCTCCCAGAGCGGCTTACATATCAATTATAGAAGAGTCTCTGTCCATAGGTTTACAATGTAAAAGACATGGCAGAAAAAGAAAAAGTGATGGGGATGGAGGAGGGAAAACAAACAAAGTCAGGCACCAGTTCTTAAGTTACAGAGTTTTTATAATGGCTAACTGAGATGGAAAAAGTACAGGGGAAAGAGAGTCAAAAGGGGCCAGTGTCTTAGTCAAGGTGACAAAACTGTAATGCTTGCCATCTGCTTCTTTCCATCAGGCTGCAGCACAGAGAGAGCATGACTGCTGCAAGGTGGCAGCTGAAGGAGAGGAAGAGCCAAAGGCATCTGGCTTCTCATTAGGGCCTGTTTCTATTCTGTGTGTTCACTCTGTAGCCTGATGGAATGGTACCTTTTCCTTCTGCTCAGCAACCTGCTGGAATCATTGCTGCTTGGTAATAGCTGAGAAAGGCCCAAATAGCCCAAGTTTCCTTTCCTCCCCTTTGCTGTGCAATCTTACAATTTAAAAACTAGTTTCATTTTTACCTCAGCATGGTATCCAGACTTCCTTCATAGTATCTCAGAGTAGAGACTAAATGGAGCCGCAATAAGATACCTGACAAGACAAGACAGGAAGATGCCTGGAGACACCAGGAGCACTTTGAGGCTTAACTGCTGCAGCCACAGTGAGAGAGGCCTAGACTTGGGAGAACTTAGGTTTCAGGAAACAGAGACCTTAGGTCCAACACCAGGCCCAGGAACCCTGACCCACATAGGAAGCTTCCTTATACCGAGCCAGACCAGTGGTCCATCTAGTACAGTATTGCCTATACTGACTGGCAGCAGCTGGGTCATTCCCAGTCCTACCAGCAGATGGCAGGGATTCAAATTGGGACTTTCTGCATGCAAAGAAGATGTTCTATAACTGAGCTATGGTCCTTCTGAAGGACTGGGTTGCCTGTATGCACAGGCCAAATGGCTAGTTTTGGCTTCCTCAACCTCAGCTCTCCAGATGTTTTGAGACTACAATTCCCATCATCCCTGACCACTGGTGCTGTTAGCTAGGGATCATGGGAGTTGTAGGCCAAAAAACATCTGGAGGGCCGAGGTTGAGGAAGCCTGGGCTAATTTATATCACCAGGTGTGTAGACAGCACCTCCTGTCCAGTTGTGAATGTCCTGGAAACAGTTGTGAAGTTGTGGAAACAGGCCTGGAAATCACAAAGCATTCCTGAAGCTTACTTAGAAGACACCTGCTGAGCTGGAGCTGTTCTGGAGTCTAGGGCCACCCTATGACTAATCTCATTTTTTATACCTCTTGAAATGGACTAAAATGAAGGATTGTGTCACTTTATCTGGGCAAGAGAGGAATGCTTCTGTCTAACTAATCTCATAGTGTGCAGAATATTAAGCTATTGTTATTTTATTCTTCTTTGAAGTAATTCACTACATATTCTAAGAAGAACATAAGTTTGCCACCATGCTTATAAGGCTACCCAGATAATTTTGTTGCATGTTTCCTCAAAAGTGCATAAAGCCCAGAATGCCAAGAGGAATTTAAATCATTGGCAGGGGCAAACAGGATGGTGCCAGGCCATAAGGCAGTTATTGTATTTGAAGTTTGATATGTCCAAAGTGTGAAGACTCTGGTGACAGTGCAGCAATTGTGGCAGATCAAACACTGCACAGGTTTTTATCAAGAGTGTTATTCTTATGCAAATGCAACAGAGAGCTTAAAACACTACAAATGGGGTAAGAAGCCCTTCACTGAGAGAGTCAAATATTTTATTTGATTTCTCCCACTAGTGATATTTTCAAGTCCATATCATGTGTGTGTTTTCATGTGACTTCCTACCCTTAGGACTCTCTGGAGTTGCTAGATATTGACAGGAATGCAATAAATCCAGGAAACATTTTAATTAAGAAACAAAAACCTATGAGGTAGTTAATTTTAATTGTGAAACACCCCCAAACTGTTAAGAGCCACAGCTTCACTGTTTGGATGGATATGTAAAGTTATAAGCTCATTTGCTGATGTGTAATGTAATTTGTGATTAAGGTTATCTGTAATATCTACCCTTTTGGTAAATGTCAGCCACATAATGACTGCTAGCTTTATCTTCGCAGATCTCACATGGCACAAGGTTCTGTCTGACCACAAGAATCTAGTTAATAAGCCTCTAATGGGAAATGACCAACATTGGAATAGGACAGATTAAAAGTGACAATGCTAATTGACTGCAAAGGTATCTACATGAAGAGGGACCAGAAAAATAATTTAAGTCTAAATGAAATTGGACTGATTTGATATTTGAAAAAGCGTTCCTTTCCCCTTGTGTTTGGCAGGGTGAATTAATTGCTTCATGTTTCACAGAGAATAGGCTCCTAGGTGACAACGGGCAATGGTGGCTGCGGGTGGAAGGGAGGGGTGAAGATGATGAACTTCTGGAGGTTTTTGCAGCTGGAATAAATTTCCTGCAAATGCAGATTGTTTTAAAGATAGTAAAAATACACATAGAATTCTCTAACGATACCTGTGAGCATTTTATGTGTTATGAAGACAAATTGTGACCCATTTTAAGCATGCATACATTGAAGAGTGGGAATATCTTAATGCCAGAGAGTATGATCTGGGGGACATGACATGCCTGCAATAGTAGCCAGTGGCAAACAGCAAATTGCTTTATATACCCCCACAACAAAATCTGTTTTAATAATGTTGCTAGTTGGTGCTGTAAATGACTAGCACAAAAACCAAGAAAAAAGGAAGTACACAGGCGAGTTCTGTGATCTGTTCAGAAGCAAATTGATAATAGGCTGATTCTCACACACTTGCGCTTATCTTCATGGTGTGGAGGTGAACACTGACCTCTTCCTCAGATGTAATGTATGGTGATCACTGGGGAAGTAGTAGCAGTTACCAGAACATCCTCAGACGGGACCTTGGACAGCTCCCAGTGGCCCCTGCTGGCTGAGCTATTAAAGATGTTGTTCCAGCAAAGAACCAGGGTCACCTGAAGGTTTAAGACTGACAGTGCCTTCCCAGGAAGTTTGCTCCCCAAGTAAGGTGTCTACATTCCTGAAAGGGCTTGTAGCCGATTCTGCAATCACAATCTCTTGTGGGGCTATTGAGGAGGAGAAGCTATAGGGCAGTCACCCCAGAGTCTGGTGATGGGAGAGCCACATCCTTAGACTGGGATGGCATAGAAGGGGGAGATGTTTCCACACGTCACCTCTTAAATTACTAAGCTTTCTGATGGTTGCTGCATTTTGTTTATTTTTAAAGACACTCTTACTACAAAACATGTTTTTAGGAAAATGGTAATTGCAATCAATTCATTCAAAAAAGAGGAAAAGGAGTGTGACATTCCTAAATGAATTATTCAGTGTGGAATTATAAAATGCAAGACCCGTCACAACAGAAAGTCAATGAGGCCCTTTGTGTTCAGTAGACTGCATTTAAAAAATAATCTGCCATATACAGTCACTGAAGTATTTTTGGAGCTGATACATACTTGTTTTCCTCTGCCTGCAAAGTAAAATTTTACTTTCAACGTGCTGGGAGATCTGCAAGGAATCAGGCCATGGGAGGACCCAATATGTATTCAGCAAATGCAGTTTTGTCAAAACACTCTGGAGCCACTCATATAAGAACGTTGTACCTATACAACCCTGTTCTTACTAGTGGCTACAGCTAAATGGGTGTGTTTCAGGTGGGCCAAAGGCAATTATCTACAATATGTTAGAAAAGAACAGGATTTCAAAATACATAAATAATCTGGAAATTTAAAACAGTCCTTCCCGCACTAAATCAATTGTTGATGTGTTGTTGTCAATTCTGCCTAGTAATCTAAAGCAAGAATTGCCATCGTTGTGCTTTTCATATGTTGTTGGACAACTGCATTGTCTATCCTTGATCTAATGTAGTAAGCTATCTAAGTTTATCTATTATAGCAGCATGAAAAAAATATTTTAGATAGACTATTATTCAAATAGGTGGAATATTACAGTATTCAGTTTTACACTATGCAATATATATACAAAGTCTAATGGTAGGATATCAATAACCCTCCCTTTAATATCACACATCAAAACCAGTAAAAATAATAATTCCATTAAAACTCATCTGTATTTCACCCATCTCTATTTTTATATATGAAAAATGCATTTATCCATTGAAAATGTTGTTTACTTTCCACTTTTTTAAAAATGCCAATAACGTGCCAAATCATTTTTAACCTCACTGCAGAATCCATCACTGTCCCTAGATATAAAAAATGGTCTTAGTTTTTCCCCCTCCTCACCAACTTACCATTTTGACATGTAAAGAAGAGTCATTTTGTAAAATTCTAAACTTTTACAAAGGTAAGAAATGGCAAAATAATAACAACATTTGTCTTCTGTCAAAAAATATTGACATGGTATTACCACAGCAAAATTGGTTTGTGTTGTGAAGTGTGTCTCATAGATAAATCAGATTTCAGACTTTTAAAAACACACAGACCTAAATACATGGTTCTTTAGAGCTAATATCTATAAAAATGTATACAGAAACGTAAGTGGGATCTTAAATTTCATTACAGTATTTTATACAAGAATGTTCGGTGCAGAATAGAGTTTTCTTCTACTTTTATCTGCCTTTGATATTATTCAGATCTCTGTGGAAGCCAATAAGTTATATCACAGAGAGACACTGTATATAGACGCTAAACAGACATAGGATAATTTCAAATTCCTTTTGCATACATATCTGTACTAAAATACAAATGCTATCTTCAATACAAGCCCAAGGCACCACATGATACCTAAAGGAAATGAATAAAGAATAATTTTGGATGAAAGAAGAACCATTTTCACAGGGTGATGATGTGGGAGCTGCCAGCTCCTTTGGCACAGTGACTGATATTTTCAATGCTGCAACATGTGTTCTCTTTGAAAAACCTAGCTATCAGTATAGTTCTGAGAAACTGACAAAAAGGACTCAGGGTTTGGGGCAGATCGGTAAATTCTGAAGTGCAGCCAGTCTTCATGACAACCTCCATAGCCATGCTGCTACGACTACATCGTTTCTAAGGTAATACAACAAAAATGAACTTTTGACCAGGGCAGACATTACAGCTTTTTTTTTTAAAAAAAAAATATTTTATTAAGGATTTTCTTGTTTTACAGAAGTAAGTGTAATGCCTCGTTGTTGTTTTTCCATGTAGCATTTTTACAAATCTGTTTCATTTGTTGAGGAATTAGGGGAAGAAGAAAAAAAAAGAAAAAAGAAAGGGGGGTGGAGAGAGGGAAGATGGATGGGGTGGGGTCGGGTGGCAGTGTTTCTATTATGTTTAATGTATGTAGAGTTTGGTGTCAGCGTTACTTGTGTTGTTCACTTGTGTTCCTTTGGTGGTGAGAGAGGTTGGGGTTGGCCTAGGGTGTGATTGTTTGCTTGTGATTGGCTGTGGTGATCTTTGTTTTCGTGTGTGGGTGAGGTGGGTGGGTGTTTTGGATCAGGTTAGCCATATTGATTTGTATGCTGTTGGTGGATTATTGTCATTGTCCTGTTGGGCTGTGTATGTGATAAAGGGGAGCCATACCGGGGTGAAGGTGTCTTCTTCTGTTTGTCCCCGTGTCAGTTTCAGTTTATTAGTTAATTTTTCTAGTAGGGCTGTTTCCCATACTATTTGGTACCATTGGTCCATGCTTACTCCTGACAGGTCTCTCCAGTGTCTGGTTATAGTGTTTCTGGCTGCTGAAAGTAGGTGGGTTATGAGTTCTTTGTGGTGTAAATGGGCATCGTTGTCTTGGAAGATGTTTAGTAGGGCCAATTCTGGGGTGATGCCTATTACTTGCTTAGTTATTTGACATATTTCTTGTATGGCTGTTGTCCAGAATAGTTGGATTTTGGGACACTCCCACCACATGTGGAGGTATGTGCCTGTGGAGGTGCACCCTCTCCAGCATTTTGGTGAGGTTCCTGCTTTGCCTAGTATCCAACCAAATGAAAAGTTCAGTTGGACTCAAAATCCTGCTTGCTCTTTTGGTTGGTCATGTTAAAGGAATGGGGGGGGGGATTTACCCCTAAAAGAAAAATGATATTTTAACCCATAGACATGCAGCCAAAACTCTTCTTCTGCTTAGCATATTTAGTAGATGTCTCTCTAAGACAGTGTTTCCCAACCGGTGTTCCACGGCACACGAGTGTGCCGTGAGACATTGGCTGGTGTGCCGCGAGATGCCTGGAGGGAGGCGGGCGAGTCAGGCGGCGAGAGGCGGGGCGGCGGCGGCGAGGAGAGGCCGCGCCTCCTGCTGCTGCCTGGCGCTCCTCCTCGCAGCCGGCAGCGCTGCCTGGGCGCCTCCGCGCGACTCTGCCTCGCTGGGTTTGGTCTCCCAGCAGAGACGGGTCACACGCGCACCTCCCTCCCTCCCTCAGCCTGCACGGAGGGAGAGCCAGAGAGAGGCATCGCTCCTGCGCGGCGGGAGAGGGAGCAGCCGGAGCGATGCCCCAAACGAGCTGAATTCCGAGCGAGGGACTGAGGGGGGAGGGAAAAAACTTTCACTTTCGTGCGTCCCTCCCGGCGTGACGCTGCACGCTGACGTCACGGGGCGGGGCTTTAATGGTGGTGTGCCGCGAGATTTTTTTTCAGTAAACAGGTGTGCCGTTGCCCAAAAAAGTTTGGGAAACACTGCTCTAAGAACAGTTACAGATAGGTAGCCATGTTGGTCTGCCATAGTCAAAATAAAGAAATTCCTTCCAGTAGCACCTTAAAGACCAACTAAGTTAGTTCTTGGTATGAGCTTTCGTGTGCATGCACACTTCTTCAGATAGTGTATCTGAAGAAGTGTGCATGCACACGAAAGCTCATACCAAGAACTAACTTAGTTGGTCTTTAAGGTGCTACTGGAAGGAATTTCTTTATTTTCTCTAAGAACAGCTTGTCTGATGGTCATATGGAATATTGGCAAATGGCATTTATAGCAGGGAGCTCAAGTACATGGTTCTCTTTCTCTCCATTTTATCCTCATTACAACCCTGTCAAGTAGGTTAGGCTGGGAGACTGTGATTGGCCCAGGGTCATCCAGTGAGTTTCATGGCTGAACAGAGATTTGAATCCAACACTATTACACCATGCTGGCTCTCAATGTGTCACCTTACTGACATCATAAACAACCCAGCTGTGAGTAGAAAAGCAAGTGTGTGAAGCAAGGACTTATTGTTTTTTATGGGATTTGGGTGAGTAGGTCCAGAAGGTCCTGAAGGCTGCTTGGAGATGAATTCTGCTGAGAAACCAGTGTCTTTTGGCTCCTCCATGGACAATTTCCATCATGATTAGTTACTCTGAGGACCTTGTAACTTTAGTAATTGGTACCTGCATTTGCTTGTTTCCCTCTTCCCTCCACATTCTCATTTCCTTTTGTGTCATGTATTTTGGATTGTTTTATCCTTATTAATCTGTAAGCCATTCTGACTGAAGAACAGAGTAAAAATGCTACAAACAAACAAATATTTGAGGTCTTGCATGCTTTAGCAAATGCTAGTTCAGGGCAGCTGTGTGATTCCCTTGATCCAGCTTGCAAATGGTGGGTTTGCTGCCTACAGAATTCTGTGTATTTTCACACAGTTTTTTAAGACCGCCTGGCTAAACCAGCTGGAATATTTCATATACCCATTCTATTTGTGTAAGGAAACGATCATTTGAAAGTCCTGGCAGAGAACAGGACACAAACGGAGATCTTGGAAATGAAACAAAAAGTCATGCTTTACTAGCATCTGTTAAAATAGCATCTGTGTATTTTGGTTTCCTTTCTGTTTGTTTATTTGAAAGGCCTTTTACGTTTTTGCATGAGACACTCAGCTGCCATTCTCAATGCACCGTTTCAGTTGCTTTCCCATGCCCTAACCCTGTAATACACCAAAGTTGTTTTTCCCTCCATGAATGGGAAAGAAGCATCAGCCCTTTCTTTAATAGTGCCTGATAATTCATCTGCCACTGCAGCAAATTTGTCATCCTATATTAGCTGTGCCATCAGCAAGCGGCCTTTTCCAAGAAAGTTTGGTTTACACAATATTTATTCATTTATTTATAACAGTATTGGTGTACCTGCCTCTTATAAAACATCAGGGCACTGTACAACAATGTGGCGGGGCTTTAAAAGCAGTACAGAACAATCATTAAAATGACTACTTGTGAAAATTTTAAACAACTGCATAGGGTTGTCAGCATAAAAAGTGCTCAAAAGACATCTGAAAGTCAAAAGCGAGATAAATTGTCTACAAGTATAGGACCTAATCCAGTGTAAAGGCAGGCACAGAACGCCTGAACACAGAGTATTCACACAGAGCTCAACTAAAGCATAAGAGGTGTTCACAGTGTTTCCCCACCACCTGCATAACCAAGGTGTGGAAGGGGAGCTCACCTGCCCCATGGGGGAAAGTGCAGCCTAGTCACATACAGCTCAAAGTGCATTCAGAATGTTCAGAGTTCCAAATTGACTCACTCTTGGCTTATTTTATTATGAATAATAATAATTTGCATTTGTCTCCTGCCCTTCTTCCCCATAGGAACCCAGAGGAGTTATGCAACATCAGATAGAGCGTGGTGCTGATAACTCCAAGGTTGTTACAGATTTGATCCCCATATGGGACAGCTGCATATTCCTGCGTGGCAAGGGATTGGACTAGATGGCCCTTGGGGTCCCTTCTAGCTCTATATATTTATGATTCTATTACAGTGGTACCTCTGGTTACATATGCTTCAGGTTACAGATTCCGCTAACCCAGAAATAGTACCTTGGGTTAAGAACTTTGCTTCAGGATGAGAACAGAAATCGTGTTCCGGCAGCGCGGCGGCAGTAGGAGACCCCATTAGCTAAAGTGGTGCTTCAGGTTAAGAACAGTTTCAAGTTAAGAACGGACCTCCGGAACGAATTAAGTACTTAACCCGAGGTACCACTGGCCGGAGCACGATTTCTGTTCTCATCCTGAAGCAAAGTTCTTAATCCGAGGTACTATTTCTGGGTTAGCGGAGTCTGTAACCTGAAGCGTATGTAACCTGAGGTACCACTGTACATCTCTAAAATGTAAAAACATTACCAACAACAAGTTCCAGTTAGTAGAACATGAGACTCTTAAGTCTCAGGGTTATGGGTTCAAGCCCATTGTTGGGCAAAAGATTCTGTATTGCAGGGACTAGTTGACCCCCCCCCCATGGTCCCTTCCAACTCTACAGTTCTATGCTTCTTTGATTCTATAATCCTTGGACAATTTTAATGTCCCCCAAGACTAGGTGTCTTCAGTTTAAGTCTAAATAATATGGCTATATACCTTTTCTAAAACAAGTCGTGGCATTTTTATTATTTACTCCCTGCTGTCCCAATGGACTTGATGTTGGAAAATAGTCTGACCAAAGGTCCGTATAGTAAAAGCTATGGTTTTCCCAGTAGTGATGTATGGAAGTAAGAGCTGGACCATAAAGAAGGCTGATCGCCGAAGAATTGAATTATGGTGCTGGAGGAGACTCTTGAGAGTCCCATGGACTGCAGGAAGATCAAACCTATCCATTCTTAAGGAAATCAGCCCTGAGTGCTCATTGGAAGGACAGGTCGTGAAGCTGAGGCTCCAATACTTTGGCCACCTCATGAGAAGAGAAGACTCCCTGGAAAAGACCCTGATGTTGGGAAAGATAGAGGGCACAAGGGGAAGGGGACGACAGAGGACGAGATGGTTGGATAGTGTTCTCGAAGCTACCAGCATGAGTTTGACCTAACTGCGGGAGGCAGTGGAAGACAGGAGTGCCTGGCGTTCTCTGGTCCATGGGGTCACAAAGAGTCAGACATGACTAAACGACTAAACAACAACAAACCATATCCATCCACAAGGGAATCTTAGCCTGATATCAAAGAAAGGGCGAAAACCTTCTCACCCCTAGGGCATGTTTACCTCACCTGTCTCTTTTTCCATTGGAAGTTAGGAGGGCAAAAGGAGACACATCGGAGGAGCAGCCACACTTTCTGGGGCGCGGCTCCATCTCCTCTGCACCCATCACACTGGTTTTGCAACTAGCCTTCTTTTCTTGCTTCTTTCCAGGGTGCAGAAAGTACCAGGGAATTGCTTTCATTGTGTAGACTCCTCTTCCATATATTTCACCACAGTGGATGCTGCCTAAATGCAGTAAGACTGAAATCTTATGCTCACTTACCTGAACTCAGTGAGACATACCTCCAAAACTACCCACAGTGATAATTTTCATTTGTGGACTCTGAAAATGATTTGACATTGACCAGGACAAAGCTGAGCCACAAACTATGTAATCTAAATGGCAGAGGGTCGTAAGCAGAGAATGGGTTCTGTATTAAGATGGTGGTGGAGGAAATAAAATACAGAAGCATTAAAAGCTGAGTCAGGTGATTGGTCCACTTAGCTCCATATTGTCTACACTGACTGGAAGCAGTTCACCAGGGTTTCAGATGGGAGACATTTCCAGGCATACCTGGTGATGCTAGGGGCTAACCTAGCTCCACCACTGAGCAATGACCCTTCCCCCTGAAGCTTAGATGATTAAAGCCATGGTATATTAACAATATTTAACAGTAGAATTCCACAGAAACAGTCCTGATGCCCAAAGGAATGGTAGTAGAGGTGTTTCCAAAAGTGCTATTCACTTTTCTAGATGGCCATAAACTTTATAGTATATAACTATTAATGGAGATTATTTTTCATCAATTAAAAAAGTTATAAACCAGTGTCTCTCTGTCCACCCCTCCCCCCAACAAAACTGGCTATTCACAATAAGGTGGCTAAATGCCAGTTTCCTACATCATCTGCTGTGAACAAAGCTGGGTTTTGGAGGGCTTCCATTTCACTTCGATAACCTGGCAGCTCTCCAATTAAGCAAAATATTCAAAGCTACAAGCTTGCATGAGGTATGCGGGTGGTGCTGTGGGTTAAACCACAGAGCCTAGGACTTGCCGATCAGAAGGTCGGAGGTTCGAATCCCCACAACGGGGTGAGCTCCCATTGCTTGGTCTCTGCTTCTGCCAACCTAGCAGTTCAAAAGCACGTCAAAGTGCAAGTAGATAAATAGGTACCACTCCGGCAGGAAGGTACACGGCATTTTCGTGCGCTGCTCTGGTTCGCCAGAAGCAGCTTAGTCATGCTGGCCACATGACCCGGAAGCTGTACGCTGGCTTCCTTGGCCAGTAAAGCAAGATGAGCACCGCAACCCCAGAGTCGGCCACGACTGGACCTAATGGTCAGGGGTCCCTTTACCTTTACAAGCTTGCAAGTGGTTGCTGGCCAGTGTGCTCATAGGAAGGCTGGTCATGCTCTAAAAACACTTCTAGGTTGGGCTGACCCTGTGTAGATTCCACCCCTCCTGCCAATTTCTTGTGAATCTTGAACCATGAATATTTTCAGTCAGCAACACTGCTGGCCCTGTTAGGCCCCTTCACTGTTCTATAAGGGCACTTATAGCTGATCTATTTTAGGTCTCTTATATTAAGTGATGACCTTTATTTCCACAGCCACCTTCTCTCTGAATGAGAATAAGCCCCACCAATTAATTTCTGCTTCAAACGTGTATGGGCCAATATTGACATCCATTACATATGACATGCGAGCATGTGAATCTCTGGAGACAAGATTGTTACTGCCTTGCTTCTTGTTCAGTACTCCAACTGCTCTGATCCTGGGCTCGTGATTTGTCTCGCTTCAGACAAACCACAAGTTGTAACTAAGGTTTGTTCTTTGTTTACAGCTTATGGCTTTTCTAGGGACGACAAGCCATTAAGTCAAACCATGGCTTAGCTCATAGCAATGCAACAGCAGCAAAAGTGGAGGATAAGCAATGCAGCCATGATATCCTCTCCAAGGATGTGCCTGCTTGCTCATTTGAGTTGCTAAACCCCTGTTTGGCATAGCATTATACGCAAATGGAGCCAGAGTGTGAACAAAATCCAAGTTTTGTAGAGAAAATTACCTGTCTCAATAATTTCTCAAAGTTATACATTATAAAATTATCTACTCCCACATTTCTCCACGGTGTCACCCTGTTTGTGGAATGCCAGCCTCTTACACCAGGTGCCCACGTTTTTCTCATTTTGGTACCAAATGAAGATTTACCTATTTACGCAGACTTTTGTTTTAAAGGAGTGACTGCTGTTATGTTTAGCTATTTTTAGTGTCTTTGTTTATTGGTGTTTTTAAGAATTGGGGTTTTTCTTGTTCTTGTAATTTTATTGTGTATTCTGTATCCTGCTCTGGTATCAGTGGATAAAAGGTAGACCATGAATCTATGAAATAATACATTTCTTTTTTTACAGATATTGAACACCTTGTGTATTTTGTTGGGCAAAATATGAGCTAGAATTAAGTTACCTGTTTAATTGATTCCCATTTTGCATAAGTTGAATATTAGCCTAAAGAGTAAATGTTAAAAGAAGTACTTTCTTAGACTAGCAAGGAAACCTTGATACATTTTGCCAAGCTATGAATTATAATGTATTGTCATCATCAATGTAAGCTGTTATAATTTACCTCTGACATTCAGATTTGGCTGTTGGGCATATTGTTGGAAATGTATCCTATTCACTTCCCTGCCTTCTAAATGCCCTTCATGTTTCGGTAAAACAATCCAATCAAAACTAAAGACCAAAAGCACTGTAAAACAAATCAAGCATACAAACCGTTCCTAAGCATTCCTGTTATACTCTTTCCTTTTTTGGCCTGAGGCTTTTAATTTTCTTAAGCTGTGCACTAGTATAACTAAACTTTCCACAGAAAATATCTGTACATGGTATTATTTTTCCCTGTGATTTGGGCCAGGCTTTTTAAAAAACAAAGCACAAAACACACACACACATAGAAAGCTCTACCAGGGACTTGAGAGACCTTCATATTTTAATTGCGAGGACCTGCATATCTTTTGGCTTTCTAAAACAGTATTGTATTGGAACAGATTGATGAAACTGTTTCAGAGTTTAAGATGAAACAGACTGATAGGTCTTCCTGCTTATGCATGTATGATATTATAGTATCCTAGTCCTTGCATATTATGATATGATTATGTATATCCATGCTTCTCTTCTACCTTTTGTTGTCCTTTCTCTGAAGCCTGATTTTCCCCTTGGTCAAGTGACAGTACTGAAAAAATTCATAAAACATTTCTGACTGCATTCTACCACTCTCCAAGAATTATTCAGCTGCAAGTTACAATTCAGTTACCGTACCTTATGTAACGTAATGTGTGTGAATATCTGAATTGTTTCAGAACTCGCCCCTTAACCTTAGTGAAACATAGAAGTCTTTCCTATTGCAATTTTGGGGGCCAAAATAATAGAATTTTAGAGTTGGAATTTTAGAGTTGGAAGGATCATCTAGGAAGTCCACCACCTTCCAGGGGAGTTTTGTTCCACTGTTGAGCAGCTCTTACTGTCAGAAAGTTCTTCCTGATGTTTAGTCAGAATCTCTTTTCTTGTCAGTTGAATCCATTGGTTCAGCTCCCGGCTTCTGAAGCAGGAGAAAACAGGCTTGCTCCACCCTCCATGTGGCAGCGCTTTAGCTATTTGAAGATGGCTGTCATATCTCTTCTCAGGCAGCACCTTAGCTGTTTGAAGATGGCTGTCATATCTCCTCTCAGTCTCCTCTTTACCAGGCTAAACATACCCAGCTCCCTCAACCATTCCTCATAAGGCTTGGTTTCCAGACCTAACTATATGGAGAGAATTATAAAAGCATCAAACACATGGCTGGCCTACCTATGAACTGTGGTGAGGCAGTCACCTCAGGTGGCGGATCCAGGTCAGAGGAGCATGACGCTCGCTGCAGTCACTGCTGTGCTGCTTATTTTGCCATTATTATGGCTGTGTGCTGTAACTGGAGGCTTCCCTGGGTAGACTCCAGGCAGTATCAGCAGTGGCAGAGGTGTGTGTGCTTTGTGCGGATGCCAAAGGGTTGTTCATTGTATCCCACCAAATATCAGAATATGTTTTCACTTACAATAGTTTTACGTATATTTGCTTTTAATTGGTCTGTGGATTTTAGCTGTGTTTTATCTATCATTTTCTTTGTACAGGCCTTGGAGAGCTTTTTGATCACATGGTTTATAAATTTTCTACATAGATAAATAAAATGTTACTCCACGTGGTACTTTTCAGGGACAGCCACTATAAGATGATAGACAAATCGTTCTATATACAAAGCACATATTTATCTATGGCTACCTAACTTGACTAAAACTCTGAGAAACTGATATGAATATCTGTCAGTTTAGCTTCAAGTAAAGGGCTAGCATAAATAATTCACTATAAAACACTTTAATATTGGCCTCTTCAAATGGAAGACACTCACATTTCTCTTACCTTATGCTAATAACTCTTGACATGATTAGATTCATATTTAAAGCTGAATTCAGAAATTAAGGACTGAATGAATTTGATAAAACAGACAAGACTTTATAGCAGGCCAAATGAAAGTTTCAGTTCACCGTACATACAGAACCAAAATTGCATTTAAATAATGTGCAAAGTAGAATGTAAAATTAAACTGAAACTTATCATAAAGGTCCTTTGCTGAACCATGGCTTCTTCTATGACTTAAAGTAGATTAGAAGAGAAGACTGAAATGCCAGTCTTACATTTTGGAATTTGTTAATCAAGTATCTTCAATGAAACTTCATATGACTGTCATAACTGCAGACATTTCCAAGCAGACAACGATTTTGTCTTATTATTGCTATAGGAGCTGACATACAAAATCAATGCTATCACACTTTAAAATAATTTACACATGGAATTTGCTGCTTTCCCCCAATTAGAAGAATTTATTTCCTGAATTAGATGAAAAACTTATTTGGTCCAGCACATTTTTACCTCTGGGATGCTCACAAAGCTTGATGACTATCTTCCCAAGTCTGCCCCTTGTCTTATCTATCTTTCTATATATCTAACCTATCTGCCCTAGTGGTCTTCACATTATCCTGTTGCAGCAAATTCTAGAATGCTCAAATTACAGGGGATGAGATATAAGTGGCATTAATTGGCACCAATTTCACCCAAATCAAGCTCCCCATAGCCTTCTAAACACACTAGCTAAAGGAACCAACATAAAAGTTAAGGGGACATGTATCTTCCAGTGTCCCCCCTCCCCCCCCTAATATCCACCATCCAAGTCAGGTGCAAAATAGTGTCTCAGGTGGTCAGAAATAAGCTAAGAATTAAAAGATTAATCCTTTTAATTTTATATAATCTTACCTCGGATAAATTTCTTGATATGAAATGCATTGACTTTTATAATGGTTAGACCACTGTGTCAAAGTGTTTCTTAAACAATGTTTCGTTTATTGCACTAGGTTCTGCACTTTACTTAGAATGACATCAAGGTTAATCTCCTCTCTTGCCATAACTAAGTGTTCCAAAGCAAAATAAATTATTTTTTCGCTTTCTCATGACCCAGGTCATTTTGGCTGCAGTTGAAGTCAAATCATTGTGATTACTGTTTCTACATATGCTATCCAACTACTTTATTTTTCCATTTCAAGATCCCTGTCAGAATTTGTTCAGGTGGTCAGCTATATATTTGTATCACTGCTTTTTCCTTTTCTTTCCACCTGAAATTTCTACATTACTATTATTATTATTATTATTATTATTATTATTATTATCATTTATTAAATTTGTTAAATGTGTATAGCTATATATTGCATAGAAGTATCTTTTTTTGGTATGTCATATTTGGCCCTTACCACCACTGGCATGTGGCCCTTAGAAGGTTCACCATAAAGAAATGTGGCCCTCAGGCTGAAAGAGCCCTCGTCCAGAATGTTTATTAGAACAACACTTTATCACAAACTTTATGCTCCATAGCATTCTCCCAGAAATGCATTTAAAAACAATGACAGTGCACTATCTGTGTCAAACTTGAGAAGAATATGGTGGGATAAGTCTTTACGGAGCACAGCCTGCATTGGATTTCTATAGCAAAATCCAAGGTTGTTTTTGTAAAACCTCAAAATAGTCTAGATTGAACATACCTGCAAAATTATTTATTCCTCTGGGTTCCACCATATGATTTTTATTGCTTATAATGGCTTCTTGGTTTTTGCATCCATCATCAAAATCAATAGGTAAATATCATGAAGAAAGATATTCTTGATCACTCCCTAAGCTTTGGGTCTTCTTTTCTCCAGATGTTTAAAACGAACAGAACAAGAGCAACCTTATTTTCAAGATCAGTGTAATGAATGATGAGAGAAGGGGAAAGGGTTTAATTGTGTTCTTTTAATTGAGGAGCCAGTGTGGTGTAGTAGTTAAGAGCGGTAGTCTCGTAATCTGGGGAACCGGGTTCGCGTCTCCGCTCCTTCACATGCAGCTGCTGGGTGACCTTGGGCCAGTCACACTTCTTTGAAGTCTCTTAGCCCCATTCACCTCACAGAGTGTTTGTTGTGGGGGAGGAAGGGAAAGGAGAATGTGAGCCGCTTTGAGACTCCTTAAAGGTAGTGAAAGGCGGGATATCAAATCCAAACTCCTCCTCCTCCTCCTCCTCCTCCTCCTCCTCTTCTTCTTTTAAGGACTCTTAATTTAAGGACTATTTATTTAAGGTGGCTTCACTTTCTGTTCCTAGATAGCACTTTCTTTCAGCTAGATAAAGCAGAGCTTGCTGAAAAATAAGTGTATATAGATGCACCTTGTAATGCCATCTTGCTATTTCTGTTTGATTTCACCTTCTCTGCCCATATGCCCATATGCATGCTATTAGACCTCTAACTTCATCAGTACTGGAATATTTTGCTTGATAGTGTATTACTCCCATCTCAGGGATGGACTTTGGTCAGATTTCAGTGGTGTCCTGTGTGAGCCCAAAATTTGGCACCTCATGCCTCTTGCCTTCCATTCTGCTCAATTCACTATGGCAGTGGTTTTCAGCCAGTGTGCTGTGGCATCCTGGGGTGCTTTGAATGATGGTTAGGGGTGCCACGGGCAACACTGGCCTCTGTCCCTCTTTCCTTCCCTTCCTCCTCTGATACTCTCTCACATCTCTGTCTCCCAAGGGCTTCCACAACCAAGGCTACAAGCTCCCGAGGTGAATGGTGCCTCTGGGCTGGCCAGGGGATGCTGGTTGCCAGGAACTGAAGCAGCCTCAGAGTAATCAAGCAAGTGGGTGAGGAAGCCCAGCCAGCCAGTCCGCCAACCCTTGCTTTTGGGAATGGACAGACAAGTCCCAAGCCCCTGTGGAACAGTGAAAGGAGGCAGCTCTCTTTGGGACAGGGGGCAGGTCAGAGACAAGGGGCAGTGGCAGTGATTGTCCAGAGGACTCCCAAGGAGAGGGGCTAGGAGGTTGAGGGAACCCTCCACAAAGGAGGGTATTCAAAAAAGCATGAGAGGCTGCCAGCTCTGCAGGAAAGGGGTGACATAGCTGGGCTCCTGAGCCCCACAGGGGTGCTACAGAAAGAATGTGGCTGGCCAAGGAGCTGTGGACTCAAAAAAGTTGAAAACCTCTGCACTATGTCATCATGGCAGTGCCCTACGGCACCCCCTAGGCTTGGCACCCAGTGCAGCAGGACTGGTCGCACTGCCCTGAATCTGCCTCTGCCCATCTCATTAGCATAAGTTGATTATCTACATTTTCTTTTCTCTCTTCTCCCGCCCCAAGTCCACTACAGTATCATTCCACAAGGAGGCTGGGGCGGGGGGAGATTAAAGATTCACCTCACATTCTCTTTTCTTTCTTCTGTAATCACAATGCAGGCACTATCAGTGAACATAGAATCTTTGTATTATTTCCAAGTTTCCCCTATTGTCAGTCATTGTGACAAAGAGCAGGACAACCTGACACAATGATGAATCACTTCAGACATTGAGTTTTCACATGGCTGTCAAACGATCTCAGTAGGCTGTGGCACCTGAAAAAGCCACAGGTCTGAAGCACTGTTTTGCTTTAGAACGCAGCCCAAGTTTCCTATTAAGCAGGCAGACCGTTTTATCACATAGGAGAAATACAATTATGGAAACTTCTGGAGGCTGATGCTGATCTATTTTGCATTTAGTGAAATGACATCAGCAGGATCACACCAACTGGCACCAAATATTTAATAAATGTCAAATATATACAACAAAAACTCCCACTATCAAATCTCATAATCCTTGGCCTTCAATAGAAATTAAATTTCTTTGATATTTCTTTTGAGGCAAAGGGATGTAGGTCTTTTTAACACCAAGTGGGCTTGCCAGAAGTAGATTATGTGTTGGACTTGTTGGCATCCATCTGTATTGGGCTTGTTGGCATCCATCTGTCTCGGGAGACAATGGAAGAGTACTTCTTTGGGAGTGAAGTCAAACCGTTGGGGAGTTACAGCGCCTGCTGTGGCTGTAGAGGTCTATATGGGAGAGGCATGTTTTGTTGCAGCTGGGGCAGATGAAGGCATCCAGTTCTGCTGGTGAAGATGTACCATGGCATTTCTTCTTTCTGTGTTCCTCCCTGCAGTCATTCTTCCTCCGGTTGTGAATACACAACCTGTTTTTCTGTCTCCATGCACTGCCATCCTCTGCAAGGAATTCCCAAGCAACAGGGTTAATGGTGCCAGCTTACATGTCACATTTGCAGGCATCTTTGTAATGCAGAGTTGGTCTGCCAACAGGCCTGGTGCCTGAAACCAGCTCCTTGTAGAGCACATCCTTAGGAATTTTTTTCCATTCTGTGGACATGACCAAGCCAGCATAGACATTGCTGAGACAGGAATGTGCACATGTTGAGAATGTGGGCTTGGGAGAGAATATCTTCATTTGAGACTGTCCTGCCATGTGATGCCCAGAATCTTCCTGACCCAGTGCATGTGGAAGGCATTGAGGCATCGCTCCTGGTGGTTGTAAGCTGCCCATGACTGACTTCCATAAAGCAGTGTGCTCAACATGGAAGCCTGGCAGAACTTCATCTTGGTATTGGACGTTAGCACCACATTCTCCCATACCCTTTTGGAGAGGCCGTTGCTGTAGCTGCCTTGCCAATATGCTCGTCCAGCTTAACGTGAATGGAGAGGTTGCTGGTTATGGTGGAGCTCAAGTAGACAAAATGGTCTACCACCTGCTGGTATTTTTCAGGCTTATGGTGAGGCCAAACTCCCAGCAGGCTTGGGCAAAATGGTTCATGAGGCTCTGTAGAGCATTCTTGGAGTGTGATGTGAAGGCTGCATCACCTGCAAACAACAAGTATTGGACTTAAGCACAATTAATACAGCTGGCTAGAAGGCTGAATTGTGGCTACAAATTCTAGTGACACGAGCAGGCCAATGATGTCTTTAAAAGCCTCAGACTCTGGCCAGACTCCTGAGTCTGAAGAACTCATTGCATTTATGGAAATCCAGCTACTCTCAGACTGGCCATTCCCCCATGTCCTAAACCCATGACCGTATGTGATGCTTCTTTGGTTGTATCCAATGCTAGTCATACTCAGAATAGACCTATTGAAATTGATGGGCATGACTAACTTAGACTGATTTATTTAAACAGAACTCCTCTGAGTAGAACATAGTTGGATGCAATCAGGGTTTTTTAGTCAAAAAACTATAGATAGAGTCCCCATTGTAATACCACTTCACAAGGAGGCAAAAGATTAAGATTCCCCTCACATTCACATGTTCATCCCAGAGGAGAGATAAACAGAAAAAAGCTTGTGGGCTGCAAAATGGAACTATTGCAATACAGATGTTTGGTACCAATTTAGAAGTAGGCACTCAAGACTGGCCACTAGGTAAGCTCATGCCCAGCAGCTTGCAGTCAGTCTGTGGTTTAATCCTAGGAATAGCACCTGAGCTTCTGGCATTGCCAGCAACAATAATTCATTCCTTTGTTTATGCACTTCAGATAATGCTTGTGGTCCTTTGCACTTCATCTTTTACCATTATAGCACCCGACAATGGTATCATGCACATTTTTATTACATTCCCCCAGTTTCAGTTCAGTAATCAAAAATACCCTTGAAGGCAGGCCACCCTAATGGTTGAAATACATATGAAAACCATATATACAATTAATGGAGAAACATAATAGAGCACCACTGTTCTGCTATGTAGTACATGTGCAGACCAGCTTGCTTTCGCAATTTATGACATCTACATTTAGTCTCACATCATATTGAATCTCTCAGTTTTCAAGAAGTCTGCATGTTTTGGATATTCTCCCAAATACCCCAACACAGAGACATGCTTCACTGTGTCTTACACACACACACACACACACACACACACACACACACACAATTAAAAGCTTTTCTTCTAGCATTTGTTCCTTCATATGCTAAAATGCCAACAACTGCTCCCATCCTGCCCCTTAAGATGATGTGTTACTAGTAATATTATCATTTCCCCAATGGAAAAGCAAGGAAACAGAAATAACACCAGGTCACCACTTATTAAAATGTAGCAATGCTTGTTTCGGTGCATTCATTTAGATTTCCCTTTCCACACAACTCTGTCTTCAGTCTATATTCTTCACACAAAAAAATGTGTTCCCCTGGATTGTTATTCGCAAAGGCAGCTTTCTGAGTTATTTCTCTTCCTGCACAATATTCATGATAGCAATTTGATACCTTAGCAGTTTCAAGGTTATCAAGTGATTGAAAATCCTACTGCTTACTTCAAGGTGTAGCATATAAAACTCAGTTGCCATCCATTATAGTACTATAATAGTTTTTCTTAATGCCTTTCATGAAGTGCTGATTTAAAAGTGTAAGCTAACTTCAGAAAAGGCTTATCTGTTACGGCCTTTGTAGACTCTGCTTCGCAGTAGAACGCAGAATCTTGGTATGGTATCACTGGCTGTGCCATTTAAGAAAGCACACTTTAATCTGTTTCATATCTCTTGGTAAATCAAAGGATAGAATAGAGACAATAAGATATCTATAATGAAAACCAATGTATCACTTTGGAACATACTCCCTCTGGAAATCAGGATGGTGCCAACAATTTGTTCCCTTTGGCTCCTCAATTCTTTTTCATTCAGCCAGGCTTTTTCAGGGTAGCATTGCTGGATATTGTTCCTTTTGGTTTAACATATGAATTTCATGTATTTTTGTATTGTTTGACTAATTATTCTGCTCTTTGTTTTTATTTATTTGAGTTTTGAATGAATATTTTTGAATGGTGAGTGGTTTATAAATTCTATAACTTACTAACTAAATCATCTTCTTCTGGGTCTGTCTCCATCCAAGAAGTGCAAGCTGCATACAGGCTTATAGCTGCCATGTGATCACGTTTGGAAGTATGCAGAGCTGTGGCTTAGGGTTAACTGGGAGGATGTGGTGACATCATGCATTTGACCTGGCACTACTACATGGGTAATGGATCTATGGCCACTTCAACTCATGTGAAGGCAGAAGCATTCAGTTACTATGATGTTGGTACTTGCAAAGGTGCTTTTTCATATTAATTTTAGATCATACAACATCACAAATACTCTATACAATATTTTACAGAAAACTGAAACATAAATTGAGATATTTTTTCCTATAAGATTTTATCAAGGCGTTTTCATAATACAGTAAGATAGAAGAAACTACCGTAATCTAAATAAAAATAGAAACAGAGAAGGAAAGAGAAAAGAAAACACAGAGTCCTCTCTCAAAGGTAGCTCTTAACTCTTGTCACACAGAGAAAGTGGTGAACCTCCCAACTCTCACCTGAAGGCTTTCCTTTCTTCCCCCAGCCTTACTCTGGAAGGTCTTCCCTTCTTTGCCTTTCATTCAGGGTCCTTCCACCAACCAACCACCACCTTCATGTATGTGTAATCCTTAGACTCCAATAACGGCCCAAAGCAGAGGACATCAAAGAGGAATAAGGGAGGGAAATGATAAAAAGAAGGGGATAACAGAAGAAAAGCAAGGAAGAAAGAGAAGAAAAAGGGACTTCTGATTTTCTGTCAGTCAGTTACATAAAGACATTATTCAAAACACTCACTCTTTGATGGCATCCAATGATTCTACTTTCTGTTAAGCGATATTTTCCCAGTCTCTCAGCTGTGATCATATATTGAGATATTATGCCATAGTTCTTTTCTTGTTACGTATCCATTAATTCACACCCAGTTCAGTTCGCATTTCCTGTTGTGATTCTTGTGGTTTTCCATTATCTAAAAATACAAAATCCCTTCCATTTACACTTCTTCCATTCTTCTTCCAAGAAAAGCACCAGGGATTTGCTAGTTCTTTCCTCTGATTTCCCTCCAAGTGAGAGCCCTTTCCCTATAGAGGCCATCTCTCCATCCATGGCTTCATTCCACTCTTCCAGCATCACAATTCCACCATGAAGGCATGTGGAGCCAATGTCTTGCTAAAGCTAAGCAGGTCTGGATTTGGCCCTTGTTTGGATGGGAGACTTGGGAACCACACACATGCTATCTTGGGCTTCATGATGGAAGGAAGGTGGAATAGGAATGTAAGACAAGAAGATATGAATGTTACTTTTACCAAGTGCTACTGGGGATATGAGGCAGTTATTACTATGCACCATCCATTAAAGCTACAGTCCTAAAGGGGAGTACAATTTCCTCCTGGGCATGAACTGGCAGGGTGGCAGTGAAGGCAAAGGAATGGCTTTTCTGTTTCTGGCAAGAATAATTTTAATTAGGGAGGGAGGAAAGAAAAGGGTAATAACACTAGCCTTTCATGTTGATTCTAAGAGTTTGCCAAGTTGGAAAAGGCAACTGTTAAAACTGGATAATGAAACTTTGAAGGGAAGTCTATCATCTCTCAAGCTCTTTTCAGGACTCCCAGTCACCTATTGGATGTAGTTTCAGAGGCCATTTGGGTAGTCTCTGATTGGTGAATAGTCTTACTTGACTGAGTTTACATGGTGGCATCTGCTAAAGTAACAGATGTCTGTGCCACTAAGGTGCTATGTTCTCACTTTTTATAGAAGGCGAAATGGCTTCTGCAAGGGTTTTTATTGTCTTTATGCAAATGGAAATGCACTATTCTGATCCTTCAAGGAGTTTCATTATAACCAAAATCTTAAACAATCATAAATACATATGCAGCTTCATAAAACTCTTTGCTGCTTTGGATATCAGGGAAGATCTTATGCACTGTCAATTGAGCGTGAAATTAGATCTTATTTTAATTACCAATATAAAGGTACTTACAGTTATTCAGTGAGGGCCCATTCATTTTCTAAATAAAGAGCACATAATAGCACTGTGTGTTACAGCATTTCTAGTAAGAACTTCATTTTCAACTTATTACATAGCATTAATGGTGAAAAGCAGCTGCCTAGTATTCTCAGAAAATTCTGTGTCTATGGTTTTGTTTCCTATGCAGCTGAAACTAATAATCCAGGAAAACTTAAAATTCAGTTTGCCAAAGTTAAGTTGCACAGTCCTGTTCAGCATTGGCCATATCAATCAAAGCCTGTTGATTTAAATGACAGGGCTCTTGGGAACCATAGTCTAGCTGTGGTCTGGAGGTCAGAATGTTAGCCATACCAATATAAAATCTTTTTTCAAAAAAAACACACACACCACTTTCCACCTCAGAATTTACATGTTTCACATTAATGGAGGTTCCCTGGATTCCATAAATAATCTGTACCTATAAAGCAACAACAATGTTCTGCTCCATCTGTGATATTCTGTGTGGTTCTGCTAGTTTGGTTTGAGGTAACAGAAGCTGTGAGTCAATGAGTGAGAGGGAGCTTTCAAAATATCTCTGTGAAACTTGTTCAGTGTATACAAAAAAAAAAACCACTGAGTTGTCACTGGGAATAAAAGGGAATAAATTAAAATAATCACCTGGGAACTGAAAATGAGAAGTCCAGGCTACAGCAATTAAAGCAATTTCAAGCTTAAATTATAACAGCAGAAGTGTGAAAATCCCCAAACACTTTCATCAAATACGGTCTGCCATGAGAGTGGGAATCAATAAACATGTTCAAGAAAATACAAAACTAGAAGATCTGGTTAATATAAAAAAGGTCCTTGTAAAAAAAGAGCCGAATTTTGAATGCTAGAGCCTACACTGGTTCAAGACAAGCGGAGGGAAGGACTTTCAAGACTGAAATTGTGAGCCCTTTGGGGCATAGAAGCCTACCATAAGCCCACAATATTTATATCTGAGTAAACATTCATTGTTCTCAGTTCTACTCCACTACAGACAATGCCAATCTGCCATAGCAGGCTCCAGTTTTGGAGCAGTGGTGTATTCCAATCCCTATGAAAATGGCAGGGAATAAAGAATTAAATGTCTCCTCTCATTGTGTCACCCCTTCCCCACAATCAGGGGTAAGGAATTTCTGGCCTGTAGGCCAGTCTTGGCCTGCCAGGGGGTGCAATGCGGCCTGCGAGGCTGTTTTCCACAACTCTCTCCCACCCACCCATCTGCTGACATTGTGACATCAACTGATGGGCAAGAGGACAAGGCTTAATTCTGCATTGGATGTGTGACCCTGATCCAGCTGAGCAAGGATGAAAGCCCTGTGCAAATGCGCCCTTTGAAGCAGTTCTTGTATGCCAGCTACTTCAAAGGGGCTTTTGCAAAGACTTTAAGGAAGCTCCTGCTCAAATTTTGCTCCAATGGGAGTGCAGGACTGTCTTGAAGCAAATCTTCCCTTCCCTCTTTAAGTCCCCTATCTTGGAAATTTATAAGAGAAGTGTGGGAAAACATGGAAGAGGCATTGTGAGTTTCCTCTTGCTTCCCTGTTAAGTCTTCAAGAGTGTGGACTTAAAGGGGAAAGGGAGTGGAGATTCACAAAACCTTTTGCAAGCCTCCTTCCACTTCCTTTTCAGTTCTTTAAGATTGGGGACTTAAAGTGGGAAGGGGAGAGCCTCACAAAGCCTGTCAGTGCCTAAAGGAATTCAAGCATGTGTACCGTTTGCTATGGGGCACATTTATCCGGTCACAGGTTGCGAAGGGAAGCATGCCTTATGCAAAGAACTAACAGCTGGCAGTCACATAGTTTAGCTCCAGGTAGTATAATCAACTCAATATCTGCTTCTCCTCATTTGCATGATTAATTGACATCTTGTTAACTGCTCTTCTGGGACAACGAAAATCATTGCATTACAAAACAAACACATTCTGACTGAAGGGAGAGCTCTTATTGCAAATTAGGTTTCGAACACACACTTCAAGAAGCCATGTTTATTGCACATGAGGAAAATTAATTCCCTTGTCTCCAATGGGGTCAAAGAGAAAGAGTTAGGTTTATGCCATGGACATGAGGGAGGAAGGCGTACAGCAGCCCATTATCACGAAGAGCGCCTTCTGCAACCCAGCTAGTCCGTAACTCACACAGTGCCAACCTTGTCATAAACCATTGTTATATGGCCACTCCTAGAGGGTGCCTTGAGGGTGCTTTCAGCATGACTAGCCGTTGCCTGCTGTGGTGAAGCTTGAAGGAAATATATATTGTGCTCTTATGGTTCCTGGAGGGCATGTTGCTGTCTCCCTGTTGTTAGTGCCAGCCCAAGACAGTGCTATTTAATGTGGAGCCCCAAATGCCCCCTCCCCCAATCTAAGGCCAACACGTGTTTTTTTTATTCCCAGTATAATACAGCCATCATTTCACACCTCCTCCTGTCCACCTGCATTCTGTTGCCTGAAGCAACCTACTCCACCTTATTCACTGGAAAGGCAGACGTACTTATTTTCAACTTGCCCCCTGTGCTGCTTAATGTAGATCTTTTGAACGAGGTGATATCAACAGTCAATTCCTAGGCATATGTGGAAACAGAAGAGTTAAATAAATGGCCAGTGTGACTCACTCAAAGCTGTTTTGGCATTAGTATGTCCAAATCATAAAAAGGGCAAAAATATCTGCTGCCTGTAGCCTCAGGGAAATTAGCTGATCTCTTGCTAAATCTTACTTCTCCACTGGTGTGATGGAGATAATAGTATTCCCTACATCCCAAAACTATATTGCCTGCAAGGATAAAAACAGGGAAGGTTCTGGTGAGGATAGATACTGCAGGAATGATAGATGTATATCCTTCCTTGCAGAGAAATCAGCGTGAATACAAAGGACACATTTTGCTTCCAAATGCAGCATAACGGTATGAAAGATATCCTACAATACAATTTATTTTCTTTATGTTACCCTCAGCAGCAGTGACATTGCTGATTCCCCCCCCTTCTTGTTGCAAACTGGCAATTTTAACGGAAACTCTGGGCTAAAATGGCATTTTCATTCCATGCATCGGAGAGTAATGTAATTTGTTTTCACTCCTGCTTCCATAGCATCACTGCAATGGGACAGGTGACATCTGAGAAGGAATGATCAAGGTGGGGAGGGGTAAAAGAAAAAGAGTGGCCACACAAGTAATTCCCCCCCTCCCTCTTTATTTATGACGATTCCCTGTAGCAAAATACAAAAATAGATTTTGGCAGATGACAGTTTTGTTGCTTTTGGATCTCAAGATGGCACTTCAGAGTTCACTTCACTCGCATCCGTGAGGCACTATGCTTCAGTAGCCAGAGATCACACAGAGGACAGGATTCATCGAACAGGCCGAATCTAAAGAAAACAAAAGCTACAGACATAATCCCCGCTTTATTTCACTTGAAGGAAATAGGGAGGGCAAATCCTCTCTTTCTGCATGGAAGTCAAAAGGACAACACTTGTGAGTGATGAGAGGGTTAGCTAGAGACTAAGGTGTATATCCCCAAAGCAGGCAATGTAGATGTTTGTCTCACACAGCAAAGCCTACAAGATAAGGTCATGTGCGTGAAGGCAGGGTAGTGTGAATTTTTATTACGTATTTGTTAATGCAAAATAACAACATGCTCCAAACCTTTGAATTTACAATCACTAATGTGTCTTATTGGAAACCCCCCACCTATAACCAAACATTGAATCCCCTATCTGGATTACAGATTCAACAAAGTAGTTAGGGGACATTAAACTGCAATCCTATACTTACTTACCCGGAAGTAAACCCCACTGAATTCAATGGGACTTCCTTCTGAGTAGACATGTAGAGGATTGCACTGTAATAGATTAATTTATCCGTGTTTAGTGATCTTGAATAAAGACACTCGATTTTCAGTCCCAAACGTAGTCCAAGGCTGATTGGAGGCAATAGAATTTACTTTCAAGTGAACACACATAGGATTATGCTGTCAGCAAGATAAATGCTAATTTCCAACTATTAAAGGTTAGGGAAAGTTGGGATGAGCAAGAAAACGTGAGAGTTAAGGCTTTACTTACACCTTCCTTGAGGACATTTGGCCCCAGTGAAACTTTGAATGGAGCCGCACAATGCCTTCCAGTGTGGACACTGCTGTGCATAAGTACTGCCACCCCAAATGACAAATAAGGTTCAGAACATTACAACAATGTCCTGCTTGCCATAGATTTGCAATAAAACAATCCATGCAGTATTCACATCACAGAGCCGCCAGCGCAGTGGAGGCAGGAAGCAGTTGCTAGAGATTGTTGCAAGAGAGTCAGAGCCAATATAAGATAAATGGGTCCAATCACTATGAGTGACGTGGTGTGGCTCACAAATGGATGAATCACACAGTGAGGCCATGTCTGAACCACGTGATTGCCATACACCCACTGCATGGTTTGTCAGAGATGCAGAATGGGAATAAAGAAACTTATAACAAATCTGCTTCAATAACACTTTTGACTGCTTCCAGAAGTGTGGACACTGAAAAGATAACAGAGAAGGCACCTGCCTGTTAGGTAATGGGAAGGAGTTCCAAAGTGTAGGTGAAACCACACTAAAAGCCCAAGTCTGACATAAATTGGGATGGATTGCCAGATAAGAGGGTATCTGCAGGATGCCCTCTCCTGCAGATTGCAGTGATTGGTTGGGGAGATAATGGATGAGATGAACTGTGAGGTACCCTGAACCCAGTCTCTCCAGGACTGTGTATTCCAGTGCCAACACATTGAATTTAGACTGGTAGCTGGAAGCGGCAAACAGGGCAATTCTTTCAACAGCAGCACAACATCATGGCAATATTCTGCCCCAGTGAGCAGTCAAGCGGTCACATTTTGCACTAGCTGCAGCTTCCACTTCAACCTCAACAGCAGCTCCACATAGAGAATATTGTCGTAATCCAATCTGGAAGTTTCCAGCAGACTATGGCCAGTGTTTTCTGCAGGCAACTATGTACCACATGACTGTTGCGGGATGGAGTTGTGATGTCAGAGATTGGTTAATGCACATTTCTGCTCTACAGTCAACATAGCTATGCCCTACATGTGAGTAATGTGTGAATAAGGCTATAGAACGCAAGTAGCAATCACTTGCTATTCACTAACTAGCATAGTTACAAATTACCGGTAGCATGTAATAATAATAATAATAATAATAATAATAATAATAATAATAATAATAATAAAGTGTGTGAATATGACTTGTTCACACTGCTGTTGGGACTTCCTTAAATCCCTGTTTTCTTTTAACACAGCAGGCACAACAGAAAGATTGCCAAGCTTGGCTAAACTTCTGATGTTCTCTAGGGAAGGCTAAGGAAGTGACTTTGATGGATCACAGTCACATTTGAAACAGAGCCAAGGAAGATTAGTGTGTTTCGGGAAAAGAGACTTGACATACCTGATTTTTTTAAAATATTTTTTTTTTGGGTTGTTTCAATGAGATAATTTTTCTAATTAACCTTGATAACATGTCTCAAATACACAGGCTTTATCTGCATATCAATGGAAATATACTTTCCAGAGCGGTGTTCTAAATCTTTGCTGAGAATGCCAAGTACTGGATATTAACGCCTTGTCTGCCAGTTGTATGTACCAGGGAACTGAATATATGAATACACAACCCAGTGGGTCCCATCATTCAAGTTCTCTGGGTGTGCATTCATCTTATATAGCCACTGCAACTGATCATGCAAAAGCGGTGATCCAGAGCCCAAGGCCTGCACATTAGGTTTCCATTGCTACTTGTGGGTGACTGAAAGCACACTGTCCTGAAAGCACACTGCCATAGCCAAAAGTGAAAAAGCATCCCACAGCACTCTAGGTCACAGCCAATCTATTGGGGAACATATTACATTTGTGAAGGAAACAAGCATTAACCTTCACAGAAACATCCCACAGCACTCTAGGTCACAGCCAATCTATTGGGGAACATATTACATTTGTGTAACAAGCATTAACCTTCACAGAAACTACTATATCCTTGTTCTCTCAAAAACGCTTAAAGAAAAATCTTTTTAAGATCTACAGTGGTTAAGAACTTAATTCGTTCGGGAGGTCCACACTTAACCTGAAACTGTTCTTAACCTGAAGCACCACTTTAGCTAATGAGGCCTCCCATTGCCGCCGTGCAATTTCTATTCTCATCCTGAAGCAAAGTTCTTAACCTGAGGTACTATTTCTGGGTTAGCAGAGTCTGTAACCTGAAGCATCTGTAACCCGAGGTACCACTGTGTTTCTGAATTGAAATGCAGTCTTAAGTTTCAGGTAATGAGAAATAAATTTCTAGTGCAGGAGTAGATCCTGGGAGAAGACCTGATTTCTTGGTCAGGTCCATTCCCAGGGCATAAGAGAAACCCCTGGCTGATCTCTCCATCTTTGAAATGAAGACTAGAATGCCTTTTAAAAGAACAGATCTGTTCAGGGTTTCTTGTAACATGGAAGACGGGGATTTATCATTTAAATTAATTGCATCCATTGGATGGCACTTGCTGAGAAATGTTTGCTAGCTGAGTCAGCTTAAAAACCATACTAGGAAACTATAGTCCATAAGGGAAATGATAAAAATGATGCCTATCAAAGAGTGATGCAAAAAGTTTGTATAAGCAGCTATCTTCAACCTGCTTCATCAGAACTCATCTTCTTTCTTTCAGTGCTATTGCCTCCATACAGCACTTTTAAATGCAAACTGTCAGTTTCCAATATCCTATGGGAAAGATTCATATTGACCTCAATAGCTTCTGGATCAGGCAGATATTGACTGGCTTCAGTTACCTTTATTTGGAAGGGATTTCATGCAATTATGGCTGCAAAACATCAAGTGGTATTGAAATATTGTCTGTAAGGAGATAATGAAATAAAATACATTTCATGTCTGACCGTGGTTAAAAACAACTAAATCAATTATGTAGAATCCTTGTTAATTCTAAATGTCAATATCTGATGGATGATGAGTATTTTGCTGAAAACCAGAACAATGAAATAGGCAATTTCAAAGAGTCTGCCAAGCATCTTACTAAGGGGAACCATTAACAATTTTGTTATCTTTGTTCTAGATCCATCTGTTCGTCCTGCCTTTGATCTTGGAATTGTCCTGCCCTAGCCCCATGTGTGGTCATGTCAGATTTCATCAAATATTTCAGTCTTGCATGTATTGAATCCAAGTCAAAACCCATGCCAAACCATCCACTGGGATGTACAAACAAAGGAATGTCAGATGCTGATTATGAAATCGGTAAGAGAAAGAGAGCTTTACATAAAAGAACCAGGAATGGCTGTTTTGCATTATTATGAACATTATATTCTTTATCAAAAGCCCACTTTTCCTTCAAAGAGCTCAGAGTGGGATACATGCCCCACGTGCCCCCAGAAATATTTTCCTCCATGACAACAACTCTGTGTGTCACCTAGTGGCCTTCATAGCCAAGTATGGATTTGAACTTGAGTCTCCCCCATCCTAGCATGGCAATCCAATCACGACCCCCAACTTCCATTTCTGTTTGCTTATGTAAATAAACATGTAGCAACAGACAACCCAACACAGGTCTCCAAGCTACAAAGAGGCTTGATGGACTTTCTCTCTTCCCACAACTCGCCATCCTATAGTCTCCAGGGGTAACCACTGTGGTCACCTGCAGATACTGATGGACTCCATCAGCCTCAGTTAGCATTGCCAATGATGTTGTAGTCCAATGACATCTAGGGGACACTATGTTGCCTATCTCTGCTGTAGGGAACTGCTCCAACCACCTTCTCCCTTTCTGGCTTCAATATGAAGTGAACCTGGAAGGGAGCAAAGTGACGGGAGCAGGTGTTACTTTAGAAAAGTAAAGATCCTCCAGCCCCTTCTTTATGGGCACTGGCAGATGACCTGCTTATTGAGCATACATTCTCATTTGCTTGCAGAGAGGTTTGATGACATTGCATCAAGTGTTATTCCACAACTGCCAGGGAATCTCCACTTCATTTTCCTTATTGCAAAAACTGTGGGTGGCATTCACCTATCATGCACTGTGCACTGTTGGCAGAGACCCTGTGCAAGGACTTCTGCTTGCACATCAGGACTTTCCCACTTCCACACATCTTCTGAAATTCACTTGGGAAGATGGGGAAAACCCCTGAACAGCACATGGGCAGAGGAGGGGTGGGCTGGCAAGCTGCAATGAAAGTTCCTAATAGCATGGGTTTGTTGTGCAAGATCTCCCAGTCAAGTATAACTGTGTGGCCTGAATTTGCCAGGATATTATTGAATTGCACCCAAAATACTGACAGTCTGGAAGTGCCCTATATGTGAATGGGACAGAGATGTGAAAAGTAATAATGGTGGTGGTGATGATGGTGATGATAATAATTTATTTATACCCTGCCCATCTGGCTGGGTTCCCTGAGCCACCCTGGGCAGCTCCCAAAGAATACCAACAACAATAAAAAAGCAATAAAATATCCAACATTAAAAACTTCCCTAAACAGTCAGGTAGTTGTTTATTTCCTTGGCATCTGATGGGAGGGCATTCCACAGGGCGGGTGCCACTACCGAGAAGGCCCTCTGCCTGGTAACACCCATCAATATCATGTCTGGCCTTTAAGCACAGCTGAAAGGTATGTGTTGCCTTTCCCACCCCCCATACTTTTAAAAAGAAAGCTTATAGCAGATTATCTGTTGCTTTTGACCATGAGATATATCAGTTCATGGAACAGGAGTAAAGAACACGGAGGGTTAAGAAAAATGCAATGATTTAAGCTACAGAGAGAGATTAGATTTGGGGTCTAGAGGTTTCAGGGGAGAAGAAAAATGAAAACAGGAATAATAAATAGGGCACAGATGAAATATCTGTCTTGTTTAACTTGTCTTTTTGAATCACAATTATAATACGTCTATTGGTGTAATTTCCTGGAATCACATTTGGAATGGAGGCAAAGCAAGGCTTTACTGTAAGTCTGAATTGCATTTGTTAGACATGAATTGGGTGATCTGATCCTCTGCCTGTTTTCCCAGAAGTAAGAAACCAAAAGTTCAGTGGGTCGTTTTCCCAAGTAAGCATGCAGAAGATTGGATAAGTTAGGAAGCGCCTGAGGATGCTCACAAGACCTGTTAAAATGAACAATGAAACATGCTGGGGAAACAGGGCTAAAGAACATGAAAAGCACATCTCCCAAAATGATCCTTCTGATAGGATTTAAACTGCCTATGGGATTCAGAAAGCTTAATCGGCAAAAGCAGCTTATACCGTCACTGTGGTAAACAGGGATGGAAAAGGAAGTGCCAGAGAAAAGCATATTAGAAAACAATTTCTCCCAAAGAAAATCTAAAGTTGTCTGCTCCATCTGTGTAAAATTTAAGAACACAAAATTACTTCTCAGGATGGACAGAGGGAATAAACTTTGGTGGCAGGGTGTGTGCATTTGTGGAATAATTCATAGCTTCAAATACCATTTTGAAAACTGATGTCAAGATAAGTTCCACCATTCTTGCATTCTGGACCAGTGAAAGGGAATAGACCTGACCTGGGCCATAATTGCCATTGCCTTCTGTCCAACAGCTCTGAGCAGCCAATGGCCATACATATCATGTAGCTTTTGCAAGTCCTTCAGTTATGGCCTGCTATGTGTATGTGTGTTATACATTAAACCATTATTGACTGTCTCACTGTAATATCACTGTAATATCAAATTTATAATGAAGATGCTGCTGATAAACCACCAATGTTGAGATTTCTTGTCTTGTCCCCCTGTTTCCCCCTTTCCAATATACTCACCACTGGACAGTGGGTAGTGGCACTAGGCACACAGAAATAAGTACAGGAAAAAGTGGGAAAGGCTACAAATAGCCAAGGTATAAGCTGATAATGTTCCAGATCACTCTGAGGACAGCTCCGGGTATCTTTACAAAATCTACACGTCCTAATGGCTCTGCCTAGCCAGATGGTGTTCTCTTCATTGCTCAAAAGGTTGAGGACGTTGAAATCTACAGCTCTTCATACAAGTGACTGACTCTCTGATCAACCAGAACCTCATTTGGCTCCAGTTTATTTTGAGCTATCCAAGACTCTGAAATGAGCATTTTAAATTATTTTTTTACTTTAAAAGGGATAGTTGTCAGAAATAATATAACCAGGCAGAAATGATTTTTAGCATCTGAGTTCTTTTGTTTGCTGTTATACTTTCATTTTGGTGGCATTTGCTGTTTTTGTGTGTGTATGTTTGTATATGTAACTGATTATTCTGAAATTTACCAATGTGCCACCCAATCAATGAATTCCATATTACCCTGATCTACTTTAGAAAGTGGGAAGATTTTTTTCCAGACCAGTATAAAATATGTCCAGTATAAAATATAACTCAACAGATGTATGTAATGTATACATATATATATACCTCTAAAGCAATTTGTTGTTTTCAAAGAATGTTGGAAACAACATAACCAACTTCAGTATTTGCCCCCACTGATTTCAGTGAGAGAATTAAGCATGCAGTTGGATCTTATTCATTGTATCAATAGAACTTGATAAGTGTGGACCTTGAAATCAATGGAACATAGTGCTTTATTTTGTCTGAATCATGCCTGATCTTATTGTGGCAACAAGGTTGCCCTCAATCTTCAATTGATTCAGTTACTATGGAGAATCCGACACTCTGTAGTTTTCTATGCTATCCTCCCATCTTTTTCACAATCCTACCGCTGAAATTTTTTTAATCCACAGCCTGTGTGGATTAGCAAAGCTTTGTTGATACCCCTGGTACACTGGAACATAGGGTGTTGCCTTATACTGAGCAAGATCATTGGTTCATCTAGCTCCATAATGTCTACACTGGCAGGGGATCGTTTTCAGCCAGAGGGGCACATTCCCCTCAGAGCCCACGGTTGCAAAAGTGGGCAGAGCAACAGATGTAAATTTTACCTTCTTACAGACAATCACACACTACTCTCCAACTCCATTCAGACAGACGTGAGGCATTGTTAGATTTAAAGGGCATATTCTAACCAGTCAAAACCACTTAGGTTGCGAAACAGAGTCAGTGTGGGGTTTGTAGACTTGGCAGGTTACAGCTGGACCCTGGTCCTGAGGCTCCAAATGAGGCTTCGAAACCCTGGTCTACAATAACTGACAGGAGCTCTCCAGGGTTTCAGACAAACAACATTCCCAGCCCTACCTGAAGGTGCCAGTTATTGAATTTAGTGCTTTCTGCTTGCAGAAAGGGCTTGCTTTTCCAGTTTAACTTGTCAGGTACAGATTGAGCCACTCATTGTCTTTCAAACCATCTGCTTGACCATTTGCCTAGACAGCGGGTTGAAAGACACTTTACTGTGACATCATAAAAAGAGGACAATGATTCTCTCTCCCCCCCCTTTCCCCCTCTCTCTTCAAAAGAGTTCAACAGCAAACATATATTTCAGCATTTTTAGCATTCTCATAAAAGCCTTCCCACTGTTGTAAAACTGGCACACAAATTAAGTCCATACCTATATTTCAGACGTTGTGAGACAGATTAATGGATAATCTTGTTTGTTGGATCTCAGACAAATGTGTCCAAATTGATCTGGCATAGTTCCACCAAAGGAGAAAATAGAATGCTAATACAATTAAATAGCATTTGGCACAATATTTTATTCAACACAACCTTCATTCATCTCAACTGGGCTTGGGATAAGGTACTGAACGTGACTTGTACATTTTTGCCATAACAGTACTTGATGGATAGAGATGCAGGATTCACTCTAACCCCACGCAACTATTTACTTTTGACTTTAGTGAGCAATTAATTGCAGGAATGCCACTTAGAGCAAGGGGACAATGCTTATAGGTAAGCAGATGTGGTTACAGGGTTGGCCCATGACATTTTGCCATCTGAGGCAAACTCTCACTCCTTCCGAAAACTGGATGTATGCCACTTTGTCACATGCACCCAAGCACACAGAGAGAAAAGCCAGTGGTGCATGTGCTTACTCGGTTTATTTATTTGCAGTTTAGGAGAATGCACCACCAGCTCCACACACAAGTCCGGATTTAGGTTTGATGAGGCCCTAAGCTACAAGGTAATAGGGGCCTTTCTATGTTCAGCTGTCCTTTGTCAACAACAGATTGTCGCTGCTTTTTGTGTTGAATATATGCTATATGGTCATTTATGGACCTAATAGGTGTCTAAAGCCATTTCACATAACAAAATTTGTATTTTATCAAAGTAATTGTTAAACTGAAATACAATTAAATACAACACACATACACACACACTCCAAGCCAGAAATGACCTTTCGGTTGACTGGCATCTATGGCATGGCTGTCAGGAAGATCTGGATCTGTAGATACCACACAGTGCACATGGCACATATGCATGTGATTTCATCTGGCAGGACTTGCAACCTGGGCAAGCTGGGTTTCCCACTTCCTGATCCCATGCCTTGGTTGGAGAGGAATGAAACAAGTCCATGTGTATGCTGTAGGCTCAAATGCCTTGATAGTACAGCTTGGGGAAAATGATCTGGGCCAGCTAAAGCGGCTAGACCTGACCTGGGCCATAATCAAGGACTTGCAAAAGCTACATAATATGTATCCAAGTATGGCCATCGGCTGGTTGGAAAGAAGGCAATGGTGAGATATCCCCCACTTGGTGGGACTAAACCATGCCCGGAAAAAAGTTAGCAGAGCTGTGGGGGTGGAAGGTATATCTTCTTCATGGTTGGATGAATCGGAACATCTCAATAACCTTTGATCAAGATGCATCATTTAGGCCTGATGGTGTACATTTATCGGCAGATGGAAATGACATTTGGTTGGAAGATCTCATCAAGGGCTTGAAGTGCTGGTTGCAGATGTGAGGGGTTTGTCGGTGAACTTTGGTTAGCTGAGTTGGCAGTTTAGGCATTGGGCAAGCCCTTAGTCTTAGATGGAGGGGATGTTGTAGCTCTGTCTGCAAGGGATCCAGAAGAGAGGGATGGGGCAGTCTTGTTTGTAGATCTGCTTGAGGAGACAGTGCACAGTAAATTCATCACAACTCTGCTTACAATAATAGAAAACATGGAAAGGTGAAGCATTGCAACTGGGAAGTGCTTCTAGAAAAAGTGACAGACTTCTGGAGAGTTTGCCAGGTTTTTTTCAGGCAGCTTTGGTGTGGCGAAACTTTGGTGGTCTTCTTAGTGCTCCAAGAAATGGGCAAAGATAGGGGCTCACCACACCTTTTGAAATCTACATTTTTATAGTGAAATAGCCTAAACTCTAATAGGGTTGTCCCCACCCACTGCTTTTTTTCCAGGGAGTGCTCAAGGGTATGCAGTACTGACACCTCTTTTGTGTTAAAAAGTGTGGCACTTACTGTAACAACTTCATGGTGAGTACTGGCACCTCTTTTTCCTAGAAAAAAAGCACTGGTTGTCCCCTTTAAGGATTCCTTAGCCTGCTTAAAGTCTCATGCACCATTACAGAGAACCATTCATGGCAGATATGCCCCACTCTTTTCCCTTTAATTCACGGGATCTGTCTAGTTCTAGCATAAGGGAAGCAGCACCCCGATTCTCAATTCTGGGTAAGCGCCCACAGTTGCCCTGGGCAGGTAAGGTGGCCAGATGAAAAAGAGGACAGGGCTTCTGAAGCTTGAACTGTTCCATGACACAGTCATGCTTTTCAAGGTTCCCAAGAAATAGTGAGTCAAACAAAAGAAAATGGTAATAATTTGGTGGGTAAGACTCTGGCTTATTCTTGCTACTTTATATACCACTGCAGAGGAGAACAAGATTGCTTCAAACAGATGTATAGGCAGGAAGACGTGATTCAAAACACTACGCTGGCGTTGTTTAATTCCAATCCATGTTGAGTTTAAAAACTTCTCCGGGATGAACACATGATGTATACTTAACATCCAGTACCATTAATTCCCTATCCTATTTGCTACATTGGCAGGTATTGCAAACACTTTCAAGGGCTGGCTATGATTCAGGGCAATCTCACGAACTAGGCAGACAGCTACTGACTGAAAGTCAACGAGGATAAATGTAAAGTGTTAAACATGGTGGCGGGGGGCAAAGGCACAAGTTATGAGATGGAGGATAAATGGCTACAGAACAACACTTCCCAAAAAAGATTTACAGGCTGTGGAGAATAGCATTAAAAAAAATAACAACACAGGGCTGTGTGGCACCAGTGACCAGTGCCATTTTACGCTGCATTCAGAGGAGCACAAGCTTGGATTACTGGCAGATCCACTGATTCACTTTCTCCCATGGAAAGCCATCATTTATAGCACCCTTAACAAACTACAGTTCTGAGGATTCTTTGAGGGACATCATGTGCCTTACATGTGCATTGAATATGCTTTAAATGTCTAGTGTTACATTTTTATCATTTATTTGTTTGTTGAATTTATATACCGTCCCATACTCGGAGGTCTCAGGGCAGTTCACAGAACACAGGTAAGTCCACCTTTGGTCTGCTTTCTTAAGTTGCATGGATCACTGTTCAAAAAGATTTGTTAGCAAGTTGGAAGCATATTCAGAAGATTTAAACAAAACTAATTAAGGTTCCAGAAACCCCACTGATATGAAATAGATTGGAATGTGGTAAGAATACCTTGTCTAAAGAAACAAAGCTCAAGGAGGTACATATACCAAAAGTTTTCACATTTTGCAAGAGTTGTCATGGAAAGCAACAGCATATTTTGTTTGTTTTTTCCTGGCACTTACCAAAAAGAAATGTGAAGTAGGCCTCAGATGGGGTGCCGAAGGCAGAGCCAGACCCTCCAAGTGTCCCTATTTTCCAGGGACAATTCCAGATTTACAGAAGCCATCCCGGTTTCTGATTTGATTCTAGAATGTCCCACTTTTCCTTAGGATGTCCCCATTTTCATTGGAGAAACGTCAGAGTGTATGGTAGGACATCCCTATTTTCATCAGAGAAGTGTTGGAGGCAATAGAATTATGTGCCATCCAAGTCAATCAATCAATCAATCAATCAATCAAATATTTTTCTTTAAATTACAAGCAGGATTCTTGAGCAGGAAACAATGCATAGTTCACATGATGAATCTTGCTCAGCCAGTCCTACCATTAGGCAGAATGAGGCAGCTGCCTTAGATGGCAGTTGCTGAGGAGCAAGGAGCAGTGACAATGTGTTGGAGGACAGAGCTTTGGGTACCACATGGCCTGGTTTTCACTCCAAATTTAGCCTACTGCACTCAGGTTCACTGAAGGGTGCTATCTTGCTGCTACGTTTGAAGTAAAGACTCAGCAGCTGATCCAGTTGGCTTCTGTACATGGAATGGCAGGGGATGCCATCTTGCTTTTTGTCTCAGGCAGCAAAATGCCTTGAGCTGGCCCTGAAGAAAGTATAGTAAAAATCCCAGGAATGCAGAAAAGCTTTTGCAACTTCAGAATGTGGGAAGGTCTGCAAATAATGCAGTTCTCTGGCATTTCACTTCTCTGATAAGTAATCTCGCCTTTCAACAGTGATAAATAAGCTTGAGAGGGGACAATGGCAGAATATGCCGTGCTTGGAAAATAAGTGGCGAAAACAACATTATTTTTGCCCACATTTTTTTCCTAGCACCCATAGCTCCAAAACCAATAAAGTGAGCTTTTTGTCACAAGGCTGTATTTATTTTTCTCTCCTCATCCCAAAGTGCTTTGTGTGTGAGATTAAAAAGCTTCAAGTCTCGGGCCATCTGGCAAGCCAAATGGATTTAGTGCACAGGATCATTGCCAGATGTAAGCCAGTTGTAAGTTGGATTTTTGAACATTGAAAGTGCCTGGAGCTCTCTGTCAGTTATTTCGAGAAGACCAAGTTCCAGCTTTCCAAATTAATGTAAATATTATTTGAACCTACTGGCCTCCTTCACATGGTTTAAGGGCATTTATTTAGCCAGTTTGAATGTGGAAGCAAGGCACCTGTATAAATTTTGTGTCAAATTTGAGAATATTGATCAGACTGGGTGCAGAAGTAGATTCTACAGTACTCACTTCAGTTTCTTGAAATTGCTTAAATTAGGACACTGTATTTCTGTATTTGATATAGCATTCCCCAGGTAAGTTTTCATCTACATTAAAGACATGAACCAGTATTTTTATATTTATCTTAAATGGACCCACAGGGTATTTTGCTAGTTTGCATACTCTTGATCAAGGATCTTAAGTGATGGTACAATCCTATACATCTGTACACAGAAGTGCATCCTGCTGAGCTCAATGGGGCTAACTCCTGGCAGGGTACTGCAGTCTCAGTTTGTATGTACTGAAGGTGTAGACCATGAAGATCATATTCTCTGCAAAGCCTGTTCTTATAGGAGCGAGCAAGGAGACATGAGGCACTTCAAAGTAGATTTTTCTGGGTCTTCATAGCAGGAATTCATTAATGAGGTGAAGAAGAGTAAAGAGCAAAATATAAGTGGCAAATTATATTTGGATGTTTAAGGCAAAATGAATTAAATCCTGGACTTTGGTCAGCTCCGGAATGAAAACAACAAGGTATTTTAACATTTTGTTAGGTAAAGGTAAGGTAAAGGACCCCTGGATGGTTAAGTCCAGTCAAAGGCAACTATGGGGTTGCAGCGCTCATCTCGCTTTCAGGCCGAGGGAGCCAGCATTTGTCCGCAGACAGCTTTCTGGGTCATGTGGCCAGCAGGACTGAACTGCTTCTGGTGCAACAGGACACTGTGACAGAAGCCAGAGTGCACAGAAATGCCGTTTACCCTCCTGCCACAGCGGTACCTATTTATCTACTTGCACTGGTGTGCTTTCGAACTGCTAGGTTGGCAGGAGCTGGGACAGAACAATGGGAGCTCACTCCGTTGCAGGAATTTGAACCGCCGACCTTCTGATCAGCAAGCCCAAGAGGATCAGTGGTTTAGACCACAGCACCACCCACTTCCCTTTTAACTTTTGTTAGTCCAATATTGAATCAGTGCAGTGGACTTCATGGTGGCTGTTGCATTCCCCATTGACCGCCTTCTTTCCTACAAACACTCTCATGTTATTCCCTAACCACAACTCCACACTGGCTTCACCATATTGGTTAAGAAACTGGGATTCCCATATTTGAAGGAACATTTTTTATATAACCAATTGCTTAATAGCAATTTTGTCTTATAAAATAGTTCTCCATAATAATGGATATAGCAGATACAGCTTCTGTGCAAGTAAAGAACACAAAGGTGTAAGGCGTCATTTGCATACTGACCTCAGTGAGGCTGTTAGGACTGCCTAGCCTGTTCCCCAGTCCACAAAACCAAATGCTATTCTCAAACTGCTTTGCAATCCAGAAAATGGGGATGCAACACTCAAAGAGCCGGCTCTGTCTGTACAAGCTGTGGCTTTCGGGATGAGCTTGGAGTGCATTTTTATGGCAAAATGCACATTTATTGTGCATATTTAAAATATAATTGAAAGGGCTGGCAGACTTCATTCTCATTCAAACTAGGTTTAATTATCATATGCTTTTTTGTTAGCAAAAATGCACAATAACAGCACTTCAGTGCAATGAAGGCAATAAGAGCACAGCAAGAGAATGCAAGATTACACACTGGAAAAAGAAGAAGAGAGAATTAGATGTGTTTTGCCTGCCATGCTCCAAGAAGAAACCTTGCGAGAGAGGAGGGTGGCTCTGGAAGTGGGGGGGGGGGAGAGGTGGAGGGGGAAGGCTATAGTCCTTGAAATTCATTTGTCTGAAGATATTAGCAATTTGCTTCTTATGCAAACCCATTTTTTTGGGGGGGGGGATATGCAGAGGGAATTACACAAATACAAGATCTGAAATAAATGAGGAGCAGCAAATTGAGCAAAAGGTGGATTAGAACTAAATCTTTTGTTCAAAGAGTGATTAAAAAGCATTATGTCGGATGAAGTCAATCGAGAGCTTAGCTGGATGAACTTCCTGCTCAGCCTTCCTTCCATTTGTTTTGTCACAAATGAGGGAAGAGCAGGCAGAGGGTTTTGGTGTCTTGATTCTGATAAGGGGAGGGATGGAGGCTGAATAGCTAAGGTGGCAACACATTTTTTTAGCCCATTCTCCACATTCTTCCACATGCCCCCTTGCTGTTGCTGCTTTGTCTGTTCCCACAGCCTGCCTTCTGAAAAAAAGAAAGCTACAGCCATCACCCCAAGCAAAACTGCAGTAATATGCAAAGGGACAAACTTGAAAATGCAACCAAGAGCAAAATAATAGTGATGCCAAACAATAAGGGCCGTAGCTCATTGGTAGAGCATCTTTCTTGCAGGTGGAAGGTCTCAGGTTCCACCCTCAATATATCCTAGCTGAGCTGAGAAGAACCACTGTCTTAAACATCTTAGTCAGTGTGGACAGTCTTGAGCTAAATTAGGGGTAGGGAACTTCCAGATGTTGCTGAACTACAACTCCCATCAGCCACAACAAGCATGGCCACATCTGCAAGTCCACTGGTTTCCCCCAACCCCACAGGCTGGATGGAGCAATGTTCTGAGTTGGTTTAAGGTCGCTCCCCATCTTCTTCTCCTATGCTTTGCACACCAACTTGTGCTGCTGCTACTTGTTTTTTAAGGTCTGGCCTTGTTTTATGTTCTTTATTGCTTTCAGGGTTTTGTTAAAACGTCGTTTTGAATGTTTGCATTTTTTAAGCCACCTCGAATGCTTTACTAGTTCCCCAGCAGGAAGCATGCCCACACTTTACAAACAAAGCACCAATGTGTCATGGAAGAATGATGCAAGCAGTGCTTTTCCTGGCAGTGGGATAAAGTAATGGGAAAAGATTCAGAGGCAAGATATATTTGCTTATTGGGCTGCTAGTAAAGGTGCACAAGGAGCCAGGAAAAAGGTTGTTTAACTTACTGAGCAATCAGATACATGCCTACTTGGATGCAAATCCCATAAAGTTCAGGTGGACTTATCCCCAGATAAGTGACTGAAGGGTTGCAGCCCCAGTTAGTAATGAAGATTTACTGGTGTTGAATACTTTTCCCTGTGTATTTCTCCATACCCTCCAACATTGCTCCAATGAAAATAGGGAAGTCCTGTTCCAGAATGATAATTTTACTATTTGTACCCCACACATCTTACTGGGTTACCCCACCCACTCTGAGTTTAATAAAACATTAAACTTTTTTTTAAACTGACCTATACAGGATTGCCTTCAGATGGCTAGGGGGTCGGATAACTCTGTACACTTTCTCTGATGAAAATAGGGACACCCTAAGGAAAAATTGGGACATTCTGGAATCAAATCAGAAACCAGGACGGCTTCTCTAAATCATGGGCATCCCTGGAAAATGGGGACACTTGGAGGGTCTGTTTCTCCTTTGTGTCACAGAGTCCCTTGCCACCTTCTGCTTTCCCAAGGTAAGGCTTTTCTCTCCACAGGGGAAGAGGAAATGGTACCAGGCTACAGGGAGCTGCATTTTTGTGCTACACTTATAGAAAATTGCCCGCTTGAAATGGGCGCAGTGGCATAAAAGTGCTTTAGGAGCAAACTTGGAACAAAGGCCACACATTTCTTACTACAGTGTATTCTCTTGACTTTTAGGAAAGAAGGAAGGCAGTTAGGCAGGATATAAGGGGAAACAAAGATAATATATCTACTTAAACATTTTATAAATTTAATTATAATTTAACCTGTTGTCTGTGACAGTGTCCTATTCAATAATTCTAGAATAGTTTCTCATGTTTTTGCAGTTTAATTGGAGTTTGTATATAAGCTGTTCTTGTCCATCTATGGTTAAACCAATATCAGAAATGGCATTTAGATGAAACTGCCCCTTTAACAAATAAAAATAAAAAATGCCTGAGGCTTTCTCCCAACTAAGACAGAATAAGGCAAGCAAAAATCATTTAAGCACTGGACATTTCTAAAATATTGCATAAATTGTCTGGCAAAGTGTACACAAGGAATTAAAGAAGGCAGATGCCAGAAAAAAGCTTAGAGTCTATTTCCCCAGGGGCAGGGAAAATATTGAAGGAAATCATAATAATTCAGAACATGTGATTAAGAAATTAGATTTTATTTTTTTAAGGCCTTAAGCACCCCAAGGAGTTTATAGAATCCACCTGAGAAATCTGAAAGAAACAGAAGCTGAGATAAAGCTGTCTAGTCAATATATCTAAAGCATAGCTTAGCCTCTTTTCAACACAGTGTTTTCTATTTTATTATTTTTATTTTAGCATAATGTTTTTTATTATGGAAAGACTCAGGATTACAGTATTTAGTATTTTACATAAAACTTCTTATTAAAATAGAGTCATCCTCTGTTAAAGGTATAGGTTGGTTGCTCGAGAGCAATCAGGCAATATGCTGCAATAGACTGTTTTAAAGCTTTCTTATGGTGATAAAAACCTTTGGAAAGCAGAGCGCCTCTATTCCATGTCTTGCTGATTCACTGGCAAAATCTGAGAGTGGGCGGTCCTTAAACCTTCCCCAGCAATGTAATTTCTTGACACCCAGTCTGCGCCTCCCCTCTCTGCGCAGAAGCCTACTGCGCAAGGAAGGTGTGGGTAACAGAGGACCTCTCTCCTCCCCGCTTTGCCCAGGCAAGGTGTCCTGGCACCGCCGAGCCCTGAAGCTCCTCTCCACTGGAGGCGTGGTTACTCTCCTCCGCTGCTGAGGAGGTGCTGCTTCCCATGATCTTTGGGGGTTCTCTGTAATCCATTTGGCTTTCCCCTCTCACCCCTGAGCCGATGGCAGTTCCCTGACACCCTCTTTTTCACTTTTCATTTTTGCAGAGAAATTGGCTTCTCTTTGGAGTCTTAACTTCACCTCTGCCTATGGGCTTGTGCATACTGCATGTGCACTCAGTGCTGGATGCAGGCACCTTTCTGGGGTGTTGTACACAAGACATCATACCCATGTTGTCCCTGCCTCACACTATTTGCCAGTCTAATGCATATCTTGCTGGAAAGGCTAGAATCTGTTTTGTGCTGAGAATGCACCTATCAAGTGCTTGCTGCTTAAACAGAGCACCTTCTCAGGTCGCCTCCTATATTGGGGGCAGGCCTATGGACATTGCAGGGCTGTACAACACCCACTCTCCAGGTTTAATTTGTCTGTGAACGAAACAGACAAAATAGGAAGCAGTACAGTAACTTAGTGCCTGATGAATGTGTATCAGTATATCAACACACCAGTTTCCAGCCCACCCCTTTCAAAAGACTTCTTTTTATTTTAAAGCTAAGTCTGTGCAATTGCTAACTGAGAGGATGGGAATAGAGAACAGCATCACACACTAGTTTGAAAATATGCCCACCTGTGTGTGCTGACCACACAAATAGTAGCTTTTGCTTCAGATGACATCCTTGCACAAAGGTGTGTACAATTGAAAACTGCTGTGGACAAAGGCCCACGGTGGAAAAAGGAGCCCTGTGTATTTCAAAGGATTCATGAGTATGCAGCCTACACACACATGTCCAACATCTGCATTATCTACTCCACATGGAACTATTCCATATGGGTGACCATAAGCTCAATACATTACCAGAGGTACTCACTAACCATTAGACAGCAAGCTAAAATGCTGCCAGAGGCCAAGGGGCGGCTTCGGGCACCCCTTCTACAAAAAGCTGGGCCATTCACCAACCATCAAGCCATGTTTGTCGCATCACTTGTGATTTTAAAAAATAATAACAACACCATGACATCAATTGTGGAAGCATCCTTGTTTTCAGTACTCCTACCTTTGAGATGTTGTTGTTGTTTAGTTGTTTAGTCGTTTCCGACTCTTTGTGACCCCATGGACCAGAGCACGCCAGGCACTTCTGTCTTCCACTGCCTCCCGCAGTTTACTCAAACTCATGCTGGTAGCTTCGAGAACACTATCCAACCACCTCGTCCTCTGTCTTCCCCTTCTCCTTGTGCCTTCCATCTTTCCCAACATCAGGGTCTTTTCCAAGGAGTCTTCTCTTCTCATGAGGTGGCCAAAGTATTGGAGCCTCAGCTTCACGATCTGCTCTTCCAGTGAGCACCCAGGGCTGATTTCCTTAAGAATGGATAGGTTTGTTCTTCTTGCAGTCCATGGGACTCTCAAGAGTCTCCTCCAGCACCATAATTCAAAAGCATCAATTCTTCGGCGATCAGCCTTCTTTATCGTCCAGCTTCCACTTCCATACATCACTACTGGGAAAACCATAGCTTTTACTATACGGACCTTTGAGATAGCAATAAGTAAAAAATCTGCCCCAGAGTCTGTCTCTAAAGCCCAGGAATGTTATCACTGATATTCAGCCACATGTTGCTGAACTACAAATACCACCATCCCATTGGCCATGCTTGCTTGGGCTGATGGGAACTGTAGTTCAACAACATCTAAGGGACCAAAGGTTGCCTGACTTCAAAGGAGCAAGTGAAGCTATGTGGCTGCAGGGATATATTGCACACCTACCAGTGGATGCAGGGCTAGCCTAAGACATTTTGCTGCCTGAGGCAGAGAGTCAAATGACATCTACCTACCCATGTGATGGTGCCGAGTACCCAAGGCCAGCCAAGTTACTTTTGGACCTGAGGCAGCCTCTCCCTGGCAATAAGAACAATAAGTTAAATAAATAAGCATTTGCTGCCCTTTCATGATGATCAAAACCAGTGGCCTGAGACAGCTGCCCCACTCTGCCCAAGGGTAGCACTCGCTCATAGCCGACCTGAAAACAGCAAGATGAGATTATATTACACCAGTCTTTAAAAGCATCAGTGGGTCAGTATGGTATATTGGTTAAAGTGTTGGACTAGGACCTGGGAGGCTTGAGTTCAAATCCCTACTCAGTCATGAAATTCACTGGGTGACACAGAGATTTTGTTACCCCCTGCGTTATTTTAAAGGTTACTGTTTATATATATATATGATATTTGTATTGTGTTTTGAAAATGTTGTTAGCTGTCCTGGGCTCTGGCAAGAGAAAGGGCAAAGTATAAGAACAATCAATAAGTCAACAGTAAGTAGTTCATCTTTACAAGCTGAGTGCCTCAGGCCTACGGGACACAACAACACAGCAAATTCTTAAGTAAACAACTGTCCTGTTTGTCATTGGCATAGCTGTCAACGTTTTCCCTTTTTTAAGGGAAATTCCCTTATTCCAAATAGAATTCCTCACAAGGAAAGGGAAAAGTTGACAGCTATGGTCACTGGATGTGTAAAATATATGGCTGTCAATGGTGCTGCTAGGCTTTAGTACTGCCAGTGCAGCCGGACAAGGTTACTTTTTGAAACCAGTCCAGGGCTTTATTTTGTGAAGTCCCCAAAGCCGCACAATCCCCTTCATTGAAGCAACTAAGTCAAGGGGAGCAGAAAAAAGGGGAAAGCCATTTTCCTTAGCATGAGAAGAATCTAAAGCTGTCTCTCTCCACCCCCACCCCCACCAAATTAACTGCCACCTTCTACACATGCACACATCTCTGTGCATGTGTGCGTGCACACACAGCTGGGGAGAATGGTTCATTTCTTCCAAGCTCTGATGCAAATACCATTAAAACACAGAAATTCCTCACCTATCACGAAAATGTTTCCTAGCAAGTAGCTGCCATGTCTGAGATAACTACTGTTCACCTGGGACTATCAAACAGCAACCTAACAAAGGGAACAGCCACTTAGCAGCCACCCTAAGAGGCCTGTTCACTGATTACACTGGGCAGAGGTTTAAACTGTCTCTACACACATGCAAGTGTTTGTGTGAAAGAGTGTACATGTGTTCATTTGTACATCTAAACTATTGTGTGTAAGCAGTCTGCATACTTGTCAAATGTTACATGGGTATAACTGTACAAGTGTACAGCTCAACTATTAGCATACACAGGAAGGCAGATTATAAACCTGAATGTAATCTCTGGGCACCTCTAAATTCTTCCTCTATTGCTTCAGAGGATCTCCTTTTGATTTGCCCATTCACTGAAAATGATGCAAGCTGCATAGAAACTCCCAAGGTACAATCTGTACCTTTCACTTATCTCCTTCCCTTGGTTTTCCCTCCCCATTTTAAACTTTTGCTTTCATAAATGGACATCTGCAATTTCCACATTGGCTCCCTTCCTAATGACTGTATTATTAGCTCTATTTTCATCTGTTCTCAGCTGTTTAGCTTGTATGGACTTGTTTTGGCCGCTCTGCATATAGCAAATAAGGCAGCTGAAATGAGTTCACTGGGGCCAAAAAGGAGAGTGCATCCAACAGCAAATGGTCGGAGTAACAGTGTTAACTCCTTCCCATCCTGCATCCCTCTGCAGAGATTGTGCCACTGACTTTGAACCTTCCTGCAGATTTACATATGTGCAGCAGGGCAACACTTTAAAAACTGGCCATATGGCTGATAGCAGCTGGGCCATAAGAGAAACCTCTATTAGCAAAAACTAGACACAGAAGGTGTTTACCAAGTAATGTATGGTCCATTCCAGTCTTAATTAAAAGGATACAATGGCAGCCTAAAAGTTATTTGACCGGTGTCCTTACCATTTGCCATTTTGCAAAATAATAGGCATACATTTCTACACTTTATTACTATAGGTATTACAGTATCTTTAATCTGTCTGTATTGTATTGTACCGATCAACTGATTTAATTCCAAGGCAGCATGAAAGGCATCAAAGCAGAAACAAACAAACAACATTACATCATCAGATAGAAAAATCAGCAGGTAAAACAAAATAGCAATATCAGCAGAGAAATAGGGTTAGGGTAAATAGACAGTTGTTTATTGTATCAGCTACAGGTAAGTCACTACATTTAGTACTGGGCAAGCCTTTCTAAGGATGGCATTCTATTGATGAGATGCCACCATCAGAAGGATTTCTTTCCTGGCCATTTCCGCCATCTCCAGACCTCTCTGTCTTGGCCTCAGGATTATCCCCATTCCACATCCATCCAGGGCCACACCCTTTCTCACCAAGCCGCACCCCTCACTGACCCTTTAACTCCTACAATGGTTTTTACTTGGCTGGCTGGAAAACAGAGAGGGATTTGTTTATAGAAGGAAGCCTACTGTGCAAACCTTTCTTGTCCATCCACTTTTGCTTCTGGCTCTGTGTGATCAGTGGCCCCGGGAAGGTTGCCTAGAAAAGCATGTAGCCCTCAAACTTGAAAAGGTTCCCCATTGCAGATCTAGAGTTGCTTGTCATCAGTACAATCAGCATCTCCCTGACGCTTGTACAACATTTGACATGCCAAGCCCAGATTTCTTATTTTTGTTTATTCCTTTCTTCTTTCTTTTTTGTAAAGAGGCTTTTAAAGCACTTGGTAAAGTCAATATACCTAACTTTTGTGGGCCACTAGTAAGCTTGATTTACCTAGAATTAAATGTAGTTTGGATCCTGGTTGTCAAAAAGAAAATATTCAATGGGGCTAATCAGTCTTCCTGATTGCTTTCTTTACATACCTATTGCCAACCATATATTAATTAAGCCCTGTCATCAAAACTAATTATAATTTCCTTGTGACTCATCTATTTTGAGCAAGATGAAAGGAAAGAGAAAACAAAGGGTAGACTCAGAGAACACTGACAAAATGATAAGCTTACCCTGAAAAACTTTTTCTCCCTCTTGACATTAGACAAAGGCCTCTAATGGGCAAAAGCCAATAAGGGATGTGAATTTCAAAAAGGGCTGTTGGGTAATAATAGCAATTACCAGACTGAAGAGAAATTTGTCTAAAATTCACTTGAAAAGGAGGAGAAATTAAAAGTCTGGAGATGATCAGTTTATATGCGTCATCATACTTCAGAGCAAACACCTACCGCAAAAATTGAACAAGGGACTGTTCCTTGGAGCACATCTAAACTAAATATAAATTTATATATTGTGATGCTCTAGATCTCATGAATCTCCTTCTGAAATAACTCTCATAGAAGGACTGCTTATTCAAAATATTATGTTTGTAGTAGAAATCCATATGGATCTTGCAGTGAAGAACCAGCAGAATGTGATATCCTGTCCTCCAGTGGTTAGTCATGACAGCTGACCTGAACCCAAGCTCCATGTTTAGAGGCAGTATATCTTTGAGGTCCAAATGCTGCAGACAAAAGAATAGAAAAAAGGCCAAAACAATCATCCCTTGCTTGTGAGCTTTCAGAAGTATCTAGTTAGAAGCTGATACACCAAGTGTGGAGGACTTCTGTCCTTCCAACTGTTGCTCAACAACTCCCATCATCCTTGACAATTGGCTATGCTGGCTGGGGTTGATGGGAGTTGGATTCCAAGAGTCACATGCTCATAGACCTTGGCTGAACCATCAAAGTAACCAATGAATTCTTATGCCCCCAACATGGGTAAGGAAGAAACAGAAATCTGTTGGTTTTTCATTATTAAGAAAACCCCAAACATCATGGAGACGTGATCACATTATATCATTTCACAGCCTCTGCAATAAGTGCAGGAGGATTGATTTTCTTTTAAAGGGAAAAAAAACACCCCACAATAAACTTTCAAGCACATTGATTTGTTCTCAGGAAATACTCCTACAGAATGAAGGTAACCTAACTGAGATTATAGTTACATCTGAGGTTTATATGCTGAGAGGGGCTGCTCTCTTTTAATAACCAGCAATTGAATCGGTTAATGCATTTTCTTTTTAGAGTGCATCAATGTATTTATAGATTTTTTTTCTGGAGTACTGTAACTGGCTTAACAGTGCAGAGTAGAGTAATTAGCCAATATTGGAAGGCTTGGTATGTGCAGATGGGATCTCAATGGATTGTAGTTGGTTTGATGTGAGCTTTTATGCTAGTTGGCCTAGAAATCCAAAATGACCTCACACATCAATAAGACGTTTGAACAGTGAGCCATCGCATCTGTGTCCCTTTGTTTCGTTACAACAGCATTTCACTCTCTCCTGAATTGTCTGACAATGAGTAGGCAAATTTGTCTTAGGGCTGAGGTATTTATGGGAGCACTGTCCAAAATAGAAGTCCAATAGAGGCAATATGGGATATTCCTTTCTGGGTTGTGCAAAACATGACTTGGTTTGCTTCATCTGGTTTCTACATGAGTCCTTCATTGTTTGTGTCGACTCTCGTCATCTCACTGTAAAGTTTTCAGGGAGACCAGTAGCCCCCAGAGAATTCAGTCTCATGATAAATTTGTCTGCAGCTGGTTAGACAATTCAGGAGAGAGTGAAATAAGTGTCAGTTTAGCCAGACAGCCTGAAAAGGCAACTATCCAGAGAAACCCATGCAAAACAGGAAGTACTATCTACATCACCCATCTCCAACCTTGTGCCCTCCATGTGTTATGGATCACAACTCCCAACAGCCCCAGTGAGTCCATGCAGAGGTGTTGTCAAGCTGTTGGAGGTGAAGACTGATCTTTGTTGTGCTGTGATAGGTTGCAGACTATGTGGGAGTCAAGTCCAGGAATATATGAACAAAACAATACATCAGCAGAGCAGTGGGGTACAAATGATTTCTGTTTAATGTCAATGTTAGTTATTCACTTGACTTGAGCAACAGCATTTTTCAGAAAAGGTTGGACTTGGCTGAGATGGCAAAGTTAACATGTTTAATTAGAGAAAAGTCATTACTGACATTTATTCAGGACTGGAAACTTCTTGTGGACTTTTTGCATGAAAGAGAAAATGAACTTGTAATATTGGGATTTGAAAGCTGAAAAAATACTGGCTTATAGAAGATAGAATGGTTGGATGTTAATGACTGAATACTATACTTAGCTGCATGACAGAACCAGAAGTCTTTTGATCTTTCTTTCTTCCTTCCTTCCTTCCTTCCTTCCTTCCTTCCTTCCTTCCTTCCTTCTCTCCTTCTCTCTTTCTTCTCCCTTTCTCTTCTTTTGCTTTTTCTTCCTTCCTTCTATTCCTTTTGCTTTTTTGTTCTTTTTTAGATTAAGTATTTCAGTGTATTATAGAAAGATAGTTTGTGATGTGTATGAATTTTTGTATATCTTCAGACAAGTACAAATAAAAATACTACTTTTTAAAAGGGGGGGCATTTTTCAGATAAACCTCATTTCAGTATCCACACAAAATAAACAAGAATAGGTTGCATAGCCTCCAGCTTGTATTTCAAGGTAAAGGCCTTCAAAGGTGACTGGTAGAATCTCAAATGAGAGTGATAGAGCACTGCCAAAATGGACACAAATTCTATTGGGAGCCAGTGTGCTACGGTCTCCACCAAAAAGGTTTCTCAGCATTCTTCCAAACCAGCCTATACACATATTGAAAGCCAGACCATTAGTCCATCTAGCTCATTATTGTCTACACTGACTGCCAGTGGCTCTTCAAGGTTTCAGACAGGATTCTCTTCTGCAGCCCTACCTGGAGAAGCCAGGGATTGGACTTGTACCTTCTGCATGCAGAATGGAAGCTCTGCCTCCAAGCTATGGCTATTTCACAGTCTGGTGTAGGGCATGTTTTAGTAGGCTAGTCTAAAAGATACAAAAGCAGCTATGAGGGTGAACAGGATTGAATAAACAATAAAGGATTTCAATCTTCTTCCGAAGCAGAGTTGGTAAAAAGCATTCCTGGCCATGCTCCAGCACAGAATGTGATTGTGAATCACTTCCTTCGCTTATTCATAGGCAACGTTCCAGGATATTCCAATGTTGAGTAGGGGGAGCTTCATTTATTTCTTTTGATGGTCCACATAAAGCACCAGGCACACCAGATGTACAGTTATTTCCTGGATTTCTCAGTCAAAAACGTGAAGCGCAGAATCGTTTTCATTTTTAAAAAATACTGGTGTGATGCGTGAGTGAAAGATGTGTGAAGAGATCATGCTTATCCACAAACCTTTTCAATTAAATTCTTATTAGTGAGGCTCTCTCATACTGGAGAACTCATGGACATGCCCACGGCAATCATGTTTTAATACATTTCAGCTGTTCTGTTTACAATGGCATGCTCTAAACAAATAATACTTGTTCTCCTAATCACTTACTATAAATAGGGTGATTTGTATAGTTGCTCAGGACCCACACATATGTCTCCTCTCTTGTTTAACCTTCTCCTTCTTTCCAGTTTAGCATTTCCTGAGTCCCACATGTGTGGCAGCGCCCTCATGTAAAGTGGTAGCAGAATAACACAGCTGACACCACCACCACCACAGCCCTCAGTTCCTTCCTTAGTCTATTTGTCTATTTTCCTGCAAGCTGGAGCTGTGGTCCAAAAAAAAGCTGGAGACCCTAGTTTGGGAAACACTGGTTTAATTGGATGAGTTGTGTTTGTGAACACTGACTGAACTGTCTTAGACCTTCAGTAATAGTAGAATTGACACCTGCTGAAGTTCCCCTTCCAGCAGAGTTACTGAAAAGCAGAAAGTCTGCAATTTTGATCTTCTGCTCATCTGCACACAGTACAGTGGTACTTCGGGTTAAGTACTTAATTCGTTCCGGAGGTCCGTACTTAACCTGAAACTGTTCTTAACCTGAAGTACCATTTTAGCTAATGGGGCCTCCTGCTGCTGTCGCACCGCCGGAGCACGATTTCTGTTCCCAATCTGAAGCAAAGTTCTTAACCTGAAGCACTATTTATGGGTTAGCAGAGTATGTAACCTGAAGCATATGTAATCTGAAGTGTATGTAACCTGAGGTACCACTCTATAAGGCTTTTTGCCAAAGTGCAAGACAGAAAATGATCCTGGAGATGCTGTTCATGGTACCATGAGATACCTCAGCCAACAGGAACTCCTGCAGAGAGATAGATAAGCATTTTGTTTCCAGAGTATATGTTCCGAGCAGCAAAGCTTGAGTTTCTAAATAATTACAGTTGCTTTTGCTAATTTTTCCCCCCATTTTCAGCTACCGTTTTCTGTTCTACTTCCTGCCATAAATTGTTAGGTAATGGCGCTGGGGGCCATTAAACAGGTGTTAGATGGCCCTCCTGAGATTTCAGCACCTCAGTAGAAAGTGAAGCAATTTTCACATTAAAAGACTGCAAAGCGTTCAGGGACAATTGGAGATGAGAAATGCTACATATATCCAAGATTCTTATATTACATGCTGGAAAAAATATATTATGCAACTAGTGAAAACATCTGCTGTATTTTGAGAGTCAATGCACTTTATAGATATAAGCTCAAGAAATAATTCCATTATAGCCAGTGAGGAAATTTCTTACAACACACACACACACACACACACACACACACACACACACTTCTAGTTTTCAATCAGGATTGAAAATTGAAAGCTGGGGAAGTATTAATTTTGTTATTTTAATGGCTTCCTAGAAATGGGGAAGAAAATTAAAATAATATTTTTAAGAAATCAAAATTCTCAAGAATAAACAAAATTACCAACATAGCTTTAGAAACAAGTTTCTGCCATTCCACACTAATAGATGTTCCACACTGAGAAAAATAAAGGAAGCAAATACATACAGAAATATCTCCTGCCCCTCACAACAGATTCAAAACTCTTTGATTCTTGTTAAATGTCACATCAGAACCAGCTTCATGAGTTCAGAATTGCCTAAGAATCTTGTATTTATGAAGCTATCCTGGCTCACCTTACACAGCTATTTTACGCTTGTATTCTTGTATTGGATAATGTATTATTATTATTATCCTCATAAAGTACATGGCAGGGAGAGAAAGAGAAAAATTATATTGGTTGATGTCAAACTACAACCTGGAGACCAGGGTTCAAACCATGAAGCTTACTGGATGACCTTGGGCCAGTCACAACCTACTTCACAGGGTTGCTGTGAGATAATATGAAGAATGCCAGGAGAATCACGTATGCCACCTTGAGTTGCTTGGTAGTAAAGTGGAACAGAAACCTAATAATAAATAAATAAGCTTGCATAAGACTACACACTAAGCTGATGGCAAAGGTGATATTCAAACCGGCAACTTTCTGATGCACTGTACAGACTTTATAGTGTTCCAGCATCCCACAACCTCAGCATTCCTCCTAAGAACCCTGCAAAGTAGGTCAGTGTTGCTATCTTGTATCGCAGAAAGACGGTGGTGGTGCAGAAGCTGAGAGGTGGTAAAATTCATAACGAAGACAAGATCTGAACTGGATTATTTCAGGTTCCTGCTGCTATAATGTTCCCAAGCTCTGACCCAAACCTATTGGTTGTCAAGGGGAAAGGCGGAGAAGTGCCTAAAAGGAGTGCAATGTTGTGTTCTTACTGCTCTTTGCTGCCCCCCCCCCCCGTTACAACCATAGCTATTTGAGCTAAGGGTTACGTTTACACCAATCCTAATCACAATTAATGCTAACCAGAGTTCTGATCTCGCTCTGAATTTGAAATGAACCTGTAAACCCTGGTTAACATGGAAACACCTTAGCATTAACTATTGCTTAGGGCAGTACAAACTTAAGACTGTGTGTGTGTGTGTGTGTGTGTGTGTGTGTGTGTGTTTATACTGGAACTTGGAAAAGAGGGACAAAGGGAACCGCTGTCACATACTGAGACAGTCTATTGGTCCATCTAGCTCAGTACAGTAATGCCTACACTGGCTAGCAGAGAATCTCCAGGTTTTTAGAAAGTAGTCTCTCCCAGCCCACTCCAGAGATGTTGAGGATTGAACCTGTTCACAAAGCCCACTGAGCTACAGGCCTTCCCAAATAAATTGCACAATTTCATGGCCAGTTACCAATCTCCTAACTGTTACTAAAGGATCGGGAGTATTACATTTGTGCTGGCCCTTAGCCATTACATTGCAATAGTGGCACTTAGCTACTAATCAAATACTCTGTTTTAAAAGAGAATAAATTAGGAGGGTAAGCAAATACAAAAGAAACAGCTTCCCATTTGATTACTAGGCTTCCATTTGTATATAATTTGACTGGGAGTGAACCCAGCCTTTCAATTTTTATTCTTATTTTTAGCCTCTTGGGCCAAGGACCTTGTAAGCCAAATTTTTCGCAGGCTGCAGATTTTTACGGCCAAGTTATAACTCACTGAAAAACAGGGGGCTTAAAATGGAAGGGCTGACAAAACTTTAAACTACAGCGTTGCAAATGGCACCACAATAATTTATAATCTGCAGGCAGCTCTTGGGTTTATTATCACAATGACAAATGCACTGTCATTGTTAATAGGATATTTCCCAGCAAGGACTTCTTGTTATGCAAGCCAGGTTCAGTATGTCATGCAGCATGATAGCAATAAAGCCTACAAGAATTGGTAATGAACTTCAATTACTAATAGATTATGGTTAATGGGAAATATGTGCAGTAAAGATATGGGTTTTTATATGCGCCTTCTGCTACTCTACAAGGCAAAGATTTATGCTACAATTTATGTTAACATTCTCCAGACTGGGAGGGGGGCAGGAGACTAAATTGGTGGAAAGCTGTTTCATCCATAACAAATATTTAAGATAATTTTGGCACATCATGCAAATGAAGATGTAAAATTAGATATTAATCCTTTTCATTTGAACATTTATACTTTTATTAAAAGTGAAGATTCTGCCCTACAACTTATTATTTTTTCCCTGGAAAAAGAAAAGAAAACCCACCTGCCAGCATAAAAGAGGTGCTGCTGTTAAAATGAAAGAAATGTGGAGGGAGCGATGATAGAATCTGAGAGGTCAATTAATTTGTTCAATTCACTGGTAGTCATTATACAGCCAAAATAATAATAATAATAATAATAATAATAATAATAATAATAATAATAATAATAATAATAATAATAATAACAATAATAATAGACATGGCACATCAACATTTAGCCTGACTGCCTGAAGGGTTCTCAACAGAGCCAGTATGGAGAGAAAGCTATTGGACACAACTGGGGACTCTGGGACCAGTTAAATAGCTTGGTAGCTAACAGAAGTTGACCAGAAGTTTGCAGTTCATGGATCTCGGACACAGATACATTTCAGATATCATGACATCTTAGTTAACTGAAGTCCAAGAGGGACATGGATGGTAGGACTTTGCCTTGCTTTGATTGTTTTGAGTGGGTCTGTCACTGAGAATTTGCTCTCAAGGGATGCCTGATTGGTGGCTTGGATCTGATTATAGACTTGTAATATTGTAGTGCAGTGGTTAGAGTGTTGGACAAGGACCTGGGAGACCAGGGTTCAAATTCCTATGCAGCCATGAAGCTCACTGGGTGATCTCGGGCCAGCTACTGCCTCTCAGCCTAACCTACCTCCCAGGGTTATTGCAGGGACTAAATGATATGGGGCAGAACCAGGTAGAATGTCTTGAGCTCCCAGGATAATAAATACTACTGTATAAATAAATAACGTCTCTGGATCGTTCCCTGAATGGGCAGGATGCAGTCAGAAGAAAAATGCTGCTGAGAGTAACCCCTTTCAGGTTTTCAGAGAACACATGGGGAAATAAAATGAGGAGTGTGTGCAGGGCCATACATCCGAAGCTCATACCCAGGGTCCCCATTGGGAATTCTTCACAAGCTCCAAATACATTGACAGTCTCCTGTGTGTGGAAGAGTTAAGCCATGCTTATATCAATAGGTACCAAGAGCTCCTTCAAATACTAGCCAAATATGCAGGTGCTGGGGACAGGATTAGCTCACAGAGCCCTGAAACCCACCCAGCGAGGAATTACCCTGCAGTTCCATGTTAAGCCTAAACTTGATTTATTCATACTGATTGTGCATTACTATCAGTGCCAAAGGGAAATGTATATCCCTGTCTGCATGAGATGCACCCACCAAGCTCAAATGAGTTTTGCAATGCACACCATGTTGTGCATTAACATCAACTATGGAGAAGGAAATCTCCCTTCCAGCTTTAAATCGAGTACTGTACAACAATATGGTCTTTCAGCTGTGAACCCAATTCTGTAGTGGTACTAAAATTCCTTTGAAAATATTGTTCCTTTTGGACGATACGTTAATCTTTGTTGGTAACCATAAAAAATATAGCAAAATAAGTGTGTCAACTACAAATGTAAATACCTTCTATGTAGATTTTTAGGGATGAATCACACAAGCACTGAGTCTCCGTTCTGCGCCTCTGGACAGACCTTGCAGAATCCCAAACGGTTCATATTCTTCTCTTTTCAAAAATCCTTACTGATAAATCTGTGCTAGAGTTAGAGTTGGCCTCATCCATCAGTGTGTAACACAGAAGAATGAACAGCAAAGAACATTTAAAAACAGGTATTTTATTTATTTTATTTGAGCACAGACTTGTGGAATTGTGTCCATATTGTAACCATCAATACAAAAAGCAACGTTTCTAAGGCATAAATGCAGAGCACACCTTAAAAAACCACAGATTGTTCAGAAACACGTAAATGTTGGCTCATACATTAATCCGCTCCTTCCGACATTTGGGAAGCTGACATGAAGCGCTAATGTCATTTTGCCTGTGCGAAAACTGTGAATGTCACTGCTAAGGGATCATCTTAAATCACATCCTTTTGCTACAGTGATCTGAGCAACGTATGTTTCATTTTGAGGAATGGAATAGATGAGCCGTAGCTTTTAACTACCCTACATTAGTCAATCAGGTGACTATGGAGAAGGCACCATCCTGTCTAAAAATCCCTTTTAGGAGGATTTTAAAGTTGCTGGCAAAATAATGCATGCAAATCTTGATCAGGCACAAGATGAGGCTGTGAGACAGCAAAACAGGAGGCGTCTGCCTTTCTCTGTTTCTATACTCCCCACTTGAGCACAGGGTTACATGGAGAGATGGGGAGCAACCACATAGCTGGGTCCTCTGTAATAATTTGCAGGGGAAATGCCAGGAATGAAGCCTGCCCAGAACATGAATGCTCCAGCTTTGAAGCCATATCCCTAGTCCTCAATGCATCGGACAGACTAGGGCGATTCTATGGCAGAAGTAGCTCCACATTTCTTTGGGAGCTTTACACTGGGGCAACATTCAACTAGATGCCCATGAGTTCTAGTGTTATGAGAGGGTCAGAAACACTTTTCTCTATTCACTTTCTCCATGCAATGCATGATTTTATAAACTTCCACCATATCACCTCTTACTCACATTTTTTTTCTAAGCTAAAAACGCTGCAACAATTCCTCATTGGGGAGTTCCTCCATCCCTTACCAAGGAACATAGGAAGCTTCCCTAAACTAGCTGCATGTATTTATCAACATCAGAAAGAGGGGTTTTGCCATTCACCTGCTACATGATGCTTTTGTGAAGCTGACATGGCAGGGATCTTCTACATGCAAGGCAGGTGCTCACCATTGAGGTCATAATTTTCCCCCAGCCCTGCTTCAGCTCTTCTTCTTTCTTCAAGCTTCTTCACTCTCATAACCCCCCTGCACTGTGTCAATGATGACATATCTGAACGATAAGGGAAGAAGCCTAGGATAGGCATCCACCATTGTTGTTCTTCCATGGCTCAGTGCCAATGGGAATTCATAGGTGCTTGGTGCCTGCTCTGAAATGCCTGTGAAGCTCAAACATGTTCACCCCTCACACTGCTAGCAAGCTCTAAATGCTCTGAGTGATGGGACAGTAGGTGTGTGCAGGCATGCCCATGTATCCTATAATGTATGCAGTAGCAGATATATGCACAGGGCCACTGATTCACCAAACACAGGATATTCCTGATATTAGTAACAGAGCTGTATACAATGACCTTGACTGGAGGTCCCCTTTCACTTAGATATTTCCACTTCCACCGGAACCATTAAGCAGGCACAAATGCCCAGCCATTTGGCCTGTTCTTCCCATCTCTAAACCTGCATCTTAAGGTTCTTCTCCTTTTCTCCCCAGCCTATCACTACATATTACTTTTTAAACAGCGTTAAACCAAAGAGAAAAACATTAAAGAGCTAAGAGCAGAACTGACTGTGGGCTCTAAAATTTAAAGGTTTGAAATATGTGCTGCAATAACTGTAAAGGCAGCTATAAAGTTCTATTTAAAAATGTTTTTCCTTTTTCTGTTTTCTTCATAAAGGATTCATCTTTTCAAGGTCATTACAACACCTTTTCCATCAATCAAGAGGCACACAGGCCTGCAATTTTTCAAGTTTTGATTAATGATCTCAGCACACGATAGCCAACAACAGAACCACTGCGCAAGGATAATGATGTACAACTCTGCAAGCTATGTTTTAATCTGTTAGCAAAGTCTTAATATGTAGCATTGTAAACACCTAACAATATTGTTAAGCAGCTGTAACAGTGGCAAAAAAAGGTTGGATCCTGTGGATATATGTGTATTTGACTCAAGCATCACATACTTACCAAACTAATAAAGTATTTAACAAATAGTAAATATTCAACTGAGTGGCTGCTTCACAGCTGAACACATTTAGGGTTCAATCACTATTGCACTCAGATTGTTACTAAAAAAATACTTGTCACCCCTCTTTTCACTGTATTCAGGCTTTTTAAGGTCTCTGATAACTTCATTTTTTAATTCAGTGGGGGCAGTTTTACTAAAATTACAGGTTTCGGTCAAAAAATCAAGCAGCAACTCCCCATTTCTGTTTCCATCAGTGAAGCAATCAGTTATGTCCATATCAGATGGAAGCTCATAGGACTTGTACTTTAGACCAGCCCCATCAAGTATCTCTTCAATGTGAGCAGATGAAACATACAAGCAGAGATCATTCAGAGGCAGGCGAGAACCGTATTTCTCCCAGAGCCTGGCCCAGCCACTGGTTCCTGCCAAATAAATCATATTGCAGTTTTATTTTCCTCGTTACTATTATTGCTGATTTATTAATCACCTTGTAAAGCACTTTCTCTTGAGGCAATTTACACATACAATAATTATAAACAGTTAAAAACAGAAACACAACAAATACATTTAAAACAATACTAAAACGCTTAACAAGCAGACACTTGTGGCAAAGGCCTGTTTATGCAGCTTGGGAAAGCCTGTCAGAACAAAAAATGTCTTCTATTGTTTCTGGAAAGTCCAAATAGTGGTCACCTGTTGTTTCTTGTCATGAATGGTATTCCACAGGGCAGGGGCAGCCACACTAAATGTCCTTGTCTAGGTTAATGTGGAGGGGGCTTCGGAGCTCCCTGGAACTTGCAGTTTTGAAAGCTCTGTTCTAGGGCCTTTCATATGTGTTTGTGGGAGGGGGGTTACTGGTTTGTTTTTATTCTTGTTTTCATTAGGTATTATGGGTTCTTATTTTGTATTTTTATGTGCTGAACCACTCTGTGGTCTTTGGATGAAGGGTGGTATATATATTTATTTAAAAATAATAATAGCCAATCGCTGATTATAGAGAGAGCTGCATGGAAGTCTGTGCTAAGCCCATCCTTTGGCCCATCATGGTAAATTAGACCAAGGCTGATAATTTTCCTAACCATCCAGAGAGAAGGAAAGATGCTTAATAGTGGTCATAGACCAGAGCCACTTTTGATGTTCTTGTCTTGTCACATGGTGCTGCAAGAGTAAACAATGAAATTACCATAGCTGCCCTACACATCACTGAAGGGACAGAACATTAATAGGGTGGGATGGGGGTGGAGAGGAGAAAACATTTAGAATGTCCTCTCATTATCTCATCTCTAGTCAGAAAGCAAGTCTTTGATTTTAGCAGGTTATTGACTTTCGTTTAACTCTTTTCAGCTTTTGATTCATCCTCTGAATCTGCAATCAAATCAGAAGTTGAAGTAAGGAGACGTTATTCAAGTTTAACTGATTAGGTAAACAAGCCCTTAGATTTTTGCCTCTTCCTCGATATCTCATCAAGATATGTATGGTTGTCCATATGAGGAGAGGAATTTTTACAAATGCCAGCCATTTATGGGTCCAGTATGAATAAGTGAGTGCATGAACAAATTCAGCAGAGGACACACTGGATGCCAAGCTTGCAATCCTATGAAAACGTACTTCACAGAAATCCTCATTAAATACTACAGGGTTTGTTTCTGAGTAAACATAACTGCTGGTAGTAGCTTTTACCTGCTAGGGCGCAGCTGGGACCTCCACCATGGAGAAGCTCCCATCCTCCACCTGCACTTCTCTCTGCCAGCAGAAAAGCACTCACATGCCATCCTAACACCACCTGAAACCATCAGTGGTGAGGCTAGGATTGTTTTCAAGTACAAACCATGGTTAGACATTACAAGATAACTTTTCCCAAATTCTTGATCTTAATGAGGATATAGTTTGCTTGAACTACTGGTGAGTGCCGGCATAGGCAAACTCGGCCCTCCAGATGTTTTGGGACTACAGTTCCCATCATCCCTGACCACTGGTCCTGTTAGCTAGGGATCATGGGAGTTGTAGTCCCAAAACATCCAGAGGGCCAAGTTTGGGGATGCCTGGGTTAGTGGATTCCAAAGTCACTGTAATATACCTAATAGTGCTGTGTGAATTCCCCTCCCCCATAATGCCAACAGAGATGAACTATTGAGAAATTATTAGACATTAGACTCTAATGTCTAATTAGAGGTAAAGCTAAAGTGGCTGATAAATGAGTAGGACTCACTCATCAGTTTCAGCAATGAAGATTATCTGCTCTGTTCTGGTTGCTCATTTAATCCTGATATGATACTAGGCTAGCTCCCAGGTGATCTGTTTATGAAGCATTCATCCTAATATAGTTGAACAAAGTTTGTGGAGAAGCTATACACCATATGTTTATTGAGCAATTGTACTGGTTTGTTTGTGGGGAATTTATATGGCATCATGTCACAGGGAAGGAGTAACAGCCAGCAGCAGTTCTATTTAGCTGTTTGCAGCCTCTGGGAGCCCGTGACCAGGAGCTCATGAATAGGACTAGTAAACAGGGGTGTTTTTGAGGGCATCTAGCAGGGGAGTTTGAAGGGGAGGCCCAGAGTGCTGTCTCATGGTGCGCCTAGGGCCAAGAGACATGGACGGCGAGGGAACTGCTGCAGTGACTGCAACACCTGTGCCATGTTTCTCTTCCTGCCTGCAAACATGCAGAACTACACCTGTAGCAAGTGCAAGCTGGTTGCCTTGCTGGAAGACAAGGTACACAACTTGAGGCCCGCCTGTCCACACTTTGAGCTACTGGGCAAGAAGAGGAATTTCTCAATAGTGAAGAGCGGACTATCCCAGAACAGCAATGCAGGAACCCATTGCTGGAAACAAACTCCTGGGGGAGCATAGCACAAAGAAGGAGGACTGTCAGGAGCCATACTGTGTCACTGGAGTTGTAAAATGGATTCCATGCCCTCTCCTCAGGCACTGATTCCAGGCCAGAGGAGCAAGACGTGTGTCGAGTGAGTGTATTGTACAAGAGTGCCAAATCTACCTTAATTGTGCAACCTGCTTGAATCTCATCTGCAAAACAGTAAGAGCCTAGAAGCTCCCTGCTTTTTAATGAATTGTTTTATTATCATTTAGAAATGCTTTCTGGGGGCTTGAACAAACCAACAAACTTGTTATGTCACAGCTCTCAAACTACTCATGGGTTAAGCCCATTTAAAGTAAAGAAATAGAACATTCAGCCAGATCCTATGCCTGCTTAATAGGAAATAAATCTCACCTGTATCTGAGTCATGCTGACCAATTAAAACCCCATTCATTTTCATGGAATTTTGTCAAGACTCAGAGAACTTGCCCAATGTATGCACATTTAAGAGAGGCCGCAGCTTAGCGTTGAGGCGAAGCTGCAAGGAAATGCCAGACCACTGACAAACAATTACACCGATTTAAAGCAGGCCAAAGAGAAGCAAGCAGCCCAAGACATCAAAGAGCTTTGGTGTCTATTCCAAGAAGTATGAAATGACAAGATTCTCTGACAAGGGACATCCATTATGTTCTGCTCATCTGTGAAGTTCTGGAATAGGGGATATCTCAAAATATAAAGAACATTTGGTAACCTTAGGCCAGTCAGATTGCATCCTACTGTGACAAGGGAGCTATTCTTATAGAAATCTACTAAAAACTAGCATAAGGGACACAGATAAGATCCTGCGGATGGATATATATATATATATATATATATATATATATATCCACATGCAGGAACAGTGGGAAGTGAATTCAGGCTAATCCATTTATTTGGTACCCTTGGTGGCATGATTCAGCATTTCTGATGTGAATCATTTATAAAAGGCCAAAGCCACCAGCCCCATTGGGTAGGAAAGCAATAAATTCAAGACTAATGAGGGCTTGCTGAGAGGTATGACTGCAAATCCCCATTGCTAATAAAGCCATTTGCCTGCCTTTTTGGAAAGCAGTATATCTTTAAACAGTTTCTTTCTGAAACATAAACACTCTGGCGGTTTAGAATCGATGCCGCACAACAAATTTGTCTATATTTCCCCCCACCTCCCTTCTCCACCTGGCGGAAAATGAATGCAGAGCACTAATTGCAGGAAATGTGCTGGTGTCAGTGTTCTGTGACTCAACACCATTTCTGAACGGAGCAATTATACACTACCTGACTGGCACATTAAAATAATCACTCCCTGTAGATGCAACATATGGCACTACTTTTGTTTTTCAATACTTTGTTGAGAACTGAATGTGTGGGGAGACTATTATCTTAAAAACAACACTACATAACTCTTCAGAGCTGCCTCGGTCTTGTTGACAAGCAGAATGTAGGAGGATCTGAAGCCTTTAAACCGTGTCCTTACCATTTTGCTCTTTTTAGCCTCTACTCCCAGTTTCTCATGAATATCCCCTATTACTTCTGTAGGGGAAAGTTTACACCGAGAAGAATCTGCTAAGAACTCCTACATGGACAAGCTCCGCTGAAAAGCACAGGAGTTGCCAAAGAACAGCAAGTCTTTCACAGGTGTCACATTGGTGAACTACAGAAATTGCTTTTATGTATTATTTAAGTGGGAGTATTATTTCAAAGATGGTTTCTTCTGTTGCTGTTTTTCCTATTTCACCTGGTCTAGTGCTTTTATTCCCTTGCCACTCTTCCACTTAACCCCATGGTCTCCTTGGCAGCCTTCCCCATTGCACCTGTCTTACCGCTCATGACTATCCATATCTCCTCTCCTGATTATTACTAGTATCTGAGCCACAAACCCACCCTTCTGCCCTTCTATATCTCCTTTGCCAAACTTACCCTAGGCAAGGGAAGCTGGTGGGTTTACAGCCCAAACTGAGACTTGGGCGTCCTCTGGCACCAGTGGACACTGACTCAAGCATACTTTTTTATCAGTATCTAAGTTTCATTAGGGCCTATTGTTTCACTGGAGGTCTACAGTTGTCACAAGCCCTCCCTGTCACCCCCTCCCTTGCTTCAGCATCCTGTACCAACCCAGCAGCAAAAGTGCCCTTGAGTTCTTCCCTTGGTGCTCAGAAATTCCCTGAATGCTTTGGGACCGATTTTAGGGACTGAAGAAAGGGGGTGTGACTATTATGCGGTGGTGACCATTATGCAGTGAAATACAGTACCTCAGCCTCTGCCAGAATGTAGATTAAACTTTTCAAATTTATCTTGGAGTTAATTTTAAGTTTACTTTTGTAACCTGGTAAAGGTAAAGGTAAAGGGACCCCTGACCATTAGGTCCAGTCATGACCGACTCTGGGGTTGCGTGCTCATCTCACTTTATTGGCTGACGGAGCCGGCTTACAGCTACCGGGTCATGTGGCCAGCATGACAAAGCTGCTTCTGGCAAACCAGAGCAGCGCACGGAAACGCCATTTACCTTACCGCCGGAGGAGTACCTATTGATCTACTTGCACTTTGACGTCCTTTCAAACTGCTAGGTTGGCAGGAGCAGGGACCGAGCAATGGGAGCTCACCCCGTTGTGGGGATACGAACCGCCGACCTTCTGATCGGCAAGTCCTAGGCTCTGTGGCTTAACCCACAGTGCCACCTGCATACCTAGAGCCAATAACTTTTGAAATACAGAACTGCAACATCTGGTTTTGAAATGGCTGTGGGAATTGGTTTGCTAGGTGGGACTTCTCCCTGGCATGCTCGTATTCTATGTGTGAGGATTTGGGGGAGACAACATGCAGACATGCCATCTTCGATGTGCAATCAGGAAAAAATGCAATCTGGGAACAGTTTAACCATGCACAATGTAATGTGATGTATGTATGGCTCTTAGTTACATTTCCCTGTAATTCACACAATTGTGTGCTGCTGTGTTCCTGGTCCCCGTCCCCGCCCCCCCCCCCCGTATTCCTATGATAGAAAGGCAGCCATTTATATAAACCCTACCAAATTTATTATTTTAGTCACACAGTGAGCTTTATGGAGGAGAAGCAGCCCCCAGTTTAGAGGCCCAGCTTTAAGAGCGAAGGGTGGCCACAGCTGCACCAAACATTTGTGAAGAATTCTATCCTCCCCTTTTTAAATTTTGTACTATTAAACCGATACACATTTTCAAAATGAGAGATAAAATTAGGTATGCATTTGAAGAACTCATAACAAAATCATATCTGTTATGTCTAGTAAAAAATATGCCACTGTTGTAACTGAATAGGACACTTCAGGCACAAACTAGGCTATTCAATCACTTGCTAGGTCCATTGAATTTAATGGAAGAGTTTTTCATACATGTTTAACTCGCCCATTGAAATCAGTGGAACTTGAAAACGGTTAACTTTGGCTGGTTGTACTCATAAGATGCCCATTAGGCACTGAAACCTGCTGTGTGTAATCTGTTCAATTTGCTCTGTTGCCTCGGTACTATATCCACATGAACATATAAATGCCACTTCCTCTGGTATTCTATTTTGCAATTGACTTGATCACAACTTTCTTATTCAGGTGTCAAATACAACCAGCCTAAAATGGGATTCTTTTTTTTTTTAACACTGTATCACAATATTAAACAAAATGGGCAGTAAACATGGGCAATGAGCCAGCAAAATAGCACAACAGAGCTCCATTGTAGAGATTTACTTAATGCCACATGCAGTCAGGTGTTACGACATGTGCTATTCTGAAAAATCTGCAACAGATTAATGGATTCATTAAGAACAATTGGGTTTCTTGCATGAGTTGAGATTTCAGATTTAGTGCCTATTCTGTTTGCAACATTTGTTGTGACATTTGTGTGCAGTTAGGGGAGGGGAAACGGAGACATTCTGCAATTAATGGAACATTTTGGTCTGTTGTTGTCTGCTATGAACTTTATAAAGCTATTTTATAACTCTGCGAATTCTTCTAATGTTTATATAATTAACTCGTATCTCTGTGATAGACAACTTCATTACATTCCATGACATCCAAAGAATCAGGGATCTTCTAATGAGGGCAACACACAAACCAGTGCATGTTTACTCAGAATAAACATCCACTGCATTGAATGGGCCTTACTTCCCCTGTAGTGCTTAAGCGACAGTCTTAATTAACTCAATGGCTCGGTGCAATTCAGGGATAAAAAGTAAGCTCTTCCGTCCCCATTCCTAGCTGAATAAACTGATAATTCCCCATCACTCTTCTAGATTGTAACTGACTCATACACAATGCAACAATTTTGCAGAGGTTCAACATGTGTAGCTTCTGTGCCTGGAATCTAGAAATCCTGCTTTGTGTTCCATTCTTTAAAAAAGGGTTCTCTTACCTCAGTTTTATATTATAACGTATTATCAGTGCTTTTTTCTGGGGGGATGCAGGGGTACACATAACCCCAAACATTTTGTGAATCTACGTTTGGTCTCATTGAGGGGCAGAATTTTGATATGAGTAGGAAAATGAGAGTACCCCTAAACATTTATTTTTTTAGAAAAAAGCACGGCATATTATAACTGTAATAAACAAATGTGTTTGTAAGAGATACGCCTTGTTTAGAAGGTAGAAAAAGACACACCTCCCCCACATCATGAGAACAGGTATCTCCCCACAAAGGAGATTAACTTCCACTTTAGCCGCTAATTATGTGGTACCAATACCAGAAGAAATATTGCATGGATTTCTCGAACTCATTGCATATCATTAATCTATGAAGCTGTTCATGATGCTACAGAATAGACATGCTAATTCTATGCACCATTAAACTCCAAGTAAACTCCATTAAGCTCAGTGGGACTTATATCCAAGAAAACATGCACAGGAGGAGGCTGAAAGGGCAGATTAACACAAGTATTTTAAAATCCTTTTTTTAAAAAAGTAGAGTTTGGGTGTGTACAATTGACACACATGTATAATAGTCTATTTATGTGGTCAAAAGTGTGTTGAAGACTGGGACAGGGGTGCATAAATAGATAAGATTGTTTAAATCAGAATGTTTTTATGGTGCATTTTAATATGAGAAATTTTTATATAACTTGTATGATAATTTAATTTTTGTATTTTTTAATCTCTGAGAAATAGATTTGTATAAGCAGCTGGATCTTGGTGTTCCATTCTGAAAACAGACTCATAGGAAATCAAATAGAAGTCTAAATTACAACCTTGAAGTGTGTAAGAAATGTACTTGGTAGTATTTATTTATTTAACAAAATTTATACCCCACTTGATTGTAATAATACACCCAAGCAGTTTACAAGTAATATTAAAATTCAACAAAAAACACTTAAAGCATTTAAAGATAATTAACTGTAAAAGGGGCTGTGTGTAAGCATCTAAATGTCTGGATAGCCATGCCTAAACAAAAATGTTTTAAGCAGTTGCCAAAAATATTGCAGTGAAGGCACCTGCCTGATATCAATAGGCAGTGAGTTCCAAAGTGTAGGCACTACCGCACTACAAGGTTGATTTCTTAAAACTGCAGTGTGAGTATTATGTGGTATGTGGAACAGCGCCAGTTTCACAGATCAAAGAAGTTGAGTATGGGATAACGTGATCCCACAAGTAAACTGGTTCCAAGCCTTTAGGGCTTTATATACCTGTAGTTACGCCTTGAACTGGCCTGGTAAGAAAATGGCAACCAGTGTGAATCTCTGAGCAGAGGTGTTATAGGCTGAGTTGGCCTTACTCCTGTCAGCAACCGCACTGTAGCATTCTGCACAAACTGCACTTTCTGGAAGCAGAAAGTAAGCTCTTTATAGAGCGCATTGCAGAAATTCAATCTTGAGATTACCAGTGCCTGAACTGCTGAGATCAGTACTTACCTGAAACAAGAATAATAAGGAGCTTGGCCCCAGGTTCCAAGAGGCTGTGGAAAAACCTGATAGTAGCTGGGATGTCTTTTACATAATACAGCATCTAGAAAATATAAGGACCACTTTAATGTAGAATGAGCTCACTGAAGCTTTTCCGTGAATGCTCCCATTTTTGTGTGAAATAACTCAAATATACCCAAACCAAAAATGTATTTGTGATGTGTATCTAAATGATACTGCGTACACATTAGAGCTACTACAGTAAAGTAGTATATGGTAGTATGTATTGTGCTAAATGTGTAGGCAAGTAGCATCATGAACCCACAGGACAATGGAGAGGAGGGAGGGGATCCTGGCGAGGGGTGTGGCCAGGACTGGAACACACTGGGACAAGGTGGGGAGGGGCAAGGAGAGGTTGGTGCAGGAAGTATTCACAGGGTTACGGAGGATGGGGTGGGGATGTGGATCAGTGCACAGGAACCAGAGCAGCAGGACCTATCACCAGAGCCAGAGGAGCCCCTGTCTCCATGAACACAGCTCTAAGGCAGTGATGGCTAAACTCGGCGCCGCACCTGTTTTGGGACTCCAACTCCCATCATTCCTAGCTAACAGGATGAGTGGTCAGGGATGATGGGAACTGTAGTCCCAAAACAGCTGGAGGGCCGAGTTTGGCCATCACTGCTCTAAGGTATAGGGAGCTGCAGGAGGCTGAGGCAGGCAAGGGCCCATAGCTGGCCAGGTGGAGCTCATTAGCTCTGGGATGTGTGATTCCTCAGCTGGAGTGGGCTTGGAACAGGTGAGGGTCACATGCCTCATCAAGCCCAGATGCTGCAATCAGCAGGCAAGGTAGAAAAGGGAAGCTGAGGCATTGTTTCTGCTCAACTCCCCATGTTGCTGGGTCTTGACTTGCATGTTCCTGCACTGTGATTTGGGTGTGACTCTGAACTGTATTCTGACTACAGCACTTCAGACTTGGCTACTTGGATTGACACTGGACTGCATTTCCTGAGCTTTCGAATTTGCTTGTGTGGCTCGGTCCCTGGACTTGGACTTTGGACTTGACATACAGTACTGACTTGCTGCCAGGTAGGCCGGGGGTTCAGGACAGTACATGGATTAAGGTCAATGTTGGATTGGGAGGGGAATGGGGTGTGCTTGTAATATTGGAAGTGAGTAGTGTTCAGGTGGGACTTCAAATACTGGTGGGAGAAGGTTGTAGAATTAATAGCAATAATAATAATCTGTTACTTATACCCCAGCCTTTTGCCTGGGTTGCCCCGGCCACCCTGGGTGGCTTCCAGCATAATAAAAAGCACAGAAAAACATCAAACATTAAAAATTTCCCAATACATGGCTGCCTTCATATGTCTCCAGAAAGTTTGTGTTTGGCCTATGATGAGAGGGTGTTGCACAGGGCAGGTTCCACTACCAAGAAGGCCCTCCGCCTGGTTCCTTGTAACTTCTCTTCTCACCCTGAGGTCCCTCAGAAGGTCCTCGGAACTGGATGGATAGTGTTGGGTAGATTGTGACGGATTTAGCAAGTAGGGACAGCATTTGGGATAGATGGGGAGGGTGGATTTTGCTTAGGTACATTTAGAAGCATGGAGTTAGGTAGAGGTGTTTCTATGGATTAAAGCAGCATCTAAGAAAGTATGTAACTGAGACCACATGCTTCTGAGCACTGAATAATTCTGCAATATTTTATTCTATTATTGATGATATTGTTGTATCATACACACTTGCCTCTTGACTGGCTATGCTAGAGCTGGCAATTATTCTCGTACCTGGTGGTGGCAGCAAAAATAAAGAGGGTTTAAAATATCTAGCAGAAATCCAGCTCAGGGCGGTAGACCTCAGAGAGAGGTGAAGCAGGGAAGCTGGGGGTGCAACTGAGTTTTGTGCCAGAGAACCGCATAGCTGAGGGAAAAGGGGTGCAGCAATATTAAGCTCTACTCACTTTTTATTCAGATGCGCTAGCTAATGCAAAGCAGAGTTTTGTCCTTATTATTCTACAGCAAGTTTTGCATGCATTCTTTGTTTTCTTTGGGCTTGATTGTTTGGAACAAATATATTATTGCTTGTGAACAGAACAAACTTATAGAATACAAGGGACTGGAGCACCGCTTTGACATTCAAGTGGTATTATCGCATACGAAAGGTAGCATGAGGAAAACAGTTGTCCCAACAACCACAACTGTCCCACAATTGAGGCCTCCCTTTACCTGGATCATGTGGATGAAGTTCCATTTCTTCACTTCTTTGCTTGCCTTCATTCGACTTTCATATTCCAGCGAAGTCTCCTTGTGCCAAGAAAACTTTATGTTCTCAAGGTTTTCTGTCTTTGCTACTCGTTCTAAAATATGATAGCTCCACAGTTTATCTCAATTGCAAATACAGAATAAATTTCCATTTCAAATTTTAAAGCAGCTGAAAGCCATATATTTTAAAAAGCACAACGCGCTGGTGTCACTGGCGGGACCAGTCTTGAGCTGCCAGGTGCCACCTTCCATTCACTCACTTCCACAGAGCAAAGCAAAGTGGAAGGAACACTTTGGAGCAGCATAAATCATACGGCTGTTTCAGAATCTGTCCCCCAGTTCCATCCTCTCAAGTAGTTTGATGAATCCAATCAGGAGGAAAATATGTTCTTATATATACTTGCTATTTTATATCTAGAACTCAGATTCCAGGGTCACTTTTTAGATTTACAGGACAATGTAGAAGAAATATCTTAAGGCAGTGGCTGGGTTGTAGAGTACAGCTATCCGGACAAAGTGAAACAGCATAAAATGTTACTTGGTTCCACGGGAGAAATTGAAGCAGATAAGCCCAATGGCAGCTACTTTTGATATCCACTGATAACATTGGCTAGATTGTGTATAAGGTATTTTCATATATTATGCAATTGGCTTTTGATTCCCCAGAATCCATAGGAAACTTAACCCCATTGTGCCTCATTTTAACTGCTCGTGAAATCAGTTCTGAATTAAGCATAGTTGTGAGCACTGAATGACAGAGGTGGTTGCTGTGCTTTCCTGATTTGCAGAAAATACTTGCTATTTCTCTAGCATCCCAGGCTGAAAGCATGACATATGGCATGCTCCTTTCTTGGTGCCCCAAAAGTTATCAGAAATAAAGAAAACCAGGAACCTGTTTCACAGCTACTTGAACCCTGTTCCAAGCTTTGATTCCACTGTTTCTAGGCAGAAAGTTCCCCAATAGCTCTAAGGGCCATTTCCATTTATAGTGGTATAGTGGCTTTTTTTCTGGACTTTTTCTTTTTTGCATACTCTGTCACATGATGTAATCATTATTCAGTTAGCATGCCAGAATACTGTACTTAAAAAAAGAAAATCTACCACAAGAAATCTGACTTTTGTGAAAAAACTGGAATGGATCCTCAATATATCCATTTGTGTGACTAATAATAATAATAATTTATTAGCATGTGTGCAAGCATTGCCCTGGTTTCTATGTAGAGGGGATGGCTGCTGAGTGGTTTGGGAGATGTCTGTTTCATGCTGCTTCCCTCTGGCCAGTGCAAACTGTGAATTTGTGAGCTATTCAGAGGAGAGAGATGGCAGATAGGAATGATGGTGCTGAGTCAAAGTACTGCCTGTGAAAACAATCATTAGCTGCAGACAAAATTTCATCACAATAACCAGGTTCACCATAGCTCAGGTTGACCCATTGTTTGTCTTCTAATTTCCTGTACTCCCACAATAATAGGATTCGGGAATACTAGACACTAAATACACACACAAAAAGCTACAAAATTGCTATCCCCATTTTCAGCTCTGACATTTAATGGCTGAGGGAGCACAAGGATACACAAGGGGTGTGACTACAGCCAAAAAATCTTTCTCACAGAAACAACCATTAGTGTGCATAGGAAAGCCCCACCCTCACTCTCTAATGTGACCAAAGGTGCAAACAATCAGCTCCAAATTCAGTTTTTACATTGGATCAAACAGCAACTATAGCAGCACTATAAACAGAGAGTGTGGAAAGGCCCTTGTGTTCAGGGAGATTAGGTGGCATTGGTTATTTGTTGGAGAGATTATTTGGCATCAAAGCAAGTGTTATTCCCTCACTTTCTAATGCAATTCCCTGTCACTTTCCTTATAGCAAAAAGTCCAATGGGGGGGGGAGCAGGGTTTGCTGCACAAGACCTCCCAATCAGCTGTAATTATACAACCTGAATTTGCCAGAATATAATTGAATCCCACCTGAAAAAATTGACAGTCTGGAGGTGCTCTAAGGGCTTTGTATACGCATAGCATTCAAACACATTGTGCTTTGGTACAGCTTTAACTTAGCACATCAAATCAAAGTCTTACATTTTTCAAGGCTCCGATTAGGATACATCCCTGTGAAATAGATGAGAAATGTTCCACCTGCACTTATCTCTCTTCCTTTGCATTCCTTCTTGGACATGGGCTACCACTTCTGAATGCTGCGGCTGTTGCTCAGTCCTCTCTTCCATTTATCAGTCTCTAGCCTATACAACCACAGTTCAAATCTAATTTGCTATTTTAAACTCGGAGATCATTGAGTAGTAATCCATATCAGCACTGAAAATAATCTGACTCAGTCTGCTTCTATTTAATCACTAGACAGTCTGTGAGGAGACATCAGGAAATGAAGAGTAGGGAAAGAAAGCTAATGCCTGTCAATGTGGCTTCCCTATGCCAAAAATCAGAATTGGGCTAATGACCAAAGAAGTTTAGAAAGTCCACAAGACAATGGCCCTTTTCAGGTGTTCAGCCTGACCATGGGAAGGCAAAAACATGTAGCTTCTTCTGCCAGTGGTGTAGTAGGGAGTGGAGGGCTGCAGGGGCAGTTGTCCCAGGTGCAAAAATGTTAGGGGGCACAAAATTTCAACACCTGGTGCTGCCTCAATACAGCTGTGTGCTTCCATTGCTGGGCTGCATTGAAAAAGGCTTCTCTAGGAAGGTGACCTCTCCAGACTATGGAACAAGTCTTCTTTTCTTATCTCTGTGGCTGCGATCTCCTGGGTGACTTGGACACTGTTAGGCAGTTGAATGTACTCCATCCATTTCTATCCCCAACCCACCCCTCTGCACAGCCCCGGGCACTTGGCAACCCACGCTATGCCACTGACACCCGCAGCCCTGTCTCCAGCTTTCCCTTGGTTGCTGGCCCTGTCCCACTCCTGCAAAAGTCAGAAGTAGAAGTGGGGCTAGCACACACAGGGACACTGGGGGTCAGGGGTGGCCTGCATGCTCCTGTCCCACAACTCTCCTTTGGTGCTTATGTGGTCAGGCTGAACATCTGAAGAGAGCTAGTATCTCTCAGGTCCACTTCACATGGAAATACGCCTACTTTGTCAAGTATACAACAAATTAGCTTCCCATTATGAACACACATGTCAAAACAGACATGTGCTTTCATCAGAACTGGCAACATACATATTGTGTGCGTTTATATCCATCTAGGAAATTAATATGAAGTAGCCCTTCACTTCGGAGTGAGTTCAAACCTAACTTTTCAGGCAGTTGCAGTCTATTCCTCTTAGTTTCAGCAGCAAGTGTCTTCGCTTGTACTGTTTCCACTTCTGCTTGAGAAGGGATTAAGCTATTGTTGCTCTCCTCTGGATCACTGCCATGCTATCAAACGATAGCTACCCCATTCCCTTGCAATAAAATTGGGATGAATGAATGCTCCCTGGAAGTGTTACTTCCTGGGATGAGAATGATACAACAGATAGGACAAATTATCTGGCAAATTATTTTGTACTCTGCTTTTTAAGAAATGAAACCAAGAAAGCATAAAAGGTAAAGGGACCCCTGACCATTAGATCCAGTCATGACCAACTCTGGGGTTGCGGCACTCATACCTTTGTAGGCACTTATTTGTTCAGCACTTGGTTCTACCACATCGTTACAAATGACGACTCCAGGATATTTAGCCCGTACTTCTGCAAGAATCTGAAGGTCAACTTCTCCTAGGACACAAGAAAGAAAAAAGGGGGGCGGAGAGAATGAGAGGGAGAGCTGCCACTATTTGTAACAGGACTTGACATATATTACTTGGTTTAGCAATGTAGATGGGTTGGCAGAAGGCTGATCTGGTAGATCTCAGAGTAATTTGTGGCATATTGACCAATGTTTCTGACTCCCAAAGGTTTAACAATAACAGCAACAAAAGGCTCCCCCCCAAAAAAAAAGATTGTTGAAATGAATATTTGGGGGTGGAGGGGAAACCAGGAGCGGTGTGTGTGTATTAACAATGAGAACATTTCTGATCCTGTAAACAAATTCATGAGCTGAGCATGTGCTCAGAAGCACACTGGTCCTTAATTCTAAGCATACAGAAGTTCCTGTGCCTTCTGTACAAATACTATTCTTTCCTTAAAAACAAAACAAAACTCTGTACTGATATAAAAACCTGTTCCTCCAAATTTAAAAAAGTCACATTTCTATTGTATCGTTCCCCATTCACAAGTAATCAACTCACCACCCCTACCAGGTTATTATAAACCACCCCTTCCCCCAACCCCTTTGATTTGTAGCTTAATCTACGACCTTAATTGAGTTCAGTTAGTTGTTTATATGCAAACAAGTGCTTTGGGGGATTCAAGAGCTGAATATGCGGCAGCCTGCGCTATCAACAACTTTCAAATTAAGCTATAGGAATTATTTAAGCTCTCCGATACAATTACCTTAAAAAGGCTATCACTATGTTCACCATTAAGATTCCAATTAAACTTTTCAAGGAAATGGATTGTTTATGGCACATTTGCTGTTTTATAGCACAGCAAATGCCTTTTGTGATTGGAGGGTGTGAGTTGGCAACATTAATAAGATAAAGGGTGAAAACAAGGCGTACTTTCTTTATGGACTGGCATAACACATTCTCACTATTAGTTATTGCCACTTATAGTGAGACTGTCTAAAAGACGCTGCTTTTACGCATTTTACTGTCGGGTGCTTCTCATACCAAGAGTCAGTGATAACGCTGCACTAAGACTGATGGATAGCTGCCTTTTGGTAGCACACCTGAGTTTGTTTGTTTTTTAAGATTAGTTAAAATAATGGAGAATAAGCCTATGTATGGCTAACATACATGACTCCATAGTACCTGCTGCCACACTGTGGTGAGTAGAGCTGTTTCCCAGAACAAGTAGGGCTCTCTGTCAGGGTTGTTCAGTCACTAAACTAGTGACTGTGTAGTAGCAAAAACCTTGATATGTGCAGATATCCATGTACTTTTTAATTATGGCTCTTTAGCATGGGTATTAATAGCAGGGCAACAAAAGTGGATTTTGTGAGCCCTCCCTCACCAATACGTTTCTACTTCAAGCCTGGAGGGACGATCACCCACCTTCTATTTCACAATGGTCTGAGGGCCTTGCTGCCCCTGCTAAATTTGAGCACATTTCTTATAAACACTAACTTTGTGTGAATACCTGTTTGGACATTTGGGTGGTCTGTATTAATTTATGTGTTTAATGCTCCACCTCAATCACTGAGATCCTCTGATGTGGCATTTCTTGTGGCTCCTCGTGCCCCCAGAGGTTTTGGTTGGCCTTTACTAGGGAGTGAGCCTTTACTACTATGCCCTACTAGCAAAGGTTGAGCAGGAATCATTCCTGCCTTCTTACAAATCCACCTTATAATTGTGTTTAGACAGGCCTCTGAAATGCACACCTTCTTTTGGCCAACCTGTATTTATGGATGGTTTTTTAAAATGATTTTTTGTATCATTTTAACTTTCATATGGTGTACACCACCTCCTTGTATTTTTAAAAAACAAAAGTGCAGTTTATAAATATTTAGATAAAATAAAGATGGATGTGTTAATAGTAATTGTATTTTTTAATGTGAGCTGATGGGTTTCTTTTTTCTTTCCCCTCTCTGGTTTTCTTTCTTTCTTTTTCTTCTTTCTTTGCTAAATTCAGTATTTAAAATAAAAAAACCATTGAAAAAAGCTTGCACAGTCCTGCAGCAAATGAGTATGACCACCCTGAAGGATAGTGTGATCTGATATCTAGTTGATTATCACCAGAAAACAAAATAGTGTATTAAATGGCTCACTTTTCTGTCTCTTCCCCATGTTTGCCTATTCTCTTTGCCCTCACCACTCACGCTACTGATAAGGCAATAATGGCACAAGTTGATTAATTTACAAATTAAGCTGTTTTAAGATCGTAGTCACAGTGCGACATACAATTTTTAGTGGAGATTGCTCAGTCAGTCCTTTTCATATCCCCTCTGTGTTCTGGACATTTGGTCAACTAGTATAATATTTGGTAATGGAAAAGGAAATGGAATCCAAAGTCAGATATGATGTACCCCGATCCAATGCAGAATTACCGTTTTTTTCATCCCATAGGACGCTCCGTCCCATAGGACGCACCTAGTTTTTTTGGGGGGAAATAAAGGAATTTTTTTTGGCCTTTATTTCCCCCCCAAAAGCAGGTCGGGGAAACAGAACCAGGTCGAGGAACAGCGGGATGGCGGCGCTGCGCCTCCCTGCTGTCCCCCGAGCTTGTGGGGCTGGCTGATGTCTGCCCCGCGCGAGGGGCGCTCTGCATCAGGGCGCCCCCCCCCCCCGCGGGGCGGCAGGCTGCTATCCGCAGCGTGGGGAGCCTTGCCGGGAACTCCTGCAAGGCTCCCCACACTGCGGATGTCTGCCTGGCACGGGGGGCGCTCTGCTTCAGGGCGCCCCGCCCGCCGAGCGGCAGGCTGCTATCCGCAGCCTAGACATCCCTGCCGGACCTCCCGTAGGGCTGCCTAGGCTGCCTCTCGCTCTCCAAGCTTCAGCAAAAGCCTGCATTCGCCCCATAGGACACACCCAGATTTCCCCTTCATTGTTGGAGGGGAAAAAGTGTGTCCTATAGGGCGAAAAATACGGTAGGTACATCAAACCTATTAATTTCAGTGGGTTCAGTAATGCCCAGCTCTTACTAATATTGTGTGTGTGTGTGTGTGTGTGTGTGTGTGTGTGTGTGTGTAAATATATACATATCTATATCTATATATCCCACTTTTCACCATCTAGGTCTCAACATACAAAATGTAAAACCTTAAAACTGTAAATATACAAAGGATTAGACTGGATGTCATTCTGTCTTTTTCCTCCATACAACATATTGTATAGATAATCCTATTGCTTCTGGTTTTATTGACAACTACCTGGGAAACTAAACTGTAAATTAAATGAATTATAATCTGTTATATGCATAATATAAACCCGTAGTTCTAATAATTAAATGCATTTCTTCATACTTTACTTACCTGCCCCACCACCAACACTTAGAATATTGATTGTAGATTTTCCACTGCCTATACTGAGGAGGTAAAGAGTGCATCTTTTTAAAACAGTAAGATATCAGTAGGTATTAAAAAAGTTCAATGGCATTCATTTTCAGAAATTTTCAATCAGTTCAGTTTGACAGAATCCAGAAATGGTCTTGGTCTAGTTTAGCAGAACCCAGGATGGGCCTATATAAATGAAAAGGTGGAGTTATGAAGACAGGAGCAGGTTTGGGTCTCAGTGGTTTGTTCCAAAGTGCACACTTTTATGGGGCTTCCATATACTAGGATACTATGCTTAGACAAACTGTTGTGGTTAGGGCATTCAGGTCCCCTAAGCCAATACGCCACATGTGTTTATTTAGCTTCCACACATGAATCATCAATGAGGTTAAAATTTTTTATTAGGGTTTTTGTTTTTGTTTTGCAAAGGAAAGTACATCCTGATAAATCATGATCGCTGTTCATTATTGTATGTGAATACGTGGAAGTTGAGCTATATTTACATGAGAGCAAACAATGAGATCCCTGTCTTCTGCTAGGCAAGCCCTATCACAAAGAAAAGCTTTCTACTGGGATGTCTGAAGTAAAACATTATTAAAGATCTAGAGAAGGGGGGAGGGAGGGAGGGAAGCAAGGAGAGAAACAGCAGTCTGATACTCTCCAGCAGTTCTTGCAAACCTGGCTCTGTTGCACAAACAAACATCATGTATGCCAGAGCGTAACAATAGTTTGTCCTTCTGATAAGATGCCTGATGCTTTTACCTTGATAATATGCCTGGCAGCTTCTTCTGAATGAATTCCAGCATGCATTGATGCTCCGTCGAATTCTCAAGGAACAGACGAAAGGATTCGACATAGTGGCTAGGGTCAGAAAGCAAGCTTCTCATAGCCATGGCAGAATACCAACCTAATTTTTTTAAAAAAAGAAGATATATACAGCAAAAGCAGAGTTTTTTAGCTGCAATTTGAGTAGGGTGAGGCACAAAGAAAAGCAAAAGCAAGGCTACAGAGCAGAGTCGGCAGTTCTCCCACGTCAAGGACTGCTTAGAAATGTATAGCTGCCAAGTATTACGCAAGTAAGTAGACGAAAGCACTTACTAAAGCAGCATATCGGCGTTTTTATCGGACTTTGAACAGAGACCTTGACCGCAGCAAATAGCTATTTTTTCCCCCCAGCCTGTACAGAGCTGTGGAGTACAGCTCCTTTGTAAACGTAGCCACTGCTGTAAGTCTGAGCAATAAGTGATTTCTATCAGGAATCATTTCCGTGGCTTGGTTTGCTGAATCTCCAAGGTGACATCTAAGAAATGGCGGGTTTTGTTTTGGTTTTTTTTTTGTTGTTGTTTACTGCCTAGCTAGAAAATATGTTTTATTTTAAAATTGAATTAGAGTCTTCTCCCTAAAGAGCTGGAACCTATTAAAATAATGCCTAGGTAAGCATTTACTCTGAGTTTTAATCATGCTCACACAGCCATAAAAAACTCAGCATTTGGTATAGTTTCAGCAAATGATAAAAGACCTGTAACCAAACACTGGTTGATTAGTTGAAATCAATACAACAAATTGCACTCTAGTTGCTCTTGCTTAGACTCCCTGGCATCCTCCATTGCTAGAGTCGTCCCCTTTCTCTCTACTCTCTACCACACACAATCCCTTTTATTTAAGAAACTTCTCTAAGCCCCCTTTTGATTGCCTTCATCTCATCAAGTTCATGTCTCCTATATCCCTCATTCTCTTCATTTTCCAGTCATTATTTCCCCCAGGCTGTTCCATGTTACAACCTTCTTTCTTGACCATACAGTGGTACCTTGGGTTACAGATGCTTCAGGTTACAGACTCCGCTAACCCAGAAATAGTACCTCGGGTTAAGAACTTTGCTTCGGGATGAGAACAGAAATCGCGTGGTGGTGCAGCAGCGGTGGCAGTGGGAGGCCCCATTAGCTAAAGTGTTACCTCATGTTAAGAACAGTTTCAGGTTAAGAATGGACCTCCAGAACGAATTAAGTTCTTAACCCGAGGTACCACCGTACTTTGACTTGGCTTCCCAACTTCATGCAAATGAACTAAGGCAGGGGTAGTCAACCTTTTTATACCTACTGCCCCCTAATGCATCTTTCTTGATAGTAAAATTTCCTTACCGCCCACCCGTGCTCAATGGAAGGAGGATTCAGCTTGTGCCATAGAACCCCCTACCGCCCACCTAGAATCCTGAAATGACCACTAGTGGGTGGTAGGGACCAGGTTGACAACCCCTGAACTAAGGGATGGTTTGGGAACCAAGTGGGGTTCAGGAAAGTATTAACTTACCACCAAATGATGCACTTGCTGTATATTTTGTGTGTTCAAAATGACATTTTCCACTGCTATTTTTCTAGCCCTGGAAAGAGGTGACAGAACTCACCATGAATGCCTCCCTTGTTCCCTTATAATGGCAATGGTCCCCACCTAAGTGGTGCTGGAACTGAGTTCTGGTGAGTTCCAGCTGAAGAAAAGCGCTGACATTTACAGTGTACAAATGTATATACACAGCTGGCCTGGATAGCTAATCTTTCCTCCCTGTGTTCAGCCCCAACATACGATGAGGCAAACCAAGAAATACACAGACACAATAGCACTAGTTCCCAGTACCCATTGGAAAAAGTACTGTTACCACAACAGAAAAACTACTGTGAAAAAATTCTCGGTACCGCTAATTCATATGGTATTCTGTGTTGGGGCAGGCCTGTACAGATTGCAGCCTACCAAGCCAAACACAAACTGAGAGCAAAATTTTAAAGTTTTTTTTTTTCTCCAAGCACATAAATCTGAATGTACACAAGTTCAGTGTGGGCTTACTGTACATGACACATTGCCCTGTGTTATCAAAGAGCAATTCTGCCCATGTTTATGCAATCTTATGCTAATCAGCCTCTTCTGTCTTTTAGAGGAAGTTGGGAAGAACTACGTGGCATTTCAAATGTTTTACAACTACTGTGTGTGCTTTAATTTCCACAAAATAATAATAAAAAACCTTCAGTCTTTCAAAAATTCACATATTAACGGTTGGTCTGTATCCTTCCTTAGATTACACTCCTATGTATATTTACTGTGGAGAAATTGAGTAAATTATTTCTGGATTCAGCCTGCACATATAGCAGCAGTTGTAATTTTATTTATAGGTTGGATTCAGTGGGCTCTAACTACAATGAAACATGCAAAATTGGTTCCCGTGTGAAATCATGTATATGAGTTCTTCACCAGCATTCATTATTACAAGGATGGTGATTTAATTTGTTATTCTTCTAAATGCATATGCTGTAACGTTTTGCACAGCCTTCTCCTATACAAATTTGCTCAGAAGAAAGCCTCTCTGAGTTCAGTAAGATTTACTTCAAAGTAAGCATGCACAAGATTGCAGCATTTTTGTTCTTTTTTGCCACACTCTCTCATAAATCAGAGGCCTGGTTTAAAGCAGTTTTGCATCAGTAGTTATAAAGTGGAACTGTTTACATTTCCCCATTCCAGAATTTAGACTGTCAAATAGCCAAACAGCAAAACCCATTAAACACTGCGGATTTAAAAAAAAATCTGATTTCAAAACAAACCCTACTTGAGGAACTTTAGAACAATTGCAACAGGAAAAAAAAAGTTTTAAGATCATGTTCTTTTGGTTTTGAGTAGAAAAACACAGTTTCTTTCAGCTTTTACTTTCAAGGACGTTAAGGACAGTGTTTGAAAATATCAATACAGTACTTACATGTAAAAGTCTCTGCCTTAAGGAAGTGCTAGTTTCTATTTGTGGGTGTGTTGCAATATTGTAGTTAGCAGGAAATGGATTCTGTTACAGAGCAAGCATATTTTACAAGCTGACTCTATCTCCACCCACAAAATCAGTGTCTTGGCAAGCAGGGTATTCCTGCTCAGGAAAGAAGCAGGAGCAGTTCTGAGTAGGACTGAAAACTCAAGTGCTTTCATTTTCACTAATGTAAATCTGAAAATATCACATTTTTATATTATTGTATGGAGAGAATTCAGCTGCAGGCATTTAATTTAAAAAAACAAAATGTGCTTACTTTCATAACAGAATATGACCCCCCCACACCTTGTAAAATTCTGCTGCCGAGGCAGAATTTTTTGAACACATCAGAATATTTAAGCAGTTATAGGAACTTTACAGAAATCTCCAAGGATCCAGCTAGAAAGAGACTTTGTTTACATTTAGCAAAATTCCCCACCAGCAGTTACCCGAGGAACTAAATTGTGGACACACTCATGTGGATGCCGCTTCATATGAGTTGCTCCTCATGTGATGTGGTTTCACAGTTTTGAATCGCCATCTTTACCATGCCATTTGAGCCTAGTGCTCATTGCTTTGTTGCTCCTTCCCAAAGTTGATGGCAACATGCTGAGGACAACTTTGTGGGTCCCATGCCCATTCAAGAATTGCAGGAATGTTCAAAATGACGGTTTTAAAAACCATTTCCCGAATTTGCCAGATCAGTTGCTATTCTTTTAATCAGGGATATGGAACCTCAGGCCTGAGGGGGCGCCAGCTTCCGGAAGTATGGTGACAGCCATGGTGGCAACAGCAAAGGCCATGGCCACAGTGGTGTTGAGGCAGAGGCCGTGGTGGCAGCAGAGGGGGGACAGTGTTGGCATTGAGATTGGCCATGCAGGTAGGCCTCAGGTTGCCATGGTCCGAGCCACAGAAGCTAAGGCGGGGGGCGGGGGGGGCGTATGGTGCAGGGTGTGTGCATCCCGATTTACCCTCCCGAAAAATTGGAAGGAAAAATTGTAAGTAGATTGTGACCTCACATCAAATTCTTCTAATCTATGCTGACTCTGACATGGATCTGTTCTTTTCTTTGTGTCAGAGGGTCACTAATGCAGCTCCTGATAAAAATGGGAGCTTAAACACACAGCTTCCTTTTTTTTTTGCAGCAGTCCTGTTGAAGTAGACATCTAGTTTGGTCCTTGGAATGGTTCAAATGTTAAATGTGAGAAGCAGAAGCACAAAGAGTCATGTGCTTGCTTGTTTGCTTGCTTCCACTTGTAAATGTGAAGCGAGATTTATAAGCACCACTTCATATGTTACTGTAGAAACGGGGGAAGCAAAAGTACAAGGCACTCAACCTTTTCTTTCAGTTTCTTGAATCAGCTCTGAGAGAAAAGCAGCAGACAGAAGTAGAAGAGGGCGCAATTTTATGGAAAGTAAGAGTCAGGTCTCTCTCCCCACAACCCCAGTAACTATAGTAGAGGTTTTCATTTGGCTATAGATGCTTGTGTAATATTAGTCAATAAAGCAAGTAAAGCCATCCATTTTCAGAACCTCCATCCAACTGAATGGGGTGTAAAACTGGGAAGCTGGCATAAATTCTTGCCACATTTGAGCTCCATCACCACTTGTTTCATGACCAATTCATTTGGTCTCTCAACTCTGAGGACTCACAGTGGAAACTGCTTCCATTAAAAAAAAAAAATCATGATTTTTTTAAACACACTCATTTCAGCTGTGCATGTCTATCAACATACAAAATGTATTTATAGATGGTGTGCTACTTCAGGGTACGAAATATGTGCTTGCTTTGTCTCCCAGGGCTACCAAAATTCTCATGCCCTGGGCGCTCTAGCAGTCTGTTGCCCATCTGCACTGTCTTTTTCCCCTTTATCTTCCATTTCTCAGAAGTGAGTAAGCACCAGTAACTTTTACAAGCAAGGCTTTAAAGGCCAAATGTGAAGGGGGGTAAAGTAAAAACAAATGAAAGTCGCAAACAAAAATAAATAAGCTTCATAAAATCATAACCTCCACTAAAATTGTATTAAAATTATTTTTTAAAAACCATACACAGAGCACATAGGGCAGGATTCACCTAGGGAGCCCTATAAGCAGTTCTGCTTGTACAACAGGGCATCCTCCCTCTTCCCTCCCAGTGCCCCACAAAATTGGCTTGGAGGGTTGGGAAGAGCACTCACACACCTCCTGCCAAGCAGTGCACAGGGACAGAGCATGTTCATTCCATCTGGAAAGCTGCACATTTGCACAAGTAGAACACTTGTAATAGTGTGACACCAAATTCCATGTTTTTATCATATCCTATTATGTTGGAAACCCAAGCATTTCAGCATCAACTGTTTTCTTAAGAACATAAGAATAGGCCTGCTAGACTGACCAGTGGCCCATCTAGTCCAGCATCCTGTTGTTTTGGTGGCCAATGAGATGCTTATGTAGGGTTCCCATACGTCCGAAACTTCCCAGACATAGCCAGAATTAGGCCATCAGAAACAGTGTACGGGTAGAAATCACTGAAATGTCTGGGAAAATCCAGGCGTATGGCAACCCATGTTGGCAGTGTGGATTTGGGCGGATTCCATTTTTAAAAATAGCTCAAAAAGCTCTTTTTTTAAGATTTGGAAAAAAAAACAAAAGCTCAACTTTTGTGTTCAGATTTCCCCTTTTTTTCCAAATATGGCAACCCTAGCTTATGAGAAGCCCATAAGCAGGACATGCGCGCAACAACACATTTTCCATTACTGCAGCTTCCAAAAACTGATATTCAGGGTGTTTACATGCTACAGCAGTGGTAGCCAATATGGTGTCCTCCATACATCATTGGACAGAAACTCCCATCATCCTTGAACATTATTCTTGTTTGTTGGGGCTGATGGGAGTTTAGTTTATTTCATGTTTCTACATGTTTCTGTATCTTATGATGAATGGTGCTATATAAATCTAATAAATAGATAAAATAAATAAATACATTGAAAACAAGTGTAAATTAAATAGCAGGCATCAAAGGCAGTTCATGAGACTAGAACCCTCATGTATGAAAGTCAGTTATACAGTATACTCTTATATATCTAGACTTTAACTCCCCTTCCACTCTTTCCCTGGTTCCCTATCTGATATCTTTCAAACTGTGTTTTCTTACTCTACTAAATTGTTTTCCATACCAAACACTATCCCACATTGTCATGTCTACTGCTGATTATTTTTACAGTCTGTTACTTGTTTTTTGTTATAGTATTTTTCCATATAACCTATATATAATGTGCAGTCTTCTTTTAGTTCATCATCTTTATTTCTTAATCCATTTGTCATGCTGGCAAGTTCTACATAATCTAATATTTTAAGATGCCATTCTTCTTGTGATGGTACTGCATCTGTTCTCCACTTTTGTGCTACCAGAGTTTGGGCTGCTGTAGTCACATCCATCCCTAATGTAGAGTGATTTTTTGGGATTTCCATTGTTATTATTCCCAGAAGGAAAGCTTCTGGGTTTTTAGGAAACGTTCTCTTAAACATTTTCTTAAGTTTGTTATGAACCATCTCCCACAATCCTTTAATTATTCTGGAAGACCACCATGAATGATAAAATGTGCCAATTGTTTCTTTAATTTTCCAGCATAGGTCACTTTTAGATCTAAACATTTTAGCTAGTTCATTTGGAGTCAAGTACCACCTGTGGATCATTTTTCAACAGTTCTTTTAATGTGTAATCTGCTCTTATTAACATGTGAACAATGTCTGTAGCATCCATTATCAGCAGGTGCTGAAATGACCAATTAATGCTTCAGTTTAATAAGAAAAAGTTACCTGGCACTGAAACAAAGTAATTTCAGGTATTGAATAGTACATAATTATCACACCATTTTAATAAAATGTTCAGTTTGCATTGTGAGATCTTCTGCTTCTCTTACACATTTGTTTTTCACTCTTAGGCAAAAGTCAAGACATATGGACATGTGTTTCTTTCTATACTGTTGCTTCTTAGGATATGAACTTGAATAAAAGTGAAAAATCTGATGGGAAAAAGATGATTGAGAAAGTATTGCCAGAAAATGAAGCACAAACAAAATTAAGCTGCCTTGACATGGAATGATAAGGGGTTGAATATTAAATATAAGACCTTAGACACACTCCCAAATCAATACTCTTCCCCCCCCCTTAGATTTATATTCCATCTTTCCTGGTTTTCCTCCTCACAATTTTATCCTCACAACAGTCATGAGATGTAGGTCAGGCTGAGAGAAGGTGGCTGGCCCAGGGTCATGAGGTGAGCTTCATGGGTGAGTGGCAATTTGAACATGGATTCACAATTGCCATCTAGTAGATTGTGTTGCTGCCAGATGACCTGCTTATTGAGTATTCATTGTGATTTGTCTGTGTAAAGCTTGCAGAGAGGTTATACAATGTCATGTCAAGCTGTGGTTACCCCATACTTTCTAGTGTATTTTCTAGTGTATCACTTTCCTTACCAGAAAAAGCCCATTAGTTTTGGAAGGGGGCTGGTTGTGCAAGCATTTCAAATCTGGATTAATTGTGTGACCTGAATTTGCTTTTATAGAATCCGATGCATAAAATAGTGGCAGTCTGGGAGCACCCCCAGTTTGTTCTGCCTTACGATTGCATGGTTTGGTTAATGTGTCAGAAATATTTATTTGCAAAGCTTGCGCTTCATCCATAGTGTTATGTACTGAGCTTGGATCCTAGAACAATAGGCAAGTAGGATCCTAGAAGGTAGCATCCTGATTGGTCTGCAGGAGCCGCCCAATCCGGCTCCAGGAGGAAGTGAATCAACAACCTGATTGGCCTGCAGCAGCAGCCCAATCCGGCTCCAGGAGGGGAGTTGAATCAGCTGATCACGTGGGACTCATTGTGTAAATAATGTATATATAGCCAGAGGTTTTTGGGAAGGCTCACTCCCTGTTTGCCATGAGCTGAAATAAAGAGCATGAAATCAACACTCAACTCTGAGTATATTTCACATAGAGATAAGAGATTCCAAGGAAAGAGCAAGAGTGATGAATGAACTTGCTTAGGCACCTTCTTAGAAAAACAAAAAGGCTATGCTTACCATCACGACACTAGTTCTATACAGGTGGCGGCCATTTTAGATGTGTCCAATTGATGTGCAATCACTGACACCCAGGTCCTTTTGGACCTGGAAGAGGGCAGAATGGAGGCAAAAAGGGGAGTGCCTGTATTTAGGAATACTAAAGCCTCTCTCTTCCAAATTTTCTGTTTATTAAGCATCCCAATTTGCTTGCAGGGAGGCTCGACAATGTGGTACCAAAGCATGGGTTATCCCACACTTCCACTGCATTTTCCTGTGACTTTCCTTATTGCAAAAAGTCTGATCTTTTGAGAAAGTGTGTTTGTTGCATAAGAGCTCCATATCTTTTTTTTCTTTTCTTTTTTGCCAGTATGTTATTAAATCCCATCCCAAAATAATGACTGACTGGAAGCACGCTAAAGATTAATATTAAATACGTAAGGAGTTATACCTTGATAGGAGGAACAGGTGGTAAGTCAATTGAAAGCCTCCTACTCTTTCTGCTCCACATTGGAGACCCACAAGTGCTACTAATAGGGTTTTCCTCATAACGTTTATGTTACTCATTTCAATCTACTTCCATGCCACTGTGGGCACTCTCCATGTATCATTACTTACATAGCCTCCTCTAAGAAATGCCTGAACTATTTCATCTGTTCAAGCACTCCTTTGGGTCACCTTGGAATTGCAAAAAACAAGTTGCTGTTTGTTTGTTTGTTCATTTTATTAAATAAACCATAGACTAGTGACTTCAAAGTTATAACTGTCCACTGTTGTTTGCCTCCTCAGCTTCCTATTCATCCTGAATTTTAATTGAAGCATCTATGTCTGTGCCTTCTTTTAATGAGATGCAGTAATCTTCACTATCCTTGTGTTCAGATATGGTTTTCTCTTTTTGACCATGACCTTTCTTTAACACGGAAAGTCTGAAAGAGGCAAACATTTAGGGAATTTGTTCTTTTAACCTATTAGCACACCTGTACAAGGGTACAAGCTAAATTTAAAGACTTTATTAATTATGGGTTAATAGTTCTAGCACTTTAAAATAGAGAACAACTACAAAAGAGGTTCCAGGGAAGAACCATGCATCAGATTAAGCACTGTACATTGCATTCAATTTGCATCCTTTTATTTGTGTTGTAGTCTGTGTGAAACATTTTTAACAGAGTTATTACTCTTGGGCAATGAAGGTGGTATTTGCACTGTCCTAGGCTCTTCTGAAAGAGGATGGATATTTATTAAATCAGTTTTTAAAAATGAAAAGAATGAAAAGAAATGCAGGGTGGAAAACAGTGCCATGACGATTCCTTTCCAGAGATGATGAATGCACATTCCTTCAGTTCAAGACTACTCAGATATAGATCCATTGGGAGAATTCCATACAAGTACAGGATTTTATAAAATGGTTTGAAAAGGAATAATTTTACAGAAAGGTTCAATTTGATCACATCAAGGAGTGAATTCAAAGGAGATCCCTGGAGGGTCTGACTATCTCATTAGCATCCTCTTCTCCCCAATTCACTTTATGATATATATTACCTGTTGTCAATGGTATTTTATTCCTTGCTGGAGGGAAATGCCTCCATTCTGTCATGCTCTTGTTTGAACTGGAGATGTGCTGAAAACCTGCAATCATGAAAAATGGAAGGGAATCCCAAAATGATCGGGGGGGGGAGGGGATGAATGGTTCCTGATCTTCATTGGCTTCACTGCTTTGCCAGCTATGAATATAAGAAATGCCATGCAAGATCCTTCTAGTTCAGCATTCTTTCTCCAACAGCTCCCAGTAAGATGTGCCTCAGAAACTCTCAATCAACGTGTGGTGGAGAGAGAAGTCTCCTACTGTTTACCCCCAAGTTGATCTGTGAGTCAAAAGCTGCACTGCATCTGAATATGGGACTTCTAGTTTAGGTGTCATGGCTAATTGGAGAAAAAGTAAATTTTCCATATTTGTAGCTTTGCATGCATGCCTAGATGAATTTAGGTGTTCAACTAACCATGCCGAAAGTTATTAGCCCAAATCGCATTATTCCCAGTTGTTTCATAATTAATAATCCTCCTGCAAAAAAACTGCCCCCCCAATTCCTCTTGGCAGTGTAGAACACCTTTCAAACACCCCTCCCACTTTCTCACTCAGCCTTCTCTTAAAACAGATGTTAGGCCAAGGAATCTCATTTTGCTGCTATCCTCCAAGCTCAAAGATTTGTGCATTGCAACTAAAACACTTTCCACATAAATATAAGCTAGCAAATATACTGATGACTTTGTATCTTATTCCAATAAAATTATCTCAAGATGTATCACAATGATGCGGTTTTAATTCTCCTTTAAATGGCCCAGTAACCATGGAGGCGAGGACTAACACATGGAGAAAGAGGGCTATCAACGGCTACTAGCCATGATGTTTCTGCTCTACTTGTACATACAAAGGCAGCAAAGCTTCCAAAATACCCGTGATGCTGAAAACCACAGGAGAGAGTACTGTTCTGTTCTGATCGGGTCCATTGGTATCAAATCCATAGAAATCGTATTTCTCAAGCATTTGTATTCTAAACAGCATAAAAAGAGCTCTTTGGCTGCACTCCTAAGCAAGAGAAGAAATGCTATTGAAAAAAAGCATGGCTTACTTCTGAGTATGCAAGCGGTTTATGAGATGGCATGACCTAAGCAGTCAACAGTATCATCTTCTTGTCCATTGTGTACCATCATGCCAAATCACTGCATAATTGAAAACTGAACATAATTGATCTGTACAAAGGTTAAGGAAGTACAAGTCAAAAGTCTGGTACAGTGGTACCTCGGGTTACATACGGTTCAGGTTACATACGCTTCAGGTTACAAAGTCTGCTAATCCAGAAATAGTGCTTCAGGTTAAGAACTTTGCTTCAGGATGAGAACTGAAATTGTGCTCCGGCGGCACGGCAGCAGCAGGAGGCCCCATTAGCTAAAGTGGTGCTTCAGGTTAAGAACAGTTTCAGGTTAAGTACGGACCTCCGGAGGGAATTAAGTACTTAACCTTAATTAAGTACTTAACTGTATAAGTGTCAAAAAACTGAAGGCAGCAGTTTTGGTATTGGTGAAAGAATACCAATTGTCTGCTTGGGGATATTTTAGATAACCCTCTTCTTATAATTTTGCCATAGATACTGCACTGTAGAAGAAAGGCTAAGATTATTGGAGAAGACTAGGTTTGGAGGAGGAGGAGGAGTATGGCTGTATGCAAATTGCAAACACTATTGCATGTCTGTGTGCATGAGGGTAAGAATTATCTCAAGAAATCCCTAGAAAGGGGTTATTACATTGTGCTCTAGTGGTGTAAAATATAGTAATTTGTGTATGTGCCTAGCCATGCATTTCCTTTTCACAGTATTTCCCACTGTGCATTCTGCACAGAACAGCTTTGGATACTGTCCAGGCATGGGAAAACTGGCCCTTACATAGGTTGCTGGACTGCGACTGCCGGGACTGATGGGAACTGGAACACAAGAAGCATTTCGAGGGCTACAGGTTCCCCACCTTTAACATAGACTAGTAGTAATGGTGAAGCCTAAGTGTGTGTTTTATCACACATGGCTCCACTTGGTGGATCCCAAAAGTCTGAAGTCTGCTAGTCCCTGTCATAGAGATTTTAAAACCAGTGTCCAAAACCACTGTAACAGAGCAGTAGAATTTTTTCTCTTGGTTGCTGCCTACTGCACAACAGTGTATGATCCTCATAGGTTAACTCCCCTGCACAAGCCATGACAAAGATGTTGACAGGAGAAACAAAACCATAAAGTAAACATTTCCCAGGTAGACAGCCAAGCTCTCTTGAAACAATCCTGATCCATAAAAATTAATGGGAGTTTTACTCCCTGTCTTCAATAGGATGCACACGGCATTGTTAGGTTTGTTGAAAAAGTGAAGGTAGCAGTTAGAAGATTAAGCGAAATTGCCTTTTCTCTGCCTCTGATCTCTGGCTCCGTCTTGTATTTGTGTAGGATGTGCCAGAGCTATTGAAAGAAGCAGCCTGTCAAGTGTCATAATGTTAGATGTTTAATTTTCCTAAAAATGAACCTTGAAAATGTCTATAATTACATGTCTCCTCCTTTAGCTTTCCAGCTTTCATGATGGAGTGAGAGGCAGACGCCTGGTACTTATGGGTATTGATTATTTAAAGTAATGGGCTGAGACTGATTTAATCTAGCCCTGCTAGGATGGGGCTTCTAAATGGTATTTCTCTTCAGTGTGGAGAGAAATTCAAAGGAGAGCTCTATCCCCTAGGTACCCTGCATGCCGCTGTGTGCCCACAATGTCACACAGACTCTGAGCTGTCTGTAACCCTTTGCATACATAACAACATCCATACCTTTGAAAAAGACTCATTGTTTCCCTAACATCATAATCGAAATCACTTAAGGTGGCATATTTGCAATGGCTTCAGTAGCCACATGCCATCAAAAGTAATGAGATGATAAGGTTACAGTTCCTAACCCTGTCTATGTGACATTGCACCCTGTTAAATTCAGTAGCACTTCTGAGTAGACATGGTTAGGATTGCCTTGCACACCACTGTTCTTCCACTCATTAAGACACATTGGCCTTTTTCCAGTGAAAGTTAGTCATGGCTAACATTCCATTAAACATCAATGGCACAAGTTAATTATATCTTAACAGTGCAATCCAACCTCAGTTGTATTACTTCTGGAATCACACCAAGATGCTATCATGTAGTGAGTAGATGAATTTTCAAAGCTGGGGAACAATCGCCAAAACTGCTTCTTCAAACAAACACCCTTTCCATTTGTTCTTGAGAACTACAGGGAATTCAACAAAAGTATAGCGTAAGTAAATAGACATTGGGTATGTAATCTTTATATGGTTTGTAGCTCGCACCCTAAAATTCTTAGTATACCACACTTACTACCCGACGTTACAAGTCACTATTAATAGATGTAAGTGTATGAAGCAAGAAAATTATTTCTTAAGGAAGTTCAAATGGACTTACTTTGCTTTCATAATCACAGGCTAAGGCCCCATCAGCACTATGCATTTAAAGCTGCCCATTTCTATATTTGTATTAGGAGCTGGTTATGCTTACGGATAAGTACATATGGGTTTGGGTTGCCTTTGCAAATTGTAACAGTGAAGCATTTTGCTAGTTTCTATTTGTACACAGGTGCTTCAGTCTGGAGAAGTACCGTAATTTCACTTGCTGTCTGGTGCTTGCTAATTCCCCCAAATAAGCAAGGCAATATATGTATTTACAGAGTAATTGTGTCTATTGTATTGATGTCTGTGGCACACAATTGTCTCCAGTAAACATCCCCCTGATAATTCTGTGGATTCTTATCTAAGACATAAGTTCATGTGTATGGATACATGTGCAGATCTGAAAATATTGATCAGATTTTTTTGCTTACCTTAGTTCTTGTAAGGTGTAGGCAACAGACATGGTGATTAAGATCCTTTCTCTGCTATAGTCAGTGCTTTGTTGTGATGGTACTCAACTGCTCAAGATATAAGCAGTGCTATATTTCTAGAAGGGACGCGGGTGGCGCAGTGGGTTAAACCACAGAGCCTAGGACTTGCCGATCAGAAGGTTGGCAGTTCGAATCCCTGCAACGGGGTGAGCTGCCGTTGCTCAGTCCCTGCTCCTGCCAACCTAGCAGTTCAAAAGCATGTCAAAGTGCAAGTAGATAAATAGGTACCGCTCCTGTGGGAAGGTAAACGGCGTTTCCGTGTGCTGCTCTGGTTCGCCAGAAGTGGCTTAGTCATGCTGGCTGTATGACCTGGAAGCTCCCTTGGCCAGTAAAATGAGATGAGCGTCGCATCCCCAGAGTCGGTCACGATTGGACCTAATGATCAGGGGTCCCTTTACCTTTTATATTTCTAGAAAAAGAGGTGCCGCACAATTGGACCTAATGGTCAGGGGTCCCTTTACCTTTTATATTTCTAGAAAAAGAGGTGCCGGAACTCACCATGAACGTCTCCCTGGTTCTCTTAGAATGGCAATGGCGCCCACCTGAGAGGTGCCCGAGTTGAGCTCTGAATGAAAAAAGCTCTGGGTATGAGTACTTTTATCTCTCTCCCCTCCCCCCCCCCCCCGCTGACTATAATATGGACATACAACCCTCTGGCTGCAGAGACACCATACAGTTAAACCACATGACTTTCCCTAAAGACTCCTTTGAACTGTTGTTTAAGGTTGCCAGGAATAGATGTTCTGTGAGGGGAAAACTACCAGGATTTGGGGGGGGGGGTCAGTTGCTTTAAATGTGTTTTAAATGTACAGTGTACATGCAGCCTTAGTTGTGGGTTCAGAGAGTATACGTTTCCTGTGTCATGAATCACAAAAGCACTTGAGAGCCCTGTGAAGACAAACTAGCTTTATAATAAGGCAGTTTAGCCTTGCTGACAGGTGAAGAGCAAAGGAAGGGCTTGGCCGGGAAGAGGAAGTGGGTGATGGCATTCTCTCCTGAAGCCACTGGCACACACACACACCTCAACCCTGTGCCCATCTTTGCTCTGCTGCATTACGTATCTGAATAGTTTGTGGAAGTAGTTCAAAGCAGAGTGAGATTTTAAACCTGTCTACATAGGACTGCCTGCACAAGAAAGTTCAAACCTCAGAGGAGAAAATTGCCGTGTAATTATTCCTGCCTGTCAGAAATGGTTATGAAAACTCACCCCAGGGACTTCACTCGCTCCCTGCCACAGTGAAGCGGCAGCTGTGGGAAGTGCAAAAAGAGCTTTTCATGTCCCGTCTTGCCTTCACCCCTTATTATGTCTGCCTGCCTGTATCCACAGTGACCTGGGAGTATTGCCTTATTTACTTGGGACTTCTAAAGAGGCATCCATTTCTTCTTTGAAACCCTGTCCTTTTCCAAGGCTGCAGTTAGTGTGTTCTGCCAAGCCAGGTTTGGGAGACTTCTGTACATTCTGGTCCTCATTTGTCTTTGGCCAGATGGACTTTTAACAGTCGCCAGCCATGCACACTCAATTTCAGTGCTAATTAAACAAAGTCTCTCATTTGTTTGCAGTCCTTTCCATTAATGTACGCCAGGAAGGCACACTTCTCTAACACACAGTTTGAACAAGCCGTACCGTTTTTGGAACATTTAAATAAAAATGTGACAAATAATTGCTTCCTTTTTGCAGTTTGCAGTTTCACGTCAGCAATATATACTTTTCCAGCTCCGCTACAACTAAATTCAACTGCTACTTTTGTTAAGCAGTATCTAAAGGAAAGGTTTGGCTGTGCACAGCTAAGATACAAGAACAAGATAGAAATGATTGTGTTTTATTAGTTGGTTTATACTGGAACTGCCTTGAATGCTCTTTGGAAAGATAAGTTGTTGGGTTCTTGTTTTTGTTTAAAAGCTAAATTAAAACAAGATTGTGATATAAGCAGCAGTGTTTCTGAATGAACAGATTTTGTAAAGCTATGCTGGGAGATCTGAATGTACTTTCTCCACTGATTCATGGAGTGTTACCAGGCATACCTGGAAATGCATGGGTTTGAATCTGGGACCTTCAACACTGATCCCTGCTTGGAAGGCAATGGGTTCTCTGTCATTAAAGGTTTTCAAGCAGTGGTGGCATGGCTGCCTATTTGGGATGCTGTCATGATAGCATTTCTGCATTGGTTGGGAGTGGACAATATGGCCTGTACAGTCACCTCCAACTCTTTGGTTCTATGTGAGCAGGACCAGACATGTAGAGATGTGTCCTAGGCACTGGCTGAGGAAGAGGAGTGCGGGGGGAGCACACCGCCCCCTGCAGTGCACTCCCGGTGGGGTGCCATCGTGGCTGTCTCCCCACCCGCACTGGGCGCCCCGCCCCCAGGACGGGCACCACGCCCCTGTGGGCGGCGCGCCCTGCCCCCAGGATGCGCACCAGCCCCTCCCCGCCTGCTCTCCACCCCCCGGTGCCGGAGCATGAAGCTCCGCCATTGGTCCTAGGTCTATGAGCATAACATACAGGAACTGCCTATCAAACAGATATATATTTTAAAAATGCCTATCTTGCTTTGAAAATTGTTTGTCGGCTGGTTTTCTCTGTGTTCACTGATCATCAACATCGAAAGTGCTGCAACAAACAGGCTATCAAGTGCTGTGTCAATATCAGTGAACCCCCTCCCTCCCAAAAAAAGTTGAGGGTAAATTAGAAGTGAAATAAACAGAAGTATCATTTAGTGGCAAGACCGGGTTCTTAAATGCATGGCCACCCTCTGGAGATGTGACTAGAATATTTACAGCGGTGCCTTCAGCAAACATGCTTCCCTAGTGAGCATCATTGATTAAAAATCCACATTTGTAATCTGCATTTAAAGAATTAATCCATATAATCGCATTAGTTAATCTTATAGCTTTCTGCCTTTGCTTCTTTGTGGCTTGTTTTTTTATATATATAGCAGTAAACAGAAATGTGCCTTTGTTGGCCAGAATATAACTTTTACTGCTGATGATACTATGTAGTTTCATGCCAGAACGGCGCAACTACTTAGCAGAGCTGAAGTGAAAAGCATTTTAAGGCCCCTTCATGCAGGTTTCCCTGAGATTTGGGGGTCACACCAGAGTGTCAGGGCTGAAGTCAGGCAATAGGCTAGCACAACACAATGAATCACTCGATTCAGTTAACTCTTTATTCAAGGAAATCTACAGCACTGGCCTAGTGGCCTCAGCAACTCTTTAAAGGAGGTCTTGCCCCAGTGAAACAGTTGCGAGGACTGAAGGTCTCCCAGTGTCCTTCACAGTGACATTAAAATGAAACTTTCCCAGTGTCCACTAGGATTCCTCATCTCCAGGGTCTTTCCCACGCAGTCTCAGGCTGCATCTGCACACAACCTCCCTCTTCTCTGTCCTCCTTATTTCTCAGCATATTATAGGAGACCGGGGGGGGGGGTGAGCCAGTCAGAGCAGGAAGGGGAAGCTCCCTGGCTTCTTCCGCAGCCAGCCCCTCTGCCTCTTTGCCTCACTCCTCCCCAGCCCCTGCTTCTGCCTCAGAGTCTGAACAGTGTTCTACCATAGTCTCTTCCTGTTCACTGCTGCTGCTTCTGACATCTCCTCCTCCCGGTCTAGTCCTTCTCCCTTTGACCACTTATCGTCATCCCACCAGCACTCCCCTGGCTTCCAGCCTTCTTACTCTGGGAACAAGAGACTGGTACCACCAGAAGTCAGGTTCCAAGGCTGCAGGGGGCACACGTAAGCACCCCTGCTACTGCTTGGTGTTAAGGGGACCAGAATCTATCCACATTCTGACATGTTAGAAATAGCAGCATATGATTTCCCACCTCTGCGTACCCATCTGCATGCACTCAGGAGTAAGGTGGACAAATCTAGGCTCTGATGCACAAGTTTGTGAAAGAAACCTGTTTCCAGGACTCCAAACCCTGTTAGATAGCTACCATGTTACTTGAACCTAAAGGATATCAAGTTAGTACACAAAGTACTCCTGAACTGCCCAATGGAAGAGGAAGAGGAGGAGGAGGAGGAGGAGGAGTAGTAGTTTGAGTTTGGATTTGATATCCTGCTTTATTACTACCCTAAGGAGTGTCAAAGTGGCTAACATTCTCCTTTCCCCTCCTCCCCCACAACAAACACTCTGTGAGGTGAGTGAGGCTGAGAGACTTCAGAGAAGTGTGACTAGCCCAAGGTCACCCAGCAGCTGTAAGTGGAGGAGCAGGGATGCGAACCCGGTTCACCAGATTACGAGTCCACTGCTCCTAACCACTACACCACACTGGCTCTCCAGATGTTGCTGGGTTCCAACTCCCATCAGCCCCAGCCAAAATGCCCAAGGATTGTGATTCAACAACATCTGGAGAGTCAGAGGTTCACCATTCCTGGCTTATGGAAGCACATATTCCTCGGCACAGCCTGTTCATCTGCCAGTCTTTTCATTCGTTTTCTGCCTGGTGATATCCAGTGTGGTGTAGGGGTTAGGGTGTCAAGACTAGGAATCCCCATTCTGCCTTGGGCAGTCATTGCCTCTCAGCCTAACCTACCTCATAGGGTTTTTGTGGGGATTAAATGAAGGTGGCCATATGTGCAACCTTGAGGTCCTTGGAGCAAAAACAGTTAGCTACAAATGCAATAAATAATGTGGGACAAAGGTACAGTCCTGCTGGCTAAAGCGGATGAGAAAAGAGTGAACAAAAGAGCTGGAGGAACTATGGAATGGTGCTGTGATGCCTTGAAATGTGTAGAGGTTGTGGAGTCAAACAATTCGAGTTCTGGCTGATGGAAATACTATGCCATTGAGCGTTTCCTGAAGAGGCCCAGTTCCTTGAGCTGCCATGACTGCTATCCTAGCTAGGGTGTTTAGAAGGCCACAGGGTGACTTTGATTTAGCTAAAATGCTGTATGCATGGCCAACTCCTGGTGGGAGTTTTACCCCAAACCCCTTGAATGCACCATACTGGTTAAAGACGCATTAAACTTCAGACTTACAGCTTCCTTTCAGGACTTTTTGTCTGAGTGTTGTCAGAAATTTCTAGAAATAACCTCATTTCATGGGTGGCACCTATATATGGTGGCCAAGCTGGGAGAGAAATATCGACACTTTTGCTATTTTTCTCATTATCCTCAAGGCATATGTGAATTCACCCTGAGCTTCCCTCTGAAGAGGGTGAAGTTCTTTTTAAAAATGGATTATCCATTTCGAGTTTTATATAAGTACCAAGCCAGCTGATTATGGATCTTCACCAGATTGCACTCATCTTGTGTACTAAGCTAGTGAGATGGATCAGAAAATGATACTTACCATTTCTCCATCTGAAAGAACCCAGACTATATTGTAGGTTGTTGTTGTTTTTTTAATGAACAGAACAAGGCTGACCTCTGGTGCCTAACAGTGAAACTGCTATGTGGTCCATTTGGAGGGAAAGAATACAGGCATGTAACAATTGGCTCAGTGGGTCAGCAATTCAGTGAATAAGTTTAAGAGCATGAAAAGACATCAGTAAGACCTGTTACTCACATAGCATGATTTTAAAGCAGTAGCAAATGCCAAGGTTATATATATAGAGAGAAAGCAGACCTCTGAGTTCCCAGTGTCTATTATTTCAGGCAAGCAAACTTAGTTCTACTTCAAGAATTCCAAATTTGAAAAGCAATAGCAAAGCAATGCTCAGATTATGGGGAAAATATTGGGTCTCAATGAAAGGTGGAAAGGTCTGTCTCCTGACCCTCACCAATTTGAGCCATATCATGGCCTTCCCTTATGTAGTTTTATTGATTTAATAATATCGCTAGATCACTCTTACAGCAAAATCTCAAAGCAGTTTCCAACAATAAAAATGCAAATTAAAACAGAAAAACAAAATAATGGATAATAGAACAGAAGGACACAGTGCTAAGGGTAAGAATGAACAAATAATTCATTGCTGGTTCATCACGGGTTTCATTTTCCCAACCTTAGGTTTGGTTCTTCACATTTATACATCAGTTTGCAAAAATAAAGTTCTCACAAAATACATTTTTTGTATGCCATTTTCTTTGTTATATTTTTGCCAAATCAATTTCCTCTAACAGAATTATGGATTATTTTCAAATATCTGTGCATTTGACTGGACATTTTTCCTACATGTTATTTGGCCGGATAACTGGAATGCAAAGTTCAAAGAAGTGCAATTTTCAAAGAATGGCCGCGTTTCAGTTCTCATACTGTTTCTGAAATTGTGAATTTGGTATATTCACCTTTAGATGCTTAATGAAGCAAATTTCTCTCCCTGACTAGCTATAGGTCAGGGAACGGCCAAGCAAACAGACAGGTTTTTATACCCAGCAGGCCAAATGTCTGCCAAATAATGGGGGGGGGGATTCCAGAGGGTAAGGCCCACCATGGAAAGCCTCCTCTGGTTATCTTAATGATCCAGTGGGCCTCTGTCAGTGTCCGCCTGTTTTCAGTGTCCTCTGCTCTGGTCAGCCAACCATTATCTGAAAAGGTTTTCCTTTAGGCTTCTTAAAACTATAGCTAATGTGACCATCTAAAAACATGTAAGCAGTCACCTTGTGAAATCCAAGTACTGTTGCAAATCCACTAAAGAGGAGATGAGGACAGGGGTCCAATTTTAAAATGGGCATCAAGGTAATGGGCAGCAAGAAAATTGGGCATGGCAAGCATAGCAATAGATGGTGGGGGGCTGTACGAATCAGAAATGGAACACTGCCCAGAGTGGCTGGGGAAACTCAGCCAGATAAGCGGGGTATAAATAAATTATTATTATTATTATTATTATTATTATTATTATTATTATTAATCACTGTTTCCTTAATGCAGAGGAAGCATAGAACACATGGCGACTTAGAAGATCTCTTTAATTTTCTCACGATACTCCTAGAAGCATTCTAGAAGCAGCAGAGATGGGCAAGGCTGTTTGGAAGAATCAGGGGGTTTGATTGCTCTGCCCATCTCTCCCTCTCTGCCTTGTTTCCAGTGGGGGAAAACTAAATATAATTTAAGCAGAAACATAAGAATGCAAAAGCATTCCTTTACACTCTCTCACCCTGAGGGCCTGAGTCTGGCATGCTCTAGGGTAGGAAGGTCAAACACATACTTTAACAGTGCAAACCTGAAAGGTGATTACTTTTGTTTGGATATTGCCCTAACTTTAGGACTTCAGAGTTAAATACAGTGGTACCTCTGGTTGCGAACGGGATCCATTCCGGATACCTGTTCGCAACATGAAAAGAGCGCAACCTGAAGCGCTGTATCTGCGCAGGTGTGCGGTGCGATTTGGTGCTCGTTCGCGAAGCAAGATTTAGCGCTTCTGTGCATGTGCGAGTGGCGAAACCTGGAAGTAACCCTTTCCAGTACTTCCGGGTCGCTGTGGGACGTAACCTGAAAGAACGTAACATGAAGCAAACGTAACATCAGGTATGACTGTAAATGCTTGAAATTACGGTACTGGTAGTGATGCTGACAGCAATAGCCACTAGACAAACACTTATATAAATTATTCTTGCTCCAGGGAGGCTCACCTGACACCTTCATTGAATATTTTTATGCACCAGGCAAAAACATTCCTCTTCACCCAGACCTTGGGCTGATCAAACAATCTGGTTTTTAAAAAGTGTCAGTTGGCTGGGGGGGGCGGGTTATTGGTGTTGTTGTGTTATGTATTTTGTGGTTTTATACTGTGAACCACCATGGGATCTTCGGATGAAGGGCGGTATATAAATTCAATAAACGATAATAAGCCTATGGTTCTAAACAGTTACTAAATCCCATTGATTTCAGTTACTTCTGTGTAAACTGAGCATTCATTGCTTAGTCCGAACTGCAGCTAAGTAAAGTGAACAGACCCAAAATATAAAGTAAGTTTAACCCACTGTTAAATCAAATCTCATCTCCAACTGCATGGTTTGTTGTTTGTCCTCCATTAGATGAAGAATTAATTAGATGAATCTTCACGTAGTCAGTGATCAGAAACAACGATGCGGCTGACTGGGATGAAAGCAGTCTGTTGTGGGATGTTTATTTCTTCCTACCACACCAGCTAATTCATCTGCAGTAATTGGCTTGTGCTCGTCAGAGCAGTGAGGCATAAGCCAGCGTTTTCACACTGATCTGTAGCAATGCTTCCCATGATAACAAAAAATTAACGGTCTCTGCTATTGGCTGCTTTTATTTACATCCAGAGTCTGATAATTAGTGGACTCATTCAGTCATCATCAGTCTCATTTCAAGCCAAACAGGAGAACTTGGTGGTTATAAAATGAGATCAAGGAGGTCACCAAACTGCTGTTGATTACAAAGAAAAAATGAAATGTGATTTTTCTCTCCTAAACTTGCAGCCATAGGAATCCTGCCCTGTACTTGAGCTACTATGTACCCCTAACTATCGTCTCTATTGTAAGTTGTTTTAAACTGATTTTAATATTGTGTTTTAATGTTTCAGTCCACCCAGAAAACCTAGGGTGAAGGGCAGATAATAAATTAATAATAATCTCAATATTCCTATTGCCACTTTAAAAACTATATTTCTCATCAGTCTTGCATTATAAAATTGAAATAAATGAAGCTATTATTTATTCTTAACCACCCATTTTCTTGGGAGGTGTTTTTTTAACTGATAGCAGTTAAAGTACTTGCTTGTGCATTGGAATTTCAAATCATTTCCCTCTAATAAGTCATTAATATTTAACATTAAAAGCAAATTGTTTTGTTCTTTTACATATCCACACACCACCTACCACTAACACAAAATTCTAATAAGTAAGTTAATGCCAGAACTCTTTTAGGCAGATAGTCAAATTGTGTTCAAGGTGTGTGGATTTTCAGTCGATACGAAGCATGCTGCATTACTTTTTTTAACATAAGATATGCCATTTTAACACATTACTATTCCAGTTGTTAACTACTATAGTCAAGATGTTTCAGTTCATGCTTCTTGCTTTCATCTATGGGAGAGTTCCTGAAACTAACTTTTCCCTCAAAACTTGTTTTTATGCTTGAGTGTCAATTTAAGCAGAGTTTGTCTTTTCTAAGAGTTTTGAAAATAATAACCACTTCCCATCAGGGTTCCTCTAAAATACCTGAAATAGAGAAAACGGGCTTTGATTTGGCTGCGTTACAAGAGGTGTTGCAAATCAAGAAGTTAGGAAGTGCAGACCACTTCATCAAGCTCACAGAAGCATGTTTACCCAAAGAAGGGGCTGGTACCAAGTAATCAGGCAGATTTGTGTAGGGCAAGGCTGCCCATGGTTACAAGCCACAAATGCAACATGCTTCCTATAAGGCAGTGTTTCCCAACCACTGTTCCGCGGCACACTAGTGTGCCGCGAGATGTTGCCTGGTGTGCCGCGAGATGTTGCCTGGAGGGAGGCGGGCGAGTCGGGCGGCGAGAGGCGGGGCGGCGGCGGCGAGGAGAGGCCGCCCAGCGCGGGGCTCTCGCCGTCTGCCTGCCTGGCTGCCTGCGAGCTCGGCGGGCAGCGCCTCCGTCCACAGCGCCCGCCTGGCGGCTCTCATTCCCTGCCCCTGCCAAAGCTCACCCAGCCAAGCCGCGCTCTCCTTCCTGCCTCGCTTTGCTGCCTCCCACCCCCAAAGCTTGGAGGTTCCCCAGCAAGGGGGAGGGGAAAAATGGAAACTTACACTTTCGTGCGTCCCTCCCGGCGTGACGCTGCGCGCTGACGTCACGGGGCTGTAATGGTGGTGTGCCTCGAGATTTTTTTCATCAAACAAGTGTGCCTTTGCCCAAAAAAGGTTGGAAAACACTGCTATAAGGTCAAGTCAGTGTGCCTCTGAATAGTGTGGATTGGCAACAAAGGCCTATTGTCTCCCTGACCTGCTATTAGGCTTCTCATATGCATCTGGATGGCCACTAGGAGAACAGGGTGGGCCACTGGTCTGATCCAGCCAGGCTCGTCTTGTGTTTTAGCGCAGACACGCACCAAAGCAGAGGACTTTGATGGATCTTTTGCAGTGATGCCGGGTAAGAGAGCATGGTTGCAGCTGCTCTATTTCGATACTATTGCTTAGTGTAGTCTTTGTGGTGTGCAAGGTGTCATGTAAACCCTGCAAGAGAGTTGGTTTCCGGACTCACAACGCAGCTGTAACATGGACAGAACAGAGGGGTGGACAAAACTAGTTGGCAGCAGATTATGGCCAAGAGGTGAATTTATAACAATTGAGAAGTGTTCATAGCTAAGCTGAGATTTGTAGACTTTAAGTTCATGTATTTTGACTCATGGCTGTACAAGCTAAAACCCACTAAATTTCTTTGCCCGTGCAGCTTCCCAGATATTTGACTAAACATAAATTCAGATGAATGGAAACCCATAGGATTGAGTTGCCATATGTCTAGAATTTCCCAGACACATGTGGAATACGGATGCCCCTAGCAGTGTCCAGGCGGAAATCGGTTTAAAATATCCGGATGTATGGCAGCCTATGTTCGCAGTGCTGTTTTTGCTGATTTTCCATAAAAATAGCTCAAAAATGGTGGTGGTTGCAATTTTGCCAAAGAAAGGCCAACAACTTTTCTACAGTGGTGCCTCGCAAGACGAAAAGAATCCGTTCCGCGAGTCTCTTCGTCTTGCGGTTTTTTCGTCTTGCGAAGCAAGCCCATTAGCGGCTTAGCGGATTAGCGCTATTAGCGGCTTAGCGGGCTTAGCGGATCAGCTGATAAGCGGTTTAGCGGCTTAACGGATCAGCTGATAAGCGGCTTAGCGGATCAGCTGTTAAGTGGCTTAGCGGCTTAGGATCAGCTGGTAAGCGGCTTAGCGGCTTGGGAAAAAAGGGGAGGAAAAAACCCCGCAGGAACTCGCAAGACATTTTCGTCTTGCGAAGCAAGCCCATAGGAAATTCGTTTTGCGAAGCACCTCCAAAACGGAAAACCCTTTCGTCTAGCGGTTTTTCCGTCTTGCGAGGCATTCGTCTTGCGGGGCACCACTGTATCTGAATTTTTATTGTCTGAAATATGACAAACCCTACTGCCAGGTATAGTTTGAAAGGGAGCAGCAATTAAATGAAGTACCGAAATTATGGAAACCAGACATTTCAGATAAAAGCCAGTGATCATATAAACTTGATAGCCACTTAATTTCCAAATTTCAGCATACTGAATGTGTGTTTAGAAGTAGCAGCTCACACACACACACACACACACACACACACACACACACCCATACATTTTATAACCAAGATTTCAAAATATGATTTATGAACAAAATGGTATGATATAAAATCAAAGATGTCTCATTCAACAATGACTTTACCTGGAATATTCCAGTTAAAGCGTTTTTCACAGTCTAAGAGCACAATTCAATCACAAAAGCAGTTAATGGCACAAAGCCACTAAGGCTATACAAGGGGTAGCACAAAGTCTCCAATATGCATCGTCATTTCACAATTCAATGGCATGGTGATTGCTACTTTAAAAGGTGGTTGAAGCTTCTTTTCCCCACGCAAAAGAGATGAAAGGCAACATATGGGGCAGGGGTGGAAAAAGAGGCCCTTCTTCTGTTGAGGTACAATAATGACCCCAGTAGGGTGTGTATGCCTGAACAGAGCATTTAAGATAACTAGATATATCTCCTTTCTTTTAAATCAAAGGGCACCTATCCTTAGAGATCAAGCTTCTTCTGAAGTTATTCCTTCCATCACCACCAAAATCATGGCAACTGCATAAAAATGCCTGCCTTCTCTTTGTTCCCCTGGCTAGCACTCATTCATGATTTGTATGGATTGTGTACATTTGGAGAAAGAGTCCTCGTTAGATTGATGCTATGAGTTGTAGCTCCGCCCAAAGAACAGAATCCCAATGGAACCCAATGGTTCTGTACAGTATTTAAAATTCTAAAATATTAGAACTGTAGAGTTGGATGGACCCCAAGGGTCATCTAGTCCAACCCCCTGCAATGCAGGGATGAATCACAGGAAAGCATCCTGAGGTTATCGAGCTTACACTCTTCAGAACATATGCCTTTAAAAATTAAGTGTCGGTGTTTAAGCAATACTAGGGAAAAGCAAAGCTATTCACAGAGATTTTCTTGCAAATATATTCAGCAATGCTGAAAACCACCGTCCCTTGTTTTTCTGGGGCAAAAGTGTTCCCCTCATCGTTTACATCATCCCCATTTGCTATCACTTCCACTTGCATTCCCTTGCGCTTGGTGATTGCTCTTGGTACCAAACAGGAACTTAAATTGTTCAATAACATTTTCTGCAATTGTTGACCTCAAAATCAAGAGAATGTTCAGCACACCCCTAAAGAAGACGCTAACGTCTCCATTCTAACAGTTCAGTAATGGGAAAGGTTATGGACCACCGGTATGAAATTCACGGCATGTAATGCCTTGAAGGAAAATATTATGAAAATGATATATAGGTGGTACATGACCCCAGTCAAGCTTGCAAAAATATATCACCTGTCTGATAACAAATGCTGGAAATGTAAGGAGGCTGAAGGGACATTCTTTCACCTCTGGTGGACTTGTCCAAGAGTGAAGGCCTTCTGGGAAATGATCTATAATGAGTTAAAAAATGGTATTTAAATATACCTTTACTAAGAAACCAGAGGCCTTCCTCTTGGGCATTGTCGGCCAGAAAGTGTTAAAGAAGGACAGAACTTTTTTTATGTATGCAACTACAGCAGCAAGAATACTCATCGCAAAACATTGGAAGACACAAGATTTGCCCACACTGGAAGAGTGGCAGACGCAACTGATGGACTATATGGAACTGGCCGAAATGACTGGCAGAATCCGAGATTTGGGAGAAGAAACAATGGAAGAGGATTGGAAAAAGTTTAAGGACTATCTACAAAAACAGTATAAATTGTATGAATGTTAAGAAATGGTACGATCCAGAAAAATATGGTTCCAGTAACTCGACTGAAAGATATAGAAAACTAAGTGATATGTAAGAAAAGGTCGAAACTTAAAGTAATATGTTCAATCTAAGTTACAACTAATTGATAAAGATTACTTGAAGTCTAGAAATATAACATTTGAGAGGTATAAAATAAGAAATTAAACAAGGTAATAATTTGCTGGTATTTTTATTACAGAGAACGCAGGGTAGGGAGATGTGAGGAAGTCCAGTTATACAAAAAAAGTGTTATGAACAGTTGTGCTCTTTTTTTCCTTTTTTATATTGTCTGTTGGTGTAATTGTATGTCTTTTCGTTTGTTATTTCCTTGGTGAAGGGATTCTATGTGTTTGGTATGTGACTTTCTATTCTATTTTCTATTCTATGTTTGAAAATTGAATAAAATATTTTTTTAAAAAAAAACAGTTCAGTAATTACTGTATCTGTTTTTACAGTGACTAAGTCAAGAATGAAATTAAAGAGCCTTTCTAGTCTAGTTTTATCTTGACAGTCAGAAGCAAAGAATTCTAAGAGCTAGATTAGCAGCCCACCTTCAACTGGCATGTGGCATTTCTCTGAATGGTTCCAAAAGGGCCATTCTGCATGCCTCTGCAGGGGGCACACCATAGTCTGGTGGTGCAGCAGCGCCCAGGATGTCAGGTAACCAGGGATTAGCCTTTCTGCTGTGCTCCTGTGAGATCCCACAAAAGGCTGAGGCAAAAGTGCCAACTTGAACAAAATATTGGGGGGCCCAGGTGAGCCCGGCCCCACATAACTGATCATATGACATGGCACACGTAGACCATTTGAATGGCAATGCCCTTCAATTTGGGGAGAGGTAGCCCCCTCGAAAAATTTGTTGCAAAGACAAAGGGACCTCAGCCCCTAGGAATTGGCTCCTTTGGCTGAGGGATCTTGCAGAATCCTATGAGGAATCAAGTGGCTAAGGGCCACTTTGCCCCACGAGCTTCCCCACCTACCTTTCCTCAGTGCTAGTGCCTCAGTGGGTTGCTTGGGTCACTGGGAAACAGAACCCAAAAAGGAATTTTATTCCCAACCTCTGGGTTGCGAGTCTCTTTCCTTTCCCTTTGTGTGTGCATCTATATTGTCAAGTGCTCTCATGCTCTTGTCACAGCTATAACATGAGGCAGGATTAAAAAAGTAGAACCCTGGGAGAAGCTATGATGCAGGCATGCCCCTAGCTTAATTGGGGCCCAACCTTGTCTACAACCTTCCCTGTTTGGCCAGCAGGATCTTGGATATTTGATCTGTACCATGGAGGGACCCAACACTGGTCAACTCCCATGGGTGGCTGGGGTATATCCCAACCAACTGGAGGAATGGCACCCCAACAAGGCCTGGTTGGAATGAAGGCATGATTCCCACCCTACTGCCATGTCAACCCCACTTACCTGCGGCATAATGAATAAAATGGTGGCAAGTTTTCACCCAAGACAGTTGCCTGGTGTGTATTATTCCCACTGTACCCACAAGCTGCAAATCTGTGATTATCCCACGTTTGGAAAAAGGGACATAGCATCAAAATAAAATGGGAAAAAGCCTAGCTTCATTTGGTGAGCATATGCACCAGTGGGTTAAAAGTTCCCTGGAGAATCAAGCCAGGCCTCAATTCAGGTATTTTTAAATATAACTTCCAGTACAGCGTGGGGCTGCTTATTCTACTCTGTGCAGAGCGACACCAACTGCGGCAGCTTCTAAAGAATTCTCAATCCACTCATAAAATTAAAATGTAAATTAGAATACGAACACTATAAATAACAGTCCTGCAATGGTGGAAAATGCAAACAAACAGATTTGCCAGATGTTAGCGAGAAACATTTTCAATGTCATATTGAAGAGATTGGTTTTGCCTTCCCTACAGAATTAAAACTTGCCGTAAAATGAACTCTGGATGACTTTTCCCTAGCTTTGTACATATCCCCAAGCAGCGCAAACTCGAAGTCTATGTGGAAATAGAATGGTGATTAATCTAGTGTTCTTTATTCTGCATGAAGAGTTACTTAGAAATACATTTGAAATACTTGGAAATCAGTCCTTCCAGAGGCTGTCAGGATTCTAGGAGGACAAAAAGTGAGTGTGCTGATGAAAACAATGATGAAAATATCCCAAAGGTGCAGAGAAGCCCCCCCCATCTGTCAATTATCTAACATCATAATGACATCAAGTGATTGAAGCTGTCAATGGTGGCCCACGGGAGTGGGGGAGGTAGTTCGAAAGGCTTGCTCAGTTCTGTAGGAAGCATTGCACACAGGGCAGAGCGAGCTTTGCAAGCCCTGTGATTGGTACTTGGGGGAGGACTAAGCATGGTGGTTGCCAAGCCTTTTCAGCAGTGCTTTGCATGAACCCATTAATCCATTGCCAGGAGCCTGGGAAGCACTGCAAACTCCTTTCAGCCAAGCCCTACCCTTGCCTTCCCCACAACTTGGCCTACCTGACTGCTTTGATATGTGGAACAGGCAGTGTTACAGGTGCCAAACAATATTCATGCTGCACTGTAAGAAATCAATGTTTTCATGCAGCAGCACTTCTAACACTTTGGAACTCGTTGCCCATCAACATCAGGCAATTGGCTTTGCTGCAATCTTTTTGGTCCTGCTTAAAACATGTTTGCTTAGGCAAGCCATAGGTGTTGGTGTGTTTTAACCTCTTTTTAGTTTACTGCTGATATTAACGGCTTTTAATGAACTGTTTTTACTGATAATTTCGATATTTCATATAAACCTCTTAGCGGTTTCATTACAATCAAGAGTTATATAAATTTTGTTAAATAAAATAAAATGTAACAATTCCTTCAGGTGGGCATGGCTTGCATGAAATTGCTTCATGGACCAAAGCTGGCCAGCAGGCCGGTGGTTCCACATCCCTGCTTTTAGCCCTCTTCAGGGGCTAATATTTGGCAGAAAAATTAACACATGAGAAAGTGGGCTGGAGGACACCAGTTTTTTCACCTGACCCCTTTCATGACTTGGACAGCAATTGACTGCAGTCAGGAACCATTCTGTACAGATGGAGGCTCCCTCCATATTTTAGGAACCTGATGAAACCTGTAACTGCCCATGTGTACACACTGACCAAAACTGGGAAAGAACTCATTGCCAATGTCTTCTTGACAAATAGTGACAATCTTGCCATAAGATATGGACTCTCACTGGTAAATAGGAACAGTTGAGGGTGTATACTAATATTCCCTTAAAGGATGGGTAAAGAACCTGCAGCCCCCTCACAGGCTGTTGGACTCCAACTCCCATCAGCCCTAAGCAGCAGAACCAATGGCCAGGGATAACTGGAGTTGTAGTCCAGTAACTACTGGAGCACCAAAGCTTCCCCATTTGGAATATGTGATATAAAATATGAGGGAGCCCTTTCCTCCCTGTTCTGCTCTCCCACTTCTTTCCCCCTAACTTGTGACTTTATTATTTTACCATTGTAAAATATACACATATTAAAAGGGAGCAGCTGGGACTGTTCACAATATATTGGCAGTGGAACTAGTGTGAGAGAATAAGTATTGTTTACATACAAATGGCCTCATTTATATTTGGCACTTCTTGGCGACTGTTTTCCAGGCCTCTGAGTTTTGTTCTAAACAACTGAACCAGAAGTGGGAAATTCCTCTGCAAATGCGTTCTAAGCAAATAATATGCACAATTTAGTCACAGTTGAGCACTCTGTGGTTTTATTGTTTCCAGGGATGCAGCACTTAATTCTGTTGGTGAGCACACACACACACCTTGCACAAGACTTGTATTTTATTGCAGGTATATTTGGCAACATGTTGTTGACACAATATCAGGGCATTAGTGGTGGATTTATTCTGCATTAGTTTGTTCTGATGTCATTGCCCCAGTGCTACCACATTATTGCTGTACGAAGGGAAGCAACAAAGGCGGAAGAAAAATAAACCAAAATATCTGTGGTATAAAAAGTTCCAGGATTTCAACAGGAAGTTACAGGATATGCACTGATGGGAAATGAAGCAGAGTGACTGCCCCAAAACACTTGCAGGTGCAAATGTTTTTGAAAATGGGATTGCAGTGAATGATAGTTTGTGCTCACAATGCTATCAGGGGTATCACAAGTGTGCAATAAAAAGGATGTCTGGAGAGGTGTCCTTTTTATGGAATAAATACATATCTGATAACAATATGCAGTTCTGGTTAAAAAAAAACCAACAACCCCAAAACATGTTGCTTGCCCCCTGTCAGGAGTTCAGCCTACACTTGAGTAGGACCCTGGCAGAGACACATGTCTGACTGGCATGTTCTCTCCCTCCTGGTCTTTCATTCGGGAGCTTCAAAAGCTTTCTTCAACCCAAACATCAGTGACCAATAACAGCCGACACCAGCACACTTAGGGATCCGCAGAGTCTTCGCAGCTCATGCGTGACAGACCTCAGCAACTCAGCATTTTGGTTAATCTACTTTATTTACATATAAACACACTTGGAGCACTGCAACATGACTCCCTCTCTCTCTAGCATCAGACAGCAAAAAGAAAAAGAGCAAAGGACAATAGTCCCACTTCACAGAACACAGTAACACAAACATCCTATCCCCGTCACTTCCCACTGTGGAGTCAAAATATATACCATCATGTGAAAGACAACAATCCTATGACTGCAATCATGGAGCAGGAATTCTAACACACACACACACACACACACACACACACACACACACACCCACCCTTTGAATGTTTCATAAGACAAAACATAAATCCTTTTTAGGTGTTTAGGTTGTTTAACACACAAAAGGTGTGTTGTTTAACACACAAAAGGTGCCACCATCTTCATCTCCATCACCATTTCTCTTGCGGGGAAGTGGAAGGCCTGCTCTATTCTTGCAGGTTCCTCCAACGTTGATTTTTCCAGGATTCTAAAAGGAATAGAGAGCATCTGCCTCTTGTACTTTTCTAAAGAAACATTTTAGCTAAAGGCTCAACAAAAAATCTACATAAGAGTAAACTCCAAAATTAATAAATGCATATTAACTCCTCATTTTTCACACTGAGTAGGTTCCCCCCCAAAAGCCCCACTCTCCTGTTTCCAATATATTTTTGGTTTTTTTGGGGGGGGGGAGAAAAAACTCTAATTAAGATGTGAATAACTTGTCACCTTAATTTCATTGGGACTTAGCAATGTGATTAGGAGTTGGATGCTAACTAAACCTGGACAAACCTGTTGGGAGTTAAGGCAGGCTATGTTGGCACTTTAAATAGAAGTGAAACCAGCACCAGCATCTTTTACAAAGATGACAAAACATATGCTTCTTCCCTGAAGTTGCTCATGAGTCATACTGAAGTTTATATCAGGCTATCGAGAACCAAATAGAGGAGATGAAAATCCCATTACAACGTGTTCTGTCACTTCTCAAAGATTGTTTTAAAAAAAATGTTCCACAGGGATCCAACTATCTCTCATATATATATATATATATATATATATATATATATATATATCCATTAACTTCAGAAGCATGCCTGTAGCTTAGTCGTGCTTTTTAACCGAGACTGTCTTTGCTGCCTAAGACGAAAGGGGAATAGGAGCGGCAGGATCTGGACAAGAAAATTGTATCAGCTGCTGTCTTATATTTGCCAGTGACCTTGGCTAATGAATGGTGGCATGGATGACTTGGTATCTCCTCCTTCTGGAATTGCCATTATATAAGACAGTGCTGTTATCCCCAGATTCCTTTGCAGAGTTCCATAAATACTTTAGGTGCAGTGAGCTGAGCTAGCCCTTGAATCAATTTTGTATCACTGAGTCTTTTAAGGTCCGGGTAGAAAAAGCCATTGAAGCAAATAAACAGATTGATTTGGTAGCCCTTAGAAAACAGGTGTTTAATGCGGGCAGACTGGCGGGGAGGGATAGGAGAAGGGTTGCTTTGTCTTTTGAAATGGAGTCTACAGATAAGTAGCTGTCTCAGCAAAAAACAAAAAAACAAAGCCCATTTCTCCTTTCTGCTAGCTGATCAGATTGACCCTACTGTTAGGCAGATGGAGGTGACTGCCTCAGATAGCAGATGCTAGGGGGCAGTCATGGCAGCTTCCCAACCATTCCTCCTGAGCCCAGTGTGAGAGGTCAGGACTGTGTTTGCCATAAGCATGTCCTGGACGCCTGTCCCTCCGGTAACTGCTGTCCTCAGGTTTGGTGCAGGACACAATCTCATTACTAGTACTGAAGTAAGATTCAACTGCCAATCCCTTTATTATTTACATTTTTATAAGTTTTCAGTTATACAGTGATATCATTTTCCATTCTTATACAGGGATTATTTTGGACTTCCCACCCAACATTCCATGACAGTTCTTTGTGCATCTTAATTAGCTGCATATACAGTAATAAAGGTAAAGGGAACCCTGACCATTAGGTCCAGTCACGGACGATTTTGGGGTTGTGGCGCTCATCTCGCTTTACTGGCTGAGGGAGCCAGCGTAAAGCTTCCAGGTCATGTGGCCAGCATGAATCAGCCGCTTCTGGCAAACTAGAGCAGTGCATGGAAACACTGTTTACCTTCCTGCCGGAGCGGTACCTATTTATCTACTTGCACTTCGTGCTTTCGAACTGCTAGGTTGGCAGGAGCAGGGACCGAGCAACGGGAGCTCACCCCGTCACGGGGATTTGAACCGCCGACTTTCTGATCAGCAAGCCCTAGGCTCTGTGGTTTAACCCACAGCACCACCCGCATCCCTATATGCAGTAATACCTCCACCTTATTTTCACCCTTCTAATATTCTTTATATTGTCAACTGCTTGTCAGAAGATTTCCCCTATTTGGAATTTGTATTTAAGATTGAATTTTTGTAAATATTCCCCTAAATACTCCCACTCACTCCAGTCTTGAGGACATTGTGTTACGGAGACTCCTAGTAAAGCAGTATATCGGAAGTTCAAGTTGTTTCACAAACTTCCAAATGGTTATAAGCAAAATAAATAAATAAAACGGAAAACCTAAGGTGTGATTTTGCAGCATGCCAAGTGGAAGCTATAAAGAAGATGAAACATAAATAGCACTGTAACTCACTTCCAGTCCAAGAAAGATTGAAGTATATGATGCCTTTCCCCCCTTACTTGTTTACTCTTCTTAAAAATCATAAACATTCAATTTGTGCACAGCATCTACTTTGGGACGGTGCCTTGGCTACGGCTTCTTTTAACTACAGCTACAAATCTGTCTATAACAATGGTTATAGGTATCTTTTTTTAAAGTGTACCTTGCAACACTGCAGATAAAAGTAGCATTTAGGATGCAATCCCTTTCAACCCCGGTGGGACTTTGCTTCTAAGTAACATGCAAAGGATTGTGGCTGCCGGTGAGTTACAGCGGGCACTGCCAGCTGACCAGGGAAGGGAAGAATGCATGGATCATGCCATGTATCTACACTTTGCAAGCTGCCTTGAACATTTCTTGATGGAAATGCAGAGGGAGGCTTTTAATAGTTTATTAAATAACATTAGCCGAATATGAAATAATATTAATGCAATTGCCTTTCAGTTATAACAGCAAAGGCAACAGGATATTTCCCTGATCCTTGGAGAGGTTGTGGGATCCCCTCCCCCCAAAGGCCACACTGGAAAGAATTCAACTACTTTCCCCTTCCCCACCCAGATAAACCAGTGAGGCCAAGGCTCCTACCCACCTGTGGCTACCCTATCTTTCCCCTCTTTCTCCCACCCACAGGTACTTTCTCTTCCTTACAGAACAGTAAGCATCAGGTTGGAGAGACATCTCTGACCCTACCATATGGCTTTCAATCTCTGGATCAGTTTGTCATATGATCCCATTCTAATACTTGCCTTTGTATCCCTCTCCCTTTAAATTGATGGTGGGTTGTGTGGGTGGGAATACCTTGTTAAAATCATGAGGATCTGCACCTAGGATCAATGTTTTTTAGTACCGTGATGGCACTGGCAACTGCTAGGTCTGCGATTTCCCCTCCACACAGTTCGTGGATTCAAGATTTCTACAAGGCAGGTTCTCCAAAGCTCATATCACATTTGGGGGCCCATGTGTGTTATGTGGTTTTGGAGGAGGGGAAATTCTGTGCAAAAACCATTATGATCCCTTGCACAAAGGAAGGAAGACCTCTTTTAAGTTGCATGCATAACATACATACATTGAGAAGACATTTAAGGCATGCTCTCCCCCCCCCCAAAAAAACCCTGGGAACTACAGTTTGTTAAGGGAATTAAAGCTTTGTGAAGGTAAACTACAGTTCTCCGGATTCTTGGGAGGGGGGGGGCTGAATGTGTTTTAAATGTACGTATGTACACAGCCTAAGATTAGGACTGCCCCACCACACAGCTGCTACTAAACAGAGGACAACCTGCTGTAAAGTAGAGCATGACCATCATAGGTCTGGGGGAAGGAAGTACCCATGACAGTGTCCTGTTCCCAATTGATTAACAATTGGGTTTTGTTTTGTTTTGTTTTTAGTATTTATATCCCGCCTTCCTCCCAAGGAGCTCTAAGTGGCATTCATAGTTCTCTTTCACCCTATTTTATTCTCACAGCAACCCTGTGAGGTAGGTTAGGCTGAGAGACAGTGACTGGCCCAGGTCCTTTTTCAACCCTCTAAACACTACACCATACTGGACTTAGTATACAATAACTGATCAGTAGCATGCAGCTCATTTATTTCTCTATGGGTTCTTTAAATAGATGACACCCTTGCCTCCCAATGATTCCCTGGTATCGAAAGATTCCAATTTGAATTTTAGCTCCCAGTTCCTGGCAGACAAACAAAGGGAACAACCGCATAGTGGTCTGACAGCCTGCGGTAAGAATGATCAAGGCAACAACCGGACTTTGAAATAGGTCAGATTCCCCCCGCCCTGCCGTCACCGCTCTTCTGAGCAGCAGATGCCACAGTGCCCTGATCCAGCAAAACGAAGCCCAGAGCAAACCCTTGCAGCAAGCTTCATGTTTCTGTTAAAACTTAACACAGCTTTGAAATGGAGATGATCAAAAGTGTTGAGTTACATAGCCCTCTAGTGGCCACACTAATTCCAGTGTGCTTGAGCAGTGTGTGTGTTGATTTGATGGTGGAGGGGCGGGGGAAGCAAGCTATATGAAGGCTAGACACTGAAGCAAAGTTTATGTTACTGGCAAAGACACAGTAAGAGGAGGAGAAGTTTGGATTTGATATCCTGCTTTATCACTACTCTAAGGAGTCTCAAAGCAGCTAACATTCTCCTTTCCCCTTCTCCCCCACAACAAACACTCTGTGAGGTGAGTGAGGCTGAGAGACTTCACAGAAGTATGACTGGCCCAAGGTCACCCAGCAGCTGCATGTGGAGGAGCGGAGACACGAACCCGGTTCACCAGATTACGAGTCCACTGCTCTTAACGGTAACAAAATAAAGGGCACGATTCAAGGTTTCTCATAATTAAACAATATGCAGGAATCACATTTTATGTAAATGATGTGTACATGACTTGGAGTATGGAAGACAAATTGAGAAGATATGGGGGAAATTCTAGGAGAGGGAAACAACAGTGACCTTACTGTGGGTGTCTTTTATAGACATCCACACTAGACTGAAGACTTGGATGATGTCTCCCTAGAACAGATTACCAAACATTCAAAAAGGAGAACTGTAGTTGTAGTCATGGGAGACTTCAACTTCCTCAATATCTGCTGGAACTCAAACTCTGCCAAGAATTTAAGGTCCAACAAAATTATCCATTACCTCACTGATAATTTGATTTCCCAGAAGGCAGAAGCAGCAACTAGGGAGTCATCTAGTCCTCATTCGGGAGGACTTGTAGACTCTCCTTCACTGGAGTTTTTTAAGCAGAGGTTGGGTGGCCCTCTGTCGTGTATGATTTAGTTGAGATTCCTGCATTTCAGGGGTTGGACTAGATGACCCTTAGGGGTGCCTTCCAACTCTACCATTCTGTAATTCTGACAAATTTCCTTTTTTGTTAAATGATTGTTAAAACATGTGAAGCAAAACAAAAACAAAAAAAAACACTGTACAGTATTCACATTTTGGGTTTCAGCTTAGAGTTTCCTAACCTATTTTAATTGCTTTGCCTCCTTGGAGAATTGCCTGTTAATTAACGGTAGATATTTAATTTTCTCCCCACAACCATAATTTAACTGCTTCTTTTCTTGAATCCTCTGTGACCTCTTCCTTACCAATAGAAGTCCTAAAATAACTCGTGATTGGTAACAGGCAAACTGATCCTACACCCAGTTATATATGGGACAGAGATGCACCATTACTGTGCTAGTGGAGCAGGTTATATACCATATCCGTCTGGGAGGCAACGGGAACAGTACAGAACCAACAAACACAGGGATATAGCAGTTCAGGGTTGGAGGGGGTTGATAACCCATTACTATTTCTTCAGCAGTGTTTTAGAGCCATCCAGTCAGCACAAAAGGGAAGCATTTTAGCCACTGTAAGCTCCAAAGGCAAGCGTTTAGGAACACTGAAAACATAAGGCAAGTCCATTTCAAGAGAATGGGGTGCAAGTTCTGGTACATCCATCAAACTCCCTGCCTGCTCCTCCTCCTCTCTCTCTCTCTCTCTCTGTATGTATATATATATATATATATATATATATATATATATATATATATATATGCTTTCGTAGATTTTCACGGGTACAGGAATGCAGGTTTTGGTGTCTTCGGGTGTCTTCCCGTGTAAGAGTTGGGGTGTCTAGGCGACGTTTCGACGAGGTCTCACTCGTCATCTTCAGGCTGGTGCTTTCGGCTTCTTGTTACTAGAACAGAGCAGGGTCTCAGTGTTTGAGTTCCTATAAATACTGTTGAGGGGGTGTGGTGTATAGCCTCCAACGTTCTGGGCAGAGAGGAAGTTCCCAGGTTAATGTGCCTTTTCTTCTTTTGTTCATTAATTACTTGAGGGATATCTTGAGTGATTACTTGAGTGATATTCTGAGTACCACTTAGGAGGGTCATTAGGTGTGGATTAGTTGCTAAAGCTTTCGTGTCTTGACCTCTTGAGCTTGTGAAAAGTTTTTCTGAGAAGATGGCTGTACTGCACTTAGTTGTGCTCTGGCTTGGCTTCGTGTATAGGGGCGAGCTGTGGTTTTGTGTCCTGTGCCAGCCAGATCTGTGTAGGGATTGCAGGGGGGTGCAGCATCCGGAGGTGCCACTATGGTTTGGCTACTGGATGGTGTCTGTAATTTATCTGTGGAGAGGGTCTGGGTTTGGTTCTGGTGTGGTTGATTGGAGATGGCGTTCTGTGTGCCTCTGGTTCTAGTAACAAGAAGCCGAAAGCACCAGCCTGAAGATGACGAGTGAGACCTCGTCGAAACGTCGCCTAGACACCCCAACTCTTACACGGGAAGACACCCGAAGACACCAAAACCTGCATATATATATATATATATATATATATATATATATATATATATATATATTTTACTGTGGTACCTTGGGTTACAGACACTTCAGGTTACAGACACTTCAGGTTACAGACTCCGTTAACCCAGAAATAGTACCTCAGGTTAAGAACTTTGCTTCAAGATGAGAACAGAAATTGCACTGTGGTGGTGCGGCAGCAGCAGGAGACCCCATTAGCTAAAGTGGTGCCTCAGGTTAAGAACAGTTTCAGGTTAATGCAATAAAGCATCCGGAATGAATTAAGTTCTTAACCCGAGGTACCACTGTGTGTGTGATGTATGTTTTCTCAACTCCAGCTAGATGTTTTTAATTTGGAGAAACTATACCATGTGTCTGATGACAGAAGAAAACATTAACTCTCTGTGTGAAACAATTTATTTTAAAAAGGAAGGACACAGTATCAAAGTACAAAAATTGCAGTGGCAGGCCTGCCATATTACTTTGGGGCTGATGTACATAAACATACTCATGCTGATGGTGTGCCCGTGTTGAATAATTCCCAAATCTTAAAGGTACTAAAGTCCTCAGGGCCTCTAACTGTTGGTTGTAAGGAGCTCCTATTATCCAAAATTCATATTACGATGCAAAGTAATGAGAGAGAAATGGACCACAGGACAGAATATTTGCTGGGCTAAATACCTAGGGATCATGTAATATGTACACAATTAGGCTACTGAGCTTTCTTAAATATATACAATACATTAAATATTAGTCCCTAGTACCTGTTTTCTGCTATGTGAACATAATTTAAAGTTTGCTGTCTCTCCTTGATATACTCAAATTATCACGCACTATGTTGCAACACTTTCCTGCGCCTCAGAGGCAGTGTGTATCCATGAAAACTAATGTCAATCTCCTGCTATGATAAACAAGATACATACCGTTTTAATCACAAAAGATCCACTAATATGTTTGCTTCCAGTTCTTAATGTTTAAGCTTCCCCTGTTTGTGCCCCTCTCTTCTCCAGTATTGAGCAAATTCTCTTCACAACAGAGAACTGATTCTGCTTGCTCAGTACCTAACCAAACACAAACTAAAATGGTGTCTGCTATTTTGACTGGTATTAGGAATTTACAACAATCATACTCAAATCATTTCCAAACATAACCCTTCCATCCTTCTTGGTGCTGCATTCTGGCTGGCCCAAAGCCTGTAGAAGACTCTGCTTCAGATCCTGTGGTGCTGAATTCATAAAGTCTTTAGTTCCTGTCAGAAAGTCCATTGTTTGACCTCCAGTAGTATCTCCTTCAATAAAGCATTCAGTTATATCCCAATAAGATGGGAAATTGTATACTTGATATGTAACTCCCATTCCTTCCAAGACAACTTTGATGTCATCAGCTGTGATGTAGTGGCCGCTGTCAGTTGGGGGAAGACAGTGTCTGTAATTTTTCCATATGGAGGCCCACCCACTCTTACCTATGGGAAGGGAATTGTGAGTTTCACTGAGCCATTGTGGAGAATTAAGGCGACATAAACCAAAGCTAATATTGTAGGCACACTTACTACATAGAAATCACACCCACACACCCTGTATATGAGTATATTGTAGTTGATAAATAGTAATTTTCCTTGATAAGTTGTAGAATCTCTTGATCAAGAGCCTCCAACACCACATCTACTGTCTAAAAAATAAATAAATGGGCAAGCCCCCATTTCACACATTAGACCTGAGGTCTGATCTTACGTGGGTGGGCAAAGCCTGAAAGAGAGAGGAGGCAAAGCTGAAATGAGAAATAAAACTAAGAGATAGAGCAGTGGAAGATGGGTTAGGAAGCCCTCTGCAGGCAAACAATTCAGGTATCTCACAACAGCAATCTGCTCCTTCCCTGGCAGCCTTCTGGACAGGAAGGGAAAGGGAGACAGATACAGATACAGATAAAGGTAAAGGTAAAGGTAAAGGGACCCCTGACCATTTGGTCCAGTCGTGACCGACTCTGGGGTTGCGGTGCTCATCTCGCTTTATTGGCTAAGGGAGCCGGCGTACAGCTTCCGGGTCATGTGGCCAGCATGACTAAGCTGCTTCTGGTGAACCAGAGCAGTGCACGGAAACGCCGTTTACCTTCTTGCCGGAGTGGTACCTATTTATCAACTTGCACTTTGACATGCTGTCAAACTGCTAGGTTGGCAGGAGAAGGGACCGAGCAACGGGAGCTCACCCCGTCACAGGGATTCGAACTGCCGACCTTCTGATCGGCAAGTCCTAGGCTCTGTGGTTTAACCCACAGTGTCACCCACGTCCCTTATATACAGAACATAGGATGGCAAATAAGGAGAAGTCTGACTGTATAGGGCACTTGCCTAGGTTTCTATGAACGTGCTTAGAAACCCCCTTCTGCCCATCTTGCTCAATGTGGAAAGGTCAAGGGTGAACCTGGAGTGCACAGGGATGGGTGCATTGAAGGCAGGCAGGCAGGCAGGCAGGCTGGCACACACCCACACAGCACTGTTCACATTGGCAGTCCCTGGCTGGTGCCTGAACTGGGCCCCCATTAATTCCAGGAGAATCTTACTCAAGTTGGGGAATCAGTACTTTAAAAACAAAAACAACAAAAACCACTCACCTGATAATATTATAATCAGAAGCTTAGCATAACAATCTAGGCAGCTGTGAAAAAATCGGATAGTGCTTGCAACATCCTCCACACGGTACAGCATCTAAAAGGTATAAAAGAAACATTTTGTTGTTAATATATCATTATAAACTTCATAGAGGGCTTCTGCATATGAAAACTAATAAATTCCCCATTGCTTTTATTCTCCATTTAAAAAAACCACATTAATTCTAATTTTACAGATTGGGACAATACGAGGTTGTATCTGTATGGGCAGTCCCATGGGAAGAAGAGTGTTCCCTTCCTTCCTTAACCCTCGCTTTTTTGTCAGATTTTACGTGCACAAAATATGGTTTTAGTCTGCATCCCAGACATGTATTGCTGCTCACACAAAACTAAGCAAATCCTATGTAAAGGCTAAAGTATAATTTGGCAGGAATTATCATCATCACATCCATTTCCTTTCCATTCCGATGAACTGGTGAAATATGGCCTGTCATATACCAGGACACCTAAGTGTTGTTGATTATATTGAAGAAAGAATGTGAGCTAACACAAAAACAGAGAATGTCATATGATCGGTCCTTAATTTACCTGGATCAGGTGTATGAAGTCGTATTTCTTTTGAATGTTCTGCTCTTTTGCCTGCTTCTCATATTCCATGGATGTCAACTGGTGCCAGCTGAATGAGACATTCTTTAGGTCAGTTGAATTTCTTACAGCCTCTGTTTATGAAATAATCGATAAAGTGAACTTCATGTGGATCAAAACATAAGCACAGTTATCCTGATAGAGAAAGACTGCAATGCTGTACCTTTATACGCCAAAATGTGTTGAGGGTTGGGCTCTATGACTTCATTTTTGATAAAGATTCCTGGATGCACAGCCTGAATTATCCTAATCATTTTCAAGTCTTGCTCACCTATAAGATAAGTTCAAAGCAAATTCATTCATTAAAATCAGTCAGTCCTTAAGGTTGAAATCATGTGCATATTTATCTAGAATTTATTTCCATTGAACTCAGTGTGGCTGATCTCAAAGTAAACATGCTGAGGATCATGCTGTATTCCAGGTATACCTCAGAGAAGCTTCAGATGCTTTAAACAAGTGCTACTAGCCATTTCCCCAGCACTGGCATAGGAAGTTACCTGATTGTGACTCGGACTGTTTGTCCATTTAGCCCAGTATTGTTGACATTGATGGACAATGGCCCTTCAACGATCTTTCCTAGCCCTACCCAGAGATGCCAGGGATCAATCGTGGGCCCTTCTGCTTGGAAAACAGGGGCTTTAACTGTTGAGCTATACCCATTCCTTCTATAGTCTATGCAAAAATAAATAAATAAATAAAACCCTACAAAAAAATCCTCTCAGACATTATACAGAAACAGTACCAGACACTGAAGCCTTATAACACCTGGAACTGTACTCCAAGTGGAATAATGGACACTGAAAGGAAATAATCCAACTTCATTGCACTTATATAAATCTAGATTCAGGAAAATGTGCACAGGGAATAAGCCACATATTATTTATAATTTTGACCAATGGATGCCTTAGCCTGAAAGCAAAATAGGCTGTGTGTCTATATTAAAAGAAAGGAAAAATCAACAACAAAGCATTGGCAGCTGCCACCATGAGTGTCCCACTCAAAGCAGATACATAACTGAATTATTTTTTTTAGATTTTTGTTCCTTACCTGTGCCACTTCCCACACCTAGCACATTGATGGTAGATTTTCCATTTCCAAGGCTAAAAGGATAAGCATTTATTATACAGCATTAAAATACAGGAGTTTTGATATTTATTTAGGGTTGCTATATTTCAAAAGTAAAAACTGGGACACCCCAAAAGTTTACAAAAACGCAAAAAACAACAACCTATGATTTTTCTATTGACTTGCCTAAGATCCAGGGCAAAGCGCCACCTTTCAGAAATTCCCCCCCACATGTCAATTCCACCTTTGAAATCCCAGTTTCAACTGGGAAAATCCGGATGTATGGCAGCCCTACATTTATTTTGCTAAACCGTATGCTACTGTCACTAATGCATTGCCAAAACTTTCTCACAGCAAGATGCAGTTTGAGCAATAAATATCACAATATATGCTTCCCCCCGCTTCCATAGATATCTCTAGAAGATTTGTGTTCCAGTCATTTTTGTCCAATAAATTTATGTGTACACATCAATAACCATAATGAACTCAGGCTAGCATTTCTGTGTCATATACTGTATTTTTTGCTCTATAAGACACACTTTTCCCCTCCTAAAACGTAAGGGGAAATGTTTGTGCATCTTATGCAGCAAATGCAGGCTGCGCAGCTATCCCAGAAGCCAGAACAGCAAGAGGGATTGCTGCGCAGCGATCCCTCTTGCTGTTCTGGCTTCTGGGATTCAGAATATTTTTTTCTTGTTTTCCTCCTCCAAAAACTAGGTGCGTCTTATGGTCTGGTGCGTCTTATAGAGTGAAAAATACGGTAGCAGTACAGTTCTTGAGCACTAGAGTCACTAGATCAAACTGCCCTGAATTAAGCAACATCAGTGATGCTCTGTGAAGCTGTAACCGTTTAAATTAAGATTGATTGCCTTAAATTAAGAGTGTTCCATCTAAATAATGTAACTTGGGTGAAGCCAAATGGGCAAATAATGCACAAAACAGAGGAGTTTCCATCTAGAGTTCCCATATGGAGTTTCACCAAGAGTTGGATCACAGTCCTTTGCACTTAAGTAAGAGTAAACCCTACTGAACTCAGGATTGGTTGCAAGGCATCCCATGAGATTTGTTTGCACGTTGCACGTGCATTATCATAGAATGGACATAAATGAAATTGACATAAATGAAAAATAAATAAATATTCCTTGAGACCTTTAGAGAAGGATGAGCATTAGAGTGCAGGAAGCTACGGACATTTGACCATTTCCCAAAATTCATATTTTTAAGCATTCTGATTTTTTTCTTCTTACCTGGCTATTATACCTGGCAGCTCCTCCTTATTGAACTGGCTCATGCATTGGTGCTCAGTTGAATGGTCTAAGAATGACTTAAAGGCTTTTGCATATTCATCCACTGTAAGGCTTCTCATGGGCTGGGTCACACAAAGCTCTTTGGAATGTAAAGCCAAATTGGTGTTTGTTAAGAGCTGGAAATAAATGCCACTATACCTCATAGAAAACTTCAGAGGTGCATTGATAGCAATAGTAAATAGCATCATTGCACCAAAGGTTAGTTTATGACAGATTCCACTGAAAGCAATGAAATAAGACTAGGCTGCACGCACACACACACACACACACACACACTACGGTATAGTGTATTGTGGCTATACATTTAACATACATGACTCATCCTCAAAGAATGTGAGAGGTATGACACAAGTAGGAGGAGAGAATTAAGGCCACTAAAGAAGAAGAAGAAGAAGAAGAAGAAGAAGAAGAAGAAGAAGAAGAAGAAGAAGAAGAAGAAGAGTAGTAGTAGTAGTAGTTTGGATTTGATATCCCGCTTTATCACTACCCTAAGGAGTCTCAAAGCAGCTAACATTCTCCTTTCCCTTCCTCCCCCACAACAAACACTCTGTGAGGTGAGTGGGGCTGAGAGACTTCAAAGAAGTGTGACTGGCCCAAGGTCACCCAGCAGCTGCATGTGGAGGAGCGGAGACGCGAACCCGGTTCCCCAGATTGCAAGACTACCGCTCTTAACCACTACACCACACCGGCGATATATAGATATATAAATAGATGATAGATAGATAGATAGATAGATGATAGAGAGATATAGATATGCCTTTTATGAAGGTTGCCAACCATAATCTTGATCCAGAGCACATTCAGAGCTCTTGGACAACTGTCCCATTCATTTCACTGGAGCCAGCAGAGTGGGGTACACAAAGGAACACTCATATAAGCATCTTGCTTCCATTGATATGAATGGAGAAACCCTTGCAGATACAGGAGTGTCAATAAAATGCTAGATAAGGACCTCCATCTTTGGCAGACTGCTAACACATGTGATTTTCCATGTCTTACCACCTGCCCCTGTTAGACCAAGACTTGGGTGTCTTTAAAGATGTACATCTGACAGCAAATGTATATTCAGCTGACATTTCATAGAGCATGTAGCTTTATTTAGCCAATGGTACCTAGCAACTGACAAATTCTGAATGCTTTACTTGGGAGTTATACTGGTTGGATGGGTAGAGGAGTGCTCCCAATTCCCCCTACCAAACACAATTCTAATTGGGGCCAATGGCCAACTTAATGGCATTCTTACACTAGCATAAATTTTAGCAGGAAATTTGCTGTCATAAAAAAAGGGCAGAGATGGGGCACAGTATGTAAGCAGCAGGGACTTGGCTAATACAGCCTTACCTAAAGTTATGCAGCAGAATAGCTGCTGTAACTAAATATGTAGCTGTTGATGAACTCGAGATTGCTGCCAAACATATAATCCACCCAGCCTCCCGGGCACGTAGATAGTCAGGATTCTGTCTCTGTAGCTAATCATGACACAGCATCAGGACTGTACAATTGTGACTCCTCTGAAGACATCCATGATTGGACAGGAATATAGGGGATTAGGTGGTCCTTGAGGTATCCTGGACCCAGATTGTTATGGGTCTTGTAAATTAATCCAAGAGCCTTGAACCTGGCTAGGTAGTGCATTGCCAGCCACTGCAACTCTTGAGCACCAAAGTTATGTACCGGCAATAATCTGTCTCCAACAATAGGCAAGTCATAGTGTTTTGCACCAGATGGAGCCCCAAGACCTGGCACAAGGGAAGCCCCACATAAAGGGTATTGCATTGATAGAGTCTTGAGGTTACCAACACATAGATCACCATGTCAAGACTATCCCTGTCCAAGAACAATCATAGTTGACATACAAGCCATAGCTGTTTAAAAAAGTACTCATGGGATGGTGAACTTTCCTCTACCTTTGTTTTTTCATGATGCTCCACATAGCGTGCGGGACAAGGGGGCAGCACAACATTGTACCAGAGCTGAGAGCTTGTGCGGTCTTGCTGCTGGAGTACCAGCTAATGGGAGGTCCCAAGAGCTAAAAGCCTTCTTGATTTTACCTTCCTCCATTACTCTTGGTTCAATGAAAGGATCAGTGTTACTGCCATGATGTATCACAGCTAAATTGACCAGGGGTTGGGGAGGAGGCAGGAATTGCTAGATGGGATGAAAAGGACTGGGCTAATGAAAAACATCCTGTATGAATGAGTCAGATACTTACTGTTTCTATCTGATCATGTGCCAATCATTCTGCGTATTATATGCCACTGTCTCAAGAATGTGCATGTATTTTAAGCTCTTCCAAATCTCATGTTGTCAAGGCAAGGAATGGGGAACCGGTGGCCTTCCAGACGTTGCTGGACTACAACTCCCATCATTCCCAACCATTGGCCTTACCGTTTGGAACTGAGGAGAGTTATAGCTGGAGACAACAGCATCTGGAGGGTCACAAGTACCCATTCCTCTTCAATACCATAGTTAGGGATCAAACATCTTGTGTCGGAAGCTTGTGCTGTTCCACTGAAGGCCCTTTTTGCTACTGGTCTAGTCTAGATGACTGTCATGTTATGGTGTAAATCCCATCATTAACCTCTTTTCTGTTTGATCTTCTGGTTAGATGCCTAGAAGTCCTGTCCTCTGAAGTCAGAGGACCAGAACCCAGATCTCTGCCTTTTCTATCTAAAATAATTGTTGCTGGCAGAATCCACAAAGATGTTCTGTGGATACACACCTATATTCAGGAGGATGCAAACACACACACACACACACACACACACACACACACACACACACACACACACCTTCCTTCTGAACTATCAGCTAATGACCTACTCTTGTAGTATCCACTCTTCTTTGTCTCTCTGGCTGCCCCAGTGCCCTCTTTCAAAATAACATGGTCTCCTCACACAGACACAACTATGTCCAGCTCCAGTCACATTGCCAGTAAATAATCCATGGTGTGACAGTGGGACATGCACCCTTCTCCAGGTAGCAGATGGACACGGAGCTGCTGTTGCTTATGGCTTCTCATGCAGGATTTCTAAACCCAGTTAACAATCATTTTATCATCTTCGTCTTACTACTGAATGTTGAGAACACCTCCCATTCTTGCCTTTTTCACTGCTTTTGATTCTGCAACTGAGGCAAGGTAAGATTCCAACTTATGCTGGTGTGAGCTCAGATGTAGAAGCAGTGAGTGGTCTTAACTGGACTCTAGGTTTTCCCTGCCTTGCCATGGCACCATTTTGCCAAGTAGCCACAATAATATATATCTGTCTTGCAACTTGCTAAGCTTCAAAATTACCTGAATTGTTTGCAGATGTCACCAATATCTCTTTCTCAAAATTGGCATCTTGTGTTTTCCTGCAGCAAAGAAAATATGGTATTTATTTAGCAATTTGAGCAATCCCTCACTTGTTCCTATGTCAGCTGGGCAGTAATTTCACAGTTACTCTCCCAACCCCAGGAAATGGGCTTTGGTGCTCCCTGGCGTACCTTTTTCCATACTCTTCATCATCATCTATGGCTCTAACCACAGGCAGCTTGGCACCATTCATGGAGCAAAATCCATTGGAAAACACGCCATTTTGGAAGCAGCCATCTGCACTTTTGCTTTGCTTTGTTTTGGAGACTCTGCATTGGTGATGATAAAAAATATTGCTTATGGCTAACTGCACCAGAATGACCCAGCCCCTTCCTGGCCTAAGTAGCACAGCCATACATGCCAACCCCCTGGAAGTAACTGATAGCCAGTCAGGTTCAAGGAGTCATCACTACAGCTCAGCATTGTGTGGGTGCATATTTGTGATGTGTGTCTGTTCCATTCTATGCCGCAATCTTGAAAAGCCACACCTCTCTGGCGATATATGTTTATATGTGTATGTGTTTGCAACACACAGGGTTAGTGAGACATAAAAAATGTACACAGGGAGAACTTGCAGAAGCATTTGGAATTTATTTCAGCAAAAAAAGATTTTAGGTTGAATACAAATGCAGAACTATCTTATGCCAGGTTCATTTTTTATTGCTTAAGAGCAAAGCTTGGAAATTATTGACTTAGCCTTAGTGGTCTGCATACAGAGCAGCATTATGCTGAGTTAGACCATCATATTAATTAGTTCCCTATTTCTGTGATGCAGTCTGTCAAAACACCCACTGAACTCTACTGTTTAATTGCTAAGCAGCACTAAACTTAGTTGTATCTGGGTGAAGTCAGGCCTTTCCTACACCTTATTTGTTTGTTTGTTTGTTTTGTCTACCACCCTTCATCCTTAGATCTCTGGGCGGTTCACAGCATCTGTGGCGTTCTTGCTGGAGACGGACAACAAAGTTCTTGTCTAGGTCCCTGATTGAGGTGACCTCTAAGGCTAGGCTTCTACCCCACATACTATATCTACACAAACTCACAGCGCCACCCCCACATCAGTTTGGACTTCATTTGCTTCTCTTGCAGAGGGACACAGAAGTCTTTAGGACACTGAATCCCTGCCCCATGATAACACAAAATCCTACACAGCCTTGGGCTAGTTTTTGCTTCTTATCATTATCATTTATTAAAATTGCATACCGCCTTTCATCTATACATCCCAGGGTGGGTCACAACACAAAAACACACGATTAAAAAAAAACCCATTTCATGAGCTGCTCTCCACATTTTAAAACCATAAGGACTAGTAACTAAATTAAATATTTTAAACATTGGGTTTTTATTTGTGGGTGGGGCATATTCAGTGTTGTGTCTCAAATAAATGATAGAGGGGGTTTTTTTGGGGGGGGGGACCTTAAAGGTCATCTAATCCAAACATGAGCATAAATATTTAAGTTCCTCTGCTCTGATTGAATGGTGCTGGAAAAATCATTGTCTCTAAATCTCAGTCTGCAATAATGGTCCTGATAACTTCTCAACATTACAGTAATCTGTAAGAATGGATGTAAATATATATTATACTGTAAAAATGGATGTATATATAATATAAAATCCTTCTGAATAGAGATGTATATCTTCTTATACAATCAGAGCGGCTCTTCATATCATTCTTACCTTTTCACCTTGGCTTTTGGCTCCATGTCTTCTATAGGCCTTCTCCAGTCTCTCTCTTCTTTAAGGACCCGTTCTTGCTCTCTTTTGGCTTATATACTCCAGATGGACTCCAGTGTGTTGAAGTACAGAAGGCAGGCACAGCTGGTCTTCAGGCTCTACTGGTACTTTCCTATACCCCCCTCATCCATTTCAAAGTGATATGCATTTTGGCTCAGCAGTGCTAAAGGTTAGAGACAGATTTGACTCTTAGTTGATATTTCCATCTGTTACTGTCACTGTATGTCAGTCTCCTGGCCCACTGAGGAGCTTTCTATGACCTGTAGTATCTCAGAATGTCCTTCCTCACACCTGTTATCACCCTCCCCCCAGTCGCTTGAATTAGTATGCTCTAAGAAGATACCTTATCCTGAAGACCATAGATAACATATGAAGTCATAATGTTACCCCTTTAGGGAGTGCACAAGAAACTTGGCATACAAAGTGTATGGGGAAAGGGTGATATTTAAATAGGTCAAGAAGCATGCCCCTTCTCAGTTCAGCAGCTAGCATTGTATAGCTATGAAACATACAAAGAACAATTTGCCATACTAAATTTTACAATTTAACATTTATTGGCCTCGTTCACACATGGCATTAACCCATAGTTTATTAAACTCTGATTTATTGAATCATGGCTTAGCATTAAGTCTAAAACCTGCTCAATCTATGGTTTGTTTATTCCAACAAACCATGATCTAAGTCATGGTTGATTGTTAGCTTATGAGCCTTGGTTTGTTTTAACGATGGTTTGGTGTTGCATGTGAACTCAGTGCCCTTCCTTAAAAACAGTTTGCTGGACCACAACATACTACCCCAAACATTCACCAAGTCACAAAGTATGAGACAAGAAGTAGCAAGTATTATTGACCAAGTACTTGGTTCCAAAGTTTAGCTTAAGCCAAGAGGCAGTTTCTTTCTGGACAAGTGGACTTTAGAATCTCACCTCTCCTACCCTGTATAAAGGTTCTGCTCATTTGTCCTTGCTCTCTACTGTATGAACACATGTAACAAAACACAGAAACATTTTCAAAGAAAAGCAGCTTTGAGGGCTGGGAATCCGGAACACAGAAACAATGATGGGATGGGTGCTTTTTCTGCCTGCAGCTTCTACACTCCAAATCCCTTTCCCGTGATGTGTTTCCCATTGGAGGATTAAAAACATGTGAGACAAACCTTATGCTAGCAATTTCTTCCCAAGCAGGTAAAACTGTTTTATTCACTGACGTCAGCGTTAGGCAGCAGTTGGATGGCTGCAGGTTCTGAGGGCTGTAGGAAATTTCTCTCTATCCACTTTCTTTACACGATGCATAAGTTTACAATCTCCACCTTGTAACCTTTCTTGGTAGGGAAGTTGTTCCAATCATCTGATCATGTTTATTATCCTTTCGTTTTCTAGTTCTTTTCGAGTTGTGTCAACTGGAACTGTACCCCGTATTCCAAGTGTGGCTTCACAGCAGACTTATAAAGATATTGCAATATAGGCCAATTTAGTTTTGAACATTTCCCTACAGATTCCTAACACTCTGTTTGCTTTTTCTCAGAGCTCCTAGATTCTGGGTCATGTTTTCACCATGCCTCCAAATCTCTTCCTTGGCCAGTCACTCGTGACACTCCTGGAAAAAGCTCAGGAGTGAAACTTTGGGAGTCTGAAGGTTGTTGTCTCAGTCATAAATGGCACCCTTGTATAAGAATTTCCTGTGAAGCAGCCACAAAAATCACTTCACAATGTAAGAAATAAATTTTTAAATGCACCCTTTCTGCCTGAATTGTCTTAAGTCAGTGAAAGTATTTATAGTCATGGTTGTTATCAGTCATTCTTGTTGACATTTCCCTCTTTATATTTATATTTCCTTAGCAGGAACGATAAAGGCTTTTCCCTCTTTATGTTGCTCAAGAACAAGGTCTATTGTTCCCTCTGCTGGCCAAATGTATACCAGCCAAATGTATACCAACCAACAATAAAACTTTATATAACTTTAGTTCAAGACTGATGACTGCTTGGTATTATCCAGCTACAAAACTAGGCACACTGTGAACACCATGAAAGCATCTTTCAACTAAACATGCATAGGACTGTGCTGCAAGACTGCATAGTTAGCAAAGTAAGTGAAAATTAGTGCTGCGCTGAATTTTCATGATCTTAGGGTTCCCCCCTTCTTTTTTAATAATCTTTATTAGTTTCAGTTAAAAAAAGAAGTCTATATATACAACAGTATTCAATACAAAAGCTGGAACAAAGAAGAAGAATAAAAATAAGGAAAAACAAGTACATAATTTTATACAAATCTTCTGTACGAATATAATAACAAATTGTCCTTTATGTTCATACAAATACAATTTCATAAAAAGAAGGGGAAAGGAAAAAAAAGATTTCTATAAATAAACTTTAAAAAGACTTCCAAATTTTCATTTACTGTGTCTATTCTTTCCTTTATAACGCGCAGCCTCATATTACATTCAATTATCTTCATATGTCCTAACCTAACATAATATTACTTACACTTTTTGTTTTACAAGAATCAGTCTAGTTCTGCCAAGAGAATTTCACTCTTATAATGATTTTTAAAGTATTCTTTAAATATTCTCCATTCCTTGTAGACTCTCTGTTTCGTGTCGTTTCTTACTCTTCCTGATAACTTTGCCAACTGAAGGTATTCTATCATTAGAGCTTGGTTTTCAGTGTGAAAGTTGCTGTTTCATGAAGTATGAAAATGTTTGTGAAAACTGCTGCTTTATACTCTCTTATAGATTTTTCATGCCTATTTGCGGCCATTGTTACCTTGATTTTGGACAGTTTTAAATGATTTGGAAAAGCTTCTTAACTGAGTCACTATAGCCAACCAATCAGTGAACATGCTAACATCACTGCTGCCATTTAAATGATCTGAAAGAGCTTCTTCCTTGCAAGATTCTAGCCAATCATGGGATCATAGATAACTTAGGGAACATAAGCATCACTGTTGCCATTGAACTAATCAGATTTGTCTACATGACAACATCATTAAGGGCAAACTATGCCTTCTCTATTATCTTCAGTAGGAATCAGAGAGAAGAAGAAGAAGTAGTACTGTTCAGGAAACTTTGTGGATGCTACCAGTGTTGCCACTCTGCTTCAGTTTCAGTACTCCATAGCAAGAGTTATGCTTCATTGCAGTTCTAATAAAGAGCAGTTATGCATTCCAAGTTGGGGCAGAACATGGATGGGGGATCCCGCTCAGATGGGCTTCAAAATACACATCTCATTGGGAAAAGGGAGCTGCAGGTGGGTAGCACCTGAATTCAGTTGTCCCCCAGATGCAAATGCAAACCTACTCTTGCTGTGCTACTTCCAAATGGGTGTGCATTTCCAAATGCAACTTTAAATGCACATATCCATTACTTTTCCTTCTTTATTGAGGAGTTAGAGAAGTACTCACTCACACCCTGCTGTGTCTATCCAGTGATATCTCATCTGCAACATTAAGAAAGGAGGGTAGCCTTACCTTTGGTGGAAGCAAGGATTTAAAACATGTAAATTCTAGGAGTGCTTCCAACAGTCTTATCATCAATCAATCTTTTTACAGTGGTACCTCTGGTTAAGAACTTAATTCGTTCTGGAGGTCTGTTCTTAACCTGAAACTGTTCTTAACCTGAGGTACCACTTTAGCTAATGGGGCCTCCTGCTGCCACCACACGATTTCTGTTCTCATCCTGAAGCAAAGTTCTTAACCCGAGGTACTATTTCTGGGTTAGTGGAGTCTGTAACCTGAAGCGTCTGTTACCTGAGGTACCCCTGTATTATGGTCAAAGGTCAGAATTCAGGGTATTATCAGCTGATCTTCTCCATGAATCTTGGAATGCCAAATTACCCGGTCTTGTTTCAGGTACTAAACCTGATGTGTTAGGAAGCCTTCACCACTCATTTGTTTTATTTCTGGATTTCCTATCCATATAGTTAGATCTTTTACTTAACCTCATGCCCTTGTGGGAAATCAGATAGAGATGTCTTTGGCTTGGCATTCCTGGGGCAGCAGAGGGCAGCAGGATCTCTCAGCAGGTTTTCTGAATGGGAAGGGAATAGGGGAGGAAACAGGCTGTCGTCCCATTATGAGGACAGTTGCTCAGGAACTGACCTGGGAAGAATGTTTCAGTTGGGAGAATTTGCCCGAGGGCAATTAAGGACCAGCAACTGGTAAAATATATCCTGCACTTTTGTGAGCACAAGTGTACCAGTGACCCTGTGGGCTAAGGACAACCATTGGAAATATAATGATAGGCTGGAGAATTTCAGACGGCAGATTAAATTTGCTCAACTTGGCTGGGCCACCTAAACAAAACCAGCAGCCATGGTACCCTCAGATTAGGTTTTAGACTGCAGTGCTATATTACACTTACTTACTTGGAAGTAAGCCAATAGAGCGCAGCAGGGATAGCCTTCTGAGTATACATGCATAAAGTCCAAACCAAGTGCAAGCCTTTTGAAACACACCACAGTTGAATATCATGCTTATGGTTTAAAATAAAACTCAGGAATTTGGCGGAAGCATTTCTAAGCAAAATAATTTAGATGTTAGGCAGAAGGCGTCCAGGATTTCAGACCGGTGTGTTTTTACATAAACATGGCATGAACTAGTAAATACGAGTCCTGCGTTTAACATTGCCAGTATGTCAGTGTCAACAATAATGAGCTGGATGCAGCAGTAGTCTGACTCTGTATGGTTCCTGGGTTCGATATAAGGTTAATGGAAAGGAGGCAGAAAGACTGGCTGAGCCCAATTCTCCCAGAGGTGGTAAATCTATGCCTGAGCTATATGACTTCAGACTGCAGGAAGAGGCTCACACGCCCAAGTATTACAAATACAAAAACCTCCATGTTGACAATGGGTGGAAGATCCTGACCTAGTCTTTCCCTTACATGCTCATTTTCATCGCATTAGCCTCCATTTCCATTCTGAAGCCGTACAGCCCAGAGATAGAGTTACCACCTCAAGAAGAATGAGGCTAACGGAAGTCTATAAAGCTGTACTGATTGATGCCCTGATACAAATATGGGAAATGTTTGACCCACAAGATGTTGCTGAACTACAACTCCCATCACCTCCAGCAAGTGTAGCCAATGAATTGTAGGCATAACAGGATTTGTAGTGCAGCACAGGTTCTCCACACCTGCCTTACTGAGACCCTACAAAACGTATTAGATTCTCCTAGCGCAAAATAATTTTAAGAAAAGAGTGGTGGACTGAACTATTCGGCCCGGCCTTTTCAGCATTTCATGAAGCTATGGCAAACCTGCTCCTTAAGATCAACTGGGGGAGGGGAGTTATTTGGGGTGGAGTTCTTATCTTTTAAATAGAAACAGCTAAGGTTTTCTTTAGCTTGTTTACCTTCACAAAAACTTTTCTGCCCCTTCTAGATGTTTCCTGAACAGAATGACCCATAGGAAAGAACAGAGTAACGCCAGGGAAAGACTCAGAACCCTGTTATACCCTGAATATCAAAGTAATGGGATACCCACAGAAGATTTTAGAATTTTGCCACACACACCCTCAGAAAAGTTGTCTAACGTATACTTTCTCTGGGGACAAATGACCCCTTAAATGAGGATGCGGCTATTGGTCCCCAACCCCTTCCCTAAATGGTCACAATGGGACTAAATGGTGGGAAAGCAAGCCTCAAAGGGGTAGGTTTGCAATATTTATTTATATTTCTAGGTGGCTTACCTCCTTTATTTTAAGGTCTCTCGTTCCGCTCTCCATTGGACTAAGTCTTTCAGTTCACTGAGTTTAGTCAGCTGAAAAGCAGGTTGCAAACAGCGAGGTGGTGGCAGTAGCAATTGTGCATGAAAAGGTGCCAATTCCTTTCCTCCAGTTTTAAGGAGGCAGAAGCAAGATCCCCAATGCAAGTTCCTGATATAACTATTCCTGTGCAAGTGGTATGCCCAAGCAAGTCTGTTTGGCCTCCCGTGGGACGTGAACTGTCTCGTTAATGAGCTCAGTTATTGGACCACTTGCTGCATTCTCTGCCTGCCTACAAAGGGAGCAATGATGCATGAGTCATATTCGTGACAGTTTTATCCTGTTTATAACAACAGCTGACTGTATATTGGGCTCTAGCACAAAGCTGCTTCTACAAAAGTTGCTGGATTTATGTCATCAATCCCATTGCGATGAATTTGCTACTTACTTTGCACACAAAGAAACTTGTATTCGGTGCCTTTGGGGAAATGCAAGTTCAAGCGCAGGGGCAGGATCTCAGGTACACGTGGACGAGATGGATGAAAACCAGCCAAGCTCTGGAGAAAGTCCGTTAATTGCTAGATAGGGTCTTACCAGTTGCGTCAGAAATGCAAGATGGCCTCACATCCTTGGTCAACTGTTTAAAATCTAATCTAGACACTCCATCCAAGCAGAAATCATTGTTTCTTAGGGTCAAAATGACCAAGTAACTCTGGGGTTGGGAGTGTCTTATCATGTGTCTTTGCCTAACTGCCAATAGAGAAAAGTGAAAGGAAATGGAGCCCATGTGGCAGGTGGTTTCCAAACTGTTCTAGGTTTGCACTAGCAGCATCATGTAACGGGTCTGCAACATTGACCAATACGAGGAGGAGGCACCAAACAGCCGGTGTTTAGTGCACAGGGTGCCATCATGATCCCTATGGTCACACATGTTCCCCCAGAGGCTTTCCTTGACACCACTTCTTTTCCTGGAAAGCTCAGCTGACCAGCTATTCAGCTTTGTTGAAGGTGAATTGGGGACAATCAGAAACATGACCCATCTTGGCCATTTGAATCAGCCTTCATTAACATAAAGAACTGAAACATATTTTATTGTATGGTTTTTTTCCTGGTTGGCTCTCCACAAGCCCTACTGATTATAAGACACTAATCGGTTCATATAAACAGAGAATGAGCCTTCTCTTCCCCAGTCCTGATGGGTTTAGATTTTAAGGGGTGGGGGCAGACACAAGTATCTCTTGCTTTCCTTCTTTCCAAGGTTTGAAAATATATATATATATATATATATATATATATATATATATATATATATACATACACACACACACACACACACACACACACACACACACACACACAGTGGTGCCTCACAAGACGAAAAACTCGCTAGACGAAAGGGTTTTTCGGTTTTGCGTTGCTTCGCTAGACAAATTTCCCTATGGGCTTGCTTCGCAAGATGAAAACGTCTTGCGCTTTTTTCTTAAAGCCTCTTGAAGAGGCGCAGTTGCGACGGACCGTGCTTCGCAAGACGAAAAATATCGCAAGATGAAAAGACTCGCAGAACGAATTATTTTCGTCTTGCGAGGCACCACTGTGTGTGTATATATATATATATATATGCTTTCGTAGATTTTCACGGGTACAGGAATGCAGGTTTTGGTGTCTTCGGGTGTCTTCCCGTGTAAGAGTTGGGGTGTCTAGGCGAAACGTCGCCTAGACACCCCAACTCTTACACGGGAAGACACCCGAAGACACCAAAACCTGCATATATATATATATATATATATATATATATATATATATATATGGTATATATAATACACGGTACAACTGGAGCTGCTCCAGAGCCTGGAAACCATGTGGATGAAACAATACTGGACATTTTGAAAGGGCTTAAAAACAAAGGGCACCAGGAATCTGTATGTTGTTGGGTTCTGCATGATACCTAAGACCTTAGCCAAGCTGGGGGGCGGGGGGGGGGCGGCAGGGTAGACTGCCTTAAGGAGTTTGAATTTCGCTTTCTTGTAATTCAAACTTCACTAAATCATGTGTAGATTTATACCTTTTCTCTCTACCTATGCTTAAAGAGTGTCTTGTACAACATGCTACAGTTAAGTGGATATTTTTGTTTTATTGAGAAACTGAACACCCCCAAGAAAAGAATTAATTATGAAGGAACAATTATCAAAAGCCTGTTTGGGCAGATGGTAATTATCATTCTATTTTTTAGGACCCACCTTATTTTGTAATCCTAAAGTCATTTTAAACTGTTTTTAATATTGTGTAGTGTTGTTTCAATATTATCATTGTGTCCACCCTGGGACCTTAGAGTGAAGGGCTGCTAGTAAGTTGTAATAATCATAATTTGAGGGGGCGGGTTTGGAAATAAACCAGGGAATTAATTGAGATTGTAAGTCTCATAGGATTGTGAAAACCTCTGCTTGACCTCAGGTCTTTCACACCTACTTTAATTTTTAAGTATATTTACATATTTTGTTCCAATACTTTATAGCTTTGAGTACCTTCAGGGTTTCTCGTGGTTTCCCAAGGGTCCTTCAATCTGGGATACGGCTGTTGCAGCATCTCATGCCAGCAAAATAAGTATAGAAATGTCACAGAATACCAGTTCTGGTCTGACCATCAAGCTGGTTCTGCCACTGGAGTTTCCTGGAACTTGGGAAGTGGGGTTGGTCAAGATGCACTTGGCAAATTGGTAAAGATACAAGAGACTTCACTGTACTATCACTGAAATTGTTATTGAGCCATCGTTTCTTCAGTAGCATAGTGGAAAATTCTAAGATTATACGATAATCTTAAAACTATTCAATAATAATAATAATTTGGGTTGTACTGCAACAATCACTGCAGACCTTTCTGTGTTGCCTTTCAACTAGATCTACTCTTTTCAGTGTATATACACGGGCAAATGATTTGGCATGATCCAATATCATCTTTCAGAGTGACTTAAGTTGTGTTTTCCATGAAGTTCCATTGTATGGAACAGAACTGGTATATCTTTCTTTTCAAACTGAAGCACCTTATGTTTTTAGTTGTCCCAAATGCTTAGCTTCGGAGCATACAGTAGCTTAAAAGCTCTCCTTTCGTGCTAACTGGAAGGACCTTGTTGCAGAAATAGTAATAGGTCTTTGACACCCCCAGTGAGCCAAGACCACCACCCCATGGCCTTTCTGCACTGGTATTATTACCCAAGCATTTCTGACTTGGTGCACAGCGTGGATCTGATTAGCTTCATCCTTTATGCAGCTCTACTGGGGATTATTTTATACCATGTTCCTGTGATTAGACAGGTTAAGCATAAACTAACCAATACTCCTCATCTTTTTAGTTAATGCAGATCTAGTTTCCTTATTAAGGGCCAAATTAGATGTGACATTAAATGTATATTTGTGTTGAATATGCAGATTGCTCCTGGAAGTAAGAGGGTGATAATTATGGGGATTGTAACAGGTGATCCTCTGTTGTGATGCCGACAAACATGGCTTCTTTGAAGCTCAGATATACACTGGAAATAAATGCCCCCAATGGCACCCTTAAGCCACTTCAAAAAATAGCATTTGCAATGCTGCCAATCATGTGCTAGAGGAAAGGGAGGCTGTCTGGGCTGCAGGAAGGGTATATCTAATGCACATTAAAGAAGAAAGGGGGTTAAGAAAAGAAAAACTACAATACAGGGAATAAATAATCTTAACCATACAAAAAATTAGATGGCAGTTCTACAATGTAGCATCTGCAGTTTCAGGTATAACTGTGCACTGTGGTTTCTTGGATGCCTGCACCCTAGTCTGGCTTCTTCCTGAATTGCTCCCTCTCTCACAATAAGAACATGAGAAAAGCTTGCTGGATCATGCCCACGGCTCATCTAGTCTGGCATCCTGCTCTCACAGTGGCAACCCGGATGCCTATGGGAAACCCACAAGCAGGACTTCTGCACAAAGGCACTCTCCCCTCTTGTGGATCCCATGGCTGCCCCTGATCATGGAGGCAGGGCATAGCCTTCATGGCTAGTAGCTGCCATTAGCTTTTTCTCATCCAAGCATTTGTCCAATCTTCTTCTAAAGCCGTCCATGTCGGTGTGGTCACTACTGCCTCCTCCTCCTCCACTACTGAGCAAGTTGCAAAGTTTAACTATGCAGTGTGTGAAGAAGTACTTCCTCCTCCTCTTCCTTTTTATCTGCCCTGAATCTTCCAGCATTTGGCTTCATTGGATGGCCACAAGTTTTAGCATTATGAAAGAGGCAGAAAAACTTTTCTCTATCCAACTTTCTCCATTCAGTGCATGATTTTATAAACTTCTGTCATGGCACCTCTTACGCACCTCTTTTCTAAGTAAAGAATCCCAAACAACTGCAACATTTCCTCACCAGATCTGTATATATTTCCTCATAAAATCATTCCGATCTGCCTGTCCCATCTTAGCATCAAATCCAATGTCCCTCAAGAGCATGCAAGAGTCTAAATGACTGCTTCTCTTTCCCCAAAGTGTGAGCATCTTCTCTTTGGGTTGACTTTTGGTGGCTAGGCTGACTTGGGTTCATTTTAATTTCATATAGGCACTTAAAATATTACATTTTAAAGTCTCATTACATGTTTGAAGACCCTGGTTAGGTGTCTTGGGGATGAGATTTGGAAACCTAAATAAATATCAAGGACTATGTGACTGAGGCCTAACTCACCCCTGTTGGCCTGGTCTTGCCCTGTGGAGCATCGTTCTCCCAAGATCAGAAACAAGCAATAATACAAGGTTGGGCAGAAGACCTCATATAGCTGAGGAAAATGTGGCCTCCAGCACCACAGGATCATGGCAGAAGGAGGCAAATTCTATAGCTGCAGCCAATGGGGCTTTAAAATGAGTCCTGGGTGGAGCTGTGAGGGCAGGGAGAACAGATCAATAGCTCAATGGCACAGCAGTGGCTCTGCGTGCAGAAGGTGCCAGGTTCAATCCCAGATAAGGCTGTGTGAAATCCGAGAAAGCTGCTGCCACTCACTGAAGACAATGCCAATGGCCTGACTTGATGAAAGACAACTTCCTGTGTTCCTCAAATGGGAATAGGCTGCCAAGCAACAGGGAGATAACTAGACTAAGGCCCCTCGTTCCTGGAAGTTTGGCAGCTAGGGTTCAGACTGGGAAGCCTGCCAGGAAGCCCTTGGTCAGAAGTCAAGGCTCCACTGTGTGAGCTAACCAGTACTTAAGTGGGGAGGTAGTAGCAACATGGATGGGTTAGCATGGGGAAGCAGAGGCCTTGAAGAGAGGGAGCATAAAGCTCCAGAGAAGCCACTGGTTACTGCCAAGGCAGGACTTTGGGGCCAATGTCCAGATCCCCACTGAGCAGGAAGAGTAGGAGCACCCCCAAGTGCAGCTGGACTGGCTTGCCACATTTTGCCATCTGCAACACTAGTAGGTCCAAAGTCTAAAATTACTCAATTGCATCACTGCTCTGCTTGGGCTTTTCTATGTCTACAAGGGTTGCCATCATGATGCGCCCTAGATGTTGTGGACTCCAAATCTCATCAGCCCCAGCCGGTATGGCCAATGATCAGAAATGAAGGGAATTGTAGTCTGAAAAATCTGGAGGTCACCACAATGGCTACCCCATGACACGTGAGAATGGCAGGACAAGGAACTGGCAGGACAACAGAAAAGAGGAAGAGGATCCTGGCGAGGGCTGTAGCCAGGAGTTGGACACACCAGGTGAGTTAGGGATGGGGAGGGAAAGGTTGGTGCAGGAAGTACTCATGGAGTGATGGAGGATTGGGTGGGGATGAGGGTCAGTGCACAGGAATCAGAGCAGCAAGACCCATCACCAGAGAAAGAGGGGCCCCTATCTCCTTGAACACAGTGGGCTCTGGGGTGTAGGGAGCAATGGGAGTGGCACTCTGGGAGGCTGAGGCAGGCAAGGGTCCACAGCTGGCCAGGTGGGGCTCGCTGGCTCCAGGAGGAGGTGTGTGATTCCTCAGCTGGAGTAGGCTTGGAGCAGGTGAGAGTCACATGCCTCATCAAGCCCAGATGCTGCAATCAGCAGGCAAGGGAAAGCAGAGCTGAGGTGCTGTGACTGCTCAACTGCCCATGTTGATGGATCTCAGCTTGGATGCTCCAGGATCTCTATGGGACTGTGCTTTGGTTTGGACTTTGGACACATAGATTGATCCAGGAGTGGGGACTTGACTTGCTGACTTGCTGCCAGGTAGGCCGGGGTTCAGGACAAGACCTGTGTCATGAAATCTGAAGGTGGGCAGGAGGGAAAGAGCAGAGCACATAGGTCTCACCTTCATCATCCTCTCTGAATTTATTATATTTTGTCTGCATCTTTTTGAATTGTGGTGCCCAGGATGAACCCAGTATTTTCTATGTTGATTAGAACCATTCTATTAATTCCTAAGTTTAGGACATGTATCTTTCAGAGGTTTTTTTGGACATTGGGTTACAATGTGGTACTCTCCAGATCTTGTTGGACTGTATCTTGCACCATCTGTGAACATTGGCTATTCTGGCTGGGCTGATGAGAGTTGGAGGACACCATGTTGACTGTCTCTGTTCTGGGAAATGATGTTCCTTTTAATACACCCTAACATGGTGTGTCATAGTACGCCATTAGTGACTCTTCATTATCCTGCTATGTGCTAGAGCAGCTTTACCCAACCTGGTGCCCTCCGGATGTTGTTGAACTACAACTCTAATCATCCCCAACTATGGGGCTGCTGGGATTTGTAGTTGAACATCATCTGGGCATACCAGCTGCTCAGGGAAGACTGCTCTACAGCCTCCAAATCTTTCATGGCATTTCTGCTGCCTAGCTATGCTAGCACACAGACTCGTTTCTATCCCTCTAGTCCTCTAGAGTATTAAGATGCCTGAACTCTTTACAGTCCAATCCTAGCCTGGTTTATTCAGAAATAAATCTACCGAATTGAAATGGGGCTTTGTTCAATAAATATGCTCAAGACTGCCCTGTTAAGCACAGCTGATACGATACCTTGGGGACTGCGACTTCCAAAAACACATTTGTGCATAGCCGAGGTCCCACATTGTCGCCATAACCCTTCAGATATGCATACTCTCTGTTTTCTGCATTATGTCTGTCAAAGAAGCAAATTGGAGCACCTTCCATGGTAGGCTGAAGGTGAAAAAGGAAGCCCAGACACAGTTCGTTCCTCCAGCAGAGGGAGTCTGGATGAATTCCCAGCCGAGGTTGGATAAGGTTATTAAGATGCCACATTCTCTCAAACAAGCACAATCTTCTCCCTCCCGCCCTTGCCCTAATGCCAGCACGTAGCCTAACTGTACCATTGACGTAAGGCCTATTGAAGTCCTAGCTCCCCTAAGCTGCATCAGTTGCCAAATCATGCAACTGACCAAACACTGACCGGAACAGATATAGGTTGTGTGTGTTGCCCTTGAATTTTGCAGTGGTTTCGGCACAGAACTTTCCAGCCCAGCACCACAATTCCTTAGATGAAACACTGATATAGTAATGGGCCCTGTCATCGCTGAAATACAGTCCTATACCTGGGAAGCCAGACCAAAGAAAACCCCCATCTCTTCCCTCATTTTCAAGTGAGACAGGAGTACTTTTGCATCAGCCTCTGTAGCTCCTAATTGCTTAGATTTCCCACAAATTCCTCTACAGCCTCAGAATACTAACTACTTTCCTAACTCTAAATTTTAGCATAACTTCTCTTTTGTTCGTCTTCCTTTTTTTTTTTTTTTTTTTTGCTGTGGATTAGCATTTTTCTTTGCAAGTCTTCTTGAATTATATTTCATATTCACTTTCAAAGGAGTACAGAGTACAGCCTCCAGAATCTGAAATGGTTCACTGAGAGGTAAAAGGGTTAGAACAAGAGAGGATTTAGATAATGAAATGAGAAGTGCAGTGGGATAATTACAGCAAAGTGGTGGAATAAGTAGCACACACCGGGATGGCTAAGATTTTTAGGAAAGGGTTTCCAGTGCAAATGGTGCAGATTAGCAGGCCCATATCTCACAGGAGAGTCAATGAATCTTTTTCTTGCCTGGATGTGTGCTTGTGTTTCAAGAACATGTTCGGGTCAAAGCCTGTTTTTGTATGCACTAAGTAGGTCCTTCCTTTTCATCTGTTAATGCCTTGCTAAGCTATGTAGTAAGATACACCTTGTTTTCTACAGTAATCTATCCCCCTTCTCTGGGGGATGGATTTGTGGGTGGGCATCCGGGACCTCACTGTGACCCGGCAGGGGGCGGAGTAATGCCACCCACATAATTGGGACTCCGAGCCACGACAAGCCCCCCAACTAAACAATCGGGTTAGCGGGGGTGGGGGCTGCTGCCATTTAAATCGCAGCATGGCTGGGGGTAACCTCCTTTCAAGGTGGCCAAGTGGTTAAGGTGATGGACTGCTAATCCATTGTGCTCTGCACGCATGGGTTTGGATCACTGGTCACGAGGTGTGGCATGAAGTGGGAAGAGTTATGCCAATCGTTACGGCCAGGCTGCCTTGCATGGTCCCCCCCGATGCTTTGATTGTTCAACTAGGAGAGAACAACTTGCTTCTAAGGAACGGCATTGACCTGAACAAGAACATCAAAGAGGACTTTGATAGGCTGCTGGACTTGACGTTAATCTGGTCCCAACTGTTTGAGAGGCGTTGTTGGCAAGATTGCCCCTACCTAGTGGCTATTAACAGGGCCAGGAAAATTGCTAGCCATGCAATTCTTTAATGGTCGGGTGATACAGCACCCCAGCATTACTTTTGACCAGGAGGCCTTATTTCGTACTGATGGTGTTCATCTTTCCAAAATGGGAAATGATATTTGGCTGTCTGATATTGTTAAGGGCATTATGTATGTGTTGGTTGCAAGTGTGAAGATGTTGGCGGCGAGCCATTTGGCTCAAGTGGCAGTTAGGTGTTGGGTGTTGGGTAAGCCTCGTTCATGGGAGGGGAGGTGGTTGAATTATGTTATAGCTAAGGTGCAAGCGAATAAACATTTCAGTCAAGTTAAACACTTTCAAGAACAGCACCATCACTCTGCATAATGCAAATAGACTGTCAGCTACTAAGTTTTTAAATATACAGTGGTTTAAATAATGGGATATTAATTAGCTTCTTAGTAATCATTTATAATAGCACCTTTACTGTTCATTATAATCTTGCGGTGGAATACTATGAGGGTGTTCTTGATGGGAAAGGGAACAGGACTCTTGCACCTTTAATAGTTGAGAATATGAGGTCATTTCAGCAGGTGTAGCTTGCATGATCATGAATAAAAGTGGAAGAGTCCTGTCCCCTTTTTTCACCATCACACTGTTATAGCTGTGGCGGGAAGGTAAGTGGCCCCTCTGTGCACTCTTGCTTCCGTCATGATGTCCTGTTGCGCCAGAAGCAGTTCAGTCATGCTGGCCACATGACCTGGAAAACTGTCTCTGGACAAACGTCGGCTCCCTCAGCCTGAAGCAAGATGAGTGTTGCACCCCATAATCACCTTTGACTCAACTTAACCATCCAGGGGTCCTTTAGCATTTACCTTTTTGCCTTATAGCTGGGGTACCAGAGTCTGTTATGGAATGGTAGGAATCAATAGGCAGCAGTATTTAGATAACATTTGGAGTACAGAATGGAAAATTTTAGGCCAGTGGAAAAATACAGGCTAAGCTAGGCCCTCACCTGGAATAGAGGCTGTTTACATGACAAAATGTGTTGATGGCCCATCAAAGAGAAATCCTTGGGTGTGTGCAAAACAGAATTGCCATGCTTACCAGGGGTGGAGAAAGGTTTAGGATTGAAAACAGGAGAGGGGGCAGGCTGTGCTCAGAGGGAAAATGTGCCTTTTAAAAACTGGGTTAGATTAGCAGCTGGGTGGGGAGGGGTTGCTTGGAGCAGGGTTTTTTGGAAGCAATAAAGGAAGTAGGTAGAAAACCATGTGGTGGGGCTGAAGGCAGAGACCATTAGAGCTACAGATAGGTAGCTGTGTTGGTCTGCCATAGTCAAAATAAAAAAATTCCTTCCAGTAGCACCTTAAAGACCAACTAAGTTAGTTCTTGGTATGAGCTTTCGTGTGCATGCACACTTCTTCAGATACCATTAGAGCTGACTGGGAAGCCAGGAACAAATAATGCTTCTTAGGATGGCTCTGTCTGCAATGCTGGGCTGCTCTCGCGATGACAATGATGTAAGATCTGCACCCCTTTCACCTAAACTCAGGTGTAAATATGTGTAGTTAAACCATATTAGAGTCTCTGCTGCATCTTGCTTCTCAACGGGAACATGACTCTGGGTGAGTGCCTGGAATCTTGAGCACAGACTAGGGGTAGTACACAACCTTTGTAACAACGCATTCTACCTGGTCATGTGAAATGGCTTCTTTGCTAATATCCCAGCAACATAACTGAGGATTATGGCAGGGTGGGCATGTTTTCTAGCAAACAATGAAAGAAACCATAATAGCCAGCAGATGGTCTGTGGCTGACAATTCCAACCTGCTTCCATTGACTGCCGACAGGCCCTGTGCAAAACACTTCTGTGAGAATCGGCCCCGAATTGCATGTAAAACAGCGGGGAAGGTTGTGAGGTCTGTTCAACAAAGGAAAGCGCAGTTGTTGCACCCTGGCCCTAAGGAATGTGCAGTCTTTGGCTGCTTAATACAAGGGATTAACTTCCTTCAGTAGCTTGAATAGCTGCGAGGCTGATTGTGCCTTTGTGATTTTGTTCATAATCCTCTCACACTAAATTGCTTTTCCCGCATAAGCAGATAGATCTGAGTGCAGGGGTCCGTGGAATGGCTTTAGTTACCTCAGGATACATCTTTTTACACACACGCGGCAAAGGAAAATGGCCAGAAATTGGCATCCGTTATGCAGGTCATGTGATGTTGCCAAGGAAACTTGGCAGAAGAGGGGGAAAGAGGCACAAAGGAACTTAATCATTTCATAACTTGGGGGGGGGGTTGTACCAGAGAGAAAAAGCAGAGCCTCCAACATTACACACAAGTGACAGGTGACACTCCTACCTTCATATTAAATATCTATAACCTAGGCCCTAGATCAGTGCCTGGCATTTTCAAGCAACTGCCAGGACCTCAGGAGTCCCACCACTAGGCCTCTCCACACTGGACAGCTGGGCCTGCCTTCCTCCATTTCAATTTTCCCAGTGCCCTGGAGTCAGTACTGGATGAGCTGGTGGAGTAGTGCTGCTCACCTGACCTCTGGTCAGTCACATTGCTGCTGCTTAACAGGAGATAGATGGGGAAGGTGCAAGATGGCAGCAAGGTCAGCGGGGTGCAAACACAGTGGCTGAGCCCAACCAGTGGCACTGCTGGTGTGTTTGCACCAAGCCAACCTCCCCAATACATGGTACTTGCCCCTCTGCCTTCCAGTAAAAAGCTGCAACACAACTGGACAATGATCAGAGGAGTAGCACCTGTCTGCTACTAGAATGACACCACAGTGAGTGCTCAGGTGCACTGTGAGAAATTTAAACAGTACGTACCAACTACACTGAGAGGAAAGTCCAGGGAAACTCATCAACATTTAATTTAGACCCTGCCTCAAGAGTTTGTGGCCCTCTTCCTGCAAACCTCTCTTTTGTACCTGGTTCTGGTTTCTGGATCCTTGGGTTCTGCAAAAAAGGAAAACCCCACAAGCCTGAAGTTTGCTCTCCCCTTCTGTGAAATATCAGTGTGATGCAGCAGCAAGAAAAAGCTATTGCTATTCTAGGCTTCAGATCATGGGAAGTAATAGCAGCACTCTAGTCTGCCTTGGTCAGACCAAGAATACTATGTTCAGTTCTGGGCATCACAATTTAAGGAGGATGTTGACAAGCCGGAATGTGTGCAGAGGAGGGCAACCAAGGGTCTGGAAAGCATGCCTTATGAGGAACAGTTGAGGGAGTTGGGTATGTTTAGCCTGTAAAAGAGGAAACTGAAAGGAGATATGATAAAGGTAAGGGGACCCCTGACAGTCCAGTTGCGAATGACTCTGGGGTTGCGGCGTTCATCTCGCTTTACAGGCCAAGGGAGCTGCTGTTTGTCCACTCTGAAGACAGTTTTTCCGAGTCATGTGGCCAGCATGACTAATGAAAGCCATCTTCAAATATCTGAAGGGCTGCCACATGGAAGATGGAGCAAGCTTGTTTCCTCCTGCTCAGGAGGGTAGAACTTGGACCAATGGCTTCAAGTTACAAGAAAAAATATTCCGACTAAACATCAGGAATAATTTTCTGACAGTAAGAGCTGTTGGACAGTGGAACAGACTCGCTTGGGAGGTTGTGGACTCCTTCATCGGAGTTTTTAATCAGAGCTTGGATGGTCATCTGTCATGGATGCTTCGGCTGAGATTCCTGCATTGCAGGGGGTTGGACTAGATGACCCTTGGGATCGCTTTCCAACTCTACAATGCTATGATCATTTAAAACAAATGATACAATGGGTTAAGATATGGGCACTTTTAGATAGTCTGGAATCTGAAACTTGACTAATATGCAATAGTGAACAATGCTCACAACGTCCCCAGTAGAGTGCTTTGGATTCCATACCTGGGACAGCCCCAAGATAGTGGGGTGCCTGTGGTGGAAGAGAAGGTAGCACTCCATTTGGTTCCATGCACAGAAACTGTACGGACTTCCAGCTAAATCTTACTTTTACATGGGCTGCCTTGGCTGCACCTGAGGGCATCAGGCTAGCTTAGGGAGGCTGCATAGCAAACACACAGCTCTTCCCCGCCTCCCTGCCAGTCCCTGTCCTCAAGCATCTGCTGCCTGAGGTGCCAGATCTCACCCTGCCTACACCAAACCCCAATTCAATGCAGTTAAAATAGAAGTCCCACTTGGGGAGCCTCTGCTTGAAGGCGTTTAACAACATTTTGCCACCAGATGGCGCTACAAGGCAAAAGTTTTGAGGTTGATAATTTTACTTCTCTCTCTCTCTCTCCTGTTATTATTCTGCTTATGAAATGCTCTCCCTCTCACCCCAACTCCAGCTTACCCTAAACAACCCGAAAAGCTGGGATTCTGGATTAGCCTCTAATTCCCTGTTGTTTTTGTTTCCTAATAAGACAGAGTTCAGAGCCGGGGTAGAGGCGGGCAGGCAGGGAGCTTTTGCTGAATTAGTTGAGGAAGGGCCGTAACATAGCGATCGAGCATCAGCTTTGCATGCAAGGTCTCAGGGACCCCCGAGGGTCATCTAGTCCAACCCCCTGCAATGCAGGAATAGGGCCGTGAATGTCCCCTGCCTGAAACCCTGGAGAGCTGCTGCCAGTCAGTGTAGACAATACTGAGTGAGATGGAGCAATGATCTGACTTGGTCTTATGCTGTTTCCCAGGTTCCTAAAGGTAAAGGGACCCCTGACCATTAGGTCCAGTCGTGACCGACTCTGGGGTTGCGGTGCTCATCTCGCTTTATTGGCCGAGGGTCATGTGGCCAGCATGACTAAGCCGCTTCTGGTGAACCAGAGCAGCGCACGGAAACGCCATTTACCTTCCCGCCGGAGTGGTACCTATTTATCTACTTGCACTTTGATGTGCTTTTGAACTGCTAGGTTGGCAGGAGCAGGGACCGAGCAACGGGAGCTCACCCCGTCGCGGGGATTCGAACCGCCGACCTTCTGATTGGCAAGTCCTAGGCTCTGTGGTTTAACCCACAGCGCCACCTGCATCCCAGGTTCCTATGAACTGTCTAATATAAGGGCAGATAGAAGGGAAAGTCCCATGTCTCCCACCACTCTGTGTATCTCTCCTGTACTTAAAGCTCACAAATGCCACACTGATAAACCCAGGCTAAATAGATGGGGTCCCTTCTCATCTTCCTTGTCAGGCAGCACAACATAGAATGGGGCAGGCTGCAACTACTGGGGAATGTTGGTTAGGATCATAGATGGGATCCATCATAAGCAGTTGGATTTTTCATACATTTGTGTTCTCCGGGGACCCAGGAGGCCTCCCCAACCTTTCAGCCTCACAAAAGCTTTCCGTTTATGTTAGCCTGTGAGGTAGTGCCTTGCTCATGGGTGAGGAGGTATTTGGACCCAGGTCTCCCAAACTCAAACAAACAGAATGTGCTGTGTTTCTGTAGGACTTGGGAGGGCGGGTGTAAGCAGCCAGTGGCCCTCTGGACGTTTTTGGGCTTCCTTCAGCCCCAGCCAGGATGGTACATGGTCATGGATGCTGAGAACTGCAGTCCATCAAAACCTGATTATCAAATTTTGATTGGGTTGCTAATCTCATTCAGCAATTGGTAACAAGGAGCTGTCACCTCATTGGATGCCTGATCTCCCTCCCTCTCCCCCCCAAAAAAAAATTATATTTCTTTTTCCATTCCATGATTCTCATGAGAGTTGCTAAGACAGAAGGCAGCCCCCAAACCATACCATTTCACATACTGAATGAGACAGTTTTCCAAATTTGGAAAATCAATACCAATTGGCAAAAAATAAATAAATAAAGAGACAATTGTAATAAGATGCCTGCGGCTCTCGGTATGGTATTTGTCTGGAGTTGAAACACAACCGATTCATTTCATGTTACTATCACTAGCAAATCTCCATTATTCTAATTGATGCAAGTTGTGACTCCCAGTCAGTGTGAGCTATGATTGCTTGTCTCAGCATGGGAAGTTGATTTTGTGGTCCTGCTGCAAAAATTATGGGTATATGTCAAGTTGATAACTGCTTTCAGAGACCTGCTGAGACCCTGAGGTACAGCTTGCCCACAGCAAGAGCTGTGTCCCTACATTCACACCATAGAGCAGCCAAATAGATGTTTCCTGGGCGGTGGAGCATTAAAGGCAAGCCAGCATGGTGTAGTGGTTGAAGTAGAAGCTGGTTGCTCAGGGTTCAAATCCCCACTCAGCCATGAAGCTTGCTAGGTGACCTTGGGTCAGTTACTGTCGCTAATAGGAAAACAGGAAAATGCCTTAAACAGAATCAGACCATTGGTCCACCCAGCTCAATGACTGGAATATGCTATCCAGTGTTTCAGACATAGTACAGTAGCCATGCCACCCAAAATTGTGAATTTCATGGATGGGGTTCACCTAACCAGTGCCATCAGGGGAAGCCCATGCAAGGATTTGCCCTCGTGCAATGAGGTTTTCCCCACTCTCCTTCCCCCACATGCCCCCCAAAAAACTGGCTCGGGGGCATAATTTTGTCTGGCTTACGAAGATGGAACAACTGGAAGATGTTGAATTCCAACCCACACATTCAAAGCACATTATTTCCCCCAGAGAATTCTGGGAATTGTGGTTTACCTGTCACAGAGCTACCATTCCCAGCACCCTTAGACATCCACAGTTCCCAGGATTCTTTGGGAGAAGTCATGCACTTTAAATGCAGGGGGTGGAATTCAATGTAGGCAACTACTCAGGTATATGAGCTAACACTTGTTCATGAAATGACTTGTTGGTACCTCCCATGGATAGTCCGTTGCTCTGCGTCATGAACAAACAATCTTCCTAGCAAAGGAATGGCTGGCCAGTAGCTGTAACAAATTCAATATTTTTTTTAAAAAGATGGCGGCAAGGGTGCCAGTCACATTTTCTTGCAGTGCAGTCCTCCTAAGCGTTTTTATTCCTTGTTTATTCCATTTATACTCCAAGCAGCTCAAGGCGGCGTAAATGGTTCCTCCCTCCCCAGTTTGTCTCACTACAAATCCCACAAGGTACATTAGGCTTAAAAGAATATCTGCTTTGCAGTCCCAAATTCAATTGTCGGGGAAATGGAGCAAACTGCTGTTTGCCTGCTGCCATCATGTGGTGGGAGGTTCTAATGTTTGCTGTAAATCGTCTAAATGAGCAGAGGTGATCCCTTGCTGTTGGCACTCCCTCCTTACTTCCACCTGCATCTTCCAGCTTGGGGGGGGGGGGTGGCCTCTCTTTCATGCTGATGCCATCCATTATTTTCTGCTCCCTGCCAGCATCTCACTCCACACCTGAACAAGTTACCTGTTTCGAGTGCCAAGTGGCAAAGATCATCGCAGATGCTGCCACCTCTCCCCCCCCCAAACTGTTGTTTGACTGCACCGTGTTACTTCACACAGAAGGTGGGGGGTCCTGGTGTTGGCAGCAAGAGGAGTCAACTTCACCATTGGAGTTGGCTCTTCGCAGTGCAACTTTCACACTGCTGCCAAAGTATCTCCAAAGGGAAAGAACTCAGACAACGAGTTCCCTTCCGCCAGGAAAGCAGAATGGGGAACTGCCACATCGCATGAGTGCTGTTGCGGCTGTTCTTTCCAAAATGATTGAAAACAATTAAAGCTCGCAGCCTTCCTCTGCAGTTCACAGCTGCTGCAGGTGATCAAATACCACTAGGAACATAAGTGCCGCCTCTCTGCTGATGTGAAAAGTAGAAGTGCGCATGAGAGTCTCATTGAAAGCAGCAGAAATCAAGGGTTCCTCAGTGTGTGGGGGACCTCATTGCAGAGCAGTGCTCAGAGTGAGACACATGGTGCGGCATCTAATTACAAGGCAACGATGCTTCATCCAGAGCTGAACAGCTAATCTTGCGAGCTCTGTTTGCTGGCAGGAGGAAATGTCACAAGATGATGTTAGGGTGACTTTCCTTGAACGGAAAGGTTTGCCACCACAGAAACCGCTTTGTTCTCCAAGCAGTGAGAACTCAGGGGTGTCATTGCATACCTCCTTAAGATGAAGGTCACTGGACACTGCAGTGTCTTTGTGATATAGGGTGGAATTCAACTTAGCACCGTGGAGGGGGCAGTGATGCTCGTGGGGAATGATGGCTAATTATGTTTGTTCACGGAGGACATTCTCCTTGATGTTTGGGAATCAACCTCTCTCTCTTTCTCTTTCTCTCTTCTGCTTTTGGAAGAGAGAGTGGGAGTTCAGAGAAACAGTTTTAGAGGCACTCTCACAGTTTTGAGTTTGGAGATTATAAATAGAGAAGCACATAGAGAAATTCTGCCTGGAGTTATTTAGAAATGTAGTGCAGCCTTCGTGTCAGCTGAAACAATTGTTTTTCTGGTAAGCTGGTGCAGGATCAGCTGTTTTGCTACCTACTGCAAGAGTGGTTGTTTTTCTTCTTACTTGTTGTAAATAAAACAGATATGGGAGGGGAAATCCCTAAAAGCAAAATCCTAATTCCTCCACCCGGATGCTGGTGACTGAGAAGGTTGTGGGCATGCTCCTCCACTGGCCTACTAGTGGGAAGAGGGCAAAAAGACCTACCACTGGCAGTTCTCATGCCTGTAGTAGAAATAAGAAAGCTCTGAAATGGTGGGTTGGGAGCAGGGTACTGGGGGTTTGGATCTGCTGGATCCATAGCCTCATGGATCCCAGAAGGGCCCAACCCTTAGGCCCTCAGCTGTGCCATAGCGAAAAATTGTGAAGGGCCTACCCACAAGCACACACAACACAAGGACTTGGAATGCGAGAGTAGATCCACAGTGTTGCTTGCTCTGAGTTTGCTTTGTATGGCTCCAGTACGTCCTGTCTCTATCGAATATATTAAACTGTTTCATAGATGCTTGTGGGCTTTTCTCCACTCAGGGAAATGGGGAGTCTGTAGCAATATGTTGCAGGAAGGTAGAGAACCTTAAGCCTGGGGGCCAAACACCCCCCTTGAGGCATCTCTCTGTGTCCTTTCAGACTCTCCTCAGGCCACATCCCTCAACAGCCCTGCTTCACACTCCCCCCCCCCCCGTGTTTTTGCCTCGCTGGAATGTGTCCTTGAAACCTGATAACACTTCTTGCTTCCCTGGACAGAGGGGTAAGTATCTGTAGAAATTAGCCTACCGTACAAAGCTAAAATTCCTTGCTCCACACACATTGCCTCCCAATGGAATGTGGCCCCATAGAAAATGAAAGAGAAGGAAATGTGGCCCTCAGACTGCAGAAAGGTTCCCATCACTGTCTTTGCAGGACTGATTTAGTGATGGAAGCCCCAAGTTAGGTCAGTCATGCCACATGGCTAAGTTGAAGGTAAAACTGGTGCTCATTTTTATCATGTTGGAAAAGTTTTTGTGTGTTGTGTTATATTTAGGGGGGGGTTGCCAGTTGTGTCTTGTTGTGGTTTTAGTGTAGTATGGTTCTATTATTGTTGTCGTTCTCATTTTATGTATACAGTGTCTAGGAGATTTATTTTATGAGACATATTATAATCACAATAAATAAAAGACAGGTGACCAGACAACAGGGAGCGAAGGCAAGGCATGCGTATATCTGTTTCAATGGAACTGGGATGCAGCAGCGCTTAAAAAATTAGCATCTGCTAACTTGTACCATATGTTTTTGCTATGCAAACCTCCTGTCCTAAGCATACCGGAGCTGAATGTCATTGACATCAATATGTCTGAGGAAGTGCTGACATTTTATTGGCAAACACCGCAGTTATGAAAATGCTGTTCTCTTTGGCAATGAACCACAGGCTATTTCCTAACAATACTGTCGGCTTGATGTATTAAAAACAAACAGTGTTTGGGGATGATGGACAGTGTTTGCATCCACGGCCCCCATTTGAAACTCGCCTATAAGCAGATGGGCTAAACAGACTTTTGCTGTCACATGACATAAAGAGCAGTCTGTTGATACTATGCAAGGATTTTTTTTTTTTTTTTGCAGCATTTATGTTGACTTTTATAAAGAAAAACAAAGCAGCATTTTCAAACTGTTTCATTCCCAAGCGGCTGATAAAAAAGATCTGTTAGTAGCAGACGCCTTCCTGAAGCTTGGAAGCAAGAGTTGGCATCAGATCAGATAGACCCTGACTGTCCTATAAAACTGGTGAACAATCTAGCTTATTTTTGCACCGATCTAACAGGCAAGATACCGGGACGCGGGTGGCGCTGTGGGTAAAAGCCTCAGCGCCTAGGGCTTGCCGATCAAAAGGTCGGCGGTTCGAATCCCCGCGGCGGGGTGTGCTCCCGCTGCTCAGTCCCAGCGCCTGCCAACCTAGCAGTTCGAAAGCACCCCCGGGTGCAAGTAGATAAATAGGTTCCGCTTACCAGCGGGAAGGTAAACGGCGTTCCGTGTGCTGCGCTGGCTCGCCAGATGCAGCTTTGTCACGCTGGCCACGTGACCCGGAAGTGTCTCCGGACAGCGCTGGCCCCCGGCCTATAGATGTGAGATGGGCGCACAAACCCCAGAGTCTGTCAAGACTGGCCCGTTCGGGCAGGGGTACCTTTACCTTTACCTTTAACAGGCAAGACTACCATGCCTTACTGACTGAGTGGGATGTGTGTTTTGAGTCAGACAGGAATGGTGAAGTGTACTCACTGACCAAGATGATGATGATGATGATCTTCCTGCCCCTAAATCAAGGAGTCAAGGCATCTTGCAGAACCTTCTTTTATCCAGGAAGAACAGGCACACATTAAAAACAAAATAAAACAAAACAAACACACCCGCACCCAAAACCGTGCACCTTGGACAATACAGGTATAAGAAAGATTTGTCAGCCCAAACAATTGCCTTCACTTCTCAGCAACCTTCCCATAGCCCCATGCCAGGGGTGGGCAGAGACAAAAGTGGGCAGAGCAATGCATGGAGTTTTTACTATTGTACAGTAGATCTCTTTCAACACACACACACTCACTCACTCCTCTCTGTCCTTCCTCCGGAAAAAGCAAGAGTAATCATGCACTCAGTTTGCAAAACAGGACCAACGAGGAGTGTGGTCTGGGGAGACTTCTGAGGACCAGAGACAGAGGCCAGGAGTGGCTGTGCCTAAGGTTCTCCATGCCTGGAGACTAACTGACTAAAACATCCTAACTAGCCAGAATTGGATAAAGGAAGAAGCCACATGCATGTAAGGAGGAAGGAGAACTGCTCTTACAATCCAAGCCTGCTCTTAAAGAGCATACCCTCCAACATTTCTCCGATTAAAATGGGGATGTCCTATTCAGTAATAATAATAATATTTATACCCTACCCATCTGACTGGTTTGCCCCAGCCACTCTGGGCAGCTTCCAAGATATATAAAAGCATAATAGTGCATTAAATATTTAACAATTTTTAAAAATTTTTATTGCCGCCCTAATCTTTATAGATGCCGAAAAGGCCTTCGATAATGTCTCCTGGCAATTCCTTATTAAATGTATGGAGAGGATAGGAGTAAGAGGGCCTTTTTTGGAAGGAATTAGAGCAATCTATTCAAACCAAAAAGCGAAACTTATCATTAATGGTAACTTAACAACCTCTTTTGAGATTACAAAAGGTACAAGGCAGGGGTGTCCATTATCACCCCTGCTATTCATTATGGTCTTGGAGGTTATACTGAATAAGATTAGAGGAACTTCGGATATAAGAGGGATTAAGATAGGCAAAAAAGAATATAAAGTCAAGGCTTACGCTGACGATCTAGTAATATCAATAGAAGAACCTCTAGAAAGGATAAATACAGTTATCGATGTAATGGAGGAATTTGGGAAGCTATCTGGGTTCAAATTGAACAAAATAAAAACAAAAATGTTGGTAAAGAACTTAGACGAACAATCAAAAAATAGAATGGAATTAGAATCTGGGATAAAAATATCAAAAAAGGTTAAGTATTTGGGTATTTGGCTTTCAACAAAAAATATAAATTTGGTTGAGGACAATTACAACAGGACGTGGAGAGAATGCAAAAGAGACCTAGACAGTTGGAGTAGACTACACCTCTCATGGGAGGGGAGAATGGCTGCTATCAAGATGAACATTCTCCCTAAAATGATATTCCTATTTCAGAACATCCCGGTGATCAGGGGCACAACAATGTTTAAGAATTGGCAGAGGACCCTCTCCAGATTTATCTGGCAGGGTAAAAGGGCCAGAATTAAATATAAGTTGCTCACTGACAAAAGAGACAGAGGTGGGTTTGCGCTCCCGAATTTACAACTATATTATGAGGCCTCGTGTTTATGTTGGGTAAAGGATTGGATAGTGCTGGATAACACCGACTTGCTGGACTTAGAGGGTTTCAATACCAGGTTTGGGTGGCATGCTTACCTATGGCAAGACAAGGGAAGAGTACATAAAAGTTTTTCTAACCATATTATAAGAGGAGCACTGTTGGAAGTGTGGAACAGATGTAAGAACTTGGTAGAAAAAGATACTCCATTATGGCTGTCACCCATAGATATCCTGACAATTAAAAAGGTGAATATGGAAGGTAGAAGATGGACGTATGCTGAACTTCTGAAAAGATCTGAGAAAGGATGGGAAATTAGACCCTATGAAGAGCTAAAAGATAAATTAGCTGGGTGGATACAATTCCACCAAATTAATTCTTTATGGAATGAACATAAAAAAGCTGGAATAAGTAAAAACAAATCCAAATTCCACTTAGAAATAATAGAAGGGAAGTCCAAGCTTCTAACCAAAATGTATAACCAACTACTAGATTGGGATACTATGGATGAAGAAGTAAAAGAGGTTATGATCAAGTGGGCCATAGACGTAGGACACCCTTTAGAATACGAAAAATGGAAAAAACTATGGACCAAGGATATGAAATTCTCAGCATGTGTCGGCCTCCGAGAAAACATGGAAAAGATGATGTACCGCTGGTACATCACCCCAACAAAGTTAGCTAAAATGTACAAAACCGGAGATAAGACCTGTTGGAAATGTAAAAAGAAAGAGGGTGATTTCTTTCATATGTGGTGGTCCTGTGATCTAGTAAAGGAATTCTGGGGATCCGTTTATGATGAACTTAAAAAAATGCTAAAGTATACTTTCCCAAAAAAACCCGAGGCATTCCTTTTGGGGATGGCGGGTAGTGAGATCAATAAAGATGACCAAACCCTATTCCAGTATGCAACAGTAGCCGCTAGGGTACTGCTGGCGCAGAATTGGAAAAAAACCAGCATCCCTTCAATTATGGATTGGCAAAACAAACTAATTGAATACATTGACTTAGCAATAATGACGCAGAAGATTAGGCAGCAGAAGAATACTAAATTTATTAATGATTGGAACAATTTTTTTTCATACATGGAGACGACATTGGGCAACACCAAAATCGCAGTAGGTGTAGTATAAAAACTACGAGGTAGAACATGACAACTAGCAAAAGACACTGCTGTACATATTGTTGAGATGGCGGTCACGTCGCGGTGGTGGGAAGTTAAAGAATGTAAAGATTGTATATTGATTTTTGAACTACTATATTGTTCCTGTTTTTTCTATGTTTCTTTTTATTGTTAATGCTTTTTTTTTAGATGATGGACTATAATAAAAAATTTTTAAACCAAAAAAAAAAAAAAAATATTTAACAATATTTTTAAAATTTCCAAAGGTTGTATAGTTAAGTATCACCTTGGCTCAGGGGTTGCATAACTCCATACCCTCCAACATTTCTCCAATGAAAACACGTCCTAAGGGAAAGCAGGGCATTCCAAGATCAAATCAGAAACCAGGATGGCTTCTGGAAATCTGGGACTGTCCCTGGAAGATAGGGGCACTTGGAGGGTCTGAAAGAGAGACCTCAAACATATGAGGCTTTTCACGTAGGGCAGCATAAGAACATAAGACCCCTGCTGGATCAGGCCAGTGGTCCATCTAGTCCAGCATCCTGTTCTCACAGTGACCAACCAGATTTATGGGGGAAGCTCCCAAGCAGGCACTGAGTGTGCTGGAACACTCTCCCCACTCGCAGTGGCGTAGCGTGGGGGGTGCAGGGGGGGCCGGCCGCACCGGGCGCAACATCTGGGGGTTAGGGTTAGGGGGCGCAAATCCATGGGTTGGGGGCGCAAATCCACGGGTTAGGGGGCACAAATTACTTGCCTTGCCCCGGGTGCTGACAACCCACGCTACGCCACTGCCCACTCGTGATGCCCAGAATCTGGTATTCTGAGAGATACTTTCTACAACAGTGGAAAGGGAACATAGCCCTCATGGCTAGTAGACATGGTGAAAGGTGCTGAAAAATCCCTCTTCTACACAGGTTTTTAAGGCCCTGTCATCTTTTCCATCCCATCACCCTAGATAACATACAAAGTGGGGCCTTAAGCCATCTCCTCCTTCAGGGCAAAAGGACACCCGGAAACTCTGCTTCTTCTTGGGAGAAGAAGACAAGAGTTCTTCCTCTGCCTCTTTGTCTTGCAGCACAGAAGCATCCGCTGCTGGCAACATGCTTGGCGGCTCATATTATTAAGTAACTCTGTTGCTCCCAAAGGGCGACGAGTACAAAACAGGACACACACATTCCTATTTCTAGCAGTCAGTACATCGCCTTAGAACCAGTTGAGCAGAAACAGCCGCACCCCACATTCATGGGTGATTAGTTGCCGCAACAGAAGTTATTGTTCAGAGTGGTGTGGGGGATTGCATTCAATACTGGACAAATTGAACCTGCTAGGGAAGGTGCCTCTATAATTGCCCAAGGGACCCCAGCACTTCTCTAAGCAGTTAATTCATTATTTTTTGCAATATATAAAACAGCTTTGGCAGGTCAGGTGGATTACAGTTCCTTTGCCCCAGGGAACAGCGTATCTCAGGTTCTGATAAACATTTTGCACCATCTGTGTAGTGAGATTGTCACAAAGCATTTCAGATCATTAGTATTGTTCCCACTACAGAGGCAGGTGTGTGTGTGTGTGTGTGTGTGTGTGTGTGTGTGTGTGTGTGTGTGAGAGAGAGAGAGAGAGAGAGAGAGAGAGAGAGAGAGACCACATCTCATAGCAGAGATCCCCTTCCTCAAAATCTCGTGTGTTGGATTCATTATTCTGAACATTGCCACCACCCATGAATTCATGATAGTCTACTTCCTCCTGTTCAGAAACTGCTGGGCAGTTTTGAGGTGTGCAGTCTAGTGTCAACTGCATCCCTGCTGCTCTGTCCATTTGCAAATCAGGGTTGTGCTCTTTTCTCAAGGGGCCAGGCGTGAGGGTATGCTCACAAACAAATGCCAACACCTCTTGCTTCCCTTCATCATTTTATTCTGCACTGGATCGAAAGGCTAGGTCTTGGGGGACTTCTCTGGTTGTTGCGTTGTCCTGGATAGGTTCCCGCTGTCTATTCCACGGTATCTAATGAGAGTGATAGTTCAGTTGATAAAGCACGACACTGATAATCTCAGAGTCGTGGGTTCAAGCCTGACATTGGGCAAGAGGGTTGCATTGCAGGGGGTTGGACTAGATGACCCTTGTGGTCCTTTCCAACTCTACAATTCTATGATTCTGTGATTACTAGGGTATGGTCTAGAGCAGTGTTTCCCAACCGGTGTTCCGCGGCACACTAGTGTGCCGTGAGACATCGGCTGGTGTGCCGTGGGAGGAAGGCGGGCGAGTCGGGCGGTGAGAGGCGGCGGCGGCGGCGAGGATCCGCGTCGAGCCGGGGGCGGCTCCGCGGTGGTGGTGCCGAGCGGCGGGGCAGCGCGCGCAAAAGGGAGGATCGCGAGACAGCGGAGGAGGAGGAGGCCGGCATGTCCGGGCAGCAGCAGCAACAACAGCAGCAGCAACTCCCGCCGCCGCCCCCTCCTCCGCCCGCTATCGCCGCCACCACCACAACAGCCGCCGCCGCCTCAGCTGCCCTCGCTCTGCTGCCTCCTCCCACCCCGGCAAGGGGGAGGGAAAAAACTTTCGCTTTTGTGCGTCCCTCCCGGCGTGACGCTGCGCGCTGACGTCATGGGGCGGGGCTTTAATGGTGGTGTGCCGCGAGATTTTTTTCCGGCTAACAGGTGTGCCGTTGCCCAAAAACGTTTGGGAAACACTGGTCTAGAGTATGTTCCCAAGATAGCTGAAAAGCAGGATACTAATGTAAGAAAATTAATAAATATGTTTAATCCATTGCAATAAAATTACAAAACCTGTGGCAATTTCAAGGTTATCAAATACTTTTTTCTGGGTTTTCTATTGATTTTCTGTCGACTGGACTATCAGTCTGGGTTATGTCCTATGGGTGGTACCTGATCAGAGTCTTGGGCTTGACAAAGGAGGGATATACTGGAATATTCAAGTGGTCTGTGTCCAGGGATAGGGAGCATATATTTTTCCCCAGCTGAGTGTGATGACATCTACCTCTGCGTGTGTCTCTGTCACTCCCCATGAGTTGGAGAGCAAACTTCTGGAGTGGGGAATACCCATGGAGGCTCCCCATGTGATTTAGAACCCTGATCTTCTGGGGTTTCGAATCAGGCATGGAGCCTCCAGTTGTACAGTAAACATTGGAAACTAGCTAGATGCATAGAGAAGGTTAAATGAGGATGTATTAATCCTCACACACACAGCGTACAATAACTTTCTGGTTGATCGTTACCATTGTAGTGCACTAGATGGTGCTACAGCTTTCATTTAGAGAGAATAATCAAGGGTGACTCTTTGAGGTGAACTCAAAGGTAAGGGAATTCAGGACGGCTTGGGATTAAATCTGATGCAAAGTTTAATATATGATGCCAATTGTTTTCTGGTGGTTAGTTGCTTGTGGAAATATGTTTCCCCACCAGCTTTTTCTGCTTGGTTCATCTTTTACGATTTAGATTGCTTTGACTTGTGCATTCAATCTATATCTTATTGTTAAACCCCTTCGAGCTTGACTTCCCGCAGACTCAAAGGCATTATTTGGGTCTATATCTAAAGTATTTAAATGTGTTTAGGAACAGCATATTTAAACTTTCCAAGCTTCTTTGATCAGCAGGAGCGGAAGCAGAAGCCTAAGATACAGTACGTAACAGCATGTACTCCGCTGTGGCACCTCACACTTATCGCAACAGCTACAAGGGGGAGACCTGGGACAGAATAACACAGGAACAAAGCCCCTTCTGCAGCTGAGAGGAGGAGGAAGTGATGATCATAGAATCATAGAGTTGTAGCGCTGGAAGGGACCCCTGAGGGTCATCAAGCCCAACACCCCTGCAGTGCAGGAATCTCAACCAAAGCACCCATGGTAGTTTTCCTCTTGCTAGTGATGGGAGCAATGTCAAAAGTGCACAGATGAACATTTGTAGTGCAAAAAGGAAGTTTTCAGGGGCTGAAACATTCCTTCAAACACACACACACTTCACTGCATTTTGGTCCCTGATTTGCGCCACCTTGCCTCCAATCTGCCCATATAAAACAAGTTGTTGTCAATAATTATGTTCCTAGTCAACCGGGGATTATGTTGTGGATGTCATGGTGTGTGATCACATAGCTAAGTAGCTAAATGATGCCATCTCAAAGCCAGTTCAGAGTGAGGGAAATGCTTCCTGCTCTCACTCTGAATAGGAATACCCCGCATTTGGAAGCTGCTTTTTCAACATAGAAATGGGACACTATTTTGATTGCTTGTTTGTTTTTTGAACACACACTCCCACAGCTTTATTAGAGACTATGGGAGAGAAAGACAATATAGGCAAATATAAAGGGCCAGCTGCTATAAGACCATTGCTTGACGGTGCTTTGCAGTTTCCTTAAACACGTTATTTAAATCCCCCAGGAAGCAATTTTCCTGCAGTGCTACAAAGCCCTCAAATGGAAGTTAAGATATACATTCAGTGCTTTTTTCTTAAAAAAAAAAGTTTAGCAGTACTCTCATTTTGACTCAAGAAAATCATCATTTTATAGTTCAGATGGGGGCGGGGGAATACAGTAAATGGACAAAAGTACAAAGATTCACAAAATGTTTAGTAGTATGCGTACTCCTGTGGCCCCCTAGAAAAAAGCACTGTATACATATATACATATATAATTTTATTTGTATGACGTCTTTCCACAATTCAAGCCATGCTCCAGGTGGCTTACAGTATGAAAAAATACAACATAACCAAAGTAGTTATAAAACCATAAACAAAAGATTAAAAAGACACAAGCAAACTTAGCAATTTCCCTGTAAATCACAAGAGCTAAAAAAAAATACGAAAACCCAACAGCAGCAACCCTCTATCCAACAAAAACTCCCTCCAAACAATGCCCCAGCCCAGGAGTCAGTTCAGCAGCTGAAGCTTTTGTAGCTGGAGTCAGTCAGGGCCCTTCCCAGGCCATGGGTGATATGTGGTAAGGTCTTCCAGGACTCACATTTTTTTAAAAAAAAACCCCCACACATTTCTAACTTTATACGAGTACTTAGATCAGCGCTTTCCAAACTGTGTGTCGCAACATGTTAGTGTGTCGGCTGCAGTGTGTAGGTGTGTCACACAAACCCTCCCCACACTCCTCCCGGGGCTGGAAAGGTGTTAGTTTAACTTCCGGTTTGCTAGTAAAACTGAATTACCATGTTGCAAAATGATGCATGTCTAAGAAGTGTGTCACCAACATGAAAAGTTTGGAAAGCTCTTACTTAGACTAATTTGCTCCCTTTGGCCGTGCTGTGCTGTGACAGTGAATAACATTGTGGCCAGCCAGGGAGGAAGATGGGGCATTGCAGTGGTAAGCATGTGTTCACACATTGGTGTCTGCATGTGTGGAGCTTTGTGTGGCTGTGTAATTTATAGACTCATGCCATGCCTACAGAGGACTCTTCAGCCTTTCTGCACCTTCTCAGTCCATTCTCTGTTCAAGTGCAGGCTTTGGAACTAAGGTTGTTGTTGTTGTTGTTGTTGTTGTTGTTGTTGTTGTTGTTGTTGTTGTTTCTACTTTGCTTTCCCCATTCTTCTTGGCCCACTCTGTACTGGATGCAGAAGGTGGTAAGTCTCTTGGGATGGGTACAGTTAACTAGATGGGTTTGGTCACATTGTCTGGCATGAAGGTGCGGGGAAAATTTATGTTACATAAGGGAAAAGTTTATGTTGGATAAGGGAACTTAAGCACCTTCAGAGTTGAAAGGCGTTTCTGGAGGCCAGCTGCTCTGAGTTTGGGGCCCCATAGCTTGGATATGGGATGTCCTTGAGGCTATCCTGCCACACCCAGCCAGAGTTGTGGGGCTTCATGAGGGTTTGTGGGGCTGCATAAGGAAGACCTTCCTACTCGCTTTAAGGTGGGGTCCTGGCTTTGGGGCTATGCCTAATGCTCTTGGGTGTGGTCAGAATTCAGCTCACCTAAGGTTGAGGTTGCAGTTCTCACAATTCTCATTTTCCCTGCTGTTGCCATTAATAAAATGTGACCCTAGTTCATGTGTCGGCCTTGTTCCTGCATTTTGACAAAAATCTGGTTATGGTACACAACCTGAAAAAGAGAAAACTTGGTGAATGATCTTGTCTCTTTGGAAGACAAAAAGGACCCATCTTTTCCCTTTAACTGTGTCAGTGTTGATTACAAACAGTCCCAGTCTTTTAAAATAGTTGTGGGGGCTTTGTAATAGGTTATAGGAAGGCTTTTCGTGTGTGTGTGTGTGTGTGTGTGTGTGTGTGTGTGTGTGTGTAAGAGAGACAGAAAGACACACAGAGAGTGTGTCAGTCAGTCAGCCAGCCAGCCAGCCAGCCAGCCAGACATTTGCAATATTTACAAGTTTAATAGCGGAGATCCCGAGCCTGTTGTGTGTTTCTTTAAACTGTATTAAGAGTCAAACAATCTTATGACAACATACCAGTTACAAAGGGATGAAATATTCAGTCCTACACTTGAAATTGCTGTCAACAATTCAGAGGCGAGTGGACTTCTGTAGTTAAGAAGTCCCAAACACACAAACACTTTATGACGGCGTGTTATAGCAGAAAGTTGCATATAAAAACCTTATAGGATCAAGAGAGAATAAAGGGAAAGTAACTTATTGAGTATTTTTTGAAGAAATCAACTATAAAAGTTTTTAACCTTGTCTGAGGCCAATGAAAAGGAAGGCTTTGATTCTTTGAAATAGGAGGGTTCTGCATTGTGTGTGGATTCGGTGTTTCCACCCCTTTCCACATCACAAAGAGGCCAGTGAAGACCAAGATTTGTCCAGTGAAATATTGTCTGCTGGTGTGAATTCTAGGTGTGATGAATGAAGGTGCCTGTGGAAGTGTAAGAGAAGGAAGTCCTTTCTATATATTTCTTTTGTATCCATGGATCTAAGAGAGGAATGAATTTCTTAGAATTCCTTTTAAACACAAAAAAGAAACACATTTTTGCCTTCCGTGATTTTTACATTTTCAACCAGAGCCTACCCTTTTCTCTTTCTTGTAAAGGAATACATATAATTCATGTTATTCCCAGGGGAGGAGTGCACTGACCCCCCCAACATCCACCTTATTTTTATACAGTGGTACCTCGGGTTACATAAGCTTCAGGTTACAGACTCCGCTAACCCAGAAATAATACCTCGGGTTAAGAACTTTGCTTCAGGATGAGAACAGAAATTGTGCTCCGGTGGCACGGCGGCAGCAGGAGGCCCCATTAGCTAAAGTGGTGCTTCAGGTTAAGAACAGTTTCAGGTTAAGAACAGACCTCCGGAACGAATTAAGTAGGTACCTGAGGTACCACTGTATCTGTGTTTTTTGAACAAACCTTACTTGTTTCTTATTTGCTACACACACTCTCCACTTTTATCACTAATTTGTGTTCTCAGCCACTCTGTATACAGTGGTAACTCAGGTTAAGAACTTAATTTGTTCTGGAGGTCTGTTCTTAACCTGAGGTACCACTTTAGCTAATGGGGCCTCCCACTGCCGCCACGCCACCGGTGCGCGATTTCTGTTCTCATCCTGAAGCAAAGTTCTTAACCCGAGGTACTATTTCTGGGTTAGTGGAGTCTGTAACCTGAAGCGTCTGTAACCCGAGGTGCCACTGTAATATGAAGCTCTGTGTCCCTCCATTCACTATAATAAGGAATCTAAAAATGACTATAACTCTAACCCTTTTGGCCAAAGTGGATGAAATGTACAGGCCTTGGAGAGCCCTCCAGAGTGCTATAAGCCTTCCAAATTGCAGACAAATGGGTCCAGGTCACTTTTGCAGGGGAAGTTAAAAGGGATTCACTTTCTTCCATAATCCATTGCAGGCATGTCCCAACAGGTAGATCGTGATCTACTGGTAGATCACGGAGTGTTCCTGGTAGATCCTGGTTGACCTCTGGCCCCTCAGTGATCTCCTTACAAAAAAGCAAAAAAAGCAAACCCCCCCCCCAACTTTGGCTTTCTAAAAAAAGCTGCACAACTTTGGGTAGATCACTGCCAGTTTTTTTATACTGTGAGTAGATTGCAGTCTATTGAGAGTTGGACGTCCCTGCATTGCAGCAAAGGGAGAGCAGGCGTTTGTCTCTCTCTCACCTTAGAATAATTAAGAGGTGGCTAAATGGTGTGTAGTATTGGCTGTACATTTTTTTAAAACCTTGCAGCTTCACACTGGTTTTTCCAGTGCTTGTTTCTGTCCTACAACAGGCCTTACAATATGATGATGCTTAGAACACAGAGTGGAGTTCTGAAGAGCTCTGGGTTTTGTTGTTAAAGCAGAGAGATATAGGATTTTAAAAAGAGGCTTTTAACTTCTTTTTTAAAACATCCACAACTGTGCTTTAACAGATAAATAAATCTAGTCTTTGTCAGTCGTCCACAGGCAACTTTTGGATGACCTCACCGCTTGAAAGGCCCATGGACCCAAAGGAACATAGAGATATAGAAAAGCATGTAAAGCTTTCTATAAGGTACAGAAAAGTACCGAAAGGACAAAGCAACACAAGGCTATGTAGCAGCCCTGATCCAACTGGGGGGAAGTTATTGACATTGTGCTTTGACACAGAAGAAGAGGAAGACCCACGCCCTCAAAAATAAACCACCCCACCTCAATACACCTCACTATTCAGATCATGCATGTAACCAATGCACACCCCTAGTTACTGCATTCTAGCATTGCATACATGCCTAATGTTAATAATATAGGCTGTTGGACAATCTACATATGCTGAAATTCCCTCTTTATGACACTGTTAAAGGGAGCTCTGATGTACAGCAATGGCCCCCTTGCCTGCATTGTAGGGAAACCTAGGAGAACTTGGGACATCAGACTAAGATTGGAGATTGGGGAGAAAGAGTTGGAGTAGTCAAAAAGGTATATATCTGATATATACTTTCATTTGCTTTTTCAGGAGCAACAACAAATCAATAGACATTCTCGCATCTAGCCATCATAGAATTGTCAATATAATCTCTCTCCAGTCCAGGTGCATAGACTATGCCATTTTTTGAAAGGCATTGACAAAAATAAAACTTTCAGCTCTTTATTGAATGGAAGAAGTCACAATGAAGTTATTCTTTATCCCAGCTCCCAAATTTCAACAACGTTCTGATCTTTAAACGCATAGTTTGATGGTTAAGAAACAGCATTTCAGTATTGCAAATTATCTCCAAATCTCCTGCATTTCATATACACATGCCAATGTCTGTGGGTTAACATGGTGGGAGGGCTTTGCAGGGCGTGCAGTATGAATGCCTGGTTGAGGGTTTTCAATCTTTAGTTCCCTGGAGGAACTCACTCTGCATTCCTTTCTGAGCACTCCATTGCCCAGCTAGCTGTGTGTGGTCTGATGCAGGAATCTGAAATGAAGGCTTGGCTCCATGGTCAGTCTCAGATCTAAATTTACAAGGCCCACTTCCACATCCCTCTGGGTACCTGCAAATATGCCTCCCCCCCCCAAGCTTTGCTGTTGTGTGGAAATCAGCCCTGGTACTTTCCCCTACAGTTGGTGTTTTTGCTCTCCCAGGGATCTATAAGTCATCCATCATCGCTTGTCTTAACTGATTCAGCCACCTCTTAAACAAAGAAAGGTGGAAAATGGCAAATCCAAATTACTTAATTATTTAAGTTGTATTACTTACCGACTGCGCAGAGGTGTTTGGAGGATTGATTAGCTAACACGGCTGCGAGGAGCTCTGAAGACAAAAAACTGCAACTGAGCAATAAATTGCAGGTCACCAAGCCCTGAGTCAGCTCTTCTGAAATCAATGGAAGCCATTTAATGGCTTGAGCGAACAGAGGCTCAAAATGCCAAATGAACACATTGGCCTTTGCTGTTAGTGTGCTGGCTGCCAATAGGCATTAGCTACACACATGTAAACTCCCCTTGGTGTAGATTCAACCTTCTTTGAACTCCTGTGACATGCATTAAGAAAACACTGTGGCTATTTTCCTAATAGAATGCAGGGGCTGGGTTGAAATTGAAGATCTTTCCTATAAATTGGGCTCTTTAGGAGATGCGCCTACAAACCATCGATTGCACATCGCACACAAGTGGGATGGAATGCCAGTATCCTAGCAATGCCTTTAAGAGCAATTTGAAAAAGTGAAAAGCATTCCTTTTCTACTATCCTTTGGACATCCCATCTGCCTGAACTAATGGCTGATTAAAGCATAATGAATTTGTATTAAATGGTTCTCCCCTCACAAGTGAAATGCCTGCATTAGGAATAAACTTTAAAGAATTCTCTCTCACTCGCATTCAGAGGAAAATTATTACTCTACTGGGATAAGTAGGAGTTTTGCCATTGTATTAAATTCAGAAATAATTGTACCTCTTTGGTTGAAGTTATTGTATTTACCAGGAGGAAAAAAACAGTAACATTGATTTTTGCTTCCTATTCCGTGCAAATAGCTTTTCCAAATGGATAGTCATCCTGTAAACTTTTAACCCACATTTTTGCCCAAGCCAGTTTTGCATTCTTCTGTAACTGAGTGCGTTAACCAGCAAAACTAAGTACATTTATCAAAGTGGAAATATTTGCTTGTAGCCATTTCTTCAGTGGAATTCATTATTCAAGATACAGGAGCAGCCGTATTTTTTAAACGAGGGTATAATGCATTTGACTGAAATATAACTGTAGGCACTAAAATACATAGAAAAACTAAATAAGAACTGTGATAATCACTAATAACTACTCAAAACTGAGATTTCATATATGCCACTTCTTATCCACATTCAAGAGGCCACTAGTAACAAGGGGTGCTGACAGGACTTGTCTACACGTGCAACAGAATGAGATGAGGTGATGGAGGTGGACCACTCTATTTCATACCCATTTTTGAATGTTTCCCTATTTTAAAAACTGGATTTTTTTTTAAAGCACAGGCCTGGACTTGGACTATAATCTCTCCCCCTGATATACTATCTTTCTACTTGCAGAGACATTATTTATTCTTATTGTGGTAATATTACTAGATGTTTTCCATTACGTGCGTGCATGGCGACAAATATGTACATGTGTACTCGGTGGACACATGCAATGAGATATTTAGCTTAGAGTCTTGTTTGCCTTGGGGATATTATACTGCATACTAGGAAATGAGTATTTAGAGGACAAGCCAAGGTTCAGAATCAAGACAGAAAGACAGACAGGTTGATTGATTTTGGATTAATAGGAGGCTTGTTACAGAATGAAAGAGGGCAAATGGAGGTAGGAAATCTCGCATGCCAAATATGGAGAAAAATGTATGGCGAGAGATGCCAGACAGACAAGTGGGCACCCAAATTGTTAAAAATGAGAGGAGTTGGATAAGAGCGAGTCACTGGCACCAGTGTAGCTAAGCTTAGAAACAGAAAAGTTAGAGAGAGAATTGCGGCTTTCTTGTACGAGGCTGTACATCACATAGTGATGTGTTTGTTCCCTAGGCTCCTCAATGGAACTGAGTTCAGAACAGCAGCAAAAATGGAGAAAGGAAATGAGTACCAGGAGGCAGGAGAGGAATGGAGCCCAGGTAACTAACTACATACCATAGAAAAGCAGGGTTTTGATGGGCAACGAAAAATCGCATGGGCTGGAAGGTTCCTATATTAATGGCTGCCAAGGAGCTCTTCAGTGGTGGTGGTGACACTTCCATACAAGGCTCTAAGAAGGTGCAAATTCGGGGTCTGCTCTTGGATAGTTGGATAGCCCAGTTGGTTTGAGCGCGACGCTGATAATGTCAAGGTTGCAGGTTCGTTCCCTGTAAGGGGCAGCTGCATATTCCTGCATTGCAGGGGGTTGTACTAGAATACTAGATGATTCTCAGAGTCCCTTCCAACTCTATGATTCTGTGCTTAAGTTATGAACTGAGTGACGAGAGAGCCATTTGCACAAGAAGTGTTCTCAAGCAGATATACCTAATACATAATGAGACAATACAGTGGTGCCTCGCAAGATGAAATTAATCCGTTCCGCGAGTCTCTTCGTCTAGCGGTTTTTTCGTCTTGCGAAGCAACCCTATTAGCGGCTTAGCGGCTTAGCGCTATTAGCGGTTTAGCGGCTATTAAAGGCTTAGCGGCTATTAAAGGCTTAGCGGATTAGCGGCTAAAAGGCTATTAGCTGCTTAGAGGCTTAGAAAGGGGGGGGGCGAAAAAAACCCGGAACACTCGCAAGACGTTTTCGTCTTGCAAAGTAAGCCCATAGGGAAAATTGTCTTGCGAAGCAGCTCAAAAACGGAAAACCCTTTCGTCTAGCGGGTTTTCCGTCTTGCGAGGCATTCGTCTTGCGGGGCACCACTGTATCATTAATTGCTACAAATTAAGGTCAGCCAATACAATTGTTGCCCTGACTGTCCCTAAGCCCAACCAACGTTGTTGACCTTTGTTTAAGGATTTCCCCCCAAAGTTGTGGAGCAATTTTTAGGATTGAAGTTGTTGAGCTTTTTTTAGGGTTGTAATTCTTGAGGTTTTTTGAGGATTTTACCCAACAAATAAACTGCTACAGACAGAGGCTGGATTAAACCGACCGGTGGCAGAGCACCTTGAGAGCAGTGGGAACAAACAAACGTGGCATTTCTCCCAATTTGAAGTTGCCTGTTCTACACTACCACCTTGAGAAATTATAATACTCGCCTACAGTGTAAAGTTGAGCACTCTGTTCTACCACTTCAGTATTCTCCCATCTTATTCTGCCTGCAGGTGTAGACCCAATGTAATAAGCATGCACTTTTTATTGAAGGCATGAAGATTAGAATGCTATTATAATTTAGGTGGCTGGGAAGAAGGTTGAGTTCATGGTGATGATTTCATTGGAATAAGTGCTAAAAAAAAGTCAAACACCACTCCACTGAAAGACTGTATTCAAAAGTGATCACTTAGACTCTTAACTGACTTGGAACAAAAATTGTTCACATTGTGCGGAAGCTTAATCCATTCTGATGGGTAACAACTTTAATACATCCAAAAAGTCGGGTTGTGAATATCTGATATACTGCCTTGCAGTTTAGAATAGAATGACATTGCTTTTAAAATAATCTGCCCCTTCACTCACATATGGTAATAAAATTACGTTCCAGGGAAATTAACATCAATCTTGTAGAACTTGGTTAAATATTTAGCAAAGCTTGCGCTAACCATAAATGGGCCAATCTTTCCTTTCTTTCAGAACAATAGAGATGTCAATTTAGCTAATGGTAATTGTCTTCCCAGGAGCCCCTTATGGACAAAAGGAAATTCTTTACTATCTTTTAAGGATTATATTATGACAAATTTCATTCTGCCTTTGTCAGAGCAGTCACTGTGGCATAAGTTGAAGCTCAAGAGTGGAATAAAACCTAAGATGAGGGCAGCCGTGCCATTTACGACCCATCTAGTTGTGTGGGGCTGGTTGCTTCTGCTCTGGTGAGAAGCCAGGCAGCAAACTGACCTTTCAACCATCATAGTGCTAAATTAGGTGTCATTGTAGGCAGGGGCCGTGTCAGAATGTGGCCAACAGGCTTTTGAGATGGATATGAGATCTCCTGCCCTTTCTCTTCCACTACCCATTAGAAAAAGAGGGGGGATTCAACAAACTAGTCCTAGTCTCAGAAGCCTACATAAGGACTTCTGCTAGCACAGTGGGACTTTTGTTCCTTCACCCCCCTACATACCCTTTAAATTGGCTTGAGCGGGGACAGGAGAATTCCCAGAACAGCTTGCTGGTGAGGTCATTTTAACTACCTAACAACATCCCTGCTTGTAGTGCTCTGGCCTTAAGGGAGAAAATTCATATCTATCTATGGCTTCTTTTCAGATGGAAATCACCAGAACTCAGAACTCTTAGATGGGCATCATTACCATGATAAGAGAACAAGAGAGGCATTCATGGTGAGTTCTGACACCTCTTTTTCCAGAGAAATAGCACCAAAATCTCCAAAACCATTCAGAGTGGTGGTTGGACTATTTTTAACTTAGTTAGCAATGACAGCTAGATTATTTTCTGTTGGCTGCTTATTTATTTATTGGCCAATGCCATAGCTGTCAACTTTTCCCTTCTCTTGTGAGGAATCCTATTCGGAATAAGGGAATTTCCCATTAAAAAAAGGGAAAAGTTGACAGGTATGGCCAATGCAGGGGGAAGGGTAGCTTTCAATTGTGGATATACCGGCTGTAGTAGAGAGATACATGCAGCTCTTTTGAGAACATCTAAAGACAAGTTCTTCATTCAGAGAAACAGACCTGTAATGGAGAACATCTTCACCTCTTGAGACTTACTGAATCTAGTTTTTCATACATAATTGCAACATGAACCCATTTTGAATCCCTCTCTCATACATTTGGCTCATGAATGTGGTATGTTTAGGTTATCAGGAGATTTTCATTCTGTTGGACCAAAAAGAAAGCCTTTTACTGACAGAGATTGCAGTGTGCCTGGGTCAACATTCCCACACTCTTTAGCTTTTTATTTGCTTATAAATACATGTCAATACCACAAGATGGCACTTCCTTACTTGCAACATATACTATTACAAACACGTATCTTCTTCAGGATGTTCAGAATGTAGACTTGGAAACCTTTTTAAAACGCAAGGCCTTCTACAAACAGTACTTTGTGTGTGTGTTAATATGTATAATAAATAAGGTCAAGAATAAACTTTAAAAAAAAAGAATTTACAAATATTCCAGATAATAAAGTTTAAAATACAAAAGCAGAATTCATATTAAACAAACTGAATTACAGTTTTCAATGGTTAAAAATGTATCTAAATGGCTTAATACTAATTTAAAATATATATTTGAGCACTTTCATCTTCCTAGTCATCAAAACATCTGCCAGTTTCTTTTTCTTCTTCTTCCTCTTCCAAAAAAACAGGGTTACAAAGCAATCTGGGTCTTGTGCTGCAAAATTTTTCCCAGTGCTTGTTATCCTGCTCCTCTGATCTCAATCTGAAGGGAAATCAGATTGTTTTCCCATCTAAGAAACCCAAGAACTTAGAAAACGAAGGGAATTCCAGACATTTTTGAGAAACGTATGAATCAGTTTCACAGTTCAAATGTAACTCAAATGTTAACACTAGAAAACTCATTGCTGAAAGAGGTGAAGAATAAAGAAGCTTGCACTAATATAGTGCGTAATGATGCCATGTCGAACTTGTCCTTTACAGTAAATGTCACCTTTCTTCCCCCCAGGATTGTCATGCTTTTAAAGGTAAAAATCAGTAGTAGCCTGCAGATTGACTTGTTCATCCTTATTCCCATTGATAAACAGGAATGATGCATTTCTCAGGTCCCCCTTGGGAAAAGTGTTGCCAAGTTATAGAAGGTCCTTGAGTGCCATGTTCTTCAGATAAACCAAAAGGCAAAACTGCTACATTTGCAAACTGTATTCTGCCCATGTGTATCAGCAATTGTGAGATGCTTCCAACAAACATAAATAAGATCCAAACCGAGAAAGGGAAAAAAATGGTGGGTGGGGAAGCAGTTAAGGCAGTTGATGTCTACATTTGGATTTTGGTCCACGTCACATGTCAACATCTCCATCGTAGGCTAGGGTCAGACACTTCGGTTGTGGAGGAGCATGTTGCTGCTGCTTTGGCTTTTTGCTAAAAGGGGGGAGAAAACATCTCTTTAGAAAACTTAAAATATGAATTAAATATAATGTAGTGGGCTTCCAGGTCAGCTCTGCCTTAATGGAGGCAGCCCCTACGACAGCAGGAGATAGTTGGTGAAAGAAGAACAAGGATGATTGAGGGTAATCATCCTTGTAGTTTCCCCCCAGGGACCAGAGAAACGGACTTCACTCGCAGTTCATCTTGGTACCTGGCTCTTGGACTGGCATGGAATATGGGGGCTGGACAAGGAGGCGCTGAGTGCAAAAGCACCAAGCCTGCCGAAAAACCCCCAACGCCGCCATTAAGAAGTAGAGGTTCTCTTGTTAATTAGACTAAAGTAAAATAATACAATGGGCATGATCCAGCCAAAGTTAAACACTATTGATTGTGATGGGTGATTTAAGCACATGGCTAAAGCTTTTTGCACTGAAATCAATTGGACTTAAAAGTGGCTGGGTCATGCAAAACTGGAATGCTGAATTGCAGCTATAGCTAGCTATTTCCCCCATGCAGTTAAAATATGGAAAATCTGACAACTCTACAAGAATGTCCAGCTGTTAGTTGACAGAAAATATAAATTCTAAGGACACAATCTAAGGTTGCATTAAAAAGCTTTAAATTTGTTTGTTAAATGACAATTCAAAATGTAAATTAGGAATTTTGTGAGATCTTATGCACTCTACAAGATCTCATCAAATCTTGCCAGAATCCACCATTGCTGCTGCACAACCCGGGTAAGGGAGGCTCTGACAGTGGAGGCAAAACAGGGCTGACCCTACCATTAGGCAGCAGCCTCAGGTGGCAGATTCTGAGAGCCAGGGAATGAACAGAACTATGTGTTCCAGCTCTATACACCCTAAGCTAGTCTGCTGTCTTCAAGTGCAGTGGAAGGCACTCTCTATTTGCCAGCAATGAATTGAGACCAACTACCAGTCTTTTGTACATATATTGGGAGGAGATGCCATTTTATCCTTTGCCTCAGGCAGCAAAATGTCTTGGGGCTTCCCTGAGACAGAGCATAGGTATTCTGGCTAGTAGGCACTGCTAACTTTTCCTCCATGAATCTCCTCCATGCTTTAAAGTTTAAGCCATTTCCTTCCACTTTTCTTAACAACTAGTCTGTTGGGCTCAAAAGCTCGCTCACAATTTTGTGGCATTTCAGTGGGTCATCACTATCAGGGACTGCAAAAAATACCAGCATAAAAGTGACTGTTGAACCCCTCTCAATATGCATGAGATCATATCCTACCTCTTCTGCTTTGCTTATTTTGTGGGATTCTTTCTGGGGTTGGGCAGAAGTGTATTAATTTGGCATGCAGAGGACTGGCAAACAGCACTCTATTGTGTTCCCTGCTATGGGATAAGTGACAGCACTTTGCTCCTCCACTGGTGCTCATCCTCAGCAATCCACCTTCTGTTTCTTACACTATACCCTTTTTATTTTCAGCTCATCCTGCTTTTTAAAAGTGCCTTCCATTTTTCCTTTCTGTTTGGAATTGTATGGGATTAAACCTCACAGTAACAGCTTTGGTAAGAGCTGCTCAATATCGAGACAGACTCCCTCAGAAGGCAGTGGGCTCTTGAGGTTTTTCAACAAGGGATGGATGGCCATCTGTTGGGGATTCTTTAGCTGTGATTCCTGCAAAGTCTAGATTCCTAAAAGACTAGATGACTTCCAACTCCCTTCCAGCTCTGTTCCTGTGGGTGTAGTGACAACATAAAATGAAGCTCTGAAAGTACACACGGTTCTCTCTTGTACATACATACTATTTTGTGCTTCATCCTAAGACAAAGTGACAATGTTCTCAAATACCACATTGTTTCCTAATTACATCCAACAGAAAACAATGTGACATTGGAGTGTTGTCCTTGCAAGTTGCCGTATTTTTCGCCCTATAAGACGCACTTTTCCCCCTCCAAAAATGAAGGGGAAATTCGTGTGCGTCTTATGGGGCGAATGCAGACTCCTTGGCTTCAGCGATAGCAACGCGAAGCCTCCGAAGCCTGCGCTCCAGAGGCTTCGCGTTGCTTCCGCTGAAGCCAGGAGAGTCTGTTCTTTGAGGCTGGCGGTGGGGGAAAGCAGCGCTTCCCCCATTGCCAGCCCCAGAGGATGGGGGGCAGCGGGAAGGCGCGCGACGCCTTGCCGCTACTCTCCAACCCGGCTTCGAGGCTGGCGGTGGGGAAAGCAGCGCTTCTCCCATCGCCAGCCCCAGAGGATGGGGGGCAGCAGGAAGGTGCGCGATGCCTTCCCGCTACTCTCCAACCCTCCTTTGGGCTTTTGCGGGAGATGGGGGAATTCCCCCACCTCCCGCAAAAGCAGGCAAAAGCCGCGCTCTCTTTAAAGGGGCTCTGCAGCTTCTGCTGGCTTTTCTACGAGGGGGGGATTCCCCCACCTCCTAGAAAAGCCCGCAGGAGCCGTGCACCCTTTAAAGTGCGCACCGCTCTTGGGGGCTTTTCCCCGAGGAGGGAGAAGGGATTGACTGGCCGTTTCAGTCCCTTCTCCCTCCTGGTCGAAAAGCCCGCAGGAGTCACGTGGGGCTCCTGTGGGCTTTTGCGGGAGGTGGGGGAATTCCACCACATCCCGCAAAAGCAGGGAGAAGGTCTTGGAGTAGCGCACAGGCTGCGTGCAGCCTGTCCGCTGCTCCCAGAGCTGCGGGGGGGGGGATCATATTTTTTTCCTTGATTTCCCCCCCTGAAAACTAGGTGCGTCCTATGGGCCGGTGCGTCCTATAGGGCGAAAAATACGGTATTTATCATTTTGATTTATATTAACTTGATTTGAGTTCATCCATCCTGGTTCTAGTGAAGTGTCTAAAATTGAGATAAAAACCTATAAAATAAGGAGCTGGTGTTGTCTAGTGGCTAGAATGTCATGAAGCTCCCTGGGTGACATTAGGCCAGTCCCTGCCTCCTAGCCTAACCTACCACACAGGGTGGTTGTGGGGAAAGCCTGAGAAAAGGGGGGGAACCATTTATACCACCTTGGGATATAAATGCAATAAGAAAAATAAATATAAAACAAAGAAAAGAATAAGTAGACAGAATACTTACCAAACAAGGTATGAGGTGAATATTAGGGAAACTATCATGAGAAACCCACCCGCTGATACTCCATAGACCCATATTTTAAGTTTTCCATCTGGATCAGAAAATGGAAGAAAACAAAACAAGGCAAATTGTAACTTTTAAATATTGAAATGAAGTGATTATCTAGCTATGAATATAGTAAAAGGAAGCATATACACAGAAATCCATGTAGCATGCAATGGTGAGATAACAAATGCTGATCAGTTGCTCCTATTAGAGATGCCAATCTGGATACAAAAATAAGCTTCTCTATGCACATCAACTCCACCAAATTCTGGTCTGTGGGTGTGAGACTGCATTCAGCTCCACAGGTGGACCTGTACCTAATACATAATCAATGCTGCCCGAATCATCTACTTGTTAAGTAAATAAGAGCAGAAGACTATGCTGAATCCTCCTGTTTGCCTGGCAGGTGATCAGCACTGTCAGCGCTCACAGTGACAAGCAATCTTGGGATAAAGGGCATCTTCATCAGCCCAGCAGCAGGTGTGCAGCCGTCTGCTTGATTCCCAGTTCCCTGGATTGGGACAACTGTGATTAGAGCCCAAAGCAACATGGAGGTGACTGACAGATGCAATTAAGAGTTTTGAAGAAAATATCAATCTAGGAATTAGACTAGTTTTTTTCTTCATTGTATGGCAGTCTCATCTACTAAAGACAACAGTACCTTTCTTGGTTAATTATGTAAGAATTATAAAAATGGCATTGGCTGTAACACTGCAAATATTACAGTGATGTTTCGGCACAATTTTACAATGTAATGTAAATGGAATTCAATGCATTTAATTAAGTTGCAAACGTGAGTTTGCATATCCTGCAGCAACGTTTCTAATTGCATGATCCACTGTGCACTAATTTTATTTTTATAGTGTGTGGATTAAAAAATCTCACCATATTTTATCTTTTTTTACCTGGATTAAAAGGCTGAATGGACCATCCTTTGAAAATATCATGCATTTTTGAGTTGACGGGTTTATGTTTTGCAGCATTCGTTTTGACATCAGCTTTCTTATCTTCTAAACCAGGTATCTTCATGCAGTAGTCCAGGAAGCCATTTGATCTCATTATTTCTGTATAGCCTCTCTCGCAACCGCAGGTTCCACTCTAGGTAATAAGAACATATTCAGCACTGAAATCAGCCCATAGAAACTCACCACAAAAGATGTTTCTGCTGAGAGGTTGCTGGCTTTTCACAGGTTAACCTGATGCTAAATGGTTTATGTATTTGTTTAAGTTTAAAGCCCAACCTATCCCAAAGGCTTAGGACAGATTGCCAGTATTGTACAAACTGATAAAAGGGTTTCTTTTATCATAGTAAAGCAATGGGGGATCTGCCCCTTTTTTGCTTGGTTTGGATAAAAGCATTGTAACAGAAACACGGATCACAAAATCTATCTTTGTAAAAAAAAAGTTCACGCCAGTGAAAATCCTGCAACGTTAGAAAGGCTAAGTTAGTAAAAAATACCTAAGGCTAGGCAGACTGACATGGGAGCAACCCTCTTTGCATTCAATTGGACTTATTTCAGATAGGCATGCATGAACTCACACATATGCAGTGCTGTTGTTGCTTGTCTATATCATTTCATATTGTAGCTGGAAGATCAAAGATACAAATGCTAACCTTCCCAACCTGCGGGGTTTGTAAGAGTAGGGATGTACAAACATACCCCGCTGCATGTGGAGTCTGAAAAAAACTCAGCCAAACAGCAGGTACATCATGGCTCCCAGTCATGGTTGCTATCACTCTGTAGGCATTGATTTTCAACATGTTAACTTTTCAAGGTGTAACATCTACCTGACTACTTGTACCAGACGTATTCTACATTTTCATTACACTTTAAAGGTAAAGGTAAAGGTACCCCTGAGCGTTAGGTCCAGTTGCGGATGTCTCTGGGGTTGCGCACTCATCTCGTTCTATAGGCTGAGGGAACCGGTGTTTGTCCGCAGACAGCTTACAGGTCATGTGGCCAGCATGACTAAGCCGCTTCTGGTGCGCCAGAGCAGCGCATGGAAACGCCGTTTACCTTCCCGCCGGAGCAGTACCTATTTATCTACTTGTACTTTGATGTGCTTTCGAACTGCTAGGTGGGCAGGAGCTGGGACCAAGCAACGAGAGCTCACCCCATCGTGGGGATTAAAACCACCGACCTTCTGATTGGCAAGTCCTAGGCTCTGTGGTTTAGACCACAGCGCCACCCCACAAATAACCCACTGCCTGATATTCCTTGTGGAATATATATATGGGTGCAAATGTGTGGCAAAATTCTCCTCGCCACATGAGTGAATGTCATGGACTGGTTCCAGCTGGCATCCCTCCTGTGAGAGAAGGCTGATTGATCTAGGGGAGGCTTCCATCAGCAAAATGAAAAAGCAATTTTCAGTGATTCCTCCTTTCCCTGTAGATTTGAGGAAGGGGCTGAGGGTGTGAGAGAAAATTGCCAAAGGTTGCAGTGTGTTGTCACACACCTTGCAAGCTTCCAACAGGTGAACAGGAAGCTGGATGAGACCAGCCATTGGCCTGATTCAGCAGGTTTGTCTTATGTTCTTAACCAAGAGCCTTCTGCCAGCAGAGGGACACCGCCTGAATACAAGCCATGGCTACATGGTTAACACCTTGTGGTGGAATGCCACTCAGTCACCTGTATGCACTTTTCTTTGGTGGAGAAATTCACAACCGTTAGACACAATGACCTGGCTTACACATCATGTTAAACCAAACTATGGCTTAGCACAAAGGAGGAAACTTGTGGGTTCCTGGAGCAAAGACTGCAAACCAGCAAAGTCATGGTTTGGCTTAGCAGTACATACAGTCCTGTCCTGATCCAGAGACACCATTAGCTGTGATGAAGCTTTGTTTTTGGCTTACTCCTCATAGGTTGTTGTGGATGTTATTATCTGTGCTAAGTAAACTATGGTTTGGCTTAACATTATATTCTAACTGGGCCAAAGTCAAAAGGGAAGGGAAGCTATCCTAGTAGGATAATTTTGTTTCAAATAATTCTGGAGGAGGAGGAAGAATAACACAGCTTCTGAACGGAGAGGGGACCAGGCTGCTGATGGCACATGAACTGAATATTCTTTCTGGTGGACAAGGATAATGGGTTTTTTTTGGGGGGGGGGGCTCACAGCCTTATATCTAAAATTACAATCAACCTTCCCTGGACATGTGAATGAAAATAAGAAGAACCAAAGTTAACTAGGCTTGGCAAACCACAATAAACCACCATGCATATACATTCTGCATTATTTTTCCACAATGCCTATATATCTAATTAAATTATTGTATTATCTCACTAGGTGGTGTCCTACACATACTAAACCATGCCTCTAGGCTGTGGGTGGGTGTTGCAAAGTCTAAGCACAATGTATTAGCTGTAAACAAATGTTAATTCTGACTATGTAAAGTACACAATCTGGATTACCTGCGTGCAGTAAGAAAAGGGCTTCCGACAGGCTGGGCTGCAATGCCTGGTTGTAGCTGGCTGCATCTGAACGGAACAACCCCCTGTAAGGGCAAATGTCAAGAGGTACATTTCAAAAAGAGGCCACAGTGATATACGTGGGGAAAACTTTACTTTGCTGCAACACTGCCTTTGACAAAAAAAGAAACAAATGCCAGTGCATTCATATCAATTTTGCTGTAAGTCCTAGAAGATTTGCTCCCTTCACTGCAGGCATTTTCCCACCTGGCCTGGGAGGGCAGGGCCATGACTGACTCCAGCTACAAAAGCCAAGGCTGCTGAACAGACTCTTGGGTGCGGTGTTATTTAGGGGGCGTTGTTGGGGGAGGGCTGTTGCTGTTGTTGAGGTTACTTTTTTTGTATCTTATTATTTATGTGTAATTTGTTCAGTACGCCTGTGTACTTTGTAGTTACATACTTTTGTATACGTTGTAAGCTGCCTTATGCATGGCTTTAACTTTGGAAAGGCAGCATACAAATAAAATGAGTTATTGTTTGATATTACTCCTGAGATGCATTAGCCTTTAAATGAAATGAACTGAAGTGACTTTATCCCCCATTGCTCACTAATGGCATTCCCACTTGGTTTTAAAGAGATCATGTTGAGTCTGCCGGCAAATGTGATTCAGCCCTTTGTGAATTTGGTGATAATTCAAACCAGTTCACTATCCATACTGAATCTGAATGCCCCAAGCATTTCTAAGAGGAACAAGGGGGAAGGCTCTAGGGAATGGAGGAATGAATGGTACAGAGATGAAGAAATGGAGAATTGGCTATTCCTACTTGTAGACTCTCCTTTTGTCTCTGACATTCATTGTGTTGCCAGTGAAAATGGATATTCCAACTTAAGCACTTATCCTTTAGTTCTGTTAGCATGATTATTATTTGAAACCTGGTCTCTGTACAATATTTGTAAAATGCACATTCCATTAACAACGAAATCAAGTGGGTAAATTAATGGCAGAGTCAGCCAGAGCTAATTGCTTGCTGGCAACTTTCTGCCATGTATGTACCTGCTCTCAAATCATTTATTTGGGTGGGCTGATCCCTCCATGTCGTGGTCATTGTGTGTGCATATTCCTGCCTGCACTAGGTGGCTGAACTATTATTTTATGTAAGATATTTATAATCTGATTCAATCAACAGGGATTCATGAAGCGGCTGAAAATCAAAAATGAATCACAATCAAACAATAGGAACAACAGCAACTAAAATAAAAATATGACAACTGCCTTATGCCATGTCAGCTCAGTCTTGTATATACTGAATTGAAGTGGCTCTTAAGGGTTCCAAACTGGATACATTCCCAGGCTTACCTGGTAATGGTAGGGATTGAAGCTGGAACCGCTGGTATTGAAAAGACTTGCTCTAGCACTGAGCTATGGCCTGTCAGCAACAATGAGTCCTATTTTTAAAAAGCTGAAGTAAATGGTCATTGTTTTAATCTATTTCTAAAATACAGCAGGGGTGAAACTAGGTGAACAAATGAGAGAAGGACATTTCAGGTTAAATAGATACTGTGTTCCTCCAAATTCTGGTTCTCAAGAGACCACTAAAATAGCCCTCAAAGAGAATCCCACGTACAGGAACATTTCCCTTTCCTCTTAAACAACATTGTCATCACTATCATCACTGTGTAAGTCATAGTTCTGGAACATTTCTAGACTGTGTGCGGTAGACTCGAGGATGTCCCTACCTGTGACATTCACCCCATCAGAACGCTGACACCACACTGTGCGTTCATTATCTCGCCAAAGACTCGTTTTCCATACATAATTATAGCACTTCCCTCCTATAGTCCAAACAACAGGACAACATTAATCAGTTTGCAAGGTAGCATGTATGCACGCATTTACAATGTATCCTGTTTTTCTTTCAGATGAAATTCAAAATTTCCTAATAGGCAAACAGTTAAGGCTGTAATTCTATATACACTTAGCTGGGGGTAAGCCCCACTAAGTTCAACTGGCTTATTTCAAAACAAAGGTTTATGGGATTGCACTGTAAATAAATTATACCAAAACATGCAAAGAGGACACACATGAGGGCATTTGGCTGTGCTCATTGTTTCCCCATTTAGTCCACCCTATTCCCCCCTCTGCCATTCACCTGCTATTGCCTTTGAATTTTCTTGGTCATTGTGGGGTGAGAAAAAAGAATGTTTAAAGTCTAATTTCAAGGCATGATTAAACACCAAATACGCAATAATAACGAGATGGTGCTCCTTTCAGGCTGAGTGAGGCGGTCACCTAAGGCAGTTAATTCTGGGTCTCATGAAAGGGCGGGAAATTTTTATTTTTCTTGTCAAGGAGGGTGAGAGACGCAGGTGAGATATTCTGCCTCATGTGTAAACAACCTGACTGGCATTGAGTACTATGCACCTTGACTTGGGGAGACGTCATTTTCTGTTCTGCCTCAGGCAGCAAAGCGTCTTGGGCTGGCCTTGACAGCAATAACAAAGTAGTGCGAACGCTTCTGTAAAATACAGCGAAAGGGCTGAGCAAGAAACATTCCCTACCGGAGCATGGCCGCGTCACCAATTCTTGTTCAGGGCAGCTGTCTTGGTTTTCAAAAGACTGAATTATAAACGTTCTTGACCGAGACTGACGACCCATAGTCTCAAAACTCCTGCCATCTATACACGTTAATTCACAAGAGCTCCACTCTGACCATTCTGTCAAATGACAATCACCTGTGTGTAAGAAGAAAGGGGAAAGAGGGAACTTCTATAGCTCTATTACTTATGTCTCTGAAGGTTTGAACTTGAAATCACGGCAATGCCATGGAACTTAATAGGTAACACTACTTGTTCTGCTATCTCTTATCATTCAAAATCAGATTCTTAAAAGGTTTAGACCATTCACAGTAATGACTTTTTTAAGGTCCAGGGAGACATTTTTCCAGTTAATACACGTTAGGCTGACATCTTGACTATTTTTCTTCTTCTTCTTTCCTGACAGAGGATAATATAACTTGCTTGCTTGAATTCATCTACATGGTGTTTTAGTTAACATTTTACTGCATAGATCTGATATTTGCATCTAGTAAAGTGGCATGAAATATTAAAGTGTAAGGGTCATTGCTGTTGCAGGATGGTAGAGAAAGGTTCTGTTTGGATGCTTAGATCTTGGCTTTACCCAATGTGTTCATCCCTGCCACTGCATTCCCTTATTGGCCTCCCCACCATCTATTCCTTTGGGTTGGGTTGAAGATGGTTCAGTCCCCCATGACTGATGACTCTCATATTCAACTGTTGAGGAACATGGTCTCCTCACAGAAGTGAAAATCACAGCACCAAGCAGCAAGTGTTGGATTGGGAAGCCCCTCTAGACCCAGGATTGTGGAAAACCACGCCTGATTTGCAATGCAGATATCAGGAAGGAAGGACAATTTGTCACTGAAGCAGAGTAAGGGCTCAATCAAATTCTGAGCATGTGCTAAAAGCCTCACACATGAAAAATTGTAACATCAGCTTGAAATAAGTCTCATTAGACATAAGTGCAGGGTCACAGTTTGGGAGTTATGTGCACACGACTTGTTATGAAAACAATGTGTAGTGATAATTCATATGATGTATCCATTATTTATAAATCTCATCATCACTACTAGTCATAGAATCATAGAATTGTAAAGCTGGAAGGGATCCCAAGGGTCATCTAGTCCAAGGCCCTGCAATCCAGGAATCTCTGCTAAAGAATACCATGACAAATGACCATCCAACCTAGTCATTCTAGATATGTATGCCCATATGACTCACTTGTATGCTATGCACACATTCAGTAAAGCTGAACCATGTAGAACGAAGGTGTGCATGTTCCCAATAGAAGCCTGGGAAGAATCATAGAGAGAACTACAATATTGCTCTAGCTTTGCATAGAATTCTTAAGAACTGTAGGATTGTGAATGCCTTTCTTAATGTGATGGAACTCTAATTAGAAGAGGTTTTACAATATATTATAAATGGGAGAGCATCAATTATGAAAGGGCAATATGTGAAATCAAGAATATTTACTTTGGCTTAAAGGCCAGTCTCTTAAGGGACTAAGACTGCAATCTTATGCACGCTTAACTGGGAACAAGCCCCACTGAACACAATGAGATTGTCTTGGAAGTCAAAATGGACTCTGTGTGACTTGCTCCAGAGGAGTCATGTTTAGGATTGGAGATCAAGGAAGCTCAGAGTAGGCTGCAGATAAGCATATTATTAGGCTGCAAATGTGAATCAAATTATAGTGTCATATTGTCTTGCAGAACATGACTATCTTTGTGTGCACCATTGCAAGGGCAAAACAAAGTCCTCCACAGAGTTTACCTGGGCAAGGCACAGAACACGGAAGCTGCAATGCACCATCTTTAGATGGAAGCTCTCCACACAACGAACTTTCCGCTTGTTTAGATGTTGCCGATAAAGAGCCATCATGTATCATACATGTGAGGTCCCGTACTTGGAATCCGTCCCCGCACTGTCCACCCTAAGAGAAATAATGGAAGTTTATGGTACTAAAATAGCTCTTACTACATTAATAATGAATGCTAAGTATACTGTATAGATCCTGTCTCCTGGAAGCATCCCAGAGCATTTGTAAAGTGAGCAGATTATGTCCAGATGGAAGATGTGGCCTTTCCTATTTCCAGCATTTGCCTGCAGTCCACACAACTGAGAGAGATTTGTTAGGTTACCAAAGAATGCGTATCCAGTACACTCTGAGCATCAGAACTTCAGAAAGTGTCACTTCACTGGAGGCAAAGACAAAGACTAATCCTCTTTGAACTTCTGGAAGACCTAGATGAACTAAAAGCCTAGCTCCATACATTGCTCTATGTGCTAATAAAATTATATGCGAGAGGAAGGGGCTTTGTTCATTTCTCAGAAGAGATGTTAATGGTGACAATTTTATATGTGTCTTTTAAGCATATATCACAACTTTCTCTCTGCTATAGTTTCCCCTGTGCATCATCCAATTATTTTGACATGAAGAAAGCAAAGCAGACCCCATCCTCTCCCACATGAAAAAAATTGAGTGTGGAAAATCAGTTTAAAGTTCAGGCAATATATTGGATCAAATGTTTCAGAAGAAGCATGATCTAAGAGATATAAATGGGGAGAGGGGTGGAGAAACACAGGAGGTAAGTCAGTGCAAGCTGAATGTGGCATGAAGGCAGAGAGGGCATGCAGGCTGCTGGTGCTGACAAAGCAGAGGTATATATTTTTGAGGCTCCACAACTCACGTCAGCGTTTACATTTTCAGACCATTAAAAAAAAAAATAATCACCCCAAGGAGAAAAGTCACACTCAGCACTTCATGCAACAGCTTTAAACTATACTGTTTCAAGACCTTTTGAGGTACTGAGACAGACTACATAGTATTCTTAGTGCAAAAGTCAATTTCCTTCGTGGCAGAATTCACTGAAATTAAATCATGCTTTGATCTAGGGTTGCTGCTATAAAAAAGATCTATGACACTCATCCCAGTGCTATTAGAAATGTATGTTCCTTTGGCATTTGCTATTAAATTAGTTTTTAATCAGCTGCTTACTAGCATTTATGATGAATTCGCCACAATTTGATAGGAATTTCCTCCTGTTTTCAGGAATATTAAAATGGCATAGCTCTCTAACCTTAAAAGCATATATTCAGTTGTCTTATAGTTTTGCAGCATGTGGAGAACAGCTATGCACTTTTTCTACCGGCCGTGCTAGGAGATCTTCCTATAAGCCAGCACGCAACAGATACCTTGACTTTGCATGGGGACCACTCGCCAATAACCCAGCTGTAGCAGGGCTTTACAACACAGCTTCTGTACTGGGTGAGCTCAGTTGGACAGGGTCTTCCTTCTCCTTGTGCTTGTAGAATTATATATCTGGTACGTAGCATCTGACCTAAACAAGCAGAAGAGGGTTATTCTTAAACTGATCATACACTGTATTAGAGAAGTTCTCAGAGTTGCCTGCAGAGGCTCAAATCACATAGGAACTCTGTCCCTTGCAACCTCTGTTGCTGGGAGCAGATGCAACAATTACTGGGGAAGCAAAGGCGCTTACAAAATTCTCTCCCTGACTCACCTGCTGCCACTCCTAAGAGTGGCTGCCACTCTGCCTATGAATCACCATGTAAGGGCTGGCTTTTTCCTCTTATAACAGAGAATAAGAAGCCTTACTGCACATCAAGCTGTGGATCATGCATGTCCCAATGTCATACTCAAGAGTATTTAGCACCACACACACACACACACACACAATTCCTAATGCACTTTAATGGAAGTGAAACCTCTACAGTTGGACTAGATGATCCTTGTGGTCCGTTCCAACTCTACAGTTCTATTTTCTATGTGCATTTCCTTTGGGGCAGAAGGATGGAAGAATACCCCCTCCCTTCAAGCTAATGGGGAATCACTGCAAGAAGGCAACGTCCTGGGCCTGCAGAACATTGCTGGAGCTATAATACCAATGGTGTTGTTGTACTAATGAGAGCATATGAACATTCAGTGTCTGAAGACTGTAATAGGATGTTTCTTGCTTACGTCCCTGGCAGATCTGCCCTCTCCTTCCCTTAATGAGAGCCTCTGTTGGTTACTCAACTTGATAAAGACAGAAAGCCTGCCAGTTTAACACAGTCTTCCGAATTACACGGCTACCATTCAGGAAACTCTTTCCATTTCAATAACAAGCTGTCTTCTAATTGGAATAGTGTAAGAGAAAACATTTCTTCTCTGGGTCGTCCTCTGTGCCTGGGCAGCAGAGGATTAAAAAATGAGATAGCTGATACTTTAATGAATGGCATTCAGCACTATTATTCCAGAAATGGTAACCTAATTTCTTTTTCTATTCACCGAGTTAGGGATATTTCGCTGAAAATAAATAGGTTCTTAATGGAAATTGTAAAAGTGGTTATGGACAGTAATGGCCATTACAATGCTTGCAATTTTTCAGCAACAATAAATGTAATTTGGTCGTAAAACTCAAACTTCATCTGGAGGGGGGAAAGAGGCAGTGGAAACATATGGCAATTGTTACTGTGAAACACAGCACTGCCATAATTATTAATTTTGGGGAATATTCCCCGCTACATCATGATTTTGAGATTTAATGAAGTCTATCACATATACAAAGAAATATTCACCAGAAAGTATGCTAAGATATGTTTTAAAATAAACATATGATTAACCTAAAATATAAACAACGGGGTGACTAAACAAGTTCACCAGCACTACTTTATATTCTGCATTTATATACTTTGCAAGCCATCATTTTCATTAAGGTTAATTATGAAAGGGGAAATGAGCTTAATAATAAGGATTTTTTGCTTCTGCAATACTTCATTATGATCCACCTTATCTTTATTGATTAACTTGCCATAGAAGAACATGAAAGCAGCACAATATGCTAGTTTGTCATCAGTTCTATTAAGCCTTTGCCTAAAGAGATGGAACTTAAAAATGAGTTTAATTAAGGAAACAGCGAAGCATTTCTATCAGCTGCTACTAATTAACAACACATAGCAGGCATGCTTGGGTGAAGAAAACATGTATCTATCACTATTAAAAATACAGATTCATTTATATTGTAAACTGCCCTGTGATCCTCAAATGAAGGGTGGTATATAGAAATCTAATAATTAGCAGCAGCAGCAGCATAGGCAATAACTCAGACAACAGGGCATTTCATTATGTACATTCTGATATAGCTTGAAGTCCATGGTTTCCCGTTTCCATTTCTTTTCCCTTTTATTAGTGTGATTTCACGACTCATTCTTTTAAAAGTCTGCAAATATTTTTTTTTTAAAAAAAGTCATTTTAATTGGATTCTTCTGGGAAATTGCATATGGAGTTTGAATGGAAATGCTGCCACAGAACTCAACAAGTTAAGTGGCAGTTTTCAATCTTTGGTAAAGGATTCTTTCTAATGATGATTACAATTTTGCATATTACTTGGCTTCAGTGGAATTTATGCAGCCTAACCATACATGGGATAATAGCCAATATTATTATTTTACTCATTAGGTTTAGAGTTTTCTCAGGAGCCTTGGTGTTCCACCAGTTTCCTTAGAAATTGACAAAGAACCCCAGCATTTTATACTCAGAACTGTCTTTTAAGTTTAGTCTATTGAGGCAAGATATTGAAAAACTGTTTGAAATTAATGAAGTCCTTTGCTTTTATCCATGCTGTTATTTGCATATCCTTTTGGCAAATTGGGAAAAAATACATAGTTCTTAAATTGTAAATGTTCACTTCCGGGGGGGGGGGGGACACTCTTCTAACAACAGCTGCAACCATCCTATTTGCTAATATGCTAGGGACTGCCTTCTGTCAATCATATTCAAAGTCCATCTTGCCTGGTATTCTGCCTACAGTAGTGGAGAGCTGGCTGTCCTGGGAAGATCATATCTGGAACATTAAGAATCGATTTGTAGCTACCATGGAAAATAGACAATGACTGATCAGCCATCCCACACGAACTTGCCTTATCCATTACTAAAACCATTTAAGCTACTTGACGTCACCGCATCTTGTAAATATGAATTCTACAACTTAAGTTATGTGTTGAGTAAAACATTCCTCATCACAGTAATTTGGTTCCATCTGCAAACACCTCTGCTTTTGCATAAGTTGTGAATGAGCAAGTTAAACAGCACAAGCAGCATCCTTCTAGTAGGAAAACAATAACTCCACTGCCCAAATGCCTTTTGGGATGGGATTCCCATTGCACGGTCAGAAGTAAAAGACACAGTAGTAGAGTTCTGCCATTCCATCAACAGGAACTACTGCCAGTGGCTGAACACCAACACCACAAGAAGGAAAAATGGGTTCAAGGAATGGGTGGGGAAGACTGGTTCTTAGTTGGAACTCTATTCTTGCACAAAGATCAGATTTGCTACTGATGTTGCCATAACGTTACACTTGCAAAAGAGGTAGCATTTTAGAACACCTTCAATGAGATCAACAGAGTGCCCAAAATAAATGCCCCACCACCATTGCCTTCACTGTCCCCTCCAAAAGGATTCTGGCCACCGCAGTATACAATCAAGGTACAGAATGTGGAGTATACAAAGACTGAAATAAGGAAGTTAGATCTCATATATATCAATATATGTGTCACTGGGCTGTATCACTGGGTTGTATCCAATGCATAACACTATGGACTCATCCATACTTCTGCTTGTCCCATGCCTAGAAAGCACATCCAAGTGGTTTTCTGCTCTTTAGCTCTAAATCAGAACAAACAGCAATTTGCGGGGGGGGGGGGATGAATTGCTGTTTGTTCCAACTGAGCACTAAAGAGTGGTTTTCTCCAGGGGAAAACAGTGGGACAAGGGAAGTTGTCACTTAATTAAGGTCATTGAGGAGCATTCTTGCACTGGCAGAATATTGTTGCGCAATACAGTTGTACCTCGGGCTAAGAACTTAATTCGTTCTGAAGGTCTGTTCTTAATCTGAAACTGTTCTTAACCTGAGGTACCACTTTAGTTAATGGGGCATCCCGCCGCCGCCGCACTGCACTGCATGATTTCTGTTCTCATCCTGAAGCAAAGTTCTTAACCCGAGGTACTATTTCTGGGTTAGCGGAGTCTGTAACCTGAAGCGTCTGTAACCCAAGGTACCACTGTACTACTTTACAACGAGAACCAGCATCTGCTGGTGTAACTGTTGCACTGGATTTCTTTGTTGTGACTCAAACTCTGCAAGCTGCCAGCGCAAAGCCTCTTGCCCTGTGATGCCATGTCTAGAGAACTAGGATCACATGAATGGAAACATGGTGAGGGGTCACTTTGCATGAACAGCAAACCCCAACAGGCAAGGGCCATGCAGCTTAGATCCTGTGGAGAAATAATAACATTATGAAGTTAAAGTTATAAATTCATTTGAAAGGATGTTGTTCCAATGTAAAAAACTGGCAGATTGGCTGTTTCTGGTGTGCAACTGAAACTTGTTCCTTTGTTTTGTTTTGTTTACTTTGCTATCAGTTTGGCACTGCTTTGCAATGATGGCATAAGCACTTGACGACATCGTGGACCCATGAGATCACCTTGTGTGCCAAAGGCTTTTGGGATCCCTAGCTGCACCACCACCTGAAATATTTCCCTAAGAGCTATTTTTGATCAGAAAAAAACCTCACAGGTTCGCCCTGTTCTTCTTGGGTTTGTCTCTTCTCTGCCGTCATCTTTCTGTACATACTATAAATAAATCATTACACAATGAAAGCAGTGAGTGACTCAGGTTTAAAAGGAGTTTTCTGAAAGAGACAGCCTCCCATGGGATTATCTGTGTATGTGGAATCTATAAGTTCAGTTCATGTTCACCACCACTCTGCTGCTCTTCCTATATTCTAGTAACATCTAGTGGCAGCAACAACGAGGGGGGGAGGGAAATGTTTTCCTTCTTTCTGACTATTCTCAGCACTGAAACCTGTTGCCTCAACCTTGGTTTGAAATAAAGGCTCTCTTTGGACACATCACCAGCACGAGAAATGTGGAGCAATTGTAAAGACTCTAAACTACTATGTCCTAAACATTGAACTTTGAAAATTGTAATTTTGTGTTGGAGGGAGAAATTGCAAATAAAAAACATTAAAAGAATCACAATATGTGGAGGTGGGGAGCCCTAATATTTGAACTGGTTTAAGTGCCCAGTGTAGCTACACTTCCTGCTTTTATATTAAAAGCACTTCCTGCTTTTATATTAAATAAACTATACCAAAACAATATTTTGGACATCATATCAGGGCATTATTGACCTGCAAGATTTGGATTCAGATGCATCAAGAATCTGGAGGGTGTTTTCATATATTCAAACATAGAAACTAGTAATATTGATATGGGCAAGTATTTTTCTTCCTGTGCCCAAGAAGCAAATTAGGCTTCTTGCTACCACTAGTATGGTGTATATTATTGTGTGCCTCAAGACATTCCCACATACAGGAACGAAAAAACCATCAGGCCATTGAGAATTGTCTATAGTTTGTTTATTGCATTTATATCCCATCTTATCTCCAAGAAGATCAAGGTGGTGTGCATGGTCCTCTTCCTTCTCCTATAACACCACAACAACCCTGTGAGGTAGGTGGTGCTGAGAGGCAGTGACTGGCCCAAATTCAGCCAGTGAGCTTCATGGCTGAGTGGGGGTTTGGATCTTGGTCTCCCAGGCCCTAATCCAACCATCTGAGCAGAACAAAATATGATTGCTGAAGTTCTGCATGTAAACACTTAACTATGCATAGAAATTAATCTCCTGGGAAACTGAACAGGATTACCCACAAGGAACTATAATGCTTGTTTGTGGTTAAAAAATGCCAATCCAGAACAACCTGCATTTACACCTAGAAAGTCTACATCTCTTATCTTCCACAGCTGAAGTTAAAAAGTTTTTCATGTTTTAAAGGCAGCAGTAGTTTGAGGGTCTTGCTGATTTCTCCTCAAATGGAACAATTGACCAGCTGCCTCAGTATTCCTGTGGAATTCCTGTGGACCTTTTCAACAATGTTTTAATTTTGAGTTAATTACCTTATAGTCATTTGAAATATGCACATTTTGCATTTGCATTGTTAAAACATTGGGCTACATGTAGCGCTAAGGAGATTGTTCCATCAGCACAAGCTGTTTTGCGTTCCCAATGAATGATTCCCCCCTTCTATTCTGAGGGTTCTCCCAACCCTCCAAAGCAGATTTTGGGGGTGAGCTATGAAGGAGAGGACAGGAGGAAGTCACATTGCACCATAGCTGTCAACTTTTCCCTTTTTTAAAGGCAAATTCCCTTATTCTGAATAGGATTCCTCACAAGAAAAGGGAAAAGTTGACAGCTATGCATTTTGCTAGTGTGAATTGCTGATATGCCTTTTACATCAATGCTTATATGAATAAATATTCATCTAACAGTATTACAATGAGTAAAAAAACACACACTGAGAGCTAATGGTATCCACAGAACAATGTACGGCTACAGAAACATATTTTACTTTAAATGGGCTGCATAGAACTGGACTGGACACACACACACATACACACACACAGAAAATTCTGTTGGTCGAAAGCTATAGAAAGAAATCAAAACGTTTTACCACCAGTCACAGAAAACACCTCCCACCTGTAGTGCAGCAACAGGAGCAAATCATATTTTGTGTACCGTTCCATAACATAAAGCCTGAACTGAAAACAACTGGAGCAGTCCCATGGGTCACTAAAATATATCACCATGATATAAACTTTATACCACAGTTTGTGAAATGATGTATATGACAGAGGTGCTGTGGGCATTGGTGTTGATAACAGAAACTGAATATGACTATCTTTCATTTTCCAAAGGTGTTTATTCCAATTTATTTCCATTGTGCTTCTTGAAGAGGAAAAAAAAGTCTCACACCAAGTCTGATTTGGGCAACAGACTTGCAGATGTAATGAAAAATCCCAGCTTCACATCTGCAGCAAGACTCAATTATATATTGCCCCTGCTTAAAGAGGGGACACATGATATCAAATGTACCACTGCCTATATTACAGTGGTACCTCAGGTTAAGTACTTAATTTGTTCCGGAGGTCTGTTCTTAACCTGAAGCTGTTCTTAACCTTAAGCACCACTTTAGCTAATGGGGCCTCCCTCTGCCGCCGTAGCACAATTTCTGTTCTCATCCTGAAGCAAAGTTCTTAACCCGAGGTACTATTTCTGGGTTAGTGGAGTCTGTAACCTGAAGCGTGTGTAACCTGAAGCATATGTAACACGAGGTACCACTGTATTATGCACAAGATATGGGAGCTCTTCCTTTATGTATTGGCAGCATCTGAATATCCTTATGACTTTTGGACAGAAGATGAGGAAGTCTGTCCATTGTCTGCCTCAGAGCAACGTCCACCTCAATGAGTGAGGCTGCTGCTAACTTTGCAGCTGGCATGCTGTATTCTGCGAATCACCATCCAGTAAGCTCTAGAGACCTCACCACAGATCAGGTCTGCAGTCCCTTACTTCACACCCTCTGCAGGAAAAGGGCTGTCACTAAGAGAGTACATGTGGAAGAAAATCACCTTCCCCTCAGCCCCTTCTTCCAGCCTGTCTCTAAGCCTATGTAATTTCATAACCTTGTGATCAGAAACGGAGCATTTATTATTGATGGTGTGCTTTATAGTATATTTCTATTCTAAGAAACGTAGATAGAACATTGACGGACGGTTACCTGCAAGGCCACACGTATGTGAACATTCTGACCAGGCAGACCACTCAGAGAACTGGCAGCTGACGACACATTCCACAAGGCAGTCAACAACCATTTGTGCAGGGGTTTCCAAATTTAGCTGTAAGCAAACAGAGACTGAGTTACTTGTCACCGGTGGCTGGGAAGGAATGAAAAATGCTTCTAGCTTTTAGCAAGCCAACACCCATCTAAACGAATTAAGGTGGCTTACTTGGGTACGCCACCCCCCTCATAGGTGTTCCAGTTATGCCACTAACTGCACCTGGACTGTGTGGTCACAATGTAGAAACACTCTTGCTGTGAAATCCTATACATGTCTACTCAGAAGTAAGCCCCATGGACTTCCAATGGGGCCTATTCCCCATGTGGTCACAGCAGGATTATAGAATTGTAGATTTGGAAGGGGTCACCAGGGTCATCTAGCCCCTCCCCCCCAGTGCAGGAAATGTTCCCAACATCAGGCTTGAACCCACAACCCAGAGATTAAGAGTCTCATGCTCTATTGATTGAGCTACTAAGTGGGAAAATTGTGGCCTTCCAGATGTGTTGGGCATTGGTTCTCATCCATCCCAGCCAATATGGTTAATGAACAGTGATGAGGAGAGTTGCAGTCGAGCAACATCCCCTACCCTGGCTTTATAGCCTTGTACTGTATAATTCATATGTGTGTTGCATCCACCTTGCACATTGCTTTCAAAAACAAGAACAGTGGCAAAACCTTTGAAAGACCACTTGCTAGTCACTCCTGCATCTAATGAAAAGAACAAGAAAAAAAGCCAATTGTGTAACACAGGTGTAGGCCTAAAAATTTTTCAGGTTTTGCCCTAAATGTGTCTTTCTTGGGTTTTGGATCCTGAATTCTTCATTCCTACACAGGCTACAAATGAAGATCCTAGGACTGAAATGAAACCATATCTAGAAGATTCAGAATACCGAGCTGCATGGTAACCAGACAGCAGCAAGAGGAATAAATAATTACAAAGAAAATTTCAACTCATTTAATGAGACAGATGAGATTTTTTAAAAACCAAGCTTTGCTGGAAAGCCAGATTCTGTCCTACATGGCACAAGTCCTACATGGCACATCCTACTGATGCACACCTGCACTAGTGGTATACATGAAACCTCACCTGCTCACAGTAGGTCATAGCCACGACTTTCCCATCACTCCGAACACAGCTCAGAAGGCGATTCCTAATCCCTTGTCCACAGGTTGCATTTTCATTTAGCTGGCATGTGCTCCAGTCTATAAGAAACATCAGCATTTAGTTATGCCATCCACTGTTGGAGAAATCTTTAATTTCTAAGCTTGATGAAACTATATTTGCTTGATAGGAGCATATAGAAGTCAAGGAAAGAGGTTATTACTATTATTATTATTAAATTATGCCTAGTCACCTATGGGCAATCTGAAGTGCCCCTGAAAAATAACATCCCCCCTGAGTATACTGCAAATTGTCCAGTGGTGATAGAATGTAGGATTTAAAAGCAGTCCATGCATTATCAAGTTCTAGACCTGGATAATAAAGTTATAACCATTTTCTGAAGTGTTACTGCTTCAAAGCAAAGCTTGTCACAACCTCCAATTGAATTTTGTCTGACTAAGCAAGCCATGTTTCATTCTAAAAAATAAAGTGCTTTTGAAACATTAATGTCTTCTTCAAGCCAGTGTAAACAATTTAAAGAGGCTGTTGATCTTCACTGTATCATTCTGCAAAGGTAATGTTGAAAATGACTACAAATCATAAGTAATTGGAAGTCTCTTCCATCTTCAAAGTGTAAGTAAAAAGATTATTCACCAAGGTGTTGTGCTTTTGCCTCTCAATGGTCTTTAAAATGCTCAGTTTGTATGGATGGATGGATGTGTTTTCCATGCTGGTTACCAGAATATGAAAATCAAGACATATTCTTTCCTATTGACTTATGAAGAATTTTCTAAACATACACACAACTTCATAGCTAACTTCACACCAAATTAGATGTAAAACTCTTGCATATGTGGCATTCCCCATTCATTTCAATGGTGGAGAGTTGTCTATATACACCTTATTTTGCCTGCACAGAGATTACCCAATGTTACAATGAATGGAAAAATCTAGTACTGGATTTAGATTCTGCACTCTATGCATGGGAGTGGTTTTTGCACTAGGACATCAAGTTTTGCTTCTGCTGAATTTATCAAGAGGTGATGGTTTCATTTGCTTCTATGCTGTTACATGCCTATCTCTATGGAGAGAGTGCACCAAAGTGATACACAGCAATGATACTAAGGTAAATGCTACTGAAATATAATGTTTTGTAAAAGCCCTAATGGAACACTTTCCCCATTTTTTGAATCACCAGCAACATCCTTATTTAATGGTCAAAGTTGGACATTTGAATTTTGCCTCTGCATAAACCTTTACAACCCACTTAGGACTCCCCCCCAAAAAAAGAAAACTTAAACAAAAATACTCCTTTTTTATTTTGTCTGCAGTTCTTACTTCAGGACAAAAACTCGACAAGCTTTGTAGGGACTTAGCCTGCTATTTCCACCCATACCACAGTCTTGAACCACATCAATGCCCTCGACAGCTGCCATTTAGAGACACTTGCACATACAAATATACATAATATGTTAACATAATATGTTATTTTGAACTCAGCAAGACTTATCTTTAAGTAAACATGCATGCCATTGGGCTGTAAGGAGACAGTAACTGAAAACACAGGTAAAAACAGAATTGTAGCTAATGACTTTTAAATGCAGGCAAGCTTCTAAATGTTTCCTGGACACATGCATATATTTTTAATTGGTTTCCCCCCCCATAAAGTGTGTTTCAGGGTCCAAAGTACTTTGTTTTTCCAAAGCTTCAAAAAACGAACATCTAAATAAAGATGGTAGACAATCTATATGCCTCGTCGAAAAGCAAGGACTTGGCATAAGTCACCTAACAAGCCTTAGGTTCTCTAATGCTCAACCACTTTGCCATCACCTCTCTCCACTTCAGATACAGGCATAGCACTAAATTCTGTTCCAGCAAAAGTGAAGGGTTCTTACCTGTTAAATTGTAGTGAAACTGAAAACAATTTTGATTCAGGACACACGGTCGCATTTGTGAACCATCAGGGCAGGTCTTGGGATTTAAAGGAGACCTCAGTACATGCCGAGTCCGTGTTTGCATTATATTGGGGTCACATGGCTAGGGGGGGAAAGAGTTAAGATAAAGATTACCTATATGTTAAAAGATGTGTATTTGAATTTCTGTTAGTAGATCTTGAGTGATTTCCTAAGTAGGGGGAAAGGACTGTGTTATACCAGCTTGTGAACAGTCAATGGGATATTCTCTTGTATTCCCCATCAAATCTGCTCATCAAATTCTCTAGCAATGGGAAAAAATGCTACATCTGTTCTCTTTCATCAACTTACTGTGCTATACTAGAGAAGGACTGGAATTCCTGATGGTATTAGATCAGGCACCCCTAATCTTGACCCTCCACATGTTTTGGGGCTACAACTCCCATCATCCCTAGCTAACAGGACCAGTGGTCAGAGATGATGGGAATTGTAGTCCCAAAACATCTGGAGGGCCAAGTTTGGGGATGCCTGTATTAGATGATGTCTGCCTCAGAAAACATCTCCCATCATTCTCAAAAATCAGTAAGAAGTCACATTTCTATAAAAGGCAGACAGCAATAGAACACACATATTTTTTTTTAAAAAAAAGAAATAACAGCCTTTTAGAGTAAAAGAAAATTGGATGTAGATTTATTGAAAAGTAATGTGTGTTAGAAGTTGCAAATATGTTCCAACCCGATCAGCAGGAAGACGATAGACTCAAATCAAGTTCCATTGACCACTGACCCTGTTAAACAAATCAAATTCATTCTCTCATTGCATGTGCCTACTTTATCTAGCAATGAATAAATGTAAGCAAAGAACCATTAGATTGGAAGGAGCCAGAACTCTAGCTATTACAACCATTGCCATTAAAATGATACACTTTTCCTACAAAGTAAATGAGGAACCAGTAAACCTCCCCAGTTAAGGCTTTCTTCAGGAGATGAACCAAGAAAGAGAAACTGAGACATGAAACTTTCACATGGGTGTGGTTGGGGGGAAGGCTGGCAGACTGAACATGTCATACTGTTACTGATTTAACGTACATAAAGTTCAACTAATAGTTTCTTAAACTCATAAATAGATGAATATTGCAAGCAGAGAGCTATGGGTGTCAGACCATATGTGGTGCCCTTGGGATTGCGGCTTGAATGAAATGGGAAGAATCCAGTTCTTTTCGTTACCTTGAGAGAGGGTATGTGGAGAAGGTGTAACCTATCTCATTATATGGCACTCTCTTCAACAAAAGCAGCAACCCTAACACACTGAAAAGGAAGTTAAGATGCATCAAACACAGTCAGAATTGCTTCCAAGCAACCTGTACAGAATTTCTGCTTCCTGCTGCTACTATTGCAATCAAACATGCCAAGAAATGGAGAATTCTTTGTGATTACTGTATACAAAATATTAAGCTGATTGTGTTGTTAAACATGGTTATGCCTCAGAGTACCTTGTTGTAGGATGAGACATTTTGCAGATGACCCCTTGACTGGCCATGAGAGATCCTGCCCGTCGGCTGGGGTAAGAAGATGAGGAATGCAACATGTCCCTGTCTGCCCCAGGACACAATTGCATGGGGACCTCTGAGCAGCGGCCAAGTGAATAGGCAGCAACTCCAGTAGTTCAATAGCTTTTCAGAAGCTCATAAAGGGCAATTATGTCAGCATACACTTGTAAGTGTCTTAACCCACTACACTCCATCATGATGGTAGTGACACTGGGGCTAATGGGGGTTACTTAAGTGATTAAGAATGGCAGAATTATGCCATAAAATAGTGGCAAATTCTAGACCGTTTGACATCAGTAGCAGCACTGTTATTGATTCCAAGTGAAGTGAAATGAGACAAGCGATGAAGAGTAGAGCAGGGGAGAGATGCTTCTAAATACTGAAATAAAATCCACATAAAAAGTTTAGTTAGATAGCCTTGATTATATTTAACTGATGGTAATGAGCTTGTGCCTGCTCACTGGGTGGGGAGAAAAGAAATCAAAGGACTTTTTTTTAAAGTGCCATGAGCTGGGCAAGTACTGTAACAAGAACAACACAAATCCTCTCTCCCCCACCCCCCCAAATATTGAGGATTCTTTCAGCAACGTCCTTCCATAAATCACATTGAGGGTTCTATTTTTCCTATTTAAAAGCTCATTAACTACAGAGGCAGAAGTGTTATTTTTATTTTTTTAAAAAAAGAGTGCATGCTTTTATTGCCTTGTAGCTGTCATCGAAGGCAGAACTTGAAAAGAAGAGACAGGCAGAGTCAGAGGATGAGAACAGACTCATTTTTCCTCCTGAATATTCAGCTTAAGGCTTGAGCCATTACAGCTCAGAAGTTAAATTCTGCTGTGGCTTTAGCCCAATATACTTCTGGCACAGCTCCAGCTGACTGCAGTGCGTATATTTCTGCACCCTACCATATAAGAAAAGCGAGACAGACAAGAGAGGCTGGTTCCAAGTGTTGGATAGCTCTTGGAGAGCTGCCAGGGGAGATGCAGCCCCCTGTTCTCCCAGAGTTAAGCAAATGCCATCAGGCGCTTACAGTTATCTATCACCTTGTGGTATAATTTCACACAGAAAGGAACCTTATTGAAACCTCTGCTGCTACCTGGGGTATGGTCACCCAGATACATCTAAGGTAAGCCATTACTCTTAATTACCTGAAAACTAATCCCATTGCAAAGTGTTTACGAATCGTTTATTACCTTTCATGCAATTAATCTGATTGTTTGTCCTTGCAGGCAAGAACTGTAGCATAAATGATTTGCCAATAAAAATCAAAGAGAAGTATCTCACTAGGTGCTCCCAATTAAAGCTCTACTGCATTTGCTTTGCTTTGTTAAAATCAATCATCGTGCTGCAGGAAGGAGAGAGGGCCCAGCTGCTGAATGACCACTTCTGGCTTCTTTAGCATGAAAACATGCACTGACAACCATTCCAAGGAGAAATATACAAAATTCAAGGAAAAAGAGCAAATCAGAAAAAATGGAGACAACACAATCTCAACATTTAAAACTGAAAAATAGAAAGACTAAAAGCCAAATACATCCATGTTCCTGGCAGAAGGCAAAGGGCACTCCCCACAAAAGTGTGTTTGAGTGTGTGTGTGAGAGAAAACACACGTAGGAAACAGTTGCTCCTTCTGAAGACCCCAAGGTGGGGCAGGACAGGTGAAAAACACCTTGACACTGAGGCATAGTCGCTAATGGTTTGCAAGGCGAGTGCCGCCTTTGAACAAAGTTGCTTTCCTGCTCTTTAGGTGTGTCTGGTGGTAGCTTATTAACATCAGACACCGGAAGTGGGGGGAAATTAAAACACAGTAACAATGCAACACTTTTTGAATACCATCACTAAAATAAACAACACTGGCATTCTTACTAGGCCTGTTATTGGGGTTGCCGGAAGAATTATGGAACCTCAAAAAAATTCGCCTGCACACGTACATTTCTATGTATGCTAGAGAGCCAAACATCTTGAAGTAACCTTCAAAGAAGTGAGAGAGCTTGTGGGAAATCTCCAAGTGCTACTTCAAATGTGGATTTTGATATACATTTGGATCTCATGCTTAAGCATACAGTGACTAGTTTTAATATCCCAGTTTGTTTTGGGGCGCAAGTAACTGAGCAGAAAGATTGGGGGATCCCCTATTCATTCAAACATGGAACATGCCATGTTTGATTAACTGTAGGGTGGTAGTGGTAGTGGTCACAGGGCTATGTGAGTGAGTCTCATCACCAATGTGCCTAACAGGTGTGCTCCCACCAACTGTGCATTCGGCACACGTCTAAAGGGACTCTCTGTGCATTGTTTGTTGTTACCTTACATTCATATCCCACTTTTATTCTATCATAGAACCAAGGCACTGTATGTGTGACTCACAGGTGCTCATTTATCCAGACACCGACCAGATCCAGACCTGTTTACTCATGAGTCTTGAGATCACACACTGGAGCCACATGCATTGCAGCTCCTCTGCAGAAGAGGACTTCCCTGGCCCTATCAAAGCCACCTTATTGAGTAGCTCCACACTGGTACATGCAATGATCACCTTTTCATGGATGAACATGATGTGTTGCCAGCTACCCCAATTAATTAGTCATGTTTTACCACACACACACTGCAAGATTTAACACAGAAATATGTTTGGGGACCAAATAGACAAAACACCAGGAGTACATTTGTGAGGAAAGAGATCTACCTAAAAATGCACTTGAGGTGCTGATGTGTTGTGTACAGTACTATCTAAATACCTAAATATCTAAGTACAGTACATCTAAATCGCTGTGAGCAATCTGTAATTCTTCTCTGTCTAGTTTTTCGCACAGCCCTCCCAACTGCTGGCTACAAAGGTTGTAGAATGCTCACTGTCCCTGCAATTTATTGGAATGCTTGCATATGAAACCAGGAACATGATGTTTAACAAGCTATTCATAATGAAATGTGCAAGTCAAGGCTTGTGCTGCAGAAAATGCTTTTGCAGAGAAGGGATTTGACCACTTCTAACTGCTTAATGAACCATACAAAACAATCTGCATGCAGATGTGAACACCCAGTGTAACAATTTCATAAGCTATTTACAACATGAACTCTGTTTTTTTAACAAATAAATAAATAAAAATAGATCCACAGTCAAATCTATAATGGCATTTTGAACTTTCCTGGGTCCCAGAAAAAAGCAAATCTTACCCAAAGGACATGTGTGAGACAGAAAATCTATTCATATTCAGGCTTTTCAGTGTTACTATATAACATTTATTAATATTTTGTTTGGCCAAGAGTGGACTAATATTAATACTTTTTCAATCTTCATGAAAAAAATTGTGCTTTATTACATGTCAATTGCAGTTACAGTCACTTACATAGAAGTAGCTTCCACTGAAATGAATGAAACATACTTCTATTCAATTGCCCAAATCCACAGAGCTCTGCCTGGGTGGAGATCACCCAATATTTTGCTGTTGTGAGAAAGGTTCCACCACTAGGAATCGGACCAATGCGGATTGTGTGAAGCACTTTGGGTATAATTGCGTGGAGCTTTGGATAGTGTCTGTTTTGCTTGCTTACTGTTGTTCTTTTAATTTGTATATTTTCCCATCAGAAATTATTCCCTGGGGAGCTTACAAAAAATGTAGTAACAAAAATGCAATATATCATGATTAAAATAAAATAGAAAAACATGTAGAATCCAATGCCAAACTCTCCCAACTGTTCTTTCTGCACAGACATTACAACTTGCTAGATCAAACAATCCCACCCCTGCTTCCCCCACACACTGTTCTTGGTGTTCTCCTGACCCTCCCCTGGGACCAATTTCAGGGGCTGTTTGGAATAAGTCGGGGAAAGCTCCACTATTAAAATTTAGGTAGGTATATATATGACAGGAGGTGATCTTTCATGTAATCTGGTCCCAGGACAATCACATTTTATAGGATTGTGCACATGCATATGCAGCTTGTGTTGAAGAAGTACCTAGATGTGTGGTAAATGTCTTACAAAATACTTCTAATAGTGAACGTGTATCTGTATATGTACACACACACACACACAGCCCAATGCTATTCCTCTGAGGCAGTGAAAGAACTCTAGAAATACATTACAGCAATCTTTCCTTTTGGATCAATGCTAGGTTTTATCCTCAGTGCAAGAACCCCAAAGCTATTGGTTAGCATGTTGCTGCATTTTCTTCAGGGAAAGAGAAAAGGCTGGAATCATAGATCTTTGGGGATTATAGGAGCCATAGAGACCATGGTTCAGCCTTTCCCAAGTTGGCTGGGGTTGATGGGAGCTGTAGTCCCACATCTCTGCAGGCCACCAACCTAGGGAAGGCTGCCGTAAGCTGTGACTGCCGTAATTGAGCATGAGAGAGGCATAGAGGTTTCCTGGAAAATGTTTCCAAGAACAGGATCATATTGCAGCATAAGTGTCGCATCAGTTCCTGTGACAAACCTAGAATCATAGAATTTTAAAGTTGGATGTATACCACGAGGGTCATCTAGTCCAACTCCTTGCAGTGCAGGAATATTTTGCCCAAGGTGGGGTTTGAACACATGACCTTGAGAGTCTTATGCCCTCCTGAGTATACTATTTTTGCTGTTTGTTTGTCAGTTCCAGTGCCACAGTCATTCAAGTGGCTCTGTAAAAGTGATATTTAAGAAAATGAATTAAGCTACTAATCTCGTTTCAGTTTGGAAAAAATTCAGATTTATGACCCAAAATACCCAGGGGATGCAGTAAAAAAACAAAAACAAACCACTGACATGTGAACCTGTGTCTTTCTTCTGCTTTCAGAGTCATCCATCAAATAAGATATAAGGATATAAGGAACTTGTATCTGATTTATGAAAATCTAAACCTACTTGATATGCATATAAGTCCACGAAGCTGCGGCTGATCCACAAGGAACAGAAGCATTTCTTCTTTCATTCTGTTCCTTGTGCTATAAATTTACATAATTAAATGAACTGTTATCAAACCCCCCTGAATTAACTACTGTAAATGTTAACAGTTGCTGAGAACAAGGAGGCCACTCAGATCTGCTATTGGGGTTATCAATTGTTGCAAGCAAGAAAGCTGACAGCTGATGCAATATATCTGAGATAATTATTTCAGGGACTTGTAGCGCAACTTGCATATTAAGCTCAGTTTAAGAATGCTTTGACGAATTCAACTGAAGTCAATTAATTACATTTCCAAGTCAGATGAAGACGGAGTCAGGACACGACAGGTACTGCTATGTTACTTCAATGGTGAATATTTAAGGGGAGATGATAGCCTTTCAGTTGTTTGTGAAGAAGAAGCAATCAAGTGATGATGTGTGAACACACCGTTGTCACTGGAATTAATATGAAGCCTCTGAAGAAAAAGGTGCTTTACTTTAATTTGCCAGTGTTTATTGAAACAGACAAGACATGACTCCAGTCTGGATAGAAGAATTCCCCAGCTGGTCCTTTGGTAGGAAGAAGGAAATGGAATATTTGACTAGATTATAAATAATACAAGAAACAACTATACTAATGTGGCATAGGTAGGGCCAAGAGGGATGATATGTTAAATGTGTGTATGAATTTGATGCATCTGATTTTTATTATTTAAATAGCAAGAGTGTAAGGCCCTGATAAGGCTGTAACTGGTCACATGAGGAAAGGGCATTTATCCCTTTCTCCACTTGACCCAATCTTTAACCATCAGAGTCCCAAACCTTCCGCACCACCCTAAATATTAAAATTCTGTAACTGAACAGTTGTAGAGAAGAAAAGCTGCAACCTGATATGCAGATTGTACATGTAGCACCACATAGCAAATCTCATATACTGTCAGCTTTAACAAACTCAGCCAATTTATTGCTGGCACATTCAAAACATTTTTGTTTAAATCAGTTTTTCCCCAGACCAACATATGGCTATTTTTGCCTTTGCTGAAGTATGTTTATATCAACAATGTGGTTTTTTCCCTCATTAGACTTGCACAATGTCATATCCATGATATTGGTACTACATAGAGATTTACAATGATTGGTTTTCCTCACCCTCCCAGTCATTGAAAAAAAGACCATTCTGGGGTAGAGGAAGCCAAAAAATAAAATAATGCCCAATACAGTGAGAAAGAGAGCTTGCCAAGTACATACTTATTATAGTTCATAGGCCCACGAGGGGGCAGAATTCCACTCAAGTTGAAATGATTGCCTTGGGTGGTCCTGGCTAGAGATAATAAAAAGGCCAGGGTCTGGTCAAAAGACAGGGAGTTACTGACAGAGGCTGCTGCTCAGCTGGTAGCTGGACTCATACAGTGGAAATAGAAGGACTTAAAGAAGTGGCTCAGAGAGGCTCATTGAAGCCTGAGAGGAGATGAGAGCAGACATCACTGGCTAGAGCTGAAGGAGGTTTGTTCAACTCCAAGGGCAGCCTTCAGAAGAGTTCTGCAGCTAAGTGCCAGTGGGATTGCTGAAAACCTGGGGCAGAGGGAAGACTGCAGCAGATGTCCTAAGAAAGGCCTGAGAGACTACAGAGGGAAGAAGTTGTGGACCTGACTGAAGACTGCAAGTATAGTCTGCAGTGACTGGTTGCTGAGTGTTAACTGAGGTGGATTGATACAGGGAAATTGGATAGAGGAAGGAATGGAAACTCACACAACTATTGTCTTAAGGACCCCTTGGTTGTATTTACTATAGTGACAGTAACCATACAGTGTAAACATTCTTATTTAAAGCAACTATAACAAAAAGGAGTTAGCAATCTAATTATGAAGCACCTGTGTATACAAACATTATATATTTATATTAATAACAGTTATAAATAAAATAAATCTACTTTGTATTTCATATTCAGATCTTTGCACTGTTTTGTCCTATGCTTATCCATAAGTACTGGTGGTTAAACTGAAATAGAAAGCAGACGGTACTAGTACTTGGTGGCAGCTGTAACAAAGGAATAAGAAAAAACTAAGAAATAGGTTATAGATAAGGAGGGGAAACTAATTTGCAAGACACCTCTCCATAATAATTAATAAAGGAGTAGCTACTGAACCTACCAAATGCTAGCTAATTCCTAAATGTTCTTTATGACAATCCTCATCAAATTGTCAATATATGTGTCTTCACACTTTAATCCTTTGGCCAATGAATATGCCACAGGAGAGTACCTGCATCACTAATTAGTACTTCTACCAATTTACCCTTTGGAGATGCCTGGATTCTCAGCTCATTCATTAGCTTGGGCTCTAAGGAAATAAGATTATTATATTCATCAAACAAGACTGGTGGAACAGCTGAAAACTTATTTCCAAACAAAGGTTGCATTTATGATAATGTTTTTACATGGGTGGTAGTGCCCATGCGTAAACCAAATCACTGTTGTAGATATCTGCCTTCACATAGTTTCCAGCTGACTACATTATATTTAACAGCAGCATACAAAACTCTTACAGGTGGGAGATTTCAAAATACTTCAGTGGGCCAAGTTTAATGGCAAGAACATAACAAATTCTTTTTTTCTTTTTCTTTTTTGCTTTTATGATTTTATTGAATCCAACTCATTATACATTTTATCCATTTTACAACAAATCATATCCATTTTAGACTTCCTTCAACGTCACTGACATTCTTTCATAGTTATCCCTTTAGTACACATTCCATTCTTCCATATTGCCATTTACACCCCCCTTCCCTCGTTATTTCTATTGAACAATATTCATAAATTCTTTACAGAGCCTAATTCTTTACAGAACATAACATAACAAATTCTTGTTTTGGCTTTGGCTATCCAACCACTGGGTATATTAATTGTACTGTACGCGGGTGGCGCTGTGCTCTAAACCACAGAGCCTAGGGCTTGCTGATCAGAAGGTTGGTGGATCGAATCCCCACAATGGGGTGAGCTCCCATTGCTCAGTCCCAGCTCCTGCCAACCCAGCAGTTCAAAAGCATGTCAAAGTGCAAGTAGATAAATAGGTACCACTGTGGCGGGAAGGTAAATGGCGTCCGCAACTAGACCTAACGGTCAGGGGTTCCTTCACCTTTACCCTCAAATAGTAACTTGGAGAGAGTTTGTGCTCTTGTTCAATTTGCAACACACATTCTGTCTCAGCTGTAACAACCTCTTTGTATTTCTTTGCACCAAGCTTTGTATCCACCTAGCCATCTTGTCACACACATTAAGTGACAATCTTTTTTTTCTTTTAAGCAAAACAAAAATGTCCAAAGCAGCATCTTTGCTTCTAGGCTTTAATGAGTATCCTATAATGATATTTTTATCAGAGAAAAAAGGAATCAGTGTTTTTCTCCTAGAAGATCTCCTTGTATCTTTTCCCTTGGTATTATTTCAGCAGGTTTCCTGTCTGAACAGCAAAAGGTAAGTTCCTAATACTTTATACTGACAAACATGTAATTTAGAAAATAGCCAAGAGTTTGAAATACAGAGAACTAATTTACCTTTGGGCACTGGCTCCAGCGACCCCACTCAGACACAACACACTCACTGGGACAGTAGAGGGTACACTTTTGTCTTTCAAGGGGGATTTCAGACTGATTACAGAGCATGTTGGCTACAGACTCGCCACTGCTGTCTTCGGTGGTATTTATACATCTACAGAGGGGGAAATGTGAAGTAAGCATCCCATCAAGAACAAAGAGATTAAATCAGTCTTTTTTTAAAAACAAACAATTTTTTGTAGTGCTCTAAGTGGTCTGTTCATGCATTTATATTCATTACACAGAATTTCTGACTGCTTTCATTACCTCTCAGAATATTTCTTTTTTGCCATATGCCTCTTATACGGAAGCAGAAAAGGTGAAAGGCAATATTAAGCACACTGTGTAGAAATGGTACAATTAATTGATTAAAGTTCTGCTACTGAAAGTAGAGATGTGTTCACACCATTTGGGACAGGGTTCTCGCCCTACAGACCAGCATCATTTCATGCATCTCTTCTACAATATGGACCAGAAAGGCTATTCCAGAACTCTAGAGATGGTTGTAGAAAGATAGAAGGCACGTTTCTCATCACATAGAAGAGCATTTACAAAGGCTGGTTGTAGGTCTATAGAGTTCTCAAAGTTACAGTTTCTTAATGTTTCTGTTCAAAACCTACTGTTTTTATATCTACTCACCTTATTTTTCTAGTTTGTATTCCTTCACCACAGTGCAGGGAATTTAGCTCGCTGTTGATTTCGCAAGGAGACCATGGTTCTGCTATCCAGGAATACTGATTGCATTCACTGTAACATGGGACTGCCTCATACACCTTCCAGGGAAAACATGCAAAATTATACATAATCAATCATCCAAGTGAACAGCTCTGCAGAAATACTTCGATAAAACAACATTTTTTTCCAAAAAAGCAAAACTCAAAGCACACACACATATCACTAAGGAACATGCTGGATTTCATCCACTGTTCTGAGAGTATTGTAGTGTTTAAATTCATTGATTCATTACAGACTTGCTAAAAGATGTGCAGAAAATGTAATATGTATGCAGCTACACAAGAATTCCATTACAATGTCATTTCCTCCAATAGCTCACATAACATCTATCAAATCCTCCCTCCTAAAATTATACAACACATTGTGTTTTTTTCTAAAACCATGCATATTTTTCTAAAACTTATTTATGGCAAAAAAAATCTTCTATTTTGTGTGCTCCTAAGGCTAAAGCAAAGGAAATAACCTTTATGGGGGAAATGTATTTAACAGACATATAAAAAGCCATTGTTGTTGTTGATGATGATGATAGTTCCTTATGTTTAATAAGTCTCAAGGGCACACAATTGTGCTTTCACTTCAACTATTTTTTCCAATATATGAAATAAAGAATGCTGCAGAAACCATCAGTTCACAGCCCATTTGTCTCAAAAACATATTTAAAATTTCATCATTCTGCTTGAAAATCATGAATGTGTAAAGTTGTATTCTCTAGGAAGGATTTAAAAAATTCAGTCTATTTATTTAACTTATATTGAATATCAGAATGTGGATAATAAATTAAGGATGCCTGCTTGCTTAAAGCTGAGCTCCAGAGACCATCCTCTGTCGCTCAATGTAAAACATGTACTGTGCGAAGAGAACATAATTTTAAGACAACTATGTTATTGGACAAATAACTGGAAATGTTTAAAATTATGAGGTCTGCTGGGTTATTGCTTTACCAAATATTGAACAGCCTGGCTTACTTTCAGAGTTTTCTCAGCTTGTAGCTTTTTTTGATGTGGCATGTTTTGGTTTGGATTTCTTGTATTAGTCTCTATGGGCTTGCCAACACATGTGACACAAAGTGGGGTGGACGAATGTTGAAGTAGCAGAACAGACGGCACTACGTACTTGAGGATACAGTTAGGACAGGGTTAGCCAATGTGGTGCACTTCAGATGTTGCAGCTCCCTTCAGCCCCAGCCACAATGGCTAATGGTCAGGGATGGTGGGAGTCGCAACCCAGCAACTTCTAGAAGACACCACATTGGCTATCCGTGAGGTAGGGGGTTACATTTTTGGAATGCTCTTCCACATAAATATTCCCCATAGAAACGAAGCGAAACCAGTGCATCAGAAGAAAAGATTCCATCTTAGCCTGCATGTGACTGTACCAGTTTTCTATCTGCTGAGAGTCCCCCCCCCCAGAGAAGCATTCAAAATGTGGTCCTTCACCTGCACTCTGAAATCATACCATCCATTCTACCAGCATAGGCCTCTACACTTCATTCTGTTGCATCTGTGGAGTTAGAAAAAAGTAGGAGGCTCCTAAAGAGGAAGACCCGTTAGACTGAATGATTCTAACCCTAATTCTTTCCAGCTCCATCATTCTGTGAAAATCTCATTGCAAGGACTGGGGATTTTCACACACACACACACACACACACACACACACACACACACACACACTGCACAGATAACTAGTTTGTTGCTAAATCCATGAGAATTTACCAGCAGAACACCTCTGGCTAATATTTTGAGAGTATGTATGAGGGGATGGAATTACTCCTTCATCAATTTAACTGGAACTATGGCCATCTTGGTAGTACTGAGGAAGTTAGTATTCTTCTTCAGTCTCCTTACACCCCTTATGCCAATGTGGCAACCCCTTCCACATTGGTAGACAGAAGTTTGAACATGCTAATCCCAGATCGCATGCAGACAGGGATATACTGAAACAGATGTCGGAGATCCTATTTAGCATTTCACAGATGAAAAATTAACACTTCACTTTGCATCACTTAGTGTGCTCTGCCACTTTCAGTATGACATACCATTGAAGGCTCTAACATACATTGCTTATATGCTGTATTTGTTTACTGTGCAATAGAAGAGTGATTCTTTCTTTGGATAAATATATAAAAGAAAAACATAGTTGTCCCTATACCTTAACCTGAGTCAGACCATTGGTTCATATAGCTCCCTGTTAAATATAAGGTAATCAAAAGCTACTAGTCAAGGCAGCTACATTCTACCTCCTCTGTTGGAGAAAGTACGCCTTGGGATACCAGTTGATGGGAATCACAAATGAGGAGAGTGATATAATACTCAGGCCCTGCTTGTGGGCTTTCCTTAGGCACCCAGTTGACCATTGTGAGAAGAGGATGCTGGAATACTGTGGATGGGTCTTTGGCCTGATTCAGCAGAGCCTTTCTTATGTTTTTATACTGGCTGAAAGCAACTTTCTAGGCCTAGGGTTTCAGGCAGTGAACCTTTCCCAGCCCTGCCTGGAGATTTTGGGTTTTGAAGCTGGGTCTTTCAGCATGGCTCTTCTGAGGTGAGATGTATATCTCAGCAACTGCTATAGACAAGAAGAGATATTGTGCACGGCATGGTCTTTAGTGTTCACACACATACATTTATCAATATGTGTTCCAGAAAAGGTGCATCCACCCACTTTTACAGAGTATTATCTGGGAGAGGGACCATTAGACTCTCTGGGCCGTGGGTTCAAGCCCCATGTTGGGTGAAAGATTCCTGTATTGCAGTAGGTTAGAGTACCAACTCTACAATCCTATGAACACTTGGAGGATATGGCAGGATGGAAGACTGTTAGCCTTTAGCTGTCTGTCATAGGAGTGAGTGCCTCGGAGTCAATTCTTGTCTGTGTTTGAATGAATGAATCTTTATTTGTGTCAGCCATCGGCCATAGCAATAAAACAACAATACAATATACAAAGAATAGAAAATATTTGGAAGTTTTTATTCTTCCTTGAGGAGAGCAAGGGATGCAGAGATGCTTGTCCCTATGTGTGAGGGCAAAGTCACAGAATACATGGTATTGTTTTTCCACAAAAGATTTCTTTCATCACAAAAAACAAATGTTGTTTTTTGATTGAGTAGCAAAGTGGGAGGATGGTGTGTGTGTTTTCACCTGAATAATTTCTTGGTAGTTGTTTGCTCAGAAACCCTCCTTCCAAATCTGTTTTTCTCTCCAATATGAAAAGGGGGGGGGGCTTTTTTCATCTGCAGCTGGCTTTTTATTATTAAAGGATGCTCCTGGAGAAAACAATGCACCAAAGTATTTCATGTAATGGTGCTCTTCTATGCTAAGGGTATCTGTGTTGGGAGGGGGAGTGAATCACACACGCATTGGTTTCCCCAGGTTAAAACATGCTCGCTGGAGTGCATTAAATGGGTCATCTAAAAGTGATCTTGCTTCTGAACTCAGTATTTTCCGCAGTGAATACAGGGAAATAAGATTTAGATGGAAAGAATCAGGTGAAATTTAAAATGAGATGGCATCTGGAAGATAGAATTGGAGAGGGAGAAAAGAAGAATTAACTAATAATGAGAGATTCAGAGTTTTATTGTACCAATAAAACTGAAATGAAGGAGAATAAATGCAAAGCGGCCAATTGTCCTTTAACAGTTAGAGCTATGGAGTCAAAATTATTTGAGCTTATGAACATGCTGCTTTTCCTTACTCTAAATTATTTAGTTCTAAATATTTCAAGGGAAACATGGTATTGGGTGTTCCTTCCTCCCACTTGCTGATTTACTCATTCAAGTCTTCCTCCCCACTAACACCGCCCACCCGCCCCCATCCAACTGTTGTGGGGCAAATGTGGGGTTGAAAATCCAGGTTTGCCAAGAAAGAAGGCTTATTTCCATACAAAGTTAGAAGCAGTCTTCTTTGGCCTTCCAGACGGTATCCTGATCCTTATCACTGTGGCTTATAGGAGAACACCAAAGGAGTAAAAGTGCAGCTGAACATATTTTGGAAGCAAGTGTGGTGAACTGGTCAAGAATGTGAGCTGTAATTTCTGTGGTGGTTCCCTGCTTGTGGAGTCTCGCCTCAGGGAAGCTCACTTGGCCCCTTCATTGCATATTTTTAGGTGCCAGGCCTCTTTTCCTAGGGGCTAGGGGTCTGGCTAATTAAGCAATCTTTGGAACTATAAACTCTCTCTCTCTCTCTCTCTCTCTCTCTCTCTCTCTCTGTGTGTGTGTGTGTGTGCAATTGTTTGTTACTGTGTTATGTATTTTTGTGATTTTATATTGTAATCCACCCTGTGGCCCTCAGATGGTGATATAGAAATTTAATAAATAATAATAAATCAGGCCCTGATCAATCAAATATAACAATGGGGATCACCACATAGACTTAGGTAAGACACCATTTGTCATCCTCAAATCTACAACTCTGCAACCATAACAAGGATTTTGAAAGGATTACTGAGATACTGAATGTGAAGCACTTTGAGTGTTTTTGAATAAAAAAACACTACGAAGATGTTAAGCATCCTTGAAGCAATAATTGCATACTGCATTCTCTCAGAACACACAGGGTCCCCCCCCCCCAAGATATGCCCCCAAAACTTGCAACTATTGAGCCAATGGCCAAATTGTTCTAGAAACCTTCTGGAGACTTTTTGGAGCTGGTGGCAAAAGCGATTAAGGTGAAGGTAACATACCGAGCATCATCAGCCCCTGCCACTGAAGTCATTATGATATTGCTTATCGTCTGAGGTCAGGCAGCTGATGGCTGGATAAATGATATCCAATTATGGAATGTTTTTCCCAGGGCTGCTCACCTGGCATGCTTTCTGTTAAGTTTTAGGCACCAAGTTAACACATTTTTTTTTAAATGCCCTGACTTTCAATTGAGCATTTTTAGTGCTATTTTAGTGTCTGCAGTGCTAAGGTTTTTACATAAGAAACCTACAAGATATATTCAGTGGAAGCAAGTTATGAGACGTACAGAAGCAGCCAGATGGAAATTCAGTTAAGTAGTATTTTTATAAACTGGGCCAGATCCCAGAGTTCATACTCATTCCGATCCTCTGGGGACACATCTGCATTGCAGTTTCCCGTGCCCATAGCTCAGTGCTTTAGCACTAAATCTGACGAGTGGGAAGTGAAGAACGCAGGCTCCGGTGAGTTGCAGAGGCTAGGTGTCCATTAGGTAACCTATCAAATATGGCCAAGCAGATGCACCACTAGGCTGCTCAATTTGTACATATTTCATTTATAACCCAGTCAGTACTTTTACAGCACATCATTAATACTAAGACCTAGATGATAATCCCTTGGGCTGGAAGTACATTTACATTAGTAGATGTGGTGTCTTTCCGACTGCCTGGAAACGTATTTTTACACAACCACAGCTCATTCCTGTTTGTGTCTTCTTCTGTTGCCAAGGTGAGAAATGGAGATGCAGATCAGACACAAAATCTGGAAAGGTTTTATCAGCTAAGCACTGCACTGACAAGAGCATTTTCTCCTGAGCTATCTGTCTGTATCATGGGAAAGAACCAGGGCTTTTGTTCAGTGGAACTCAGTTAAGGCACCTCTCTGGTGGGCACCATTGCCATTATAAAAGAACAAGTTCATGGTGAGTTCTTGCACCTCTTTTTCTAGAAAAATAGCACTGGAAAGAACTAAATCTCTTTCTGGATGAAAAGGTTCACATTATCCCTGTTAAGTATTTTCTGTGACTGAAGTTTATTCCCATCACAGTTCAGTTTCCCCCTGGTTTAAGGTGTTACAGCTGCTTGTTGTTGTAAATGCTGATTTCTCTGCTGCCTGTCTTAGAGTCAGCAAGCTCAGGTGCATCTCTTGCTGACGTTCTTTGCTTTTCTAAGTCACCTTTTTTTGGTTTTCCTTCTCAGCTTCTTCTACCATCACCGTTAAGGTCCTAGTCCAGATCTCTGACTACTACACCACACTGCCTATTTCTTTCTCTGTGTAATCTAAAACAGAGTTCATGTCCTGCTGAACTCTCACCTGCACCAGAGCAGCTGCCTCCATGGGGCTCCTCTTCAATTCAGTAACTCCAGAACGACCAGGGAACTTATTTGTTCTCTCTTATTCATTCTCACCTACCCACCCTCTCTCTCATACACACTCACAAATTTTCCTTCTGCAGTTTCAATGCCTACTTATTACCACTGTGATCTCTACTCACTCTTTCACCCCATTTTATTGAGCAAGCAGTTGTTTCAGACAAAGTTATGAGGACACTTTGGTCTGGGAAACCTTTGAAAAAGGTCCCAGGTCTCTCACACACATATTTATATTTTTAGCTCCCAGCTAAATGAAATTACAGTGCTAAACAGTGCAGAAATAAGGAAGGACACCCCCCCCCCAATGAAAATTCACCACTACCACTCAAGTAAGGGCACTACTTAGGAACATTATCAATTGAAGTCAACTGAGCAATTTACATCGCTAAGCTATAAAACACTGATTATGAGATGCAGTTTGAGGATCTGTCTGTAATTTTGCATCATCTGATAAGAAATCGATGATAGTCATCAATCTTCAAGTTCCTTCTCCCATCTTCACCCTGCCACCACAAGCAGGATCCAAAAGTACTGGACTGCTTTTGCCTGCAACCATGGACACTGTTTAGCACATATCAGTCAGCATGGTCAATGCCAGACCCTCAAAGGATTTAGGAATGTGGGCTATTTGTTTCAAGGGAAAACCTTCCCCCCCACACACACACACCATGGCCCCACATAGCATAATGCAATATAGCTGGAGGTTCAACCAGCTATATCTTCCTGAAAACAAAATAAACCTGTATGCAGATGGAATAGCTTTCTGACTGACAAAGTAAAGGGCTCTGATTTTCAGGCTTGGCATAGTAGCACTGGAAGGTAGCCTGAACAAAGCGAATTCTAAGACAGAACAATGCAGAATGGCAAGCACTGCAGTCAAAATATGTTCCTTCCACCCTAAACTGTTACACTGTTATTTATCTGTTCAGCTATATAGTTCTTACTACACACTATCAAGTGGTAGTGTTATGTTAAGAAGATGATGACGACGACAGAAGAATAACTTAGCAGCTTGTACAGAACAAAATGTCAATGTGAAACAGAGATAGAAAGGTAAAATCAAATGCTCTTTGACACTTTTGCTGAATCCTGATTAAAACCTCTGTGTGATGAAATTAGTAGAGCAAGCGACAGATCAATGTTCAAAGGTATTTACAATGTTCATGAGTATGCTTTGAAAGCTACAGTTGTTAGTTGCAACATACCCTTAATGGCTGCCAAAACTGGTTCACACAAGAAAATGTTTGCTCAATGGTGCAACTAAATGCAGCGCTTGAGACACAGCTATCACACCGTGAAATCAGCACATGCCACAGGAACAATAGAGATTTTTTAAGATAAGGAAGGGCCCCTCCAGATGTCCTTTTTCATTGCACATTCATGATGATTCGTGCTAATGAAGCTATTGCGGCAGTCATATGTAATCTCAGATTCAATACTGTTTCAAACAGCTTTATTTACTGTTTGCATCCGCTATAACAGCCTATTGAAAGCCCACAACTTATACTACTACTAATGTTCTGATTTAGTTTTGCTTGGCTTTAGTTGTGCTATAAGCCCTCTAGACAGCAACACAGTGGTAGCATTGGGGAAGCATTGCAGAGCAAATTAATGCAGAAAATATCCACCAGCGATGTGTCAAAAACATAAAGCACCATTCTGGAAGGGCCCTAAATAAGGCTAGAACCCACCAGGAAATTTCAGCTCAGTATCAATTTTCATATCTATGTTCTGGAGAAGATGGAATGTTTTAACTAGGGGATCAGCCATTGCAGAACGTAAGAAGTTCCTAACTTAAATACAATTTGCACAATAGTGTCTTCATATGGTTACTTGCACCTGCATACAAGTATCATTCTGATTAAGAATCATCATGTGCTGATTGAGATGGGTGAATATGGGCATTACAGGGAAGTTCGAAAATTACTGAATCTCAAAGTACTAGATAAGTACTTTGATAGAGGGGAACCTACTCAGCTGTGTGAGCTGAGAGGTTTTTGAGGATTTCCGCCTTAGAAAGATCATGCTCAGAATAGTTGGTGCTTATGACTAATTAAGGCTAGTTGGAGCAGATGAGTATTAGCTGCAAACTTTAAGAGCCTTCTGGTTATGCTCTTTAAGATGGAGGTTGGGGTTTAAACTGATACCTGAAAGCTAGCAGGACTCCCAACCCCATGCAAACCAACTCTAAAGATTTGCATATTTGTTTTTATGTCAGTGCACACACATATTTGCCATCCAGAAATGAAAGGATTGGTCAATTTCAATTCTCCGGGTTTCTCATTTTTCCAACCTTAAATTCAGTTCTCGACGTTTCTGCGAGAATTTGCAATTAAAAAAAAAAAATTCTCATGAAAATTCTTCAACACTTTGGTGCAAATTTCTCCCAATAAAACAATTTTTTAATGTAGTTTTGACTAATGTGCACATTTTTACAAGCATTTCATCCTGATATAATGCATTATGTACTTTATTTTCATGATCTGGGATAGCTCAGTTGGTAGAGCATGATTCTCTTAATCTCAGGGTCATGGGTTCAAGAAAAGATTCCAGCATAGCAGAGGGTTGGACTAGATGACCCTCATGTACAGTTTTATGATTTTATGAATATATTCATTTTTATGCGCACTTTCCTCTGATATATGTGTCTTTGTAAGCATAATTTGGTCGGACAGCCACATCACAAAATTCAGATAAGTGTGAATGCTGAAGAATGGCTGGTTTGGGTTCTCATATTGTTTCAGAAAGTGTGAATTTGATATATTTGGCTTTAAATGCAAACCAAATTGAATTTCTCCTATTGCCATCTGTAAGTTAACATTGTGAAGTTTGTATGGACCCTTGCTACTCTGTTCTATGGTGGCCATTTCAATCATCTATAAATTTATATGTGCATGTGCTTACACAATTAACACACAATTAACACTAAAGCTATTTGAAAAGTTTCTGCCACTTAACAGGTTGGTTATCAGTAAGCTTCTGACTGAAGTTGAATAAGGAGTCTGTGATCCTCTGACCTGTTTCTTCCTTGAATCTATGTTATTTTACCCAGACACCATCCCAGCATTCCAAGTATTAGACGCTTTCAGCTCTCATCAGTTGGAATTGGTGTTGCTCAGCACTTCTGAAAATCACACAATGGCTCAATATACCAGTGACTATCAGGACTTATTGTCCCTTGAGTAAAATATTGACTCCAATTTCCCCTCAGCAAATACCTCAGTCTCCAAGTCAGTAAATCTTGATATCCCCCTCAAGAAAAGTCAATATCTTCTTATTATATTAGAAGTAACCGATGACTGAATCAGATGGTTAGCAATGGAACACTGAAGAAAGCTTTTAGACCATTCCTTTCAAAATGGGGATGAATTTAATACTTGACCATTCCTTCCAAGATGATTGTGGCCATATGTGTTAAAGTACCAGGAGAAAAGAAATATAGAGACTAAAGGGAAACCCCACTATAAAATACAGCCAGTGCTAAATAATCAAGTTCTTTAGAAGAGCTGGCTGACACACTTTGATTTACTGAAGCACTAGGTCGGGTGGCAAGAAAGTTTAGATATTAAACGCTACTACCAAAACTCTCCAACTGAGGTTTCACTTTGTAGGATTTGTTATATCCACTTTACTCTTTTCCCCAAGTGTTCAGAGTTCACAATCAGGCAGCTGTTAGCATGAAGTGATTCTGTAATGTCTCTCTTCTTTTGTTACACCAGGGTCCATGTGGAGCTCAGGTGATTTTTTAAAAGAATCTGAACTTGGGTCAGCACAGCTCTCACAGTCAAACTCATACAGCTCAGGCTGCACGGAAATAATAGAGACAGCTGTTTTGATATTTCATGACTTGGGCAGGTGCTGGCTCCCCTTTAGCAAGGAGGGGGGAAGCAAGCTATAAAAATGAAATCCAGACTCATGACTGCAAGGCCACTTCTGTAAAGACTTAGCCAGTGATCCTGTACAAGTCAGTTGCCAAGCCTTTGAGGGTGCTACTTCCCCCTAGATCAGTGGTGGCCAAACTTGGCCCTCCAGCTGTTTTGGGACTACAATTCCCATCATCCCTGGCCACTGGTCCTGTTAGCTAAGGTGAAGGGAGTTGTAGTCCAAAAACAGCTGGAGGGCCAAGTTTGGCCACCACTGCCCTAGATCATATCCTTTTAAATAGCTAGATGGCAATGTAGAAAACTTTCTTTCCTAACTAGCACACATCCTGCATTATATATATATATATATATATATATATATATATATATATATATATATATATATATATATATATATATATGCTTTCGTAGATTTTCACGGGTACAGGAATGCAGGTTTTGGTGTCTTCGGGTGTCTTCCCGTGTAAGAGTTGGGGTGTCTAGGCGCCGTTTCGACGAGGTCTCACTCGTCATCTTCAGGCTGGTGCTTTCGGCTTCTTGTTATTGTGAGCTTCGATGTTGTATCTCTCTTCACACAAGTGCCCTTTTGGTGTCTTCGGGTGTCTTCCCGTGTAAGAGTTGGGGTGTCTAGGCGACGTTTCGACGAGGTCTCACTCGTCATCTTCAGGCTGGTGCTTTCGGCTTCTTGTTATTGTGAGCTTCGATGTTGTATCGAAGCTCACAATAACAAGAAGCCGAAAGCACCAGCCTGAAGATGACGAGTGAGACCTCGTCGAAACGTCGCCTAGACACCCCAACTCTTACACGGGAAGACACCCGAAGACACCAAAACCTGCATATATATATATATATATATATATATATATATATATATATATATATATTTGCTTTCGTAGATTTTCACGGGTACAGGAATGTAGGTTTTGGTGTCTTCGGGTGTCTTCCCGTGTAAGAGTTGGGGTGTCTAGGCGACGTTTCGACGAGGTCTCACTCGTCATCTTCAGGCTGGTGCTTTCGGCTTCTTGTTACTAGAACAGAGCAGGATCTCAGTGTTTGAGTTCCTATAAATACTGTTGAGGGGGTGTGGTGTATAGCCTCCAACGTTCTGGGCAGAGAGGAAGTTCCTAGGTTAATGTGCCTTTTCTTCTTTTGTTCATTAATTACTTGAGGGATATCTTGAGTGATTACTTGAGTGATATTCTGAGTACCACTTAGGAGGGTCATTAGGTGTGGATTAGTTGCTAAAGCTTTCGTGTCTTGACCTCTTGACCTTGTAAAGAGTTTTTCTGAGAAGATGGCTGTACTGCACTTAGTTGTGCTCTGGCTTGGCTTCGTGTATAGGGGCGAGCTGTGGTTTTGTGCCCTGTGCCAGCCAGATCTGTGTAGGGATTGCAGGGGGGTGCAGCATCCGGAGGTGCCCTGCAATCCCTACACAGATCTGGCTGGCACAGGGCACAAAACCACAGCTCGCCCCTATACACGAAGCCAAGCCAGAGCACAACTAAGTGCAGTACAGCCATCTTCTCAGAAAAACTCTTTACAAGGTCAAGAGGTCAAGACACGAAAGCTTTAGCAACTAATCCACACCTAATGACCCTCCTAAGTGGTACTCAGAATATCACTCAAGTAATCACTCAAGATATCCCTCAAGTAATTAATGAACAAAAGAAGAAAAGGCACATTAACCTAGGAACTTCCTCTCTGCCCAGAACGTTGGAGGCTATACACCACACCCCCTCAACAGTATTTATAGGAACTCAAACACTGAGATCCTGCTCTGTTCTAGTAACAAGAAGCCGAAAGCACCAGCCTGAAGATGACGAGTGAGACCTCGTCGAAACGTCGCCTAGACACCCCAACTCTTACACGGGAAGACACCCGAAGACACCAAAACCTACATATATATATATATATATATATATATATATATATATATATATATATACACAATCTCAATACAAGCAAACCATGCAATCCAATCCAAACACAAATACATAAGAGGAATGCCAAAAGTGGGTGTGTTATATTAATGTAAAAATGGAAAAGGGCTGCCAATTTTGTCAGGCACTCCAATACATTTCAAACAATTTCCACTCAGTTTCAAACCTATTAATACACTCCAGGCTTACACTAATCCAAATAAAACTTGTTAATTGTATTTTCATTTATTTTCAGTTTCTGTTCTTGCAGAATGTCTTTGGCTTAATTCACCAAAGCATCACATCCAGAACAAATCCTTAGATTGCAATCCTCTGCATACCTAACTGGGAATAAATTCTATTGAACTCAATCTGGTTTACATGTGAGTTATCAAATGTATATTCAACAGAAAAGCCCCCCCCCCCCACAATATAATACAGGGTTTGGCTTTTTTCATGCACTTTCATGAAGCTGAGCTCAGATAACCACAGCATCCCTCCTTGTCAGAAATGACATGGTTTTTAAGCTGACCACTCACTCTCCCCATCCCTTATTATCCTTGTAAAGTTACCAGTCCACATTATGCATTCTTGTTTGGAAGGATTTGCTGTGCCTAATGCATTAGTCACCAAGCTAACAGCAAAGGAGTCAATGATCAGACACACTTCCCACTCACAAACCTACCTATCTTTTTATAATATGTACCATAACTGTACATTAAAATGTACCTCATTTCAGAGCATCTCCGTTTCATCAAACTTACATCTTTGGTTTCCTAAAGCTCCCATTTTGGGCAGTTTATCATTATGAAAGTGCTAGGTGAAGCATTTACAAAGGCTGTTTCACCTGGGCTGGCTCCAAGCATATTGTATGAACAGATAACAGAGGTCAGCACAAGTAACTGGGAATAAAGCTCTCTGCAAAACATTCCCACAAAGTCCTACACACTTTCAGGTCTTGAAAACCTTAAAGAAAATTGCAGCTCTCTGTACAGAGTTTTGCTTTATTTCCCTGTCTGAACATCTCACCATTTCTCTAATTTCAAAGAGTTTTGCTCTTGTTTATTCCCCAGCTGAGGGCCTGACCAGCCATAACTTTCCTGCCTAGAAAGTCAACACATTACAGAGGGGGTCAGTGTTAGGTTCACACAAACTATCTCCCAACCCTCCTCCCTATGCATAAAGGAGGGGGAGTAGTGACATATCAAGTTTATCTGTATCTCATGATCACCAGGATCCAAGATTCATTCCCCCCCTCCACCCAGACTATCTGATACATACATTTGCCTACACCTCAAGATGGATTAGGCTGCCAATCAGCTTGAATCATGCCCATGTTTAGCCTTCCATACATTACAGGCTAGAGCCCTAGATAACTTTATGAATATTGCATTTAGATACTTCAAATTTAGGAGATATAATGTATATCCACCAATGAGGGTTATAATGCATTCATGTTCTCTAAGAGGGTGACAGGCTAGCATTGACTAGATGGTGAGAGATGCTGAAATCAAAAGATTAATAATTCTTAGGGGCTTTTTTGTAGGGGTGGATTGGTTAGATGTTTTCTAACTTTCTCATGACTACTTATGGTTCCTCAAACCACACAATCCTGGGGAAACTCACCTTCCCCACAAAACATTTTTGCAGCTGGAAACATGCATGATTAATGTGTGTGTGTGTTTTCAAAAAAAATCTCTTTTCACAGCTCAATAGGTACAAAACACAGAAAGGCACTCAGAAGTATTAATAAGGTCTGTTAAGTTTCTGTAACTGAATCATCAAACATTTAGGTAGGTAGGAGAAACCCTTACAAATTGCTATAGAAGAGAAGTTTATTCTAACTTGTAAGTCCAAAAGCAGAGACCAAACACTAAAGAACCCTATTGTATGAGGCTGCTTGCCAGTCATCTATCTAGCCTAGTACCGTTTACTGTGGCAGTGAATTCTGAGCTCAGAGACAGGTGGAGGTCCTTGGCAGAGCCAAGATGTTTAAATGAGAAACACTGGAGATTGAATCTGAGACTTTCTGCATGCAAGGAAGTTGCTGTCCCTTGGAGCTTGATCTCCTTCCTTATCCTTTCGGGATAAGTGTCCTTGGGCAAGTCACAGTCACAATTTCCCTTTGTAAAATGGCTTGAAGATGCTATAGAAATAATTACATTAAATGAACTCTTATAGTTCTGCTTTTCTTGTTTTCTCTTCCAGCTCATCTGATTTTCTAAATTCTCTTAAGCGACTTGTCTCTAGATATGGTCCAATGGGCTGTTAAATATTCAGAGATAGGTACCTCTGTTCAAATTGGGAGGTGCAACAAAAAGAAAATGATTTCTTAAAAACATCAAAACACACTGAAACGAGCTCTCTCTCAGTCCCGCCATTCCACTCCAAAGTGAAACCTTCGTGACTACAATTCATTCATATTTATAATACAGTGGTACCCCGCAAGACGAATGCCTCGCAAGACGGAAAACCCGCAAGACGAAAGGGTTTTCTGTTTTGGAGGCGCTTCGCAAGACGAATTTCCCTATGGGCTTGCATCGCAAGACGAAAGCCCATAGGGAAATGCTGGCGGTCGGGAGCAAAGACTTTCGCCCACAGCCGGCCTTCAGAAGAGGACCTCTTCTGAAGGCCGGCGGGGGGCAAAAGTCTTTGCTCCCCCCCGCCTGCCTTCCCCCCACCTGCCCCGGGCGATCTTAAAATGCTGGCGGGCGGGAGCGAAGCGTTCGCTGCCGACCCCCAGCATTTTAAAATCTCCAAGGGACAGCAGAGAAGTCTCTGTCCCGGGGAGGTTTTAAAATGCTGGGGGTCGGGAGCGTTCGCTGCCGACCCCCAGCATTTTAAAACGATGTTCCGAAGTGGGGAGGTGGGGCGGGAACATCTGCCCCAGCCGCCCCACTTCGGAACGATGTTCCGAAGGGGGGAGGGGGGGCGGGAACAGCTGCCCCATCCGCCCCACTTCGGAACGATGTTCCGAAGGGGGGAGGTGGGGCGGGAACAGCTGCCCCATCCGCCCCACTTCGGAACGCTGTTCCGAAGGGGGGAGGTGGGGCGGGAACAGCTGCCCCATCCGCCCCACTTCGGAACGATGTTCCGAAGGGGGGAGGTGGGGCGGGAACAGCTGCCCCAGCCGCCCCACTTCGGAACGATGTTCCGAAGGGGGGAGGTGGGGCGGGAACAGCTGCCCCAGCCGCCCCACTTCGGAACGATGTTCCGAAGGGGGGAGGGGGGGCGGGAACATCTGCCCCATCCGCCCCACTTCGGAACGATGTTCCGAAGGGGGGAGGGGGGGCGGGAACAGCTGCCCCAGCCGCCCCACTTCGGAACGATGTTCCGAAGGGGGGAGGGGGGGCGGGAACAGCTGCCCCATCCGCCCCACTTCGGAACGATGTTCCGAAGTGTGGGGGTGGGGCGGGAACAGCTGCCCCAGCCGCCCCTCTTCGGAACGATGTTCCGAAGGGGGGAGGTGGGGCGGGAACAGCTGCCCCAGCCGCCCCACTTCGGAACGATGTTCCGAAGGGGGGAGGGGGGCGGGAACAGCTGCCCCATCCGCCCCACTTCGGAACGCTGTTCCGAAGGGGGGAGGTGGGGCGGGAACAGCTGCCCCAGCCGCCCCACTTCGGAACGATGTTCCGAAGGGGGGAGGTGGGGCGGGAACAGCTGCCCCATCCGCCCCACTTCGGAACGCTGTTCCGAAGGGGGGAGGTGGGGCGGGAACAGCTGCCCCAGCCGCCCCACTTCGGAACGATGTTCCGAAGGGGGGAGGTGGGGCTGGAACAGCTGCCCCAGCCGCCCCACTTCGGAACGATGTTCCGAAGGGGGGAGGGGGGGCGGGAACATCTGCCCCATCCGCCCCACTTCGGAACGATGTTCCGAAGGGGGGAGGGGGGGCGGGAACAGCTGCCCCAGCCGCCCCACTTCGGAACGATGTTCCGAAGGGGGGAGGTGGGGCGGGAACAGCTGCCCCATCCGCCCCACTTCGGAACGCTGTTCCGAAGTGGGGAGGTGGGGCGGGAACAGCTGCCCCAGCCGCCCCACTTCGGAACGATGTTCCGAAGGGGGGGGGCGGGAACAGCTGCCCCAGCTGCCGGGCTTCGTAGCGCTGCTGCGAAGCCGGGCGGGGGGGTGGGAACACCTTCTGAAGGCGGGCAGGGGGCGAAAGTCTTTGCTCCCCCCTGCCTGCCTTCCCAGGGGCTTTTAAATCGCCCCGGACAGCGGAGAAGTCCTCCGCTGTCCGGGGCGATTTTAAAATGCCGCCCGCCAGCATTTTAAGATCGCCCGGACAGCGGAGAAGTCCTCCGCTGTCCCAGGGTTTTTAAAAATGCTGGGGGTGGGAAGAAAAGCCCTTGTCCCCCCCCCCCAGCCTTCAGAAGAGGTCCGGGGACAGACTGTCCCCGGACCTGGTCTGAAGGCGGTTTCCCTAGGAACGCATTAATTGATTTTCAATGCATTCCTATGGGAAACCGTGCATCGCAAGACGAAAAACCCGCAAGACGAAGAGAATTGCGGAACGAATTAATTTCGTCTTGCGAGGCACCACTGTACTAAATGGTTTTATTTCCTGTAACTCTCATGGTTGGTTTTTTTTTTTAATCATCTGCTTACAATGTGTTAAAGCACTGGCATCCTTCCACAGAGTTTAAAATGAGCTGGTGTAATTAAATGTGAAAATATGGGATAAAATATTCTCTGAGTGATTGTTCATTTCAATAAACTCCAGGTCTCTAATTAGTAGCAGCAGGAGTTATGAGACCCTAAAGCTTTGTGTGAACAACAGGCTCCCAGCCTGTAAACCACACTGCTGCTCCAATCTGGTGCAGTGCTAAATGTTTTCAAAGGGTAAATGGTATGAGTGTGTGCGTGTGGGGAGAAAATATGCCTCCCATTAAAGTGCTAGAAAGTAAGCAGCTCACTTCTCGCTGCCACTGAGCAACAATGTTATAGCTGCTGGCACCTTTCTTCCTACTCGGAAGGCAAGAGACACAACCTTTTCCATCACACTCCGTTCCGAGCTTCACTTTCAATACAGCAGAATCTTCCTGAAGAATTCCCTTGGAGACCACACTGCAGACTTCAGCCGCACTTATCAGTTGACTCCAGAGGCTGAACATGAATAGTTTTTTCCCCCTAAAATATTGACAGATCTAAAAACACTAATGATTTCTTGTATCTATTATGCGACTGCGAATACTTCCAACAGGAACCAAGGCAAAAAATAGCACTAGAGATTTACTGTAACTAGTGGTTGCATGCTATTTGGTGCTGAGCAAAAGGCACAAAGCATTCTGCACCTTCCAGAGTGGAAGACAGGATCATATCCTGTGTGCAGGCTGATTGCCCTATATAGAAGAATTAATCTTTGATTATATGGAAGATCTCAAGGAAGCAATGTGGTGTACTTTATGCATGCTTTTAAAATGACAAATGACCAACTCTCTAAAACCTTTTTATTTATTTATTTTAAAAAAGAAAGCTAGGTTCCTCAGTTTTATTATCAGGAAAAATATTTCATCCAAAGTGGTTTGGGCCTTTGAAATGCACACAGGGGAATGCTATTCTCATCAACGTTTCAGACCCAAAACAAAGTGTTTTGCTGTGCTGCTGCAATTCCTAACCTAAGAAGCAGACTTATTAGTGGGAAATCTGTTGAACATTTATGCATTTCCTGCTGATTCAAGAATCCTTAGATACTATCGTTTCTACTTCCTCCATAAAGGAAGGCAACCATGGCAAATTTAAAAGGAGATAAAAAGTTAAAGAGAGATAGATAAAGCCATAATCTCTGTGATTTTGTACATTTGGCTAAACTTTAAGGATGTGCTCAGCAACAGAAAGTGAAGAAAAATAGTGATGATGGTAGAGTCTGGACACCTCTAAGTTATGCAGTAATACTTTTTTGGATTTAAAGAGGGACAACTGGGACATATATAAATGTATTCACACTTTCTGATATTAGCCAGCCAGGCAGGCAGCCAGACAACCACATACCCCTTCATTCTGTACCCTCCTACAAGTTTCCTTATTTTCTTTTCCAACTTACACTCAACATTATTCAGCTACTGAGCATGCTCAGTCCTCCCTCTCTCTATATTAATGTTTCCTTCCCCTGAGAAGCCTTCCCTCTTGTTCCTGGTTTTGGCTACAATCCTGTCAACACTCTGAGCTAAGAGATTACTGTCACGGGTGGGGAAATTGTTTGTGTGAGCGAGGGGTGCTTTGTGGTGAAGAACAACATCAGAGAGACCCTCCTCAACTAAACAATAAATATCAATACAGATTGCATCACCAACCTGAGCCTTTGTAGATGTCCATGTTAGCAAGTCGTGACAAGCAAAAAGGAGAGAAAATTATATATTCATTAGTTTTGTTGTTGCAGGAGAATACTGAAAGAGCACAAACCCCGTTTAAAACTATAGTGTCTATAACACAAGGTTTGTATTTGATTCCTGAAACGCCCTATCTTTGTTCTTTTCTTTAAAAAAAATAATTATTCTAGATACACATCCAGTGTAAACTATTGTGAATGAAATGACTAAGTAAATGAATGAATTGCATTATTAACCTTTATTATTACAGCATAATAGATAGGTACTGAAAATCAAAGATGCTTTATGGGCAGGACGATGCAGAATACCCTGAAATTGAGGATTATCAATTACTTCAGACACTGATCCTTGCAGAAATATAAATTTAAACTGGGTATCAGTTCGTGACTGGCATAAATGCATATTTGTGTGCTTGGGTGACATACATACATACATACTCACACAGCCAGATACATTATGTGTTGGCAGCCTCCATCACATGGTACTCAATCTCTATAAATTGCTAAGCAATCTCCAAAGTAGTAGAATTACAAGGATTTAATATTTCAAGTATTCTTGAAAGATCATCTTGAACTACATTTGTAAGTCTTCTCAAACTTCTACTACTCGAAGAAAATGTTGGAACAGTGTACAAACATAAACAATGTTTTATTTTTCACTTATTAAGCACATGCAAAGCATTAAATCCCTATTCCAGATGTCCAAAGCAGTTTCCCAGTGCTTTGTTTCTACAAGATCCTGGGTGTTTCTGAACATCACACCAGCTTTCTGAAGAGCTCCCTGAGAAGCATTTCGTGATGTGCTCTATAGCACATTAACCTCTTTGTAATATTTCTGCACATTAGGAACTTGCTTGACAGAATAGAAGTGGAAGCAGAGGAAGTAAGGAGCTATGAAGACTCAGGAGATAATAGACCTCTAAGAAACGATGAAAGAGGATAGTAGGGAAAGGCAGATGGAGAGCAGGATGAAAAACATGTGAAGCTGGTCAACTCAAGAGTGGCTGGATAAGCGAGGAAGAGAAATGTGTGAAGGAAAAGCAACGTGAACAAAATATCAGCGATAGAAAGAGGATTTTAAGGCAGCACTAGTGCAATAAAGCTACTAAGGTACGTAAATGCTCAGTGAGAGCTTTCAATTTTGAGAGCCGTGTTGAAATCTAAGGAAGTGCTTCTACAGGAAAGAACACAAGAACAGAAGAGAGAGAAAGGCAGAGCACAGTACCATCATATTTTAGCATCTAAGGCACATCTTCATGGGGCTTTCTTTGGGAAGCAGATGGGTTCATTCTGTACATCTCTTTCCCGATTCACTGATTCATTGTTTGTTGGTTAAGCCAACAGGATTGGTAGCACTGTGTTTTCCAAGTACAGGTGTGCAGCAGTACTATGGGCTGCCATATTTTTGGGCTGTTGGTGGACTTTTCTTAAATCCTACTTTACTTTTCAATTCCTTAATAGGAAACAGGAGTTCCATGCATAGGTGTCCCTGAAAGAGAAAAGCTGCTCTCTTGGAGCCCATTGCTACTGGAGCCCCCTCAATGAACACCCACACTTAATTAATATGTTCCTGTCCTAAAATGACTTCTTCAATCTGGGGACTTTGCTAAAAAGAATCAACAAATGTTTGTCAGCAACATGCTAAATATCCATTCTCTGGAAGCTTAATGCACAGTTTCAGCACATACCTGGTATCTTAACCACTGGCCAGCTGCTGTTAAGCACCAGCAGTCAAGTAGAAGCACTTTCCTTCCTTCCTAATCTCAAGTGGCAATGGGACAAATGTGCAAGGTTCTTTGTTGTGTAATTACTATAATTAGCTGGTCCATTACCGCAGCTCCTTTAGGTCAAAGGCTCTAATTCCAGAGAAGTACTAAACGCTGTTGATAGTCAGCTTGGGGGATGTTAAAGCAAGAGTGCTTACAAATAGGAGTTTGACAAGTTTCAAAGAAAATAGTTTAGTAGTAATCAAATAAAAACATTGTGGGTTAGATAAACCATGGAAGGGTATTCTCACAAGATTGTGTCAATGTAGCTTGAAGAAATTAGTTCCTTTTTAAACCCAGAATTAAATTTGGGGTGCTCCCCCCCCAAAGAAGAGTACAGCAAAGTCCCAGTGACATCCAGTGTTTTGGGATGACAAAATAACAACTCTGCATGGTCATGTAGCCAGAATGGTAGAATATAAGTACACAAAACTTTTGAAGGGCAATGAATGCCTATCCAAGAGACAACAAAGCTGATTAGGCCACATATGCCGGTGACTTCAACACATGATGATGCCTCAAACAATAGGTCAAGTAAAAATGCTACCTTGGTAATTTCACCAGTACAGCACTTTCTACCCAGGTATTATTAAGAGCATCCTCCTCTCCCCCACCACCGCCCTGTAATTGTTAGGAGGAAATACTGCTTCTTTATACTAATAGATTGGTATATCAACCTATATTACTTTCAAGCTAGCAGAATAAAGAATAATTCCAAAAGCTTTAATAGCAGTCTAGTAGCCACAGCAGCACATATTCAAGCTGTATTCTGAGGTTGCTGCAATCTGACAAATAATGGGTTCTCTTGGACAGTTCCATTGTTAAGAGAACTCAATGGCACCTGAATGAGAATTAAGCACAAAGGGAGCTTCATTCTACCAACTGTGCTAAGTAGAAGCTGGTTGTGCTTCCTATCTTAAGCCGCTCTGCACAGAACATATTAAACAAAATTTCCCGAAAGAAGGGGGGAGGGCAGAAAAACATCTCCACGTCTTGCAATGCCTATGATTGTACACATTAAGCTGCCTGTAAGGTTAAGGTTAACAGAGTGTTGGTAGCATTTAGCCCTTGTCTCCTCCAAATTACACCCTCCCTTTTCAGCTGTTCAATAGTGAATGGGGTTTTGAAGCTTGAGTGCAGCCAGCAACATAGGAAGCAGCCTTAGACGAGGCCAGACTATTTGCCTAATCCAGTTTTATCTGCTCCGATTGGCAGCAACTCTCTGGAGTCTCGGGCAGGCATTCCCCCCCCCCATAACCTCTAGGTACACCTGACATCTGAGATAAAACAAGTGATATTTGAGATCAGTGGCAGGTAGAGAGAAAATCTCTTCAGTGGTGATACGCAATTTTTTTGGGAATTCTATATGCAGGGAGCCTCACTGGGTGCCAACATTGTGATCAGCCAAATACGTTTCTGTTCTCCCAGTTTAAACACTTTAAAAATGTTGTGTTTTTAAAACAACACACTATTATCTTGTGTATTTTTATCTTGTTTTTAAATTATTCATCTACTGCAAATGTATGTTTAAGAAAAAGGAAGGGAAACAACAGCAGCAGCAGCAAAAATAAAAAGTGGGGGGTGTAAACAGTCTTGGAAGCTTTGCTGAAGTTCTGTATATGAATCGGAGTTGGATACCATTTTGGGGGAAAGGGCTGCATAACCTGGTGGAGAGCTGCTGGGCCGGGCATATTCCAAAAGTGGGTAAGTGAAACCCACACCCAATGACACATCCTTTATGCACACATTCATCCCCCCCCCACTTATAAACAGTTTTTTCCCATGGAAACTGAAGCATATAGTTAATTTTCACCTTTTATTTTCTCCACAAACTTTTTCCTACAAAGTTTGTAGGGGGAAATGGGAGGGGTCACTCTCCAAGCATGCAAACAAAACAAAACTCCACCCTTCTATAATCCCAGCAGAAGATTGCTAACAGCACCAGTGGACAGCTAAACTGGATGCCCTGCCTTGAAACGAGTCAAACCCTCAAACTTCAAAGAACCGCACACAAGCAACTGCAAAATGCAGGCACACTTTCTGCACATTTACAAGCACTACGAACCTACCACCCTACTGAGGCATTTTCCTTTTGTGTTGATCTGCTTTTCAGAAGATCTTGCACTTTGCACAACGTCAAAGCCCTTTCTCTTCTCAGCTGCTTCCTGCTGAACTGCTAGTGGGTGGGAAAGGACCTCTGGGGTGAATGAAACCCAACGATGGGCCGTGTCTGACCCACAGGCTGAGGGCTCTTCACCCCTCACATAAATATTAGGGGGGGGCGGACTTTAGACAGATAAAGAAAGTATGGCATTCATAGTGCCTAAAGCACTGCCCCAGGATTATCTGTATCATGCAAATGTCAGGTATTTCAATTTGTCTGTGTCTAAAATACAGATGAAACATTCTGGTCACCCAGGTAAGTAACCCAGATAAGGCTGGAAAGTATATCTTGAGAATTAACTTTGCTAAGAATGATAATTGATATTATGTGCATTCTCCACTACGTGAAGAACCAGATATTGATTTATCATTTCCTCTTTCATTGTTTAATGGCAACAAGCAACCAGAAACACATTAAAGCCAATTTGTTCTTACTATCGCAATGTATTTTTTTGTTCAGCAGTAGAGGATGGAGTCAAGCCTCATCAGATTTACATCAAAGCATTTTAGCCTGCAGCTGTACCCATGCAAATTCCATAAACAGGCATATTTTTTTACCTGGTGCTCCAAGACTGAAAAAGTGAATATGATTCATGACAAATGAAACAATCTGTTTCAATATAGACTGCAATAAGAGGGGTTGTACAGGATTTCAATTTTTTTTATTCATTTACACTGATAAAAGTAGCATAGAGAATTGACTTTTTAACTGGCCATTTAAAATCACGCTCTCGGAAGAAAGACTCTTTAAGTAGTAACAGAAGTTCATTCGCAACACTTTTCATATACTGCTAGGCATAGTTTGTCAACATTTTCCCCCAGATGGATATAGATCAGATGGCTATAGAGCTGTGACTGATCCTGCACTGAAGCTGCTGAGCATGCTCAGTGGTATCTAAGATTGCCTGCTCCTGTAGCCCTGAAACATCTGCACTGAAGCAAGAGAAAAGGGAAATACAGGGGTTCCACTGGGCAGTCTCTCTGCAATCAAGACCACACTGAAAAATATCTGTTTAAAATAAGTTGGGTCCTTAAAGAGGCCCAACTGAACTAAGGGGTGTTTTATTGTATGATTAGGCCACTTGAAATCTAACAATTCATCCAACTGTTGGCCTTGCCCTCACTAGCCAGCCGATCCTGGTCCTCAAAGAATGAAACTTTTTTGGGATTCAGAATAGGGAAGCGGGTCAACAGCTTGTCCTTCAATAGGAAAGGCTTGTCTGGATCTCTCTCTGTTCCCTACATGCTTCTTTGAAATACAGGAAGATACTTCGAGCTAGGGTGGCCAGATCAAAAGAGGCCAGGGCTCCTGCGGTATTTAATAGTTGTGGAGAAGAGGGAATTTCTGCTGGCATGAACTCCCACTGTCCCCACTGAAAATCTCAGCAGCTGGGGATGATGGGAGTTGTAGTTCAGTCCTCATGATCCCAGATGGGTGGAGATGCTACATGGGTCAATATGCTTCATGTGTCTTCTCCTGTTTTGAAAGAAGAATATGGGGAAAGCAGGGAGGTCCTCTTGTATCCAAGGAAGAGCTGCTGTGCTGCCATCTCTTGCTTCCCTGTCCTGAACCCCAATGGGAAGCTTTTCTCTCCTAGGGACCAGGATGAGCTGGTGGGTGTGGATATAGGACAAGAATTGCTTGTACTCAGGTCCTACACTTTTGGGCTTCCAGCAGCTATCTGGTTGGCCACTATAAGAACGTGATGTTGGGCTAGATGGGTGTTTAGTCTGTTGCACGACTCTTATGTTCTTAATGTGGTATGGACTGTGCTATCCACTGCTTGCAGAAATTGAGCTGGAGAGTGACTTATCTGAACCGGTCAATAGTTTATAGGCAGGCGCATGACTGCTTGGAAGAAATCTGATTATAAGATAGTCAAGTGTGTTTGTTTGAACTTATGGTACGAATGGCCTATTAATATTTTTTATATTACAGTGGTACCTTGGTTCTCGAACTTAATCCATTCCGGGAGTCCATTCGACTCCTGGAACCATTCAAAAACCAAGGTGTGGCTTCCGGTTGTCTGCAGGAGCTTCCTACACTCAAGCCGAAGCTGTATTGGATGTTCGGCTTCCGAGAAACGTTCGCAAACCAGAACACTTACTTCCGAGTTTGCAGCATTCAGGAGCCGATTTGTTCGACAACTAAGCTGTTTGAGAACCAAGGTACCACTGTATAAGCATTAAACAAAGTTGCGGCCAGAACTGGCTCTTACTACTAGGTTATTTCTACCGTTCTGGTAATAAAGGACAATCTCTATTTGAAGACTTCAATTAATGTTGCAACAAAGCAGCTTGGAATTATAGAATGGATGAAACTCTTCAAAAAATTGTTGTTGACATAAAACATTAGCAATTCTTTCATCGTTTGGAAAACTTCCACTACATTTGCACATTCCCAGGGAGCTTCTCTGTACTCTGCAGCACAGGAAAAAGCTTTGGGTACATTTGAATAACTTTCAATCAGACATAAAATAGTGACGAGCAGCTAAAAAAAGTGATGAGCAACTAATGAAGTGCTGCTTACTGTACCAAACCGGGGGGGGGGGGGGATTTTCCTGCTTTACATCAAACTGACAGGATAAGAGGGCTTTAACTTTCACTGTGCAACAAAGGAGTAGTAAATAGATAAAGTGAAAGGATCACGGGTAAACACACTGACTGCATTATAGCTGACTTGCAGGGGTGGCTCTAAGATGCCTTAGGCCAGAGGTTTTCAACCTTTCTGAGTCCACGACTCCCTTGATCAACTCCCTTCTTTCTGCAACACCCCTGTGGGGCTCAGGAGCCCAGTTATGTCACCTGTTGCCTGCAGAGCTGGCAGCCCCTCACCCCTTTCTGAATACCGTCCCTTGTGGAGGGTTCCCTCAGCCTCCTCTTCCCTCTCCTGGGGAGTCTCCTTGGGAGCTGCCTCCTCACACTGCCCCTTAGGCCAGCCCCAGAGGCACCATTTGACTGAGGAACTTGTAGCCAGGGCTGCTGCAACAAACAGCTATGCAAACCTTTGGTAGGCAGAGACATGAGAAGGCATCTGAGGAGGGAGGGAAGGAAAGAGGGACAGAGGCCAGTGTTGCCTGTGGCACCCCCCAAGGCACCCCAGGGTGCCACAGCAGGGATTGAAAACCACTGCCTTGGACAGCTGATGCTGGAAGGAGGTAGTGGCAGAGAGATGTTGGAGGGCAGAGCTATATGGTCCGAGTAGTACATAACCTGGGTTCCATAAGCCAGCCCAAGGCCATCAGGTGCAGTGGAGGCAGCCCACATTGAAGTAAGACTCAACTGGCAGTCTGACCACCTTCTGTACATGGAATGACAGGAGGTGCCATCTTGTCCTTTGCCTAAGGTAGCAAAATGTCTTGGAGCAGCCTTGATGATTCAGAATCTGATGCAGAGTAAGTATCACAAAGCCATACTTGCCACTGAAGTTTGTAAAGACAGAGGTAAATCTGAGCTCTTCTGGCAGCCCTTAGAATATCACATTTTAGACATATCTTCTTCTTATGTCTCTTTAGTAGCCATGTCAATAATCTTTGTGGTACATCTGAATTGCAGACAGGGGCATCAATGTTTGTGTGTGTACGTGTGCGTGCATGCGTGCGCACACACATTTTAAAAAAATTAATGCCAAGGTTGCATTTGGGTGCCCTTATGCTACAAATGGGGATATTATCTCAGAGCATTATAAACAACTTCCCCCAGTTTAAGAGGGCATTGTCATAACTGAACCCTTTGATACTCTAAAAAGTGACCTGGAGATGGAAGAACATACCTTGGAAACAGGGCATTTCTTCAGATTGCCCAAGTTATAATCTGAAGGAGCCTACATAGGGCTGTTGAGAACTGTGAACTAATCTAGGGTAGATTGATTTGCTTGCTTTATTTTTTATTTTTTACAATAACTTGTTTGTTAAAACAATGCTGTTACACATATGAATATATGAGTCCTTGGGTTAAGGATGCTCAGTTATGGAAGTTCATGGGCCTTAGCTATTTGAGGAAATGGACAGATCTCTACTGTAACTCCATAACCACACCTCTTGCATGTGAAATTTGGACCCCCCTCCCTGTCACCATATGAACCCCACAACTTCTTTCTCCTCTGCAAGTCCTTGTCTAAGATGGAAGGGAGCATTCCTAGGGCCGTTAAAAAATGATGTTCTTATAACTTATCACGATCTTCAGGTCACCATGTCAAATGATCTAAGCAACTGCAACAAATGAAGAAGAGACATCAGTCCTTGATTTTATGACAACAGTGTTTTCCAAGTCTGACTGGATTGACAGAACATCATTTAGCCATTTGCAATCAAATCACCATGTCATCCAATAACTCAGCAATATAATGGGCTCAAAGAAACCAATGAGCACATAAATAAATTTGTGTCTTAAAAAAATTATTCCAATTATTGTCCAGTTGAGCACAGCCTGTTTGGACATGCTGCCTGCTGCATTCAACAAACACAGCACTAGATTAAAGATTAGTAATAAAAAAAAATAAAATTGCTACATTGTGTTCTGAAGAAACAGATGCTAAAAGAGATCAATCATTACCAGGAGTGCAAATCTTATCCAATTTTCATGGTACAAAAACAAAAATCAATTGGTTTCAGATTTATCAGAGTTGACATTTCTTCACAAATCACAAGATTATGCAGTAGGCATTCTGTTCCTAACAGAATTTGGAAATGTTAAAAATCCACAGTTTCCTAAATCCAAAGGTCCTATTATTAGCTAATCTGGATCCTGCAGAACCACTGACCACAGAAACTCTTAAGTACACAGTATGGATGGATCAAAAGTTCAACACTGCACCACTTAAGTGCAAGCTGCTTGAAACCTTGTGCTAGATTTCACTGATTGCTATGTGAGACCTTGCCATCTTGAATGAAAATATGATTAGGAGAAACACCATGATGACAATGTGTGGATGGTGGGTGGTGTGGGTGTGTATGGTAAGGCCAGAGGGGGGACATAACTGCGGAGTCAGGGCCAGTGGTCTCAGCCTTCCCTCTTCTTCCATGCAATGTATATTGCCTGGAGAATTGTTTCCAAGCATGACTAAAAACCAAACCCCTTTCAAGCAAAATGCTATCCATTGATTGCTTATGATAATGCTAGCTCAAGAGCACGTGTTGCGGTTGGGGAAAACAAGCCACCCTGTTGTTGCTGGGCAGATTTTGGAAAAACCCAAACCATTAAGTGGTTAATTGGGTTGCTGGGGATTTTTGATTGTTGCCGTTTTTAGGAGGAAGAGCCAGAGTTTTTAAATACAGGACGCCCAACACTGGGCGTCCTCTTGGCTGTTTTGCACCGGATCACCCGCCCACCCTCCCTTTAATGGGGGGGGGGTTGATCGCTTGACCTTGCTATGCCTGTCATGGGGTCGTCTGCTTTGGAGCAGGGGCTTGGTAGGAATTTTGCCATCTGGCTGATTGGCTGGTGCCATTTGGTTTTTGCCTACTGCGTAGCAAATTGTCACAACTTATAAGGTTGGCGGTTAGGCATTGGTTAAAATTGGTTGGTGGAGGGCTAAGTGCCTACCCCTCCAATGGTGGTGCGGAAAGGGAATTCCGTTAAAGGAATCCAGGGGCTTGCCATTCTTTTCGTCCTGTCCCTGGCATCGGACTTGGGCTGTGCAAGCCCCACAGGAACATGAGGGTGAGGAGTGAGGGACTGATGCCCAGCTTCATTTTCTCATCCAATACTTGTTTCCCACGCTGGCTTCCGTTGGAGTACGGAAGTCAGTTCTGTCCCTGGGGCAAGGATAGATAGTCATAACCAATGCCTAAGCAACCACTCACATTTTTTGTATTTTGAATAAAGTTGTGGCCAAAATCATGCCAAAAACCTTAAACAAAAATTGATGTGTGATGTGTGAATTTTTTTGGGGGGGTGTGGCTTTGGGGACTCAACACGCAACTGAAGAGCAGAACCCTAATGGTGCCTTCCACAAGGGCAACACTTTTAAAAGTCTCATGGCATCACTCAGGAACCAAATCCTACCATTAACTATATCCCGTAGCTGCACCCCCCTCTGAAGTACATCACTTTGCCTTGAGGCAAGGCAGCACTGATCCTTTGTAGAAGTCAACCCTGTTGTCCTGAAACCTTCTTTGGATGGACCTACCTGTTGCATAACTGCATGCCCTTAACATTTTTCATCCATATGTCTATTTTGTCTATCTGTAACTTTGCTCTTCCATTGTATTTCCCTCTTTTAAATAGTTTTTTAAAAACTCTTATTTTAAGAATTTTGCAGACTTCTAATAAAAATATATTTTTTAAGCGACAGATGCTTTAAAAAAGGGAAAAAAGAAAGGGATTGCTGTAGCTGTCCCGAATCCTTAATTCTGTACCATTAAAAACTGCTCTGAAATGTTTGTCAGTGATTTGATGGGAACTGGTGGTCTCAACCCTAAGAACTCACTTTCTTCTCCAACTTAATTTTTGTCATCTCCAAGCAATCAGAACTGATGAGCAACAATCTACAGAAGGCCACACCAACTAAATCAGAGTAGCAGAGCTACTTTTTTTTGTATTTTCATCATACGCCGGATAAAATCCTAGAAGCAGATCCTTTTCTCTTCTTTAACCTGTTGCTATAGAAACTTTTTATTCATCAAATATCTTGATTGGAAAGAAAACATGCATGGGTGTTGAGTCAGTCAAAACCAATTTTTAGAAGCCAGGATTTTTTTTTTGCGCCTGTGAGCATAAATATCATCAGGCTGAGAAAAACAAGGCACCAAGCCAATTTGCTGCTTATTGTGAGGCTGAGAAAGACCTCCTCCTCCCTTCAGGAAGAAACTATGAAACTGTAAGGCATTCCTTCACAATTGCTAGGAGCAACTGTTGTGTTTGTAATCATTGCTGATGCTATAGTACCATCCTGCGTGGAAAACGCACTTTCTTTTTTTTCCACAAGAAGTGGATTTAAAGAAAACCAAAACCACAGGCAAGAACACACATAACAAGACAAGAATAATACTTATTAAGAAAAGAATGGAGAACCAGATATTGCTGGACTACCAACTTCCATCATCCTTGACCATTATCCATGCTGGTTGGGGCTGATTGAATTTGGAACTGTACATTTGGAAGTCCAGTTTCCCCATCACTGAATAAAGGGGAAATAAAATTCACTTATAATAGTCCTTAGTATACAGTGTAGGGCAGTTAGAATAGTGGCAAAATAGAAGTAAAACAGTCTGAGGAGTTGTTCACAAAATACTGAGAGTGTTTAGATGGGTAGATTATGCAGCCCAACTTAGATAGCACATATTTTTGGATACTACCATATCGCCAAGGAATAAGGAACATACTATACTAGCACACATTTTAATAAAAAATAAGTTAAAATAAGTGTCTTTGTGTGCTTGAGCTCAGGCAGAGATTATCTCAGCAAAAAGATGACTGAAGACCCGGTTCTTTGCCATGCGAGTTTGCTGTGTGCTAGACCTGGCTTTTAAAATGCCATGTGTCCAGTTAGAAGTGATGAACAAGAACTGATCCAAAGCACAAATGTCTAACAATGGCAGTCTAGACATACAAGTGACCTATATTGCTTGGGGCTTAACGGCATGGATTCTGTAGCCAGAACCTACAAAGACTGGCTCCTGACTACATGGCTCAGTCATTTAAAAAAATGTCAGGGAAAATAGGCAGCGCCACCTCAAAGCAAATGAAAACTCTCAAAGAAGTGAACCTCACAAGTGCCCAAAAAATTGTGTAGCTTATTCATAGATTGTTCTCCCAAAGGGCAAAGAAATTCCTTCACAGGCGACAATAAATAACTACTGTCCTTGATGAAGACTTGTACTTGAAACACATCCAGCATAATAACAGAAAGTTGCAGTGCTTTTGTAAATAAAATACACTATTTCTATGCTACTTTTGCCTGCCTCTTTTTTTCTTTTTCAGTTTCTTTTAAATATTATCCCAGCTGTATAGATGTAGTGCTTGGGGGTGAAAGCAGCTCCCATCTGGCAAGGATAACATCTGAATAGCCCCTGATTGTTAGGAGTTCTCCAGGAGCAATGATTGTAATTAGTGTGTTAGATTCAAGGGAGAATCCTACTCACAGGCTGCAGGTAGTTTGTTCTCCCTCATATTATATCAGCATCCCCAGGTGAGACTAAGGCTTGAAGATGCAGGACTGACCAGCTTCTGCACTTGCTGCTTTCTACACTTGATGCAATATGGACTGCAGCCACTCAGAGAATCCACCTTGAGTTTTATAGTAGCCATCAAAGCTTTTCTGCACTTGGAGAAGTTACTGGAGAGCTCATCAAAACTATAAAGAGGTTAAGAAACTATAAAGAGGTTAGACAAGTAAGATCTGTCTCAGATGTTACAGAAAAGTAAAGAAAAAAGACATACATGTCACCAAGAGCACCCATGTAATGGCAACAGGTTATGCCTTTTATTCTCTGGAAGATGACTTCCTTCTTCAGATGTGGCAGATGAAGCATGAAAAGCAGATGTCCTAAGTCCTATTCGGTCTTTCTGCAAATGGCTTAGGTAAACACATGAAGAGGGGAGAGACTGCACAACCACACAAAAATCATTTCCCTGTTACTAAACAGCACCTCACCTACAATGCAGGCATGGTGTTTACACCTGGCTGTTCCTCTGGTTTACTAGCAACAGAAAAACTGCACCTCCTCATTTAACCACCCAGCATTTAATATCAGCTTGCAAGTGCCATGCCTTTGTATTTTCATGCCTTGTGTTATACTTGCTTTATCTCCTTGTTTGCCACTTTCCCATTGTTTTGTTGACAACTATTTTGGTAAATAATACATGCTCTTATCCCAAATGCATTATCATCTGACATATTTCCATGAATGTCTCAAAATGCACTGTTTGCATGCTTACTACTGAATAAGTGCAGAGTAAGAGCAGAATACATAGAGTTGCAGCCCTGTGTATTAACAGAGAGTCATCCTTTCAAAAACAAACAAACAAAGAAACCACTGACATCAACAGGCTTAAGTTAACCATGATTTCAATGGGATTTTCCCTCTGAGTGTGACTTAGCCTGATGCAACCCAAAGAGAGCTGTTGCAGAGTAGTGGCTAAGAGAAATTCTCTGGTTCAAACTTCACTTCTGCCATGAAATCACTAGGCAGACCTAAGCAAGCCATGTGTGCTCTCTCTCTCTCTCTCTCTCTCTCTCTCTCTCTCTCTCTCTCTCTCTGTCTCTCCCCAACCTCCAACCTTTAACAAGTTAGGCAGTAATACTAACTTGGTTTTTTGTTAGGATCGCACACTTTGAACACGTGGTCTAAGGGCCAATGTATCTCCTGGGGAATTTTCTGGGAGCTGCGTTTCAGTGGTGGGTGGAGCCAGAGGGGAGAGTGGGTGGCCTAGGGAGAGTTTTGAGAGCGAGCGAGAGAGCTAGTCCTGAAGGGCTACATTTGAAACCTGGACCTGATGTTCCTTACTCCTAATTTAAATGTCAGATAAATGTTAATTATCATTATTTACTTAGAAATAAACTCCACTTAATGTGTTGGGATGTAGCTCCAAGTAAGCATGGGCAAGATCACAAATGCAAGTTCTTTGTCTACATCAGTGTTTCCCAACCGGTGTTCCGCGGCACACTAGTGTTCCGTGGAACATTGCCTTGTGTTCCGTGGGAGGGAGGCGGGCGAGTCGGGCGGCGAGAGGCGGGGCGGCGGCGGCGGCGAGCACACGCGGGGCGGCGAGCGAGCTCCCTCCCACATCCCATCGCCGCTCGCTACTGGGCCTGTGCATGCGTGAAGTTTTCGCGCATAGCCACTTCCGGGCCTGCCCCAGGAGGTGGGGTTGCGGGCATCATGCCCTTCCCCCCGTGAGCGGGGGCTGGTCTCAGCCCCCGCGAGAGCAAGGGAATCCCATCCGGCCACGCCTCCTGGCCAGCCAATTGGCTGGCTGGAGGGGGTGTGGCTTGCCCTATTTAGGGCCGGAGCGGAGGGGGCTCGCCCTCTCTTCTCCGGCTAGCCCCATCGCCGCTTGCTACATCCCATCGCCACTCGCTACTGGGCCTGCGCATGCGCGAAGTTTGCAGTCCTTGCAGTCCTCGGTAACCACAGCTTGCAGTCCTCGGTAACCACAGCGACCCGAGGGAGGGGAGGGAACAGGGAAGTCGAGGGTGGCGGCGAGCCGCGATGACGTCAGTGGGCCGCGCTGCCTCGCCCTGGCACGGTGTGAGAGCCCCGGCTAGTGGCGCAAGCTTCGGAATAAGTGGGATCCGTGTGCACGAGACCGAGATCGCGGGTAAGGAGCTCAGCCCTGGGCAGGAGGAAGCGGGGCCGTGCGTGCGGGCCACATCCCCACAGAGAGCGAGCCTCCCCCGGCCCACCACTCCGGGCAGGTCCACTCGCATGAGGGGGCGGCAATGGCGACGGCCGGCAGCTTGCCTGCAATGCCATCCCTCGAGCAGGCGAGGAGCCCGGAGGCTACCAGATGCGAGTCCTCTTTCCCACCCTGCTCGGGAGTCCAGAGCACTTGGTCGCATTCAGGATCTAGAGTGGGGAAGCGGGGCTTGTGTCTGGGCTGGACACATTGGGCTGCCTGTGCCGCTCGACCTGCGGGGAGAAATCAGGGTGGGAGTCACGACCGTGAGGCAGGGCTGCCAAGTGTGGCAGAAGAGGACACGGCCGTCGCACCTGTCCTTAGGTAGGAGCTTCTTCCGTGTCGACCTGCTGCCCTAAAGTCTTGGCTTTTTTCTTGGCTTTTTGGCGGTTGGCACAGAAGGAAGGCAAGGGGGAGGGAAAAAATTGAAACTTACACTTTCGTGCGTCCCTCCCGGCGTGACGCTGCGCGCTGACGTCACGGGGCTGTAATGGTGGTGTGCCTCGAGATTTTTTTCATGAAACAAGTGTGCCTTTGCCCAAAAAAGGTTGGGAAACACTGGTCTACATTATGTCTATACATTACACATAAATAGGCAGGGTTATAGGCAGTGGTACTTATAACTGCAAACAAAATCTTTTAAAGCATATGTGCATTATCTACAACTATTTAACTGCAAAACAATATGTGAGTCTTCAGCAGGTAGTGTGAGTCCTGAGCTTCATTTTTAGCATAGAAAGACCCTAGGGTGAATACACTTAATAACTGTGAAGAAGCCCTTATTTTGTGATTTGTATTATAGTAGTGCCCAAAGGACCTTCCTGCATTGGTTCATCATGCACAAGCACACAATCTGTTCCCCCAAAGAATACCCTGGCTAAATTAAAACAAGCAGGGATGTGTGACAATTTATCATAATAAGAACTATGCCAGAGTAATTTAATCATGCATTTTCATAAGCTAACGCCACAGACAATACATTACTTCCAAATGACTTTAAACGTATCAGCAACTTTCATGTGCCAAGACAACCCGACTGCCATCATATGCAGCTTAAAAAGTAAAATAAAAAGTTTGGTAGAATGAAGTTTGAAGTAGTTCCATTTTATGTATATAGGTTAGTAGCACTTGTTTGGAAGCCACAGTCTGAACCAACTTCCTCATACAACCATCAGTGGTAAAACTGCATGATTTTCATATGTGTACATGGGTGTACACCTCACCCGATACCTCTGTGTACTTGCAGAGGAGCAACGGCATGTGTAAAGGAGCCCATAATGCATTAGAACAGACTTAGCCCAGGCTTCCCCTGAGTGCTCAGAGACCAAGCAAGATCCTTCAACTGCTGCATGAGTTCCTCCTTCATCTGCTCAAGCACATGCCTGTGTAATGTACAGAGCTCTTCCAATGGTCAGCATAATGTCAAGGACTATTTTCAACTACCTAATCTCTCTGCTCTCAGTTCAGTGGTAAAGAAAGTATGTAGGAAGTGATGGGAAAGACCCTTGCACAAGACTCTCGGAGTGCAGCTGATTGTCAAAGAAAGCAGTACTTGGCTGGACAAACAATGGTCTGACTTGGGATAAGTCCGCTTAATAATTGCCAAGATTTGGAATCAAACCTGGAATAGGGCTGTAGGGACAGCAATATTAGATAGGTAAACAATGCAGTGTTGGGAGCCAGCTCTATTTGTGGTGGCTGCTCTGATACAACTAGAATTCTACTTCAGAAACACATTAGTAGGGCTTATATTGTTTGTAACCTCCATGTGATCTTCAGGTGAAGGGTAGTATACAAATTTAATAAGTAAATAATAATAATGATGATAAGGCCTGATGAGGACCTTTCCTACTTGCTCAAGTAGCAACTGACTGATATCTGAAGGCAGAGGCCTTGTGATGAGGCCCAGAAAGCGGGATTAGGACAGAAGCATTGCATCCCATTGTCAATGTTAAGCTGCTCTTGATCTGCTCAGTGCCAATATAGCAACACTTTTATTAGTCTCTCCCTGGCACCACACAAACTGGTCCCTCCACCTGCTCCACTCACTCCTCTGTGATGGACCTAGTTCTAACAGCCCATAGATGAGAAGCCTGTGCTTGAATTTCACTCAGAGTGTAGTTAGGAGCTCAGATGATTGAATGTTTGTCTCCACATAAATGTCAGGGAGAAGGATAAGCCAGCACACCTTTCCTTGACATCTAGTTTTACATATAAAATATAAAAACTCAGCATAATGCATCCAAGATTTACATCTCCATTTGCTGTTTAAGTACTAGTCCACCCACAGTGATTAAGGAACTGCAGCAGACACCCTTGCCCAGACAGTGACTCTGTGTCAGAGCTGAAGCAGGAATTCTGCAATCTTCTGCATCATCCATAATTATCACCTACCCACATTGGCCTGGATCATTAACCAGTGGTGAAGAGTCTAAGGTGAAATAGCCTAAGATAGAAAAACTTATAAGTGGCTACCCCTGCAAGGAGTGATTAGAGTGAAACCCTCAAACTAAGTGACAGGAGCAGTTTTAAGGTCTTCACTTACATCTGGATGGCAAAAATTAGTATGCGATACAAGTGGCATGCACTGCACCACACTTGACGGCTGATTTTCAATTGTAGAAGGGATCTCAAGTTTTGTTTCTTTAAATCTGAGCTAATATTTATCTACAGTATGGTTTCCAGATTTTCAAAAAACAATTCCTGGGGGGGGGGGGATATCCGCAGTGAAGAAAATTACTTGAGTGATATATGTGCCTCTTTTTATAGTCATTAAAAAGGTGACAATAATATGCCAGTGGTGCAACGTGCAATTTTATAATCACATGAAGCAATGACATCTTTTGTGCCTCTCACCCTCCCTCTAGAAACTCTACCTGTGATCACTTCTATAGGGTCATAATCAACCTTCTCCCCTCTCAAGCACATCCTGACTCATTCACATGGACACCAAAATCTCAGAATCTTGAATAAAATGTTCCTGACACAACACACATATTACATTACCACAAATCATGCATCCTGCATAGGTGCCCTTGAATGGTTTTCATGCCCTCATTACCATACCCTGCAAGTATCCCAGAAAAACCAGGACATCCTGTTTTTTCTCATGAGAGGATGACGGCCATTTTGGGCACCATGATCTCGTACAATTTCGCACCACAACCCTCCCTCCCAAAAAAACTATTTTTTTTCAGGGCTGCGAGCTCAGGCGGTGCCTCCCAAACACATGTTTTTTAATGCTGTGCCCAAATAAATCACTTGGGGAAAAATAGGGTGTGAAATGGTGTGAGATCACAATGCCCAAAATGACTACCATCCTCTTGTAAGAAAAAAATGGAAAATGGCATTCCGGTTTTTGTCTTTGATGTTTTGGAGGATATATACTAGGTCATAATTCCCCAGCAGTTCTCTCTGTTACCAAAAGGCTAAGTCAGACACATACACACACACTTCTGGTTGCTCCTGCCTCTCACCAAGAATTCAGCCCAATCAGGGAGTCAAAATTACTAAGGGGTGCTGTCCTCGCCCTAGTGTCTCTCAAAGAGACTTCTTAAGGACAAATTCCTTTGGTGTCAACCTACTTGTGGTGACCCTGGCAGTAGCAGGCCTGCCACCTTAGGCAACATTCCTTTTAAGCCCCTGTGGGGCTGATGGTAAAGTCAGACACAGTGTCTGCCATTGGCAATCAGTCTTGGCTGGCTCTTCCTGAAAACCAATCAAATGAACCACTAATAGAGTGCGCTACTCACTTTTTGCCTGGGTAGATAGTTATAGGCTGTTACAGCAGGGTATGGAATCTAGGGGGCTATCAGTTAAACATTATAGCTCACAAATTCATGATGGAACTCAAGCACAACTACCTTTGATAGTTTAATGGGTCAAATGAAATACATTTCGAGCACCTGTGTATATTTAGCACACAAGCATATTAAACTGTCCCATAAAAATAGCTTCCATTAAATTTATAATAAGTACCATTATGCAGAATTAATTAAACATCCAGGTTTGAAAATAAGAAACTAAGTTACTTGATATTGTCAAAACGGTAAAGGCTGCTCTCCCATCTTTGTGTTTTGCCAGAAATCAGCTCTTTAAAACGTTCAAGGAATAATCCACAAAGCACTAGGGAGTTATGAAACGAATGGTGGTAACAGAGCAAGCTATGTGATTGATGCTGCCCAGAGGGTGCTATCTAGTCCACAATTAGATCCGTTTAAATCTCATCAATGGAACCTTAAATATGCTAGATTGTACTCTTAGGGTTTCAGTCATGTTCAGAGTTATGTGTCCCTCGTTCCCATTGTAATCACTAGGACATTTGTGGCCGCAAGCAGCTGCAGGATGGCAGCTTCTTGCTGCAGTCCTTAACATACTGAGGGAAGACCAGCTGATCTCAGGTGAACCTACTTGAATTCTGTGGAACTCTGTGGAATGCAAATATTCAGCAGGACTGAGGACTCTTTTCCCTAATGTGCTTGCATTGCTCACACAAGGAGACTTTGAAGTGGGGCGGCATTCAGGGGCATGATTCCACACCTACATAATAGCTCAGGTGGTAGAGCCTGAGACTTTTAACCTCAGGGTCGTGGGTTCATGCCACACATTGGGCAAAAGATACCTACATTGTAGGGGGTGGTCCCTTCCAATGCTACAATTCTATGATGAGTGGTATAGGTAGCAGAGGGCATACTATGTGTCTTGCAGCAATTTTAGATTGGCTCCCAATTTACGAATGTTTAGGTTTTAGAAGTCAAATCCAACAGCAATAATATAAACAGGAAGGGGATGTAGATTAAAAGCTATGAAACCAGAAAAGCATATTTAATGTCAAACTGTATCAATGTCAGAAATAAAAATTATTATATGGCAAATGAATTGAAGTAATTCACAGTTTGAAAACAACCATTGCATATATAAAATATTAGATTCCTGATTCTAAAAATATAGAGTTAATTGCCCTCTTTACTGTCTGCAATGAAAACAGAAATAATGTGGGGGGTTTTGGTGTTGGTATAAAGGCAATTACTCATGTTGACCAACTTAGGTTCATTAGAAATCACTGGCATATATATCATCAGTGGATTTTATAAAATGCATTAAGTAGCATCTTGCAGAAGGCGCATTGTGAACTCAACCCCGCTCAGCTCACCCTATGCTGTGATGACATTGCAGGCGATTGTATCATGAAAAAGATAACAATATTCCAGTGTGAATCTGTAAGCTGTCAAAGTGTCAAAAGGTGTGGGGGGGCGTGCCCTAATACCTTTCACTGAAAAGGGAAAAGAATTCCCAAGGTACTAGTAGGAACAAAGATGCATGCCAGTCACTGGAATGCTAAGGAAGCTTTCCAATCTGTGCAATAAATTATTTTATACGGAAATAGTCACTTAAATAAGTGGCATTCTAATGTGATAATCTGTTGTGCTTTTTTTTTTCTGGCAACCAGCATTTGTTGCATTCTTATATTAGCACAGCAGTACTAAACCTACTAATGAGGGAGGAAGTTCTACTGAACTTCATGGCACTTACTTCTGAGTAAGCAGACAAAGACTAAGAAGCTGCCGGTATGAGTTAACAAGACAACCAATCTATTTCTCACATGTGGGAGATGAAGTGCTAAACAGGAATCTTGACTGCACAACTTCAGGTTATAGGTGGATGACTCACATGGCTGAATGCTTCTCCCTACAAATAAAGATTTCTGGAGAGAATTTTAGACTGAAGTGTGACAGTCTAGGTACAGGTTATACAGTAATATAAAGTCAAGTGAGAGGAGCTAACAAAACGACCCCTTTCCATGCCAGCATTGCCTCAGCCATTGGGAAACTGGTGTGAGAAGTAATCACTTTGGCACTGGGATTAGGCAAGCAGGAAACTAGGATGCCCATATGTACAACTTTACAGAGGACAACCCTTGATTTGAATTTCTGCCAGAAGGAATCCAGGCTAAGTCCAGTCTAAAGGCAAAGAAGCATGAGAAAGGTAGAGCAGGGGCTTTGAAGTTGTCCATCAACTATTAGTACTTGGACAGCAGACAGAGCAGGCACACAGGTGCTGTGGTCAATTTGTGGCTCTCAATAGGAATGCACTTCAGCAATAGCACCCAAACGGTTCAGTAGGCCTGAACAAAGATGTTCAGATCCACATGTACATTGGCTATCTGGGCAAAGCCCAATTTTCATATGGTAATCTCCCTTGCTGGATCAGGATGTTGATGGTTTCATGCAGCTATGGCATTTCCTAAATAACAATGTCCAAATTTTGCATTATAAAATGCAGGTGAGGGACCTTTGGCCCTCCAGATACTTTTGGACTACAGCTCCTATCAGCCATGTTGGCTTGGGTTGATGGCAAATGAATCCTACACTGGTTCCCCATCCTGGTTATAGGGCAGCCCCAGGTAACTACTGGGAGGAGGAATCAGTCCTCTTTATAGTCTATATAACAAATATGTCAATGTAATACATTGGTTATGCTATATCCTTCATTTGTTCTGCCTGTTTGTTCTCTCACCCAATCACAATTAAAGAGGTAAGTGCATAGATGACTTTTTTTTGGTAAATCTTGCAAATGAAAGGTGTTCTTTTTGATAAGGAGGATACAGTGAAGTATCACAATTTGTTTTTTGCTTTTGCCTTTAGCAAAGGTAACCAAAACTGTTGTGATTTAGGCAAAGCACTGCAAGGAGTTTTAAAACAATCTGAAAAAATGTAAATAAATTAGATAATGAAATGGAAATAGTATACATTGGGAGAAAAGGTATAGCAATTCCTTTAAAAGGGAAAGGGGAATCTCCTGCCTCCATTACACATTGCACTATATTGGAAACTGATGGTCTCTGGCAACACTGTCAATTTGACATGCCTAAACAAATTATGTGCATCAATAGAGACATCTCAAAGGTGTGTCTTCCTCGGGGACATCGAAGATACCAATAAATGACAATTCAAACATTGAAAGAACAAGTCTATACACTTTTGTTAAAGTGACATACAAAAAATAACAAAGTACCGTTTAATTGTTTAAGGGTCCTGTACTCCCCCATAATAATATCATTTCTTATCCCTCATAGAACATCCAGTTTTGTGTCTTTGAGCTATGGTGCTAACCTCTTTTGTGTGAGGATTACTAAAAGTTTTAATTAACTGAATTTAATATGAGGTTGATTGGAAGTGTTAATTGAAGAAACAGTTTTCACCGACTTTAGACCATGTAATTGCAAAAGAACTTTTACTTGTTATTCCCATTAATACCATCTGCCCAAATCTCTATTTTGTTATCTACTCAAGCTCATTTAACAGTTTATTACAAAATCCACATAGGTTATTGATTATAGCATTATGGCCAAGGTATTTCAAGCTAATGCACCACCTGCTGGGTGAATACAATTATGTTTCAGGAGGCCATAACAGTGTCCTCCTTGGTCCTCCATCAGTATAGCTATCTGGGACAGAACAGAAGAGATTTCAGAAGATTTGGGATTTGTTTAATTATGAAATGGTTTAAGGCTCGTGTTTTCTCATTAAAATAAGCACACTAAGGGAAAACATTTTAAGATACTCTGCTACAATGATTTACACTTGAGTCCAATATGACATTAAATTAGATAACTAGCATAATGTGAATTAATAGGTGCTAATCTAGGTCAGTGGCAGTGTGCATGCATCTGGCCCTAGCTTCAGACCCTGCCATCTCCACTTAAATGACTGCAACTTGTGAAAGGTCTTAGCCAGAGAGACTGGAGAGCTGCACTAGTGAAACAACCATTTGATTCATTATAAGGCAGCTTCTTGAGAGCCCCATGGACTGCAAGAAGATCAAATCTATCCATTCTTAAGGAAATCAGCCCTGAGTGCTCACTGGAAGGACAGATCCTGAAGCTGAGGCTCCAATACTTTGGCCACCTCATGAGAAGAGAAGACTCCCTGGAAAAGACCCTGATGTTGGGAAAGATGGAGGGCACAAGGAGAAGGTGACGGCAGGGGATGAGATGGTTGGACAGTGTTCTCGAAGCTACCAGCATGAGTTTGACCAAACTGCGGGAGGCAGTGGAAGACAGAAGTGCCTGGCGTGCTCTGGTCCATGGGGTCTCGAAGAGTCGGACACGACTAAACAACTAAACAACAACAAGGCAGCTAAATCAAGCATATAGCTAAATCAAGTCTGTGTGGCTAAGAGACCCATTAAGTTGAATGCAGCCCATTGACAGCATATGGCAGCCTACCTGGCACCTCATTAAGGCTCTTAATTTTGCTGCCTGCCCTAGTATTACTCCAGAGACTGTGGGGCTTACTGAGACCCTGAGAGGCTGCATGACTGATTGAGCTACATGGTCACAAGCTGTGCAAAGTCTGATCAAAATAGTTATGCCAGCCTCAAGAATTACAATGTTATATTGTTATTTATTGCACTATGAAAGTACGTATCTGCACAGACAGGCAGCTTGGCAGAATCTCAAGGAGGTAAGCATCTACAGCCCACTGTGTGCATATTATCCTACAATACATTTGAGAGATCTAGGCCATGTTCCAAATGCAAGAGCCTGCAAGAGACTGAGTGTGTGCAGTGGGGCTTAGCTCTCTTTTGATGGTGGAGATGCTTCCAAAGTGTTCATGGTTGAATGGAGTGCCAGAAACCCTGCAGTGGAACACGTTCCACAATGAATTGTCCTTGAGATACCTGCAAACAGCAGCCTATTTCTTTTGAAATTTTGAAGCAAGGTGATCAGTTACACATCAGCCAAAAATAAGATGTTAACATTTAAAATATAAAGGAAAAAGAGAGGAAAAAATAGCATCAAACTTGAATATGGTAACATATAAAGGTAAAGGTACCCCTGCCCATACGGGCCAGTCTTGACAGACTCTAGGGTTGTGCGCCCATCTCACTTAAGAGGCCGGGGGCCAGCGCTGTATGCATGGTCACAAATTGAGCAATAACTACTAAGATACTCAAGGCAACTAACAATCTTCAACATTCTGCATGAAAATATCACACACACACACACACACACACACACACAAAATGTAATATATATGTAAACACAAAAAAAGACTTGCAATTGCCTGCCTAGCTGTGTGAACTAATATTTGGCAAGACAAAATACAAGCATCATAACTAAGCTTTTCAGTTAAGCCAAGTAAGCTAATCCTGCTGCTTTGGGAAAAGCCTTTCACAAACCACAATACTGATGTGTTAGATCACAGGTAATAAGAACTTACCTTCTGACACATCAGAGACTAATGTTAGTTGACCTAACCTAGTCATGTGCTCAGATTTCAATGGATCTACTCTGACTAAAACTTAGTTGAAAACCACTCAAAGCCTGAAAGTCATAAAAGCGTTTATTTGAGGGGGGCAGAACTAGTATGCCTGTGGTCCACCTTATCAGGGACCTTCTGTTTTTGCCATCTCTCTGGGACTGCAAACAGAACAGTGTGCAAGTCCTGGTGGACCACAAAAATAAATGGTTGGTGGGCTGCATTTGGCTTGATGGCACAATTTGCTCTGGCATGGTAAGAAGTTACTCTGGTTAGTAAGATTTTACTCAGGACTGCCAATGTTTTTTCCAGATCTTCCAACTTTGCTTTGTCATTAAAATGAAGCCAAGAATCTCAGGATTCTAGGCAAAACTATGCTATGTTTGCACTGTTGATTGTCTATCACATGTCCTTCTGTACCTATATATACACACACAATGAAACAAGCAGAGATGCACATACACTCATACACCAATCCTTAACTGTTGTGATTATTCTTTTGAAATGGCATAATATTTTCTAGTAAATTCATTTTCTTCAAAATTGCACGCAATACAGTCTTATGAAGCCAATTTTCTTTGGCTTATTTGCAGACTGGTTGTCTTAATACCTGCTTTTGTATACACAGTTTTCAGACTTTCCCACTGAGATGCTCTGAATTATAGCTAATTCTTCCATTAGGTTTTTCTAATGAATGCCTATTGGTCTTCTTGCTGTTGAAGTAACCATTATCCGATGTTTACTTCCTCTAGCTACGCGTTCCAAATTATATAAATCCTCTGTTTGCTGTCCAGATTTAGTAACTGTTATTAGCTGGTGGGAAAACATCAAATAAAACAAATAAAAAACTAATCTGCCTGTGAATAGCATCCCAAAGTAATATATGACTGAGGAGGCATTTGTCAGGTGCTGTATTTACCGCAATCTAGGCCTAGAAACAACAGCAAGTGACATATCCTTCGGAGAGGACTTATGAGATCAAATTATAACATAATTTTATGCCTATATGTGTGTATCTGTACAATGTTTGAAATTCATTAAGGCTGGAATCCTAAAGACACTTACCTGGGACTCATTGAACTTTGGAATCGGCATGCATAAGATTGCACCGTAAGTATATTATAGTGTTATGGATAGGGATGAGATATGTTTCACAGCTATTTGCACTGTGTGGGCAACCTTGAAAAGAATGAATATGTTCTGGGGAGCTATGACATAAACAGGGACACAACTCTGATCAGCTGCCCAGTTTCTAACCTTCGATTTTATGAAAAATGTGTGACGTTTAGTTTTAGTGTTTATACTATTTTTGTAAGTCACTGTGGGCCACTTTAGTAAGGAAAGCAATTAATAAACAAATTGTCAATCAGATGATTTTTTTTTAACCTATTATAGTCTAGATTCTGGCAAAAAAAGGGTTTAGGTCCCCCACACCCTCTCAGTTACAGACAGCCATCCCTGTAGTATCAGGGTAAGCAGACCTTGAACAGTTCCCTTACACATAGAAATAGGATGTGTGGGCCCCAATCCAGGAGGGCTTCTTTGTCCCTTCTGTGCAGTAAAATGCTCAAGGCACACTGCAGCATATGCAGGCTTTCCCCCTCCTGTTTGAGAAAATACAAAGGCCCTGCATTTTCAACACAGTGGACAATAGATGTCTTATGCATGTCATCACCTGTCCTTAACTGAAGTCAGAAGAATGCTGGAGAAATAAATGAGGGTTCTTCTCTCACCTTGCCACACCCACAAATGATTTTAACTAGAGAGAAAGTTCAGTGCACTGAAAACCTTTAGTGACATTCCAAAAGCTCAGGTATGCAGAACAAGAAAAGGCAGTGAAAGGTCTCAATATTAAAGGTATAGGTAAAGGGACCCCTGACCATTAGGTCCAGTCACGGACGACTCTGGGGTTGCGGTGCTCATCTTGTTTTTACTGGCTGAGGGAGCTGGTGTACAGCTTCTGAGTCATGTGGCTAGTATGACTAAGCCGCTTCTGGCAAACCAGAGAAACTCACGGAAATGGTGTTTACCTTCCCGCCGGAGCGGTACCTATTTATCTACTTGCACTTGTCGTGCTTTCAAACTGCTAGGCTGGCAGGAGCAGGGACCGAGCAACGGGAGCTCACCCTGTCGTGGGGATTCAAACCACCGAACTTCTGATCGGCAAGCCGTAGGCTCTGTAGTTTAGACCACTATCCCTGTTGAGGATAGTACTAGAGTTAATAGACTTAAAGTATAGTAGAACACTCTATCTATGTATACATTCTTGATGAATGTGAATGGATCAGGATGCGGTAGCTAATGTGCTGCCTTCCAAAGGGATTCCAACTCCCATCAGCCCCAGCCTGCCCAGCCAGTGGCCAAGACTGATGGGAGCTGGAGTCCAAGACCTGCACAACCTGGCTTTAGCTACCCTGGTCTAAAAGTACCTATCTCTGAAGGAAAGGTGAAGCTAAGGAAGTGTGGAGTTGATCAGTGTCTGGGTGAAGATCACTAGCATCTTCATATAAGCTGCTCTCAGCTTTCTAAAGGAGTGCACAATATAAGTATCAACTCAATTTATAAAATCCAGTTGTCAACATTATTCCTCTGTTGCACTTCAAAGCCAATATGTGCATCCTGACAGAAAATAAGAAATGGTATTCATTATGCTATTGTGTTTCCTACTCTTCGGGTAGCAATAGAATCTAATGGCAATCTGGAAAATATCAGAATTTGCTATCCACAGCCACGATTCCAAAACAGAAATAAATCTTCATGTGTCTCATTGGTCTAGATGAAGACATACAGAACACTATTGTGTCTATCTCATAGTTTCCCATGAAGTTTATCTACCATTAAATTTAAGAATTCAATTCAAAGAGGTGCTAAACCAATTTTGAAATTAGAAAGCTGACCAAAAAAATGTGTTTGAATTTTGACATAAATATTCTGCCATGTTTGTGGATGATGTGCCTTACTATATCTTCCTCAAGCTTATCATCTGTGCATTATTTACAGTGGAATTTCATTTTACCTGTTAGGTGATCTCCCAGATTTATGAGGGAAAGGACTGAGATATGGGCATTATTTATCTTATTGAGAATCATCATATTTCCTTGGGCTCTGTTTCTATTACACTATTGCTTATGTATGTTAATATGTAAGAAAGCAATAAGAAACTTCAAAACTTTGTCTAAACCTAGCTGTAGAAAATGGAAAGATTGCAAATAACATTAAGGCCAATTTGAATCCAGCTTTTCAAAGCAGGGTTTGAATAAAATGTGTTGACCGTACCTCATATTATATTCACTTGCAGGGGTGGTCCAATCACAAAGCAATTTCACACCATTGTTTCAGGCAGCAAGCATGTGTGTTTGGGAGGAATTGGTATCCTCTGGGACACTGCTCTTGTCTTGCTGCCAGTCCAGGTGGACCTACAGAATCTTTGCATGGATGAGAGGTGTCTGCAGGACTAACACCATTCCCCCCTCCCCATCCTGGCATGCTCTGAGAAAAGATGTGAGCAGCAGGTTCGGCAAAACATTAAAGTTACTTTCAAGTAACTTTACAAGTTTATCTAACTTTAAACAAAGCTTCTAGGTGCTGTGCCCAAGAAGAGGTCACCTAGCTACCTTGCCAGGAATGCCTGGTGTTAGGAATGGCCTTCTCCCTTAGTCCTTTCTCAAAGTGAACCAAGACAGAATAGAGGAGGAAAGCCCATTGGCATTGTGGCCACTGCAGAGGCAAACCCAAACAAATATAAGTGGGCCAGGATGAGGGTTGAGGTGCAGCAGTGACAGAAGCAGCAGCTGGGAGGGGAAGAAGAGGGAGACCAGACGTGGCAAAGGGGAGAAAGAAAAGGTGGAGGTGTGACAATGTCTCTTCCCTCACTTTAGGTGGCAGAGAGTAGTGTTCCTGTCCTGTTCGCTTGCCACAGAGACTGAAAGCTAGTTTTCTAGCTTGGCTGATCATTTAGCTCAGCATTTAGACTGCTAGAGTTGCCTGGACAGTTGCCTAAACTGTGCTTCGCTGAAGGTTGGTATTGTACTACCAATCTTACTATATGCTTGTGAAACATGGTCCACGTGTAAACACCATCTCCTCAAAAGATTCCATCAATGGTGTCTCCGAAAAAAATTACGTATCACTTGGGAAGACAGGCAAACTAATGTCAGTGTACTAGAAGAAGCAAAGATCACCAGTGTTGAAGCAATAATTCTTCAACATCAACTTCGTTGGACTGGTCATGTTGTTCGGATGCCTAATTATTGTCTTCCAAAGCTCTTCCGAACTTAAAAATGGAAAGCGTAATGTAATGCTGGTGGTCAACAAAAGAGGTTTAAAGACTGTCTCAAGGCAAATCTAAAAAAATGTAGTATAAACACCGACAATCAGGAAACATTGGCCTGCGAGCGCTCCAGGTGGAGAACAGGATGAAAGGGAGATATGTGCTAAGAGGAAGGCACGTTTGGCAAACCCTCACCATGATTAACTCCTGCCCGGAAATCTATGTCCCCATTGTGGAAGGACATGTGGTTCCAGAATTGGCCTCCACGGTCACCTATGGGCACTGTTAAGACTGTGTTCATCGAAGACAATCTTACTTGTCTACGAGTGATTGCCAAAGAAGAAGAAGACATGTTGAAACTAACAAACCTAAATTAGTTAGGACCATTAACTTCAATGGGTCTGCTCTGAGGAGGAGTAGCATTGGATATAAAACTGAATGCTAAAGTGAGCCTCGAAATTGACATACCTTCCCCCAAATTTCTGTGATGAACCAGGGTTCAAAGTATGTGCATAAAGAACAAGGCCTTGCTTTTATGATCTGCCTGCACCTCTTCCACAATGGACAAATTGTGTGACCAGAACGTATGCGCATAATTCACACCAACAGTTCTCTGCATGGTGGGGGGAGGTCACAAGCTTCAGGTTCACTCCAGCACCCTGTTGTGTATACAAACTATTGTGTGGAAAATATCAGAGTTAAAGCCCCTAACCCAGGGTATTCAGCTTGATTTCCAATAAGTAGGATTCTTCATCATAACTACCTGCCAGGGTGCAGCATGAACCAAGCCTAAGAAATAAAGGCTATTTGAATTGCATCTTGCTTTTAAATAGGTTGTGTAAAAGTGCATTCCATGCAAGCAGCTCTTATTTTATGCGAAGCATTACCAAAGCGAAACCATGACCAGAGGCAGAATGAACACAGTGCAGTAGTAAGTCACAATGTGTTCCATGCTGCTTATTTCCAGCATCTGTAGGACTGTAATATTAGATCACTTTCTTTGCTTTTTTAATGTTAAGATAACCTGCACGCTATAGTCAAAGTTCCGCAAGTGACTTTCCTGAGTATGCTTGTATTAGAATCAGAAAAGATGAAATGAAGGAAATACTAACACATCTTCTTTAGAAATAACCAGCACAAAGAGTAGGATACTGAGTTTCTTTCAATAGACTTTAAAAGCATTAAACATTTTTAATTGTATGAGCCCATATATTATCCTGCCTGCATTAACTGCCAAGTTCCTTTATTACATTAAATTGCAACATTAATTGAAAAAATATTTTACTCCTAATTATCCATCTGAATATTCTCATTTATATCTGTGTCTTCTCCTAATAAGAGTATACACTAGAAAATTACCTTGTAATTCTCAGATAGAAACTTATTAGAACAGAGTGGAATTGAATTTGTTGGGGGGAGGGAAATAATGAAGAATAGGTTCAAAGAATCAATCTTCACAACTATTTTAAGTGAGTCTCGCTGATTGCACTCTGTTATTAGTGATTTGTGAGATACAGCGGAAACATGGTATAAATATTTACTCACAATGCCAAAGAGACTGGAGTGTTTTTGAGAATAAGGAAGGAACTCTGAAATAAACATGAAAGGCTGTATCAATATATATTCCTAGGAAAAAGTATGACCAGGTGAGGGAGAATATTTACTAAAGGGAAGCTGTCTTGTTTATATCATCCAGATAATTCCCTAAATGTATCTGATACACTGTAAAAGTGTTCTACTGGTTTCTTGATATACCTCACCTGATTCTTAGGATCCAGTTTTGGACAAGGACGTCCTCCATTGTAAGGCTTCTCCTTAAGCCACTTGGACCGGATTTTCACTCCTGTTCCACAAGACGAACTGCAAGGGGCCCAACTAGACCAGTCACTTAATTTGCAATCAAATGGACAAGGTACCATACAAGGCTGTTCAACATAACCTAAAATAAAAATGTAGGAAAGACAGAACAGTGAAAATTATCTTAACACTGAGATATTTATCTAATTAATAGTCTGAAGGTCATCTGTCTTGGAATGGTGTATCTGGAAAGTTACATGGGAACTAGGAGGGTTGGGCATTTCAAACAAGTGATTGTTGCTTAGGAGTCCTATATTTCTGTCAACTCATTGGTTCTTCACATTGGTCTGGTTCGTACATAACACTAAACTATGGTTTAAATAAACCTTAAATTGATAAACTGTGGTTTCACATTATGTGCATACTAGGCCTACTGATTTGTTAGCAAAAATAAGCCATAGCTTACTGACCTTAACTATGATTTAGCATTACAGTTTAAGTGTGGTTTATTTGTTTGTCCTTCAAGCTTGAGATGCTAGAGAACAGTGACTGAAAAGTTGAACTACTCTCCATGCTCAGCTGCTACCATTAGACATGTCACTGAAGATGACACCACTGCTAAGTCTGTATGGAGACAGGAACCTTTCCCCACACCGACTTGCCTTCCTTACACAGCCAGGGCACAGAGTGGAGATGAACATCTGGAGGAAAGTTAAAGAGGCTGTTCTCCATGAGGACTAGCTTTCACTTTAGTTATTTTTAAAATAAAATAAAAGTTTAAAAGCCTGTTGTTAAAATTTTACAAGTTATGCCTGTGCACGTGAGCATGGGGCTCCTAAAAATGTTTTAAGAGCAAGACAAATACCTCTGCTGAACAGCCAACTTGATAAGTTATTTAATGTATATGATGATCCCCCTATTGACAAATTTATCTTAGGTTTCCTCCCCATAAGCAGCCATTTGAGGGATTCTCTCCTCCCTGCCTTGGCTTCAAAGCACCATTTCTGTTTTCATTTCTTCCCTCCCCTATCCACATTACATCACAATCCAGTGCATGTTTACTCTGAAGTAAATTCCATTAAGCTTAGTGGGGCTTGTGGCCAGGCTGCCTTCTAAGCATTCCAGAAAGCCCCAAAGCTGAATTCTAAACAGTAGAAGGGGAGGGAGAGTTCAAATCATATTGGAAGCCCCAGCACACGAAAGACAGATAGGAGATGGGGTGAGATAGGTGGTGATGTGATGTTAGCTGGAGCAGCAGCACCTCTACAATAATTTCCCTTGGGACATTCCCTAAACCTATATATATGCACACACAGTGTAGTCCAACCCTTCATCTCTTTCCCTCAGGAGACAAGTGTCAAGTTGTGGGGCACAGAATCTCGCCTGTGAAAGAAAACGAGTCTCTCCCTGTTGGTTTCTGCTTTCCTTCACTGTGCAGCGAAAGGGCTTGTCACGAGACAGGTGTTTACATTCCACAGTCTGTACTGTTGGAGTTTCTCACGGGAAAGGGAGGCTGGATGTGACGTACACTGGTTTCCTGTTTTTCACTGTGTGATTCTCTCCGAGCTGTTGAGGAGAGAGGATGCATTTTTTTCTGCTCCGGCAGAGGCAAGATGTCTTTCTGTAATATACCAGCTTTGAACTGTAAATAAAAGCAATATAGAGTATGCAGCACGTACTCCTCATCCTTCCGCTGGCCAAGGGACTCTGCTTTAAACTAACACGTGGTTATGGGCCCAGAAGTCGAATCGGAGTGCCGGCAAAGGATCGGAAAGCAGAGGGACAGATCGGAACGGTATCTGCTCTGCGCGTAAAAGTGATTGATGAGGTATGTGCTACTGCTCCGGGCAGCCTGCCAGCTTCTAGTTAATTGTTTTATGGCTGGTCTTTGAACTTTTAAAGCCGTTTTGCCGGGAATAGGCAAAAGGCTCCCAGGCTCAAGTTACTATGCTGGGGAAATCGAAAGTAACTTTTAAGTGCGCTTTTGGAATAAAGCAGCTGCAGCAGTGACGCAGCAAGATTTAAAGCAGCATATATGACGCTGAAGGCTAATGCCAGAGTCATGATGGCCCTTCAGGTTGCTTGTAGGATTCCTAAGCTCAACATGAAGAACTATGCAAACTGGGTTCTATATGCAGAGGCAATTCTGCGGAAAGAGGGTTTGTTTGAGGTGATTACAGAAACCCCCCCAGTTCCAGTTACAGATGCATGGGAAGCTAAGGATTCGAAAGCTAGGGGAACGCTTACATTGATAGTATCCCCAGAAGAGCTCTGTCTATTGCGTGATAAGACCTCAGCCAGAGAAATTTGGGACGCTTTGAGAGAGGCTCACTTAAGGACAGAAGCTGGATCTACTATGTTTTACTTTAACAAGCTGCATAATATGGCTCTTGCTGAAGGTGGAGATGTGCGTTTACATCTGATGGAGATGCAAAATCTGAGACATGAGCTGCAACAGAGAGGACTCAACTTTCCAGAGGCTGTGTATTCTTTCATGGTACTACAATCTTTGGGTTCAGGTTGGGAGTCTGTTGCAACCCAGATTGCTGTACAGCCAACCGCTCAGCTGACAGTGGACTATGTAACTGCCGTGATATTAAATGAAGCGGATCGCTGGGGTGCTAGCTGCATGGGCAAGGGGGAGTCTTCACAGACGTCATCCCTTAGTGCAGTGGAACCACCAGATGGCGCCAAAGCTTTGAAGGCAGTGAAATGCTACTTGTGTGGACGTCTAGGCCATATGAAGAGGGAATGCAGATATCCCAGGGCCAAGACAGAGCAGCGCAGCGAAAGCTCATCGCGTGGAAAAGGCCAAGGCAAAGGCAAAGGTCCGGTGTCCAGGACAACGCAGCACAAGGCTATGGTTTCACGCTTCACTCCAAAGGTTGCAGAGGTCCAGAAGACGTCTAGATCTTTCTTCGTTGTTGATTCTGCAGCAACTCACCACATGTGCAACGATAAGAGACTGTTTGTGTCTTTTACACCGCAGGAAGGTGCGATTCACCAGGCGGATGACCACACTATTCCCAGTAAAGGCTACGGAACTGTTGTTCTTCACAGTTTGGACTTATCGATACAGAATGTGCTTTACGTGCCAGACGCCAAACATAATCTGCTCAGTGTTGGACAGCTGAATGAGCGGAACATTGACGTGTCCTTCAAGAACAAGAAGTGCATCATCACAAAGAAAAATGATTATGTATTGCATGCTGAATATGTTGATCGTTTGTTTGTTTTGTATTATGATGATGTTGAAAAGGATGACACTTGTTGCATTGCAGGTTCTAACAAAAGTTTGCATGCAGAATGTATTCATGATTTTCATAGAAAATTTGGTCATTTGCATTTTGAGGCAGTATCTAAAATGCCTGCCTTGGTTGAAGGTATGACTATTAAACCCTGCAGGTACCACATGAAGTGCAAAGCATGTGCAGCAAACAATGTGAAAATGGCTGCGAAAGGTAAGGTGTCTAGTAGGCAAGCTACAGAACCATACCAGGTTGTTCATGCAGATTTGGTTGGACCACTAGCACCCTCTTTGGGTGGAAATAGGTACTTCATGGTTCTCATTGATGCATTTTCTAGATATATTTTTGTGTACAATCTCAAGCAGAAATCAGAGGCTTTTCCTAGGTTCAAGGAATTCTGTGCTTGGTTGGAAAATGTGCATGGTAAGAAGATAAAGACTCTTTTCAGTGATCGCGGGGGAGAGTTCACTTCTCAGCAGTTTGAAGCTTTTCTGACTGAGAAAGGAATTCAACACGATTTGTCTAGTCCTCGCTCGCCATGGCAGAATGGGCTTGCGGAACGGGCAAATCAGACATTGCTTCAAGGGTTAAAAACCTTGCTGCATGATGCCAATCTTCCAGAGAGTTATTGGGCCGAAGCTCTCTCGTGTTTTGTTTACAGTTACAATCGCAGGTTATCTTCAGCGATTGGTTGTACCCCCTATGAGAAGATGTTTGGCAAGAAGCCATACATCAAACACATGAAGATTTTTGGTTCGGACATGTGGGTTCACTTGCCACAAAACTCCAAGTTAGACAAGCGTGGATTGCATGGTATCTTTCTAGGTTATCAGAAAGGATCTTACAGAATAATGATGACTGACTCTAAGACAATTAAGCTCACGAGAAGTGTTGAGTACAATGCAAAGTGGGGGGAGAATGTGGGAATTTTCCAATGTTATCCTGATGACAGTGATGAGACTGAGGATAGTCAAAAGCAACCACAACAACCCACTGATGAAGGTTCTGAGTCTGAATCTGAAACTGAATCGGGTGATTCAGAGGATTTCAAGAGTGTGAAAGCCTCTATGCGACCCTCTGAAAGCTCTGATCAAGAATTGGAGGAACCATTGTTCACAATAGGTCGCTTTTCTCCTAAGAAGGAAGAGGAGAGTGTTGAAGACTTAAGGCTAATTCGTAGGTCACAGAGAGCCACAAAAGGCAAACCTCCAAAGAGATTTGCTGATGAGTTTGCTACGATAGCAGTAACAGCTGTTAAAAGCTCCAAGAAGGTATTTGAACCTTCAAGTTTCCAAGAAATCCAGGATTTGGATTCAAAGGAAGCTGAGCCATGGTTAAATGCCATGAAGGCTGAGCTTGATTCCTTAGAAAGGAACAAAACATGGGAACTAGTTCCAGTAGTTCCAGGAATGAAACTGCTTGGAAGCAAATGGGTCTTCAAAGCGAAGACAGATCAAAATGGCAAGATAGTCAGACACAAAGCCAGATTGGTAGCCAGAGGTTTTGCACAGGTACCAGGTGAAGACTATCACGAGACCTACTCACCCACAGTGAGATATGAGAGCATTAGGCTTATGCTCAAGCTAGCTGCAGAGGAAAATCTACACATTAGTCACCATGATATTAATACAGCTTTTCTGTACGGATCTCTGGATGAATCACTTTATATGCTTCCACCTGATGGCGTACAGGTAAAACAGGGATTTGTTTGTGCTCTGAAGAAATCCCTTTATGGTCTCAAACAAAGTGCACGGTGTTGGCACACAAAACTCACTGAAGTATTGTTTTCTCTAGGTTTTCAACAAGGGAAAGCTGATCCATGTGTATTTGTCAAAGAGGAGGGGCAAAAGAAACTGTACTGTTTGTTTTATGTTGATGATTTATTATTCTTTTGGAAAGATGTCGCAATGTACAATAACGCCCTAGCTCAACTGAAAGAGCACTTTGACATGAAAGATCTTGGTGAGGTAAACAACTACCTATCTCTGGAAATAGAGAGAGATCAAGATGGTAACATTCTAGTACACCAGTCACGGAAAATTGCTGATGTGTTAAGCAAACTAAACCTGATGGATGCTAACCCTGTAGACACACCGATGACAACAGGTTATCAGGTAGATGACACTGAAGAAGCATTTTCTGACACTACACTGTACAGAAGTGTGCTAGGCAAGCTAAACTTCATTGCCAGATGTTCAAGACCAGACATTGCTGTTAGCTGTAATTTGCTAAGCAGACAAGTCAACAATCCTAGTGTCAAGGATTGGAAAGCTCTGAAACGCATAGCGCGGTATTTGAAAGGCACTATGCATTACAGACTGAGACTTAACAATCAGAAGTCTGGTGGTCTTGAGATATTTGCAGATGCAAGTTTTGGAAGTGACACTACAGACAGGAAAAGTACGTCTGGAGTTTGCTACATGTACAATCAGGGTCTGTTTGATTGGTCATGCAAGAAGCAAACAACAGTTAGCTTAAGTACTTGTGAAGCTGAACTGAATGCACTGTCTTATTCACTTAAGGATTGTGAATGGTTAGTACAATTGTGCAAAGATATGAAAATTCCTGTCAAATGTCCAATCCAGGTTTACCAGGACAACAAAGCATGTTTGGCTTTGCTGAAGTCTGAAGGTTGTAAGCAAAGCACAAAGCACTTGCAATTAAAGTTGCAGCATGCTAGGGAATGTATTCAGAAGGGACTCGTAACGGTGTCCTATATGCCAGGTAATGAAATTCCTGCTGATGTATTGTCCAAGATTATATCAAGGGATCAACACTGTACCTATGTGCAGAAGTTGGGTTTGTACTGATATTGTACGAACACGCTGCCCAGTGATGTTCACAGAAAGGGGGAGGATGTTGGTTTCTGCTTTCCTTCACTGTGCAGCGAAAGGGCTTGTCACGAGACAGGTGTTTACATTCCACAGTCTGTACTGTTGGAGTTTCTCACGGGAAAGGGAGGCTGGATGTGACGTACACTGGTTTCCTGTTTTTCACTGTGTGATTCTCTCCGAGCTGTTGAGGAGAGAGGATGCATTTTTTTCTGCTCCGGCAGAGGCAAGATGTCTTTCTGTAATATACCAGCTTTGAACTGTAAATAAAAGCAATATAGAGTATGCAGCACGTACTCCTCATCCTTCCGCTGGCCAAGGGACTCTGCTTTAAACTAACACTCCCCTCTCCATGTTTTTGTTTTTTGCAGTTTGCAATGAAGTTAGATTGTGACTCCCTCCTCCCCGAGATACATTCACATAGCAAGCATTCATGGGGGGGGGGTGATGTGGGTGCTATATAACAGGGAAGAAATTATGTTACAGTGCAATGTTAAGAGTGATTGGTGGATAAAGATGAGCAGTGGAAGGAAAGGTTCAAGAAACGCCAAGATCTTGTAGCAACAACCAGCTGTTGACAAGAGCTGGCAAAGAATGCCAGGAAGATTTCCATACCCTTGATTTTGCAGCTAGCCAATGGGAAGGAGATATGGTGATGCAGTGATGCAGTGCCAGTGGTAGGATACTGCAAAGGTTTTCATGAAATATGAAAAAGGCAGGAAGTAGGCGAGGGAAACAAGCCAAACTCTCACAAACAAGCCAGAATGTTTTTGATCGTCTGTGAGGTGGCCTGTGGTTTAAGTGTGGTTTTTTTATATAATAATAATAATAATATTTTTTTTAAAAAAAATCCTGGTTTAACTTTGGCTTGATACCTGAACCAGCTCACTGAATGACTATTGCTATCAACAATTAGAGGAGGCCTATGCAGTATGCAAGTATGGCAAAGGGACAAACCCCTTCACACAATAAAAGTTGATAGTTCAGCCCAGCTTTCCCAATTGACATTTTGGATTACAACTCCCATCATCATCAGCCAGCATAGGCATTGGCTAGGAATGTAGTCTAAAGTACCTGGAGAGTATCTAGGTTTGGTAAGGCTGGTTTAGCCTGCATTGACACAGTTGAAGTTATAATAAGAGCTGAAAAGGGAACCCAAAGAAATGCTTTTAAAATTCTGTGTATTATTGCAATAAAGTCTTGCACTGAAAGAAACTGCAATCAGCTTCAAGATAAACTCCAGACTAGGTTATTGGACCAATTAAATGGGCCAATGAAGCCTGATGTATAAGTTTAAAGTGATGCACACTGAGGTAAGAAAAATAAAATACAAAACCAGAATCAGAGGCAATAAGCCTCAGAATACCAGTTGCTGGAGAATCACAGAGGAAGAGGGTTCTTGACCTCATGTCATGCCTGTAGGCTTTCCATAGGCCACTGTGAGAAACAGAATGCTAGACTGGATGGGCCTTTGGTGTGATCCTGCTGAACTCTTCTTGTGTCCTTAAGTCAAGTGAGGACCTTTCAACTTTGGTAAGAATCATCCCCATGCTGAAATTTAAGATTTCTGTTTCATCTGCTTATGTTGCTGAAGATACAAGCTTCTTTCTAGCTCATGACAAAAAGAAAAAGAAAAGTTCCAGGAAAATCCTTACTAACATTGTGCTCACTGTAGGACCACCCGCAAGTAAACTATTTTCAATCACTGAATCACCATTTTTAAAATATGCTTGAAATCACTTGCTATTTCTCTTGCTGCCAAGACCTGCTTGATTGCCTCGGCTTTATCACTTGATCTGGACGCTGCAACAATTCTGACTCATGTCACCACTCAACTTCTTGAGTGCCCCCAATCTCTCAAAATTAAGGGGGGGGACCCACAAGCTTTCAAGGTCAACTGAACTAGATTCATCCCCAGATGACAAAATTGATCACACGGCTCTATTAAATCGAATGTAAGAGGCTGAGATCCAGCCTTAAACTATAAAACCATTTGGCAGTATGATTTGTTGGCTTTTGAATTAAAATTGCTTATTAGAAAGCCAACTTTTCTTATCACAGAACTATATTAGTAAAATACCCACAGCCAGTTGAAACTGCCTGAATAGCTAAGCTGCAGTGAAATCAATTTTGCAGACAAGGGTAAAAACAATAAATACAAAGATTAGTAGTATCGTTTCCTTTCCTCTTTTTTTGTTTCAAATCTGCATTTTGTTAACCTTTTGCACTGCAGTTTGACAACAGACTGATAGCTTTAACATTTTTTCCATAATAGCTCTTTATTGCAGCTCTTCCCCCAAGCTGCATAATGGTTTAATTTAAAATGTACACTAATTTGGTTTGTTACTTTGCAGACAAATGCTTCATCATAGCCACTTACGTCTCCAAATCCATTTAGATTAGGCAGTATCACTGCTCTCTATTATTTATCAGCAGTTCCCTTACACCCACCATCAGTAGATTCAATCGGATTTCATGTGCACTTTGTGATTATGCATTATAAATAACAGAAAGTCAAAAAATATCTTGTGTGATTGTCTGCTTTTCAGCTTTCACTGAAGAAAAGTAAGTTAGAATAAATTAAAGGGGGGGGGGAGTTTGTTAGGGCCAGCCCTACCATTAGGCAAACTAAGACAGCTGCCTCAGGTGGTGGGTGTTTGGGGGAAGACAGTGCCTGCTGCGCCATGCAGCCTACATTGCTCTGAGCTAGCTTTCTGCCCTCAGGTGTAGTGGAGGGATCTGTTGTATCACTGGTGTTCGAAGTAAGAGTCAACTTCCAGTCTACATGGAAATGCACCATCTTATCCTTCCCCTCAGGGAGCAACATGTCTTGAGTTAGCAATGGAGCTCTTTATATAAACTCTGGTGCAATATGATTCTTTGGTTTCTTGCTGTTTGTGATCCTGGATAATAGTGGACTTTCCATAGAAATGTAAAATGCCTTCTCTAGGCAGATTAATGGAGGCAAAATCAATTAAGCTTCAGGAAGGATTTAGAAGCTTAGGGTCTTATGGACAACCTACATACATGGTACCTCTGGTTATGTACTTAATTCGTTCTGGAGGTCCATTCTTAACCTGAAACTGTTCTTAACCTGAAACACTACTTTAGCTAATGGGGCCTCCTGCTGCTGCTGCACCGCTGGAGCACGATTTCTGTTCTCATCCTGAAGCAAAGTTCTTAACCTGAAGCACTATTTCTGGGTTAGCGGAGTCTGTAATCTGAAGCGTATGTAACCCAAGGTACCACTGTATTGGACAATATGAGAGGTGAGCCAAAAATTTTCAGAAGACAATTTCTGGGAATGTTTGAGATTTTTGTTTTCATCCCCCCAGTAAAAGGCCACTTTGCAGAATTTTCTTTATACACTCTCTACCATTTGGGGAGGGGGGCAAGTTGGCAGCTGCCATTTTCTACCACAAAGCTCTGGAGCACTGCTGGGGCCTGGGCATTGTGGATAGTGCCAACGGCAATCTCCTGCCCAGGGACTGGCCAGCTCAGACCTGCTTAACTCCAAAGGGGCTGCATCATGTACCATCAGACTATGTTCTTGGGACCCTTACTGCCATTTAAAATTGCCTATGTCCTTTATCGATGGCATTTGTATGCTGCCCCATAACTGGAAGAGGACTTTTATCTCTGTAAGTTAAGTAAGTATGAAATGTAACTATTTGGATGGTTTCAGTGCTTCAGTCTGTTCAACTGCAACAGCATTTAGCAAACACACTCCACAATATTAGTAGTTCTGTTTGCACCAACTACTTATAATGCAGCAAAGCTAATGTTGGTTCAGGGTCCACAGAGAATAATTGTGTTGATTTGGGGGGGGGGTAGATTTCATCAGTGGCGTAGCGTGGGGGGTGCAGGGGGGGCGGCCGCACCGGGCGCAACATCTGGGGGTTAGGGTTAGGGTGCGCAAATCCACGGGTTAGGGGGCGCAAATTACTTGCCTTGCCCCGGGTGCTGACAACCCACGCTACGCCACTGGATTTCATAGTTAAGTACTCTCAACCACACACTTAAGTTTTGCAGGCAATAAGGTTACTCACCCCCCCCATTCCTTTCTAGGCTTGCATGTTACTCTGTCACCAATTATTGTGTAGGAATACATATGTTATCAGCAGATGCACCTAGGCCCTCTCTACTTAAAGAGTACAAGTATGTATTGAAAAATCTGAAGAGATTTAGCAGATTTTTTTACTTTGCCTTTCATTGATTTTTAGCTGTATTTTATTGTATTTTCATGATTGTTGTTAGCACTGTTGGGTAGAAAGGTAGAGTATAAATTTAGTGGGTGCAAGAAGGGAAAGAAACAACAAGAATGGGGTGAGACTATGAACATAGGACCCAAACTGAGTCTGTGGTTTTGTGTTTGCATATGAGAGAGGACTGGTTGGGTGCATAGGGTTGTCTCCAACACTATTTTGCTCAGAGTCTTTATTAGCTGCTTTTTAAAAGCATTAGCTACTCAAGTTTATTAAGTAAATGTCTTGTTCAGTATATGAGTAGATAGTTTTCCTACCCATCAGTGCTTTGCTTTCATTGGACTGTGAAGCCCAAGGCAGAAGAGCAATCAAATACATTGAAAACAAGCACAAACATTTATACTGAACACAGTGAGGGGCTGATGAGTGGCACAATAGTGCACATGGACACATTATTTCTCCTTTTCAGATACATAAGCCAAAAATAAAGTAAAATCTATGGTTTCAGGCCTAAGAAAAAGATTGAGAAAAACAGCTTTCTGTAGTCAAAGGTGGACTTCTAAGAATGTAATGAATAAAGGTATACAATCTGCATTTTATAGAAACCAGTGGCATTTCTGGAACTGTTTCTTGGCTCATCTTAACTTTGCTTGGTGCATTATATTTGCACAGAATATATGAATCTTAATGCAACTGTGTGGATGTAGGAGATGGTTTAGGAAACAAAACCTTCTATGCAGGCTGCTTTTGAAGCAGATGCACGTCAAATCTAATTAGTTTTAATCTCATTTGCATCTACTCCTAACATATTTCACCATTTTAATTAACAAACTTTTAACAGCTGTAGTACTTGGAAAGAAAGCCTAAAGGTGCCTCACAGAATTCAAGGTCTTTTGACTGGATTTCTTGTGTCACTCCAGGTGTCAGTGACAATGACAAGGATGATTTCCCTGGAAGCAGACCAAATAAAACACTGTTTTCTTGAAACAAAACATGAAAGGTGTATAACAATGGAGGCTAGAAAACCCCTCCAGATTCATTGGTTTTGCATATGCAAATAATATTTATGTTAATAGGCAACAGAGGCCTTCTGCCCTCAGGACACCAGGGCATGGTTGCAATACAAGAGCTATGGCTATGTGCCAGAATCGTATGAAATTCCCTCTGTCTCAGTGATTTTCATTTGAACAACATCATGAGACCTGGAATAGTCTTTCTCCAACACGTTATCAAGGCATACATGCAGGATCACTTCTTTTTTCTTTCTTGCACTTAGCTTATTGTGATGTGGGAGAAACGCTTGAAGTATAAATAAAGAATCAGCACTGATTAATTAACTGATGACACTCTAAAACAGCATTGCACATATGTCAAGTGTATTTACAGTTCTAGCTGACAGTGATAGGACAAATACAGCAGCATCTTCTGTGACATGGTGAACTGGGATTAGGGGTCCCTTTACCTTTTTATCAGCAAGATTCCCATACCTCACAGTGGCAAAGAGGCAATTTGCTAACCACTGATAGGATCCTTTTTTGAGCGCTGGATTTAGAGGAAGTGCACGACAGGGTCTACATCCTTCTGGCCAAAGTGTCACTGAATACTAACCCCAGATTCCCAATGACACTAGACACTTTGTATCTGTGACATAATGATGGAGTCAAAGACAAAAGGTGAGCTGCATGCCTGGCTGCTGCAGCCACAGAGGACTGCCTGGCTCTCAGTTCCTCTCCCGGCCAGTCACCAAGTGGCTGGAAGGGAGTGGGCGAAGGTTGACCTGGAATGGCTGGTAGGCATATGCTTGCTCATTAGGTAGGGTGGTCCACTCATTAAGTATACAAGGGTAGGCCTTCCAAAGGCACAGGCATTGTGTTTCTTGCCTATTCAGACCTACCTACCATTTCACACGGTGCTAAGTCTTAAGCTACTATTGTGACTGCTATGGACCCAGATTAGCTGCTGCTTGTCAAGGTAAGGAAGGAATCTTAATCAGGATATAACTGGTCATCTCGTTCCTGGGTTGTTGTTTTTACCTTATCCGTACTAATTCTGTATATATGTATATTTATTCTGTTGCACTTGCAGGGCTGTTTATTTATTTGTCACAACTGTTTGACGCACCTTACAACTGGTGCTGGGGCATCTGGCAAGTTCCTTAGTCACATGGGATGGGTCCCCTTAAGGGACTGTGAGGGAAAGGGCCTGGGCCAGCACACCTCAGTGGACAGCACTAATGCTACGCCCGTGGGTGGAAACAGCACAAGCTGCCAGCAGTTGTAGCCTTTGCTTATGTTCTCAGTGTATGCTTCATGCACCTGTACTTAAGCTACAGTTTCCAAGGTTGCAAGGGATGAAGCTTATATTTTGAGGAAGTGACCTTGAGGAAGCCTGCATTTCACTGCTTCAATCCTAAGCAATGTCCCAAGAAATGGATAATAGCTTTAAACCAGAATTACCCAGAGAGCTTGTTTCCAAGCACAAGTCTTTATTCTCTCTGTGTGATGCAGCTGTGTTTAGACACATATCAACAATGCCAGTTATTTCAGTGGCTCAGCAGAGGCCAATTTGTGACATTTTCATTCTGCAGGAGGCAAATTCCCACAATTACAGCAAAAGAAGGAAAGATCTAGAGAAGGGTCCAGAGCAGGGGGCAGGGGGGTACTGCCGGTGTTAATTAAGGTTAATCCTCAAGCAAACAAGCAAGTCGAGAATTTTCTTGGTGAACTTCCTTTTTCTTTGCAAAGTCTCAGTTAGGGACCAACTGTGTTCCTTTATATCTAGACTGACACGTTTCCACCTGCACCTATCTATGGATTGCTTTAACAATGTGATTTGTAACAGCTCAAACAGCTGCTCTGCAGATGTGTGTTCCAGGCAGCTGCATCCCATTGACAGCAACAGCAGTTTGCAGGTATGACAAAATGATTGCCATTTCAGGACCTGACACTAACGGGTGGTTATCTCATAGCTTTTTAGGGAAGAATGTGCAATTCCAAAATCAAAACCCGTGTGGCCAAGCTACGTGTGTCCAAAAGCAGAGGTCTCAACTGTGCCTCATATACAGTGGTACCTCTGGATGCGAACAGGATCCGTTCCAGAGCCCCGTTCACATCCTGAAGAGAATGCAACCCGCGTCTGCGCATTTGTGCATCGCGATTCGCCGCTTCTGCACATGCTTGTGACGCCATTTTGAGTGTCTGCGCATGCGCGAGCGGTGAAACCCAGAAGTAACACATTCTGTTACTTCTGGGTCGCCACGGAGTGCAACCCGAAAATGCTCAAACTGAAGCAACTTTAACCCGAGGTATGACTGTACATATTTAATTTCGATAATGGTGCTGATTTGAGGTGGAATGTAAGGAGAAACTCTTTAGTTAGCTCCTAAGAGCCCAGATGAAAGTCTGCACAACTTGCAATCTGCCAAGTTGAAAACAGACAGCTAAGGGCTCGATAACACCCCACCCACATGTTGCTGTCTGCTTAGGACTGCAAACCCAGGTGGACTGTCAAGTTTCTGAGAGGCACAGCACACGGCTAGTGGGGTACATCTGAGGTGGTCCAGCGTGTAGGCAACTGTCTTTTATTCAAGAGCACCCAGCTAAAGACTCACCATCTCTCAGACTCATGTCTCTATTTGTCAACCAAAAAATAGCCATGGTGAAATTGTGACAAAGAAGGAGATGGTGAGTGACATAGCACTCTGCACATTGAGACAGTTGCAGCATATATGATTATTGTATAAAGCAGTATTTTCAAGTGTATAAGGGCTAAATAATAATTTCACAAGCAATGCTGCTTTTTATTTATTTTTTAATTTGGTTTTTCAATGAGGCATACTAACAAGAAATCAAAATACGCCATAATTGCCAAAGAGTTTTTACCTGATTAAAATTGCTGCCCACAGGAAAGGAAAGAATGGGGAAACCCTCCCTGTTAATGAAATAGTTCGCTTGTGCTGCCTTTACTGATAAAAAGTTTGAGAAGGCAAAATCTGGAAAGGTGTGCAATGACTCATAAGAAGCTGCCTTCCCTGAATTTACTGTCAGCGCTAGAATGAAACTGTTATACTCCAATGAACTCCTCCATTACAGAATATCTTCATATTGTCTGCTCCTGTTTGGTTTCCCTCCTTGGATTCTCATTACAACCAAATTGATCGGCACAACACCAGCTCTGCTAACAACCCTTTCTCCCCACTGGGGATAGTGGGAGGCAGCGCATGACAAAGCCCAAAATGAGAAAAGCAGAGCAACTGGAATATGTACAGGGTATACGGGAAGGAAATGACCAAAACAAAAAGAGTGACAGAAAGTGACAGCAGGCAAAGGGAAGAGCTAAAGCAAAACACAGCAGCTTGATGGGAGAATAAACTCTTTAGCAGGATAGGGTAACAAATAGTCTGTATCTCCAGCTCATGTTTGCAGGCAACAGACTACTACTCCTTTGGCCTGTGTTCAATGTTCTGCTGTACTGACTCCCACCCTTCCTTAATTCTTCTGCTTCTTTCTCTTTCCATAAATCCTGCCACCTCTGCGCTGTTATTTTTAGGTCATACCTATTGGGTGGGACGCCACACTCAATACCATTGTTTCTCTATAACAAAGTAATTAGAAGACAATTAACCAGCGGTCAGGTCTGCAGGGGGAGAGAGATATACTGGCTACCATCAAGGGCTTGGCTGCTTCCACTTGTTTTATCCCAGCCCTCAGCTCAAGGAGAATTCAAAACGAAGCTGTAAGGCATGGGAGGCGGGCTGCCATTAAACTATGTGAAAGGGTGTCATCTCACCCTTAGCCCTGCCAAGGGAAGGGAACTAATTCAGAATGCTCCTAGAGTGCAGGGGCAGCATGGTGTGTAAGATTGCCACAGGGGACAGATGGGGCAGGCAACCTTAATGAGATGTGGGTTGCCATTAAAGCAAGATGAGCGCTGCAACCCCAGAGTCGTCCACGACTGGACCTAATGGTCAGGGGTCCCTTTACCCTTTACCTTTATTGCAGTTTGTTTATGCTTCGTTGATTATAATTGCCTTGGACACAATTTCCTTTGTAGAAAGGCAGCATATAAATTTAAGTTTCTAATCTACAAACCATGGTAATAGCGGTCTACAACTGAAGACTGACACTACACTTATAGTGCAGTGAGGCCATTCAAGTGCAATCCCTGATATGTCTTATACATGCCAAATGAATTACATAACGCATTCTTGTAGTAGATAGGTAGCCGTGTTGGTCTGCCATAGTCAAAATAAAAAAATTCCTTCCAGTAGCACCTTAAAGACCAACTAAGTTAGTTCTTGGTATGAGCTTTCGTGTGCATGCACACTTCTTCAGATACACACATCTGAAGAAGTGTGCATGCACACGAAAGCTCATACCAAGAACTAACTTAGTTGGTCTTTAAGGTGCTACTGGAAGGAATTTTTTTATAACGCATTCTTGTGCATGTTTACAGAATCATCAGCTCCACTGAACCCTGACTAAATGTGTATAGCCTTGCAGACTTCAGTTTAAAAATACATTTCCACACCTTGGGTTTAGGCGGGGAAAGGGTTCTGTAAATTTGCAGTAGGAACTGATTGTGAGCATTGGTAATTAGCTAGCACTTGTGACATCTCCCCACAAATTACAAAAACAACAACTGTGCAACATTTAAAAATTGGCTCTTTTCTTTATAAACTTAAGGAAATGATAGATGTTACGAATGGATAAGCATTGATATGGTACATCGACAAACAAATAAAAAGGCATCTCATCTGAAACATGGCTGAGAGAGGAGTACAACCAATGACTAAACCAACATTTGATTTGCTGGCACACAGCAATCCTAAAGAAAGCCATACAAACCTCACAGTCAAAGAACAGGATCAAACAGTGCTATCCAAACTCCAACAATGGAGTGCAGATGGTAGGGCTGAGACTTCCGTGCAAGACTACACTGCTTACCCTCCACAGGAGAGATAATAATAATAATAATAATAATAATAATAATAATAATAATAATAATAATAATGATGATGATGATGATGATGATGATGATGATGATGATAATTTATTTACACCCTGCCCATCTGGCTGGGCTTCCCCAGCCACTCTGGGCAGCTTCCAACAAAATATTAAAATACAGTAATCCATCAAACATTAAAAGCTTCCCTAAACAGGGTTGCCTTCAGATGTCTTCTAAAAGTCTGGTAGTTGTTGTTCTCTTTGATATCTGATGGGAGGGCGTTCCACAGGGTGGGTGCCACTACCAAGAAAGCCATCTGCCTGGTTCCCTGTAACGTGGCTTCTCGCAGTGAGGGAACCGCCAGAAGGCCCTCGGTGTTGGACCTCAGTGTCAGGGTAGAATGATGGGGATGCACAGGTGCAAAGGAGGAGAGGGTTCCTATACCTTTAATAGGTGTGCAGAAGAAGGAATTTCAGCAGATGTCATTTGTCAGGAAAGGTATCCCTGCTGAAATCCTCCCTTCTGGATAACAAATAAAGATGCCCCCTACCTCCAGCATGCACTAAAGATTGTGCCCAGGAGATCAGGACACTGTGAACAGTTGCTACCACCAGCTTCAACTAAGGGTGTGCATTCAATTCAAACAAATTCCAAACGGAAATGAGTCACTTCAAAGAGGCAGACCTCTTTAGAAGCCCACTGACATATTAAGCTTGATTAACGCAACGTTACTTAAATTTTCCTGTCTTCTTTTATCTGGGATTCAGCTAATGTATGACACGGGAAATAGAAAGGTATCAAACGCTACATGACCAGTGGTGGACTCTGGGCCTCCATTGTTTATACAGGGCACTCTAACTTACCTGAATGGTTGCAATGAGACGGTTCCACAAGTCTGCCGGTCTTATCGTAGCAGGCCAGGGCTCTGAAGCGCACCCCTTCTCCGCATTCCTTGGCATGCCCGTGAAATCTCTGTTCTAGCTGCAGCTCTGTTTTCCCTACGGAAATTATGCATTCCGACCAATTTCCATGGGGCCGGCTGGTAAATATTGTGCAAGGGCATGGTTCCGCTTCAACAAGGGGATACACTTCTGTATTCTGGCACTTGTCTCGCTTTCTGCTTCTCCCTGTTCCGACCGGGAAAATATGCTTGTTAGTGTAGCATCTGCTGCTTTTGATAACAATATGTCGTATTATTTACACTTGAAGGGGTTTGATACAGTTAGAACCAACACAATCCGAAATGTAAATACAGAAGAGCTGGTTCAAAGACATCTGTTAGTTGTTGTTGCCCGTGCTCCAGAGGGCCGAGAAAATGTCGCTGTCTCCAGGGCAACCAGAGAACCTAAAGGAACTTGTGGAGGAGGGGGAATTGTTTGGGATGAAGCACAAAATGATAGAAAGAGAACAACTGTCTGCCTACTCTTATTAAGAAAAAGCACACCTGAAAAAGCTCTTAATTTGTCCCATAATTATCTTAAGAAAGTAAATTTATTATCTCCCTTCTCTCCCCTCACTTTAAGCCCTGCAACCTCATCACTGGTTGCTTAGGGAAACCTACTAGGTAGATTCAGCAAGCTGCGGCTCTTCCTTCGAAGTTATTTTGCAAATTAGCTGAATACACAACAGGGATATGTACTGGAGGTTCATGAGATCAGGGATAACTTTATGAGTAGACAAAAAATACTTAAGGCCTGGCAGGGTATTTTGGTCAAGAATGTTTAACACTGTAACACCGCCCATGTTCAACTTGTATATTTGTAAATAAACACAAAGAAATTACACAATGCCAACAAACTTCCAGTGACATCATACTAAAGGAGCCCAAGTCCAGCCCAGGTAAGCACTACACCACTGAAACTTCTCATCACTTCTCATTTGAAGCTCAAAAACTGTTATTTCTTTTAAGGTTTTTCAATGTGTTGTATCACACTTTCAGTTTACCACAAGGTTCTCTACTGAGAGAAGCAAGTACAATTCTTCCTCCCCTTCCCTCTTTCCTGACTTCAGCAAATCTACCAATCTATTCCAGAAGTGGACTTGTCCTGAGAGGACAATCTTTAAGCATAACTTTTCTTTATCCCATTGTATCTCGGCATCAAGGGCTTAATTTCACTTTGCATTAACAGGTGACACAATAAGTATGCACACTCAGCAGCTGTCAAGTAATACTTTTGAAAGTGAAAAGTTGCACGTAAGCCAACCATGAGTTCTCTCCACAGATATTGAGATATTAATACAATTTAACTGGATTGCTTGCATCAAAGAATATTCATTCCACTCTATTTTCCAAATGGTTTTTAATTAGCACGTTAACATTCTCAGAGCTGGTTTTAAAAATGATGATCAGAAATTATTTTTAATCAAGACCCAGCAGTCTTAAAGACTTTTTCTATTTAAATAAAAATGGTTTTTGAACATTAACAAAAAACTGCTCAGTTTTTTGGGGGACGGGGAGGACATCGCCCAACAATATTTTGCAATAGTCTATTTCTCCTGCACACAAAACAGTCAGTTTCAATGCCTGCACATTTGGCTGAGTTAATGATTAAAGATGATAAATATGCCTTTCTTGAACATAAAGCTTTTTTCAAAAATGTTAGCTGCATAATACAGATTTCAAAGTAGTGTAACCTCAAATTACCTTCTAACCAGCATTTGCTTGGGGATGCTTCTGTAATGAATAATGCTAAATGTAAAGCCCACACATGTATTTAAGCATAAAATAAATCATGCTATTAAATACAAAGTAAGAAGGAAGCTAATCCATGTGCACATTAACATACTCTAAGCAGCAGGATGATTTTCAATAAAAGCCATAAAATTGACCAATTTTCATGATTAATCAGATACATTTATTTGAGAAAAATATTAATACCAGCTACCTCACTTTCCTTTTTAATAAATCAACCAAGGCAGCACTTCTCATAGCCTCAAGATTTAAACAGTGTTTCCTTCTTTGCTTACTTTCACTTTTTTGTGATTTGCTTAAAATGGAGAGTTTGGTGTGTAACTATGCTTTGATTATGGAGGGATGTGGGTGTTCTAGAGCAGGCATAGGCAAACTCGGCCCTCAAGATGTTTTGGGACTACAATTTCCATCATCCCTGACCACTGTCCTGTTAGCTAGGGATCATGGGAGTTGTAGGCCAAAAACATCTGGAGGGCCCAGTTTGCCTATGCCTATTCTAGAGGAAATAAGGTCCAGCTGATTCATATATTACAAGAGTGGCATGGGAGCCACCCTTCTGGATGAGTCCCAGGAATAAAGGAATAACACAGGAAAGTGGGAGTCATGTGGGATTGGAAAGCTGCCATGTCAACAGCACAGCTTTATAGGCTATGTTGTGGTTGCACCACATAAGTCGGAGCTAAGCATATAACCTGCTACTGAACTTCTGCAGCGTTGTAGTCTCTCCAACCTTATTCTGCTCAAAATAAAGCAAGAAGACTTCTCAGGCTCCTTTGCTGCATTAAGACTTTAGCGGTCTCTGTTTAGTCCCATGTGTCATGCATTAGGAAATGGGGAGGCCCACATCTGTACTGTCCAGTCCACAGTCTTCAGATACTCCCATACATGAGACCTAGATGACTTCCGTAGGAATAGCAAGGATGGGCATTAGTAAGATGAAGAAGAGTTTGGATTTGATATCCCGCTTTTTCACTACCCTAAGGAGTATCAAAGTGGCTAACAACAAACACTCTGTGAGTTGAGTGAGGCTGAGAGACTTCAGAGAAGTATGACTAGCCCGAGGTCACCCAGCAGCTCCATGTGGAAGAGCGGGGACGCGAACCCGGTTCTCCAGATTACGAGTCCACTGTTCTTAACCACTACACCACACTGGCTGTAGGAGTAACATCTCGTATGACCCTGAGCCAAACTCTGTGTCTACTGTCCTATGCTATGATATACCAAATCTGAATGAATAAGAATAAAACACATGAGAAACATTTTGCTGTCACGCTTTGCACTTATAGCATTTAATATTTTCTATTTCCACTTAAAAGGAGAATGCTTTAGTTATCGGGACATTCTATTAGCCGAGGTGATACATCAAAGGCTTCAACAACAAAGTGGGGAAAGAAATAAACATGACAGCTTTAGTAAACATTTCTAGCATAAAGAGGTTCCAGGACTCAATATCAAAAATGCACAGTAGCTATTGCCTTTTTGTTTGTTTGTTTTAAAGTAACATGCAACCAATTAAAGGGTGCTCTGCTACTGTAACCAAGGCATCATGCAGCTTTTCAATAACATTATTGCATTATCTGTTCACATGAGAATTCATGAACATGGCTCATTAAAGAACAAGAGTTACTCAGGCATGGGTATTATTATACCATTTTCTGATTATTCTTGCCTGTGTGTGTGTATATAGAGTTTACACTACAATGGCTTTCACTGTGATGCCTGTGTTTAAAAACCAACAGGAATTCTCAGACTCCCTGAAGCCATGGCTTACCAATACATATAGTTAAATTCTTATCATAAAACACTGAATGGCCATTTTGCAGTAGGGTAACATTTATGGTTCTGCTTTTTTTTTACACCTGGTATTATACCCTAAAGTAATTCTCTTGTGAGTTATAACAGTGATATGCTAGAGGCGCCATTTCCACCTTTAATAATATAAAAGCCAAGGTTATATTATTCCTTTAAAAAAACAAAAACATTTTGCCATATAATAGAGGGGGTAAATGCAATTGTTTGATCTTGCTGTATTTACTAGAGCAAAGCAGTAAACACTTTAATGTCAAATGGAGAGTCAGATCCGGTTATTGCTGCCTAAGGTTGAAGTACAGTGGCAATGGTGCCCAGGAAAAGGATTTAATATTAGCCTGATGCTCTTGAAAGCTCGGGTTTGGTCCTTGACCTGTGTGTGTTTCTACCATGCTCACAGGGTAATGTTCTGTGCAAATACATAGAGGACTGAACTGCATCTTCCTCCTCTTCTTCAGAGAACACCCCTCCACACACACACTATTTGGGTCTCTGTGCATGCATGCATTCACATCAAGTGGTCACTGTAAATACTGTACATTGACTAAATGCACAAAGTGAATATGAGGATTGGCACCAACATGGAAATATAGGTAACTGAGAGCAATAGACTAAAAGCTCACTCTGAAAATGAGCTGGGTCCCCTCAACCAGGCCCATCAAAAACTGAAACTCATTGAGCATGGGGTTGTTGTTTAACTAGACTGCTAACGGGCCCCTGGTTTCCCCAAATCTCAGACCTTTCCATCCTTTCTTCCAACTGCTCACGTGATTATTTTCCCTTCCCCCCAAGCCCTTCTAAAAAGGGAAAGGGAAAGGACCCCTGACAGTTAAGTGCAGTCATAAATGGCTCTGGGGTTGCAGCGTTCATCTCGCTTTACTGGCTGAGGGAGCCAACATTTGTCCGCAGAAAGTTTTCCCGGGTCATGTGGCCAGCATGACTAAGCTGTTTCTGGCAAAACCAGAGCAGTGCACAGAAATGCTGTTTACCTTACCACGGGAGTGGTACCTATTTATCTGTGCTTTCAAACTGCTAGGTTGGGAGGAGCTGGGACCGAGCAACAGGAGCTCACCTCGTCGTGGGGATTCGAACTGCTGACCTTCCGATTGGCAAGCCCTACGCTCAGTAGTTTAGACCACAGCACCACCCCCGTCCTCCTACCAAGGGACAAATCTTGCCTTGTGAGATAGCCAGCATGGTGGCTCATCCCTGAGAGCTTCTCCAGACTTCCACCTGTCCCAAGTTTTATATTTCCCCACAGCTTTCTCCTGAAAAACACTCTCTTTACCACTGAATTGGGCAATCAGCAATCTAGAGAAAACCCAATTGCTGTTTGGCCCAATTCAGTGGTAAACTGCAGGTTTCCCTGGGGGAGCTGTGGACGATCCCTGAATGGGAGAGGCCTCTCTGGTAGACCTCTCCCATTCAAAAAGGAACTGGCAACAGCCCACAATGTACGCCCCCCCCCTCTTTGAGCAAGGACTGTGCACAAGCAAAATCCAGGTGGGCAGTCCAAGGTGGACTGAACTGACCACTTTGGTTTGTCAAAGAAAGAAAGAAAGAAAGAAAGAAAGAAAGAAAGAAAGAAAGAAAGAAAGAAAGAAAGAAAGAAAGAACCGACTGGGAAATTTACCTACATGAGTGCCCATATTCAATTTCTCATGACACCCCTAATTGAGAGTGCTGAGATGACTGATGATTCATTTCTCTGTGGAGCTAAACAAAATAGATTCCAATCCTTCCTGGAATATACTCACTTAGAGACATTGTCAGCCATCTGGGTGAACTACTTAAGCAGTACATTAGACAAGAGGAGTTCAAATGGTGCTACACTTACACCTTCTCTCACTAATTAAAGCAAGGATTTTTTTTCCTTTTTGTTAATCAATACTTTAGAGCATTCAGCGGGATGGGACTGCCCACAACAACACAGTAGGGTATGTCAGTATAGTCCTCTTGAGGCATTTAGCCTGAACACACAATGGCAACAAGTATGTGGGGGGCTGGAAGTATGTGCGCTTCCCATGTTCCCAACATCTCTGTGTGCCAGCCTAGTCCTCTCCACTCCCTTATGACTTTTAGCATGAGGGACTCAAGGGAACTTGCAAGTATGCTCAGCATGCTGAGTTTTCTAGGTGTGGTCATCTGAATGCACTCGGAAGCCCACTTCAGACCCTCACACTCAACATGGGCTTGGAACAGGGACATCAGGGGAAAGGTGTCGTGAATCCCCTATGTCCCCAGGAGGCACACCTAAAGGATGATGGTGATGATCCTCACATCAAAATTGGGAGGCTGGGGAAATAGTAGGAGCCTACAATCTCTCACTGCCAAATCCACTTTACATGTCTCTTAGGCCTTTGCTTTCTTAATTAAAGCCATGCAACAGGGCAACGTGTAGGAAGGGAAGGCTTATCTCTTCCCTCCCAAATTCAACTGGAACTAAAATAATCCTCTCCTGAACAACTAGAACACATAGGAGGGGGGGGGCGGACTTGTCATTGGAACTAATGGGAATATTTTTCCTTTCTTCCTAGGAATGGGGCAGGGCAGATTTTCTTTCTGACTGTGTTTGGGAGCAGAGGAATAAGCCCCCCACTTCAGACACACTACATTTTTTTTTGGTAAGGATGCCCCCCATACACCTGTAATGAATAAAAGTAGGAAGGGAGAGAGAGAGAGCTACATGCTGCACATTAAAGTTTATGTTTAGACTGGCCACTAGTGAGTTCATAGCTGACATGGTATTTGAACTGGGCACTTTCTGTGTCAGGGTGCAGTTAGATATAAACAGATTTCCTGTTCCATTGATTAGCCTGATAATCACTCTAATACCCTAGTTCTCAACAGAGAGCACATTGCAACGACAACAGCTCAATGCTACGCTAGCTGTCAAAAAAAGAGTTCATCACAGCAACACAGAAGTGCTGTTCTCCACTGACAAGCCGTTTGTGAAGTGCTGTCCAGCGGATCTTTCCTAAGCGGCCTCTAGGCTGTTTTCTCTGAGAGACAAATATGTTTTAGTGCTGTGCCAAGTATGTCACTTTCCAGACAATCCTTCATCCCCAAATGATTCATGTAGTCTGACAACAGAGGAATAGTTCAGGCAAGAGGTGTTGCCTATGGATGGACACATAGAATATGCTTGGAGAGAGAACAGTGACTGGTTGTGACCAGTTAGGCTAGCTGAAGCTTTTGTGCATGAAAAAAGCAATAAAAGTTGGGGCTACCTGTGGACTGATGGGACATAAGAATATAATAAGAGTGTGGCTGGATCAAACCAAGGGCTTGTTCACTGTTTCCTACAACTAAGACGTGAGGGCAACAGCACACACTTTTCTTGTGTTTTCCAGCAACTGGTATTTGGAGTGATGCTGCCACTCATCCATTTGGTCACACGACTAGTAGCCAGTCATAGTCGGCTACTATGAAACTTCGTTGATGGGCTACCATTATAAAAAGATGATGACGACTAGAATCCCATTTGGTCTGTCAGTGACAGCCAAGTTTTGTATTTTGCTGTCATTTTGTAACCAAAACCACTGCTTTGATTGTACTAGTTTAAGGGAGCCCCTTCCTGTGTTGACTTTGAAACTGTGGTGGTTGAGATACTCAGTGGCCACTTCTATGTCCCTCCTGGCCAAACTCCTGCAGTGGCACAGTGGTGGAGCACGAATTTCAGTAATCATAACTATATTGTGCTACTTCAACATAAATGTAAAGCACCTTCTATGAACAATGCCCTAACTGTATCTGACAAATTTTCAAAGTCTACACCAAAGTCATATCGAAACAAAAGGACTAAAGGATGAAGTATAAAATATTGATACTACCTGTGAGGGTTCGTCTTCTACTTCGCGTTGATTCACAGTCTGAAGCACATGCGGAAAATTTAGACCAAGGGGTGAATGTGCAGTCATCTTTGCATGGAATCAGGCAGTCCTGAACAAGGGATGGCATAGGTTCTGCCCACTTCAAGCACTCACTGACATCTACTGAATGGTTGCTTTCCAAGACACATGTAACAACTGGACAAAATAAATGCACAAAAGAAAACAGTGAGTGCTGCAGAGGCATAGGAAAAGTTAAGAAGCAAGTATCTATAGTGTGTTCCTTCCAACCAAGATCTCAAAAGCACTGAACTACTGAAGTCAATAACATTTTTAAAATCTGTATACAGGTTATTTAAAAAGATGCTTTTTTGTTTTTCAGAACTGAAAGTACATAGGTCCCTGGAACAAAGAATGCATAGTTTAATGTAGTGATGAAATGATTAATACACATTCTGATGTAATCTGTCCCATGACCCCAGCGACAGAACTTTTGGGGGACACTGGTGTTTCAGTGCAATTTTAGAGCACTGCTTCCCATAACAGATTGTCTTTTCTGAACTGCACAAACACAGCAGAAAGATCTTGGCATTTACCGAAAATTATTTGCAACAAGGAAGGGGTCTCAAAGTCTCCATGTGCTCAAAGGACACAGAAACACGAGCATGGCCTATTGGCACTATAAACTCCTACATATATATATTACAACATTTATGTGCATAGAATGCTGTGGATCTGCCTGCAGCAACTAAACTTGCAAGCTACATTACACAACAGTTTTCCTCAGTTGCACTATTAATAATAGCTTCTTGTCCACCAGTTTGTTAGCCAGTTCTATGGCAAAGTAGTACGAAAGGTATATTAAGAATAATTTCCCCCTTATTTCCACGGGCTGCTATTGCTGACAATTTACAGTGCACTCTCACAGAGGTTGCAGTGATATTTGACCCAGTTCACTTTGACCCAAAAATTGTACAGAATTGGGGATTTGGAAGGGACTGCTGAATTCAAAACGATTTCGAGGTATAAGTGTGTTTCATATGATCATGAACCCAGCTAAAGTGTGTTGTTTTGGTTGCTCAAATTTCAACCTGAGTGAATTTATTTTAGGCAATGAAAATTGGGGTTTTTTTAAAAAAAATTGTAAGCTGATATGTTTTGATTAAATTAATACTTTTAAAAAATGAGGCTAGATCTTAAGATGGCAAGATTCCTCCAGAGAACGCTGTCCCATATTAATGGCTGGTTCTTTTTTCACACATTACAATTCAGCTCCAGCGATCTAGTTAAGCTCTATGATTTCATGTTAGGCTGATATTTTGTCCTATAAAGCTGTGGAATGATGCAATAATTGGACTAAGATTCTATTACATCTTCAACAAGCTGGCTGCATCATTACAAAGATTACTGATTAATCCACACTTTAATGGCTATCTGTGTTGTTTTCATTGCCTCTGAAGTGGATTGGAATTGCAAAATGAGAAGAAAAGGGAATAAAGTTAAACACATGTTTATATACACACACAATTTTTTTTATTAAATAAATAAATAAAAGCTGGAATAGATTTATTTGGATGAAAGTTATATCAGTGAAGAAAAATAACAACTTGAAAACATTGGGGATTCCCCCCCCCCCGCCATGTCAAGACAATACTTTAATCAGTCTGCACAGACCCAGCAGAACCTTAAATCAATATTTTAATAATGACTCCTAAAATGCTAATAGTTAAATTGTGATTGCTTTGTCTCTTAAATTCTCTTTTAACTGGCAGCGCATCCAGCAGTCGACATAAGGGTTACCCTTGTCAGTGAAGAGGGATATCCTCTATAGAAGACTAAATGTTATACATGAAGATACTCATTATCTCTGGGAGTACTAGACCCATATATGCATGCCTTTTCTCTTTCATATAGTCTAAAAATTATGTACTACACATCTGTGTGTTCTGAACAGAGGACAGCAACCCCACCTATTTCTTGTATGTAGAAAGAAGCCACCACATCAGCTCCTGTAGTAAACTAACATTTCCCCAGATATAATATTGATTGTAAGAAGGAATGCCACTTCTAAAAAATCTAGGTAGTTGTATCTCTGGGCTGTATTCAACAATGTCACTACATTAGTGGAACAATTTCCACTCTCACAATGGGACTGCAGTTCTCTTTCCTTACCCCATGTACCACTAGTAACCCCCCCCCCCAAAAAAAAAAATATGAATGCACAGAGGGAGGAGAGGGAAAGGAAATTCCACTGTGTGGGCAGAAGTCATTCTGCTCATGAAATGGCTTTGTTGGATCCAGCCCTCTGTATTTATATCTTTCATGCTTCTCTCTGAAATCCAGTATTAGTTTACATTAGAAGAATACAAAAGCTTTCCTTTAGGTCTATATCAATTTTCACAGTCCTGCAACCTGACCATAGATGTGAGCTGTTACTACACTCAAAAGAAATTAAAAGAAAAAGTAGCGACTGGACTGGCAAACACTTGCTGTCTTAAAGTCACATTTGAAAAAATACACCTAAGCAGTAGGAAACACATTATGAACCTCATAATGGAATGATTATACCAAATGAATGACAAAGAAAGATAAGCACGGAAACGGACTTTCATTAATCTTTCACCCCGTAGCAGCCATCCTCTCAAGCCGAACATATTAATCTTAGAACATTTTGCCCCACCAGACACTGAAGAAAAGTAGGAAGGTGCTACTCTTGTGAATTCCTGGGTGTGCTTTGAATAGTACAGAATGTTGGATCATTGCAAGGGACTAGGAATTTCAGCAAGCAAGTTAGTGTTTGTGGCCCAGAGTTTTATTTGCATAGCTGTCTCTTTCTCAACATGCGTATCAGACTTGGAATACAGCATCTGTAAGCTCTAAAGTTTAATTACAATTCGTTCTCATCAAATGTAGATTTCAGAGATTTTGCTATAAAACTTTTTATGGTAGAATCGAATGGATTTTATGTATTTGGTATTCTGAAATGCTGAGCAAATCTTTAAACAAGCTTTATTGTAACTTCTAGCTATTGAAATAGTAGGCATTTTTCACACTTTGTATTCATTGCTCCCACAAATTGAACTGAATAAAAATATCCCGTGGATTTTCGTAGTGTTGAGTACATTGCATTCATTGGCCTACATTCTGAATATAATTGAATATCTGAATAGTGCTGAAGAAAGCAACCCTCAAGTTTGAGCAAATCTATGTATGCATGCTTTGCTGGAAAAGAATAAGCCAACTATAAGTTTTGGATGTCCACTCCCCCTTCGAAAATCATTTGCAATTTTAAGAAGGCAGAAGGTCATTCCTACAGCTCCCATAGAAATGAATGATTTGGCCTTCACTGAAAACATTTACCAATATCTGTTCAAGGTGCAAGAAGGACACTGAGGCAACTTTGCCTTCAAACTGATGACACAGAAATTTCTATGATTTTGCTGTTTTATTTGCACTGGTTTTCCAAGTCCGAGCTACAAAGAGGAAAGTATTGGAGAATTTCCTTTTTTAAGACAGCTAACCAAGTCTTGACTGATTTATCTATAGCTATGGAGAATACACTAGTATTAAAATGTGCAGTAAATCTGCATTAAACCCTTTCATTAGTTGCAGTAGCTGGCTCTTATTGATATTATAACAATCTCATAGAATGAAAGGACATTAAAAATGAGCATGCAGAGAGAAATACGTAGAGTGTCATTGGCACAAACAGAATATTTTTCAAAATATTATGGAGTTCTGAATGCATCGCTATCTGAATACCAAACCAGTTGCAGAGATCGGTTTGAAGAGAATGATTCCTGCAATTCAAAGGACCTTGTGCTGGAAGAATTTCATATTTTCTTCTAAAGTCACACACAAGGTTAGTAGGAGTGCCAGCTTTAGAAAAACCAAGCAAAAAAACAGAATGCGGCCAGATGAAAAGAAACAAACTGGCTTACAGTCACAACCTTCAGCAGCTATAGCTAACAGAAAAATGTTTGACAAATGTGGGGAACGAAAAATTCAGCACAGTATATCTAAGAGGGCTTTACGATCTCCAGAAGACTTCTGATAATTTATCAAAGGAACACTAACACTCACAGATAGATAGATAGATGGAAAAAAGGGGAAAGGGGAAAATAAGTATACTCCATCAGGAAGCCTTTTTACAGGACTGACTCTGCATTTAAAAAGGCTAGTGAGAGAAAAGGGGATTGACTGATCGATTGACTGGTAAAGTGAGATGGTAAGAAGTAAATTAAAACATGACGAGTTTGGATAGAAACCAGTAAGTGTTTCTTACTATTTGACATCATTACTAGAACTAGGGGGCATTCAATAAAAACAACAGGTAGCAACTTTGAAATATATGAAAGGAAGAGATTTCTTTACATACATCTTACAATTTGGCGCAAGGTGTCCTAATGGCAAGTAATAACTGAGTAAAAAAAGATACGAGAGAAAACCAATGGGCATGAAGATATTCAATGGCTATTAACTAAAGCACACAACCCTTTTGCTGGAGTTGTCTTAAAATGCTGGTATAGTGGGGCCACTGAAAGCTTTCGCAGTATTAACATGCCTCCAGTTTAAAAAATACATGCCACTGTTACTGCTGGTGCATGTATTAGTAGATGGAAATGTCACCTCCAGGGTTATCTGCAGTATGGTACAATTACAATTTGATGCTGGAGAATGTTACAACAGCTGTTTGTTCCCAATGCAAAGTTTAATGAACTGAAGAAATTAGCACCACCTTTTAACATCTGGTTCTTACAATCACTTTACCACTACAGAAACATGAGAAGCCATCAACTCTGAGGCAGACGTAATTCCCTGCTCCCTGCCTGGTCACTTGAAGAGACAGTGCACTGTAGCAGTGGCAGGTCTCGAGGTCTCAAATTTCAGTAGCACCCTATGCAATGCCAAAATTCCAAAAATCAATGCCCCTTTCCCCGCCTTTCAGTCTATATAATAGTTGTGGCACCCTCTAGGTTCCGCGCCCAGTACAACTGAACCAGTTGTGTTGCTCTAAATATGTCTCTGATTGTAATGGTTAAACCATTTCATGAGGACTGTGGAGACTCAGGTTCAAATCCTTACTCAGTGCCAAAGTTCCCTATGTGACCTTGGAACAGGCCCTATCCCCCAGTCTAGCTTACCTCACAGGACTGTGAAAATAAAACTGGGAGTAGGATAAAACCATGTACGCCACTTTGAACATGTTGATGGAACATATATTAAAAACATAACAAAATGTTTTGTTGGATCAGATCAGATACAGAAATAGCTTGCAAGTTAATTATGTTATTTCCTTTAATCAAAGTTTGCTTTTTTAGATTATGGAATACTCCTAACTGGGAACTGGATTATTCTGATTTGAAGCTGTCACTGGTGAGTAATAATAATAATAATAATAATAATAATAATAATAATAATAATAATAAAATTTATTTGTATCCCACCCTCCCCTGCTGGAGCTGGGCTCAGAGCGGCTAACATCACATAAAAACACAATATACATGAAAACAAACAAACAATTGATTAAAATGCATCCCAAAATTAATTCAAATAAATTAAAATTAAAATTAGGCTCGACAAATGGCCATCCTCAAGTTAAAATTGAAAGCAGTTACCGGTAATACTCACCAGGACCAACTATTTCCACTGATATTATAAGGACCTGTGACTACATATTATTTCAGGGCAAGTAAAAACCAATGAGCTTTAGTTTTCTCTGGGGACCAACATTTCTCTCAAGCCCCCTGCCACAAATGGTTTAAAGGCAGAGTGAAGACAGCAAACACTTCCTTGCCTGATTTGCACTTCACTGGCAGGCCTGAGAGACAGTCACTCAAAATGACTTCAGCTGCATTACTGGAGTATACTTACACAGCCATAATGGATGCCTTTGAAAGTGATGGACAGTTAGCAGCAGATAATTGAGGCCTTGTGTTCCAAAAGGTTATTGATTCAAAAAGGCTTCTACTCCTTGATATTATCCACCACTGCTTTAATGCCTAAAGCTTTAAGTAAGCCCCTAAGAAAAAAATTAAGTTTTTTAAAAAAAGGCTTTTTGTTCTAATAATAAAAAGTAATATTTTTTTAATGGTATTGAAGGAACAAATAAGCCATGGTATTTTTGTTTAGTTGTTTCATGGTCACAACAATTCCTGTAAAATTAGTATCACATGGATATCACAATTTCTATAAAATCAATACCACAAGGATACTTCATTATATTCAAAGATGTGAGAGAATCATACCTTGCATTGATATGGCTACAGCAACACTCTCCCATGCTGTATATTTCAATACCACTGATAGGCCAGACAATTTTCAACTATCCATCACATTGTGCATGCTAATACACAAGCTTTCCCATGACAGCATGTCAAGTGAGTTGACTATACTGCTCTTCCCTACTCAACCATTTCATGCTACGTGACAACTTTGAGTGATAGCACAGTGCTGTGTTTTATAATAGTGGCTTCAAATCTAGTGCGCTACTACAAGCCATGTTGGCTCACACCAGCAGCGCAAAGGCTGTATTCCTTATTGTCTGGTGCAGAGTTTGTTGCACCAGGTTATATGAATGTAATGACATAATCCAAATGACTTCATTGTAAAGAAATGTTGGACTTCAAGCTGTTTGATGTCAGGCTTTAAGAGTATCACCTAAGCAACCTGAGGCAACAATTCCTGTTTTGTCTGATTCCCAAAACAAAGCCCCCAAAAGACAATTCATTCTCCTTTCTTCTGCCCATGGTAAACTGTTTATCAAGGGAGAACAAAGAAACTTTATAGAATAGGACAATTTCTTAGGGCAGAATACAGGGCAAGTTGTGAGGAAGAGTCCTTGGTCTTGCTGTCATACACTGCACTTCTATATCATTCCAGCAACTATCCCAGGTAACAGATGAACTGTTCCACTCCACAGATGCCAACGATTCCAAAAGGGTGGGTTGTGGCTCACCAGCAGGTCCCAGTAGTCTTGGGTCAGCCAGGAATAGTTATGAGAGGCAACATGGCTTGAGGTACTGAAGCCTTATTGGAGTTCACCAATTGGGTCTGCGTTGCTCCGGGACAGGAGGAAGGAAGTCAAAATGACACCAAGGTTGGTTCAAAGAAAGAGTTTATTCTGCTCTCCGGATAGCAGAAGGCACTTGCGTGATCAAGTCTACAGTAAGTTCAAAGAAATGACAGGTTTCATGAAGTTTATATATCCTCCAGGCACCCTTTCACTCCTCCCCTAGGAGCCCAACCACGTTGGCGTGCGTACACAGGTTGACATCACATATGTTCCTGCTCTGGTACTCTCAACCAGAAAAGGATCTTCCTTCCTGTACTTCTGACCATAAAAGGATATTCCTGTTCCTACTCCTATCTTGGAGCAAGAGGTCACTACTTCCGAGAATATGCTCTGACATTAGTCCCAGATTTGGGTCTCTGCGTCATTTGTGGTCAGGACATAAGATATGTCTGTGTCTATTCTACTGGTAAAGGCCAGTCTTGCCGTCAAACTGATAAGGGAGAGAGCTGTGTTCTTGTTTTGTATTTGCTCAACGGCTAAAGTTTATGCATTTTAGCTAAGGAGAAATGGGGATTTTGGTGCAGTTTAAAAACTGCCTGCACAGTCAGTTTTGGGGTTTGGGAAACCCATTCCTTCAGTACCAAATTTCAAGGCTGAAGCTCTGGTTCCTGAATCTTACATTATTCTTCAGTCCTGACTTTTGGCCTGTTTCTTGCTTTGATCTCCTGGCTTGTCCTTTGCTGCTGACTTGCTCCTTGGCAGTGGTGCAGTGGAGAGGGAACACAAGGAAGCACAACTTCAGGACTTTCTTCCTTTTCTTAGCAGGTTTAATCCTATGTTAGTCTGATCTCAGATTACCTTCTGACATACACATCTCAAACTGGCAAACAGCTAAATCTACTCCAAGGAGTAGTAATAAAAATATATTTTATCTTCCATTACATAAAAAATCAAATACCTTTCTCAGTCATTACAGAACGTTGCCCAGTGTCTGTGAAATGAAAACAAATACTGTGTTGTAAATGGAAGGTCGCTCTTAAATGGAAAGGTGGGGAAAGAAAGAAAGTGAGGGAAGGAAGGTGATGGTTAAAAGCTTCTGATGTAGAACCTTGAAAATATAATGTATACAGAGCTTTGAATACTATTAACAACAAAATCTAGTTGTGATGTGTGGAAGTTTTCTTTTTTTCTTTTTTTAAGGGAATAATACAAGGCTGCATGTGCAAATCTCCATGTTTTAACACATCTTCTTAAGTATTCTTTACCATGGAGCAATGAAATCCTTTACAGAACTGCTATCTTGAGAGGAAAATAAATCTCCATCACATATAGGCTGGCAAGGGGAAGATGCTGAAAGATCCATTTTCTATATTGTGTTCTAAAACTTTGATCTCCGCCACAAATAAGGAGAGGCATTCTGCTTATTTGTCATGTAAGAATGATCAAGTCCTATAATGCCAGCAGAGGAGTATTGAAAGTGTTATGTCCTAAGGAGAGATGAGCCTGCAATTAGATTTACTGATCCTATGGTAATGTTTGTTGCTGAGGTCATTATCAGTCAAAACACTTTCTTTTCTGTAGTTGTTAGAAGCTATGCCACTGTGGCTTCCTTCTTCCATTTCTGTTGCTTTAAAATGAAAAGGAAAGAAGAATGGGGAAATGAATATTACGGAGACTCCATCTGCAGTATGTCACTTGCTCTTTATACTTAGGTTTTCTTCCTTTATATTAGCAAAAAGAAGAAGAAAGAAAATGAGGGGAAAAGGAGACATCTTAATTATATCTGCAACTCAGGTAGTGTTTGTACTATATTATTAAAACTTAGCAGATATGCGGGTTCTTACTCTGATCGTGTTAAGTTTAATGGCATGAAGATAATGCACATCTCATTACAAAGAACAGCTTAATTCATTCTTTTAAAGTACAGTAGCTGCTGAAACAAAGATCACTTCATATATGTATATTCCAGAAGCAGCCCTGGAAGTACCCCAATGATCACCCAACACAACACAATCATCTCTTCCTACAGCAAAATGCTACCATCAGGAGTATGTTCACTTTACAGCATATCCAGCCTACTTTTCTTTTAACAACTCCCAGGGAAGATTATTGTGCTATTTGTAGACAGCTGGTAACAACATTTTTATATTTATTTCCCTTGGTTGGAACACAACTAGCTCTGCATTTCCAGGGAAGATCTGCACTTGTGCTTTTCAAACAGGAGCTGTCCATGTCTTGTGGTGTGTTGCCTTTGAAACAGAAGGAAGCAAAAGCAGGTTCTGAAATGAGATGCAATATTTGTTTATCTGGTGTCCAAAGGAAAAACAAATATCAAAAATCTTCTGTGATCCCTTTGGTGCACCTAAAGTAGATCTTTGGATCCCTGTATATTTAGGAAAATTATGATGATGTTACTTGCTAATCCATTGTTTATCCTGACTTCTAAGGTCATATCTGCAACATCCATTTAAAGCACAACACCTCCCCTCAAAAGATCCTGCTTTCAATGTATGGTGTTCCATACATTATTTCCAGGTAAGAATGTCCAGGACTATAGTCTTCTGTCAACATATCTGACACTTGTTTTTTGTTTCTTTAGACTAAACCCAGGGAGGTCTTCTGGTTTTCCTTGTAACTTCAGTCGTCGTGCCCTCATTTAAGACACAGTATTAAGATGTTTTAATATGGAGCATAGCCCTTGCTACATTTGACAAACACCAGCTTTGCTTAGTTGTCTACTCAGGCACTCGATGGCAAAAATTTGATCTGTATGTATAATCTAAGAAAGATGTACAGATTGCATAGCTAATGTGAGCCGACAGGCGTTTCTCTCTTCCTTTAGTTAATCTGCATTAAAAGGTAAAACTAAAAAATGAAACATGGCAAAGTCACCATGATCCAAACACCTCCTTCTCCTCCTAATGGTGAGGCCAAATGGCCCACAAGGCACTTGGTGACATAGTGATCATTGCATTGTCGGCTCTACTTTACCTTTATGTTTTGTATTACTTGCACTTGACCTTTTACTTTCCTTCTCTTTGCAGCCAAAACAATTGCTTGCTCACATTCTCCAGAATGTGGCCAATCACTTCCTTTGGGGTTTTTGCGTTTTTTTAAGCATTGGGTTTTTATTTTGAAATTAAGCTTGAAACAAGCAAAACAAAGCACATGATACAACAAGATCACTGATCAAGGGATATGGACAACCTACTGATTACAGTCCTTAGTTTGTGGAATAACTACAGCATTACAGGCTAGGGAGAAGCTTACTCACTAATGGGGGATTTTGGCTGTGTAATTTACATAGTCAAAGCACAGTTGGAACCCTGTGGGTGTGCATCCTGGACTACTGACCCTGTATTGGTTAATATGTATAAGCAATTGCTACAGCTGTAAACACAGAATTAGTAAAGGGTCAGAAAAGATCGCTTACACTCTTTTGGTCAGCGATTGTTGTAGCTCTGCATGGCTCCTGGGAGCAGGGAAGGGGGAGATCAGGCACCTCTCCTTCATGGCTGCCGGTAGTCCTTGCACCCAGCTAGCCATGGGGGACAATGGGATAGCCTGCCAAGATTTCAAATTTGAATTGGCCAATAGAGGCCTTCAAAGGGGGTGGGGCCTTGGTGGCAGACCAGCATGAGCACATCTTCACTCTGGTCTGCCACAGTGGTATAAAGGTCGGCTGCATTGATGAGCCAGCAGCAAAGTTGGTGTCATTTCTACCCACCTGCCCAGCCTAAATACAGGCCAGCAAGCACTGTGTTTAAAAGACCTTGCTGTCAATGTAATCGGCTGTTGTATTCGGGGGTGGGAAGGAAACAAATTGGATCTGTTTGGGGTTTTGCCTTCCTCATAGCAATTGTCACACCTTCTTGTGTATAAGGCATTGCATTGAATTCTTAAGCTTTCTTCCCAGGAAGGGGGTGAACTGCTGCATCTCACACACACACACCCGGTGTGGTATCTCAGGGTACCCCTTTAAAGAGGTCTAGGTGGGAATTCCTGTCCTGAAGGAAAAGAGGTGAGCAGACAGGTCATAAAACTTCTGATTGTGGTCCATGGAGCCAGCTTAGTTGACCTATGTCATCAGGTGCTCCTTAACCTGGGCACAACCCCTTTAAAGTCATCAGGTGGGAGGCTGATTCAGGATGCATACCCAGTGCCAAGGCCAAAGCCTACCTACATCTGTAATCAATAAAGTTGTGGCCAGTTTTAATTCCAGAACATTGCTGCATCAGTTCTTTCACCTGTTCACCACCTTGCCCCTTCCCATCCCGGGGTATACTGCACATGGGTCCACAACCAACCATGTCCCCACCAACACCACAATAATGCGAGGAAGTGTATCACCAACCACCTCATCCACTGCTTCATGGACCATTCTTACAGCTGGATGCATCAATAGCTCTTTGCCAGTCTACACTAGATAGGTTGGTATTGCAACTTTATTCAAAGTCAGAAAAAATCCATAAACCAGATCTCAAAAACAGGAGCACAACTAAAAAAAGAAATCAGGGTAGTGTAGTGGTTTGACCTTGATAGGATGGCAATTCTTTAGAAAACAGCTAGTGTAGACAGCTAGTGTAAACAGCTAGTGGTAGCAGATGGCACCCTGAAGCAGAAATGCTTATCTAGCCTCCTGGCAAGTGCATTGCTGCTGCTTACTGGGAGGGGTGAGGTGGTGTTGAGGTCAGCATGGGATAAATGCACCACTGGAGGCAATCTGGTGGTCCTGATGGTGTGTTTGCACCACCCCACCCTCCCTTGGTAAGCAACAGCAATTCATCATCTAACAGGTCAGATAAGCATCTCTAGCCCACCACCCCACCCACTACTGGGAGCAGCTCCTATGATCAGCATATTTTTGTTTAACGTATGAAATGCCAATGATACAACGTATTGGTTCTGCTATCATGACCAGTCATTCCTAGTGTAGAAGGGTCATTCCTACAGTAGAACCATCAAAAGGATGCATGCATCTGTGAGGCATTCTAAAATATGAAAGAGCAAATATCTGGACAGTCCTCATTTCACTGAAAATCAAGTAAATATGTAAAAAAAGTATAATTATCTGTTTCATTCTTAAATGGGTTACTTAGGAAATAAAATGTAATAAGAAAACAATTCAAAGCTTCGAGCAGCCATTAGAATTCCTCAAGCATCTTCTTCGCTTAAGAGAGCACTGAAGTTTGAAATGTTTAGTGTCAGAGATACAGTAAATAGCAGCTGTTTCCCCAGAAGCATGCACAAAAACAGACTAAAACAAAATACAAATATGCAACATTTGGCAAGTTTTATAAATTCTCACTATTTCCCCGGTAAAAATATAAATATGTGTTAAGGTATTCATTTTTTTCATATTTACATGGGAGTAAGAATCGAAGTAAAAAGCTAATCAGTGTTGCTAATTTGCAGGTGTGATTTAGGACTCTTTATGAATGGTAGTTGCCTTCTTCTGGAACACATTCTTTACCATGTCTTCTGTAATTGGTGGGGGCTAAGGATCCTAAAACCCACCCTTTCAGAGTTTCACAGCCACCCCCAAGTTGTTCTCATCCTCCCCATCCCAACCTCAGCATCCTATTTATTTGAACTAAAATGCACTTCCCTTTTGCTGTATCAACTGGTTCTTCTCTTCTGGTATACTAAAAAGGAGAAGAAATTTTTGAAGTAATGTCTGTGATTCAATGAGCCACAGACTAAATTCAGAAAACAGCACCACAGTATCCCCTTAAGTGTTCACTGCAGAAGTAGAGAACCCACCCACCCCAAGATGTTTTTGGATTGCAACTCCCATCAGCTCCAGCCAGGATGGCCAAAGGTCAGGGATAATGGGAGCTGTAGTCTAGCAACATCTGGTGAATGACAATTCCTCATTCCTCTTTGAGTGACACTTCAAGAAGGGGGTGAGGGTAGCTTTGTAGTTGCTGAAGACACATTAAGCCCATCATTACTACATCTGCAGTCAGGATATAGCTGCTATATTCCAGTCCCCGAAATCCAGGTGGCCTAATTTGCACATTATGCATGTTTTGCTAATTATGCAAATATGCAAATCAAGTGGTAGGGTGGGGAAGCCTTAAGCAACCCAACCCCACTGTTTTCCTACTCCTCTTCGCAGTGCTGCTTTGCAGCAAGGAAACAGCCTTTTCCCTTCTACAAACATGGACATGTAATGCATAGCTGAACCCTCTAAGGCTAAATACATAGTCAGCTAATGGCTGCAGCCAGCAGCAAAACCATGAAAAGTAGCCATGGGGCCACTCTGGTTCAGCAACATGGACTGGAATTACTGGATTGATGTGCTCCTTCACTGCATATTCAAAGGCTGAGATGACTGCCCGCCATTTACAGACAGAGAGCTGAATCTTAACTGGAAAGAAGGTGGCACATATAATGTGACAAGGGAGAAAGGTAGAAGCCTAGAGTCTTGTGTGGCACCATTTTAGTTCCACATTACTGGCTATTTGTTTCCAATGGTAAAAACAAAGAGAAAGAGTGTGATTAAGAAAAGTAAGGGGGGGTGAGATTTCCAAAGGGTAAGGAAGATTAAGAGAGCATTCCTATTCCTCTACCTCTCCTCCCTCTCTTATTCCATTTACTTTTGTCTAATTGTTTTGCTTATTCATTACTGGTGGGCAGTGCTAGTGGCATAATCAGGTTGAGGATGGGTTGTGTACTGCATGACTCTAGTGACAAACTGCTCCAGAAATTAAAAATCTTAATTAGGTTTTAGAGAGGTAAAAATCAATCCTCAAAAAAGTGGATACCACTACAAAGTTGTTTGCCATTACAGAACTTCTCTCTGACACATGTCTATGCTTCTCAGGAAACATGAATGATCTGTGGTTTTTACATTTATGTGAAGTCTGTATGATCAGAGGCAAGGTGCAGCTCACCAATCACACAGAGAAAAAGCAAAGCTAGAGTAAAGTGGGCAAGGATCTGGTAGAGAAGATCAGAAAGATAACCAAAGAGAAATTTCACTGAGCACTTTCTTAGACACCTAACATTTTAAATGCAAGGTGATCAATTAATGAAGGTCAAGGGCTCTTCTCTTTATGCTGGATGTTTCAGACAAGCATAACAGCAGCTAAGTGTATGTAGTAGGCCAATGGACAGGGAGGGGGAGAAAACAGGCAAGAAAACTACTGTGTCATCAAAACACTACACTACAAAAGAATTGCCTCTTTATGGGGCTCAATAAAAGATAATGCATTCTGCAGGTAAAATGTTTTCTAAGGAACTCTCGGCAAATTTATGAACCATGCTTGCTAGATGATTATTGAGGGCAAGTTAAGATTGGGTAGATAATTAAGGTTGAAAACGTGTCTCTGGATCATAAAAACCCACAGAAAATGCCATGAGAAAAGTTTACGCAAACACTTGAGGGCACTGTGGGGCTTGGAATATACAAGGTCATGAGGATGTGGAAGGGATTAACAAATAAAAATCTGGCCAAAAGGAACAATTACTGAACAAGTTGAGAGAAAGATGATGTTTCATCTCATTATTGTTTAGGATTACTTATCTTCAGATGGTTTGCCATTTTTGTTACACAGCGTAAGTAGCCGTTATCCCTTTATGATGCCTGAAGCCAAGAAAAACACTAGCTGCTTCAAAAATGTATTTGTAAATGTACAGCACATCTGAACATAAGTACAGGAGATAAGAGGTTGTGGGTCCGCGGTGGTGGAAGCAGGTGGCCAATGCACTGAAGGGGCAAAAACTCTTCTGCAAGCAAGAAATATAGCTGACAAAACTGCAAGAGTTAATTATATTACCTTGTTGTATATTGGAATGGTCGATCCATAGAGAACTAGAGTTCCTACTAGGTAGCCACTTGAGCTATAAATGTAACCTTAACTCATCACTTCTAATAAATGGGAATATTGCCATTAAGATTCAGATGTGACTTGTAGCCTTAGGCCACAATCCAATGGACAGTGAAGTCACAGAAGTTCAATAGACATGTTCAAGCTGCTGTTGGACTGTGGCCATAGTGCTTGAAGCATTTTATGCTACTCTAGAAAGGGATCATCAATAAAAAAATGTTTTAAATAGTTTCAGCATGCTATAAAAACTAGATTGCTCCCATCAATCAATCCAGAGACATTCTGTAAGTAGAAACAGAAAACCTTTTTAACATGATAAATGCCAACAACATTAGACTATTGGCAAATTATACCTTAAAGCAAAGATTAGCAGAACACACAGGCTTTGCCTACTGGCAACATTTTAGAAAGCAATTATAAAACTTATGAATTAAAGATTTCTGTCCTTAATGTACTGAAACTTATCTAGTCATATCAAATATTTCATTAGTTGCAATGGATTTATTCATGGAAAACATCTTGCAAGTGTTAGGTATGATATCTATAAACAGCAACATCTCTTTGCAAGTCTTTTTTATTCAGATGAAACAAAACACCATCAATTCTTGCCTTTTCAATTTCCATGAAAATTTGTTCTACAGCAAAATGAAAGGCTGGATGGGGGAACCAACTGATAAATTCAAACTGCAAAGGCAGTAATCAACCAAAAAAGCAAGTTAGATTTATTTGAGAATGTCTATGATATCCCACTAGAAATAGCAATGCACAAAATGTGGGAAAGTGTTTCCTCATTTCAGTCACATATATCAACCACCTCTCCCCCACTATATCAATGGGTTTAACTCTAGTAGAAAACTTTCTGTAGAAAGACTCGCCAAGGAGGATAGAGTTATAAAAAGGTGCAGTACAAATTCTTCTCAACTGGATTCAAATAAAACACAAGCCAAGGAGCTGTAGACTTAGATATCCTATCAGCACATTTGATTTACTTGTATTCTCCATAGCAAGGCAGGTAATTCCCATATAAAACTTTATTCTCAAGCTGCTACGACCTTGACTTTTACTGCAAGTTCAACTGAAGGGATATTGTTTCAGAGAAGAAGAGAGTTCTCACAGATAAGATAATGAAGTGTCAAATATACCTTATGAAATACAACTATTGTTTCAAAACAAGAGGTTCAGATTTAGTGTTTGTTAACAGACAATTCAAAAATTATGACTTGGTCCGTATACGGAACATACCCGATGACAAACGCTGAATTACTCATTTGTTTATCTCATAAAGTATAGGCTTGTATCACAGAGACACCTTCTGCTTTCTCTAAGAGGAAGAAAATCAGGGTGGGGAGGGTAGAGTGAAGCTAGAATGTAAATTAAATGCCAAATGGGTAGAAATCCGTTGGAACTCCTTGTTTCTACCACTGAAAATATGAGAGAACATAATTGCATCAAAGTTTCCGATTCATTCCTAAGTTACTTAAAATGTCTCAAATGGTTACATTTGCGGAGTTGTTTTCCTCACTAAAAACCAGAACCCCCCTGCTAAGGCTGTAATTTTCAAAATATATTTTCCTGGCGGTTTAAAAGGGCATTCACTGGCAAGGAAAATATTAAGCATCTTTCCCCAGTGGTGTTTGTGACACAAACCAAACAAATGGGGCACTTAACACTCACCTTTCCATTTGCCACTGTTGGGACCCATCTAGCAATATAAAGTACTTTTCATATTTAATTCTGCAGCCAAATAGGATTATTACCTGTCACAGCTGAAACGGCAATGCAAATCATTTGCTAAAAGAAGGAAACCAGAATAATGGGATGGAGAGAAGATATATACCTATTTTAAATAATATGCATCCTATGTGTTTTATTTTCACACTGGGCAAAGCCAACAGCTAAGCAAGTGGGTATAGCAGGTTATTCGATTCCCTCAGGGATCACTCTCTTCTCAACTCTGTTTGATATTAAAATAACCATCCTAATCAGAAATCTCAACACATACTAGCATTTTGCAACACTCCCAGGGAAATAAACTTAAATAAACTTAGATTTATTTCATAGCTGGAAAGACAACTGGCAGATATCACTTGCATGTTAAGATTTAAAGTGTACAGGTCTAGAGGTCCACTTTCAGCAGATAATGTGCTTCGGATTAATTCTATTTACCTTTCAAAATGTTGAAAACACATCCAGTAAGATTTTCTTTCTTCGTTTCCACTCACCTTTAAAGTTTACCATGTGTGTGTGTGTGTGTGTGTGTGTGTGTGTGTATAGTATACACTACTCTAAGGTGTAAGATAACATTTTAAGCTAGGTTTGACAACGGCAGGACATGCCCGCCGTTAGGCTTTGCTCATCAGTGCAGATAATCTAAATCTCTTTGCTCTTCTTTTTGTACCGGATGAAGCTATGTACTATTTGAATAAGCTATCAGCCATTGCAAGCGAGAGATGAAATAGACAACAAAAGCATTTTTAAAGCTGTTTTTATGTGGATACGGTAATTAATCATTCTGAAAATAAATATAAAACCCACCGTTCCACAAAGCCAATGTCATTTTTCTAATCACCTACCACATGAGTTAATTACGATGCACCAAATGTGCTTAGAATAAATCAAATTTTATTTTTTCATGAAACTGAATACTCACTCACAGTATACATTTATAATATAATCATGGATTTTTCTTGGGGGGGGGGGTATAGCTTTGTTCAGGCATTAACCTGAGCAGGTGAAGGGTTAAACTGGAGGTGGGAAAGACGCTTGCATGAAAGCCCCACCTCCCAGCATCCCCAGGTATGCATGATCCATAGATCATGCAGATCTTTGCATGATTGGGTCTGAAGTCAGTTGTTAAGTGCATTCACTTATAAATTGTCCCTGCAATCAAAATCCCTGATAAGCCAGGGGTTTGCAAGCACTTTTAATTGAACACACTTCCAAAGCTTCTTTGGAACTTCACAGTACTTGCAGAAAGTTCTGAAGAGCAGACCAGGGACATTGGAGAAGTGTTGCATGTGCACTCCATACCCCAGTTTAACCCTTTGAACGTTCAGGAAAATACCTGAACACAGCTTATCCCTTTTCTGTATGGAAGAAAGGTCCATGCACAGGGGATAGGCAGATAGTAGAGTGAAGTGTAAGGGCAAAGAAGAAGAAATGGCCTTTACCACCTCAGAATGCAAACTGCATGCATACGTGTGTGCGTGTCTTGGAGAGAACCCTCATGCCAATCACTTCTGCATATGAAAAGCTGGCAGATCAGAGAAACATGGCAAGAATATGTTAAGTCTTCCACATAAAAAAGGCTAGGAAAAGAAGTACTGCATTTAAGAATACATTGAAATGTGCTGTGGAAGAAATCATTTGGGGAAGAGGGCAGAAACCATAGGAGGTTTATAGACTCATAGAATAATTCAAATGAACATCACACAGTCTTAAAATCATGTGAGGAGGACATTGAACCCTAGGATCTCCTACTTGCAGGAGAAGTTATATGTATATGTATAGATTGAACCCAAGGAAGGGGAAACCATCAAGCTTCACCTTTGAAGCCATTTCAGTTTTTCAATGGGGGGGGGTCAATGATCCCACATAACTTGCTCTGGGAACTGAACCAGCACAGGGCCAAAAGGAACCACAGTCTTATCTACATTTATTTCCCCATCTGTCTCTGTTGTATGGGAAAGGAAATAACCTGCAGTCTGTCAAGGAAGGGCAGTCCTAGCCTTAAGGCCTCTGGCATTCAGGCCTAGCCTTGAACCTACATGTCACCATGAACAACTGAAAGGGAAGTTCTTCACTCCCCCTTTCTCTGAAGAAGGGAATATTCGCATTACAACTTTTCTACTTCAATCTCTTGGTTTCTCTCCCTAATTACCTGCCCTCTTAAGGGCAGATTTACCCAGCCCTATTTACATCCCAAGCTTGACTTGCTGCATCTAAGCATCCATGCCTGCCAAATTCCCAGTGCCGTCCTTTCTCCTTATATGGCAACAATAGTTTTCCCATCACTATTGCCTTTCCCTCTTTCCCTCTCCTTCTTCCTCCTTCACAGAATGTTGTTGTTGTTTAGTCGTTTAGTTATATCCGACTCTTCGTGACCCCATGGACCAGAGCGCACCAGGCACTTCTGTCTTCTGCTGCCTCCCACAGTCTGGTCAAACTCATGCTGGTAGCTTCGAGAACACTATCTAACCATCTCGTCCTCTGTCGTCCCTTCTCCTTGTGCCCTCCATCTTTCCCAACATCAGGGTCTTTTCCAGGGAGTCTTCTCTTCTCATGAGGTGGCCAAAGTATTGGAGCCTCAGCTTCACGATCTGCTCTTCCAGTGAGCACTCAGGGCTGATTTCCTTAAGAATGGAGAGGTGTGATCTTCTTGCAGTCCATGGGACTCTCAAGAGTCTCCTCCAGCACCATAATTCAAAAGCATCAATTCTTCGGCGATCAGCCTTCTTTATGGTCCAGCTTTCATTTCCATACATCAGTACTGGGAAAACCATAGCTTTAACTATACGGACCTTTGTTGGCAAGGTGATGTCTCTGCTTTTTAAGATGCTCTCTAGGTTTGTCATTGCTTTTCTCCCAAGAAGCAGGCATCTTTTAATTTCATGGCTGCTGTAACCATCTGCAGTGATCATGGAGCCCAGGAAAGTAAAATCTCTCACTGCCTCCATTTCTTCTCCTTCTATTTGCAAGGAGGTGATGGGACCAGTGGCCATGATCTTCGTTTTTTTGATGTTGAGTTTCAGACCATATTTTGCGCTCTCCTCTTTCACCCTCAACAAAAGGTTCTTTAATTCCTCCTCATTTTCTGCCATCAAGGTTGTGTCATCTGCATATCTGAGGTTGTTGATATTTCTTCCGGTGATCTTAATTCCGGCTTGGGATTCATCCAGCCCAGCCTTTCGCATGATGAATTCTGCATATAAGTTAAATAAGCAGGGAGACAATATGCAGCCTTGCCGTACTCCTTTCCCAATTTTGAACCAGTCAGTCGTTCCATATCCAGTTCTAACTGTAGCTTCTTGTCCCACATAGAGATTTCTCAGGAGACAGATGAGGTGATCAGGCACTCCCATTTCTTTAAGAACTTGCCATAGTTTGCTGTGGTCGACACAGTCACAGAATAAAAGAATCCAATTAGCTACCAGTCAAGCCATGCTTTTTCTGGTGTGGCCTACTCCTGTATGTTTGCACCTTGTGTTCCCTTACCCCCGGGGATTTCTCTCCCTCACCCTCAATATTTCCAGTCTACATGGCATGGCATGTCTTTATACTTAAATTTAGAAGCCATACTTCTGTTGTTGACACATGCCATTCATAAAAAGGGTGCATATACCAATATCCAGATTTATGGGTTACATCTTGATCATGCCTCTTGGTTTGGACTTTGGTTCTTACTATTGGCTTTAATCCATAGCTTGTGACTCTTCATGTCTCGTTCTCCTCAGAATGCTACTCACAGGCCACAGCCGAATACCAAATACCATACCAAATTCAAATGAGGAGGAGCCAAATTCTGTTCTGACAAAATAATCCTTGTGAAAAGTCTCAACCAGGCCACTGGAACGACACAACCCTTAAACAGAGGAATAGGAGTTTCACTATGAAATAGTGTAAAGTGAGTAACAACTAGAAGAAACTCACTTCAGTGTTCAAGAGAGATTGCTGTTCATTTCCTCTCTCATTATGTCTTTCATCCTCTTGAGCAAGTCCCTGAACAGTTTGGATCTCTAAAGACATCTTTCATCTACTATATACTCTTGCTTAGTGCTCTGCTGTCACTTAAAAAAACAAAACAACAGAAAGAAAAAGAAGGGAGGAATACACTGCCTAAGATGGTCACTTGAATCAAAGGCACTGAACAGTAGATAAAAGAAATCTAAGGAGGACCAAACTTAATCAAGGAATGATATTTAAAAGGATCCCTGCACTCTCTCATCACCCCTTCACCATTTTCCACATTAAAGTAGGAGCACCTTAAACAAAAGTGGCCTTTCCCCCCCCCCAAACTATGAAATAAAGCTCCCACACAACCAGCTGTCTGATGATGAGTGAGAAATGCTAATATCACTTCTGAACTATGTACATTTAGACCTGACTTTAACAGGCGCATTTCTCATTGATCTGGTGGTGGGTCTCTCATCCCTTCCCATTAACGGAGAAAGCCATAGTGTGAAAAGCTTTGATGTCCCTTCAAGTCTTTTGCTCTCATTATTTTTGATTTTGTTAATGTTTCTTGCATAAGGCATTTATCTTGTAATTCAAGTCTTCTGTATTATGCTAGGAGAAAATACCCAGTTTGGATAGAAGTATGGTGCTCTAAACTCCGGCCTCCCTGTGCCTTACTTTTCATGTGCAAGTACTATATATAAAAAGCCATCGGGGGGGAACATTGCCTATTTTTGCACTGAAGTCACGTGTATAATTTTGCCTGGCACAATGTTTATCATCTTCCTTTTGCTGAAACTCGGCACATTACTAAATTGCCTTTGGTTAAAATGTAACACTGCACATATCACTGTCAGGTCAGATTGCTATAAAGACTTTTCTTGGTTTTCAGAGTGTTGATAGAACGATTTTGGGCTAGATTGCACTTAAAGTGAAATTTAGCATTGCAAGAATGAACCACAGTGAGCCTCAGGCCTCTGCACTCGCCACCCCCTGTTCTGGTGTGGTTGTGAGGAGAAGTTCAAACGCTTTTGCTTCTAGATGAGAGGCAGCTTGCAATGTTGGAGTCACCTTTAATATTCCACATGAAAGTCCTAGTGAGACTTACTCCCAACTATACATGTTTAGAATGGGGCTGATAGCATTGACAAGAAAATAAACAAGATGGCTTTGGGAAAGCTCTGCTTTGTCCTTGAATTAGGGGCATGACATGAAACAGGGATCCATCTTCTTAGGAATGTTTTTAAAACAGAGGGACTCTTTGGTCTGCAGGATATAAAGGACACCTTTGAAGAAAGCATTTAATTTGACTCAACATGCACAAGCTGTTATTTTGATGGCTACAAAAAAGGCAATAAAGTGATACATCGGGTTAAGAACTTAATTCGTTCTAGAGGTCCGTTCTTAACCTGAAACTGTTCTTAACCTGAGGTACCACTTTAGCTAATGGGGCCGCCTGCTGCCGCCACACGATTTCTGTTCTCATCCTGAAGCAAAGTTCTTAACCCAAGGTACTATTTCTGGGTTAGTGGAGTTTGTAACCTGAAGCGTCTGTAACCCGAGGTACTACTGTATTTTTACATTTGAGTGCAGATTAATAACATAAAAACAATACTTAACTGGTGTACATGTAATAGGAACTGAAAGCAAAAAAAGATAGTAGATAGATATATTACTTTCCCCACCCTTCTGACCATATAACCATCCAATTATTTAAATTGCTGTTCTATCTTAAGAACATGAATGAATTTATTATGATAAAAACCCTAGATGAAAAAGTGGATGTGACATAAGACTATAGCAAGCAGTGAATTAGCAAGGTGAAATAAAATTGTGCTGTAATTCAAGCACTTGTCTAATGGATAGTATGCCAATGGCAATCCTTTACAGATTTCCCCAAGGTTAATGTATACCCAGGACTTCTGCAAAAATAATAATAATCAGGTCATCAATGATAGTTTCATATGCAGTCATTTAAAGTTAACTGATTAATTTATTGTATACTGGCATGGCCAATTTATCCCCCCAGGAGGTTCTCAGATGCAGAAGAAGGTAGAAAGGGGTTTTTTCAGAAACTCTGAGATCTGGAGAGTCTGTCCTGAATTGCTTTGAGAACTCATTTGTTTCCAGTGGATCATTTCCAGAGCTCTACTGTCAAAATATGTGGCTGCAAATGATGTTGGGGTGACTACAGTTAAGGTGAGGGGGAAGTCTATGCAGTGGCAACCAGAGCGGTGCTACTAAAATTGCAACTGACACATAAGGAGCTCCAGTTCTCTAACATTCAATAAGGAGAGGATTTAAGCTATATACATGTGGTCAAAATCTGTGTGCAGTCAGGAGGTTTGAGGCTGCACCAGGCCATTTTCTTTTCTCCCTAAGTGCATGTATTGGAGACAATGGGTTGCATCCAATGCTGCAAGTGCATAGTTCCACTTGTGCAGTGGGGCTTCCTCTCCTCTGTGTGCATCCACAAAATCTACTCTAGAGGGCCTACCAACTCTATGAAGCACATTTTGAGAGTGCATGGGGCTGGAGGCTGCAGGGAACAGGAGAGGAGGGGGCAGTTCCATTGCACAAGCAGAATGGCAACCCAGTGTTTGCACAGGAACAGCCAAAATGCAAAAAATAAATAAATTAAAAATGTCTAGGTTCCATTCATACCGCTACAAAATCAAAGTGCAAATGCCACAAAATAGAGCACCAGGCTCTGTAAGTGTAGGCAGCTACATAAACATGTAATCTAAGAAAAGAACTCCAGGCAGGCTGGTACATTGAGGGGAGTGGGAAAGGACAGCTCAGCCCCCATTGACACTGCACAGAGTTTGCACATCAGTACAGGAGTCTAGTGTGTCCAACAAGGGACAGGAGCTCTTTCTTTTGGAGTGGTAGCTTCAGAAGCCCCACAACTATATTCTGAACCAGAAAATTATCTATACAACCGCCCCCCCCCCGAATTTCTTACACACACAGAAGTATTTTAAGTTACGGTACCCCTTTACATGCAAGAGTCATTGTTTAGAACCCTTAAATAACAGGACAGTGATTCATTTTCTGCCACAAGGTTGCTATAGCTATAGCGAAACCTTAAATGACTGCTGTACCACTTATCGCCAATCATAAATGTAACCTTAGATGTACACGCTCAATTTTGAAATGTTATTTTCAGGAAATGACTCATAATTAGTAAATAAGTTCATGTAACTACCAAGCAAGGATATGTCAAGGATATTTTAACCTCAAAAGCATTATAATATTGGTAGATAGTGGTAATTAAGTACCTAGTTTTTTATCATGTTGTTTTAGAGTTATTTCTTGGCCATGCACTGGGATGACTGAAAAATATATATCTATATCTATATTTACAGTATATACACCATGCTTCTCACTTCTCTTCTCCCACCTTGCTTAACCAGCAGCCCCTCTGCCAATGTTTCCCCCACACCTGGCCAAACCCTCCTCTCTTTGCACCTAACCATCTCCTCCTCCCTTTATACCTCACTGACTACCTTGCACCTATCTCCTCACAGCTTGCTCAGACCTCCACCCTCACCTCACAGCTTGCCCCACCCACAAGAGCACCACAACATTTAATGTCTTTTGCTTAACTGGTGAGACGTCACTTTTATTAGATTTGAGCACCACCCTTCACCCGACAATCCCAGTGCAGTTCACAACATAAAAATACAAGATAAAAAACACAAAATACATAATTAAAAAATTCCAAAACAAACAAATAGATATTCTGCAAGCAGAGTTCTTAGGTCTCTTAGTTCCAGAGACAATGTAAAATGTTACCTCACCACTGGCCAAGATGAGGAAACTGTACTATTGAGCTACCCATGTTAAATGGACAATGATATCTAATCCCACATCCTAGTACCTTGTTTCTCACATTTCTTGTTCTTATCCCTCCGCTGCCCATCTGTGAGAATTGTTTTAATTCAATTTGTCTCCCCAATGCACTACAGAACCCAAAGCAATTTGGAAGTTCTTTGTAGTCCATATCATCCGACTCTTTGCATGTTTTCAACTGACTTAAAATGGAGGAGATAATTTGGAACTGTTTGTTTGGTTAAAAAAAAAAAGGTTTCTATAGAACTTTTCCTAATAAATATCCATGACTATTATTTCACAAACGTAAACTCAGATTTGCAGAGGGAGATGTTGAACATCAACTTGGAAAGTATAAGAGTTTTTGTTTTAGAATCTTTTTATCTTTAAAAAACCCAACAACAAAACCCAACCTAAGTCTTACAAAAGGATTTAAAGTTTTGACAATGAATCCAGACAGCTCACATATCTACTGGGAAAAGAAACCAAGAACAACAAATCATAAAGCAAATAGAAAGAGAAATAAATCTGGAATGGTATTCCAATAGAAGCAACTGCCTTCATACCTCTGAAATGAAAATCCGTGCAGCCAAACCTCCCAGTTAACTTTATTCTCTATTTTTCTAAAACATTTACTTACTTCAATTCCCTGCACAGACTTTTTTTTATTGCTCCCAAATTATGCACATGTTACAGCTGATCACTAAAAACTGAAATTCTAAACTTTCAAACATATGGTACTGTACATGTGATCATCTTCTACTGGGATAACCTTCCATTAAAGTGTTTTGTTTGTTTTTCTAGCAGGAATGACTAACAACCAGATACCTCAGCCACTGTACTAAAACTGTTATCAAGGGGTGTGCTTAACCTCTCAATAGCACCAGTCTGTTTCAGGTTCCCACATTAGTGCTCTCAAAGTTGCACTTTTATAATTTAATTATCATGCTCCAGGAACTAATACTCATAGAGCCAACAAGTCATACTAAAATATGGAATAACATGCTTTTTGAAAGAAGTTCTCCTAGGGACTTAATTATTGACAACCATTTCCATTTCCATTGTATCCATTCTTGAGTCAGCAATGGAATATTTTAGGAAGCGCCTTGACCGATACTTTTGTTGCATGCACTTCTCTTGCATCGTGTATAGACACATCGGCATCTATATTCCTCTTCCTGCCCATGTCAATTATTTGTGACTGGATTGTGCATTAAAAATTCTGCATAAATTACTAAATTACTTTACAAACCAGAAGTTCAATAAAATCACCACTCAAAATGAAACAGCAGTCATTAGGTGATTAACAAACAAGTTAAAAAGAAACCAACTGATTTATCAGTGGCCAACAAAGGCCTCATAAAATAAATCTTCAAAAAAGAGAAGGTAGAAGGGTCTTTAATCTCTGATCTTTGCACTAATCACTACAGCACTAAGATTAGAAACAAACCCTTTTTAAAAATACATTTTATTATTAAGACTTGAAACAAAAATCAACAATAGTAAATCATACTACAGCAAAACTAACAATACTAAGAAAAACCAAAACAGTCACCAGAATGGCTTCATAAAAAACCCAAGGAAAGTATAAAGCAGAGTGGGAGGCAATAAATGAAATGTATAGGTACTCAAAGTATAAGTAGAGGGTTTTATCTCCCATTTTAGTGCTGTGTTGATTAGAACTAAGACTGGATCTTTTCTCTCCAACTTTAGCGCTTAGCACCACAGTGGTGAGGTTGGAAATAACCCCATTATTCTCTGAGTAAAAGGCAGCATTCCACCCGTATCCCAGCACTGGTACGAGTGGCGGGGGGGGGGATTGCATTTTACTATGCACATAACTTTCCAGCTCTCCCCATCCCAGGGCTGGTGATACTGATTGTGTAGACCTATGAGTGTGTGTGTGGGGGGGTGCACAACGTTGTGTGTGAGAAAGACTGTGTGTGTGCTAAATGTGCATGAATCTGTATGGGTGGTGTGTGAGGGTGTGTGCATGTGTGTGTGTTGCCTGCATGTGCATATGTCTGCTGTTTCTATAGCTTGTATCCATACACACACATATAAAATATGCTATGCCTACTTCTGGCCTTTGGAGAAATGGCTGAATGCCAAAAAAAGGTAGCTTCCCACTCCAATGTAAGCCCAAGTGTTAGATGGCATAAGGTGCAGCTGGCTAACAAAAATATATTCTGGAAACCAGCATTTCAAAATGTGCATTCTTACCTCTTGACTGCAAACCGTGACCACATGCTTCATTGACTCCTAGCACACCTTGTCTTACAGAATCTGGCACCAACACACACCAGCTCCACTTGTGGATCTTCCAGCTGGAATTGCAGCAAAAGAAGAGCTATGATTATATACTCTGATTTACTTATTTGTTTCAGAAAAGAACGATTAATTACAGTTTCTGATTCAGTCTCATTCTCCTGACACTTTAAACACCAAGTCTCTCCTTCTCTGAACATTGGCTGTGATGACTTGGGATGCAATGCAAAACGTTTGGAACGTACCAAGGCTCCTCTGATTGAAGCCTATATTTGCAATAAATGACACCTTATTTATCTTGTTACAGTAACCCATCCATCACCCTGTACCTCCAGCCATGCTCACCACTGGCATGCAGACCCTGGAAGGTGGTTCATGACAAAACATGTCCCTCAGGCTCAGTGGTGTAGCGTGGGGGGTGCAGGGGGGGCCGGCCGCACCGGGCGCAACATCTGGGGGTTAGGGTTAGGGGGCGCAAATCCACGGGTTAGGGGGCGCAAATTACTTGCCTTGCCCCGGGTGCTGACAACCCACGCTACGCCACTGCTCAGGCTGGAGAAGACTTCTCACTCCTGCTATAGAAGGAGTGAAGGCATTCTGTTCTCTCATTCACTTAGGTGAAGAACAACATATATTTCTACTGGTTAAATGGGCAGGTTTGAACGTGAAAAAGTATGGCTTCATCTGCAGCAAGCCTCCTCCTCATGAAATCCACCTCCTCTCTCCTCATCTGCTGCTGCCATGACCAGTTCTGAAGCTTTCAATTAGCCACAGCTCATTCTTTCTTCCAAACCTGACAAAATGTGGTTAATCTTGGCAATTGTGTGTGTTTTTAAGCCAACTTCAGAACGTGAGTCTGCTTCAGCAAACCACAGTTTAGCTAAACGTAAGTATGCTCAAAAGCAGAAGCAAAAGCTTCAGATATTCTCATTGTGGCTGCCCTGGAAGAGGAGAGGGGAAGCATGAATCAGCCTTAGGCTCACTGCAACATGTTCTCATCATGATAAACCATGAACCAGCTCAGGGTCATTTATCCATTTGAGCTTCAATCCAACAAAAGCATCCTTATTTGCAAAAGTATACAGATGAATGCACACAGATGAGTTCAAAATTGTGCTTTGGGTTTTTAAGCTCTTAGCACATGTCTAAATTTACACTAGGCTTAATTTAAACAATCATACTTTTTAAGATTTATGTGAATCACTTATTAAAATAAACGTTTATTTGGAGTGTTCAAACAGGCAATACACATTTTTTCAATGATAAGATAGCTATGTTGTCTCAGTAGGTTAAGCAATGTGTCGGTATTTCAAAACGTGTTTTAAAAAAGATAACAACTAATTACAGAATTTGAATTATACTTTAATTATTATTGTGGGGTGGAGCAAGTGGTCACATTGGATAAATTAATAACTATGGCTTTAATCCAGAAATTCTGTGAATGGAGTTTCATCCATGGGACACTCCCACCGCCAGAAAGCAGAGAGAAGGGGAAGAGATAACTTTTGCCAAATCAGACTCCTACTGCCGTACCATTGCCCGTCAAAAGCCTGCTATGGAGGGTTAGGGAATCCCCCAGGACAGCATAAGAATAGGAATGTACCCTGTGCACACCATAGCACAAAGACCACAGGGCCAAACACAGCCTCCCAATGTAACTCTCTAGACTTGACCCTGTAGGTAAGTGCAGAACCACTGAAGAACAGTAACCCCAATACCCAACCCATGATCAATGTTATCAAAAAGTACTGAGACATCAAGAAGCAGAATCATACTCCTTTCATCCCTGTCTCAATTTAAGTCAGTCATCAGGACAACCACAGCTGATTTAGTCCTGAACCCAGATGGATCTACAGTACAGTGGTACCTCTGGTTGCAAACGTGATCCGTTCGGGAGCCCTGTTCACAACATGAACAGAACGCAACCCACATCTGCGTGTGCATGTGTCGCGATTCGTCGCTTCTGCACATGTGCAAGACGTCCTTTTGAGCATCTGCGCATACGCGAGTGGTGAAACCCGGAAGTAACTCTTTCCGGTACCTCCGGGTCACCGCAGGATGCAACCTGAAAAAGCTCAACCTGAAGCAAATGCAACACGAGGTATGACTGTAGGTGATTTATATCTTCAAGGAACTCCTGCAACTCTCTCCTGTACTACTCTCTCCACCACTTTACCCCAGAAATGTGTATTTGCCACCAGATGCTAATTGTTATAAACAATAGGATCCAGGTTGGGCTTCTCCAGGAGTGAACACGGTACCACGTGTTCAAGGGTAGCAGACATCACACCACCGCACAAAGTCAGAGGATTGATATTGGATTCTAGTGCTGGTGCAATCTTCCCAAACTCAACATCAATGAGGTGATTTGCAGAAATCAGGTTAAACTGAACTACTGCCTTGTATCTGAAGATAAAAAGTATACTGAACAAGAATATCTGCCTTTGCAATGGAACCTTCCTCCATCTCCTCCTGTTGCCCCCGTACGCCCCCTAAAGCTATTATGGGTTTCAACCCAGCCCTCTGAAGCAGATTTGGGAAGGGAGAGAGCACATGGGGGAGTTCCTTGCGCAAATAGAAATTCCATGTTCTGACAAAAAAGAGTTGGCTGGATACCATCCTATATTTCCAAAAAGATATTAGCCTATTTTCAATGTCCCAATGAAAAGCAACAAATATGGATTAAATTTACTGGCCGTTTTGTGAATACAGTACTGCAACCCTCATATTTAGACATTCTTATATACATATGTATATATATAATACCTGTACACAGCACAAAGAGGGATGTCTTCACATTCCCTTTCTTCAAACAAGGTGTCTGGACATTCCTGTCCTCCATTAACAGCATCATGAATAATAATCCTGTAGCGGGACTGTTTCATTGCAGAAGCATTACCTGAGAAAATATTTTAAAACGGTAGCAAAATGTTGGTTTATCTTTCTTTCTTTCACAGTTAGGTAATTTCATGCATTAGTGATTGGCCTTTGATTTGAAAAGTATCAAACTTCAAATCCTGCCTTTGGTTACACTGAATCTAGTAAAACATATGATTCTATTTCCGTTTGTTACCAGGTTGAAAATTCTAGGTACAATCTAGAGAGAGAGAGAGAGAGAGTAGAAAAGGGTTAGAGATTAACAAACATGTGGCATCTAAAGCATCATATTCTTACACCAGTCCAACAATCTTCTTACATGTATGGGACAGGCCTTGCTCCTGTGGAGGGTTCAAGGAAAGATTAAAAACAAACAAACCCAGAACTGTGTTTTTTATACATGTGGATAGTAGTTGGTTGTTGTGGATTGCAAGAAACAGAAGGCACTTGCTAGGGCAGGGCAGCAGGTCTCCTTGGCCACTGTAACCCCTAAAGTGTTAACCTTGTTATCCTTCTATAGGCAATGATGATGAACCATCACGTGATGTCAATGTATATTCATATCTAACATCTGTGCCACTAAGCATGGTGTTCTATACATACTATTGCTAAACAATGCCATGCTACTTGATATATTTTCTAGACCTAATGAATTAGGATATAATGGACTCATTCTGCATATCCAGGGATTGTATGATTCAACTGTATGCAGAGGGCCTTCTCAGTAGTGACACCCTCCCTGTTGAAAACCCTCCCTTCAGATGTCAAGGAAAGAAACAACTATCTGACTTTTAGAAGACATTTGAAGGCAGTCCTGTATTGGGAAGTTTTTAGTGTTTCATGTTTCATTATGTTTCGATATATGCTGTGAACCGCCCAGAGTGGCTGGGGAAACCCTGTCAGATGGGTGGGGTATAATAATAATAATAATAATAATAATAATAATAATAATAATAATTCCTTCCTGTATGTTCCCATATGGATGGAAAATAGCAGGCAGTTCCTCCTAGGGGCAGGCACCCCCTTCCCATAACTATGACCTGCATGGTCAACTCTAATCCTCTAATTATGTAGGTTGTTCCTCAACTTGGTGTCCTCCTGATGTTTTCGGTTGCAACTCCTTTCAGCCCCAGGCAATATGGTAAATACTCACAGGTAATGGGATTTGTAGCTGAAAATATCTGGAGGGCATCAGGATTGGGCAGGCTGATCTAGATCATGCCATTTCTTAAAATAAGTTTTTATTACTTATATGGATTTTTACAGAACCTGACATGTCAAAACATTGCAAAAAATTGTACACAACTTTAACCATTTCAGCAATGTCATCAATTCAATCTAATACGAAGAACACTCCAAATTCATATTTTAAAAACTCAGTTATATGCGATCTAAACAACTTCAACCACTCATTGAGATCCACTCCAATTATTGTCGCAGATATGGGGAAAATACAGTATTCAACACAGCCATTTCCCCCCTCCTTCCTTCTTTAAACCGCCCAAATTTTCCAAACATCACTTTATTTAGAATGATGTTATCTCTCTTATTCCCAGAATAAGGCAGCATTTATTTATTTTTTGTTGAAGCTCTTTCAAGTGTACTAAGACAAAACAGCAGGTGTTGTGAATCTATGCTTGCATGCATTATTGGGTCCAGTAGGGAACTTAACTTGGCTCATGAGGACATTTTCCTCAAGCGATGCCCAGCTGCCCCATACCTGATGTCATATATGGTGCTTGATTATAATGTTTATGAGAGATATATCTAACAGGAATCTCTACAGGCTGCTTTCCAATTTAACTTCTGAAGAAGATCTTTAAATGCAAATTGGCCCAAACATGTTGGTCTGCTTTGGAAATAACATCCATATCCACCCCACCCCACCCCCAGCATCTTGAGGCACATCACTTTGTTTACCATACCTGAAGGAGCGTCTCCACCCCCATCGTTCAGCCTGGACACTGAGATCCAGCACCGAGGGCCTTCCGGCAGTTCCCTCATTGCGAGAAGCAAAGCTATAGGGAACCAGAGAGAGGGCCTTCTTGGAAGTGGCCACCCGCCCTGTGGAACGCCCTCCCATCAGATGTCAAGGAAATAAGCAGCTATCTTATTTTTAAAAGACATCTGAAGGCAGCCCTGTTTAGGGAAGTTTTTAATATTTAATGCTGTATTGTTTTTAACACTCGATTGGGAGCCGCCCAGAGTGGCTGGGGAAACTCAGCCAGATGGGCGGGGTATAAATAATAAATTATTATTATTACCACATTTTTCGCACCATAGGATGCACCGCCCCATAGGACGCACCTAGGTTTTTTTTGGGGGGGGGAATAAAGAAAAAAAATTTATTCCCCCCCCCCTTGCGGGAACGCAGCTCTGCGCAACCTTCGGGAGCCCGGCGTGGCTTCGCGCCGGGCTCCCTAGGGTTGCACAGAGCTGCGTGAAGCCTGGAGAGCGAGAAGGGTCAGTGCACACCGACCCCTCTCGCTCTCCAGCCTTCAGCGAAAGCCTGCATTTGCCCCATAGGACGCACACACATTTCCCCTTCATTTTTGGAGGGGAAAAAGTTCGTCCTATAGGGCGAAAAATACGGTATTATTATTATTCCCATTGAATCAATCACCCATCTCCTACTACGCTTCTGAGAAAAATCCCACCCCACCCTCCCACTATATATAAGGGTCTGGTGACTTCTGTTTCAGTGTATCTGAAGAAGTGTGCATGCACACAAAAGCTTATACCCAGCACAAACTTAGTTGGTCTCTAATGTGCTGCTGAACGATATTTTATTTATATCGCTTTGGATGTTCTTCTGTTTTTGTACTTTCCTTCCATGCCCTAGTGATGTCTTGTCCAGACTACAGTAATGCATGTCATGTGAAACTGTCCTTGAAGATGTTCTGGCAGCTAGTGTAGAATGCTGCTGCCAGGTTGGTCAGTAGGCAGCCAAACGGGGCGGTGTGTCACTGCTCCTCAGAGCACTGTGCAGGATGCCAGTGAGCTACTGCACCCAATATAAGGTGGTTGAACTAGCATGGAAAGCTCTAAATGACTTGGGACCCAAGGACCTAATATCAACCACCTTGGGCCTTCGGACTGGAAGAGGAAGCCCTGTTGGTGGTGGCGCCACTGTGTGCTGTGCTGTTGGCAGGACCTCTGCGCTTTGTTCCAAATTCTTGTTGTAAATTACTAGTTTCCACCTCTTTATCTCCCTAAGCAAAATATCATCTGCGTGCATTTGTAGTAAAAAAAAAAAAAAAATTCCTTCCTGTAGCACCTTAAAGACCAACTAAGTTAGTTCTTGGTATAAGCTTTCGTGTGCATGCACACTTCTTCAGATACACTGAAACAGAAGTTGCCAGATCCTTCTATATATTGAGAAGGTGGGGAGGGGTATTACTCAGAAGGGTGGTGGGAATCGGAGATTGGCAGATAGCTGAGAGAGCCTGTTGACGACTCTTAACGACTGCAATAGGTCTTACAGGAAAAGGCAAGGGGTGAGAAGGTGAGAAATGGCTAGTCATGTATAATGAGATAAGAATCCAATGTCTCTGTTCAGACCAGGTCTCTCCATTGTTTTAAGTTTGGTAATGAGTTGCAATTCAGCAGCTTCTCTTTCCAGTCTATTTCTGAAATTCCTTTGTAGTAAAACAGCTACTTTGAGATCTTGTATAGAATGTCCTGGGAGATTGAAGTGTTCTCCTACTGGTTTCTCTGTTTTGTGATTCTTGATGTCAGATTTATGTCCGTTTATTCTTTGGCGTAAGGTTTGGCCTGTTTGTCCAATATAGAGAGCTGAAGGACACTGTTGGCATTTGATGGCATACACAATGTTAGACGATGAGCAATTAAATAGTCCCGAGATGGTATGTGTGATGTTGTTGGGGCCAGTAATGGTGTTGTCCGGGTGTATGTGGCAGCAAAGTTGGCATCTGGGTTTATTGCAGGCTCTGGTGCCAGTGTCCGTGTTAAGTCTGGTTGTAGTATTATTGTGGGTTAGGAGTTGTTTAAGATTGGGTGGCTGTCTGTAGGCAAGGAAAGGTCTTCCTCCCAGAGCTTGAGAAAGAGAACTGTCATTGTCCAGGAGAGGTTGTAGATCTCTGATGATGCGTTGAACTGTTTTAACTTGGGAGCTGTATGTGATGACTAGTGGTGTACAGGAAGGAATTTTTTTATTTATTTATTTTGACTATGGCAGACCAACACGGCTACCTATCTGTAACTGTGCATTTGTAGTGTATGACAACTCTTTGCAGAAAAGAGTCTGATGACATTTAGCTGAAGGACAAGCAATAGGTGGGAAAGTTGGACACCAATTCCCCAGTTCAGATTTTTGTATTTTATCTGAGGCAAAGGATTTGCTCCAATGCCAATATCTGTTCTGTTTGTTTGTTTGTTTGAAAGTTGCTTGCCTAGCCGCTTGTTATTTTGGCAGATATTTAATTTAATATCTGATATGTAAAACTGCCTCCTGCTTCGTCTGTGGCTTAGGCATTTAGTTACATATTGTCTTTGTTAAATAATCTCTCCTATTTAATTCATATGCATAGAACATGAACTGATTTCTAAACTTCCAATCATGTTGCATTTTTCATTGTGCAGCACAAATTAAAGAACTTCCAGTATAGCCATCTCAATAGCAAACCAAGTGAGCAACAAAATTCCCACAACTCAGTTTTAATTTAGAATCATATTAGAATGATAACTCTGCCAATGAGGTTAAATAATTAATTTGGAGGAGGTTTTTGTTTTTTATTTTACAGGATTATTTAATAAACAGAGTAATTTAGTAGTTAATTTATTCTCCTTATTCATATACAGTTTGTTGAGAGTACAAAAAGCAAACAACTAATAAAAGCACTATTCACAACAGGAAAAATCTGTCGAGAAAAACTTACTGTGTGTATTGCAATTTTTGTAGAGGCAGAGAACACAAGACCAAAGATGATGGGAACAATTATAATTTTCATGCAGACAACAGAATTAGGCATTACTGTACAAAAATCAGGAGAACTTTCTGCATAAAGCATGTATAAATCTACTTATCTGGAAAAAAATATTATCTGATGTGCAAATCACATTTTAATTTGAGATGGAATGACTTGTATTTTTTAAAAAGGTGATGGTGGAGGGGAGAACAATATTGACACTACGTTTTCCTGAGAGTTGTATCTAAGTCATACTCAGAGTAAACCCACTGAAATCAATTATGATCATCTTAAGTCCATTGATCTCAGTTGCTTTATTCTGAGTATGACTTAGCTGGACTGAGCTTTTCCTGTGCTTTCAGTGCTCACTGCAAACCACATTTCTGATGGCAGTTTTGCTGTGAAATCTCAAGGGGGATGAAATGGCTATGGATTGTTTGATACTCAACACACTATATTTCTAGAATGTTTTGCCACCACCAACTCCACTTAGCATCGAGCTTCTGAGAAAGCCACTGGACACCTGGGAAAACTTCCACTATCCAATGATTTATCTCGGCATAGTTCTGTACTTTAGGAGATGGGAGGGGGAACCTGAATATCCTATCAAATTAGAACAAACAACAAATAGCCCTGTGCTGAAAATGAGCCCATATCTTCAAGGTCTTCAAACAGAATTTTCCAACTTTTCCAGATCATTGCTCCATAACATGCACATGACATTGAAGTCTGTGCAAAAGAGTGATGTGTGGCTATGATGGATTTGGATTGAGCCACAGCCCAATTCAGATTAGGGCAATGGTTACACTACCTTTGCAAGCTGAAAACATTTAAGATTTGATCCAATGGGGAAAGCAGAGAGGAGTGAGCTGTTTTCACAGCAGTCCAGCTCTGTCTGTCTTATACTTGCCTACTTTTTTGTGTGTCCTTTGCATTTCAAGGAAAGTCTCCACTGCCACTAATGAAAACAGCAGCTTCAGAGAGGCTGTTTTCCATGGGAGGGAGAAAAGAGAGCGTTAGAGTCATTTCTCCACCAGGGATGCAACTTACCATCAGAAGGACAGAAATAGTTCCAAGGCTGCTCTGCTTCTCAGTAGCTATTTACATGTTGGGGTTGTTTGTTTTTTTAATTAAATCACATGCATGTTAATTTGACCCATAAATTAATATGTCTAGTTTGGCTCTAAATTGTGAATCTGTAGTCAGGTCCTTGTGTTCTTAACACATTTTGTGAAGGGTTTAGTAGACTGCAAGTACTGAGAAACTAATGATGAAAATGTAATATTAAAAAATCAGAGGCTGGGTTGAGTTTTCTGGCAAGTGGTACAGTCCTATGGAGCTCTTCTCGGCTTGCAATGCTTTAGCTACAGTAGTGCGCATCAGTACTGCTGCACAAAAAGCCAATTCATAGGATTAAGGTGCTTGGTACATAGTATTGCTCACTACCTGAATCCAAACGAAAACAAAAGCTTATCACTTTATCTTCTGTGCTGATATGATAGGGATTGTTTATTTGTTCTGACCAGAACTTCTTTATCCCTCTTTTAAAGCAGCTTACCACGTTGGCAGGTGGTAGGGCAGTGTGTCCATTCGCTGAAAGGGGTCACCACACAGTCCTTCTTGCATGGCAGCAAACATGGGCGGACTGTGTCTGGCCGGGTGGATTCTGGGCACCTGAGAACACAATTTTAAGTGTAACGTATGAGAACTGCCTTTAAGAAAGCCCCAAAATTATTTAGGGGAAAAGAATCTCTGCTGTGCAATAAAACACAGAACTCTGTTAAAGAGCTCCACACTATACACACGCACTATACACAAGCCCTTACGTCTAAGTAGACATGTATAGGTTTTTATAGATAATACTAGAAATACATAAGCACAAGACAAGAGCAGCTGGAAAACAAAACACTTTTTTTTGAGAAATAAGCTGGAATTCGTTTAGCTGTGTCATACTTGGTGACTTGTTGAACAGATCATGGTTAAAACAAGCCATCACTTAACTTGTCTTAAAGGCAGCATAATCAAATCCAAACATATCACCCTCCTGAAAGTGTTCACATTGAATTTAATGCCCCCCTACTTTTCTGTGTCCCAGCTTTTAACATAAAATGCAGAAAACAGCCATCTCTTGCAGGTTCTTTGATAAAGAGAGGCTTCCAATAGCTGCTAATTTTTTTGATCCCATTCCTCCCATTTATACATCTTTGCCCTAATCTTTATTGCCTGGTAATCCTGGATGGATGGTTTCCTTCCCCCAACTCTCTAATATAAAATACGAATAAAATTTATATGTCAGCAATCCCTAATTTGAATTATGAGAGGGAGGTAAAAGGGGCAGTTCTATATGTGTGGAAGATCAGCTGTTCTAAATGGGACAGTAAAACAAAGGAGAGGAAAGAATGAGCTTTTCACAGTCTTAATTTCCATGCAGACAGATTGCTTGAGAAACACCCACAAGTGAAATATAACTTCCAAACCAATCAGTACCTTAATCACTGGCAGTTTTCAAAGTATGGTAGGAGTTAAACATAGGTCACAAAGCTGCTTTTGTGAAATATTTAATAACATCAAACAAAAAGTTTTTAAAATTAATCCAAGTGAAACAGTGAAATGCATTGTTTTAATAAGTGTGTATATTGTTCTCAAATGAATTCTTGGTATATAATGCATTTTTGTTTCCATTATCTCTTTGAAATTTATTTCTAGGAACTGTTCATTTTTCTATCCACTTGGAGGTCTGTAAAATGGAAAATGAATTTAGCTCCCACCTCCTTCAAAGTAATAGGAGCGAAAATCCACATTTCATAACTTCAGCAAAACCTAAATTGAATATTTATGCAGATACATAAATCTTCTTCTCAATGTTACCCTGCGGTTAAGCACTTCCCATAGCTTTTAGAGAATCACTGGAAGCTCAAATTTTCATAAATAGTCAAATGCAATATAATAAGCAGGTCTAGTCACAAACAATTTTCCTGCTCATTATTATGATTAAATTCAGAAACCTATACTTTGAAACCACGAGTCTCGGGCAGCCTAAGCTTTCAATGAGTTAAGGAGGATAAAGGACACAGAGCTTACTGATGGAGTAAGGGCTAAAAGTCTTATCCTGCAAAGATGTACATATTTGGTATGCAAAAGTCAGCAAACGAACTAGTTTAAGAATTGGTATTTTGTTTGTCAATACACTTTGCATTTTTCTGTTATAAGTTCTGGGGTATCTCCACTGCGGTCACCCTTCTCTTGCACATGTGTGCACACACACATCCCTAACTGTGATCATACAGGGCTGCCCCATCAGCTATGATTCCACTATGTTCTGCTAATACTATTAGTCAAACCAGCTCATGGTGTGACCAGTACAAACCATTTCCCCCCACTGAAGCCATAATAGATTAAAGTTCCAATTTCAGAAATCTCAGTACTTGAAGTCACTTTGTGCTACCTCTTCATTACAAGGCAGATTTGCATTCCTTTAACACTTTCTCTTTTCGATTAAACACTGTTCCGACTTTCAAGACTTACCTGAACACTTCAAAGCAGGGGCAGCCAACAAGATGCCCTTCAGATGCTGTTGGACTCCAATTCCCATCGGCCCAAAGCAAGTATAGTAAACCCAACAGGGATGATGGGAGTTGTAGTCCATCAACATCTGCAGGGCACCACCTTGGGCCATCACTGCTTTAGAGCAGTGTTTCCCAACCTTTTTTGGGCAAAGGCACACTTGTTTGATGAAAAAAATCTCGAGGCACACCACCATTACAGCCCCGTGACGTCAGCGCGCAGCGTCGCGCCGGGAGGGACGCACAAAAGTGTAAGTTTCAATTATTTTCCCTCCCCTCCTGTGTAAAGGGGAATGCACTCTGCTAAGTAAAGGCACTTGCCACAGCAGCGTCAACGTCACAGCACCCACCGGCACCCAAGAGAGAAGGGGTCTCAGCAGCCCTTTTGCCAGGAAGAGCAGCAAGAACGAGAGGAGGAGGAGGAAGAGGAAGAGAGCCCCCCCCCAAAAAAAACATTCTCCTTTTGATCTTCCTTATTTGCAATTCCTCATTGCAAAACAGCGGTTGATATACAGCTGATTTTTTTGTTATTACAGTCCCCACCCCCTCACCTAGAAAAACACCACCTGTCAATTTATTATTATTATTATTATTATTATTATTATTAATATTATTATTCCCCGCCACTCTGGGAGGCTGAAGCCCTTTAAGGCTTCCTTCTGTCCACTCTCTGTGAATTACCTGCCCGGAGCGGGTTTCTGGGGGGGGGGGGCGCTGCTGCCGGTGTCCTCCCCGTTGAGTCTCGCCTTGCCCGGTGCGTGGCGGCCGCCCTTTCCCACACTCTGCCGGCTGCGCTGCCAAGCCCCGCGGCTCGGCCTGTCAGCGTTACCGGGCTCGGCGGGCGGTAATTCCCGAAGAAAGCCGGCGGCGCTTGAAGAGCTGGCAAGCCCGCATTTGCATGTCTGTTTTCCGCAGCCCTTGGAGAGGATTAAGTTCCCTCCTTCCTGCTGGGGAACCTCCAAGCTTTGGGGGTGGGGGGGGAGGAGGCAGCAAAGCGAGACAGGAAGGAGAGCGCGGCTTGGCTGGGTGAGCTTTGGCAGGGGCAGGGAATGAGAGCCGCGAGGCGGGCGCTGTGGACGGAAGCGCTGCCCGCCGAGCTCGCAGGCAGCCAGGCAGGCAGACGGCGAGAGCCCCGCGCTGGGCGGCCTCTCCTCGCTGCCGCCGCCCTGCCTCTCGCCGCCCGACTCGCCCGCCTCCCTCCCACGGAGGTAGGCTGGTGTGCCGTGGGAGGGAGGCGGGCGAGTCGGGCGGCGAGCACACGCGGGGTGGCGAGCGAGCTCCCTCCCACATCCCATCGCCGCTCGCTTCGGCCGGCCTACTGGGCTGTCGCAGGCGGAAGGCCTGCGCAAGCGCGAGGTTTTCGCACCTTCCTCCAGTAGGCCGGCCGAAGCGAGCGGCGATGGGATGTGGGAGGGAGCTCGCTCGCCGCCCCACGTGTGCTCGCCGCCGCCGCCCCGCCTCTCGCCGCCCGACTCACCCGCCTCCCTCCCACGGAACACAAGGCAACGTTCCGCGGCACACTAGTGTGCCGCGGAACACCGGTTGGGAAACACTGCTTTAGAGTGCCACTGAAGATCATTGTCCCTCACTTAGACTTCTACATAAGGGATGAAGAACAAAATATGCTTGAAAGAGTGTATAATGCAGCAAATGACAAAAAAACCTCATGCTGACAATTTTCCTGGTTATCAATGGGCACTAGACATTTCTTTCCTCAATTAATCTCATTAATCTAAAGAATTTTAATTAACTTTCAACGTAGCCTGCTCATTTTTAGCAGAATTGTTCTGAGAGATACAAGGATTAAAACTAGGCTGTCATTCTCCAGACTAATTAACAGTGCAGAAAGTAATTAGCAAAGTCTTGATTGTATGTATATATGTATGTATAGGCAAACAACTGTGCTTCTGACTTCTCTGAGCTTCTAAAGCAAAGCAGAAGGTTAGGTCATACATAGGGATAAATGTTGTTTAGAATAACACTATATATGTGTGTGTGTATGTGTGTGTATTACTATGCTATAAATCAACATAGCAATGAACATTTCACCCATACCTTTCTTTAATGGGAGTCAACATATGCTAAATGATTCTCCACCTTTTTTGTGTTTTGCTGGGATAATTCTGCTAGCAGGGTGTAATCTAGACTAGTATGCAAATGTGCACACATTCTAAAGCTCAGGAAAACATTTGTTTGGTTGTTTTCTGAGGGGGGGGAATCTCTCTCAGCAGTTGAGCATAAAGATCCCATCAAACAAAAACAAAAAAAACAGTTTGAGGGGTTAGGTACAAGACCTCCTAAAAGGATAACTCTGAAAAAAATAGCCCATTTAGAGTGGAAGCCATTTCCCTTTCATCAATTCTTCCACCAGAATTAAAAATGTTTTATTTTTATTTTTTTTACAAACCAGTAACTATGGAAGTTTCAGCAGTAGATCTGCATTCCTTATAACATCCTCTGACTGCCTCTCCCCATATGAACTGATTTGGGCACTGCAATGATCATCTGAAGCCCTTCTTTGTGTACCGCCTCCACAAGGGGTCCAGTGGGTGGCAAAAATGGGAACAACCCATTTCTGCAGTGGCTCCCCATCTGTTGAATGCTGTCCCCAGAAAAGACTCGCCTTTGTTACACATATTTAGGCACCAGGAGAAAACATTTCTCTTCAATCAGATGTTTGGCTGATTAACATTCTATGTCTTTTGTGGGACGGGGATTATTGGTTTGTATTGGTTTTTACCTTATTATGCATTTTCTTTTCTCAATTTGTATGTTGTAAACCACCCAGGGATCTTTGGACAAAGGGCAGTATACAAATTTAAGAAATAATAATAATAATAATAATAATAATAATAATTTATTGTTCTTGTATTATCTATGTGTATTATCTTGTATTATTTATTTTTCTCAGTAGGAAGGCATTTGAATCTCCCTCCATTTTTAAAAAAGTGCCAGAAAAGGGAACAGATTACATTAAATCATCAGCCTCTTTAAGTGAATGAAGTGGATAGAGAGCTCTGTCTGTTTCACCTCTTGCAGCCTAGCTTAGTATTACCTTGTTCACCAAACCCCAGAAGCACCCAACCAGTACAGAAAGAAGGAAGAGTCATGTGGTGGTGGTCTGCATACCATCTTAGCAAACTGACACTTCTATAATGACATTCTTAGGTCTGAAGGAAATTAAGTTAGAAGAAGACAAACCAAAGACTATGGATATGGTGTGTCTCCAGTGCCATGCATTTCTGAACAATACCTTTTGGCTGGGACCTGGCCAGAATTATTCTTCACACAGAAGACCTTCCTTGTCTGCATGCCCACTCCACAGGTGGGCTCACCATTCCAGTTAATGGTAGCATTCAGAGCTGTTACCAAGATGTTTTCTGAACAGGGACTCCATGTTGATGTTTCCCAGTAGATCTGGTTGCAAGCGTGCTCGTTGCATGTACGATATTCTTCTAGTGCATGATTAGGAGGACATGACTTTCCACCTGTATAGGATGAAAGCAACAGTGTGTAGCAGTGTGTGTGTGTGTGTGTGTGTGTGTGTGTGTGTGTGTAAAACACTGGTTGCATTCCTGCTGCAATAAAGGATCTTCTAAGAACTAGTACAGGTAACTCCCCATTTGCGTGGGGGTTGTGTTCTGGGTTACAGTGCGCATTGGTGGGGTGTGTGTAAGCCCGCCCTATTCTGGGGCCAAAAGTTGTGTGCATGTGTGCCTTGAATGTGGACAAAATGGAAGTTGCCTGTATTGCACAATGTTGTGTTCAGTCACACACAAAAGGACAATTTCCCCAACTTATGATACTAGTTTCAGGATCCTATGACTTATAATCAAGTATCGCTCAAATAACATAATTGCCATTTATTTTATTTGAGCCATACATTATTATAAGTCATAAGCATCCACTCTGGAAGCCTAGGCACATTGACTTAAGCTTCAGAGACACATGGCAGTGCTTTCAGTATTCCATGTACAGAGACCCAAAACTGGCTGCCCAACACAGTTCCAACATACAAGCTGACAAAGAGCACTGAGGTAGCAATGAGTAGTGATTACAACAGTCATGGTGGAGCTAAGCCTGGGATCTGAACATGTTAACACTACAGTGAGCTGCTGCCCTCAAGTAGCAGCCCTGGGATACAGGACCCGATGGATACTCTGTGGAATACTCACAGGGTCTGTTGTTGATTTTTCAATCTGTATGCTAAGTTACAAAGTGTAGCAGAAAATGGAGCCACACAGAGCCAACTTTGAATTTGGTATGAGTTGATAAAACTGAATTTCCTAGCTGGTGATTAATTATAGTTCTATGAAATACCAAACATCAAAGAAACTTGGAGAAAACTATAGATGCACAAGCTTATATTTACTGCCATTGCTTTCCTGAGGCTGCAGTGTTCAAATGACCATATAAACAATACCACCACCACTTACAACAAGGGGGGATAGTGAGGCAGAGACCAGCACCAAGTAAATTAAGTGCCTACTGAAACACAACCACCCTTTGTTCCGCATACTTATTGAAAAATTTAGTGATATAATTCCCATTGGAAAACTATAATTTCCAAGTTCTTCAGCTGTTCTTATGGAGGAGGGGGGAAAGTTCAAATTGTTAAATTTCATTCCCTAAGCTGCCCAGCTGGTGCTATTTTGCACCAGCAAAGTGCAAACTGCATATCTTGTAGATGTGAAAGTACTATGTGTAGCCTTTTGCATAAAAAATAGGAAAAAGGTGGTCCAGAATGCCACCCAGAAGGTGTTTCCATCCCTAAGAATTCATCTTGAAAATGTATACCTATGAATCCGAAATGCCACAATCCAAAATGATGATAAGCATTCACCTAGGGGTTGAATAAATTTATAGTCCAGGGGTGAAGAAGCTGGCACCGTCCAGGTGTGGGATTCCAAGTCTCATCAGCCCCAGCCAAGATAGTCAATGACCAGAGAAATGATAATTTCATTTATGGATCACTTCCCATGAGGCATCCTGAAGCAACTCACAATATAAAAACATATCGTTCAGTTGATTACAGCGTGGTGCTGATAACGCAGGATTGATCCCCATATGGGACAGCTGCATACTCCTGCAATGCAGCGGATTGGACTAGATGTTCCTCAGGATCCCTTCCAACTCTACAATTCTATGATTCTATGATATAAAATAGTTTCACATTTTTTTAAAAAAAAGAACAACCAATAAAAGCCCCTGATCTAACTAGCATTGTTCTGTTGGTCCACTTTATCAATACTTGGCAACACTGCATAAACTGCTTTTCATTGCTTCATCTAAACCTTCAAAGTCACTGTACTGCTTTCAGACATATTTGGGGCCATTAAAAGCTAGCACATTACCCTTCCCTAAATCCATAAGTAGAACAAACAGGTCACCACTGAAGTCAAATGGAATGATCTTGAAATTACATATTCCAGACTTTAATTATCCCATGCCCCTGCAAAGGAATTAACCTATGAAATATTTAATGTGTAATTCAATATTTAAGTATTCCAATATGTGCATTCATTTTTTTAATGATACACTTAAGTTTCCACAGAAAAATATTTGGCCCTAGCTAAACACTGTTTCCTCCACTGTGTCTTTAGTTTGCTTTCTCGGATTTATGGCTCTACAGTTACCATCAATATTATTAGGAACATGCATCATCATTTAATTAATTTTTCTATGTAAATTTATCTGTTTAAAAATCAAATATTCTGATATATTAAAAAGCTTCATTAACTCAGGATTTCAATGTTATCAGATACAATTTGGAAACAGAATGGATTAATGAATATTTGTACAGAGCTTTGTAGGTGAAAATTCTTTTCAAGTGATAAAGATTATTAATTACTCTTATTTCACTGGGGCTGGGGACTAATCCAAACAGTTCTCTAGGAAAATGTGGAATGATACATGACCTTGAGGAGGCACAACTCACAATCACTCCTCACCACACGGTAATATACATAATGCTATATTTTTTCTTTTTAAAAATGTTAATCTAATAATCCTAGGCATGTGCATTCATAACTTTGCTCTTTCCCAACTGCATTTTTTGGGTGTTTTTAACTGATTACAGGGGGCCACTATTCAACTGCTAATGCAGCACCCATCTGCTGCTACGTTTTGAAGATTTTGATGCTGGTGAGAGAACACGCTACGGTTATATTAAAAACAACACATTTCAACACATACAGCCATGAGGAAAGCTAAAGTATAAGGCAGAGTTTCCAGAACAGCTCTTCAAGTTTTTAACATCCACCTCAGATATTTAGTATTGTAGCATTCCGGCCATATCTGAAGCCATGTCAGAAGAAAGTAATGTTACTCATTTGCAGTCTGCTACTGGTTCAAGGACTCAAAATAGTTTGAAAGCATATCATTCAAGAGGGAAAGTCTTATCCTCAATGAATAAGGAAGTACCAAATGAGACTCCCATAGTTCTGGTATATACAGTTCCTAACCTTGCCATGCCACAGGAAGTCTGTAAAGAAAACAAAGAAATAACCATAAGAGATGCGCTGTTCACCTTCTCCTGGTAATGCCAGTATTGACCTCGTTCTGCTTTGCCTGCCTTCAGCATTTTTACTGGTGCATGAGTGAGAACAAGATGACCACTGCGACCATTCAGTCACAACACAGTCCATTCCACACGGAACTTCACATGTTATGGTCTTGGAAGGCGAAGGGGAGTCTGCACAGAGATCACCTGACACATCCTCACCTAAAATCAACACAAAATGGGAAGAGAAAAAGAAGAAGCCCATGTTAAGAATATGACCAGTTTAAAATATATGAGTAGTCGTAGCAATATAAAAGCATGGCAGGGAGAAGACTTTGATTGGTTCACAGAAGTACTGCAGCAGGGATGCCAAGGTATGTTTCACATGTGCACTTCATACCCTCTTCAATTACAAAACTTCATGGGCTTCTTTTGTTCTTTATGATCAGACTCATGGGATTTGTCCTTATGGAAACACTACCAGTGGGAGTCCTCTGCTGCATGTTCTAGATTGAAGGAGTCTTGTAGAATGTGCGAGAACACATTCTTGTTCACCTTGCATCACATTCTCAATAATTAAAACTTTATTATTTTTCATGTGACATTTGGAAAATGAAAAACAGGCCACAGGCAGCCCTATGTCTTAGACCCATCGCTCTTCATGATATCTAATGTAACTAACCCCACATTCCAAACATCATTATGCTGCATGATCCTGTGCCATCACTGCACCTAACTTGCTGCTGCTGGCATTTCAAGAAAATATACAGCATGTTAAGAAATGTCTTAACCTGCACTACTTGTTATGAAGGAAGGGAGAAAGTAACTGTTAGGTAGATTTGTAGCTGGTTGACAGACTGAACTCAAAAGGTGCTCATGAATCGTTCCTCATGGACCATTCACTGGGGGGGAAGTGACAAGTGGGGTGCTGCAGGGTTCTATCCTGGACCTGTTGTTGTTCAACATCTTTATAAACAACTTAGATGAAGGAATGGAGGGGATACTCTTCAAATTTTCAGATGACACCAAACTGGGAGGGGTAGCTAATGCCACAGAAGATGAAATCAGGATTCAAGATGACCTTAACAGATTGGAGAATTGGGCTCAAACTAACAAAATAGATTTCAATAGGGAGAGGAGATATCAGACATTCAAAGGAGGCCCTTTCAGGCTGCACCTGGGCCTCATGGAAAATAGGAATCTCATAATGACTGAGGCCCCGTCTCTGCAAATGCAACAGCTGTTACTCAGTTCCGCCTCCATCCTGAGGTGAAACAAACAGGGTGCTTTTGTAGGGGGAATAAATACAAACTGGCCATTGTCCTAATTAACAAGTACTGTACTTCAGAATTTTTCTCATGGGCAAACATGGCTAACATTACTTCATATATTTCTCCCAATGTTTAGTTCCACCCCAGATGCCCTCTTATTCTGAAACATCTGTGTTTGCCCTCAGCTCTCCTATGCACACCAGCAGATGGCCTCTTCAGTTTCTTTCCTTCTGTTTTGTATACTTTAGAAAAGATGCTGAAGAATTTCTTCAACATTTTCATAAAAGCTGGATATTCAGTATATAACTGATATTTATGAAGTGTTGAGGAAATCATGTCTAGTGAGCTGCAAGCCTTAAGCAGATATTCAATAAATTCTTTCCTTTTTAAAAATATATATATATGCTTCAACACTAATAGAAATGCATATATTAATCTGGAAGGGTAACGGAAATACTTGTGGTTTGTCAAACATAACCCTTGCTACACTCTGACACAACAGTACGCATTAACACATGTGCAAATATATAAAAAGGGCAGGGAAAGAGACTTGATCATGGGCTATGGAATTTTGGATGATTCTCATGTTTGAATTCTTTAAAAGCTCAAATCTATAACCCCTTATGAACAACATTCCCACTCTGAATGCTCCTCCTTTTAGGATACCTGCAAAGCTTTCATTATCTTTAATGAACCCAAGACCAAACCAACAAGATCAATCATTTAAACATGGAGTGGGGGAGCAATAAAACTTAGAACTGCAACTGCAGAAGAAAACCATCTCTTCATTGAAATTAGAGTTGTGATTACCATGAAGCTGCCTGGCAAAGAATTATAAAGTTGAGGGTAAAGGTTTCTATTGCTTTTGTGGGGCAACATGCATATACCAGCTTGCAAATGAGTGGAAGTGGAAGTCAGTGGAAGTGCTTAAAGCTGTCAATTGTGCAGCAGTAATTTCTGCATTCATATTCCTAAATAAGGACAGCCTCTTAGTCCCCGAAGTATGAATAAAACTTTTCGAGCACATTATGGGGAGTAATAGAGAGAATTGAGCAGGCAATCCCACTACAAGATATGTTCTATATATATATGCATGCCTCTGCTGATCAGACAAAATTTGACTTGCCTAATCGCTATACTATTATTCTAGCGTGCCGAAAGATGAATTAAGTTTGAAAATCCCTCTCCTACAGGAACGCATCTCATCATGAATGAGTATCAATCTTTTCTGTGACGTGTTTGGAAAGATTCTCTCACTGCATCTACCTCTATTCAATCATTCTCTCTGAATGGCCCATTTCAGTAGCAGCACTCTGTGTGTTCAACACTGAGCTGACAGCTGAGCAAGCTAAGGGTTTGGGGTTGGGGAGAGAAGAGGAACTCTTAAACTGCGCACCAATTATGTGCTTGCCTCTACAAGTCATGCTAGCATTATAGTCCTTGCAAGCATTTTGACATCCTGCCTGTATGGCAGTTGTTACCACATCTCAGAGAACTGGGGTCAAGGTGGAAGTTGTGAGGAGTCCTTCAAGGAAAAGGTAGGTTGGGGAGACAGCAATACTTTAAAGTAGCTGAACTGTGAAAATCTGTTCTGTTTCACCATCTCTATTTACAAGTAATATACAAAATAGTCAGTTCCTGTCAGGTTTATGGTCTACAGCAGACAGAAGACTTACTTCCATCTCTTCTTTTTCACTCATAGTAGAATGAGTTGCCCATAGTTAACACTTGGCTCAATCTGTGTGGGTGGTACCTACAAGACAGCGGATAGCTTCTGGCAGAAGAACCTAAGTTGGCCTTGGGGAAAATATATGCTTTTGTTTTTATGGAGGAGAAAGAGATGTGATTGAAAATCTATCACTCTTGAAAACATTTTGAATATTTTGGTATGAAAAAAGGGAAGAAAAACTCTCATCCACAAGATATATTTAAAACCACTCGAGTGAGACTAGATCCTACTGAAAAAAATATATCTTGGGACTCAAGTGATTTCAAGAAATTCTATTCAGGTGTGGTGGGAAGTAAGTTTCCAGATGTGTAACAAGTGCAGAATGCAAAATTTTCTCAAAAGTTTTGTAAATCTGGGCCATTCTCCCAATGAATTACAGAAATCTTTTACTTAAAAAGACTAGAAATACAGTAAGCCTGCAACTTGCACAGGGGTTGTATTCTGAGGATCATGCCTAAAGCCAAAAGATAGATGGGGGAATTGGGACTCCCACCCCCACCCCATTCTAACAAATTGGTATCCCATAGAAGGGTCCAGTGGTGTGCTTTCCAGATGGGGCCTGGTAAGCCAGGACTCCCCCCCCCAAATGGTGATCTGAGAGGGACTGCCCTGATTTGATGTACGTTGTGGGATGAGCCTTAACCTGGGATTAACCCTACTCAATAATCAACCAGCAGTCGGGCTGTGTGATTCAGGGTACACACCCAGTGCCTACACCAAGACCAACTTAAAACTGTAATCAGCAACATTGTGGCCTATTTTATCCCAAACTAATTGTCCTGTGATAATTTCATCTTCATTATAGTTCTTGGCCGTTCACGGCCTTATTATATCTGGCAGCAGTGGTTGCAGCCTGGCATGTGAGGAGGCACCACTGGGGCAGGGGGTGTGGACCTGTTTCCCACAGAGCCTTGGAGGGCATCATTTCCTTCCCCAGCAGTCACATCGGCTTCCAGCGGTTTGTCCATGATTTTGTCCAATCAGCTTCCCCACCCACCCTTTTTGTTATGCTAAGGTTCTGCTTGAGAGTGAGAAGAATGCGATTAAGACCTTGCTATGGAAGCATCCCCCCTTCATGGGGGGAGGGGCGAAGGGGCTTGAATAACTCAGAGAAGCTATGAGCTATGTCGTGCAGGGCCACCCAAGACGGGCAGGTCATAGCCGAGAGTTTAGACTAAATGTGATCCACCTGGAGAAGGAACTGGCAAACCACTCCAGTATTTTGCCAAGAAAACTCCATGGACATAAAAAAAGGAAAAGCTTTGAGAAGAAAGGGAGTGTTTCCAAGGCATGCTCTGGTTCATGGTGTCATGGAGAGTCGAACACAACTAAGACAACTAAACAACAAAAATGGAAGCATCGACTTGCCATACTTGGGGTCAAGGTTGAATTTGTCTTCCAGACAAATTGGGCCCATCTGGAGGTTTGCCTTCCTCATAACAATTGTCACAACTTTGGCAGGTAAGGTATTGGGGTTGTATCCTTAGTCAAGGCGGATGGGGGGGATGGATTGTGTATAGCCAAAGCACATCATTCAATTGTGGGTAGGATTGCGAAAGTATTTTTTCTTAGACACCTGTCCCTGTTTGTTTGTTTGTTTGTTTCTTTGTTTGTTCCTTTGTTTTTTCCCAAGCACATAAAGCTGAATACACATAAGTTAAATGTGTCAAATTTGCAGGCTTACTGTTCCAGTGAGAGGTTTATTGGGCAGTCTTCAGTCTCACTTCATCATAACATGGTCCTCACCCATTTTCCTATTAATGGGTCATGTAAAAAGGCATTACATTATGCCAAACATGTCCAAAGTCTGTTTCAGGGCGCCTAATCCAGCATGCTGGTCGATTTAATGTGGCCCCCGTGGCAGTATATGCCCTGGGGTAAAATCCTTTAAAAAGCTTAGCAACTGCATGATTATGCCACATTGCGACAAACAACACTAATAAGGAATTTGTTACTTGCATTTGCTAGTACAGAATCTATTGTCACTTTTAGTCCTGTCTGAAGACAGTCTACATTTTGACAAACAAAGAGACTGAAAGGATAGTAGAAGAAGCAAGGGTAAAAAGGTAAAGGTAAAGGGACCCCTGACCATTAAGTCCAGTCACGGACGACTCTGGGATTGCGGTGCTCATCTTGCTTTATTGGCCAAGGAAGCCGACGTTTGTCCGCAGACAGCTTCCGCGTCATGTGGCCATCATGACTAAACTGCTTCTGGCAAACCAGAGCAGCGCACGGAAACGCCATTTACCTTCCCGCCAGGGTGGTACCAATTTATCTACTTGCCCTTGAAGTGCTTTCAAACTGCTAGATTGGCAGGAGTAGGGACCGAGCAATGGGTGCTTACTCCATTGTGGGGATTCGAACTGCTGACCTGATCGGCAGGCCCAAGGCTCTGTGGTTTAGACCACAGTGCAATCCCGCATCCAGAGTGCATAACAGAGGGCAAATGTGCACACAAATTCAGCTACACATACTTAAAACTTCATTACAGTTGTGGACAGGGTCTAGATAGATCAGTCAATTTACAGCCCATGGCAATTCAAATATGCATTTTATTTAATGCACACATTTCTAAATATATTTTATCCAAACAGTTTTTTAAACGTTTTTGAGCTGAGAACTGCGCCACAAAATTCAGAGAACGGTGAAATATGAATAATATAATTATGTCCTGATTTGTGTACAAGTCCAAGCGGTGCGAAATAGGTCAGCCCACTTAAAAATGTTGACAGGACAAAATCGTCCTTCATTCCTAGTTGGGGATGAAGATTTAAGGTTGAACCAAAGGCTTTTTAGCAGAAGCAGGCTTTGAGGAATGTACTGAAGGAAGGAAGATATGGAGGGACCTGCCACTTCCCAGGTGTTCCTAAAGGGCACTCCAAGTATAAAGGGCAGTAAGAGCAAGAGCCTAGCAGCACTTGGATCATTGCTCATAAAAGCATATGATATACTTCCTGATCCAGCAGATGAGTCAAGTTATGCTAAGCATATCAAAATATATCTTCTCCAGGATAAATATGGCACATAAATTCTCTCTTGCCCTGTTACACTAGGAGATATTGAACTATATATAATTCTGCAACTAAGCCCTCAAACACAAAAGACCCTAATTTGCACATAAATGACTCACAGAACTTTTTTTTTGTATCTTCTAATGACATGCTGTCCATCAATATTACTCCTTCTATTCATTCATGTCCTCCATGTAAAATAATGAAACAGTCATTAAAATACTATGCTGCTATAAAATTTTATATCTCATTTAAATCTCTGGAAACAATGCCAATAAACCTTGAGTAACTGCTTGTCTATAACAAAGATGTCAGTAGATAGTAGTAAATTTTAAGAGTGGGGAGGGGATGGGGAAATCAAAGTTGCCATTTGCCTGCTTACTAATAGCAATTTCAAATCTTTCAGCATAAATAGGCTTAACAGGGTAAAAGTATTTCCCCAGACATCTAATTAGCTAATGGAACTGTTACATTTAAACATTTCACAACAACGCCAGAACTGAGGAGCGTAAGATTGATTTGATACAGCCATCTATAAATGTACTCAGCTCTTCGTAATCTCGCCATTGACTTTTTTCCATGTTGAGACACCAAATCAAACGCTAATAAGTCTGAGTACAGATTTATTCCTCTGACTGCACTGCACGGCCAACGGGAAGGTCTATGTCACACTTCACAGAAATTTCTACCTGGGCGCTGACTTTTGCTAATGCCAATCCATAGTTAAGAACTTCTGTGAGAAGCATTGTCAGTTTGTCAGTGTAACCAGCAGGGTGAGAAGTAAATCTAATTGCTTTGGCCCCATCACTATTCCCCAACAGAAAGGGAGAATAAAAAAACAATAATAACAGAAAAGCCAAGAAAAGAACAGCCAAGGCAGGAAATGACAAAGCACAAAACAAGTAGTAAAGACTTAATATGCGACAAAGGAAGAAATAAAGTTGCATGTCTGTTTCAGAACACACACACACAAGAATCAAGGGAACAGGTGATAAACACATGGGATAGAGGAACGGGAACATGGAAGACTCCTCTTTCCTCCCCGAAAAGGGCCATGTGAGGAGAGAAGGTGAAGGAATAACCAAAGCCTTTCCCCCCTTCCCTCTCCACAGGGTCATATACCACCAGCTGCCTGTTAGAAGGGAACTTTATGACCTGTGACATGTTAATGGAGGTGTGTGTTAAAATGTGCAGCGATGCTAGTTGTAAACTGCCTTGGAAGCATTTGTATCCTGAAAGGTGGCATATAAAGAACGGTGATAAATAAATAGCTAAATACCAAAGTAGACTGAATGCATAGTGTGCAGGTGCCTCCCCCCCCCCCCAATATCTCGTTAATTACAGGTACACCCTCTTGCTCTGACTCCAGATTGCTGTTGGGCTTACTGCACAAAAAGGAAGGTTTATCCCTGTTGTACCTTATCTATTTCCTGTGTGCCTACAAAAGTTCCCATTAGTGCCAATAGATTGCCCATCTAGACCACCACCACTTCCCGCAGCCTTATACCTTATGTGAAAGGGGGAATAAAGATCTTTCCCCACGTGCTACAGTCCTAATAACAGTCCTTCCTGAGCCTGCAATTAATTAAAGCAAAATGAGAGATGTATTTGCATGCTATTCATTAGGCGCAACATTCAAGTGTGGCCCAAAATCAATTTTTGAAAATTGTCAAGGCTTTGTCATTCCACACAATGCAAAATTAATTTAAAAAAAACCTGCAGCTGTAATATGTAGTTATGGCCACTAGCTTACATAGTTCCAAAAGGGGGGTTATACAAATTTCATGGAGAATAGATCTATCAGTGGCTGTTAGCAAAGGTGGCTAGACGGAATCCCAAGTTTAGAGGCATTATACCACCAACCAATTTCTAGAGACATTCGTAGTGCTGGTGGTAGCAATTGTCCTTATGCCTGCCTGGCAATCTTCCCAGAATAATCTAGCAGGGCCCCCGTGGAAAACTAGATGGGAGTTTTGGTCTACCCAAAGGGCTTGTCTGATAACTATTCGAACATAAAGCATTTCAATTAAAATCACACAAAAGAAAATATAAAGGAAGGAAATAGCTTTCCTAAGTTTTGTTTGTATCAGACCCACAGTATTACTCACTGAACTCCTGCCCAAAGCATATTCTTCATCTTCAACTGCACAATCTGTGCAAGAGCCTATGAGAGATTTCTATGAAGATGATTTATAGGTACAACATCCACACAAGGGGAATCTCCCCCCAAACGTGTCCAGACACTTGAAAGCCCTTAGAATCTGGTGACAAGAGACACAAAGGGGATATTAGCTATACATTGCATCTTGGGATCTTTTTTTTAAGGGAAAAATAGAGGCTGCCCTGGAAAAACAGCCACAGGAAGAAAAGAGTGAAAACTGGAGACATGCCTTTTTTAAAAAATAAAAAAAAAGACTGGCTCTCAATTTCACTGAATCCACTTTTAACTTAGCTAAGTTTAAATACCTGCACAGAAGTTACCTCTGTTCCTTTGCTGTTCAGTGTATCTTCTGTCTTCATTTGTCATAAATTAGGTGCTTCCATTTTTTTGCACCAATTTGTCACTCACTGATTTTCTGCTTTTTTTTAGATCCTATGTTTTATGCTGATTTCAGTTGTTGATGTTTTGCTGGGCTTTTTTGTTTTGTTTTGTGATTTGCGTAAGTGTTTATTGTGAATCACATCTGCATTTTATTGTTTATGCAAATTACAAAGAGAACTTGGTTGGATGGTGGTATGCAAGTGTAATACACAGTAATAAATAAATTCTCTCCTCTCCTCTCTGTTTTTGGGGGGAGGTTTAGTTTTGGCTTGGTTTAATTCTTCTGTCTCTCATTTTCCCTTTCAAATTCTCCTTAACAGTTCTCTTTATATATATTATCCCTCATGGTATTTTCAAGATGTCAGTACTTTGCCCTATTTCTCTCCCCAGCTCCTGGTCTTTCGCAGTGCAATGCTATGTCCATCTACTCAGAAGTAAATCCTGTTGAATTGAATAGGGCTTGCTCCCAGATCAATAGAGTTAGGATGGCAGTCTTAGTCTGTCTTTAAAAAAAAAAAAAAATTGATGATCTGTCACTTTAACTCTGAATTCCTGCTCTTTAAGCATTGGTACTTTCTACAGTGGCTAATTGTCTTTTGGCTATTATCACTTCATGGATGTCTGCTCATTTTCTTAAATTAACCTTGATAAAACTGAATTTCTTGTAATTCATCAGCAATAAATCTCTGCCTATCCAACAGTTTCTGAACCTTAATTATCTTATAATCCACCATTCTTTCCAGGCATGTAACCTTGGTGTAAAATTTAGTTCTCTTCATTTTTCACTCCTCAGTTCCAGTTCATGGCTGGATCACATAACATACTAAAACCTTGAAGAAAAAAATCCATTACTAAGGTCTCTCTACCCTTTATGATCCCCATGAAGCTTTTAGTTAATGTTCATCTGCTTCTATCGTCACAGATAACATCTCTCTTCTGTCCTTGATCCTTTCCACCTTGCAAATTGTACTCAATGTTCAGACAACCCAGCTAACACTGACTGGTTTATACACATAGCAGAATGAGGAGGCATAATGGACAGTGCCACCCGCAGGTTGCAGCTGTAGGGTGACACTTTTGTATGGGTCACAAGTTAAGCACACACAAACACATGTGACTACCAGGAAAAGAAAAACCACCACCAAGAAGCACGTCATGCAGAAAGGTTTTCAGCCCAGCCTGCTCCCTGAAGAGAGAATTTTCTACCTACAGACAGTTTTATATTATTTGATTGTGTTTGTGTGTTGCACAGCGGAGCATAAAAAATGCAATTCTCTACATGCCTGAAGTGGCACAGCTCACTCTGCCACCTCATTCTGATGCATATGAAAACTAAGATTATTTCCTCGGAGCATTGTTATATATATTGTGGATTTTGTTGCCAAATGCCTATTGCTTTGATGCAGGATAGTTGTTATTATTTGATGAAGAAGATGGTGATAACTGGGCTGAATATTCCCCAACACTTTCAGTTGCATTCTTACGACAAAGTGCACCTGCTACATCACAACATACAAATGACATTCAAGATTGGAAAGTGTGTGTTCTCATTGGCCAAGGGGTGGTGGAGCTCCTCTAGTCCTGGCATGGTAGTATAGGATTGCGCTGCCCGTGTACATAAAATAATTTACCTACTTACAAGGGAAGGAGCAAATCTAATAGGCTTGCAAATGTGATTTGAATTGGTAAAGTTTCTGTTTTCCAAAACACTGGATGATAATGATAAAGAATGATTATAAATGCATTGTGGATTTTTCAAGGGAATCAACAACCTTTTTCCAAAACACCTGGGAATCTCCAAAATTAAAGGATAAATGTTTGTGGGAATGAGAGGAGCTTTTCTACAATGAAAGAACCAGTATATCTAATACTCAGATTTGGCCCAATCCTGCAACTAATCTGGGTCTGGTATGTACTACTTAACCTGGAAAAGTTACTCCTTGGCACCTTTTAACCACACATGCTTTACTTATAAGCACCGTGATTAAAAATGGATTAGAAGATTGTAATCCAGATCAGTTGGGGAAGGAAGAGAAAAGAACAGCAACAACCACCATGATGCTCATTGCGTGCTGAGGTCCCCCAAAACCCCTACCCCAATAACTCACACATCACACATAATTTTTGTTTAAGGTTTTTGGCATACTTTTGGCCACAACTTTATTTTCATACAAATTGAGAGTGGTTGCTTAGGCATTGGTTATGACTATCTGTCCCCCCCGCCTTGGGGACAGCGCTGACTCCCGTGAGTCAGCGTGTGGAGGAACAAGACCAGGGACAGCTGGGACTGCGACACAGACCCTCAGCTATTCCCTGCTTGTTCCTTGGGAACTTACACGGCCCGCACCCTGCTCCAAGGGTTTGGACGAAGGGATGGTAAGCCCCAGAATTCCTTTAACGGAATACCCATCAGCAGCAGCATTGGAGGGGCAGGCACAGCCAATCCATACCCCTCCACCAACCAATTTAACCAATGCCTAACCGCCAACCTTACAAGTTGTGACGATTTGCTAAGCAGTAGGCAAAACCCAAAAGGCACACACTAATCAGCCAATTGGAAAAATTCCTACTGGGCCCCCGCACCAAGGCGAACGACCCCATGACAGGCAGAGCAAGGTCAAGGCGCAAGCCCAAGCAAGGGAGGGCGGGCGGGAGATCCGATGTCCACAGCGAAAGAGAAAGAGAAAGCTGTGGACCTTGCTTAAATAACCACTGATCCCACCCCTAAATTGGCAACATCAAATTTACCCCAGTAACACCATCCTCCAATCTGCTCCAGGCCCCTTGAATCTAATACTGCCTGGCAACCAAGTGGAGTTTTGTTCGGCCCCATCCGCAACACGTGCTCTCTTTTAGTGAGAACACGCTTTGTGTTCAGTGCAGTTTTATTTCGGGTAAGAATGCATAAGGACTACAGCCATAGCCATGCAATTTGAAGGCTATTTGGGGTGAAGCGAGAAGAACACCCAGCATTAAGATAGTATCATCAAGAAGCATTCTGGGCAGAAAACAGAAATCACCTTAAGTATCCCCAATTTTGCCAGCTATAGGCAGAAGAATGTTCTCATCAATATTCAGAATTTAACCAGAAGTTTCATCTTTGCTTAGTCATGCTGGCCACATACCCCGGAAAAACTGTCTGCAGAGCGGACAAATGCCGGCTCCCTCGGCCTGTAAAGCGAGATGAGCGCCACAACCCCAGAGTCGTACGCGACTGGACCTAAGGGTCAGGTGTCCCTTTACCTTTACCTTTAAGTGCCTGGCATGGAATCCCTATTCCATAAAATACATGAACCCAAAGTCTACAGTGATGTCAAAAACAAAGTTGTATGAAGGCCTTGACATGCAGAAATTTAAGAATAATTCAAAAAATAAATTTTAAAATGGAAAAAATAAATATAGGTGCTTAGTCACCATCTGTTGTGAGTGGAAAACCAAGAAAGTAATTTAAGCTAAAGGAATTAACAAGCAGAAACGTGTGACTGGAGTGTACATATGAGATCAATTTGTGCCACTTTTGACAAATTAGGAATGGCTGGCACCCCACGCACAAAGATTTGAATGACAGTGACATTATGTAAAGTAGCTTGCACCTATGCAGGTAAGTTTAATCATGTGCAATACAAACACAGCAACTTGATCCCAGTGTGATGAGAGGCAGCTGCTATCCCATACTATCATCTCCCTGACAAGTACATTACAGGAGGTTTTAGTAAATACTTATAGCTCGCTCACCGGTGTTCATAATTCCTCTGAGATGATTAAATTGTCTAGCCCAGATTATCACTGTTATTTAGCAACTCCTCAGCTTGCATTCAATGCTTTGCTTGTTCCACTGAAATAGAAGGAGGAGCCAATTTATGCAGCAGCTCCGTGTGTGTGTATGAAAATGCACTGCAACAATTGCTATGCTAACACTGGCCTCACCCATTCCTGTCCTGCCCACCAGTGTTGCTGGGGCAATAAACCAGTTCAGAGCAATGGCACAAGTGTGTTTCAGTTATGCTTACTTTTGTGCTTCAAGCTTATTTGTAGGATAGGTGATAGGTCCAAAAGTATTTAAATTTAATACTGTCCTCTTTTTCTCAGTGAGATCCTTCCTTAGATATATAAAGTGTTTTACTTTTAGCTGAAGACACGCAGACAACACACACACACACACAAATTGAGGCACTATACCACAATATAAATGTTATCTTTCTAGTGTGCTTCTGTTTTGCCTCTGAGTCTCAAATTTTAATTACATCATTAATAATTATGCCATCATTTACAGCCCATAGCACATGATTCCTAAGGAGGCATTTAAAGAGTATTAAATATCAAAGCAGCTCCATCTTCTATAACCGGTCTACCGGTTATCTTATAACAACTGTCTAATCCTACACACAATTCAGTTATGATGGCATCTATAAAACCATTCATAGGGATAGATCATTTATGATACTATAAAAAGGAAACAGTCCACCTGGGAAAAAATATTGTTTTTCTTTTCCAAACTTAATGATGATAAGGATTCTCAAATTCATTCAAGTCTGCCACTGGCACGAACACTTGCTCCTCTTTCAAAAGATAGAATCATTAGACAATTGAAGTGTCCATTAAAACAATACATTCCAGACCTCTGCAATGAAGAAAAATATATGCCCTAACTCCTTCCCATGGCCAGCAGAGGGGACCAGCGGCAGTCGTGGCAGCTAGAAAGGAGATCACCCCCAGCATGAAGAGACAGTATTGTCTATACAGGGCCATCTCTTTCCTCTTTGAAGGGGCCCTGCCAGTTCTCCTGCTGTATGAGGGCCACCACTTCACCACCACTGTCTATTGGGCTGCTCTCCTGGGACTAGCTCCATTTCAGAGAGGTTCTATTGGTTCATTAGGGAAAGCACATGGTAAATACATTGCCTATTCTTTTGATATTTATTTTTCTATCCTCCCTTTCCAATTCCCAGTACATGATTTCCCTCACCCCCACCACTCACCATCATTTCCATGGATGCCCTTGATGTCATAACTCATGGTTGCCATTTCTCTACCATTATCCCTCTTTCCCTTCTTATGCTCGCTTCCTTCCTTAACATGCCACTATGTCACCTATTCTCAAAAAGCCATGGCTTGACCCATCTTCCTCCCCCCCCCCACCTCACTTCCCTTTTATCCTTCTCTCACTGCACTCTTGACATTGTGCAATTTGGCTTCCACTCTCAGCACTCCATTGAAATTGCCATTTCCAAGATGGTCATTTATCTCCACAAGTCTCTCTACTCAATTCTCATCCTCTTAGATCTCCTCAGTGCAGTTTGTGACTTTCTTTTTGCTTAAATCCATTTATTCCTGAGATATCTGTCATCACCTGGTTTTACTTCAGTGTTTCCATAGGTGGAAAGCTCTTTCTCCAATTTTTTGTCTATCTGTTAGGGTCCCTCACAAATCTGTGCTCTCATCTATTCTTATTCTGCACAATCCATTCAGGCAAATATTTCACCCTTGGGAAAACATCTAAGAGATTCCAAGGAGAGTAAAGTTTAGTAAATCACTGAATTCAGTCCAATGATTGCCTACAGCATGGCAAACCAGAACATTTCAAGGAAAGTTCAAGAGTTGGATTTTCAATATGATTCTGCATATTTCTGCAGATGCAGTGTATGTAGTGTACGCAATCCTACATACACTTACCAGGGAGTAAGCCCCATTGATGGGACTTACCGTACTTTTCTGTCTATAAGATGCCCCCTTGTATAAGACTCCCCACCATTTTGGGGGACTAAATTTTAAGAAAATGAGGGGAGATGGCCCAAAGTTGTTGAGCCTCTTCCCCCTCCCCACAGCTGTGGGCAGGAAACACTCCCTAGATCATTTCCTGTGTGCAGCGGCATCGGGTGAATTTGCGCTCCCTCCAGCTATCTGGTTTGCAGGAGTGCAACCCCCCCCCATGCCGCCACGCATGGGAAATGATCCAGGGAGTACTTCCCATGCGCAACGGCATCAGGTGAATTTACGCTCCTCCAAAGAGCTGGCTGGTGGCATGCAGCTTCTCCCCCCAGTGCAGATGCAGGCAGGAAACACACACACCCCAGATCGTTCCCCGCTTTCTGCGGCATCTGGGGAAGCCGCGCTCCCACCAACCGAATGGCTGGTGGCACACCGCTTCTTCCCCCACCATGCTACTATCCGTGTATTGGACGACCCCAGTTTTTTAATGTGATTTTTGAGTCAAAAAACCTCATTCAATACACAGAAAAATATGGTACTTCTGTGTAGACATGAAAAGACTATCTTGTAGCACAGCAAAGTGGAAGAACGGCATGCCCAATAGGACTTTGGGCTTATGTTCTGCAGCCCTTCTCCACCCTCAATTCATGCGAAGAATGGCATACTACTTTCTTTTGTATTCCAGCCACATCACATAACAGGTCCTTAAGACTACTTATTTAAAAAAACCAAACCCAAACAAGTTGCAAAGCAACAAACATTTACAACAAAAAACTCCACCATATTAATGATTAAAACCCATCTCAAAGCCACAAGAACTTGAAGGAATTCCAAAAGGTGTGGGTGATATTACATGGAAGGAATGGCATAAACGGGGGGGTGGGGGGGGAGTCAAAACCAGACATGTAAGAAAATGTCATGGGTATGCCTAAATGACCTCTCTTTAGATTGTGGACTATGTATTATTATGATATGTATTGTATCTGGGGTGTTCATATTCATTTAGAGACACGTGTTGTGGTACTATAGGAATCTATCAGGGGGCAGTTTGGCAGCCATATTCCTGTCAGGGAATGAGTTAGCAAGTCACTGACATAACTATGTATCAAAAGGTAGGCATAAGTCACAATCACATGTTTGCATCTTAAATGGTGCCCTTCCATTGGCAGAAAGCTGTTTGATCTAGCAGAGACTTCCATTCATGGGAAAGTGGTGATTTTTCTTTCTGGCTAATTCTTCCTTCCATCTGAATGCCCCTGTGCCCCTGTGCCTCCCGCCATCAGCTTAAGGGGGCTAGGAGATTCTTTGGAGCAGCATGGTAGGTAGACCAGGGGACTGAAGAAAAAGGGATTTGAGAGAAACAGCTCTGGCTCTCCAATTTTCCTCTGTCTGCATTTGAGCCTTTGGTGCTGTCCCAGAGAGCTTACGTTTTGGATTATATAAACATTTTCAGTGCTTTTTAAACTTGCCCACACGTGAGCTACAGCTGTTTCTAAAAAGTAACCATGTTCCATGGTTATATACTGTGGCACATTAGACAAAGAGGTTGGCTTTGCTTTGAACATGAGTACCGTATTGGCCCGAATATAAGCCGCACCCAAATATAAACCACATCTTTAAAATTCCACAGGCATTCAAACCCCTTCTGTTTTACCGTATGTTTTAGCAGCGATATCGTAAAAGCCAATTTTTGTAAGGTCACAAATTTAAGCCGCACTTAAATTTTCATGGTCAGAATTTGGCGGGGAAAGTGAGGCTTATATTCAGGCCAATACGGTATATGCGAGAACTTGTGACTGACTATCATAGTACTGAAGAAAACCAATGTTTGGTCAGAGCATGTTTGTTGTTGTTGTTTTTTAATATACATTGTTGTTTATCATATACCAGCATTTGTCTGTCTATTTTTCATGTATCGAGGTATTTGTTTTTAATTACTGTAGTTATAAAATGTGATAAATTTAGTTGTATAATATTTGAGGGGTTTTTCTTTAATTGTACTGATTGCATTCACCAATTTGTTTGCTCTTTTGGTCCAACATCCTGAACAATGCACACTATTCAAATGTCGCAGTTCCACATGTTATTCTGAGTTAAAACAAACACATAAAATCAATAAAATCAAATAAAAATCAAATGCGTTCTCCGATTTTAAGCTCACCATAGTGCTGGTGGTAGAACTAGTGTTGATTTTCCACAATGTAAGGGGGACATTAAAGGGTGTCTTAAAATGTACCCTAGCCCGCCGCCCCCCAACACACTAATGAAAAAAGTAATAATCTTTCTATAACTCAAGGGGAGGGGAAAGCCACTTCCACTCATTCAGATATTAAAATGGAGAAGTGGCAACTGTTTTCTACAGGATATATTTCCCACTTGCATGTTCAAGAAATGAGAACGTGGGCAGGGAAAAATATTAAAACCTTCAGTATTAATAAATATTTCCCAAGCTAAGTATTTTGTGACAAACCTCCTAATAGATGGTGTTCAAAATTCCGAGCACATCAGCGAGCATGATTACATTACTGTCTCCAATTTATTTCTCTCCTCTCATGCATGACAATAAAATACTACCTTTGAACTTTTATGTAGCATAGCTGAGTGAATTGAGTCCATGCAGGCACACAAAAATATAATAAAGCTTTTACTAATTCTATAAATTATTGAAGCCCTCACACAGCAAATAGAATCTTGCTGTCTTCATGCATTCTTAAACTCTGACTTGGCAATATAGATTTATATAGTGTATGTTGTTTGTGCTTCTCTGGGTGTATGTTTTAACAGGTAGCTCAGAAGTGCAGCATTGGAGTCCCAGCTTCCCTCCTAACTCTGAAGGTGGGGGGGGGGGCGATGACAAGTCACAAGACCCAGAGCACCACAAAATTTTGCTTGGCCTTTACTCTGTAAAACAGGGCAACCTCGTGTATGAAATCTGAGCACTTTGGAATACATTTAGCATACTATGAGCTCTGGAATCATGCAGATTTGGGTATTTCTCCCAACCATTGGACTGTTTTATCATACTGTATCATTTCTACATTATACGTAAGAAACACTACAGTCACTACAGGTCTGGATTTGTCCTCCCATAGTATAGGGGTGTTTTTTAATATACCTTTCTCATTGCTAAGTTTCTTCTTCCTTTGTCGCATGAAGCTAGATTGTTAAGTAATAGGAGCTATGCAGTAACTGGGCGTAAAAACTAATAAACTGACTAGGGAGCTGATGCATATGTACAGAAGAATATAAAATGACTGGACCACATCATGTAGTAGTTAATACAGTCAAAACAACCATAAATGCAACGTAACAGGAAATGCAGTACTAAACTGCAGATAAGATTACTGGCGCAATCTCCTTTTTCATCTGAAAGGTCACATAGCACATGAGATTTAGTCTTACTGATTTGGAATGCAAAATAATTCCTACTCTGAGGAACCTCAAAATCATTTACAGAGATGGGTAGGTTAACAGAACCATTAGGTTCTGTTCTGAAGTTTTGTTTTGTTTTGTTTGTTTTCTTGTTTGCACTCTGAACACATCACTTAATTTAAAAGAAAAGGTAAGGAACAACCATTTGTTTTTGCAAAAATGTTTGATTTCTGATTATATTTAGGACAAATTGCCTCTTCCATGGATCAGGATTACCGGTAATCTGCACTGAGGATCAAATGGCACTAGCTCTGGGTACATTTTTTTAAATAAAAAAAATCATAGTTACTATCATGCATTCTCTGAGCACACACTGAATTCATCTAGAACTGTAACTAACCATCCTTCAATGACGACTGTTAGATGTAAGAGGCCAAATTGACATTGCTGCCCCTTCCTTTCCAAGTGTTGTATATTGGTTAGAAAATGCAAAACATCTGTATTCCTTCCCAATTTCATTTACTTTTATACTTATTTGGACTGTTCCTCTTGCTTTCTCTTTTGCCTATGCTAATTGTTGTCATTGTTTTCCATTGTGGCACATTCGCTTGCGATTTCCCCCTTACCTCCTGTCAAGAAATGCATGGCTGATTGGTTGAAAACGCCACCTACCATTTTTTCGCCCTGGCATTATAATGGCACCTTCCATCCCATCACAGTTTGAACTGAAGTTCCACAGCAAGAGGCTGCGGGAGGGGGAAACGTACATGTTTTTTATAGATGAGCTCATTGTGGAGGGATAGGAGTGGCTGTCTCATGGCCAGACACCATACCCCTGAAGAAGCTGAACTACATATTAGTCACAGAAAAACCTGCCAACAGCCAATTTCCTGATGAGGTTCCACAAGCAAAGTCCCAGCAGCAGAATCAAAACTATCTGCTCAGGCCCCTTTCCCGTTCAGTTTAAAGATATCTGTACTTAGAATCGGGAATCAGTGCCTGTATTGCACCTAGCCAAACAGAGCTGATCAATGTGGAAGTTGAAAGGGAGTTCTCTGTTGAACAAAACATATCTGTAGAACTGACACTAGTTCTAGTTCAAGCTGCATAAATGAGAAGGACTTTAGTGCTGAGAGGAAAACTTCCTTGCTGGGCTCCTATTGTAATGAGAACTCTGCCTTTGTGAATCCAGAATAAATCCTCTCTTAGAAAAGATTTTCAATGATGCCGAACTATGTAATTTAAGACATACTGAAGAACACTAGCTTTCGTGGGCAGCCTTTTATCTGCAGCTCACCTTCATTTGAAGCTTACAGAGGGGATTAAATTAATCAGATGATTATACGGAGCATTTCACCAACATCACTTTTCATTTTGCTTTCAGCCAGCTTTACAATGCACTCATGTATCTTGCAAAAAAAAAAAAGTATGGAGACATAAATGTGGAAGCAGAAGGAAAAACAGAGCAGGTTACTGAAAGTTTCAACATACTGACTCAATCCGGTGAATTTGCTTTGGCAAATAGATCTTGAGGAGAGGATTATGTTATGATAGCAGAATCTGTTCAGCACTTGATAGGGTTATTATGAAGCTGGAGGGAAATGCCAATTTGAGTTCCTATGAGAAGGGGTGAGATACAAATGTAATAAAATAATAATCCTCTTTTATCTCCTTCTTTGTATGCCTCATACTGATCGGAGAAATGCTAATCAGCTGTACAGTACTGGGAACTTTAGGTGTCATCAATCCAGGGAGCAGTACACTCTTCATTACACATAACTTCATGAATGCATAGGCACTGAGTTCAGTTGGGTGCGCTAAGCATCTGAAATGGATTGTCAAATTGTCTAGGAACTAGATCTTAGGGAGGACCACAGCTCAGAGGCAGAGAACATGGGTATGCATACAAACTGTCCCAGAATCATGACACAGAATCATAGAGCTGTAGAGTTGGAAGGGACCCCAAAAACCAACTAGCCAAACCTCTAGCAATAGCAGAAATATGTAGCTGTCCTATACGGGGCTCAAACCCGCAAGCTTGGCATTATCAGCACCATGCACTAACCAACTGATTTATCCAGATACAGAACAACTCCAAGAAGGGCTGGCAAAGACTCCTGTCTGAAACCTCAGAGATCTTCTGCCAGCCAGTACAGCCCAGAGGCAGACAAAGTTGTGCCCTTCCAATAGAAGTAACTTATACTCCCATCAGCCTAAGCCAGCATGGCCAATGGTCAGCACTGATGCAAGTTATATAGTCCAATATCGTCTAGAGGCCACCATGTTGGCCACCATTGGTCTACACACGATGATAAGCTAGATGGATCAATGGTCTGATTCAGCCTATCCCAATGTTCCTAACTAGAGGAGGCATCATCAGAAACTAGTCTCTCCACTGAAACTCAACACGATTAAAAAAAAAAAAGAGTACTGCAATCCTGAATTAAACTTATATCATTGTAGCCACCATGTAGTGCCTGAACTGGTCTCTTTGTATTTTATTCTTGTAGTATTGCTTTTGTTTACTTGACACGACACATATTGCAACACATTTCAAAGAAGGATGTCTCAGAGCAGCACACAAGCACAATCCCCACTTGCCTGCTACCTTGAACACCAGTAGGTCGCGGACACAGCAACAAAGCTTGTGCAAAACAGGGGAAGGGCTGCCCTCCAGCAAGCACTTAGACCATTTAAATTTCACTGGCTTCAATGGTAGCCTAACTGTGCAGGATGGTTGCCTTTGAAGACATGGTATAACCCATACTTAACATGAACACAAGCTTCACATTAAACTCAGCAGCATTTATTTATTTATTTTAAAAAAGTAGGCTGTCAGATGCCAAAGCAGTGCAAGTCTAGTATCTCAGCCCTGCACAAGTCTAAACTCCAGACTCACATGCACTACTGGGACATGAAGCCTACAGCCTCCAATGTCAAGGCTCTTTATCATTGCCTACTAAGTTAACGTAGTAAAAATGCCATGAAACTAAGAAAAGTTATTATACAGACTTAATCAAATACCATACTACAAGAGTGAGAAAGTTTTACTTCATCTGAATATATACCTTGCTAAAATTACTGTTACCTAACCTGAGTCATTGAAATGGATCAAGAATCATACCTAATACTAATTAGGGATATTAAAAACTGTCTGTCTCATAACTGTAGATTTAGCTGTTTACTAAGCAAGGAAATTAAAGAGATAGTAGTTAGTCCAGCCATTATCCACAACTTTCTTGGGAGGAAGATACTTAATAAACTAAGCAAAATATTCTACTACATATTCCTTTGTGTACTGACTATCTATTTATTTCAAAAAAACTTAAATACTGCTTGATCATAAGAGAAAACTTCCAATCCATTTTCCACTTTGATATTATCTGCCTTTCTTTTTCCATTGACTTAGCTTGGTGCTACAGCACAAGCTTTGCAAGCAGAGCAGCTCTAGGGGTTGTAGAAATGTGATCTGTTTTCTCTTCCACTGACACTTTGTGACATTTTCAGATTTAGAAACTGAGATATGTATGCTAGGAGCTAAATGGCACCTTCAACCTAGGTTGTGGGCACAGCAACAGAATGTCTAGATGCACATTTTTATAAGAAAAATACAAAGCTGAAAACGAATGAGTCCAGTCTTCAGAGAGTAGCTGGAAGTGGGGAGGCAGAAAAAGGTCCTTTCCTTTCCTTCCACTCTGCAGTTTTAATCTGAAATCTTACGCACAGTACTGCACCCAGTGCTCAGAAACTGCTTGTGCTAATGAAATTCCCTGTTGCAAAATGCACCTAGAACAATGGGGTTTTCGAACACTGGTTATTTTATGTATGTATAGCAACACGATGGAAGTGAGTAGTGGCTGCTAAGCACTTTTTGTGAATGTCAGCACCATCGTGGTGTGACACATACAGCTGTTGTGCAAGTTGTTTGCACAACTTTGGTGGCCCAAAAGGGGGCAGCTCTGATTGTGTGACTCAGGCTCAACGCATAAGGAAGCAACTGGTTCTCACAAACAGCATTTCTGTGTAAATGCTGCCTGATTATAAGCCTAGATCAGTGGCTAGATCAGAGAGACTTTGGGCTCTCAAATTTCAGTGGCAACCTGTATAGTGTTAAAATTAGGTGGGTAGGCAAACTAAGGCCCAGGGGCCGGATCCAGTCCAATCGCCTTCTAAATCCGGCCCGTGGATGGTCCATTCTACATGAGTAGTATGTGTCCTTTTATTTAAAATGCATCTCTTGGTTATTTGTGGGGCCTGCCTGGTGTTTTTACATGAGTAGAACGTGTGTTTTTATTTAAAACGCATCTCTGGTTATTTGTGGGGCATAGGAATTTGTTCATTTCCCCCCCAAAAAATATAGTTCGGCTCCCCACAAGGTCTGAGGGACAGTGAACCGGCCCCCTACTTAAAAAGTTTGCTGACCCCTGTTCTACAGTGTTGTTTTAGCGCCCCCTGCTAGGCATCAACCAGTATGACTGCACAGTTCACACCACCTTAAAACCACCTCTGATGTCCAAAACATTCACAATGGGATGGTTGGAAGTGTGGAAGTCTAACAACTCTAATAAAACGAGCTTAAATAAAGTACACAATCCCCATCTTATCCAAGAAGATTAATTTATTACAAGACAACAGACTGCCAGAGAAAGGAACCTCTTACACACCTTAAGGAGCCTTGCCCATCTATCTCAATGTTCCAGACCATGACAAATGCTAGGATAACAACTTTCCCATCCCCTGTTGTCATCCATCTTTCTGCTGGTCTTATTTTCTCAAATTCCAATGATGAACCTTTGTAGTCACTCATCTGAGCAGCCAGAATGTATGCCTCAACCTGAAAATAAAATCATTCCCTGAGGGAATTGGAATGGACACAAAGGCTAAAGCCAGGTCTGAAAATAAGAGGGAACAAGTCCAGGTCCTTTTATCAGGAATGAATAGCAACCACACATTATAAAATCCCAACACAAAGCTTGCTTTCATGCATATGAATACTCTGATCACCGTGGTTTACTAGAAAGAAGAGTTGCTTTTTTAAAAAGAGAGACCCTCAGCTTCTCCCTCTTTCAAAATAAATAAACGTTCAGATCCCCTGAAGATTCTGAAGAAAAAGCCTACAGTTTGTGTTTTAAGCCAGCCATGTAAATAGGCTCACAAAACCTACTGATTTGCACAAATAAAGTAGAAAATTACTAGCCTGTAGAAGAAGGATGAAGAGCTCTATCCGTCCAACATAGGTTCACCACATTTCTTTCCTGGGCAAGCAGGAAGTGACTTCCTTCCTTTGGCAGCCCAAATGGTTTCTATGTTGGGTTCAGAATAGAGATGAAGCATTCCCTCAACCTCATCCCTCCTTTGCTAGCCCACTCACTTGCCTGCGTGAGATGAGTGCTTAACCCCAAGGCTGCTTTAAGCACCTTGAGCTGTACACAAAGTAACATTCTCCAAGAAGACTCCCTGAAATCAATGGGCGTGGCTTACTTATTGACTAACAATGGGTCTGCAATGAGTAGAACTTAGCTGGCCACAGGCCCCCTTTTTCAAATGCCATCAAATTCCTCTCCTTCTCTGAAGGGGAAGCAATCCTAGGAGGGGACCTCAATCTAAATATGAAAGGTATATCCCTGAAAGATATCCACCCCACAACCCCATGGGCAACCTTCCTCCGAAGGAAACCCCCAACAACCAGGAACTCTTACAAGTTACTAAAAATGCTAAAAAACAGGGGTCTCTACGACATTTGGGGTGAGCAAAACCCGGGAGACATCAGCCATACATTCCAATCGGGACGCCATGATACAGTGTCCAGACTGGACAGCATTCTACTCACACAGGGTCTGATTCCCTCAGTAGAATCAACAAACATAGGTAACATTAAAATCACAGATCACGCCCCAGTAGAAGTCACTGTTAAAATAGGAGAAGGAACACAAACCACCCCATCATGGTCCTTCAGTCCCATCCTAACTACAAACAAACAAATTAGAGAGAGTCTCACAAAAACCCTCCAAAACTACTTCAAAGAAAACGATGTAAACAATACAACAACCCCCCTCCTATGGGACGCAATGAAAGCGGTCACCAGAGGAGCTTGCATAAAAGAGAAAACATTCCTTAAAAAACAAACCTCCTCAAAAATTAGCAAAATAGAACAAGACATCACAGTCCTCTTATCACGCTACAAACAAACAGGATCTAAAAAACTCCTCAAACTTATAGAACAGAAAAGGAGAGAACTAGACTCCTTAGAAATCAACAAAACAATGATCAACATTCTATACTCTAAACAATGTTTCTATGAATATGGAGGGAAAAACTCCAGATTACTAGCAAATAGATGTAGGAAAAAAGCACTCAAAACAAGAATACACTGCATCACCAAAAAAGACGGCAACATAACATTCTCCCCCAAAGAAATAATTTCAGAATTTGCAGAATTTTACTCCAACCTATACACCTCCCATAACCCACCAGAGAGGGAAATCAAAAAATTTCTAGCAGGACTGACCATGCCTACCCTAACTGATGAGGAACAGGAATTCATGGATAGCCCTATCACCCCAGAGGAAATAGATGCGGTCCTCAAAAACTTGAAACCACACAAAGCCCCAGGCCCAGACGGCTTCACAGCAGAATTCTATAAGAAATTCAAAGAACCCTTGATGCCCTACATGACCCACCTATTCAACGACATCATAAAAGGGGGCCCCATCCCCAAAACCTGGACCCACTCCAAAATAGTCTCCATCCCAAAACCACTAAAAGACAGCCTCAAAGTAGAATCATACCGCCCAATCTCATTAATAAACCAAGACTACAAGATATTCACATCAATCTTGGCCAACCGCCTAAAAATCTTCCTACACAAGTTAATAGCCCCAGACCAGACTGGCTTTGTCCCTGGCCACAATATAACAGACCCCATCAGGAAACTACTGAACCTGATCGAACACAGCAAGGCAACCAAACTCCCATTGACAATTATGTCCCTAGACATCCTCAAAGCCTTTGATTGCTTGGAGTGGAAATACATACTAGCAGTACTAACTAACATGAAATTTGGCCCCAACTTCCTACAAATCCTCAAACAAATATACTCCCAAGCCTCAGCAAAATGCAGAACTAACAATATGGATTCTAACACTATAGCTATCCAAAGAGGCACGAAACAAGGATGCCCACTGTCTCCCTTCTTATTTATCCTGGCTCTGGAACCCCTAGCAATCCGCATCCGAGCAGCCACAGACATCAAGGGAGTGGAAATAAAAGGCAGGACCTATAAATTAGGGCTCTTTGCAGATGACCTAATGGTCACAACACCAGACCCCGTAAGCACAGCAACCTCCCTAATCAGAGAACTCAACGCATTTGCAATGGTGTCGGGCCTACAGGTAAATTTCACAAAGTCAGAAGCTATGTGCTTCAATACCCCTCCTCACACCCAAAAAGAACTCACGAAGGTCACCAAAATAAAACTTTGCCACACCAAGTTCAGATACCTAGGGGTACAAATAACCAGAAACCTCAATAAATTGTACCTCCACAACTACAAGCCCCTGTGGCGACAAATTAACAAAGACCTAAAGAGATGGAATAACATGAATTTCACTCTCTCAGACAAAATAGCCATGATCAAAATGATCACACTCCCAAAACTAACCTACCTATTCCAAACCCTCCCAATCTGGATCCCCTCAACCCAACTTCACAGTTGGCAGAGAAAACTACACTCTTTCATCTTCTCACATAAAAAACCAAGAATAAGCCCCAAATACCTGCACCTCCCCACCTCAGAAGGAGGATGGGGAATCCCCAACATAGAAGCATATTACAACGCCAACCAAATACGCCATATAATCCCATATATACTAGAAGATGAGACAAAACAATGGGTACACCTAGAGAGGGACACAATTGAAAACACCTGCACCACAACATACCCACTCCTCCCAAACAAACTAAAGAAAATTCCCACAACACTTAACAGGTACACACAGACCATGCTCAAAGCATGGAAAACACAAATAGGCAAACTATCCCCAACCCCAACCCCACTAATCCCCCTGGCATACCACCCATTATTCCACCATGCAGCACAAAACCTCAAGATAAAAACCTGGCGAACCAAAGGCTTGTATCGCCTAATAGACTTTTATAAAAATAACAAACCCTTGTCAACACAAGAAATACAAGACAAACTAGAAGACACCCAAATGCCCTGGTTAACACAACACCAACTACATGCCCTCTTAAACAACCCAACAGTAAAATCAGCAGCAACTAGGCCCCTGACAACCTTCGAAAACCTCCTTCTAACAACAAAGGGAAACGGTAAAGGGATGGTATCCGCAATATACAAAATACTACTCCAAAATCTCGCAAATCCCCTAGACGCAATCAAAAATCAATGGGAGAATGACATAGGCTATGAGATAAACCCCACTCAATGGACCAGAATGTGGTCTAAACCCCCCTTTAAATCCATATCAACGAAAAGAAAAGAACTCACACTGAAACTCACCTACAGGTGGTACCTAACACCAAGGAAACTAGCGCTAATACACCCAGGAACCTCACCAAAATGCTGGAGAGGGTGCACCTCCACAGGCACATACTTCCACATGTGGTGGGAGTGTCCCAAAATCCAACTGTTCTGGACAACAGCCATACAAGAAATTTGTAAAATAACTAAGCAAGTAATAGACACCACCCCAGAATTGGCCCTACTAAACATCTTCCAAGACAACAATGCCCATTTACACCACAAAGAACTCATAACCCACCTGCTCTCAGCAGCCAGAAACACCATAACCAGACACTGGAGAGACCTGTCAGGAGTAAGCATGGACCAATGGTATCAAATAGTATGGGAAACAGCCCTACTAGAAAAATTAACTAATAAACTGAAACTGACACGGGGACAAACAGAAGAAGATGCCTTCACCCCGGTATGGCTCCCCTTTATCACACACACAGCCCAACAGGACAATGACAATAATCCACCAACAGCATACAAATCAATATGGCTAACCTGATCCAAAACACCCACCCACCTCACTCACACACGAAAACAAAGATCACCACAGCCAATCACAAGCAAACAATCACACCCTAGGCCAACCCCAACCTCTCTCACCACCAAAGGAACACAAGTGAACAACAAAAGCACGCTGACACCAAACTCTACATACATTAAACATAATAGAAACACCGCCACCCAATCCCACCCTTATCCATCTTCCCTCTCTCCACCCCCCTTTCTTTTTTCTCTCCTTTTTTATTTTTATTTTTATTTTTATTTTCTTCTCCCCCTAATGCCTCAACAAATGAAACGGATTTGTAAAAATGTTACATGGGGAAAAAATATATATGAGGCACTACACTTCTGTAAAACAAGAAAATCCTTAATAAAATATTTAAAAAAAAAAAATGCCATCATTATGCTAGAAATGCTCTTCTGTGCAGCAACAACAATTATTCAAAAGACTTTCAAGCTGCCAAGCTTGTGATGTTCTGTACTGCAATGAAGAGCCACACATGCTGTCAAGGGACCAAAGCAAAATGGTTTACTGGAACTGAAGTAAAGGAATAAGAAGGGAGCTGGGATGTATCCAGAAGACACAAAAAGAAATGAAAGAGGAGGAAATGGAGCCATGATGTGCCAACACTTTGAATAAGCACTGGCAGATAGGCAATTAGCTTCTGTAAAGGCAAGAAGAGTAAGATCATGACCCAGAGAGTCATAGAAGCAAAGAATTGTAAAGTTGGAAGGTACCCTGAGGGCCATCTAGTCCAACCCCCTGCAATGCAGGAATATGCAGCTGTCACATATTGGGATTGAACCTGAAAACTTGGCATTATCAGCACCATGCTCTAACCAATTGAGCTATTCAGGCTGACAATGTGGTTCAGTTCATACCTGATAATAAATGTAGGTTCCTATGCCATTTTTAGCAATGCAGAAGAAGTTACCATCCTATCTGCATGGAGCATGCAACGCAATGCAGCCAGTATACGGTGAATCAACATGGGAACCCATTTCAAAATAGCAGGTCGCAGTGTGAGTAGGCTTCTGCTTCCTCTCTTCCTCTCTGAAGCCCCTGATAACCTGCCAAGTCTGCTCCTTGGGCATGCAGCAATTGAGTGAGGCACAGGGAGAGAAATCAGAAGTGGATTTTGGTTGTATATACATGGGTGGAGTTCGCTGCAAGTCACCCATCACATGGATCCTTAGAACACATATGAATAGCACAGCGTAAGAATTTCATTTTAAAACAGGAAGAAATGAGCATCAATAGGGGTCACAAATATAAGCACCCCATTTCAGTTACTGCTTTGAGTGATCTCATATGCCTCTTCTGACACATTCTGTAGTGACTCTTTTGTGTCCAATACAGCAGAGACAAAAAACAGACTCTGTTATGCAGGACCCATCTAGCTGCTGAGGCTACACTACACCCCTCCCCTTTATACCCAAGTGAACAGGGCTTGAGGGAAGCCACAAACAATCAGTAACAGGCTGATGGAGGTCTATGCGAACCTTAGTTACAAGCCAATTATCCACATGAGACCTCACTTCAAAATATTTTATCAATTAAAGTTGATAAACGTTATGTTTTGTAGACATGTCCAGACAGTTCACCCTTAATCGCATGAAGTAAAAACACACCATCTAAGCAATCTTTTTTATTTTAAGCAGAATGCAATAGCACTAAATTGCATAGCATGGAAAGAACATAAAGCACAAAGAAAAAGACAGTCAAAAGAAAATTAATGTTGATTGCTTTTTTAGCCTTTGATTCCTTACTCTTGTCTACTTAAACATAGTTTAAATGTATTACTTCCCATGGACTTTATATTAAAAGAAAACAAGTCTGGTAATATCAGATTAAAAAACTCCTCTTTCTATCCTCTGGCATTTAAGACGATGGTCTGGGGGAAAATTGTAGGCTGTATTATTGTATGAATAAGTTATAGAAGCTATAAAATGTAAAGTAGTTGATCTTGCAAAACAAATATATAAAAAACAGCAGCAAAGAAATGTATATAATTTTAAGGGTCAATGACGGCCTAAAATTTCAACGTGCAGCTCAATATGCATATGGAATATTTTTGTTAACAAATATGTTGATTTTGGCTGCAATCCTACTCTCTGCAGTTGCTGCTTGGGAGTGGTGTTTGGGTAGCTGGGAGTGGGAGACTGCACTGCAGCTAAGGGTGCATCCGTGGCAATGCAGTCAAGTGCAAATTCCAGACACAGGACATTTCAAGGTAGGGACAAGGCATCATACATACATTTTCTACCAACCCGGTTATGGGTTCCACGGTAATGTACCATACTGGGAACAAATCCTTAATGGAATGGGCACTGCCAGCATGGAATGTAAACTCTGACCTTGTGAACAGAAGATATAAGCATAGACCAGAGCAGCATGAGAAGTGTGGAAGAGGTGAAAGCACAGATAATGTACCCAAAATTCAAGATATGCACTCAGGTTCTAACGGAAAATCAGAGTTAGATTCAGATGTAGACATTACTTTTTCAGGTAATTTGGCATTGTGCAGCTTGGCTTTTGTTAAACAAATTCCAGTTATTTTAGGGGTGCGCTGTTGCAGTCCCAACTGGATCAGGGGGCCCAGTGCCTAGTATTTGCAATGGGAGGAAGCAATGGTGTTTAGAAATGTCATATTCTGCAACTGGAATGGATAGTTCTATGATTTTGGCAAAATCTACAAATACTGTAAGAATATTTCATTTCATGCTATTATTTCAATGTGTGATGGTGATGATGGTTTTGAATGTTGGGTTTTAGAGCCTGGCTATACATTCAGAGCTGACACACCAATGAAGCAGGGTGAAACACCTGCCTCAGGTGGGAATAGTGCAAGTGGTGGCCAGTGATGTGAAAAGTAGCCAGGTTCCGATTCTGAAGGTGACTTCCTGACAGCTGAGGCTGCAGGCAAGCTTGGAGGCATTTTTCAGAACATCAGGCTGAGAGAGAAGCAGCCATGGCTGGATGATGGGCTTTTATCTCCAACCAGCTTGCTCAGCTAATTTCCCCTAGCAACTGAGAAGCAAGGGAAATTAGCTGAGCAAAAGAACAAGAGATAAAAACTCATGTCAACTGTGCTTCTTCTTCTCTACTAGGATGACGTCAAAACAAATGCCTTCAAGCTTTTCTCAGGTGTCAACCAGAGAGCATCATCAGAATTTCCAGCAACCAACGCCTGGTACCTTTTTATTTATTTAATGTAAGATTGTGTGGATTGCCAAAATAAGGCTTGGAAATCTCTGGTCACTGATGGGAAATGATATTTAGAGGTAGAAGTGTGGAGACAACTGGAACAGTGATGAAAGAAGGTAACCATCCCCCAGAAGTCCCATATCTCCTCTACCACTTTATAAACCCTCTGCACAATCTAACTCCAACTCCCATCAAATCCGGTCAGTGTGACCATTGGGTTAGGGGTGATGGAAGCTGTAGTCTAGCAACATCAGGAGACTTACAGGTTCCCCATCTCTGTCCTATGTGTGCTATACAATCACAAACAAATGTCAGTGGATCCAGGTGTCAAAGAAGCTGCAGAGTGCCGCATAATGTGCTGGATGGATGGTGTAGTGGTTCTAGGGGTTGCTCGTGCGTAAGCCGGTGCAAACACCTGGCTGGGTTGCCTGAGTGAACCTTTTCTGTCCGGACAGCCACTCACCCGTGGCTGTCTCAATCGCTGGCAGAATCCGTCAGTGGGCGTTTCCAGCAAAGAAGCTCTTTGACGCCTAGTCTCCTCCTACTCTCTCTGCGCGAAAGCCTTCTGCGCAAGGAGGGCGTAGGCAGCGGAGGACCTCTACTCTCCCCGCTGGTCCCCGGCAAGGAGTCATGGGACCGCCTCGCCGCTTCCCCCATCTGCCTCCCTTCTCCACTGGTGCTACGCTGATTCTCTTCCCCAGAAGATGGGCTGCCTCTCCCAATCCCAGGACGCTCTCTGGAATCCCTCTGGATTTTGCTCTCTTCCTCCGGCACTGATGGCAGTTCCCTGACAGATGGGGATATTACTTCAGACACACATAACTCCAAACCATGGTTTGATGCTTTGTAGACATACTCTGGGATTGCATGCTGCCTTCCACATCTGTGCACTCTGATCCTCTCCCTTGCCTCTGCCTTGGTGGCAACCTATGGTTTGCTTAACATCTGCCCAGGCCAACCTATGGTTTGCCACTAACCTGAAAGTAAAGCAGTGAATAAGAGCAAACAAAGAGACACAAAATAGAAGGTAAAGGGGAGAGGGGACTATGTAAGCACAAGGCTCATCCTAGTAGTGATGAACTTGTGTTATGACTAAACTAACTCAATCTGTCCCCTATTATCTCCCAGAAATTAAAATGTGCTTTAGCTAGAGCAACTTCTCTTACTGTAAATGGCTGGAACACTGAGAGGTTGAAGCCACTGCTGCCAAGTGACCTAGTCATTATTGTGCTTGGATTTCTACCACCTTCTCCTCTTTTTTGTTGCTGTTGCTGTCAATCAAAGCTGTCATTTGATTTGTGATTGGCATTTATCTTTCCAGGATGCTTATCTGGTAGGTTCTGGGGTTAACATGCCACCCGTTTCAGAGTATCAATTGCAACAATAAATCTAACACCCAAACAGCTGTTAAAAATAGACTACAGTTCACAAGAAAGAATCTAACAATTCAACAATAATTCAACACTTGTAGCCCAACTGCCAATTCTTAGCAGGAATCTGATAAAAAGGATAGGAGGAATATGCATGGATATTGAGGGGAATGGTGGAGAAAAGATCTACAAAACTGTCACAATGGAGAAATTTGTTCTAACAAAAGAGTAGAGAAAAATGAAATCTGAACACTACATGAATGGCTCAATTTATACAGCAATTTCTCACATATGTGTATGCTATATTACAAATGTTTTGTGCAGCCATTTAGAGACTGCCTAAAAATAAATTTTGAAAGGGAGCTGCTAATCTTATCTCCTCGCTTAAATCAATTAAACAAAGGAGCTATCTAGTTTCAGATAATCAGACATCTTCAGACAGACAGAATGAAAAGAAAACATGAAAATAATAGGATTTTAAATTACCTGCTATTGTCTTTCTTAAGCTCCAGCTCTGCATGAAAGGTTTAAATGATGCTAAGTTTTAAGCATGAAATTGCATTTTGTTTTAAGATAAAATTATAACTTATGCTTAAAATTGCAATTACGTTTGAAAATTGTTTTACATCACCACACCATCTTCTTCATGCTCAATTAGGATACTAAAATAGATCTCGTAACCTTCGTGACTTAGGCTGCGTCTGACAAAGCGGGAGCAAGCCCACAAAAGGATATGCAATCTTCAGCATACTTGGGTTTTCCTTAACTCAACGGATATATTCCCAAGTGAATTTGCTTATGATTTCAGCCTTTAGGGTTTCTTCTTCTTCTAAATTATATAGGATTATTTTATTTTTGTTGTGACAGATACAGATAGTTATCTTTCTCAAATATCATCTATAGGACAACCTGACATACCTGCTGTAAGTAAGGACACATAGGTCACTCACATAAAGGTTTGTAAAGGGTAAGTTTATAATATGATGCTCTGTTTCCTTAACCCGCTGGATATATTCCCAGGTAAATTTGCATAAACTGTTTCATTGGCAAGCAGCTTTTGTTAGCACTTTCCTCCCAGTCTCCTTTTGGCTCTACATCCACCCTCCAGGGATCAAGTGGTAGTGATGGCTTTAAACAGCTTAGGCAAATTCATAGAAGACATCTATCAATGGCTACTAGCCACAATAGCTACATTCTTCCACTGCCAGAGACAGCATTCCTCTGAACACCAGTTTCTGAGAGTCACAGGTCAATGATGCACCCAGGATCTCCTGGTGGGTTTGCCATCGAGTTGACCACTGTGAGAACAGGATGCTGGACTAATGGGGCCTTTGGCCTAATATACCTATCTTCCCAATACCAAGTGCTGCTGCTGGTTCCTCTCGGGAACTGGCAGTAACACTTGGCATTGGGAAGACAGCTGAATTGCACCACCCTGCCTGCACTGCTTTGCTGCCCACTACCACTGCAGCCTGGAACTGGTCGTGTGTGGATTGCAACTGATGGAGCGCTGAACGAGACACAGTTGTGGGCAGCCTGAGGAAGGTCCACCAGCTTTGGTGTCTGCCCATGAAAGCAAGCCTAGGGAGAGAGACTAGGGTGATGCCAAAAGGTTCTAGGAACTCTCTTCGTAGTAAGATTTCGGGTGTGATCTGTGAGTTTATTTGAGAGAGCTCTCAGTGAGAGATGAAGTTGAGAGGTGTTGAATGAGGTGGTATGTCAGAAGGAGAAGAATTTGAGATCAGTGCATATGTATTAGTAATTTACATAAAAAAGGTTTATTGCGTTTTTGTAAGCATTTGCTGTTTTTATTTTCTGTACACTTTTAAAATTGATATTTATATATATATTAAGCAGTGCAGAAATTGTCTAAATAAATTAATAACAGCAAATATGGTTATCTAGATAGTTTAATGATTGCAGGTGTATTTTTGTTTGTCAATAGCATCGAAGAAAATAACTGAACAGTATAAGGCTTATATGCTTGAATTAGACAGTGTAATGCTGTTTAAACTTTGGTATAGCTGTAGTAATTTAAAGAGTGGATGGGAAAACAGCCACTGTGTAATATTAGACCAGTGCCTCCTCCAGAGGGAGTGTAACCCCATCAAGAGCATGCAACCTCCTATGTGTCCAGTCACAATCTCCCTGCAACCCTACATTGATACTTGGATGGGAATCCCCCAACTATTCTTAACTAAGTATCACAAAATATGTGGAGCATGCTGTCATCCAGTTGTTCTTGTTTCCATTCAGATATCTAGGGAAACTGATGACATGTAGCAACCTACTAAGTAATATATATATCAAACATCAATAGATTTATATGCTTCTCCCTTTAAATGGGATACATGAAGTTTACCCGAAAATGCTTACGTTATCTTAGACAGCTGAAACCTCATAATAGCTTACATGCTTCCTCATGGTAATGTAAGGCACCAGCTGCCTGGGACTGAGACTTAAACTCTCAGATAGGGAGCAAGGATTAGTAGTGGTGCTTAAGGATATTCTCCCTCAGCAGGAAGAAAAGAACTTTGATGTCAGTGGAGAAGATGAATGTATCAGGTGATGCTCTCTTAATAGAGGCCAGCATAGGAAGGTTCAGCTCCCATTTTCACACACTTGAATTAGCCTTGGCACTGTCAGCCAAGAATATGTATGAAGATGCCAGCTGATAGTATGCTTTATCAAAAGAATCTGCGAAGGTCTCACAGATCAGTGGTGGAAGAGTACATGCTTTGTAGCCACAAAATCTTATGGAAACCCCTGACATTTCTAGTTAAAATGATATCAGATGGCAGGGCTGGGGAATCCTTCTACTTTAGACCTTTGAAAGCTCCTCCCGGTTAGGGCAGAGGTAGATATGAGGAAGAAGGAATTGCTAATCCCATCATTGCCTCCTAACCTTAATGTGAACAAGAGTGGGTCCTTAGCTCTTCTTCCATTCAATTGTCCCTCCAAACTATTTCTTGGCTGGTCCCCCCACCCTTCACTGCTTACAACACCCACCCACCCACCCTGCCAGTTCCAAGACCAGAACATAAGGTCAACAGAAGAAAAGACATTTTGGTTAGAATCAACAGGCAAGGAAAAGGATCTGTGTCTCTTGCAAACACCTCTCTGCCCACATGTTACTATTAACTAGCTACCCATGTCTTTGAGAATTTCCTAGTGAAGAGAATATATGTAGTCAGTGCTGGGCAAGCTTCACCAGTGATCTGACTCGGCAGCTTTATATATCCATAAATACTATTAGTTTAATCCAGGATAGAGGGGTTTTGTGGATATTTCTATATAGAAACTGCATGAGAAACTGGGGTGCCATTTATCTATTGTTGGATTCCAACCGACACCACCTCCAGCATAGTCAATGGTCACAAATGATGGGAGTTGTCATCCATCAACATCTGGAGATCACAATGTTAGCTATCTCTCCTGTACACAGATAAAGGCTCAGTCCCTCTTTGTGTATGTGTGTGCAGCTGCTCCCTCCCAATTCTGTACCTGCACACACATAGCTGGAATAAATAAAAAAATTGGTAATAGCCACCAGCTGTTTGAAAAGGTGGCATGATTTAGTATTGCCACTTTCCACTCTCTCTGAACAACTGATTGGTACTATAGGTAATTATTTGACCTTAGATAGGGGGTATCATGCCATTTATCTCCTTCATATCACTCATAAGCATCCATCAAAGACATAATCAGAAAATAAACTGTGTGGAAATACAGATGTGGTGCTGTGTTCAGTCTTAAGTTTTTTTGTGTTGCATGCTTTACTTCATTGAATGAAGCAATAATTACTATTGACATTTACAGATATTACTATCTTCTGATCGGTACTAAGTAAACATGTGAATAACAGTATCTGTAATCTATTTTAAAGTGACAGAAGATCTATTTAATATTGAGTTATTTTTGAACTTTGAATGCTAAAGCTTTTGTAGATTGACTGAGTATCTTCATTCACCTGGCTTGGTAACTTGGATGATTTTTTCCTGAATTGGCTTAGAAGCACTCTACTTTTAATAAATGCTAAAGTTGTTCTACATGTAAATTCTACTAAACATATCCACTTCAATGCCATAATGAACACAGTGTTAAGGTGACCTTTATCACCAATACTAAGCTTCCTGGGTCAAGCACTTTTCAGAGAATTTTACACACTGCAAAAGGTTATGTCTGACTTCCTGATCTTTGTTAGTTTCATAATGATCAAGCTTTCATCATTTCAAAACACGTTCAAGGAAAAAAGTAAGGGTGAGGAGGAAAAGAAAGGTTTTTTTGCTGTACTGAAACAAAGTTCTAAGGTGTTTGGCTTTGCAAGTGAGTACCTTCATATTAGGACTACGCTGAATATTTGGAGGCTAACATTTGCAGTGCAGTTTCAGTAGATCCTGTTTTCTTTTCTTTTTTAAAAATAATATTTATTAAATTTCCAACAAATTAAACACAACACTACAAAAAAGCCAAAAAAGAAAAAACTTACAATACAATACATAATAATAAAAAACATAATAAAAGAAACAAACAGGACAAAACAAAACAAAACAAAAACCATTTAAAATTTCAATTTCAACATCTTATCTTTCTTTCCCTTATTTCCTCTACCTCCTCACACCTCCCATTCTGTATTCCACTTCTGTTAATTGTTTCAGCAATTGCTTTCCATCTTCCTCTGTTTTCTATCCTATAATTGTCTTAACACATTCTAACCATATTTTTCCCTTTAAAGCTCAATTAATCTATTTATACTTAATTCCAATTCCTATCCATCTTCCCGTTTTCTATCCTATAGTTATCTTAACACATTTTAACCTTATTTTCCTTTAAAACTCTATTAATCTATTTATACTTAATTCCTTATGACATTTCTACTGAAGCCATATAACTTCATTCCAACGTTCTTCTAACATTCATTAATTTTACAATATTTCTATAAATAATCTTTAAACTTTTTCCAGTCTTCTTCCACCGACTCTTCTCCCTGGTCTCGGATCTTGCCAGTCTTTTCGGCCAATTCTATCTAGTCCATCAACTTCATCTGCCATCATCCAACACTTCTGTGCTTCCAGGAGACAACCATTCTCTCAGCCAGCAAAGAGCAGATGATTCACAACAAAGTTTAGGGGTCTGGCAGGGCAGGTCCACCTTCTTTATCATCCGTCAATATCTTAAGTTTTACTCGAGGCTTCCTGCCCTGCCAAACAACTCCAAAAACATCCCTCTGCCACCTACTGATACAACCCATCCCATCCAAAACTTGCACTATTTGAAACAAAAGCAACATCCCCGGCATCACAGCAACCCCCATCCCCACCACAACCACTCGGCCCAACAATAGCAACTTCAGATTTGTCCATATTTCCCAATCCCCCTTCTCTTCAATCCAACGTCCTTCACAGTTACCCTTAAATAAATTCACATTTTTGGCGGTCATACTGGCCCCCAAAAGCCTCTCTTTCTCAACCGATGTTAGTCCAGCTCTGTCAGGCTTTCCTTTCCCAATTCAGGTAGGGCTCTGGTCCTCAAATTCTTCTGTTTTCCTTTAAGTTCCATCATAACAGATGTCACATCGAATTGCCTTTGAATGGATGGGGCTCTTTCACACTCCAGTTGTATTGTTTTACATTCAGCAGCAAGGGTTTTCTCCCTGACGTCATCCACAGTTTGCCGTGTTGACGTAAATTCCTGTATCGATCTCTGAATGGTTTCTGTGTTGGTGTTCACCTTTTGTCCCAGATTGTCTATTTTCCTGTGGAGCTGTTCCAACGAATCGTTTATTTTCACTAAAGCGACCACTAAGGCTTCTTCTGTCGACATTTCACCTGTTTTTTTCCTTTCCATTTACCATAACACTTGAGAAATTCAAGGTCAATCTCAAAGTCTCACAGTTCTTATCTTGCAGCTGAAAGTCCCCCTAGCCCAGCTCTTATAAAGTAACCAATTTCAGAGATTTCCACTAGAGGGAAACAATGTCCCCTTTAAACACAACTCATACAATCCAAAGTTAATTTCAGATTTCAGTTACTTTTTACTCCTTTTTAGAAGCAGCCGGAGAGAATAGAAACAATGTATTTCTCTTCCTTTGCTAGCTGTCAAGGAACGTTCTAAGTGCTGTCAATGAACATTCCAAAACATCAGTCCTACTGGCAGCCCGTTTCCAGGGTCAGAGCGGCTTTATTTTAACTCCCTTCACTCTTTCCTGCAGGCATACTCAGTCCACAACTCCGCCCCCTCTTCTCCTGCCTCCAAGGGGGGGGGTTGTGCTCTTTACCAATGGAAATTTAGGCTTTTACAAAAGGCTTTCCAAGACTTCAGCCTACAGCCTCCTTGCCTCAGTCTGTTTACAAGTAGGGAAGGCGGACTTCCTGTTTTGAACCTCCCCGTTTCGATGCCAAATTAAACTTTTAAAATCCGATTCTCCCGTCTCAGCTCTACTCACGGGTAATTACTTTAGAGTCAAATTGTCCACAGGAAAAAGTCAATGCTCTCCGGCAACAGCTATGCGGCTTCACGCCATGGAAGAAGCAGACGATTCGAAGCACCGCGCCGCTCACCCCACGTCACTCCGGATCCCCGAAACCGGGTTTCCCCGCGAGTAGGGGAGGCACAAAAGGTGCCCGCCGAATCCCACGTTCACAGGCTTCTCCCGCCTGTGATTTTTACGGGTCTCCGCCTTCGCCGCGGTGGTACAGACCCAAATTCCCATGGGGCAAGTTCCTCCCGATCAGAGGAACTCCGCCATTGCCGGAGGCACCAACCCGGAAGTGATCCTGTTTTCAATTAAAACAAACAAACAGCATTTTGTTGGTGGATAGGCTCTATGACCTCAGCTAGCCAATCAGGGTGTATGTCATGTAACTGCATCATGAAGGAAGACAAGCACATCACTCTGTATGAATAGACTTCATGATGATGCCTACAACCTTTCAAGGAAAACAAGAGTATCACGCAGAAGACAAAAAAAAATATTTCCCTATGATGAAGAGTTACGTTATGCATTGAATGCATCAGGCATGATAAATAATAAATATTTGAGGTTCTCCTCACTTTGTTCATTGACCTTATGAGTCAATGTCTATACCAATGCCACACATCCCCAGTGGCAGCTGTGGCATGACTATCACTGCAAATATAACAGAAATCATATATCCTGCTGTGAAACGGACTGGGTTGAAGTCTATTTGTGTTGGACTGATGTGCTTGAACACATCAAGCCCAAGATTACGCACCTGACTTTACATTTACAGTGAGGGGAAAAGTATTTGAACCCCTGCTAAATTTGCCCGTTTGCCCTCTGACAAAGAAATGACCAGTCCATAATTTTAATGGTAGGTTTACTGTAGCTGTGAGAGACAGAATAACAAAAGGAAGGAGGAGGAGGAGGAGGGTTTGGATTTGATATCCTGCTTTATCACTACCGTAAGGAGTCTCAAAGCAGCTAACAATCTCCTTTCCCTTCCTCCCCCACAACAAACACTCTGTGAGGTGAGTGAGGCTTAGAGACTTCAAAGAAGTGTGACTAGCCCAAGGTCACCCAGCAGCTGCATGTGGAGGAGCGGAGACGTGAACCCAGTTCACCAGATTACGAGACTACCACTCTTAACCACTACACCAGAAACCCAGAAGACAAAAGTCAGAGACTGATGTGCATTATAATGAGTGAAATAAGTATTTGATCCCTTTGCAAAATATAACTTAGTACTTGGTTGCAAAACCCTTGTTGGCAATTACGGAGGTCAGACGTTTCTTGCCACCAGGTTTGCACACATCTCAGTAGGTATTTTGTCCCACTCCTCTTTGCAGATTCTCTCCAAGTCAGTAAGATTTCGAGGCTGATGGGTAACTACTCGAACCTTCAGCTCCGTCCACAGATTTTCAATGGGATTAAGGTCTGGAGACTGGCTAGGCCACTCCAGGACCTTAATGTGCTTCTTCTTGAGCCATTCCTTTGTTGCCTTGGCCGTGTGTTTTGGGTCATACCCATCCTCAACCCATTTTCAATGCCCTGGCTGAGGGATGGAGGCGCTTACCCAAGATTTGATGATACATGGTCCCGTCCATCGATGTGGTGAAGGTGTCCTGTTCCCTTAGCAGAAAAACACCCCCAAAGCATAATATGTCCCCCTCCATGTTTGACGGTGGGGATGGTATTCTTGGGGTTGTAGGCAGCATTCCTTCTCCAAACATGGTGAGTTGAGTTGATGCCAAAGAGCTCGATTTTGGTCTCATCTGACCACAACACTTTCACCCAGTTCTCCTCTGGGTCATTCAGTTGTGCATTGGCAAACTGCAGACGGGCCTGTACATGTACTGTCTTGAGCAAGAGGACCTTGCAGGCTCTGCAAGATCTCAGTCCTTCACAGTGTAGTGTGTTACCAACTGTTTTCATGGTGACTGTGGTCCCAGTTGCCATGAGATCATTGACAAGTTCCCTCCATGTAGTTCTGGGCTGCTTCATCACCGTTCTCCTGATCACTGCAACTCCATGAGATGAGATCTTGCATGGAGCCCCACACCAAGGAAGGTTGACAGTTATTTTGTGTTTCTTCCATAATTATTGCACCAACTGTTGTCATCTTCTTCCAAGCTGCTTGTAGCCCAGTCCAGCCTTGTGCAGGTCTACAATCTTGTCCCTGACATCCTTGGACAGCTCTTTGGTCTTGATCATGGTAGCTACTTTGGAATCTGCTGGATTGATTGCTTCTGTTGACAGGTATCTTTTGTACAGGTACTGTAATGAGCTGGGATTACAGGTAAGACCTCTCCCTTACAGCAGGTGCTTCTAATCTCAGCTCGTTACATACAGTGAAGATACCAGGTAGCCTGACATCTGGCTGGTTGATAGGGGGTCAAATACTTATTTCACTCATTATAATGCACATCAATCTCTGACTTTTGTTTTCTGGGTTTCTGGGGATTTTCCTGTTATTCTGTCTCTCACAGCTACAATAAACCTACCATTAAAATTATGGACTGGTCATTTCTTCGTCAGAGGGCAAACAGGCAAATTAAGCAGGGGATCAAATACATTTTCCC